>NC_064579.1:25635000-26971666 GCF_937001465.1 Orcinus orca
AGAGTAGACAGGTCCCTGCCGACCTCGAGCAGGCGTCGCACTTACGGATGCACTCTGTCTGGATGCCGCTCCACGTCAGGTTCGCCAGACAAGTTCGCGTTGTAGAACCTTGAACGTGGTAACCTTTTCTGCACCGGAAAAACACCATGCTTCCAACCTGGATGGGAAACCCAGTGAGGAACTGCTGAAACCAGGGGGGACCAAAACTTGGGTCTTTTATGGTGAGTCAGTGAGAACGACACACACGTGCAGTATATTCCAGTGTTCCGATATACTTGGCCCTACATGTCTATATGCCAGAAGATGTTACCTGAGCCTTCAAGGCCACATGTGAGCCCCAGTATAAAATGTGCTGGCTTTAACCTACGTCCTTGGCAGGGTGTGTGAAGGCCATCAGGAAGGGGCCAGTGTGCATCAGGGCCAATCAAACGAGAACACTTTAAGTTTCAGGAAAAACAGGGAGAAGTGGCTGAAGAAAAAGGACTTTTATTCTAAATTATTCTAAATTATTAAAAGGACTTTTATTCTAAATTAACAGAGTGTGCATATTTAGCTCTGGCTTTCAAAGCCATCTGATCAGAGACCCCTGAAGTCACTCGATTACTTAAGATGGTTGAAACATTGTATTTCAAGCTTCATTACTTTCCATCTTTAGGTATTTCTCCAATATTCGTGTTAATGTACTTTTTATTTAAAAGGTCAAATGAACATTGAAAATATTCAATATTGAGCATGCTAACCACTCTTAGAGTTATGAGAGATCATACAGAGAAGAGATACCATACAGGAACCCTAGACTATGGGGCCTGAACACATTTTCTTCTTCTGTTTTTGTCTCTAGAATTTAATACTATTCACCTATTCTATCAGGTCACCAAATGGGGTCTTTTTATTTGTAGCTCTTCAGTGGCAAGTCACCCTGCTTTGAGATTTGCTGTGTCAGTTCAGCAGACAAAAAATATAAAAATATGCCTGCTTTCAAATAGAAATTAATATAGCAGTTAATACTGTGTAAATAAGATACATACAGTTATCTCAGTGTTGACAGTTCAAATAACAAGCGGAAATCCTCTCTGAATGGATTTTGTTTGGGCAAATGTAACTTGAATCAAATACGGTACATAAAAACACACATATGTTTAAGTATCAGTTTCCTTTCAACGTAGAGAAAAACATGGTGAAGTAAAAATGGAGAACCTCGTATCCTCTTGAGCTATTCTGTATTCCAAACTGTGGGGTACCGGGGTCCGGGCAGGTGTTGTGAGCAGGATCTGAAATTCACAATTAAAACAAAAGTTAGAGAACCAGGTATGGTTATTACCGGGACTCTAACACTTTTACTAACAGGTCTCATGAAATTCAGAAAATTGTGTTTTGTCAAATGTGCAAGATGTTTTGCACAAAAGTTTAAAATTAAATTGCTCTTTTTGCCTTTTTTTCAGATACTTTCTTTAGATATTAATTTTTAGTGCTTTAGCAGACTCTGAATTGCTCTGTATATTATTTTCTATATCAGAATAAGCACATTCTTTTCCACTCTCTGGTTTAATTTTTCTCTACTGATGTATTGGTTGGTTAATAGTATATTATCTTCAATAATTATCTATTATGATCATTTTTTAAGGATTTAATTAATTACCATCTCCTTTGGCCATATATTACATTACTCCAAATGTCCTGAATTAATTTTCTTCAAGATTTCAAAATGAGGAGTATACTTAATGCTTAGAAACAGAAGCATACAGTAGACCAACAGTGATAATTTTCCAAAAAATGTAGTATTTCAGCCATCAGCGAGCACTTCAGCTTTACTACGGCTGCTCTCCACTGCTAGTGGGAAAACAAAATAGATAACTTTTTAAAAAAAGTATGTTTTCAAGAGAAACTAACATATCAGGGGAAGAAAAACATTTTTTTTAAGTTTTTCAGAAATAGCTACAGTAAAGCAATAGTTTAAACCAAGTGGCAGTAAACATTAACTAGAAAAGGCAGTGCTTCAATGAAATTATTTCTAACACTGTATTTTTTTTGGTTCCTGAATATGTATTTTTTCCTGAAAAAATCATTCATAAATTAATATACAAAAATATACATACACATGAGTAAATAATGTAATGACAAAGGACTATTTTTGGTAAAAAGTGTTTTTTAAAACATCTTTAGATTTCAGTGCAAAAATGTACCCCTGGTACCTCTTAAGTGCCACAAGAGCAAACTCAAAAAACCGTATTAAGCAGATACGATTTAATTTCTTAGAAAACAACCAAGGATATAAATCATTAATTGCTTGCTACGCGTCTTGTGCTCAGGAGAGCTGGGTGAGCAGAATGACCCTGGCCATCACCTTGAGTCTGCAGGAGGAAAAGAGGCTCTGAGTGGAGAATGGAGGATTCAGGTCTCTGTACCGCTGATGGAGTGACTTTCGACCACTGTAATTTCTACCTGAACCCTTTCTATGAAACAGAGATTAAGTCTGAAAATGAGGAGTTAGGCCACATAGTGTCTTCTGACTTGAAGTTTCATTTTCATGTTGGAAAGTCAACAGAGCACGAGTGTCCCTGCAGCCCTCTCTACCGTGGCCAGCGGTGCAGACAGTTTAGTGGGGGACAGGGGGACAGGAAAGCAAAGGCTCAGGTGTCCCTCTGGTGCCACAGCAATAGTGGCAGCTTCCGCAAAGCGCTCTTCCCCCTAAAGAACGTGGCTGTTGGTTGAGACGGGCAGGAGATAGAGGGACTGGGGTAAGAGAACAGACTCTGGGAGCAATTTTTAAACGACTCATAACATGAACTGCCAACTCAGTTGGCACGATTTAAGAGGCTGCCCATCAGTGTAGCTGATTAGCGCCTACGCAGAGCATTACCTATAAGAACGTTATCTATGTGCCCACAAATGGTCCAGTTTTAAAATGAAATGTCCTCATCCCCAAGCCCCTCAGGGCTGTCATGTCATCAGTACCGATGCAGGTGGGCTGTGTGCCACTCCACGTGCCATCCGCTTGGCAGACTCTCCGTGATGACCCCACCAGGATGAAGGGAGATCTGCACTGGAAGAAGACTTCAGATCTATAGGTGAAGCTTTTCCCACTGAGTCGTCCCTCAGCAGGCGTGCCCGGGTCTCCACAGAACACAGCTGTAGAAAACAACCGAGACGTCGGTTCGCATTCTGTGTCCGTGGATTAGCTTAACCTACTAAACTTGTTCAACTAGTTTCCATTAAATCTCTAGGTATCACTATTAAACCAACAAATGATGAAAAGAACAGAATCTGCCCTTGGGCAGTGTAGTCTCAAACTGGAATTTCTACCTATTGTAACGTGGCTATAAATCACGCAGGCTCTTTTCCTCAGACTGTAACCGAGGGTGTGCCTGTTGGTGATTTGCAAATGAGACTGGGAGCCGGTTCTCCCAGAGGACTTACGCAGGCATTGGGGGACCTCTCCTTTCCACACGCCACGGCCTTCACAGGAGAGGATGGCGGGGTGAGAGAGCTGGAAGCCCTGGGCGCAGCTGTAGCTCACACTGGCGCCCCAGCGTAAATCTGATCCTTCCACTTTCCCATCCTGAACTGGAGGAGGTTGACCACACATGACAGCTGTTTCCAGAGAACACATGGGATTCAACATTCTAGAGTTTCCACCACAACCATAATGCACCACAGACTAACATTTTCATTTTACCTGCGTTGCAAATGACATCTACAAAGGGCTGAATTTTTTAATAGAAGATTATTGAGAAAGTAAATCAAAATAATAAAACTTTTCTCCAATATTTCTTCATTAATTTAGATCAAGTCCATAAAAGCCAAGCAAGGTCAAAAGATATCACACTGTAAAAGAAAGTGTGGGATTAAACACAACAGTCTCAATATGTATAAGACGAAGAAAGAAAGAAAGACTGCTGTTCGATTTGTGTCTTTTTATGTTGTTTACCAGAGACAAATCCAGTCAGAACGTGGTCCCATGACATGAGTACAGACTTTTGAATTTATATATACAGATGGTAAGAATTTCTCCCTCTATCTGTATTTTTTTCTTTATATAAAGATAGCATATAATTTCCAAAAGACATAGTCTGTTGATCCATTTGCTGAAGAATTAAAAACCAGTGACTGCATGGTTGAAGAAGATTCTGTAAGAAACCACTTGCCAGGGTTTTATCACAGTCTAGGAGCTTCGGGCCAGAACACGGTTCTCACGAGTGACTCCCCAGCTGGTGCTGGCGTCCACCGTTCCCACTCCAGCCATTATTCTAAGATGCCTTGTCTAAAAGCTTCCCTGAAGATCCAAGCGCTCCTAGACTTTTCACATTGGAGGAGGTTTGCCAGTGACAGTCCAGGCAGCAGGAGACAGCAGGAAGGAAGACTCACCTATATTCTCTCACCTGCAGTTTCGCATGGGCATTCGCACGCGAGAAAGACACACAGACCCAGAACCACTCATGCACAGCCGGAAGCTGGAAATGGGCCCTTCTCTTGCCATTCAACCTTCTCTCTGTCTATTCAGCAAATATTTCTGGAGAACCCCTATGTGAAGATTGGGGGAATGTGTCTCTAGACAGACGACGTCAAGCGGCAAGGCCCCCGGGTGGGAGCGGTGACGAGTGACATGGTTCCACGGAGGGGAGGACGAGGGCGGCCAGTGGGAGAAGAGTTCAGGTGGAGAGAGAGGTCTCTTCTGCAAGGGCCTGGCTGGCCAGGGAAGTATTATTAACGCAACAGAGGGACAGAGACCCACACAAACATATGAAGTCCCAGGGACCTGACAATCTATGGACAAGTGCTATCGACAAGCTCACGTGGCTGCAACAGTCCCAACACGACTGTGTGAGCTTCACTACACATCCATGTAACACCTGCTCCACAGCAGCATCGTATTAATAACTACAGATGGAAAGACGGGTGGAAGACAGGGGCCCTCACCCTCCAGCAGGAGGAAACCAGGGCGTGCCCAGAACCGCCCAGGCCAGGAGGGTTGGAAACACCGCCGTCAGGGTGCGGAGATCTCACCTGAGCCTCACAACAAGCTCTACACAAACTACCTGTCCTTCAGAGCCCTCTGAGCACGGCGCCTTCCTCGCTAGGGCTTCCTGCTGCTCCAGCTCTCCACTCACGGTTTTTATCTGTCTGCCGTCTAATGAAGAGTCGGGCACCCCTTTTTAATACCCTCCCCTCTCCCTTCCCCTCTGGCCCAGCTGACAAGAGCCCGCAGGCTCCCTCTGGTGTTGCTGCAGAGCCCTAACCGTGCAAATCCAGCCCCGGTACAGCTGTCACCCCCCTGCCCCCCTGCTTCCCTCAAGCCATGCAGACACCTTCCGCCCGCTCTGCTCTCCCTGGAAAGTCTGCTGTCCAAGTCGTAAATCTTTCCATACCATCTCCACACCATGTGGCATCGTTAGTCTCCGCATCCAAAGCCCACAGAACATCACGCACTGACAATCTCTGCCCCTCTTCTGCCTTATTTGATGACTGGCTTCTCTCTCTGACCTGACTCTACGTCCCCGTGGTAACAGTCCCTATCGTATCTGCCACAGACTTAACACGGCCACGTTCGCCAAGAGAGCAAAGCTGGGGTTCACAGCACAGACTCCAGAGGGAGTGTGACTGCCAGTGAACCCTGATGTCTCCAAGCCCTGATCTGTGATCCTGAGCATTTACTAAAACTCTCTGTGAGTCAGTCTCCCGTCTGTAAAGCGGAGATTAAAGTATTAAGAAAATGAAGTGACTTAATATTTGCGAATGAGTTTACAAGAATGCCTGGCACATAGAAGGTCTACATAGAGGCTTGCAAAATGAAATAAAACGTAACTCAATAAAGACTTCTATATGCGTGAGTAGAGCCACAGACCTTTGCAGGTAGGTTTGCTGTGATCCCACGCACTGTCTTTGGTGCAGCGGATAGTGGAGGACGTGGCAGGCTCCATGGTGTAGCCGGGGTTACACTGGTAGCTGACCGTACTGTTGAAGGTGAAATCTGTCCCAAACTGGAGGCCATTTGCCGGCGTACCTGGATCTCCACAGCTTATAACTGGTAAGTGAAGAAAAAGAGTCGGAGAAACATATTATCATGAAATGACGTGTTCCTGGTTTCTATTGAAGTGACTCTCCTTAAGCTGCTATTCAGAGTGGTTAAGGCATGTGTTATTACAGCAATACCCCCCTCTCTCTGTTTGACAGTCTTACTGGCCGGCGGTCAGGAGGCTGCATGTTTGGAACCGCTCGTTTCTATCCCACTGGTGTGCGGGTGACAGCTGGCACCCATGTCCAGTCCTGGGTTAGGCGTGATGAGGGGTCACACCACAGAGTCAAGCACAGAGGCACAGGCTGAGATCAGAGAACCAAGCACCTGTCCCATTTCCCTCAGACTAACTGGTCTACAGAGAGAACAAACCTTGACTTTCTTGGACCTCAGTTTTACAATATCCAACCCAACCAGCCATGCAAAGCACTTTCAACCATATAAATAAGAAAGTGAAGAAAAATCTAAAAGTGTTTAATAATTGGCCATAATATCAAACATATTTATGATATGATATAATCCTGTTTTCTCTATGGATTAAAAAATCAGTACAATACTATAAAATCAATTTATTTTCTCTGTCAGGTAGATGTCACTGTGATGCCCTGGACCCACCAGGACAGCAGGCCACTCACGTGTGCAGTCGGGGGCTGTACCCGTCCAGGTCCCGTTGGCGGTGCAGTGCCGCGTGGTCAGCCCCGAGGTCCTGTAGCCGTCCCAGCAGGCGTAGACCACGGAGCTGGAGAACAGGACGCCGTCGCTGCTGACGATCATGCCGTGGGTGGGCGTCCCCGGGTTCCCACAGGACACAGCTGTGAGGGAACAAAACCGGGCCGTACAGAGAGACCCGTCACCACGTGAGGAACCTGAGAGGCCAAAGGCCATCGGGGTAGCAGACTGCTCATTTATTCCAAAAATCACAGGACACGTAACCATGGGAAACTTTTCCCACATATTTTACTCTAAGACTCATGCCATTCTCTTATGGATGAGTTACAAATGTGCAAGCTACATGTTTGTATCGTCTTTTCTAAAACGCATTACTTCCAAACAGATTAAAAGATGAGTTAAAGCACTGACAATTCAAAACCATGGTAGTCTGAGATTTAACATGTTTATAACAAACAGTAAAATTATCATGCTCTTTTAAAGGGTCTGTATGATACTAGTGACTCAGAATTGTCTCCCTCTTGCAATAGCTGAGTTAAAAAACCTGGGCAAATCAGGTCATATTTTACATCTCCAGGACAATTCATTTTAAAAAATAAGGGAGGCCTGAGAAATACGAATGACTACACTTAAACTGTTCTGTGAAACGGTCTCCTCAATGTTCCCCAGTCTACGGGCAGCTGTGTTAACCGGCTTCGGAATGGCTGCACCTTAAATCTCTCTCCAGACGACTGCAATGCCATGTACAGGCATGAAGACTTCAGCTGGGCGGTGTAACAGATCTACACTCTGAGTATCTGTCATGTGTATTCCTTCGTCAGTGAACAAGGAAACTCAGCAGCTGCTGGGTGTGTATCAAGGTGAAGATTTTAATCCATAACAGGTTTTTTGCCTTTTTCAGTCAAACCCATTTACCATAAAGACGGTTATTTTTCCTCCTTAGCCTCCCACAATAATGCACAACAGGCAGACGTACAAAGAATGTGAATTTTAATAACCACAATGTATCATGAGTTCTTTTTCTGAGAATGACCAAAGTATTTACAAATACTCTTGCCTATTTAATTGCTCCACTTTCAAATCTAGCCTTGAGAATAAAGACACACTCTTCCTAAAAATGTGAAAGAAAACAGATTGCAAAGTAAAAGCCACTATAATGGAAGTTTAGGGAATTCCCTATCATATTATGTTAAAAAATGCACATACTCTCAGGTTGGACTAGATCTTGTTTGACAAATAAAAAGCACACATGCTGGTGCTTCTATGCCTGTGCCCACGTAGGACATAACTTATCAATTATAACCCTCTTCCCTGATGAGTCTGGGTTTTGGACTTACAATCCCTTCGAACACAGATTGTTCAGTAGTTTCTTGGTTGGCATTTGAGATGAGATATAGTTATCAATCTTGAAGCAGAGGATATCTAACATTCTCTAAAGCTCAAAAGTTCTTTGATGGCTGTGACATAAATAAAAATTTCACATTGCAAAAATCCAAGCTGTTGGCCTATTCAAGACAATTCCTCATCCATTCAACAAATACTGATTCATCATTTCCTGTGCACAGTTACTGCACACATGTATGAGTGCAAGCCTGACAAAGCAAAGAATTATATTGATCTAATTCATAACAAAAGACACCTGGGTATATCATTATATTTTATTCTAATCATATCTGCTATTAAAATCTATGTAGCAATTTTCAAAAGTGATCTGTGAAGGACTAATGCTAAACTAAAGCAGGTCACTGTTGAAAACATATTCAACTTAATATATTGTCAGTGAAAGAATGTCCATCATAATAATGACATCCTAATGTTTATAAAGTTCCCTCAAACACTGTATCCTATAAAATCAAATTCATGGTTAACTTTTTTTTTCCTGACAGGGACACTTTCACTGACGGCTTTGCCTATGAAAATGAGGGTTAGAAAACAGAGTCAACATAGCTGTTTTTACATCAAGGTCTTAATGTTGTAAGACATACGGGGACTATATCACTAAAGCAAAACAAGAGATTAAATGTAGGGTCACTAGAAGGAAGACAAGATTTCTTTTAAAATTACAAGTTAAAATTTCTTTTAAAATACATCTTTTTTTAAAGTACATTTGGTTAATGTGATTCCTTTCGGTAAAAGATATTTTCTTTTTATCAATTTATAATAAAATAGCATTACACTTATTCCAGATGCACTTTATTGTTCATAGACATCAGTACCATTCACTTAGCATGCTGTATTAGGAAGATTGCTGTTAAATTGAGTCAAATAGTTATAGGTTTGACTCTCTGATCATACAAGTTAAATAAATGTTAGCGATCAATTCAAGTTCTCAACATGTAGTGTCTTCACTGTAAAATGGGTATAAGAAAGATAATTGCTCCCTGTTGTTGTAAGATTACACATACCAAGTGTAAAACGCCTAGTAAACAATCTGGTAGATTAGTAGTAGTACTAGTATTGTTATTTTCATTATCATTTCAATCCCATTTTAGTCCATTACCTGAATAAAAGGTCAACTTTATCATAATCTCGTGGCAAAGAGGATTAAGAGTTGCCTAATGCAACTAACCCTAAAGATGTAGTTATATTTAAGCAACTTGGTAAGATATATCCATTTGAAAAGTAAGTCAATGAGCCTGGGATTAAAAGATGAGGTTGCTAACAAAAGAAAACATGGCTTAAAGTGATGAAAATATATTATAAATTTAAGTTCTTTGATGTTGAAGAATTTTTAAAACATTTTTCTTTTGTGATGCATGACTCCTCCTCTTTATAATTTATTGCAATATCCATCAGGAGCTAATGTTTTTAACAGATTCAGAGAAGGTAAAGTATCAGGAGGGAGGTGACCTCGGTTAGGGGATTGAATATATAGGTCATGGCTAACCTTTGTGGCAATGAAAAAGTCACTGATAACCCCATTTTCTACAAAAAAGAATATGTGCCCCAAAGATACGGACCTACGATAACAAGGGAGAAAAAACATAAAGCAACAGATTCTCCAAAAAATTTTAAGACCTCTACATGTGGAGAGGGGGAGTGGGAAGGGGAGTTAGTCATATATCCTACCCATCATTTGTTGTTTTAGCGAGTGTAACACATACTATTAATTAATTATACAGCTTCCCATGATAGCTGTACAATGCAATTTGGAAGTAGCCAGTTTTGTGGGGCATATCTGAGAAATATTTTTAGTATTGAAACATTTTAGTAACTCAACTTCTATCTGTATACAGATTTTAAGGTCCAAGTTTATAAGGATTTTATAGGAACCCTTTGAATTTCTGACTTTTGATAAACTAAATGCTATTTAAAGAGTACTTTGTATAGTCTGAGTTAAGTACATCATGAAATGAAGTCCAATTAAGCTCTCCTAATCAAATAAATGAATTCCTTTATGTTTTGCTGGAATAAAGCTCATAGTGTCATATCCCAGCAACAAAGTGAGATTTGTATGGAAAACATTACTCACTCTCAACCACTTTAATTTTTTCACTTTTTAAATTTGCAATAAACTAAAGTGCTTGAGATAAACCCAATATAGAATGTATAGTCTCAAGTAAATGACCATCCCTAATAGCACAGAATGTATCTAAGGGAGGTTTGTTGAGCCTTGGAAGCTATATTTCCCCACCAAATTTGGTTAACTTTTAACCAGTATTTTTTCAAATAATTTTCTGCACCATTCCCTCCTTCTCTTCTAGAACCCCAATTACAAGTACATTAAACTGCTTGATATTATCCAATAGGAAATTATTGTGCTGGGATTTTTCTTCTCCATCTTCTTTCCCTCTGTTTTTCAGATTGGATAATTTTCACTGACCTGTATGCAAGTTAACTGATCCTTCTGACATTTTTCATCTGCTAAGTTGATCCAGAAAACTTTTTATCAGATAATGTACTTTTCATTTCCAGAGTTTCCATTTGATTCTCTTTCATTATTTTCATTTCTCTGTTGAGATTCCCTGTTTCAATTCAATTTACTGTAAAGTCTTGAACATATTTTTAATAGCTTATTTAAATCCTTATTGTGTTTTTCAACATTTGGGTCATCTCAGGATCCGATTCTATCCCTATTGTTTGTTTAGTTGGTTGGTTGGTTGGTTGGTTGGTTGGTTGGACTGTGGGTCATATTGTCCTGGGTTGTGCCGATGCAGTAACTGTTTATTGTATGCTGGACATTGTGAATGAACTACTGCATGGAGCATGTCATTCCTTTAAAAGATGTTGGCTTTGCTCTGGTGGGCTTTTGAAGTAGTTATAGATCTTCTGGGTCTTGTCATCAGGTTTATTCTGTTAGCGGAGAGCTAGTTAGTCTGAGTCCTAACATGATTTGCTCTTAGTTCCAGCCTGTCCCCCTGATTTTAGGGGGTGGTACCTATTCACAACGTATGGGCTCTCTAGGCCTCCAAGAAGCATCCTGAGTGTACAGTGTCTCTCAGTACGGTATGACTTCTACTATCACAGGTCTGCTCTCCGCTAAGAAGGTCTGTGCATCACTGAGTCTCACGCGTGCTTGTCGGCCCAGCCCTCAGCTGAGCCACCTGTGAACACGCCTACAGAATTCTGGGGCCCTCCCATTGTCAGCTCCCTCTTCCTGGATTCCCGTTTCTGCAAATTCCATTTCAGTAACCTAAAACAATTTCTACCTCATCACCTCACCAAGTCACTGTACCACCTGGGTTCTGCTTCCCAGCTTCCCAGCAAGAAAAATGCACAGAGTGACAGAGGGGTTATGGAGCTCACCTTATTTATTTTCTCCTAAGGAACACAGTCACGCCCTGTCTGTTGTTTAATAACTCACGTAATTGTCTCATGTATTTTGTTGTTTTATAGTTGTTCTCAATAAGAAGGTGGGCCTACTATCGTTTAATATGTCATGGATTGACGTGGAAATCTTATTTAATTTTCATAATGTTCAAATACTTCTGGACCAAAAATTCACAGGTGTGGTATAGAGAAAAGGTTAGATGGGGTGTAATTGTAGATTACGAAGGTCATGTGTAACTTTGAGGTACTATATTATAGAACAGAAAATGAAATGTTCTGGTTTTGGTGAGAAGGACATGCTCTCATGCAAATTTTAACATTCAAATTTCTACAACAGGGGAGGGAACTGAGAGTGAGAAAAGTTCTACTAACTTATAGTCGCATACTGCAGTCAATAGAAATGGCATCACCCTGCAAATCACAGCTGCAGATGACATTTCCCCACAACTACTTAGTCATATTTGATTTAACTTCTTTAGGGCCTAATCTTAAGATTTACATTAACTTGATTGTCAAGAGGCAATTTGGAGTCAAACATTATCTTGGATTATCATGTATACTTATCTCTAGAGAGAGATAGATAGGTCTTTGACTATAATAACCAGGATAATCTCTGACTCTCAATGAGAGGATACACACACACGCATACATAGGATTGGCTTATTCATACATATCATTTTATATTATGTAGACTACATATGATACAGTTAACTATGTAAAATATAGTCAGATTAGATACATGCATATTATATTCTACTTATCTGTATAACACCTATAATAAAATGAGTGACAGTACAAGGAGAGTTGACATAGTAGGGAAAATAAAGATTAAGGGAACTTGATCTATATTTCTGGTGTTGATATTGTGTGAGTTTATTCAAGCTGATCAAATTCTATGGAAAGTGTTTCATACATGTAAAAATAGGTAATTAATTGGTGTAACTGTTTTAGACTTGAAAATTCAGTCATTGAGAAGTTCGTGTGCAAATGTTAAAGTCTTATCTGTCCGAATTCTAACTCAGTTATTTTCTAGACTCTGAACACACTCATGACATGTCAGCTCACCTGTGCTTAAGACAGGCATGGCCAAGACGTGACATCGTGGCTATAAAGAGCTGTGGCATTTTACTGTTATTACTGGGGTTTCCCACCATTTCCTATCATGCCTCTTAAATAGTACAATAAAATAGACTCACTCCAAAATATTATATGGAAAGTAACCCGAGAATCTTTTGCAACACAGTGCTCTGAACAAGGACCACCAACAGCCTGGAAGGAACGTGTGAACAGAAGCCTCTTCCAGCCTGCAGGGAGCTCCCAGCAGCGACTCACTCTGCCCTACTCACAACTCCTTCGCCTCAGCTCTCACCACCAGCAGCCACAAAACACGGCAAAGTCACACAGAGAACGTCACCAGGAGAAGACAGACACCTCCTTTAGACCATGGACTTCCAAAGGGTGAGGATAGTGTCGTATGATCTTTTGAACAGTCAGGTACCTCCGTATAACCAGCTGTGCTTTTTGATGATTCTCTTATACGTTTGGGGAGTAAGTAGGTTAATTGTAGAAATAGTGTAAACCTGTAGGATTTTTGTGGAATGTTACTGGTCATTTTAGAGCGAGTTACCTGGTTTCAACCTGAAACGCTGACTTTCAGGCTTGAACTTACCCTCGCACACGGGCTGCAGTCCTGACCATGACCCGTTGAGCAGACACGTTCGCTCTGCCGAGCCCCGCAGCTGGTAGCCCATTTCACAGGAGAAGCGGAGAAGGCTCTTGGCCTTAAACTCATCTCCAAGCCGAGACCCATGTGCTGGGGTCCCTGGATCACCGCAAAATCCAGGATTATTTCCTATGGAACACAAACACGTATGGCAATACTCAATGCTGTTAGACTCGTTTAAAACAGGGCTGTTATGTTTAAAGGGAATGAAACTTTATGTAAATGTGTATCAAACACAGTTACAGTCATACAGCATTCTGGAAATCTCCTGAGAGATTTTCTTTATTACAGCACAAAAACGGAAGACGCTAAGAAATCGTTTCTGTGTAACTACAATCGAAATAGCTTATTAAAATATGGTTGTACAATAATTGATATTCCTTAGAAGAAATAAAATACTGGGGATGGTAAATGCAGGAATTGCTCTTTGGAAGTGCTGGTGAGGATGCTGACGAGGAGATGGGGGTGAAGGTGTGTTGGGAACGAAAAAAATCAAATGAGAGGTTTGATGCTTCTACACTGTGTCCATCTGCTGATTATGTTTATTTTGTTTATTATGTTTATATATTTTGTTTATTATGAAACATTCATGGAAGAATTAAGTTGATATTTTTTCCAAACAGGATTGATTTAACAATTGACGACAGAGACAGGAAAGATGTGGAAGAACTGAGAGGAAGCACAGAAAAGGAGGGGAAAACAGGGGCAAACTGAGTCAAGGTGAGCAAGCTTCCTACTCAGGCGCTAGGGAGACTCCTGCAGAGGAAAATGTGTCGCGATAGTGTTCAAAGGGAAGGAAGATGAAGACGACGCTGACGCTACGTCATAAAGGCGCACTTGGCTGGAACGGAGTAATACCGACTTCAGAGAGTGGCATCACTACCCAATACCTGGAATGAAGAGCTCACTGCGTCATGCCCACCTGTGCAGTGGGGCAGGGCTCCGCTCCAGTGACTGTCCTCCTGGCAAGTCCTGCTGCTGTTGCCTACGAGACTCCGTCTCCCTTGGCATGAGTAGTGAACCACAGCCCCAGATGTAAACAGGTCTCCAGTTAGGATGGCGTTGGCAGGGACCCCTGGGTGTCCACACGAAATAACTTAAGAAAAAAATCAAATCAAATCAATGAGTACATTGTTCCTGTTAAGCTGCTTTGTGTTGGTCAATGTCCCTTAGAGACTCATACAATCATCACCTATTAACAAAAAACACGCGGATACACTGCACATCGCTGCAGTGCCCTGTGGATAAGAAATGCCCATTTCCAGACGACCCTCCCCCTACCCTGAATAGTCACATTACTGAAGTCCACGAAAGGGTCTGTCAATGAAGTTTTTGTTTGTTTTTTTTTATTAGGTTAAGATAGCTTTGCTTAAGGTAGAAATTGATATTTAGGTTTTCAAAAAAGAAAGTCACTCTACCTAAATTTTTTCCATCTGCCCTTAACTGTATCCTAAACAAGCAGTGTTACACAAAATGTTAGAAACTAACATAGATTCACCAAGACTATTTCCATTATTTCTCCAGTTAGTATGACAATCATGCTTTGCTTGGGGACAAAACTCAGTCAAATCTGCTTCCTCTTCCAGTTCCCATGTCTAGAGAGACCATCTAACAATTTTTCTTTGAATAGGTGGCAATCTAAAATGTTTAAGGAAAAAAAATAATAATAAATTACTGATTAATATTTTCCTCAAGTAGTCCACTCATTTCTTTATAATTACACCAAATCAGGCCCATCATCTAATCATAATTATCCCTCAAGAAGGAAAATTCTAGAATCCAGATTACCATAGGATGGTAAAGACATATCTCTCCCTTTCTATAAAGTCCAAAATTAGGGTTAGCCATGGGCAAATTTTATACCACGTACAAACAGCTACCTGGGCTGATGATGCCAAAGAGTATTCAAAGGCTCTGCTGGTTTAACATCCTCGAGGGGCTGCATTCGGTCACTGACAACCCCAAAGTGATGCCAGCCAGAGGGGCAGGTTAGAAAGGTTGGAAGGCATTACCCACCCCCTGAGTCACGTAAGCCCTCCCCTGAGACTGTCTTACACTGACATCCACTCACTGGACAAGAGCAGTGTACCTACGGAGTCCTAAAAAGAAGGTAACTAGAGCTGAATCAGTGAAATTGTTGGTAAATGATCAGTTCCAGGTGAAAGAAAAGAAAAAAATCAGTGGAACAGTATAACAGCAAAAATAGAGATGGAGGTTAGCTGCTGAAGAGCACGTGAAAACAAAACCTCCTCTGCGAGCGTGTATTCCCAAATTCATGGTAATTCCAGCGGTTAATGACCGCAAGTGGTGGGAAGTCGCCCCTTGGAAAATGAGATCAGTTAAAACCTGGTTCCTGGAGGTTGGAGCATGCTGGCATCATTGCAACAACCAATACAAGTCTCACAGACACCAGGGAAGATGCAAGAGAAATCTTTGGGGAGAAAAACAAACAAAACTAATTTCTCTGAAAAATTCCCATGTGTGAAGGCACAGAAAACCAGAAAACATAAAGCTTGATGAGGGTAGTAATACATTTACAGGTGTGTTTTGTCATGTAAGCCTGTACATTTGTTTTTGAAAGTCATCGCTCTCTTTCTCTGTAGGAATTCGTTGTTTTGTTACAGTTAGAATTTGAGACAGGTTTCCGGGTAGACTGAAAGGGCTTTGTGGGACCCTGACTTGCAGGAAAAAAGTCTCCGGCACCAATCCACTCTGAAAATGTACTGGAAACGCCGTAATTGTCACAGGTGAAAGCGATTATCACTTTTTCCAGTAAGTTCCATTTATAATGTGATTGTCATTTCCTATTTTTTCTACCCACACAAAATGAATACTAAAAAGATAGGGATTGTTTTGTTTTGTTTCTGACTGATTTTTAAAAGGCCAAGGAGAGTGACTCCTTTTCCTTCATTTTCAGACTATGTTTTAACAAGAAAATTCTCTCTGAGCTAAAGGACAATATGATTTTTCAAGTGAAAGAAAGTAATACTATAGCTATTTGGGTAAAAAAGAAAGTGTCCTTGTGAACCTATACGGTCTAAAATGTACTGTTAATAGTGTTTGGAGGGGAGCTATAGCGGCGGCCTATCTTGTCTGTCCTGAGCACCCCGTTCTTCACGGCAATCCGCCCTCCTCTTGTTTAAACCTATGGGTCGGGAGGAAATTACGACCAGGACACTATCTTTTTTATCATGTTCACATCGGACTGTACCAGAAGCGCTGATGAGACCCAGATCAGGCCCCTCAGAGAGCACCACCCTTCCGGCCACAGACACTAGGTCAATAGATGGAGACTCCGTTTCTAGCCTCTTGCCAATATTTCTGAACCTTGGTCCAGACAGATGCATGGTGTTGAAGATTCGGGGTGTTGCAAGAGGCGCCGTCTGGAGGTCACTGGTGCTCGTTTGAACTGGTGGATTACCCTCCCTGCTGGCCCGAAGCAGGAGACACGCAGCAACAGCAGACGCAGAGACAGCCCGGTCCAGGCGGAGCCCGCGAGCCGGGTCCGTCTCCCTCTGGGGCCAGCTTTGCGAGCAGGCCAGCACCCCCGCCCCTTTCTTCCCGCGAAACTAGTGTGAGCTGCATTTGGTGATTTCTGGCCAACCTATAAAGTTGTCATAATAACAAATATAATTTGTGATGGGGGTGGGTAGAGAGAATTAAAAATCAGTACCGTTTTGAATACTTGAAAAAAACCGTGTTCTGTTGGTGGTGTTCTTACAGGGCTCTGTGGCCAAAAGGACCCTCACTTACCCAAACACTTGGGCAAAGAGCGATCCCATAAGCCATTTGCCATACAGGTTAAGGCAGAAGATCCCAGCAAGTAAAATCCCTTCTTGCAGTGATAGACGACACTCATTCCATATTCAAAACTCTCGGGGAAATTCTGTTGCTCGTGACGAACGGCATTTTCCACAAAGCCTGGATCCGAGCAGTTCACCACTGCAAAGGAAAGCGCGGTGCACATTATTCAAATGCAGCTATACCTTCATAAACAAAACAGACAGACGGGCAGAGAAGGCAAACTCCTCCTCGTGGTTTTAGAAAGTTGGTAGGACGACGGCATGACAGCCAAAGTTTGTGAAATCCTGTACCCTTGACGAATCCCACTTCCTGCTTTGGGCCATTGTGCTTCAAAACGTGTCAAGCAATATATCGGCTACTATAGCACCTTTAACAACACGAGGCTGACGGTCTTTAACTGTTTCCTAATAATAGGCTTCTTCAATGTAAGGTCTAAAATTCGTTTCCCTGGTTAGGTTTTTATGTTATGAAAATGTTAAAATAGAAACGGCTGAAGTTAGTCTACATATTTGTATGCGACTGTGGTACTTCAGGACAGCCTGGGACACAGTAATTAATTCCCACCCCACCATGACATGCGCTAATGCTTCAATATGTGCCTAAGTCATTTCTGTTATGTGTCTAAGGCAGACAAAAATGACAACTCCTCTATCAACACTTAATAGAAGTGTAAATTAAGGCAGCCTCTGATTTAAGCTTCTTCCCCTGTAGAAACAGCTCCGGCAGCGACAGTGGGATGGGCCTGGTTCATCTGAATGACACTCTCTGAGCCTGAGTGCCGGCTGGCATCTGGGAGGGAACCAGCCACGTGCTTTCGCAGGTGCAGAGGAAAGAAAGAGCCCCAATTCTCTCTCTCTGACCCGCCCACCGCTGAATGGGACAGCTGCTGGGGAGCCGTGCTCTCTCCAGATATTTCTGGCTCAGAAGCCGGTAGCATGACAAGTTCCCAGGCAGCCACTGCACTCGGTGTCCCAGCGGCCAAAGGCAAACCCTGCCCGTCTGCACCCTGATTTCTCTCTGTCCCCAGGACGACGGGGTGGGCGGATCAGAGGCGGACAAGGGTCCCTTTCAGCGCTGCAGAATAATATCCTATCCTTCTGAAACCAATCCTGAGTTGATAGAAGAAAGACAGGTTCTTTCGAGTCAAGCAAACATGTTTACGGAGCCCCGGCAAGTATTTTGAAGGCTCCATAGTGCATTGCACCTGCAATAAAACTGTCACCAAACCCACCGTAATAGCAGGCATTAGCTATTTGGAAAAAGTGTCACTGACTTGCACGATTATTTTTATGACCTGAAAAACGCCTGCATCGGCCTATTGGGCACTTAGAGTTGCATGTCAAGCCCAGGAGACAGAAACAGCTCCCTTGTGTCTGACCTTCAAAAGCAGGAAGGTGTTGCCTTGGCCCGAAGGCCAAAGACGCTATGGTGTCGAGTTTGAGCTTACGTCGTGCTTAGAGGACGGTCCCCAAACCACAGCAGACTCTCTGCAGTGAGAGGAAAGGACACCGCTTAGGCGACCCACGTGGAGGTGCCGAGCCTTCCTGCGCCAGGGCGCCCGGCCCAGGCCTCATGCGCCCTGGGACTCCGCACGCCCCACCGGGCTCCTCCTTCCTATAATTCATAGTCTTATATTCGGGCCCAGCTTTCCTGAACGCAGCCTGATTGTGCGGTGGGTGAAGACGAAGTGCACAAAGTAAGAGCCATTATGTGTTCGGGGTCAAGAGGAGGGCGGGGCTGGAGGCAAGAGGAGAACGAAAAGAGAAGCAGTTATCGCTCCGGTAGCGGTGAGGTCCGCCTGCACGCCCCCTTGGCCGGCCCAGGAGGGCAGGGCTCTCTGAGCCCCACCATGTCGGGAGGAGAGCTGCTCAGAATTCACGAGTTTCATGAAGTTGAGAGGACAGTCGAAGGTGAGGTGACTATTCAGTGTATCACACAGAATAAACATTTCCAACTTGTTTACTTGGATGAATCAAAATTTAAACGTAGGATTACCGGTCACCAAAAGCAACTTACGATGACTATTTTTCAAACATATGAAAGTTACCTTTCATCTTTTATCACTAACTGATAAGAATAAAGAAATTGGTTTTAGGTGGAATGAGACATTTGGGTTTGATAAAGAAGGTTCTGATTGATTATAGTTGATTCTAGTTAAATTTCAGAGGCGGGTGGGAGTGGGGGCAGGGAGACTGAGCGCCTCCTATGCGCCAGGCACTTTGCTAAGCATTTCACGTGCACTGGCTTACTTAGAACTCATGGGAACCTAAGAGGAAGGTAGTATTTCTTTGACTGTTCATAGAAGAAAACTGATATTCTCCAGTGAACTTGAGGATTCACTACAAGACCCTGGATTCAGTGATGCAAGTTTAGTGAGTTTTTTTTGTTTCCTTTTTTATTCCTCTCTAACCAGAACAGAACCTTCACTCACCCCATATTTTCTTACTTTTCTTTATACTCGTGTCTGTAATAGCAAAGGACATACATTTTAATTCTCTGAGTTTAAATGGCCAATCCCACAAAACTGTAGATAAGAAAGAGAAAATAAAACCTCCAAACATTTGCATGTAACACAAAAATTATTACACAAGGAAAGAAAATATTAAGTGACTCATCCTAAAACTGCCAGACTTGGTATACTCATTTATTTCTCCTTGAACTGACTGAACTTTTTAAGCTCATGTTGACACATATTTGAATTTAGGAGACAAAGATTCAGAAAGCTCTTCTATAGAAACGGGGCCTCTGGAACAGTAGGCATAATCTGATTCTTAAAATAAATGTGAAGACATCTGTTTTCATTCCTTTTCATGAAATTTATATCCATATAATTTATTTATTCCAGAAAGATATTACTACTAGCAAAAAGGATCCCTTCTTTTATTTATTTATTTTCCTGACCCTGTGTGTAAAGATAGAACCAGGGGGTGAGTCGCTTCCTGGACTGGAGGGTTCTGATTTATCACGAACACAGCTGGCATGGCCCGAGCTTTTCCCTGGGAAGGGCTGAGTCTGAGGGTAAAAGGTGAGTCCAGGGTGGAGAGACTTTGTGGAAATCTGTGTCTAAGTCAGCCTCACTTTAGCACAGATTTACTGGGAATTCATTCCAAAGTCCTCGTGGGGTTTCTCTCCTGCATCATTAACCAGATGCTGTAGGATTACTCAGGATTCCACAACTCATTGACCTCCACAGATTAGACATCTGAGAATCACATCAAGTATCTGGGAGAAGAAATCAAGCACGACAGGATGCTGACATGAGACACAACACCCTGAACCATCTGGGGGCTTATTCAAGGAACCACATAAGGTAAGAATCAGGCCATACTGCAGTACACACCTTGAAGAATCCCTGGAAGTTTTATGAAGAGAGTAGCTATTTTTGTTAACTTTATGAGTTTCATGCCATTTTCTTCTGATGCTTCACTGTCTTTATAAGTCTGACCTCTTTGAATTCATGCTTTTCCTGGTCGAATAATATGCATGTAAATTCTGTGCACTAGATTGTATCTCTTAGTTCATAAATGAAGCAAAGCAGAGCAATAGAAAATAACAGAAACACGAGCAGGGAGGCACCCGGGAGATGAGGGGGTGATTTCCAATCCCCTCAGCTCTCGGAGGACTGTTTGTCAGTCATCTCCTCCTTCATCAGACGTTTTTGAAGTGTCAGCTTTTAAAATTAAGTACTAATTTTAAAGTTCTGCTCTTCCAAAGGCAGTGTCAAGAGAAGGAGAAGACAAGCCACAGGTTAAGAGAAAATATTAGAAAAGACATAACTGATAAAGGACAGTAATCTGAAACATTAAAAAAAAAACTCTTAAAACTCAACAATAGGAAGAGAAACAACCCAACTAAAAATGGGCCAAAGACCTTAACTGACATCTCAGCAAATAAGACCTGCTGATGGCAAATAATCCTATGAAAAGATGCTCCACATCATATGTCATCAGGGAAATGCAAATTAAAACAATAATGAGATTCCACTACACACCTATTAGAACGGCCAAAATCCAGAGCACTGACAACACCAAACGCTGGCGAGGTTGTGGAGCAACAGGAGCTCTTATTCATTGCTGGTGGGAATGCAAAATGGTGCAGCCACTTTGGAGGACAGTTTGGGTTTCTTACAAAAATAAACATACTCTTACCATACAATCCAGCAATCACGCGCCTTAATATTTACCCAAAGGAGTTAACAACTTATATCCACACAAAAACCTGCACAGGAATGAATACAGCAGCTTTACTCATAGTTGCCAAAACTTGGAAGCAACCCGGATGTCCCTCAGTATGTGAATGGATAAGCTGGGGTCCATCGGGACGATGGAATATTATTCATCACTGAAAAGAAATGAGCTATCAAACCATTAAAAAGCATAGAGGAAACTTAAATGCATTTACTAAATGAAAAAAGCCAATCTGAAATGGTTATATACTGTGTGATTCCAACTGTATGACACTGTGGAAGAGGCAGAACTATGGAGACAGGAAAACGATCAGGGGTTGCCAGGGGCTGGGGGCAGGAGGAGGGATGAATAAGTGGGGCACAGAGAAACTTTAGGGTCGTGAAAACACTCTGCAAGATATGTGGCGGTGGTGGATACGTGTCACTCATTGTGCACCTGTCCAAACATACAGACCGTCTAACACCAAGAGTGAACCCTCATGTCACCTGTGGACTCTGGGTGAGATGACGTGTCCATTCAGGTTCATCAATGATAACAAATGCACCATCTGGTGGGGGTGGTGACATTGGGGGGTGAGGTGGGGCTGTGCATGGGTGGGGGCAGGGGGTTTATGGGAAATCTCTGTACCTTCAGCCCAACTTTGCCATGAACCTAAACTGCTCTAAAAAATAACGTCTACTAAAAAAATAAGACCATTCCTATTTTTCAAGAAAAGGGAGGAAGGTAAGAAAAGTCAAAATCAATACCGAAGACTTTAAAACACATTCTAGCATTCTTTAAACTGCGCCATAGATATCTAAAGGACCTAGTATCTATTGTAAAACACCAAAAACCATTAATAAATGATAGGCATTTAATTTCTTCTCTCTCTCTTTTTGGCATAAGTTAGAGGAAAATGAAGTACAGAAACAAAAAAAGTTTTGATAATTAAAAGCCTGCTGTTTTGAACTTACTCAATCTGTCATTTCGCCAGAATGTACTGTGTCCAGTGGACAGAGTCTCAGGAGCCGTGGGGACCTTCTCCCCCTAATTAGCCCCCGGAATGGTATCTACTTAAAGGTATGAAGTATTACACCCATCTCTATACTGACAGTGCGCAGCACAGCATTCGGAACACAGTAGGTGCTTAATAAATATTAAATTAAGTTGAGTAGAAGGGTTTGGGGGGAATGGATATAGATGGTTCTCATACACCTACGGCATCAAAGGCACAGTTAGGCCGTAATGCTGTGTGAAGATAAACTGAACCCAAATTGAAGGGCCTTCATTTGTAACCATTCTTTCAGTTGTGCTGTTTTTTTCCTTGTTGTAGAGGACAGAGAAAACAGTTTGATTAAAGGTGTTTAATCTTTTCCTAAGTCTTTGCAGCTGCCTTACCGGGTGCCAGACACCTACAGCTAAGCCTTTCCACTGCTGTCCACGTGCTCAGGGCTCCTGGCAGACACATGGGCCCCACGTTTCCCTGTGGGAGGTGAGGATGAGGCTGAGTGAGTCCCCGTGCTCATCACAGCCACGTGCATCACGGTACTCAGTCAGCATGTAGGGTTTGCCAAGGTGGCCCCACGTGGAAGGCAGAGGGGCGAGAGGTCATTTAGAAGCCAGCTTCCTGCCCTGGCTCACACATTCCGAGATGTCCCCTAACCCCGGTCACCCCGTTCCATGGCCCTGACTAATACAATTATAATACATAACCTACAACCTACAAGATGAACTTGTCAATGGCCAAGCTGACCAGAGCCCCACGTTGTCAGGAGACCAGCTGGAGCTTTGGAACAAGAAACCAGGGGCGTCTCTGTGAGATACTCCATCCCCCCCCAAACAGGACACACCCGAAGCCTGCTTTCTGGGGACAGTGAGAACAGGGAACCTGGGGTCTCTGCTCTTCACAGCAAGTCTTTCCAACATTGAAAAGGGAGTTTTAGAGGGAAGTGGAATTAGGAGGCTTTACTTTGTCTCTGAGCTTAAGCCAAGCTCTCTGATATAGACACGTGCCAGACTCGACAGCTTGTAGCCAATTTCACATAACTGCTATTTAAAACATGCCTGGATTCCCATTCTGCTATTGTTGCATTTGAATACAGCTCCCTTGGAGCCCAGTGGGAAGGTGGGTGATTGTCAGAGCAAGGGACCTCCGTAAGTGTCTGCCTTTAATACCATATTATTACCAAAAAATCCAAACCAAAACCACAAAGAACTTCACCTTCACATGGAAGGACATGCATGCGTCTTCAGTAAGAGAGATGTTTTAATGGAAAATATTTGAAGGAGATATTTTAAGGGAAAGTATTTGAAGCAAAACCTTAAATAGCATGAGCTCAAACATCTAGAAATACAAAAACTACAAAGCAGCATTCCCTTGGAAATGTAGGCGTTAGTCCAGATCTATGTGTCGATTTCTAAAGAAGTGAATTTCTAAAACTTGAGATTTAAAAGCAATAAGAACTTCTCAAATATATCCATAAGGCTAGAAGCTTAGGGACCAAAGATGTGGAATATATGTGGCAGAAATAAATGAGCACATAAATGGAGAGAAAGACAAACGGAAGACTAGTAGTCTTTGAAGTAGAGAATCCCAGGGTTTTTTGATTGACTATCTGGCCAATAGCAAGAAAGAGGCCATGGAGCGATTTGCACGTTATACTCAGAAATGTTTTCCCACCACAACAAAAGGCGCTTGCAGAAGCCCTGACTCTGGAGGGGAAGCTTCACCCTCTATGCACGCAGACAGGCTCCTGGGTGTTATGATTCAGCCCTCACTAACCCCGGAGGAAGCTCTCCTACCTCGGCAGGTGGGCAGAGGGCTGCTCCATTGGCCGTTGCTCCTACACTGGGCTCGAGATGCGCCCTGCAACAAGTAGCCGGTGTTGCAGGTGAAGTTCACGACATCATTCAGGTTGAACTCGCTGCCATTAGTGAAGCCGTGCGCAGGGTTCCCTGGGTGGCCACAGGTGATGGCTACGGAGGAAGACAGGTCCACGTTAACAAGTCATCACTCTCACTTGACATTCCTTATTAATACATGTGCAGGTATGTTAAATGTACGAATTGAGGGGTTGACAGCTAATCAGATATGTTGCAGATTGTGTTTATATTTGGAAGGGAATATTGAGAGAAAGAATCATGGGCTGAATCCACAAGTTTTTATTATAATCGTGGAAAATAACTAGCGCCTGGCAAATGTACTTTCTTCATCATCATCATTATTATTTCTTACATCATGATAGAATATCAGGTAATTTTAAAATAAAGCAGTGAAAAACAAGAGATGCTAAATTTTTGTATTAATTGTGAGTTCTGAATTTTTTCCCCTTAGAACACACCAGCTAACTTTGTGGAACTCTCATCTTGAAACATTATAGGGACTTGGATGATAATTTAAATTGTGTATGTATAAATTAACCCAATATGAATTTAAACATCATGAAATTAGCAAAAATAGGAGTACATGCTCAAATCATATTTTCTTTGACATTCCCTATTGTATGGTCCTTTGGAACATAGCCAACCCTCACTATGTCATGTCCACAATAACAGCAATATAAATCAGGAACATATCCTTCACTGGCCCTTTCAAAAGAAACACATTACAGTTGTAAAACTGGTGTTTTCCTTCTCATTTATCTTGTCAACAATTTTTTCTTCTAAGTAAAGCTTTCACCTTTGAACTGTGTACAGTTACCACAGCACTATCACAGAGAACACCTGTCACTGTCCTAAACTTACATCAACAATCCCTTTGTTTAGGAAAATAAAGAACATATTAGGAAAAAAAATTGGTTTAAAAGGAAATTTGCATAAGGGTACAATTTCTTCTAAAAACAGGAGTCAGCATTCGTCTCTCAAGTTATGAAGTTTGAGGACAATGGTTCCATACAATTTCACCTCTTTATTAAAGGGACGACTGCGTACAAACTCTCTGCGTTCTTGATGAAGCAATGACAAGAACACAAAACAACACAGACGCTTGAGGGGTGGCCACCGTGGGGCCCCTGCAAAGCCAACCTGCAGACTCGGACCCAGCACCTCTATCCTCCTCTGGTGGGATGCTGTTTCCACCTTGTCGTCCTGGGACAACGTTGGGGGAATGAATGCCTGACATCCCTCATCCTGGGACCCATCTGAGATGAGCTGGTGAGCAAACTCAATGTGGAGGGAGCCTGGAGGAGGCGACGGAAGGACATGGAACGGGAGAAGGACCAAAGACGGAAAGGGAGGGGCGCCCACGTTCTCTCACTTCCGACAGCTCTCCATCCTTTCTCTGAACTTAAACGTGTCTGTGTTATGACCTAATGACAAAAGAAAACACCACGAAGGGAAGCACCTGCTGACTTAGTTCACAGGCTGTACTTACGGACACAGACTGGGGTGTGTCCGGACCACTTGTGGTCTTGCAAGCATATCCGGACGGAAGTCCCCACGAGCCGGAAACCGGGGTTGCACTGATAAACCACGGTGTCCCTGTAACTGAAGCCGTCGCCGCTGATGTGGCCGTTCACGATGGGATCCGGGGAGCCGCAGTGGCCAGCTGAAAAGCAAGCAAAACCAACAAAAACACGCTGGAGAGCTTGCCTTCTATAAAAGTACCACATTCGTGGAGAAACAACAGAGTCCCACGGTATGGCACGGGGAACTCTATTCAACATCCTGGGATAAACCAGGATGGAGAAGAATATACAAAAGGATATATATGTATATGTAAAACCGGGTCACTATGCTGTACAGGAAAAATTAACACACCATTGTAAATCAAGTATACTCCAATAAAAAAAATCTAAACTTATAAAAGTACTACATTCAAAATTAGTTTATCTTTATTGTCAAGTGACTGACAGCACTGAATGCAAACATTATTGGAATTTTTTCCATTTATATATTTTTTATTTGATAGAGTTTTCTTCAACTCATGAATTTTTCTTAACAATTGCGGGTAACATAAGTAATAGTTCAAATATAAAATTGTTAGAAGGTATTTACTCAGTTATGGTTTCTCCATTTATTTCTTTTACTTATTGATATTTTATGTTATTTATCTATTTATTCTATTTCCAAATAAAGGCCAAAAGAAAGGAAGAGACACTTGGAATTAATATAAGTTCTGTAACCCTATTGAAAATGGGTAGCAAAGAAAAGGATGGAAGGATCTCCCGTGAGAGACTAGATTCCTGAACTATCTGTGAAATTCCAAAGGAAGGATTGATATCAGAAAATAAGTTCAATTTCAGAAAATGTCCATTTGAGTTATGTTTGAACTGATGTCTAGGGGAAACTGTCACATCCTCAGTTGAACACAGAAGTCCAGAGCTCAGGGGAGGGACACCCTGCAGACAGAGATTTAGGAAAAGCTAGATTACAGATGGAGGCTGAACCCAACAGGTGGCTGAGCTCGCCTGTGAAAAGTATGTACAGCAAGGAAAGAAAGGGCCCAAAGACGAAACTGGGGTGAACATCAATACTTAAGGGGAGGAAAACAGTACTGATGTGAGGACTCTGATATGTAAGGAGGTCGCTGGCAAACAGGGTGTCAGAGAAGCTTCAGAACCAGAGGGCTTCCAAGTGGGGAAGGAAGCTAGAGGAATTTTCAGTCCTTCGTGAGTCGAAGGCTGAGGAGTGACAAAGCTTCTTTGCCTGAAAAAGCTTTAATCCGGGTCCTGACACTCCCCCCAGGCCCACCTGTGCACCTCCTTGTAAAAGCCAACTTTAGCAAGCACCCTGCTAAGTCACCCTACAAGAACCCTCCAGCCTCAACATCTGATCCAGTTTCTCATCCCCACCCGCCACTGGTAGGTGGGTTCAGCCAGAACCCCTCCAAGCCCTGAGGTTCCCTCTCAGGAATGTCCCACCCGTGCCCCCTCCCTGCCCCTTGGCTGTGACCCCCACGGGCCCACACGGCATCTGGGGTTGAGCCATATCTTTGTGAAATCCCATCACCCTGGTCCCTACACCAATCGCTAGGGTCCTAAAAAAAGTCTGCCTCATTATCTTTAAGGAGCGCCATGAGTATTCTTTCTCTGTAACAGTAGGAAGGTGCTGTGTGGTCCAGGAAAACTAGGAGAGGCGGGATTCCCTTCTTCTCTTTCGTTCTCCTTCCACTTTCTTTCCTTCCCCTCCATCCGTCCTCCTCTCTGCCCCTCTCCCCCACCTCTCCCCTCCTCATGTACATGGAAAGAGTATCTTGTTAACAAACTATGGAGCATTAGCAGTAACTGACATGAAAAGGATGTGAGTGACACACGGGTTTCGGATAGACAAGGAGAGTTCCTAAATTGTCCACTAAAACTCGCTCCTTAGGCTGGAGTGGCTGCAGAGCGTTTTGGGGTGGATTTCGCCTGGCCACTACCGCCCCGAATAGAGCATCCAGCTGCCAGTGCTTTACTCAGAGCACAGCAACCCCAAAGCTGAGAGCATGGCCAGAGTACTGTCATATGACACTCAGGGTTAATGCCACCATTCTGGAAGAATTCACAACAGTACCCTCTATTTCTGTTTAAGGCAATGCAGCTGCATTGTGTTATCCTAGGTTTGAACTAGATCTGTTATCAGCAAGATGACCCTGCAGAGGACAGAGGGAGAAAACCGCATCGGTGATAGGTATCCCTCTTTGAGCAGAATCTCTGCCCCAACATTTGTAAGAGGTCGGGTCAAGTTGTGCTCGATTCGCTTGATCTCTTGTCACCTCCGCAGCTTTTCCACTCAGCCGGATCCAGACCGATAAAGCTGCTTCTGACCGGAAGCCAGATCGCCTCCCCCCACACCAGGCGTGACTCAAGCAGGGAACTGGGAGGAGGCTGAATGTTCTCCGGGGGTGGAAGGGAGAGCTTCTGAGGCTGTTATCCTGGAACTCGGATGCGGGCTCCCTCCCGGAGGCTGGGCTTTGCACGGCCATCTCCGTCAGATAGAGACGTGGAGCCCCACTCGCATGCCCGAGACAAGAAAGGAGCCAGAGCCGCCACGCGCGGGCCCACTGCCCGGATGCAGCCACTTCCGAGGCGAGAAGGAAATGACGTAATTTCTAGAAGCACACACCAAAATAACACACTCCAATCCTCAAACAGAGTGTGGGCCACCTGATTCCTGGCTGTTACTCTAGAGAATGTCAAGCATTTGGGGGGTATCCTGAACCTGATCAGCACTCCAAGAGGAGGGACCCGGGCTCAGGGTAACCGAGATGCTGGAAAGGGTACATTGCGACAGAAAGTCCCCCTCCCTCTCCGTGATCTGCACAGCCTCACTCTTGACTTGGACAAACACGACTGGCTAGACTCACTTTTAAACCTCAATCATATTGTTTTCATCTAAGTTTTCAGTAGGAGCACATGCTTCAAGGCCGCACTCTCTGTTGAAAGCCCGGCAAATAAGCACTCCTGACGGCAAGGAGATATCTGTGCACCCCAGACACCAGAAGGCAAGGCTGACAGGCTTGTGTGGAAACAAAGGCTTCCAACAGCAACTCTTCTCTGACACGTGGACGCTTCAGTTCTGGGAGGAACTGGCCTTAAAGACCTAAAGAAAATCAGGGATGTCTTTCAAAAACACTCCCTTTCAGCTCAGTGCCTGAAGGAAGAATTGACAGCCTCACCTCAAACTTCACTTCCTATTTTAAGTACATGTGGATGATGTCACTTCTGGATCTGAAGCTGGTAGAGAACAATCTGTTTGTCACTCGTATAACTTTCCAGCCCTCAGGTGAGTTCCTCTTTAAAACATTCAAAGCCTTAGACCAATTATGTGCTATTCACAAATACAGAATATTTCACTTACAGCATTTAACCAAAATTTCAACAGTACCATGTCGAAATGTTGTAGAAGGGAAAAACTGTATGAGGTGGAATTTGAATTCAATGTACTCCGAGCTCTATTTCAAATTTAAGGTTCTGTTATCCTATGATAATACTGGGATATGTCCTTTGTGAATTTTTTTAATGTAGCCCCAGTTTTGTTATAGACACACTATGTAGAAAGCATTTCTCTATCTTTGTAACTATGTTCAGATATCTGCTGACCGTCTAATATGTATTAGTCACTCATTAAACATTTGATGAAGTGAATAGAGATAAAGTAACTTCACATTTTCAAAGCATTTCCAAATCCACTGTCTCCTAGGTGGCTTTCCTTTATTGGCAATAATTGAATGCTGACTAGCTGCGGGCCAGCAATGTCCTTGGGGCTGGGGATTCAAGGAAGAATAAGATACAATCATAAAAGAGACGGGAGGTCTGACACAGAAAGTGCCCCAGAGTGTTTGCCCCTAAAGAGGTGAGGATCAGGGGAACTTCCCTGGTGGTCCAGGGGGTTAAGAATCTGCCTTGCAACACAGGCGACACCAGTTCAATCCCGGGTTAGGGAACTAAGATCCCACGTGCCCCAGGGCAACTAAGCCCTCGTGCCACAGCTAGAGAGAAGCCCACTGTAATGAAGGGCCCTAAGACCCAACTCAGCCAAAATAAATAAATAAATATTGTTAAAAATAAATAAATAAAAAGTACATTAAAACTAAAAAGAGGTGAGGAGTAGAGAGGGACATGTAGCCCAGCTGGGCATCAGACACCCTGAAAGAGGCAACATTTAAGGCCTGAAGGGTGCACGTTTGTTAGCCAGGTGAAGGTGAGAGAATGGTCCCTGAATTGAGAACTTTTATTTATTTTTAGAGTCTCAGTTAAAATGAAGACTATGGAGCTATTGGACCAAACTATGCATTTCCCAGAAGGGCACCCATTTTACCCTCTTCAGTTTATGACCTTACATATTTCATGTCCTACATCTCCATAATTTTGGGTGCATTAAATTATTACTATTCCACTGAGTATAAAAAGCAGTAAAGAAGGATAAGTAACTCTATTAACTGGAAAAAAAAAAAAAGAATTGGGATGAGGGCAGCCCTGCACATTTCAAAACAAAATATCAACTAAATAAAATAATGTGATTATCCAGTAGATCCGACACTGTGATGCCAGGTCCCTAGGTTTTGTGTTTGTGCTTTTGTTTGCTTGTTTCTTTTTCATTAGCATTTGGCTTCAGCTTAAACAAAGATCACTAAATGTTTTTTACAGGCAATTCTGTAGCCAATGTCATCACACCTAGGAAATCAAGGAAGCCGAATTTCCTGACAAATGGCTCCATTAAAGTGCGGACAGAAAATCTAAGTGGAAAGCATGTGGCCTATTTTATTTTTACATCAATCCTACTCGTGAATTTAATAATCTGCCACTAATCAGAGCCTGAGCGCTCTGGCTAGCAAGGAGCTAAAGAATTAGGTAGAATGCCGCAAAACTGTAACTGCATATGATATTTAATTCAATGGACAGATTGATTGATAGATACAGAGATATATCCTAAAGGAACTGCTGAATTTTCTTTTAGTTAAGTGTGAATAACCAATTCTACTACTTCCACATTCCTAGAACTTTACATTTTAATTCTCCATTTTCTCCCTGCTGAAGACAGGCATTATATGGAACGGGTAATTCTCCAACTGCTTAAAATTGTTCTTGAGAGAATCAGTCGCAGAATCAAGAATTCCATGCTGGGATGGGTATTTTCCAGTTCTAGTCAGGTGACTCTCTTTGTTTCACACACTATATCGTTAAAAACTATCATTCAAATTGGCCTGTTAAGACGAAGTGAACAATGGAATTGGAATTCCATGGAATTTCAGAAAAATTGAGATTTCATACCTGTGAGTGGGTCACAAGAGTCTGCAGGTTTCACCTCATTTGCAAAATGACTCCTCTGTGAAAATCACTGGCCTTTAAATTTATGCTACTTTAGATATAACGAAAGCTGTGTTGTTTTTATTTACTATATTTTAGTTATTATGCTTTAGTTAGATGTCCCAAATAGAAAAGAGAATCTCTTTTAACAGTCTTTCTCGAAAACTGAGTTAGGAGGAATAAAATCTACCAAACTTCGCTAAAACACAGAGTGGTGGCCAGGTTGAATGAATGCCAGTCGCCTCTCACAGGGAGAAGTTGCCTTGGGGCTGCCATGAGCCAGACCCAGGGAGAAAGAGGGATGGGCAAGGGGATTCTCAGTTTCCTCCTGGGTCGAGGGTTTCCCACAAACTCGTCCAGCGTGGAAACTGGAGAAGGCAGACAGCGGCCCAGCCGTGTGGGAGCCCAGCTCACGGTCTCAAGCACAGAGAAGCCGCCAGCCCGCGGCCCTCACATCACGCAGCCTGGGCCAGCACACGGGCCAGGGGGACCGGCACTTCCCGCGAGTAACGCGTTTATCCCCCAGGGCAGGGCCTCAGCAGGACCAGCCTCTCCAAGCAGTGGTCCTAGAACGTTATTGTCCAGAGTGTACACGCAGATGTTTTAGTGTGTGTCGTACAACGATTCTGAGTAGCAGAGTGAATATTCTGAAAACTGCGCCCTGGATGAATGGAATCCCTTGCGCCCTCTGTCCCCATACCTGCCGTTGCATCCCTGCTGTCTGGGAGTCACGTGCACGTACACTATAGAGATGGAGTCCCACCCATGGGCAGGGTTTTGCAGCAGCTAGCTGAGCTCTCTGGACTGCGCATCACTGTTTCTGATGCTGCACTGATCACGGTCTGCAACCTGACAAACCGCACTGACTTTCAGTGGTGACTTTGCTGAGTGACAGACACAGAGTGTCAGATGTCAGCTGTGCCTAACCTCACAACAAAGGCAGAGTCTGAATGCTTCTTTCCAGTATTGAATACTTTCAGGGAACGTGTGTTAGAGTCTCTTACAATTACCTAGACTCGTGCAATTTCAGAAGCGAATTCTGTGATTTGGGAATTTAATACAGTTCCACTGGTGCCGTGGAAACCTGCTACTCCAGGGTACCTGCTGGGCGCGTGGCTCCCAGGTTACAGGAGTTCCCTGTGCTGGGCATCCTCTCTGCGGGGCCTGTGCGTCAATAGGAACTGAATAGCTGGATCTCTCTCCTGTCCTAAGGCCACACTCTCTCACACTCGCACATACACACAAACACGTCGCCCCCCACCCCAGAATTCCCTATTTTAAGGTCACCTTCTTTTCACTGTGCCAGTTTGTATCAGTACAAATACTAAACATTGGTTTGGGGATTAGAACTGAATACATTCATACATTTTTAGAAAATCTACAAACCAAATATTCAACCTTCATGTTTGCTTTGTTATTATTGGTACTTATTGCTGAAAATAAAATAATAAGCGTTGTAAGTACGCTGTACCTGCAAGAGAATTAGAAATGCAATCTGCTTCATTCTGCCCATTCCAGTGATAACTCCAGCTTGGGGCTAAAGGCAGGGGTATTTGGCAGTGAATTCTAAAGCCAATAGCAAACACTGCTTGAGTATTAACAAATGGTCATGAAATGTCAGATGGATCAGATCCTCTTATGTACAGGGAACACGTTTAAGGGCATTAAACATCGATGGCTGGTATTTAAATCTCCAGATGTATGCATATTAAAGGAACGCATTTCAGTTCTCACAAAGGAGACTTCTTTTTCTGCATGAGCAATTTTGAGGGGTAATGTTGAGCAACTTTGTGGAAGTCCGAGAAAATGTAGTAGCACAGAAAGCACGTGAATCTTGGCAGGGATTGGCCGGTGCGGTGTGATGGGCTGTGCAGCACTCTGTGCCCTTAGTAACACCAACGACCAGGGCCCATCCCTTTGCCACAAAATACATTTGTATCACATCTCTGTTTGACACACCCTAGCCAATGGCCATTGTTTTAAACCATATTTGATAAGAAAATTTCAGGCCAGTACCATGGTTTGGGTAGTCTCTGGGGCTTTCAGAAATCTTTCATCTGCCTTTTTATTAATGTAGTCCCTCAATGTACCACGCTTTTTACCTCTATCACTGCACACACTGCCCTCTTGCATAAAACTTCTTTCACATTCTTGTCTGCCTGTAAGATGTCATATAACTTAATCCAAATCCACCCTGTGTTTGCAGTCTTCACAAACCCTAAAGGAATTACTGCCCATTAATACTCAACGCAAACATCTCCCTTATTTTAGGTTTCCCTGCGGAAGGAGACTCTATCTCCAGGACCATCTGTTTACAATACCTACATGGTGAGGGTTGTTTTGATTTGAATTCAGCAGATAGAAATAGAATTTTTCCTACCTATTTATCTCCACTCTGAGACTGTGAGTTCTAAGAGCGGTGTCATGGCCTCTGCACCAGCATTAGCCCCTGCCTGATCTAGAGGGGGTGTTCGTGAAAGGACGTGAATTCTTTCCACGATCACATTGCCATATTAGCACCGTCCCTCAGCATCATGTGACCACAGAGAGCCCCAGCCCGGGATGTGCTTGGTTCAGGCGAACCATCAGGACCTCCTGCCTCACAGTTCTGCACCTGTGCAGCTGCTGTTTGTTCTGTGGCTCTCATTTCTGGGATGACCCTAGTCCATTTCTGTGTGTCGGAGTCCCCTGTTCATCAAAGTGGCTCCCTCCCTGGGTATGGGGAGGACTTTGCGTGGACCTCTCTCCTGACATTCATCAATCTCAACTTTTTATTAAAGATACTTGGTTTTTATCTTATTTATTCCTTTGATGATAATTTCCTTACAAGAAAAAAGAACCACCTCCTATTTACCTTTACATCCTGTGCAATATTTCTTGAGGAATTGAATGAAAATCACTAGATAATATTCAGAAATAGAGACAGAAGCACTTGTGGCTGGGAGGAATATTGTGACATTTATCTGCGAGCCACTGATAATGTAGGTGTAAAACGTGAAGATTAGCACTGAGTGTTTCCAAATATTTTACCTTCCCTGACTACCATACAGCCTAAGTTTTATACTGCAGATCACTTCTGTACCAAGATCAAGGAGGCAGGGGTTAATCTTTCTGCTCTAATATCCTTTTTGCTGCAATATAAGCATTGTCATAATCACTTGTTTTATTAAAAATTTGTACGTGGATCTATCATCAAATACAAGGCATTTGAATACTTTCCAGTTTTATTCCCTAACAACTATGAAAAAACATGGTCTCATGATATCATTTTGAATCATGTCATTTAGCTATTTTAGCCACATGAATGTGTCACCATGATATCGTATTTACAAAAGAATTCGTCTCCTCATAGGTCATTGTAGCAAATGCAAACTTACTTCAGATAATAGCAAAATAATCTAATGAGAAAAAGATAATGTTCTTTAGGTGGGAAATGTCTCAATCTATCACTGACGTCTTGAGTAAACAGATTAAAGAGGTAACAGAGGGAAAGACATGATGGGTTATTATGTGTTGAAAAAGTCTAAATGATATAAATGGTATTAAAAGATTAATGTAGCTTTCTATGATAGGAGACCTGGATTACAAATGTACAACCTCGTGTAGTCGGTGTGCTCTGTGTCGGGTTCAATGCGAACTACCGCAGGGAAGATAAACAGAAGAAAATAATTAAGGGAGCATGGGGACAGTAAAACTTCCCTGATGGACTGTAAGTTACCTGATATGCAGATACGGGGTGAACCTTCTCAGTGCTTAATTCTCCAGCCCAGGGAGATCTGTAGCATTGCACAGCACAGATGGTAAATCAGAACAAGTCCGGGGCAATTCTCAGCACCCTGGGAGAGCCCAGTTGTACAGCAGGGATGATGGCGTTGATTAAGTGCGGGCTAACCCTTTATAAAAATGTACTCTGATACACATAATGTATTACTTTGCCTAAATTTTAGGTATAATTATATTTGCACACAGGGTTGCCCAGCTTTCCTTATTCTATCTTTTCTCAAAGGTTCTAGCTTAGAATTCAGACTAGGTACCTGCAAACACAGCAAAGATTAGGTTCTCAAATGTTAGACAAAGAAAATCACCCGTCATCTCCTTAAACCCAGCTCTCCTACCGTTAACAATCACAAGACTCTCACTGTGGCAGCGTCTGTGCATACGCTTGGCCATTTCCGCTACAATGATCATCAAGGAATCCGGCGTACTCTTCCCTGACGGAAACCACTGGAAATAACCATCGTACCACAACTAGAAATAAGCAATCCCTGCTCCACATGAAATAGAAGGAAAATCTCAGGCAAAAGCGTTTTTGTTCCAAGATACCTCACGCACAACTTGAAAAATGTTTTTGCCCAAGTATTTTGCATTGTGATGGAGAAAGCATGGTGGGTGTAGGATCAATAAAGCTGAGTCTAATGGAGCCCCAGACAAAACCCTGCCAGGTGGCCAACCACCTTCTGCAGGAAGTCTTCATTGCATTTCTGGACAGATCCCACATGTTAAAAAATAAATAAGGGAAAATATTTCTTATATTGGGTCTGAAAACTATTTTTCTGTACATAGCATCTGCTATTTCAAACCAATGAATGGAGCTGTTTCACCAATGTCATTAGCAATCCTGGTCCTTGCCCTTGGCAGATGTGTTTAATTAATTTTATTTTTGTTTCTTTTTCTTTTCTTCTTTCTCCCACCAACTATTTTAAATATTTGAAAATAGATATTAATTACTTCCTAACTTTTCTCTCAGCAAAACTTAGGATCACAAGTTTTCCAAACATTCCTCCAGTGTCATGGTTACCAGATCCTTCACCACATACACATTTCAATTCCTCAAGAGCCCATGTAAACTGTCTCACAGAACTGAAATGATCACCCCAGATATGGCCACCCAGGCTCACGGAACAAGATGGAGACTAGTCACAAAACAATATCAGTGTCAGAGGCATCTCTTCTCACAAACGAGCCTTCCATTGTCCAAAACACCCAGTCCTTCTGTGTGTGCTATGATTTCATAATTTTCTCCTCACCATGTACATTGAGTTATTTTGTTTTTTACTTTGAGTAAAATTTTACACTATTTCCATTATTCTCCTATGTCTAATGAAATCTATTTGGCCTACCATTCGATTTGAAGATTCCCTGAATCTGTCATCACATATTTATTCTCACTCTTTCAGCTAGCAGTGTTATGCCCTCATCCAGGAGCTAAATAAATGTTTTGGAAAGGACTAGAGTGAGGAGAGAGAAACAAACACCCGGAAACCTCCTTCCCAAATCACAGCAATCCACTGAACATCATTCATGTACCGTCCCTCAGGCAATCTTCTTTTTTTTTTTTTTGCGGTACGCGGGCCTCTCACTGTTGTGGCCTCTCCCATTGCGGAGCACAGGCTCCGGACGCGCAGGCTCAGCGGCCATAGCTCATGGGCCCAGCCGCTCTGCGGCATGTGGGATCTTCCCGGACCGGGGCACGAACCTGTGTCCCCTGCATCGGCAGGCGGACTCCCAACCACTGTGCCCCCAGGGAAGCCCTAGAGTACTTCCTTTTAATGACATCCCACAGGAGCCAATGACTCGGCCAACTTCTCCCTGGTACCCGAAGCTTGCTTGGATGGGACTCTCCTGGCCAGGAGACTCAACCGTACTTGAAACTCTCAAGTTCTCTTTGATGGACTCCTTCTCTTTCTTGGGGTTCCAGTGTCTGATATAAAAGATTCTCTAACCTTCATATTCACATCATAATTCTTCTTTACAGAAAAGACAGCATAAGGAGGAAGCTGAGCCCTTCTGCTTTCTTTCATCCACTTCCTTTAACACCCACTCTGATGAGTGAACTTGGGTTTTATTTCAAACGTCACTTATGCATGGGCCTTACATTTCATGGTCCTGAATACTTCTGTTGTTCCCAGCTCGTGGCATATCTGTCCTTCAGGACATGGCCCTTCAAGTGTACTTCATTCTCTTAACTGGATTCATTGTAGACATCTGGTGTAACTGTCTCTGTTTCCTTGGGTAATTTCCCATTTCCTCCACATTGGGGTGATTTGTTTCTTAAAGTCAGAGTTTTGGGGGTTGTTTTGGTTTTTGAGGGTCCTGCCTCTTCTCTGTTAGAGTTGAAGTCATGGGATCATATAGACTATTTTTGCAAAGTGTATGAATTTCTGGAAAGTATCCCTAGCGATTACCTCCTTCGTCACTGTGAGTCATTTTCCTTCCATGACTATATAGTTTATCCTCACAGGGTTCGCATGAGCCTGAAGGTTACCCAAGGTCATTTAGCTTGGTAGAAACCCAGACTTTTAAGACATTCAAAACCATGGAAACATACAAAGGAATAATTCAAATGACAAGAAATGGAAAGAAAATAATAGTGGGATTGGTAAGCAAGAGGCCCAGGAACCGTGCAGGATGGAGAACAAAATCATCCATGAAGAGCCACTTAGGTCCTAAACACCCTCTTGGTGCAGGTGCCTTGGGGTGGGGAGTAGTCTAGCACGAAGGCTCATTTCTCCTCCAGTTAACCACAAATTTCTCTTCATTGGTCAGAATTAGCATAGTAGTATAACGGCCTCTTTTATTGTATCTCTTTTTTTGAGAGATAAATATATTGGTGAAGTAGTACAAAACTTAAAAAACTACTTATATAAAAAAAACAACAACTACTTATATACCCTAATGTTTGGAAGCCTGTGTTCTATGGTCAAATTGCTTAGGTTTAATGCTGTTTTTGATGCATATTATTGGCTTTGCAACGTTGGGCAAATTCCTAAGCTCTAAGTTTTGTTTCTTATCTGTAAGTAGGAGTACTGAGCACTTACAATATGCCTAATGAGAGTTCAATAAGATAAAATTCAAAATGCACATTTTCAGTCATCAATAAATAACACCATTCAAATTACTATATCCAAACAGGGCATCTTGTTAATGTTTGGATTATGGAGGAATCCAGCATCTACTCTGTCAGATATCTGTGCCAGATTTAGGATCACAGCCCCTCTTCCCTTTCCCCTTCTGAGCATTTTATAATCTTCTCCAGCACAGACATCACCTCTGTTCTCCACCTGCTGGCTCTTCTCCCCACATTCTCTGCTGTGTCTCGCACAGCATTCTGGGTCCTGTGGCCATATATTCCTGCTGGGTTACACTACATTATCTACCCAACAGCCACCGATTCTTCAGGAAGAGAGCTATCCTTCACTGCCATATGCTGTGTATTATGGATTTTACCCCTTCAAGTCTCAGCGGTAGCTGGGGGACTATGTTTACAAACTTTTAAAATCTTTAAACTAAATTTATTACACATTCTTTACTCATTGGCTTATAAACATGTGGCTACGCATCATTTCTCACCCTTTTCTAATTGTGTCTTTTTTCTTTTAAATACTTCACGCCTTTCCAGTTGTATTATTCTTTATATGCCGTGTCCAAGTTCTACAACACTAATGTTTTATACATTATAATCTGGACATTTTTCTTCCTCTTTATTTTCAGTTTAAATTCCTTCTGAGCACTCCCTCTTCCAAAAAGTGTCTAAGCCATATTGCATACCACCGAGGCCATGACTTTGAGCTTCTCCATCCAGCCAACTATTCAATATGCATTTCGTCCTTTCTACTTCAAAGTCCTAACCTTCGGTCAGAAGAATGCCACACAACAGGTAAAGGTTTATTTGCAATCAGTAAGGCTTGAGCTGGTCCCATGATTCAACAGTTACATAAACTAAACTTGACACTTAAAGCCCCTGAGGCTACCACTGCCCTACCTTCATCCCATAAGGCACTAATCAAATGTAAATTGCTATTACTTTCCATCTTACAATTCATAGCGGAGATGCAATTTCTTAGATCACCTAATCCCCTTCGAAGGCACCAAGTTCCACTGCAGTTGACGGAGAAAACCTACCCCAACTGCAGCTGCCTTACGGAGAGCACTACTCAGTGGCCAGTCTCACAAGAACACTTAGGAAAGCTCAGAAAATCCCAGAAGCACTCGGCTGAAAACTACAGTGACTACACTCAGCAGGAATATACACACACACACAGTATTCGAGCAGCACTGATCTAAGTCTTGTATTTATCTGAAGGAAGTCATTTCATGGATAAGCCTGAAAACCTCCTTCTTTCGTCAGTTGCATTTTTCTGGGACTGTTACTTTACTTTCATCCTCAAATTCTCCTGAGTGTTTCTTCAAATTCTCTCCAGTGAAAAGAACAGATTATTACTATTTAAAATTTACTGGTCCTGGCTTAGTTCCTAAAGCGAGCCTAGCCCACAGAGGTTCAGAAGCTTAAACCTTCCAGCTTCTACTGCTCTGGAATGATTACAAAATTACTGAGATCACAGACAGAGTTCTAAAGGACTAAAGGCAGTTTACATATTTTGCAAATTACTTGGAGATCTAAAAGGAGCATTAGAAATCACTGTGCTCTAAGCTGCTTATTCAACAATTTTCATACACTTATTCAGAAGATTTTTCCATGGAAAATTTTTCAGCCCAATTTTTAAAAAAATTGTCATGCAGAAAATGTTAATCCTTGGGAAAAAGAAGACCAAGTTGCTATGCACACTTTCAATTTTAAATAATTCATTGTCCTTATATTGACGGACATTAATATCACATTAACTTATTAACATACTTTTTAAAAAATTTTAAAAGGTAACAAAATGTATGATAATTTTGAAGTTTATTTCTGTGCATTCTAAAATCATGATGGCATTTGACTGTAGTGACATGCTCAGCAGTCTATAAAATAGTCTTTGTGTCACTTAAGGCAACATGTGACCTGCACTTATTGCTCAGATTTTTTTAAAAATCCCTTTAGATACTTAAAGAAGAAGTCATATTGTAAAGTGCAGCATTAAAAACCCAGGTAGGGGGGCTTCCCTGGTGGCGCAGCGGTTGAGAATCTGCCTGCTAATGCAGGAGACACGGGTTCGAGCCCTGGTCTGGGAGGATCCCACATGCCACAGAGCAACTAGGCCCGTGAACCACAACTACTGAGCCTGTGCGTCTGGAGCCTGTGCTCTGCGACAAGAGAGGCCGCGATAGTGAGAGGCCCGCGCACCACGATGAAGAGTGGCCCCCGCTTGCCACAACTAGAGAAAGCCCTCGCACAGAAACGAAGATCCAACACAGCAAAAATAAATAAATTAATTAATAAACTCCTACCCCCAATATCCTCTTAAGAAGAAAAAGAAAAACCCAGGTAGGATTTAGTAACACTCTGTCAGAGCATTTATGGCAAACAGTGCCATGATTTACCCTGCCATCCTCTATTTTTAAGGTTTATTTGAGTTAAACAAGTGCCCGATGATGGATTAATTTACCCAGACAGCGAGTCTCGGGGCCGCTCCAGAGCCCATTGGCCAAGCATTCTCTGACGTGAGAACCCACAAGTGTGTAGCCTGTGTTACACGTGAATATGGCTGTGGCACCATACACTGTCATTGTTCCAATCTTGTTCCCATTGGGGGGAAAGGACAGGCTTCCACACGAGATCACTAGAAGGAAAACAAAAACAGAGTGAATATTATTTCAGGTCTGCAGACTGCTCTTTCGTTTAAAAATGACAAAATCTTCAGTCTTCATTTTCATTAAGAACACGGGCAGGGGTGTCATCTAAGGGTGAGATAGACACACCACCTAGGAAGCTTAATTTTTCTTCTCTTATATCCTTGAAATGAAAACTTGAAAGTTTAGGGTGGAATCCAAAACATCCCTTCCTTTACCCACTGCTATTTTTTTCATCCTCACAGGTAGCTAAACTTTTCTTGAGTAAACACACAGTATACAAACATATTCACACACGAGCAAATCAGTCAAATGAGTTGGCTTTCTGTCCTCTTTTCGGTCTACACCAATCACAAGAATCACATCATAGTTACCAGACACCTATGTGTGTGTAGCAGGAATTAAGAAATGTGGGTGGTCTTTCCCAAAGTCATCAGCTGGTACAAAGTCATCAGCAGTGAGGAATTAAACCCGGGATGCCCACTGCAGCAGAAGGACTGAGTTCATTTTTTCTTTCGTTTACTTGCATAAGTTGTTGGGATCATGAACTCCATAAAAATGCTGACTATATAGGACATGTGCAAACTTTCTGAAAATTAAAAAAAAATAAAATCTAGACCTTAAGTGATTATAGATGTAGGTACCCAGTTCACACGTGTGTCCAGCATAATTACTGACTGTGACCACTTACACCCACACGATAACTCCAGTTGGGGAGATGAATGCAATGGTCACTTTCATTATAGATACTTGTTATACCACCTGACACCCTGCACTCTCCAAATCCACAAGTTTGAGCACAAAGAAATCAGTAGAATCTCAGGGGAGGAGGAAATCATAAAGTCATCAAGGCCAACTGCTCATCAGAGGCTGAAATGTGTTTTAACAGGTGAGAATGGAAGTGTTTGAAAAGTTCTTCTAAGAAGAGTGATACAGACTTCCTGATGTACTGAGTGAGTTCTTAGGTGTAAAGGGCTTAGGGCAAAGCTGCCATGTAGCTAAAAATTACTGAGCCCTTATTAACAGTAAACTGATAGGAGGCAGTGCAAAGTCATGATTAAGAACACAGATCCTGGCTGCAGGCTACCCAGCCAGGTTCTGCTCAGCTATGCCAGTTCCTAGCTCGGTGGCGCCGGCCACCTTCGCTAAGTCTCCCAGTCCTCCTGGTTCATCTCCTAAAGGTTAATACCAGCACCTGCCAGGTAGGTAGGGCTGTGCAGGTAGGGCTGTGCAGCGGATTCAAAGACAGGACTGTGGGAGCACCTAAAGCAATGCCTTGCACCTGACCAGGGCTGGGTCCCGGTTCACTAACAGTGAAGCCCATCTCAGGACCTATTCAGGGAACTGAATCCAAAGTCTGAAGACCTTTACTGGTAATTCAAGTGAAGAAAATTTTATCATTTAGACCAGTCTTTTGAATTAAGCTGATTTTACTCCAAGACACATAATCCTGGTTCCATTTCAGACGGACAGACAGACACAGCCAGGAAATGTGTGTTCTAGGGGCACTGCTCACCAAAAATTTGGGAAGTTCAGCTCTAGCGTATGTCATGATCAGAACATTATTGTTGTTGAAGGAACCATGAGGATTTCTTAGTTTGCAGGATTGTTAAACTCTTACAGGGTCATATCTTATGCATTTAGTGATACTGCTAACATGTTTGCTCTACCAAATGTCAATGGATGTGAGTCGGATTTAGCTTTTTTTTACAATTAGTTATGAACTTTTCATTAAGCCTCTTCTCAAACATAGTATGAACTGCACCCTGAGCTATGATATTTAAAGATCCACTTGTAGCCATTCAGGATCATTGGACCGTGTTTTGAAACCTCAGCTTTTAGTAGGAAGTGTGAAATAGCAGTGAGGTCTGAGCACACCTCCTCTCGGAGGTCTTGACACACCGTTAATGGTGGACTAGCAGAAAGGCTGACTCTCTTCTATTCTTTTAGCCTCTGTTCAAAATATCCTGGTGACGGAACTATTTTAGGCTTGTCCGCTACTAAGGTTCACTAGACTATAAAGAAGAACTAATGGAACAAATATTAGCTTTTCAGCAGCTGGATAATGGGGTCTCGGTCGTAGAGATTTGATTGGCAGTAAACCCAACATGTTAATGAGGTAGGCAGCACCCATCTGAAAAGCTCCCCTAATTGAAAGGGAAAACCCCTCTCCCCTAAAAAACAAACAAAAACCTGTGTCAAACATCCAAGGGAAAGCTTTATTTCCGTGTTCTTTTCTCCCATCAAGTTTTCAAGAATAAAGTCAGTAAGTTTGCTGTTTTCTCTTCTGTTAAATATATATTCATGCGCACAGTCAACTGTCTCCTCTGAATTCTCAGTGTGTCTTGCACAGAGGATGTGTGTCTTGGGCAGACACACAGAGGCAGAGGATGCTCAGCTGAAGACACTCAGAGTGCCCCCAGCTCTGCCCAATTTACTGTTGATACTGTAGTATTTTCTCATTATTATTGTGGATTCTAAGCTTTGCTTCATCCCCCTGAAAAGCCTCTTTCCTCTTTCCTTCAATTCTACAGTTATAGTCATGTTGAAATCCTCTACTTTGAAAAAGAAATCATATTGAGACAGTTCATTTCTCAAACCTGTGAAGTCAACAGGATTATGGATGTTATTGTCAGCAATACAGATATTATTTGTGAATGTGACAAATAAATAAGGTCAAGAGTAGGTAATTTCAAACATGTTCTCCCTGGAAAAAACCTTGTGAATATGCAGTTAGACAGGAGCAGCGAATACATGACATGACACACATGTGAATGGGGCAGTGCTGCCAATCGTGAAGAAAAGGTTCAGAGGACATATGATAGCTATTTTTAAGTATGTGAAGGCATGCCATGTAGACCAGAATCTGGAATTGGATTAGTAGGCCGAGAGAGAGTGCCAAGGTACATGGATCAAGCCAGAAAGAAGGCCTCACTCAAAGTGAAAATGTCCATGTGAAATCACTGTCCCTGGGGTAGTTAGTGTCACATGAGTTATTTAATGCAGGCTGGACACTTACTTGTGAGTATATTTTCAAGAAAATTCACATTTAGGTCATTCTAAGTGATGACCAGTGTCCACACCAACACAGAATGGAATAAGAATGTCCACTCTGTGGTCTCCTATGATACAGATGAAATGTGTAGTCTGAAGGATAAATACTCCCATGATATTGTATGATCAATCCAGGCAGATCCCCAATTATCAATACAAAGAGAAGGTCATCAAAGACCAGCCTGCCGACTTCACAGCTTGACCCAGGTCTAACTTAAGAGAACTCTGAACTAAGCAGTTAGAAAAGAGGTACAGGTCAGAATTCAGACAATGTTCTTTGGATATCTACAATACAGCAAAATTCCAATGTGGCTCTCTAGGTCCGTGTGTATAACATTTTAAATGCAAAGATGATTTCTTTTGGATTCATGAATTTCTGTGATAAACATTTTCCTTAATTTTTAAAGCAGTAAGTCAAAAAATAAATACACATAACAAGAAAATTGCAACAGGCTCCAGCTTTTACACAGTCCTCGTGTTAGGGGGTTATATGGGCATCCCCAGACATGGAATTTTCATTTTGCTTTCTTGTTTCTTGAGGGATAACCATTGATAGTCATTCCTCCTCAAAGATGGGTGACTGCCGAGCTAACAGTTTCAAAGTGAGACTAAGGTCTCCTGTCCTCTTCACCCCTGGATACCTGGGCTCTGTCTATGGACATGGTGGAATATCCTAGAGTCAGAATAACACAAACTCTTCAAGAAGTGGCGACTATCCCAGCTGATTTCATAGTTGTTATGGATACGCTTAGAAGGTGGTCAAAGGTCATCTCTTCATCTGGAGCTAACTGGACAAGCAGAGTGGGAGCTCCTAACATTTCCAGCCCCTAAGCAGGTAGGTAACCCAAACAGTTAGATCCAGGAGATCCTGTGGACTGGGCCATTCTTAGATAAAACATAGGCAAACAACAAAATAAATAAAAATACAGCTCCTTAGCTGTAACAATGATTTGGATGACAATACATTTGAAGATTCTATTGGTTCAGTTCCAATAAAATGTAGACCTGGTGTTTATTCTGTGAAAAAGCTACCACAGAGTGGCAGATTGGGCTCACAAAAATGTGCTCCTTATGCACTTAAGGACTGAGTCTCCAAGTCACATCTTGAGCTTCCTGGTGGGGACAGATGTGGGAAGGAGCGAGCTCACTAATTCAGACTCTAACACGGAGAAATTCAGTACCAATTCAGTGACCAGACAACAGTCAAACCAGGACACTTTGGGGAATGATTTGGGAACCATTAATAAATAAGCTTCAGGCAGAGCTGTCCAGGGCCTGGGGGTGCTGCCCACTTGGATTATGAGCTCGCAGAGGTCCTGACCCTTCCTGATTCGCCTTTGTGATGCTGGTGAAGAGATTTAGTGGGAGCTGCGTTACCGTTTGTTCCATTAAAAGTGGAATTAGAATGATTATCACACACAGTGAAGCATTATTTCTTTTGTCCTTTTTCCATTTTTCTTCTGTTTTTTTCTTACTAAGCTGTGTATTTTATAAATATGACACTAGTCTAACTGCTTGTTTTTGTGCATGATAATTTCCTGTGAACAATCCCACTAAAGATTGTATATTAAATATGTCTGAATCAAACAGTGCTCTGAACAATGCTAATATCGTTATATTTTTCTATTTATTCATATTTATTATGAAACCCACTCAGAGGCTTAACTGCTTATCTTGTACCTACGAGAATAATAATCTCCCTTTTCAAGACAGTCATTATTTGAGAACACAATATCCTTAGCATAAATACACGCATTCCCAAGATCCTAATTAAAAGGTCTGAATAGTTAGTGCATGGAATAAGATTGATCTTTTAAAATACAGGCCTGGATTTGTTTTTGAGCTGATTTGAAGTATCGAGTATTCTAATATTTCAACATTTGTAAAATATGATTGTCAACAAGAAAAAAACAGCATTTAACACTTAATGCAGCGGTCATATATTTAAGTACGTCAGACAAAAATACACGTTCATGGGCTTCCCTGGTGGCGCAGTGGTTGGGAGTCCGCCTGCCGATGCAGGGGACACGGGTTCATGCCCCGGTCCGGGAAGATCCCACATGCCGCGGAGCGGCTAGGCCCGTGAGCCATAGACGCTGAGCCTGCGTGTCTGGAGCCTGTGCTCCGCAACGGCAGAGGCCACAACAGTGAGAGGCCCGCGTACCGAAAAAAAAAATATATATATACACGTTCATTGTTGTAATGAAAAGAAATGCCACCGGGTTACACTGTTTATCTATAGGACAATAGATTACAGTCCCTTAAAAGGTGGATGTCATCGCTGTCAGTGATTCAGGATGGCCTCAAGGTCAGGAGCACACCTGTTACTCACCTCTGCATCTCGGCCTCTCCGCCCCTATGCTCCACGTGCCGTTGGCGTGGCACTGCACCAGCCTCTGGCCCTCCAGGTAATACCCGGGGCTGCAGCTCAGCACCACCTGGGCTCCATACTCATTCAGGGATCCTGACACCAGTCTCCAGGTGACATGTTCTGAGAGCTGGGCTTCAATGCCAGGGCAAGTGACCGCTGGAAAGAAACACACTTAACATCATCACTTTGTTCTCAAGGGGTCAGACCAGGCCTGCTTTCCATGGTAAAGGCCTCCTGTATGAAACTCACCGTGCTGTACAGAAGAGATGCCATCACCTGTTATTTGCTGTTTTCTCTACTACCCACATAGCCACACAAAAACGATCCCATATGCAAAATGCATTCCACAGCCTCATGGCAAGTGCACTGGAAATCTTGCAGTGGGATTACATATAAAGGGATAAATCACTTCCACAAAGTCTCGAGGTTCATTGAAAATGATCATCAGGTAAATGTAGGCATGAATAGAAAAATCTTACTTCTAATTTGTCTCTATCCTCTGAGAAACTTGAAATGGTAATTGAGTAACTGAAAACCAGCTTAGACCAAGAAAATCAGATGCCCTCATTCCCTTCCTCCCTACGTAATACGCTCTATTACTGGATTTACTGGCACACAAAATCCACATGCACACACACTAATACTATACAGAAAAGTGGTTAAGGAATCTTAAAGGAGAGAATCTATTCATGTCCTTAGGAGGTGAACTAGAATTACAGTAGCTACTTAATAAAGAGCAGTAGCAACACTTTTAATAACAGTAGTAATAGCAGTAGCCGTAGTACAATACTACCGGAGTGGATTTAAGTAATTTATGACAATGCTGAAAATACATGCAAGGTTTGATATATGTGAGTTTATATATTTTCTGAAGAGTACAATAATATTTAAGATTAATTTTACAATGTTAGGAACTAGAACTCTACTTCCCTAAATACGAAGCTACATCAGCTAATAACCTTCACAGTCAGCTACCCACAACGTTGACCAGATTGATTAATTTATTGATCCTCGAAGAATTAGCTAAAGAGACCACTTTTTTTTTCAGAATAATATTAATAAATACATTTTACTTATAAATTCTATACAAGTTCATTATAATTGAATCAGACATATCCAAAATGTTACAAAAATCCCATTTAATCTTCTCTTGGTAATTTTACCATTACTATGTGCAAATAAACAGAAAAAATAGGCCTTTTTGGTATTATTGCAATAACAATATCAACAAGGTTTAAAATGTGAAGAGAATTTTCTAATTTAAAAATAATCCTTAGATCGAGTTCTCATGTATTTTTTAGGTAAAACAATTATCCAAAATTTATATGGATAGTCAAGTGTTTTACCTAGTGATATAAATAATTTTTTTTTCTAACCAGATTACCTTTAGAATTTCAGGCATGATTGCCATTTCTGAAAAGACTTTAATGTCTTTAAACTGACAAATTCATAACTCAATTTCAATCCTGCTGCATATTTCAAATAAAATCTGGGACTTCCCTGGTGGCGCAGTGGTTAAGAATCAGCCTGCCAATGCAGGGGACACAGCTTCGAGCCCTGGTCCGGGAAGATCCCACATGCCGCGGAGCAACTAAGCCCGTGTGCCACAACTACTGAGCCCATGCGCCTAGAGCCCACGAGCCACAACTACTGAAGCCCACACGCCTACAGCCCGTGCTCCGCAACAAGAGAAGCCACTGCAATGAGAAGCCCGCGCACCGCAACGAAGAGTAGCCCCTGCTCACCGCAACTAGAGAAAGCCCGCGTGCAGCAACGAAGACCCAACGCAGCCAAAAATAACAATAAATAAATAAATTTTTAAAAGTCTAATTTAAATTTTCAAATAAAATCCATTTCATCAAAGCTGTGTTTCTAGAATTAACTTGATGGTTTTTAATTACTGAACTATCTTTTATAAACTCTGTTTCTGCCAAGAAGGTTTCAATGTTGGCTTACACAGTGGAATCAGAAGTTTTCTTCCGCTAATATCATCCACAGCAGTGGTTTCCAAATTCTGCGTGATTACCTCTTTCTTTATTTATTTTATTTAAAAAATTTTGGGGGGGAGGGCTTCCCTGGTGGCGCAGTGGTTGAGAGTCCGCCTGCCAATGCAGGGGTCACGGGTTCGTGCCCCGGTCCAGGAAGATCCCACATGCCGCGCTGAGCCTGCGCGTCCGGAGCCTGTGCTCCGCAATGGGAGAGGCCACAACAGTGAGAAGCCCGCGTACCACAAAAAAAAAAAAAAAAAAAAAAATTTAACATCTTTATTGGAGTATAATTGCTTTACAATGGTGTGTTAGTTTCTGCTGTACAACAAAGTGAATCGGCTATACATATACATACATTCCCGTATCTCCTTCCTCTTGCGTCTCCCTCCCACCCTCCCTCTCCCACCCCTCTAGGTGGTCACAAAGCACCGAGCTGATCTCCCTGTGCTATGCGGCTGCTTCCCACTAGCTAGCTATTTTACATTTGGTAGTGTATATACGTCCATGCCACTCTCTCACTTCGTCCCAGCTTACCCTGCCCCCTCCCCGTGTCCTCACCTCTTTCTTTATGAAAATAGAATTTGGTTTCCTTTTAATTATCTGATTCTGGTTTAATTGTTTGCTTGCATCTCTGTCTCCCTGCTAGGCTCTAAGTTCTTTTATTGTAAACATTATGTCTTTTTACAGTTTTTTTTTGAGAATAATGTCTGACAAAGTAGGTGCTGGTGACATTCTAGTCTGTGTGTGTGCTTTGAAAAGAAACATGCCCCCCAAAAAAAGTGCTATGACAGCAAAAACAAAACACAACAGCAACAGCAACAAAAAACACAAAGAAACTGAGGCAATAAAAGCATATGGGTAGAAATTGAGAGTAAAAAGAAAAATGAGAACTGGAATAAATATTTATCTAAAGTCTACCTTGGCCTACTAAAGGAAGAGAGGGGAAGGGTGGAGCTTTCCAGAAATTTCTGCAGATGTGATTTTATTTGATATTTTCAAAGATGCCCCAAGGGGGAGACCATACAGAAATGTCTGAGTTTGAATGACCTATGATGTTTATTTGGGTGGTAAAATGCAAGTTATGTGAACCAAGATGACAGGAGAAGACCAATCCCTCCAAACTGTGGTCAGTAGATCCCCACTTGGTGAGTTTTACTACATGCAGGTCTGCACTCATAAAAGAACAAGGCAAACAGTCCCCATAAAAGGATCAGCCCTGCTGCGTCCTGCCGGTCAAGCTGCCACAGAGAATGCGCTTTGTTGCTTGGCCCCGGGAACAAGGAAGCCATAGTCTTCCTTGTACCAGCTCTAGGGGCTTTGTGTAGGGGGAAGAGACCCAGAACATTCTGCACGCCCCACATGCCTACATGATCTCCTGACTGCATTCTGGGGGACAGCCCAGCCCCCCAAGTCAGAACCTGAAAACTGTTCTCATGTGCTCACCCCCCAACCCCGAGTCACTGTGCTCCCTCACCCCCCAACTCCTCCAGCCGCTGCCTCCCCCCACCTGCAAGTCGAGCTCTTAACTCCACCTGCATGTCCTTAAAGGAATTTCATAAAGATATTAATCTCCTTCCACTTCTTCATTAAAAACCCAAAACTTTCCCTCAGAAGCTCAGATAAATTGACGGTATGATATGCAAAGTACGGTAAATATTTATACCTTAAAGAAAAACATCACTTTTACTCAGATCCAAGAGAATAATACCACATTTGATATTATTTGATATTATACTTCTGAATATTGATTCAATAGAAATACATGACTACTGCTAAAATTGGTTCTATTCTGTGTTCTCCTTGAACTGTCCATTCTAGAATTCCCACAGAAACTTATTCTAATATGTTTTATGTTTAAACTCCTTTATGAATAATCCTATTATATTTATCAATAGCAAATTGTACTGTCATTTTATTATCAATGTATGATTGATTAACAATACAATAATTTTTCATCTATTTTAAGCACAAAAAGTAGCATTTTTTTGGGAATACACCAGTTAATGAATGACATAGATAAGGCTTTTTTACTGTTCATGCATTACTGATTATTAGAAAGACACTAGGTTTGGTATTGATTTTATTACTAATTTTTACTTTTTATAGATTTTTATTACAGGTATTTGATTTATGTTAAGAAAGTTTAACAAGGAAATGGTAAGGGAAATTGTTTTGTTACAGCGATATCTCTCACTCATACTTAGTTATACACCAAATATCACCACTATCAAAAATCGTTTGATAGAAACTGTTTAAATTGTACTGGAAACGAGGAGTTAGAATCCACTAGACCTGTAAACAGAAAGCCACTGGCTTTGTCTATACCTGCACCAGCGCTTGGGACTCTTTCCTCAAATTTGGTGCTCTGGAGGGTTTTGTGTTATTTATTTTGTTTTCTGGTTTTGTTGATGTTGTTGGTTTCTTCCTTTTTTTTAGATATTCAGGTAAATTTGTATTGAAACATGTAAATAGAAAGTGCACAAATTGCTATTATACAGTTAAGTACACTTTTATGTAATAAACACACCATCACCTGACCAGCAACCACATCGAGAACTAGAACTGCACACAGACTCTCGCCACCAGGCACACCCCCCCCTCCCCAGCATGCACACTTCACTCAGGGGGAGAAAGAATGTGAACCAACTTCTAATGACATTAGTGACCATCTACACACTGTAGATGGTGGACCAACTTCTAATGACATTAGTGACCATCTACACACTGTAGATGGTGGACCAACTTCTAATGACATTAGTGACCATCTACACACTATAGATGGTGGACCAACTTCTAATGACATTAGTGACCATCTACACACTGTAGATGGTGGACCAACTTCTAATGACATTAGTGACCATCTACACACTGTAGATGGTGGACCAACTTCTAATGACATTAGTGACCATCCACACACTGTAGATGGTGGGACCTGTTTTGACCCCATGTGAGTGGAGCCACGTGCTCTTTTACTTCTGATGTCAGTATTATACTTTTGAAATTAACCCATGTTAAGCCATGGAGCTAGAGTGCTTATTTGTATCTCTACATGTGCTCCATTGTATAAATATATACGATCAATGTATCCATTCCTTACTGATGGCCATTGGGGTTGTCTCACATTTTTGGCTTTTACAAACTGCAGCTTTGAGCATGTCCTTAGGTGAATATCCTTACGCAAACCTGTAGGTATATTTCTAGGGAGGGACTACTGGCTCATAAGATATTTTCAGCTTTAGGACACGCTACCAAACGTTTTCCCAAAGAGAATGTGTCAACTTACCACCTTTACCAGCAATGTATTAGAGTTCCAGTGACTTAACATTTCTGTTGACGCCAGGTCTCCTGTCCTTTTATTCTATAAAGTTATACATTCTGATGTGGGATGTAGTGGCATCTATTTGATATTCTGCATTTTTCTCATGGGAACTCTTTACACAATCTTTGTTTGATACACATTCTTCAAATATCTTTACCCTTTTTAAGTTTGCCTTTATCAGGCTCTCACACATATGTTTTGAAGAATAACAGTACTGAAACTTAATGCAGTCCAATACATCTACTTTTTCCTTTGTTATCAGGTTATTTTGTGAGCTTGCAAAGTCTTTACCTGACCCAGGCTCATGCAGGTGGGCTGGTGGAAAAGGGGAAGCTGTATTTTCATAGAAGCTTTATGTCCCACCTTTCACCTTTAGCCTATAATCATCTTGCCCTGATTTTGTCTATGCTGTGGGGCGGGGATCCAGATTCACTTTCCCATATGAATATCCAGTTGAGCCATTTACTGAAAAGATCTCTGTCTTTTCCCTCATTGGGCTGCAGCGTCACCTTTGTCGAAATATCAACCAATATGGTCCTGGGCTCTGTGTTCTCTGCCATTGGTCTGTCTTCCCTTGGACCAACACCACCCCATTTTAAAGCCTGTGCCTGTATAATAAAACCAGGGTATCAGGTGTGCTGTGGAAATGCGTTGTTTGTGAGTCAGGCCTCTCTCTGTGAAGAAGTTTGAGAAGGATTGAGAGGAGGCACGCCCTGTGCTGGAGAGTCTGCTCTGGCAGCTGGATCTGAAGGAAGAGTGAATATGGAGGTTTCGGGTTTGGAAATAGGTCTCCTTTCACCTTCCCCTCTGACAGATCCTGGAAACAACTTGCATACCTTAGGGTTACGCTTCCTCGGTTTGAGGTCACTGCAGACAAGGCTCTGGAGAGTCCAGCCTCTGCCACCTGCCAAGACACAACTGCTGTGACTCTCCCCACCACACCTGTTCCACCAGGTGCACTGCCGGCTGCCCCCTGCTTCCCGCACCCAGCTCTCTTTTGGGGGAGCACCCTTCCTTCCCCGAGTATGACACATACTCAATCTTAAGTCCTATGTTACAGCAAATCGTTCTCGATTGGATCAATGAGAGACTCAACATGCTCACAGTGAAGGCTTTCTCTGAAAGGATGCTCTGAGGGAGAAGCCCCGTATGAGCCCAGAGGACTGTGGCTTCTGCTGTGCATGTATGTGAGCGGGAGAAAGCATGGTACATGCACCAGGACCCCCCCCCACACACACACACACAAGGACACAATCCCGGGATTCCCTGGAACGTGGGCTTCAGACCTCAGTGGTGAAAAAAACCAAGAGGGATGCATGTGAGGAGGGTCGATGGGGTGTCTGTGTCCAGTGAGAGTACAGATGCCTTCTTCTTCTTTTACTCTTCTCTGTAGTTTCCAGGTTTTCTACACATTATTAATAGCCAGAGCAAAACCAATCAAGTGATGGCCTGATGACCACAGAGAGCATTGTATTTCAAGAGAGAATAATACATTTTAAAAATAAAAAAATAAATTTTAAAAAATAGGCTGGAAAAAAGTGAATTGAAAAAAAATTTTTTCAGAACAAAACTTGAAACAGTTAAACTAAGTGCCAGTGAAAGAATCTGCTGCTTTGTGACACAAAAATATATGTACACACACACATCACACACCTATGTACATACACACACATATATAAACACACATACATATACACATATACAAATTATGTATGTATATATCCATATTATTGTATAAATACAAGGGGTTTTCCCTGTGCACCTGCCCAGTTGCCTGAAGTCACGGGTGGCTACTAGTACTGCTGCTTCCACCGGCTTGTATTTGTTTAGTGTTTTCAAAAATAAACACCCTGGGACTTCCCTGGTGGCGCAGGGGTTTAGAATCCACCTGCCAATGCAGGGGACATGGGTTCGATCCCTGGTCCGGGAAGATGCCATATGCCACGGAGCAACTAAGCCCGTGCGCCGCAACTACTGAGCCTGTGCTCTATAGCCCACGAGCCACAACTACTGAGCCCACAAGCCACAACTACTGAAGCCTGCGTGCCTAGAGGCCATGTGCTCCACAACGAGAAGCCACCGCAATGAGAAGCCCGCGCACCGCAACGAAGAGTAGCCCCCGCTCGCCACAACTAGAGAAAGCCCGCACACAGCAACCAAGATCCAATGCAGACAAAAATAAATAAATTTATAAAAATAAATAAATAAATTTTAAAAACACCCTTTTCACATTGTCTATATAAATGTATATATAATTTTACACTGAGTGACCCTCACAACAATACGCAGAGAGAGGGCATGGGCGGTCCTGTCACTTGTATTTCATGGAGCAGCCAGTAAGCTGGGCCCCCCCCCACGGTTAGAACCCCGACCTGTGCATCTCTGAGGCTGCCATTTCCTCCACAGCTTGACAACCGCACTTATTCTGTACATGACTAAAACAACTGGCACCAGTGAAATCAGTGAGAACTCTGGGCACACCAATATATAAGTAATGACAATTTTTAAAGAATGTTTTAAAATACCGGTCCATCTGGAAAATGTAGCAAAAGAAAGCGTTTTGCTTACATAAATGTTATAAACCAGTACTTGTGACAGTTGTAAGTGAATCAATCGCAGGGTCCAGTGTAGTGAAATTAAATGTTCTCCATAACAGGCAGGTTTAGCTGAGTCGACAGACTGCTCCGTCTGCCAGTTTACCTCATATTCCTAACTTTTTAAAACAGAAATATAGATTATCTTCTATCACCTTAAAAAAAACACAACTCTAATGGAATAATTTTCTTCTATTTCAAAAAATTCAAGAGAAGATGTGCGGACGACCATTCCCAAGTCGCATGGTTAACAGAACTAAGGGCTGACTTGGGTGACGACGCAGTTTTGTATTAAAAATCCCTAAATACTCCTCCGCAGATCAGACCTACTGACAATAAAGTTTAACAGGGGATTTAACAGACAATAAAGTTTCTGTGCAGAAAGGATGCAGTTTCTCTATCTTGTGAATGTTTCAAAGACAACACAAAGTATTTCACATTTTACTTGAGAGAGGTTGGCTTTTCATTTTACCGTGAGTGATCCTGATTTATTAGTCATCCTGTCAGTAGCGAACCAGACAGGCTAACGGTTGTTTTGTATAAGATATTCAGACAATGACAGCATTGCCACCATAAATAAAGCCCTTTGGCCTCCCTCTCATAAATTACAGATACTGCTCATAAATCTCTGTGATATTCTAATCAGCCCCAAGATGCAGGGATGCAACTGTCTTTTCTTTGTAATGCAGCTATTCCCCCATCACACTCAATGTGGGTAAGTGCTTTTTATTACCAAGTTTAGTTCAAGCACATTTAATTAGATTGATAAAATTATGATCCGACGCCATTGGAGTAAAATGATTCAGCCAGCCTCAGAGCTACTTGCATTCACAACCTAGTGCAGCTTTCAGTGTGCCATTAATGTCTGCATCACTGGCTGGGGAAGGGCACAGCTAGTCTTAGTTCTGGTGCATGGGAAGCGGAAGAACAAGCTGCTTTGGCTTCGGTAAATAAGGAGCATAAAGCGGGGAAACCCAGGGCACCGTGCTGACTTCAATGCATTCCATGCCGTCTAACTTCAACAAGCATTCCCTGTGAGGAAATGCTTCCACAAGGGCTGGGTTGAGATCCTGGAATTCTTAAAGGTAAACATTCTTTTTAAATGAATGTTTTTACCTCAGAGCTTAGCCAAATGATTAGCATGATTAGCTATGAGTTATTTAGAATAAGAGTAGGAAGACGGATAGAGTTTTGAAGTAAACTTCTAGGGTGTAACTTACAGGCTCACCTGAGAGACATCAGCATTTCAGAGGCACAGGCTTAAAAAGTCAGGAGACTTTAGAACTCCTGGTTCCTTCTCCTCCAAGACTCTTGACTGAACCTAGACTCTCATAACACTTATCTTATCATCCTGGGATTGCCAGACTTCTGCTTATTCTTGTGATGACTACCTTTTCCACTTGTGAAGTTTCCAAGCCCTTATGAGATCGGACATATTTTTCTGCCCTGGGCTCCTTGTCATTTTGCTTCTGGGGTCAGACAATAAATATACACTATCAGAGTCAGATCACGGGACACTGAAATAGCGAACGAAGCCTAAACACCAGCGGTGAAACCTCATTTCAACAAGACCCATATTGAAGTAACCTCATCCACTTAGTGATACTAAGTGGCAAATACTGTTCAGAATTTTTTTGCAAATTCTATAATCTAGGTTCCATAAGAAATCTATTTCTAAAATTACATAATACGGCTGATTTTATAATTACACAAAATGAGTCTAAACCAAGCCCTGGAAAGGATGGAAACAGTACTTCCAATCCGAGTGTCTGTGTGTCTGCAGAAAGAGAATGAGAGAGGGAATCCCACAGCGATCTTGCCTTTCTGACTTGGGGGCGTTTTCGGAACTAACTTCACTGCAAGTAGCTTTAGTTCATTACGTCTTCATTCAAACTAATAATAAATGGTCTTCCAAGGGGCCTTAAAGAGGAGGGGCAGCTCTTGTCCCCAGAGGCCATGGCCCTGCACTGAGCGGCTGTCAGGTGCTTGGCAAGAAGAATAAACAAGGAAAAGAGGGAGAGAAAGTTAAATCACGTCAGACCGCGTCACAGAGAGTCTCACTCACTCATTCATCCTTTCAGTCACAAATCTTTATAAAGTTCCACGCATGACCCGAAGTTACGCCCACGCTTGAGCAGCTTCTGTTTGTTAGAGATGAAACGTGGAGAGGGATAACTCATGCAGTCCTGTGCTTAGCGCCCACAGAGAACCTCAGTACCACAAACCCTGTATCTACCGTTCTTCGAGTGTTCTGTTCAAACTTTACTTTCTCATATTTATCGGGGAGCCAAGGGGAGCCCTCAGTTCACAATTCTAACTAAAATACAGAAAGCTGGACGAACTTGTGTTCAATCTTTGGAAGTGAAATAAAATAAAAGAGATGGGAAGATTATATAGTGGGCCCTGAAAATAATGAACCAAAAACACATCTGAAATGACAGACTCTGGGTCCTTTAAATAGCTTAACTCCCCCAAAGCACTACAATCCCCAAAGACGTCAAAAGTTTGCACAATTGTGATCTACAGCCTTAAAACACTTTGTCCCCATAGGACATACGACAGTGAGGTTTGTCACCATCTGATGTTCCCAGAAAGCGGGAGCAGCACAAGCCCGCCCTGCAAAGTGATGCCTCGGACGGCCAGGAGGTGGACCCGGCCGGCGCTCACCAAGCCACTCACCGCTTCGTGGGGGTCGTGCGGCACCCGGAATCCATGAACACCTGACCCTGAGGTGCTCCGTTCCCCCGGCACAGGGGCAGATCTCAGCAGGCTGCGGACAGGGTTGGATGGCGCGGAGGGGCACTTCCCCCTGGGTCACCCGCCCGTCTTGCCGGCTGAGGAATTAAACCACCCTTTGGTCTAGGCTGTATTTTCAGAGCTGATCGCCGCCTTGGAAGACAGAGGTAAGTGTCTCACATCTCACACTTATTTTTGAGCTTTAATATATACTTTCAGAAATGCATTTGTAGTTTGCACGATGACTATGCATTTAGATCGGGGTGGCCTGGCCTTCCTTCATCAGCTTTGCTAACATCTTAACTGAAATCTCTTGTCAATGCACAGTATAGGCAAGAAGGACCCTTAACAGCAGCTGCACGTGCAGGACACAGTGGTCAAGCGCCACGGGGCCGGCAGCAGAGGGCCTGACTCTGGCATGGGCCTCCCTGCAGCCCTGGGTGGTCACTCACGCCTCTGGTCAGTAGCTCCTACCTACGGGATGGCAATAGTAACAGTGCTTCGAGTTTGTTACAGGGACTCAAAGATGGAACCCATGTGAAACGCTCTGCACAGTGCCTGGCACAGAGAGAAACTCAACAATGCTGGTGCATAATTGGTCTCATAACACTGTGGTTTAACAATATGATTTATGATTAAATGACTCTGGTCCAGGTGTTAAATGCAAAGAATAACCTGAACTATACCATGAAAATAGAAATAGTTAATAAAGAAACATAAGTACTGTAAGGCCATTTTTTGAGGGACTAAGGGGATAAATATATATCCCCAACATTTTTATAATATTATAATACAAACACACATATATGCAAGCACATATAAAAATATGTATGTGTATAATTTACTTATGTATGTATGCACATGTGTATTATATATGATTATATGTATAAATATATTACATGTAGATGAGTACAGACATACATATGTGTAAAGAGATAATTTATGTGTAATCTCAGATGTTCTATGATTGGGCTATTTACAGGTTATATAAAGCTATTTCATATTATTTTAACTTGCTCCTTCTTTCCTGAAATGTATACACATTGCAGTTAATCACTTAAAAGTATTCATGGAGCCCAGGGCATAGTAGGTCCTTAATAAATTATTAACGACAAACTTGCTTCTCTAATAGCTTTAACTGAAAAAGAAAAAGGCCTCTACATATTGGGATTTCAGTTTGATTTTGTTTGTTGTTGGAAGGTGATCTTAATGGTTTTGTTTTCTCCTGAATGCAGAGGACGTGATACATATCCACTCATCATTTGTCCAACTAGTAGACATGGGACATTTGTACCAATAACTCTCCCTTGCTTTATTACGGCTCTATTATGGCTCATATCTTCAATGATCCAAATCCAGTCTCAGTAAATAATTAAAATGAAAAGAAACGAGGCTCACACATCTGCCTTGGAGATTTGTACGACTGTGGACCGTATTCAAACTGAAACAGTTATTTATTACAACCTTCATTTTAGTAAACCCGAGGGTGAAATGAGCTAAGTTTATTTACCATTTACATTTACTACTTATCAAAGCTGAAGTGCTTCTTATCTCTTGAGATTCAGTGTACTGATCTACATATTATTCAGTTGGTAAAGAAACTTATGAAACTGTCATACCAACATAGGAATTGGCCTTTCGGAAATATACATCTCAGAAGTTAATAGTAACCAAATTTTTTGACTCAGAGGTAAAGTTTTATGCTTACTCGGCTTAATTTCTTTAATTTAAATTAAGTGAAAAAAACAACTCCCCCTCAAAAAATTAAATGGATTTTTCCAGGCTTTGGACACCAGGGAAGTTTAATGAACTGTCCATTTCTTCCTTTTATAAAGTCTAATAAACAATGGGGAAAATATTTGAAAGTTTGAGATGATACTCAGAAAATTTAAGGTCGATTTCCCATTTTATTATAAATGTTATATTTTCCCGCCCTACTGAACAGGTAGCAGCCAGTATCAAAAAAGGTTTTAAAATGCAAATTGATTTTTCCCATTTAACAATCATTTAACTGAACATACTATATGTTTCTCAGCCTGGGAACCTCATTTGTATGTAAAAAGCAATCGTGTTATTTAATTTTTTTCACTATAACTTTAAAGCTGTTGTACATCTAGATGTGCATTTAAAACAGAAAAAAATCAAATATATGTATAAATTAAGCCACCTTACGTGCTATAATATTATGCTTTATTTAAACATGAAGTAGTTCTCTTAATTGATGTAATATTTGCCTTTGAACTGCCAAAGGCCTCTCATTCCTGATTTTTCCAGAAAATTTTAGACATAAATATACGTTGTCTTTGAAATCATTTGGTTCTGCTACGATCCTCAAACAAAAGGCGACTCCCTCCCCGACCATCAGCTACTGAATACTTTTTGGAATGAATTACATGCTAGATTAAAGACGCACCTTTTTTTTCTGTCTCTGGTCTCGGTTTTATAACATATAAGACTTACAAATCATGAGAGAAATCAATTCCAAGAGGCAGAACAGCACAGAGATCAGGAACAGGGCTCTCTGCTCAGGTTTCCTGGAACCAAATCCTGACTTGGCGACTCTGTCTGTGAGTCTGGCCACCTTAACCCATCTCCTCCTGGTTTGCATCTAAGTGACGTGATACCAAAACTGCATTCCTCATAAGGATTAAATGGGTTAATTTGTGTAAGGCTTTGGGAATCCAGCCTGGAAGATATAGGGGTCCAAGACTAGTCTTACATGAGCTACCATCCATGTGGTGTGAGCACCTAAACGTCTAATAGTCATCAGACTCATCCACCAGGTGGGTCACGTTCCCAGGTTCTCCATAATATCTGCCTTTTGGAGAAGTGAGTTCAAAATAAAGAGTTTGCGAATTTTATCTTAATCACCATGAGAACTCTTGGGAGGATTTAGGCAGCGAAGTGTCATGTTGTGATTTTCATATGCTTAAAGATGAGTCGGCTGCTGTGAGAGGAGATTGTGGGGGTCATTTCATGGGTGTGGGTGGAGGTGACTTGGCGTGCACGGAAGTGACCTGAGTGGGCAGATGTGCTTCCTGGGTGGAGGTGATGGGACTCGATGTAATGAATGTGGGACGGGAGGAGGAGAGGCAGTGAGGAGGGGCTGAGGGAGTGTCCAGACTGCTGTCCTGAGCTCCATCCCCCCCTGCATGTGGGTAGCCCAGAGCATCCTCAGACGCACGGCCTGGCTTCTGCTCCTGTTCTCTCTTCTGTGTTCTCTTTTGCCGCAATCTCTGGGCGTCTCTCAGGACTGTGGGGACTCTCGTATATTCTCTCCTTACACTAACCCCACTTACCATGAGATCTATTTAATCCTGAAACTACCTCTTTGTGGCCAGTGGAATGCACAGCCTTGGCTCACCACAGCGCAGCGCATCCCTAGGCAGGTCCTGGCAACGTCACAACCACTGTGCTTTCGTGACGCCCAAAGCATCAGTACCGAGCCAAACGATCACCGCACAGCTTCACCAGTGGCAGCAGGGGACCTCCAACAGGGCCCTTCGACTATAACCAAACACTTCTCCAGACGCTTTTATGACATGACCAATCAAATGTATTTGGTTGCAAATTGTGAATTTTGTATATCTCAGTTACTTACTTTGTATTAAGTCAGTAAGATGAAGAAAACAATACCTTCTCCAGAGGACTACTGTTATCATTGAATGATGTAACACAGACAAATGTTTAGAGTTACCGTTCAGAAAGGTGGTTCTGATTATCGCTATCATCCCACCAGAACAAGCTCAGTCTCTGTGGCAGCGCCGTCTCCTCCATAAAGACTGACCCGGGGCTTCCCTGGTGGCGCAGTGGTTGAGAGTCCACCTGCCGATGCAGGGGACACGGGTTCATGCCCCGGTCTGGGAAGATCCCACATGCCGCGGAGCGGCTGGGCCCGTGAGCCATGGCCGCTGAGCCTGCGCGTCAGGAGCCTGTGCTCCGCAACGGGAGAGGCCACAACAGTGAGGGGCCCGCGTACGGCTAAAAAAAAAAAAAAAAACTGACCCCAGTCCAGGCACACTCGTTACTTCCTCTGTGTCTGTCACCTCTCCCCACAGTGTTTACATCAGGCCATCTGTCTAAGGCCCTGTGCAGATGAGCAGGCGGATGTCCTGGCAGAGCAGGGATGAGTTAGGGCGTGTGCAGGCCTCCCCCTAAGAGCAACTCCCTGGTTGCCCTGTGCCCAGAGGAGAGCCCTCACACACTTTACTGGTGGAATCCAAGACACGTTGTCTGCTTCCCTGTCTCTGAAACTCTGCTTCTCTCTTTCTCTACCCTCAAATCAGGACTTAAAAAGCTATGCTGTGCTTCTTTTTTCTCACAATTATCATGTAGTTAACCCTTGTGTTGAATTTCTATGACGCCAATCCACTTATTGGCCGCTGTAAACCACCTGCTTTGGAATTCTGGAGACCAGCCTCCAGATGGCAAATAAGCATATGAAAAGATGCTCCACATCAAATGTCACTAGGGAAATGCAAACTAAAACAAGGAGACGCCACTACACACCTATTAGAAGGGCCAAAACCCAGAGCACTGACAACAGCAAATGCTGGTGAGGGTGCGGAGCAACGGGAACTCTCATCACTGCTGGCGGGGATGCAGGATGGTGCAGCCACTTTGGAAGTCAGTTTGGCAGCTTCTCACAAAACTAAACACACTCTTATCATATAATCCAGCAACCATGCTCCTTGGTATTTACCTAAAGGATTTGAAAACTCATGTCCACAAAAACCTATACACGGATGTTTATAGCAGCTTTATTCATAATTGCCAAAACTTAGAAGCAACCAAGATGTCACTCAGCAAGTAAATGGATACAAACGGTGGTTCATCTGACAATGGAATATTACTCAGCTAAAAAGAAATGAGCTAACAGGCCATGAAAAGACATGACAAAACCTTAAATGCATATTACTAAGTGAAAGAAGCCAATCCGAAAAGGCTACTGTGTGATTCTAACTATATGACAGTCTGGAAAAGGCAAAACTATAGAGACAGTAAAAAGATTAGTGGTTGCCAGGAGTTGAGGGGTAGGGATTGTCTCAACAGTGCCTTACTGACTCTCAGGAATGCAATAATTATTTGCAAAAAAGAAAAAAACAGGTTAAAATGACGGCAAGGAAAATAAAATGTATGGAGGAAAGTCGATTATTTTTTGTAAACATTTATATGTTCATACCTAAAATGTTCAAATAATTTTAACATGACCAAAACACTACACACAAAAACGTCAATATATTAATATTATAATAGAAGCCCATGAGATCTATTTTGCAAATATCTTAAGAGCAAAAATATTGTATATGTAGAAATACTATGTAGTTTTCAATTTTTAGAAACGAAGCAGTTAGATTATTTCCAATTTGAGGCAGTTTTGTAGAGCAGCAATGAAACTCTTGGTATAACTGGTGTGTGTGGGCATGTACATGTGTGCGTGTGCATGTGTGTGTGTGTGTCAACTTTTGTTCTTTTTGGCTTTGTGTTATGGACTTGATTATTATTTTTTAAGACGAGTCTGAGAATGAACCCAAACTTTTGACCCTTTTAAGAATATTATTACATACTGTAAATAGCATTCCAGAAAACCTACCCCACTTTACAAATCAGTGATATATTTATTGAGCATCAGTGTGTTATGCAGAACGGGTGATAAAAAAATAGACTGGGCGTTGCCTTGAACCTCACGGAACTTACAGTGAGATGGGAGATGCAGAGGAAGCTCGTGTTGAATTACGTCTTAATGTTTTGTGTAGAGTGCTTCATTTCTCAATATCCTCTTGACTGCATCCCTCCAAAGTGAAAATGGCAGCACAGTCAGGATTTGCTGTGTAAATTTCATGGTCTAGGTGCTGATGGAACCAACATGATTCCATAAGACTCACCTTCAAGACTGCAGAGCTTATGGTAAATGGTCAGAGTGGCTGATATGGAATAAACTGGCGTTAACATGACCACACTGCCAGAGACGAGCCCCCACACGCTGTGCGAGAGGACCTCGCACTTTGGAGCCTAGAGTTCTCACCAGCACATTCTGTTCCTCTTTAGATCTGCAAAGTCGGGCATGAGCATTAGAACACTTACCTTTACACGTTGGGGGCTTCCCCCTGTTACTCCACAATCCATCTTCTTGACACACAGCTGTAGCCTGTTGACCGGCGTCCAGCTTAAAGCCCTCATTACACTCATAGGTCACTTTACTATCCAACGTGAACTCATTCCCCGTGAATGAGCCGTTTCCTGGGGACTCCGGGATTCCACAGGACACAGCTGAAAAGAAATGAAGGAAGCACAGGGTTATTCTGACAGATTATGAAATTTTCCTCTTTTCATTTTCTATTTTTCATCTCAAAGATGTATAAAAACTGTTAGATATTTGCATTTCTCACGTGTGTCATAAGTATGCACATTTCCAAAGTTGTAAGGGTCTTAAGAGTGAATGGGAAAAAATGGGTCAAAATACAGTATCTTTAAATTTATTTTTCCAGAAGGTATGTCTGATAGCTCTCATGCAGTTTAATCACATAGACACGCCTTATTATATGGCCGTGGTCAAGAGAACAGTGTGTGATGCATTCTACTTTATTTAATACTAGAAAGAAAGCATAGAATAATATCTCTACCATCACAAATGTATCACCATATTGATCCCTTGGTTTCGAGACTTCATAGGAATCAGAGTAAAGAACGGCCCACCTCAGGTCTCAAAAACCTCCCCCAGCTTAAGTCTTCCCGCCCACCAACTCGCCAAAGACTCATTTTCCTTAAAGCACCAGGAAATTCTGTTAAACGGCAAATATTACCTTAGCTAAGAGCATCAAAGCATCCATTGTCATAAAATGTATTAGTTATAAACTATCTGTCAGAAAACAGGTCTGCAGAACTAAGGAATTAAGGGGAGATCTTAGAACAGAAGGCTCAGTCCTACAGAGATACACAGGCTAGCTTTTACGTGAAAAGGTCAGGCAAGAAAGGGGTGTGAATGAAAAAGAAATTTTTAAAAACTAGTAAGATGGAGGGAGAGGTCAATATGAGCACTTCCTTCTTAAATTTGCTAGCTCTGATCCAGACTTATCTGCTACGAGATAAACAAACAAAAACAATTCTCAAGTTAAATAAGTTACAGTAAGGAACACAGAGTAATGCAAGGGGATAAGAAGGAATTCCCAACAACACACCCAGTTCAGGTGCTCTTGTCAAAGGGAAGCTCTGCAATCACTAAATTAAGGATCTTCTTTTACTCAATCAAAACCTAAGATATTATGGGTTTTAAGTCATCATGGGTTTTAAATTTAGATTATTTAAAGATTTTCCCACAGATTACAATGAGAATATACACACAGTATGATAAAGCTGGAAGGATTGGTTGAAAGAGTTTACATAAAAATACAATTTACAGGTAAGGAAGAGAAAGATAAAATGACTTGCCTGGGTTAGCACAGCTACCTTGTTTAAAACCTGGGGCCAGGGACTTCCCTGGTGGTGCAGTGGTTAAGAACCTGCCTGCCAATGCAGGGGAAATGGGTTTAAGCCCTGGTCCAGGAAGATCCCACATGCCGTGGAGCAACTAAGCCCATGCGCCACAACTACTGGGCCTGCGCTCTAGAGCCCGTGAGCCACAACTACTGAGCCTATGCTCTAGAGCCCACGAGCCACAACTACTGAGCCCGCACACCTAGACCCTGTGCTCCGCCACAAGAGAAGCCACCATAATGAGAAGCCGGTGCACTGCAACGAAGAGTAGCCCCCGCTCGCCGCAACTAGAGAAAGCCCGAGTGCAGCAAAGAAGACCCAATGCAGCCAAAAATAGATAAGTAAATAAATTTATGAAAAACAACAACAACAAGAAAAAGTAACACCTAGGGCCGGAGAACGGACCTGATTCCCAAGTGAGACCACCTTCTGCTCTACAGGAGCCCAGGCCACCTGTGGTTCAGTGTCAGTTTTTTGGTTGTTGTCTTTGTTATTTTTTCTTTATCAAAATCTTCAATGAATGCAATGGGAAATTATCAGAGGAGTAAAAGAAAATGTAGTGCTGATAAAAATCAAACTTCTGGGAAAAGCCAAGCTCTAAAATTTCTCTTGTGCTTAAATTTATGATCAGCTATTTCAACCACCTGAAATATACATAGTGTGTGTGTGTGTGTGTGTGTGTGTGTGTGTGTGTGTGTGAGAGAGAGAGAGAGAGAGGGAGAAGCATAATAAAAATTTGCAAATGGAAAACAAAAAAGCATAGACATATGGACATCATTTTGGACAAAGTATTGAAAATAACTGAATTATAACCTTTGGCTTTCCAAAGCCGTTGCTTTGCCAAGGCAATGTATCAGTGTGAAGGCTGCTAAGTATTTTGCAAAATATTCAGCTCAAATTACTGAATGTAATAAATGTCCTTTATGATCAAGATCTCAGAGTATTGCCTGCCAATGTCTTGTCTCCTCACCATTTTCTCTGAGATTTCGCTCTAATAATCATTTGTTCATTCTCGCAAACCTTAATTTCTCTGCCACTCACTGAAGCGTGCCCAGCGTCCTGCTTCCTTACAATTCTCATCTGGGGAGAACACCGAATGAAATGACATTTCTCTGGCAGGTTAAATGGGAAAGATGACATCCATTCTACAAGCACACAGGAAACCCTACCTTGAAAGGATTCAGACCCAGGAGGCCAAAACAGAACAGCTTTATAACTACTTCTGTTAAATCTGGAAGCTTATTGCACAAGTGAACCCTGATTCCCAGGACTTAAGAAGGTCCCACTTCATGTTGTCTGATCAACAACTGGGAATCTTTTTTGGCCTCGAGCTGTAGGTTTTAGATCCTAGAGTGTCCTAACATCAGGCTATGTGGCACAGCTCAAAACAGAGGTTGGCACTCTATTAAAAATGGAATTCTTACACTTCTGATTCAATGAAGAATAGATGGAACAATTCTCATAGACTTATAAATTCAGGCTTATGGGATGAAGGCAGTTTTCTGCTAAAATCCAGTATTCATTCATCTATTCATTCATCCAGAAATTCCGCATGATAACTATTACATGGCAGATATTCCTCAGATAATTTTTAAACGTCAGTTAGCTAAATGTATACAACTTTCAAGACCTGGAGAATTTTCTTACTTTTGGCATAGCTGAAGGGAGTAAAGTTTCTTGTGTTTTTGCTTGTTTTGTTTTTTATTGTACTAACATAGCTTTATATTGTCTGACAACCCAGACCAATGATCACATCCTCATATCATGAAATTAACCTTCTGTTTGAGAGCACAGGTTTTAAAGTCAGACATCTGACTCAGCTCTAGCCTCTGGCATTCGCCAGCTCCATGACCTGAGTTACTTAATGACTCGTTTCACTGCTCTCAGGCTAATAATACTCACCCCAAAGGTAACTGTGACGACTGCATGAAGTAATGTGTACAACACCATTAGCACTGTACTGACACCATGTAGGCACTCAGTAAACGACAGAATATTAACTTTATGTGCACGCATCTATACACACAATTTTTACTTATTTCTTTTGTAAATAAAGATATGAATTGCAAGGAACAACTCCTTTTAATACATTTGTTAAAAGAGAGCAAAATGTAAATCAGAAGGAAGCTGGTTTATTTCTATCACATATCTCATGAGAGAGTTGTCATTTTGGTTTCAAATAAATGGAAGAGACACTCCAATTTCCATTGTTGCAGCCTCCTTTAATAGTGCAAAATCCATGTGGGATTTTTTCTTTTCATATTTAAGGCCTTAAAAGGAGCAATTTTTCTTGTCTCTGCAAGTTTAAAACACTTCTCTTATTGTTTCCTACTTCTTTCAAATACTTGTTCTCCGAAACTTACAATGGCTCCTTCTTTCTGCTGCTCCTCAGAGGCTCCAACATCTCACCATTTGCTTTGCTTTTCTTTTTTCTTTTTTTTTTTTGTTTCCCCTTCAAAAAGCTCAGTGATTCCTGGGCTTGAACTATGGCCTTAGACTTGTGATTCTCATATCTTGACATCCACGTTATCACCAGCTGCCTACTGAATTTCCACTTGGGCTCTGCCCACGCCTCAAGCCAGATTTGTGCATATCCTAGGTTGGTAGCTGTCCCTCACACAGCTGTCCTGACAGACTGCCTCAGTAAACCGTTCTCCCAGTAATTCGGTAAGTTGAGCGAGGTCCTTTTTTTTTTTTTTTTTTTTTGTGGTACGCCGGCCTCTCACTGTTGTGGCCTCTCCCGCTGCGGAGCACAGGCACCGGACGCGCAGGCTCAGTGTCCATGGCTCACGGGCCCAGTCGCTCCGCGGCATGTGGGATCTTCCCGGACTGGGGCACGAACCCGTGTCCCCTGCATCAGCAGGCGGACTCTCAACCACTGCACCACCAGGGAACCCCGAGCGAGATCCCTTGATTCAGCAGGACGTAGGAGGGTTCTTTCCTCCTACTGCTCTCATGTGGTTGACTGACAATCATTGTCTGAATATTTAAAAGTTTACTTCACACTCTCTTTTTTCTCATTTCCCATTACCAGTATCCTAGTTCGCATCCCCATTACCTCAAAATGGTCTATCTTTCTGTTATCTGGACCCCACTTGCAGGGCTAGGGCAAACCCAGAGGAAGGCCACCCATAACAGTATAAAACAGGGAAGAGAATGAGTGTCCTGAAGCAGGGTTTCCTGTGGTCTGGTTAAGGTAAGAGCCATGTTAGGTAATAAGGTCTGAAATGGGGCATCCAGGAGGTAATCCAATAGGTACCCAGATGGTAATCAAAAAGACAGAGCCGAACCTCAAATATGACAGGAGCATTGCCACGTATGAAGGACCACTGATCAGCTCTGGAGCTGGAGAGCGGATGAAATGCACGGTAAAGAAGAGGATGTGGTGAGAGGTGCAGAAGGGGATCTGAGCTGCAAGAAAAAACGGCAACCCTCTCTCACACTCTGCCTCAGGTGCATGGAAGGAAAAAGCCAGTTTCCCAAATGGTGACCTGTGAATTGCTGAGGGGTCTTAAGTATACACTGCAAGCATATGAGAGTTTCTGATTAAGACATATGTATATATGTGTGCCTTTATATATGTATATGCACATATAGTCAAAAATTATGAGAATATTCTAGACTGTCTAGATTACTATCTATAATTGGGTTCTACTATATATCAGGGCTTGCATTTGCTCTTGTATTTATAATCATGTTGGAGCCAAGTAATTTGTTATAATCTAAGGAGAAAAATGCCAGAGGCAGACAATATAGAAATCATGGGCCTGCTTCTAGTGAAAGCCAAATGACTTTACAGCAGGTAATAAAAATATAAGCTATATAGTTGTTCATATGGTGAAAATGATAAAAAGGTTGATTCTTAATATTGTATGTATGTGTATATAACTGGCCAAGTCACACTTTTCTTAAGCATAAAAGAGATTCCGTAAGAGATTAAACCTGAGGTGGCATCTGTGTTATAGTGAAAGGCTCCCTGCAGATGCAAACCTGGAGTCGTCCGTGTGAACACTGACACCAGTGGTTCTCGTGGCCACGAATTCCTGCTCTGAAGTCCATTAAATTCCGCAAATATTTTAACAGTTATCATCTTGGCTTAAGCATTTTCACGTGTAAGATGAAGAAGCTGAACTACGTCATCTCTACAGCCTTATCTCTAAATGTTCATGTCTCCCTCAGCACACACAAGACAGACGTGTCTGTCCTATACTCCATTCCCTTCCCTCCACATTGCTGTACAGCGTGATTTCTAAACAATCACAAAATGAGTATGGCAAGTGAAAGTACACAGGAAGATCTAGCTCCCTCTCAGAAGTTTTCTGAATTTGTGCGGTATTATCTAAGCGCGGTAGAGCAGCAAGCATGTTCTCTGACTCCCAGCAGGCCGTTATTTGACTTTTGAAAGTCGACATAGAATTATTTTGTTTAACAAACATTTTAAAACATAGATAAATGTTTGCATGGCTGTTAATGGTGTCTAACCCTGTATTGGGGTCCAGTTCTGAACCATCTGAGATCCCATGAGTAAAACGGAGTTATTATTAGGCCGCCATCTTTAAACAGCAGACCCAAGGTGACATTTTCATGATCGGCCTAACGAGGACCTCGGTAAAAGTGGCATTTGAATATAATACGGCTCAAGAGTGTGTCTTGTAATAAGCACCTCCCAGGGGACAAAAGCCAGGAACACTGTTGGATTTAATCAATGAGCCTTGCATATCTTTGTTAATGGGTCAGAAGAGACCACGCCCTCAGCTAATGAGTTACACTTGCTTCAGGCATGAATAGTGCAAGATGGTTTACAAGCATTTTGAGTTTGATTAGCAAAGAGTTATCTAATCCCATCAACTTGTTCTGTAGAATCTACCAGTTTCTTTTTAGTAATAATATAGATGATATACAAAATGAATAAATAAGTTCACATTTAAAACAATATTTAATAGGGGATAAAATTAGGCTCAAAAATGTCTGCATCGCAAAGAACAAGTCATCTCGGCCACTGTCTTCTAAACAAAACTTCATCACCATTTTCAGCGTGTTGGAATCATGTAACATAATGTGATCATCCCAAGGAGAGCATGGAAGCCCCCATGAACGTTTATTTCAGGGAACAAGTCCAGGGAGACTTTTGAGGCCATGTTGAGCATTGTTAGGTTTCCAGGCATGTTTTCAGGACACAAAGCAAATCTAAACGTCCTGCGTAGCCTGGTCCACGTCTTTGCTTCATACCCATCACCCAAAGTTGAGCACTGGTGTGGAAACATTACCACTGTGCACACGTGGATGTGGAATGAAAGCTTGTGCCATGATTTCAAATCAATCTCAACTTAAAACGCTATAGGAAACAAGGCTGAGAGTTGAAAGAACATGGATTCAGACCTAGGAGAGTCTGAGTTTGTTATTTGTCTGTTTACGACTTGGAAATTTACCTGGCTTATCTGAGCTTTGATTCCTCATCTGTAAAAGGAGAAACATCAACGTTCCTTACAGGCTAATGTGGCAGAATGTACAGTACAAGCCACACAGCAAAACATCGGGCACGTTATCAGGACTCGAGCTCTCTTTCACTATGAAAAAAATAACTTTCCTTCAGATTTAATATAAAGGGAAGCATTCTTCAACTCTCTAGATTAGGGTCAACTAAAAACTAAACAGTATGAAGGAATGTTTTCCCTTCCATCACAAATACAGAGGAAACATTTGATAGTGAATCCCTCAGATCCCTCATGCCACCATCAAGAGAAATTAGGTGGTTCTGGGCCAAAAGTGGGGGGACTTGGAGGGCGATGCTGGCTGTGCCTGGTGCCCCAGTGCCTCCTCAAAGAGCCACACCAGGTTCCAGGCTCAGGAGAAGCAGCACCGAGCACCGGAGTCAGAGAAGCATCCACACCAGGAGGAGGTGGGCTCAGATGAAGTCACTGAGAAATCGCTCACCTGCAAACAACATTCTCACCTTTATCAGTAGAACACCTAGCATTCCTTGGTCAAATACACAATTCCTCCCATTGTGACAAGTTCTTTTACTTGTATGACCTCATTTAATCTCAAAAATACCCCAATAAGTAAATTAAATTATTATTTTTTATTACTACTATGATGGTTAATATTACTTGTTAGCTTTACTGGGCTAAACGGTGCCTAGGAGCTGGTCAAACATTATTCCTGGGGTGTGTCTGTGAGGATGTATGCAGACTAGATTAGCATTTGCTTCTCAGAGGAGTGAAGAGCACCCGCCCCCATTCGGGTGGGCGTCATCCAATCCTGAGGCCTCAGTACAACCAGAAGGCAGAGGAAGGCGGAATTCCCTCCCTCTGCTTGAGCTGGGACGCCCAGCTTGTCCCACTCTTACGTCAGGGCTCCCGGCACTTTCCCTGCTGCCCCTCCCACTGGATTCCCTGCTACTTGGACTGAATCACACCACTGGCTGCCTGGGCCTCCAGCCTGCAGACTGCAGGTCACTGGGCTTCTCTGCTCCGTCAGCAGCAGTAGGGGACCTGGGCTTCTCTGCTCCGTCACCATGAGGACCAGCTCCTACAGTAAGCCTCCCCTTGTGCACATCTGCGCACACCCTACCGTTGCTGCTTCTCTAGAGAACCCTGACTGATACGACAACTAAGGAAAATGAGCATTAGGAATGTCCTGCAAATTGCCCCAATTCTTATAACTAGTAAACAGCTGAATCGGAGGGCATCTCTCAGGGTATCTGATGCCAAAGCAGGTATCTCAGCTACTGTCCTGTACTGTCGCCAAGGTGCCATCTGCTCTATTTCAGTGTATTCATATCTTTTTTATTTTCAATGTCCAACCACCGGCAATAAATAAATAGATGGATAAATAAATAGGTCAGAATACATTTTCAAAGTGTAAATCTGAAAATATAAAGGCCACGTTGAATTTGAGAATTAATAATATTTCTGGACCCTTTTTTTGTGGGTTTTATTTCCCTTGTCTTCTCTGATTTCCCAAACACTAAGCAACATCTCACGTGATGCTCAGCCAGCATCCAATACACCATTAATACTGGGCTGAAGGCTGAGTTAGAAAATCATAATAAGAGAGGTGGTAAAGGGCTGGAATCACCTCCAGGTCCGTGGGACTTAACAGGTCACACGGTTTTTATTTGTTTTATGGGGACAGGTGTGAAGTCAGACACTTTAGAAAGAGCATTTACTAGCATAAGAAATATCCACCCATTTGTCTTGAGGGATAAAGGCGAACACTTCTGAAAACGAGGGCAGACAGAGGGAAGTAATGGCTTGTATGTACAGACATTAACTCAAACAGATGGGCAACTTAAAAACACAGGCAGTTCTGAAATGGAAAATGAAGAAAAACAGGATTTGGTTGAGAAGCATCTTTAGCTGCTCTAAACCTCTTGAAAATATTTAGTACATCGTAGCCCAAGGAAGGAAAAAAACCCAAAAAACACTTAATCATTTGAAGCAAACAGAAGAGCTCTGGAAAGGAAGGGACGCAGTACGTGGGCAGACAAATGACTAAAGACAAAGAGAGGCTCTGACTTGGCAAATGCTGCCACTTGACCGTTTCCTTAGGGGCAAATCCATTGCTTCCGCAAGGCTGTAGGAAGCAGCTGACGCCCACCCCTCTGCTTTGGAGAGTCACAGGAAGGCACAGGTGTGAACGTTTAAAAAGAAAAGGGCCACTTCTTAGGAACAAAGAAATAAAACAAAGTTCCATTCAGTAAAAAGCAAGACCCTGGGGACAGAAGCTGAAGCAAAGCAGTGACACTTCTGTGTGTTACATGCCAGCTCTGACCCAGTTACCTCTGGTCACTGCCCCACAGAGATCACCCTCCTGTGGGGATGGGACCCTAATGCACCTTCAGTCTGGTGTCATGAGAACTCGCCAGGGATCAGAACACTTTGTTTATGGCGGGTTTTCATGGGATCTGGAATCCTGGGGCACATTTCATCTAACTTGGTAGGTGGGATGACAGGACAGGATGCTGCTCTGGAAACTCATCAACTCATTGCACATGCTGCTCTGATCAGGGACAGCTCCCTTAACCTGTTTCAGCCTTAGCTTCGCCGCCTGCAAAATAAGGACAATAAAGACCCTTGGAAACGGTTGCCAGTGCTCAGCTCAAGTTAGTGGGACAGTGCGCACAGCATCAATCCACTGTCCTCTGACTTTCATGAGCGAAACAGCGGAGCCGCAGAGGAGAGCAAGGTGCCTGGCAGAGTGTGGACCATTAAATATGTTTTTAACAAAATGAACTCTGTGGGTCTAATAAATTCTCAAAACTGCTGACCTGAAATTTTGGCTGCATTTTACTAAAAAAAAAAAATAATAAAGAACACAGAAAATAGACAAGCAATAAACATGTGATGCAACTATGAAAGGTTGTTAAGAATGATGATGGAACTAAGGAAACTAGGCAATTTCACTGTAAAAAATAATGTAAATATTTTGTGACTTCCGTTTTCCCCTATATATGTCCAGAAAGAAAATCTCATGACCTTCTGTCACTAATTTCTCCAGTTTTTCACAATTTGCAAACCTTCTTGCCCCAAGATCCAAACACTGCTGCTGGAGTTGATTCGGTTCTTGCTGCTGAGGTGGAGAGGAGAGGGGTAGGGATTTCACGGGGCAGAGAGGGGATCACACGCGCTGGTCCATTTGGGCTGCCATAGCAGAGACCTCATACCTGGGGCTTGAACAACAGAAATGTGTGGTCACACAGTTCTGGGGGCCAGCAGTTGGAGATCAAGGTGTCAGCAGGATTAGTTCCTTCTGAGGGGCTTGAGGAAGACTGCTCCTTCCTCCTTGGCGTGTAGATGGCTGTCTTCAACCTGTGTCTTCACAAGGTCTGCCCTCTGGGTCCCAATTTCCCTCTCTTATCATGACAGCAGTCATGTTGGAGTGGGGCCTACCCTAATGACCTCATTTTCACTTGGTCACCTCTGTAAAGACCCTTTATCCAAATACAGTCACATTTTGAGGTCCTGGGGGTTAGGACACCAACATATCTCTTTTGAGGGGGGCACAATTCAGCCCTGACACCTGTAGCAGTCAGACACGCCTGAGGTGCGCTCTGCCTGGTGTCACACACCTAACCACAGGGCTCTCCAGGCTGTATGCCTTGTGCACAGGGCTGTTCTTCTGGAGGCTATTCCTGTAGTGTGGTTATTACTGTATTTGAAAGTTGAAGATGACATCACCACTGGCCTAATTTCAAGCTGTGTTTCTTGCCGATAATACCATTTATGTTAGAAGGCTTACTGAGGAAAGCGATTCATGAGAGAGTGGAGCCATACGCACTTATTCGTAAGCTCGCATCGATGCCAAGTATGGTCCAGGCACTGTGCAAAATGCTGGGATTCACATTTAGACAAAATCCCTCTCTTTAAGAATGGGGATTGTTAACACGTGTTCCTTAGACACCTGCGCCAAGTTTACCTGGGGTGCTTGTACGATTGCAGATTCCAGCTCCTTGGGACCCGCAGAGTCAGATTTGGGGGGCACTTGGAAGTTAGGGATCTATACGCCAGATGGTTCTTGTGAACTTTGAAGAACCACTGGTCCAGGAGAAGCAATCTACAGACACACAGGACAAAAGGCAGTGGCGAGGTCACAGCACGCACAAGAGGGTGCTCAGGACCCGGGGTAGGGGCACCTCAGTCCCCCAGAGACAGAGAAGCTTGGGGACTTGATGAGGAGCAATTAAAAGGCGATCGGCAATCCACATACAGACGAAGCGCTCCGATGTCTCATTTTGAGTATTGTGAGAAATCAGAGAAACCTATTCCCAGCTCAGTTACTTAAATATTATTGATGTTAACTAGACATTTGTAAAATCTCTGCTTGAAAGCACGTCAACAAGTACCTCCTGAAGACACTCACTGATGAAATTATGTTTCTATCCTGTAAGGTTCCTTTTTTAGGGGTGCCTGTTAGTACCTGGCTCCAGCGTAAAGATTTCATGTCAACTGTTTCATTTAACCCTTCAAACATGCCAGGTGGGGGAGTATTCTTATCCCTGCTCACAGAAGAAGCTAAACCTCAGTGAATTGTGTTGCCTGTCCAGGGTCATGGCGCCAGTAACTACTGGGAATGGGAGGGATCCTCGCCTAAATTGGGAGATTCTGACTGTGAAATGCCCAAGATCTAATCACTCAACTCAAATCCCATAAGAAGATCATGAGCAAATGGAATAAACCTCAGTTTACAATATACTTAGTGGGATTTGGCAAATTTTTGGCTTTATGAACTATGTGGATTCATAACCTAATATATTAGAACATAGTTGACATAATGACTATAACCTGTATTCTCACACATACATATTTTCATATATATCATAACACGTGATTTGTTTTGCTTTTTTTTGCGATACGCAGGCCTCCCACATTGCGGAGCACAGGCTCTGGATGCGCAGGCTCAGTGGCCATGGCTCACGGGCCCAGCCGCTCCGCGGCATGTGGGATCTTCCCAGACCGGAGCACGAACCCGTGTCCCCTGCATCGGCAGGCGGACTCTCAACCACTGTGCCACCAGGGAAGCCCCCTGTTTTGCTTTTAAAATGATTTTAAAAACATTATTTTTAAATTTCTAAAAACACTGCACTATTATCATGTCACATAGAAGCTTGAACATTTCATAGAAGCAAATAAATATGTATAAAAAAATCAAGACAAAAGTCATAACTTCTTATGCATTTTATGCCCATAGGTAAAAGTTTTTGAGATTTACAAAATAACTCAAGTTTTATACCAGAACACCAAACATATCCTCTGAACTTTTGATAATGTTGCTATTTTTTTAAGTTACAAAAAGGACAATTTTCTTCTGAAAGATGCCCTTTCAGTGGATAGAAATAATGTTCACAGAGGGAATAGTCATGGTATAGTAGAAATAATGTAGATTTTGGAATCTGAAGGACATGGGTTCAAATCCCACCCCTGGTGTTTAGTCCTGTGTTTCTTGAGTAACGTCGCCTCTGAGCACCAGTGTCCACAGGATTAAAGAGATAAGAGGACGCATCCCCAGCTCAGTCCCGGGCTCAAGGTAGACCTACATGCACCTCCCCGCCCAGCCACCCATCTCCTGCCTTATCCATACCCTTTACACTAGCAAATATTAGCACATATCAGCAGAGTGCAGGCGTCTATATCTTTCCATCTTAAAGTTCAGACTTTACGAACAGAGGCTTAACCATGTCATTTGTGAGAATGATGGTTTTCCCTATGCTTCATTGCCTGCAAAACGTAAACAAAGCATAAACAATACACAAGATCAAGTCCAAGCCAGAGCTCCGACTCACCAAGTGCTCTGAAAATCACGGCTCTGAGATAAAGAGCTACATGGGAACTGCTCTCTCTGTGACACAGGAAACTTGAAAGCCAAGCCCTGTAAGGTACCACTTTAACTGGATCTTTGAGATAATACAGAAAATTTCAATTCTAATTTTGGCTTCCCTCCAAGATGAACAAGATTAGTGTATTGATACGGGAAACAGCTGCTGGGCAGAGTTTCTTGGTTGAAGGCAGGAAATGAAGCCTGAAGGGCAAAAGATATGCCTGGTTTATCGAGGAGGATAAAAGCCAGTACAGGTTTTCTGAGAGAAGTCATTTCAAATGTCAAGGAAAGGGAGAAAAGCTGAAGTTCTCTGAAACGATGCAACACATCTGGCCTGCTGTGTGTTCTTCCTCACAGGTGATGGGCAGTGAAGGGTCCTGTTTGCTGCTGAGTCCTGCCCGGGACTGTCTGAGCGCTTGAACCCTCTCAACAATTCTCAGAGCTTGGCATCAAAGATCCTGTTTTACATGGCAGGAACCAGGTTTAGGGAGATTAGCACTCCCTGCCCATCACATGACTATTTTTCTCTCCAATTCTGTGCTTCTAAGATGTCACCAGCAGAAAGTCAATGAAAATGAGAAAACAAAGCAGATTAGGGCACAAGATAAGTCATCTTCAATGGAAAAAACAAAAAAATCAGAGCTTCAATGGAAAAAAAAAATCAGAACTTCCCTGGTGGCGCAATGGTTAAGAGTCTGCCTGCCAATGCAGGGGACACAGGTTTGATCCCTGGTCCGGGGAGATCCCACATGCCGCGGAGCAACTAAGTCCTGCAGCACAACTACTGAGCCTGCACTCTAGAGCCCGCAAGCCACAACTACTGAAGCCCGCGCTCCTAGAGCCCATCCTCTGCAACAAGAGAAGCCACCACACACTGCAACGAAGACCCAGTGCAGCCAAAAATAAATAAATAAATAAATAAATAAGAAAAAGAAAAAAAGAATCATTCTCAAATACCTGTCATTAATTTACACTTCTTCTTTTTTCATTCAAACACTGCCCTGACACATGTTCTGCTGGGGCCTAGGGCAGCACATTTGTGGTCACATGACCAGCACTGGGGGCCCCAAAGGGCCTGACCCCACCCCTCAGCTTTACACCTCACTCATTTACTAAAAGGCAAGTGTTGCATTTTTAGTAAACATTTCAAAGTATTATTTTGCACAATTAAAAAAAAATAAACTAACATCCTAGTGCAGTTAGAGAATGTGTAAGTTGTTTCTGTTCCTCTGTCAGCATAAAAGGAATGCTGTTCAAATCACTGAGAAATACTATACCCACTCCAGAAGGATAACTGAAATATTAAATAGTATATTGTAATATTAAATATATAAAATGTATAAATATATTAAATAAATATCAAATAGTAGGCTCCCAGTGCCACAAAGGGGTATTTGTCCATTTATTTATTTGTTTGTTTCCAGTTTTCAAGTCCCCTATCTTCAAATAAAATAATTAAAATAACTATAAGATCAAACCTTTGATTCTGATAAGAGTCTCAAACTATTGCACCATTACTCTTGCATCAGTAATTAGATGGGTTGCAGGCTTTATAGTTGCTGTTGACCCAATGTGATCTTCTCTCAAAGGGTGTCAGATACTACTTGTTTTCTGGTGGAGCTATTTAGTTTGAAATTTATTGCAGCAGATAATTTTTTAATTATATATTTTTTCATTTGATTTGCTCCTTATGGAACCTACAAAGTCAAACCTCCTCTCATGAAAAACAAATAAGGATGCACTCAGTATCCTGAACGAACTTAAACTACTGCCTCCTTACTGATACTTTTAGAAACTGTATCTTCTCTGAGCACAGGTAATGGAAGGCCGCACCTCAACACTGATTTCGTTAGCCTGCTTTTTCTCACTTGTCCTAATTTCACTGAGTGGTGCCTCAATATTCCCAGCAATCAAAACCAGAAAACTATTTGTCATTCCGTATTTTTCTCTCTTCCTGACCCTTTACATTCCATCACAAGGGCCTGCTGATTCTGTTTTCTAAATATTTTCAACACCTGTTTTCTTTCAAACCTATTTTCACTGTATTTATCAAGGTCTTCATCATGGCTCCAATGCGTATTTCTAAAATTTCTAAGCACCCCTGTAATTTAGACAGGATTCTGTCCAATCATCTACCACACTACTAAAAGATATTTCCAAAATGCAGATGTGACTGTGTCTTTTTTGCCCTTTAATAGACTGAAGTCAACCACAGGAGAAAGAGTAAAAGCTATGTAAACTCAGTTGAGGTCTCCCACAATGGCCCCTACTTGCTGCTCCAACCGCATTTCCATCGGTGCTACCCCTTCAAATCCTAACTCAGCTGTCCCATGACGGGAAAAACATCCTGAAAAAATACCTTCTGCTCCATCTCTATTCAGTGTATATCTTCTCTTGCTTAATGTCATACTGAATTGTAGTTACTGATGCATGAGTCCATCTCTCCTAACAGACCATCAGAACGTTAAGAGTTGGGAGTGTGTCTTGGTACCTGCAGTGCCTAATTCAGAGGTAAGTTTGAATTGAAATAAAAATCATGAAAACAGCTGTATCATCTTTAATGCTTACATTAAGTTTTAAACCTACAATTGTACTCTACAAACACAGACATATGATTAATGTCACTTTGCCTCTGTATGAACATGTATATATAAACAAAATGTCAAAAACTTGTACAGAGTATACCCTCTCTATAAACATGGACCCTACATCTACTTTAATTTTTGGAACAGTGTGCTTGAGGTCTATAGGTTTCAGAGGTAAAGCTTGTACCTTTATCCTTATAAATGTGCTACAGGGAAATCCTCATTTCCCAATTTTATATCTAATGTGAATATAGTACCTTGGGCAAGAAAATAAAAGAGTTTGAGCTGTCTTGAGAGGGAATAGTGTGATGGTATGCATTTAGGTGATGCTTTGGCAAAGTCTTTTTCCCTTATAGAATTCCAAGAATTTTAAAGAAAGAGTTCACCCACTCTTTAATTTCATACCCTACCATTGTGAACTGCCAGCAGTTCAGGACCACGTAGATGCTATCATCCATCTGTATCTATTAACTCTCTTTGGACCCAAAAACTACTTTGAAAAAATTATCTTCAATTATCTAAAAACTGAAAAAAAATTAATCTAAATACAATTTAGATGGTTGGTACAAGGAGGGAATTAAAAATCCACAAAGGCTCATTCTGACTATATTGAAGGAGGCCAATGTTTTTCTGTAAGTTAGATGAGTATTTACATTATGGAAAACTTCTGTGTTCTATAAGTAACAAAAGGAAAGCGAATGATTAATGCTAAACAAATCAAGTTTCCCATTATTAAATACCATAACAATTATACATTTATATTATGAACTGTATTAAATTCAGTTCAATCAGCTCTAAGGCTCTTCAATTGTAAGTAAAACACTGTTAAGGTATAAATTGCCAATATATATGTTATATAAGCCTATTCTGTTTAAAATTTTACGATGTTTTCTCAATGGCCTTCACCTATTGGAGTAAACATTTTTACTATTTATCTTAAAAGATTTATTTTTAAAATGATGAAAATGCTTGTGTAGCTGTACCAAATAATTTAAATGGTTTAAAAAAGCCTATTTTTCACCATTTTTTAAATTTTTAAACATTACAGCCTCACATATGATGAAAATATTTTATACATTATTGTAATCAAAATGCTATTTTACACAAATTGGAAAGAACTAAGAGAAGACTAAAGAAACTGTTCCATAGTAAATGAATTTAAACACCTAAAATATAGATTACTTAGAACTGGTGTCTGCAAAATTTTGTTTTTAGTATAATTTCTTTTGGCCAGACACATTTTGATTCAAACGCTGAAGAGGCAGGCAGAAGATCTGGATTCTAGACCAACATTTTTATGATTATTAATAAATCACTTAACTTTTATGTGCCTCAGTTTAAAAAACATAAAAATAAGCAAATTAAACTAGATTATTTTTAAGGGCCCTCCAGGTTTTACAGGTCATAGTTTATGAAACAACAACAACAAAAAAAAACAAGATCATATTGACTCCCCATTTATCAGAATGGTTAACAGAAAGTGCAGAAGACTGTGGATTTATAGTGGGAAGATGATGCTTCTGAAATACTTTATAATTTGAGAACACAATCACATCGGGCATTTATATTCCAATTTACCACCTAGAACATGGTGTGTGATTCTAACATTCCATGTCCCTGATGGCATTACTTTGGGGTTACGTGCAACACAGAGAAGAGATACACTGACCACGTTCAATCAAATCCTTCAGCTGAAACTGCAAAGATTCCAGAAGGATCTGGTTTTCAGTGCTCTATTTCTATTTCTGAGTCATTTAATTCAGCATCAAATAGTTCTGCTGAGCAAGAAAATGGGGAAAGGAGAGGGAAGTGGAAACTTATCAACAAGACACATCCCAGGCATTCTCTGGTTCCTTTTCAACCATGCAGCAGAAGAGCAAGCCATCCCTCCATCGAGTCAACAATGTTCAGAACTCCTCACGTGTCAGGGAGATAAACTAACGTCTGCCTGGACTGTCATTTCTCATGTGTCTGTCTTGTCACATGACAGTCTCTTTCCAGGATCTTCTTGGGCTTCTACCCTGAGAGCAGATTCCATTTAGGGCCCTGTCTAGGGACTCAACCTCTAGAGGCCAAGATTTGGGAACTCTTGCCAATCCTGGTCTCAGTCATTTTCCTTGTTCAGTCCACAATGCCAAGGACATGCAGCCCACAGGGCTGCTCTCTGAGCAATGGATTCTATGTCATAGGCAGAGAGTAACAGAGCATTTAAAGAAAATGAGAAGCATTTCTTCTTTTGAAAGAAAAAGTACTCTTCTTAAAAAAAAACATCAATCCTAACGAAACAAGCCTATTAGATCTTCATGTTTATCTTACATTAAAGAAGAAAATCTGGAGGTACAACATAAATGATGCAGGCTGGGTGTCTGATTAACTTCTTGCAGTTAAAGACACATACAATAATTGTGATAAATATCTATTATTATCTCATAGAGCAATACCAGAAAATCTAATATCTAATGAAAAAAGAGAAACAAGGAAACCAATATGAGGTTTCATTCATAAATTGCAATTAGCTTTCAAAGACCAATATATTTCATTATGCATATAAATCTCGATAAGAGAAAACTGAAAATTTCATGACTTCAAAGCCTTCAATTAAAATGCCTTATTTGAAAATTTGATTTTTTATGCATATGAAAGATAAAATGAAAAAAAAATCATGAAATATTGAAATCAACTTTAACAAGTCCTATATTTAAGTGACCTAATGAAAATGAAATATGCAGTGTGTGGCTCAAAGTATGAGTTTTTAATCTAAGAAAAGGGAAAATGAGCTTTAGTAATTGATTTTCTTCTAATTAATACAACTGTCAAGAAAAATTATTTTGAATCTGAGTTGGATAACACATTTTTAAGTTTCAAAATGAAATATAAGTATTAGAATAATTCTACCCAGCATCTGGTGAGTGTTCAACCATTCTACGAATTCAGGCTATAAAGCTAAATCAAGCTGAGTGCAAATGTCAGAAGTGTTTGCACAGTCAGCAGAAAGTTTAATTTGTACTTTTATGAACTCACATTCATTTTTTCCTTACCTTTTAACCATAGTCACAGCTCTTGTACATTTCAGAGTGTGATTAAAATAAGAAAAATAAATTGAACTCAAGTTTGGGGATGAAAACACACATTTCTTACCCTGGCAGAGTGGAGCGAGGGAATCCCACTGATACATGCCAACTGGATTTCGTCTACAGGTTGCGTTGCTATGGCCAATCATCCGATATCCAGGCTTGCAAAAATAATGCACTTTACTTCCAACTTCTCCTGTAGTCCTATTCAAAACACCACCATTCTTCAGGGTGTGGGTCAAGCTGCAGTAAGGTGCTATGGGCACACAAACACACATACACAAAACCAATCAATAAATGTTGCATTTCCCTTGATAAGAGATATAAATGAAATATCTCTATTGTTAAAATAGTGGGAAATCAGCATCAACACGGAAACTTGTACTCAAAGCATCCTCAGACACAAAAGTGCTGGTGAGGGTGTGGGGCAACAGGAACGCTCATCATGGCGGGTGGGGATGCAGGATGGCGCAGCCACTTGGGAGGACAGTTTGGCAGCTTCTTGCAAAACTAAACACACTCTTATCATATGACCCAGCAATCACACTCCTTGGTGTTTACCCAAAGGAGTTGAAAGCTTATGTCCACAGAGACACTTGCACACAGCTGTTCATAGCAGCATTATTCAGAGTTGCCAAAACTCAGAAGCAACCAAGACGCCTGTCAGTAGGTGAATAAATAAACAAACTGTGGTCCATCCAATGTTTCTTTTTATTCAGCGCTAGAAAGAAATGATCTATCAACCCATGAAGAGACATGGAAGAACCTTCAATGTATGTGATTGAGTGAAAGAAGCCAACCTGAAAAGGCTACAGACTGTTGATTCCAATTTTACGACATTCTGGGAAAGGTGAAACTCTGGAGACAGTGAAAAGATCAGTGGTTTCCAGAGGCTGGTGGGGGAAGGACGGTAGAGCACAGAGGATTTTTCAGCAATGAAACTACTCTGCATGAATCCATGATGGTGGATACACGTCATTTTACATTTGTCCAAACCCGCAGAACATCCAACATCAAGAGTGAATCCCAACGTGAACTACGGACTTTGGGTGATAACGATGTGTCAGTGTAGGTTCATTAACAAATGTGCCATCTGGTGAGGATGCTGAAAATGGAGACGGCTGTGCATGTGGGAAGCCAAGGAGTAAAGTGAAAATCTCTGTAACTTCCTCTCAATTTGACTGTGATCTGAAACTTCTAAAAAAAAAAGTCTAAAAAATAAATTAATGAAAAATCCAGAGCCAAAGGTCAAGTTTCTTAAGTTTGAAGTTTAGATTATCTGCGACTGTTAATCAACGTGATGATGGAATTCTAACTTTCTGACCAAAAAAAAAAAAAAGAAAAAAGTATCATTAAAATGGAGAAAATAGAAGAATATAACATTTTGCAATCAAGGCCATTAATTTTTTTCCTTGTTGTTGTTAAATGGTCTTGAGAATTCTTGAGAATTGTATGATGACGCGGACAGTTAAGCCTCTTTTTTTTTTTTTTTTTTTTGGTATGCGGGCCTCTCACTGTTGTGGCCTCTCCCGTTGCGGAGCACAGGCTCCGGACGCGCAGGCTCAGCGGCCATGGCTCACAGGCCCAGCCGCTCCGTGGCATGTGGGATCTTCCCGGACCGGGGCACTAACCTGTGTCCCCTGCATCGGCCAGGGAAGCCCCAAGCCTCTTTTTAACATATGGGATTTGATTACAATCTTTGAAGAAAATGCACTACTTCAGGTCAATGAAAATCTTACAACAGCTTTAATCACCACATTTGTAGGGAGACTTTTTAAAATTAGAGACAGTCATTTGTGAAAATCACAATCTTACCTACGCAGAATGTAACATTTCAATGGCTAAAAAGCTCTGCATCTTATTTACACATTTAGAGAAAGAAACTCATTTTATTCTTACAAGACCAGTTTCACCGCAGCATAAAATCGTATGAACTCCCTTCAGATGAGTAAAACAATAAATTAAAGAAAGCTGTGAAGTCCTGGAGATCCAGGGCTCCTTTTGCAAGAAGAGGTTTTAAATGTACCACTTCCCTGTGGGTGTCCCAAATAGAAAGCACACACACAGGTCTGAATGCTTAATGTTGAACCTTCCCTTAGAAATAAGTTCAGCAGAAACCTTCTGAAGCCTTCACATCATTGCACTGCCCAGAAGCGATGTCTGTGTGTCTGGCCTCGGTTGTCAACCATGTTCCTGTGAGAAGCATCCTCAGAGAACAGTCTCAGCTGGATGAGGTACCATTTCACTTTTTTAATGGACTCATTTTTATTAAGTTAAAATCCACTAACTCATACGAAACTCTTGTCCCATTGGCATACCATTTTCCATGTTCAGCTGTTGGAGATTAAATGTTGTAAGTTTTGAATGAACCAAAATATTTAGTTTAGGGAAGGTATGAGTATAATCAGGCACCCCAGCTACCAACTACCCAGAATTACTGTGCCAGTAAATTAAAATAATAATAATAATGATGATGATGAAAAGCAGGAAGGCCAAGCCGACTGTAGACCCTGCTCCAAGTTCAGAGATAAGATAAAGTCTGAAAGCTCCTGAAGGGGCAGTGGGACCACACGGTGCTTAAGGTGTCACCTGTGAGCTTTGTCACAGTTCAGTCTGTTAAGAGAGAGAATCTGCAGGATGACTGTCTAACTCTATGGGGTCCAATAATTATTTTCTTTCCTATTGACTGTGTTTCTTCTATCACCAGGCTGTCAGGATATCCCTTCCTTCCTAACTCATCTAGAACAAGATACAGAGGGGCCCAGAGCGGGGAGACACGGCACAGCAAAGCAAAGGGGAAGATTAGAACACGGGCTCCCACCTGTTCGACTCCTGGCTATGTTAAGAATTAAGAGCACCAGGGCCCAATCCTTACATTCTGCTCGTGGTACGTTGGAAAGGCAGGTGAAGGAGGGAGACACTCAAGTAGGAATCGTGATGGAAGACAGCGGGCAGAGCTGGCTATCCTGGGGTTTCTGGGTGGATGTCAGCCAGTCTGTAGTTCTGACTCTCCCATTCCTGAAGCTTATTTCACTTACTCTCACTTATTTCATTTAAGGGCCATTTTTTGCTCAACACTCAGCAGTTTATTGAATTGACTTGAACCTCAATGGACAAGCACTTGCTTTTTGTTGTTGTTGTTTTGTTGGTTAATCATGTAGATCAATTATATTGCTCTTAAGCCTGACGACCAATGCTTCACACATGTAAGGCAAACAAAGGCTTGTGATGCAACACATGCTTATATTATGGGCCGCAGCTCCCTTGCCCACAATATTACAGTTCAGGGATCGTCACTGAATCACTGCTCTGAAATTACTGGTGATGAACTGCTAGCAGAGGTCACTGACTCATCAAATTTTAAGTGAAAATCTGTTCAAAGATCTATCTGTATCTATATCTACAGAAAGATAAATAGATAGGTCCATTCACAGAACAACAATTTATAGCCTTCTCCAAAATTCTCCTTTTTCCTACTTTCCCAACACTGTTTAACAAAGAGAATCTTCTTGTTCTATAAGGAATGAAAATATCCCTTGAAAGACAGAATTCAAGGTATAATCACATCGCCAGGCTACTAAGTAATTTGCCACAGATAAAACAAGATAAATTATGTTCACCATTATTTCCCCTGCACTGTCCATTTTTGCTCATTGGAAATAAATTCAAACAATTCTACAGGTCTGAGTATTTAGTTTTCAGAACAAGGAATTTGATGAACACAAATCCAATCACTGCCCTAATGCTCTCAATACCCATTCGAATGAAGCGATTTCAACTGTGAGCTCTTTGTTGATAAGCTTTTTGAATGGCTACTTTGAGCAAAGGCGGGAAAACAAAAGTCTGAGCATATTTTATTAAACATTATAGAGGAAGCATGAGTGAATTTCATGCCTCCTGTCCTTACATCAAGAGTTATTTCAAAACCCTGATGCTTTTTACCATTTCATGACGTCTACCAATCAGAGAGAGCTAAAATACTCTTAAAACTACTAAGACCTTTCGCTGTTCCTCCCTCAGGATGTTCCCATCACTGAGGATGTACTACAGACATTGGAATAAGCAACCTCTGGGAGGTACACTAGTCAATGAAATGCACAGAGTGGGCATCTCCCTTGGGAAATATATCTCAATTGTTAGCACGGATACTGTTGAGTGAGACACTGAGAAAAGGTTAGATATTTTTCTTAGTATTTAAAATATCTGAGGAATTTAAATTGTCTGTCTACTGCTTTTGTAGGGCAGTATAAACATTAGGTGTCGGGCTGGTCACATTGACATACCCATGATCTAATCTCTCATAAATGTATTAACTGATTTAATTAATATAAAAAACTACTGACAGAAAGTGATTGAAATATATGGGGAAGGAACAAAATAATTTAAATGTTGACAAGGAAATATATACGTAAACATATTTATTTTGTATATGTTTATATGTGTGTGTGTATATATCTATATATCATGTCTGCATAAAGATAAAGAGACATACGAATATATAACCAATAAAAAGACATACTGTTAATAGTAAGATGTTATTATTACTTATACAATTAAATGCAGGGACTTCCCTGGTGGTCCAATGGTTAAGAATTCACCTTCCAGTGCAGGAGACATGGGTTTGATCCCTGGTCGGGGAAGTAAGATCCAAGATCGCACATGCTGCGGGACAACTAAGCCCGTGTGCTGCAACTAGAGAAGCCCACGAGCCACAAGGAAGATCCCTGAGTGTCGCAACTAAGACCCAACGCAGCCAAATAAACAAATAAATAAATAAATTTAAATTTAAAAAAATTAAATGTAATATGATTATCTCCTCCTGGTTGTCTCCTTAGCCTTTAAACATATTTTAAAACTAATTTATATTATATTACTTTACTTTGGGGGGAAATATCTTTGCTTTCTGTGGCATGCAATTCAGTAGTTTATGATTTTAGCAACAAAACGTTTTAATAGTAATCAACAGATAGTTTATTTTCCCTAATGTAGTTTAGAGATATCACTCAGAGTAATTTCCCATCATATTATTTCTATTGAAGTTAATTATTCATCTTCAGAAATTAGGTTTATACTATAAATCTTTATATATTGTGATTTTTTAATTTAATGCAGATCCTTTGTATTAAAAATACTTTTATATTAAATCTTAACCTCACTTACTAACCTGAATAACGAATCTTGAATCCTTTTTTACTGGTTGCGTGATCAGTGGACCAGCGGAGATATAACTGATTACTCTTGCTTGTAAAATTTGACTGTTCAGTATGGTTTCCACTCAAGACCACTAACAGAGGACTTTGACCAGAAGAGCCTAAATGAAACAGAAAAAACAAAAAAGTTATGATATGAATTAGCACCTACAAAATGCAGACTACCTTTAGCTTTTGATTAAATTGGAGTCTAGCTATACGATATACAGCTATTTAGTTCCAAAGGAGACAAAGAATTCCAAATAAATAAAGCAGCAGATACATTCCCTGTTAAAAAATAATAATAAAAGAAACAATAGCCAACCAAAGTAACTTCAGACATATATGCTACTAATACATAATACTTAAATCGAATAAAAAGTTACCTATAAAACAGCAGTAGTTTAAAAAATGAAAATAGTTTTTACTATTATTAGTATTTACAACATTGAATGGATACAGGGAATGGAAATTTTCATGCAATACTAGTGAAAGTATAAGTTAGTATAATCACTTTGGAGAGCAATTTGGTAATATCCAATACAACTGAAGGTTTTAATTATATTTTTTATAAACACCAACATATGTGCACAATGTTATGTATACAGCAAAACGTTTATTCCAGCATTTTTATGGCAAAATTTAGATCCTAAGTTGTGGTTTGGGGTTTTAAAAAGGTATTAAAAAATCTTTTCAAAGAAATTCTACATAGCATTTAAAATTAATGAACTAGATAAACATGTATCAGTGTAGGTAATTTTTAAAATAGCATATTGACAAGTGAAATCTGTTTGCAGATAAATATGATATGATAGCAATTGTGTAAACATTCAAAAGTGTGCAATATACAAATTGTATGTGAGTGTGTATGTGTGTGTGAGTGTGTATGTGTGTGTGAGTGTGTATGTGTGTGTGAGTGTGTATGTGTAGTCTCTGTTACCAAGATGGAAGCTAGCAAGTTCCTCACAAGTGAAGGCCACCATCTTTCTTCTGACACCTTTTTCTCAATTGAGTTCTCTAGTGATTAAAGTCCTATTTTGTTTTTAAATTGAGGAATAAGCACTACTGGAGCCGTAGGGAGCAATAAACTCTTGGGTTATTAAAGCTTAAAATCAACATATTCAACTTTTTCCTTTTTTGGTCAACTCAAGAGCTATAAAAGAGCCACTGTCTTTCAAAAAAACAAAACAAAACAGATGCAATGAACATGACGTTTACTTCAACAAAAATGCCAATGCTTAAAAAATTATTCATATAAAATTCTGACCTTTCATTTTACAGAGAACTCTTTGACAGTGAAACACACCTAGTCATAGATCTCTGGTAATTCTGACAGCAACTGCTTTGATATTACCTCTATTATCTATTTTGCTTATGGTTTATAATGGGCTTGATCTGTCTATATTTTGGGAAGATCACATTGTAAATGCTTCAGGCATAAATTATTGATAATGATTTTGCTCCTGAAATAGGAAGACGCAGAAGCACTGCCTGCTAAATTTCAATTCAACCAAGGTGAAACAAAGGAACAGGCATACATCTAGAGTGATTATGTCAATACATATAACTATATACTGCATGTATAGGAATATGTAAGCATATATATACACACACACACACACACACACAGCCCCTGAGGTTAACTGCTTGTCTGTACTTTTTTATGACACCTAATTGGCCTTAAGATAGTTTCCCGGATTCCTCATTGACAAAAGAAGCCCATTTTTGTACGTGGCTAATGCGTTACTTCTTCCCACCCTAAAGACTAAGAGGAGAGTCTTCAGTAGCATGTGTCCATTTTAACGCACCCTTAAAAACCCTCGGAAAATGAAAACATTACCCTTCAGTCCTCTGTTCCTATGTATATAAGTATGAGTTTAATTTCCAATTTAGCAGCTCATCTTTGGAAATACATAAATTGATTCATCGAGTGTCTATCCATAGAAGCAACTTGACTATTATGATTCATCAAGTCACTAAGAGGCATATAAACACACAGAGAATCAATTACAGTAATTTTTTTCACTGAATTGATTGTTATTTATCTGAACTCAATGACAAATCCATCAGAACATGTAAAAACCCTCTTATTATGTACAGCCGTAACTATATCATGGTCTGCTATCCTGGGCTATGATAATGCTTCTGTACAAAGAAAAATTATTAACATCACTTCCATTTCAAATTGACAATTCAACCACATAGTATGTTTAAGCATAGCACTGTTATATTAAAAGTTCATTAGAATTGTACAAAAATGCATGACTCATGTTGAAAACAGTATTAGCATTTGTTCAGTAAACTATTTTACTAATCTAAAAAAACTGTACATTAAAGACTCCTATAGCATTTATCACCCAGAAATCTCTGTGAGCCATTACTTTTATATATTTCTAGTAAAATAATCATTTAGACTGATTAAAGTACTTTTAGCCCTCTTAAACTTCCTAAAATATCTTCTAAATCAATATAATCTTAGAAGAAGGGAAAGGAAGATCTTTTGAAATCATCTACTTCAAAGCCCCACATTAAAGAATTAAAGAATGATTAAAGTTAATTCAGTACACTTTCAGGGTGTGTCACCAGCATCCTAATGGTTTAAAAGTTGCAACATTAGGAACGGCATGGAAATGTTTTACCTACCGCTTGATCTCTGAGACCACACAAGCCCAAGAATAATTCATTTTCTGTTTGGGGGAGACGTAATATACTTCAAGAAAATATTCAAGTTCTTGCATTACAGAAACAGTATAGTGGCATCCTTATTACATTATGCATAGGTCACTGGTATGTGAACAAAGTTTAAAGAGACTTACCATCAAATACTTCCAGTGCATCAAACTGCTTTTCACTTTGGAAAATGTCCACGAAGATGGTGATGTTGTAGTTTGGTTCCACTCTGATGCTCCACGAGCACGTCTGGGAGTTAAAATAGTTGCCTGGATACCCTGGACTAAGGATGACCCCAGAAGATTCTGTCCGGACTTCACTGGCTGGGCATTGTGCTAAGGAACAACGCACCAGTAAAAGTTTTCCTTAACAAAATGAATCCAACTTCAATAGGGTAGTTTCTAACCCTGGATATACAAGCTCATGAAAGAAAAAAAAAACAACAACAAAGCAATCCTACTGAGATGTGCCCAAATTTAATACAGGACACAAACAGAACAGGAAAGCAACATTTTAACATCACCCTATAATTTAAAACATAATTATGTATAATATATATATGTTGATATACAGATGAGATAGAAGAGATTGATAGATGATTGATAGATAGCCATAGATGGATAGATAAATCCTATTTAACTCTAAGGAGACCAAGAGTCAAAGAGATGAAGTCTGTCAACCTGATCCTAGGGCAGCCAAGCTGAGGTAGCTGCCAACTTGAGAAGCACTGAACCTGGAAGTCTTCTTTACCTGGAGAAGGTGGAGAAGCCATGGTCTGGCTCCTGCTGACCTGCCCTTGGTGAGGGAAGGAGGGACCCCTGACATAGGGACAGTTCATACCATACGTGCCTTTCACTCCTCATCCACAGTCCATAGACCATCCATTCAGGCTATGACTGAATTGCGCACACACCTCACTTAACTCAGGGCAGGTGCCTTGTGGACTCAACCGCAGGATCCCAAGTTTTCAACTAAAGTGTAAGACCTCACCTTTTCAATGTAATATTACAAAAACATTGTGAAAGTATACACGATGATAATAAAATTATATTTATTTCTGCCTTTGATTATATTTTTAATTATATTTAGAACAGTAAATTTTAAACATTTGATGTGATTGCTTGGCACTGTGATAAGAGATGAGTCATATGGGACACCTGAGTTTCTACTGTGTAAAGTGGGAGTGATTTCTAATGGGTTAATTTATCGTGCATAAATCATTAAGATAATATGGACACCTTGACACAATTTTCCCTCTCACTTTTTTTCATTATTCAACTACTCCAAGTTAATCACAATAAAACTAATCTGTGTAGGTATGAATGCAAAAGAATATCACCAAAGTCTCTTAATCAGTCACTTCTCTCACTGCTAATTTAAGTATCCTACAGAAACAGTTTTTGAATAGATTAAGAGAAAATTATTTCTCTTATTGGTGATGGTTCAACAATAAACAAAGATGTACCAAAACTATTTACAAAATGTTTAAAAAGTTAAATGATCTGCTTTTCCTCAATCGAAAAGAGCTTCTATCAATGGAAGTGTGTCTTATTTGTTGAGTTATCTCCTTTTAATTAATGAAATGTGTATTATTTATGAATACATTTCAAAACCCAAACAGATGAGAAAGCTTATATGTTTTGATTCAAGTAATGGTTAAAAAGAGTATTTTCCCCCCCTTTTTTCATTTAACTTAGTATTCCAATTGAGACGTATCTTAAAATTTAGAAAATGTTTAGGGATAAAATCACCGAAGATGAAACATTTCATAGAACCCTTTTAATAAATGTGTATTTTAGGTAGATTTTAAAGTATACTTACAGTGTTAATTAATAAAAAATAATTTAAACCAAAACACATAGACCAAACAACTTAGTTTAAAAAGTATCTTCTTCTGTGTTGATGGTAAGATCACTCTGTAAAATATATTACGGCCTTTCAGAAATGAACGTGTTGATGTTAATAAAATAAAATAAGTTAGAGTTTTTTCTGTCTGCATGTGTGCAGGGCCTGGGGTTTTAGGATCTCCTGGGACTTGTTTTGAATTTACAATAAGAGCCAGAGGTTGGCTGTAACTAGACAGCAATAAAGCTCCTCCTCAGGGTTATAATCAGATCAAAAACATGCAAATGTTTTTCTTAATCTAAAGCGCTATGTGGGCAGACAGTGTTACAACATCTGACCACATGCCTGCCTGTTCCTGACGTGAAGATGCTACAGAGCACATGTCATTGTGTGTTAATACATGGGAGAAGTAGTTAACCTGCATCTCTGTCCTGCGATTTCATCACCACAACCATAGCTATTACACAACACTGGGACAGCAGACCACCTGGAAACAGGAAACCATCCACCTGCTGAAATGCACCTGGAGAGCTGAGAGCACAACCCAGGGTGTGATTAGAGCTCAGACGCAGATTCTTAAACACAGCTATTCTGATTCCCTGTTTCTGTTTTTTAGAGAAGATAAAATGAAAACATCAGTGAGATTATTTGCTTCATTTCTTTTTACGACCCTTCACAGTATTTCTTTCAGACATACATACTGTTTTGAAGAGGCACTGAGTCTGTCTCCAGGTGTGCGGAAGTGCCTCCACTCCTGTGTTTCTCACGCCCCCTCCCACGTGCCCATCCCCTTCCCTTCCTCTGGAAACTGTTGCTAGGAGCAACCCCCATTGACAGCGAGAAGGTTTCAGAGACCGCAGGCTCCCCCAAGCTGAGCCCTCTGTGCTAAAAACACCCTGTTTCCCACGGGGGCTATCGGAGACTTCCCACCCCCGGGAAGCATCTGCGTCAGGGTCCTGGCAAAGACACCTCTGAAGGAACGTGCTGCTGAGACAGCGGCTTGAGCTTTGCATCCCCTCCCTCTGCGCAGTTACTCCTTTAGCTTACTTTTGGAGAAAAATGCAGTGTGAGACTTAAAACCCAAAGCACCTCGCAGAGCTTCAGCAAAAGTAATGGACTCAAACATGAGGATTTATAAATAAGATTAACTCTCAAGAGCACGTCTAGGTATGAAAGAATTGTGATACGGAGAACTCTGTCACCTGGAGATGTGTTACTGTCACACTTATGCTTCCCAAGGAATGGCCACTCTTTGAAGGTCACTGATGGTCTTTAGTGTTCGTTGATAATGCATGTTTCCAATTTTTAAAACTAAGAACCATTGATGGATTTCCATTGTTTATGGGATGAAGCCACCTGACACTGAAGACCTTTTGCAATCTGGCGTCCTTTAGGTTTCCAGCCCACATAATGCCATTCCCTCAAACACACCCTAACAGCAAGCTGCTGGGGGCCACCCCCTCTTTCCTGGGTGCCCTATGTCCTTTTACACTTCCAAACCTTTCTTACTGCTTCTCTTCGCTTTTTGAAATGCTTCTCTCTTCTTTTTAACTTGAGAAGAGTCACTTTCGTGATAGCCTTCTATGCTAAAATATACTTGGCCTCTGTCCCAGGTTCTGGCACGGAGCTCCCCAAACCCTTGGAATTTCCTGAGAGTTGGGAGTGTCTTTGAATTGAGTTAAACTGTGGGGCACTCAGCTGGTGTCTAAAGAAAATGAGAGAATTGCTTGGTGGTGTTGAAAAACATTCCAGAGCCTCATTCATTTTTTTTTCTAAATGAAGGTAAGTATCCACAAGGTAATATTTATCTGTAAAAAGTGTGAACTTTCAGAACAATTTATTCCCATTGTTCCCAAGGAACAATCAACCACCCTAAAGTGGTGATAATTTTCAAAGCAGAACTTCTAAAAGTGTGGTTATGACATTTGAAGAAGTAGGACTCATAACTAGTACAATTTTTCATCAAGAATTTATTGGGGAATTGGCCCCCACTTGAGCCCAATCAAATAATAGAAAAGTACTGGAAGAAAAATGACAATTAAGTGCTTAAGTGTTTAAGTGTTTGATAGATGACATCCGAGTCCCTATTTCCTTTCTTAAATAATGAGGTGTTTAGGGAATGACAGCTAAGATAACTCAGTTCATTCTAAACAAATTTACTCCTGAACTGAAACAGAAGAGAACTAGGTCATCCTACGTAGTAATTCCTGTAAGTTCAGTAGGGCCTGGGGACCTCCGGGCTGAGTACAGGGAGCCTATCTTGTTAGCTGGACACTCTCTGCAAACGTGTGAGCGCGGAAGTAATTTAGAGAATGATGCCCCTGTTGTGTTGATCTACTCTGTTCCTGGATTGTCATGAATCAATTTCATTTAAGTGAAAACCAGGTTAATCTTGGGGAGAGACAAGAGAACGGAGGCATGTTCCCTATTTTTAAAGTAGCATATGTTAAATAAACATTTATACCTTTCTTCATTAATCAGCTAAGACCACCCTTGCTGAAAGTCACCTATTCTGAGAAATTTAAGGCTGTGTTTGGTGGAATTAAAATCTGCCTTCAACATGTGAAGATTTACCTCAGTTAATTTTTATATAAAATGGCAAAAGATGAAACTTTCATACCCACCCCCCCTCCACCACCTTGAGAAAAGAATCCTCTGGAGATCACCGTCGCTGAGGTAACGTGGTCCTGACACACTGGTTTTCCCAGGAAAGAAATGACATCAGTGTCCTGACTTAGCGCCCCATGCGACCCCCTGCTTCTAACAGAGGCAGCTAGAGGCAGGGTTTCAGCGGCACCGCAACCACAAGGGTCCCGCAAGTGTTTAAAGCAAGAGGCAAAGGGCGGGGTGCCCCCTCCTGTGGAGTTTCCCACGCCCACTGGCTCGCATGTGGGTGCAATTCCAAAGTACATTTTTCTCAGAAACAACCTAAGTCACTTTGGTTAATTAATAATAATTCATTCCAGATTTTCTTCACGTGTTGAAAATCGTTGCCCTCTGTAAGAGTGACTGAAATTCTGCCTCATTAGTAATGAAAATGCACAGTTACCAGATATTCTGGAAGAATCAATTCATGGGCCTGAGCATTTGCAAAATCAATACTATTGCAATGCAAAGAAAATTGCCTTTCATAGGGTGGATAATTAACATTATAAATCGCTTAGAATTAATTTAATATTCACTTCATCTTTACACCAATCCCATAAATGATGCAGATAAATGATCCTCATTACACACGATGCTCAGAAGATTAGTAACCAAGGTCACTTGATAATCAAATCTAGACTCTGGGTCTTCTCTTCCTAAGTGTTGGCCCTTTTAAATGTTTCACTATCCCTAATGAATGATAATATTCAAATTCCCTGAAAGGGGAGAGTTCCATTCTTTAAAGGAAATAAACGTGACTGTGATTTTGAAGTTACAAAATAAAACCTATCTTGGAAAGCTCTTTGACAGGCAACCAGTCATACTTCTGACTTATATTGAGACATTTTGGCTTATTTACGTCTCTTCCAAATCTTTTTTTCTTCCAATAGTGCTTAAAAGTGGTGCCTTTAAGTAATGTATTTTAAATGATCTAATGATATTCAAATCAATTGAATCAATAGATTCAACCACATATTTTGTTCTGCTATTGTATATTATCTGTTATTGCATATGGTCTATACAATTTAAAGCTGTAAAAATATGAAATGTGTGCATTTATTTTATGCAACATATGTGCATTTCAATGTCTATACATTCTACAGAAAAAAAATAGTAAACACTAATCTTATGCATGCTAAAGAATTCAGAGGGAAGTGTAGTGATGCCTGCAATTTGCCTTGAAGGTATCAAAAATATAGATAGATTAATGGATGGATAGACAGATAAGAGAAACGTGACAAAGGATATGCAGTAAATATTAATGGTGGAACATAGGCAATGGGTATTATTTTTAAATTATTTCAACTTTGTCATATGTATGAAAATTTTCCTGACAAACTGTTGGGAAACAGCAAGACTTCTTATTTGATGTAGGTTTGATTTATTTTGTGGAGCTACCTAAAAGCAAGGGTAAGATATTTCTGTTAGCCGGTGATTTTAATTGCAACGGAATCATAACACAGATAGAGACAAAACCAGATGCATACAAAGAAATTCAGACACATGCAAGGAAGTCCAGACCAATACAAGTTACACCATGTTCCGTGTTGAACAAGCATATTTGTAGTATAAACTTCATACCTTCACACGTCGGGAGAGAGCCTTCAAACTGCAGTTGTGAGCCGAGCATACAGGTCAGCGTGTCCGTCCCGGACAGCGTGTACCCAGGGTGGCACTGGTACTTCACGGAGTCTCCTGAAGGAGCCAGCACAGCATATACTTGAAGATTCTGTCTCCAGGACACGCGGCGTGGGAATGTATTAAACACGCATGCGGCTTAAGTGAGTGCGCAAACTGTTTCTGAATCAAGATCGGTATTCATGTGTCGTCTGTTTAATGAAATGGTGCCATTTTCAGTTCTTAATTTATAAAAATGCCACCTTAAATGTAACCAGTATTTCTACAGAAATTATGTAGCAGATTTTCCTTCTTTGACTGATGTGTCTATGTTCATTTCCCTTTGCCCATGACTACTAAAAAAAGAAAAGGAAAGAAGGAAGGAAGGAAAGGAAGAAAGAAAGAAAGAGAGAGAGAGAGAGGGAGGGAGGGAGGGAGAGAGGGAGGGAGGGAGGAAGGAGGGAAGAAAGAGAGAAAGAAAAGAGAAATAGATGCTTGGGATTTAAGGTTGTACAACAGAATGGCTTTAATGCATCCAGAGAGGGCTATACAATGAACTTGGCCTAATTAGCACAATGTTCTCATTAACTAAGCCCTTAGGAGTAGAGCAGAAATTAGGTCACATGGTTTGACCACTGGTCTGAAACAGGGTGTGACAACAGGACAGAGTATTTGTAACTGAGACAGAGAAATCCTGCATCACAATAACTATACGGCAAACATACACCACGGCTGGTTTCCTAATGTGACCTGATGATTATTTAATGAAACAGATCATTAATATAAAATGAAAAAACAGAATCTCTAAATATTATCATTAAATGTATTCACCAATTGTATTCCAGTTTCAATGAAAGGTCAATGTTAGACTAATCATTATTTTAGCTACAAATGATTTTCTTCTTCTCGTTCATGAACATGGTTCCCTAACTAAACACCAACATCTGTTTAAGTCTGTCTCTGAAAACTGCTTTTCAGGAGAAAAATGCAAACTACTGAGTGATGTAGGGGGAAAATGTGCTCAAAATGACAAAAGCAAAATTCAAACGGAAAAAAAACACTGAAAATCATGGAGATGAAGAAAGAAAGATATTTACTCAGTGCATGACCTCTGTGTATATCTCTCTAGCAAAGCTTGAGGAATATTTCTGACAAATACTCATTTACTTGACCGACTACTGCAGTTGGGTGGGTGTAAAAAAGGTGGGTTGAGCTAATGATGTTGTAATGAAGAAAACATTACCTATTTCAAAATCCTCATCCTCAGTAAGCATTTCTGCCTGTGGAACTGCTGGGGGAGGCTGACATTTCTTGAGCTGGAATGCTACATGGTTCATAAAAAACAATAAGAGCAATTACATTTGCTGAATAAACAGAAATCTTACAAAAAGCATTCCTCTTACGTTGTGTTGTTGTAATGCTTAGGTACAGGAACATGTCTGTATTTGTAAATCATAGTTTTACGAAAGTCTTGAGCTTCAAATGCTTACAGAATTACTTAATATCAAGGAATATCTAAAATTGAAAGGAAAAAGTATAAAATTTAAAATATTATAATGTTTAAAGAAAAACACTTTACATATATTTGGAATTCTGCAAGAGAAATGGTTCCACATCCATGTCTGGCTCTGACATGGTCCTCCTCTGTCTCTTGTCCTGAGGAAGTCCATGTGGCAGGCCTCATGAGAGATGAGGGACTGGTATCTTTTTCCCTAAATTATTTAGCATTCATTCTCAAAATCAGTAAAGACTGGCTTTGTTCCCTCTGCAATCACATGACATTTGCTATCGAGGTTCATCTGAAGACAGAGATGAGGAAATCTATGAAAGGTGCTAAATGTATTTCAGTGGTCTCCATATCAGAGTTTCACATACAATACACTTATCTTGGAGTAAATCCAAGCTTACTACAAAAGAGATGGGAAATAATAAATACATCAGGAAGAAAAAAGGGTCATGGGAACCTCTGGCATGAAATGCGAGAAAATCCTATTGGTTCTCGGTTGGCAGAATCAAGGAACCTTAGATGGAAACAAGGTTTATGTCGACGCTATGAGAAAAATCAACTGGAATTCTTTGCCTTCATCAACAGAGCGAAAGTACACTGACCATGAAAATTGAGGACAAAGAAACCTCCATTTGAAAAGTCGCTGTGAAACTTCAGCAGGACTTGATTGGTGGAACTGTACGCTGTTTCCAGGGCTGTGTTTCCACTGAAAACTCCCAGCTGAGGCGAATTCTGATCGGGACCATCCCTAGGAAAGAGAAGGGGAGTCATCTGAGGAGAAAGTTCCTAGTTACAGCTTAGATTAACAACCAGTCGGGCTCCATCTCGGTGAAAGACGATGGTCTGACCCCAGGATCCATCTGCAAAGTCTGGTCTTCAAACCAGAAGCTCGGGCTCACTTGTTCCTTCCACAGCCGACCTTTTCTGAGGCATTTCTGAGACCAGGTCACATTTATTCTAGTGACGGCAATGCCATTTATCAGCTTCTTCTCAAATGCTCACATTTTAAAGTCTAAATTCAGAGTGTCTCTTTAATCACAGGTGAGATTTATGGAGCTCTTGCTACTGAATTGAAATATTTTAAAAAACTGAATAAAATATTGCTGTCTTCTAGATACCGTGTTTAGAAATATCAAGATACTTAATATTCACAGTTGATGGGACTCCAGTCTCTCTGTCTCACGCACATTCGGACAACAGGGGCTCATTCCGCTGTTGTTCCCTGATGAAGATTTTCCTGCTACCTCCTAAATCTACCAGTTAATCCGAGCAGACCTGCTGATATTATTGTGTGGATCTTCATTTGGTGTTGTCTGTTTTGCTTTGCTTCTGAAATGGCAGCTTCATGTGGTCAGTTTAACCTTTCAAGTTGTCCATTCCCCCTCATTCCCATGACCGGGATGCCCCTCCCTGTCAGGCTTATTTCTACAGCCTCAAAGGCTTCTTGGACTCTTCTCCCTTCTCGGCCAGCTGACATGCTTCCCACACAATGAGACTGCGTATTCTGAAACCAGGATCTGGTCTTGTAATTCTCCTTCTTATAACCCTAAGGTGAATCCTTGTTGCTCTAGGATGAAGCCTGAAACCCTTAACATGATTTATGAGGTTCTGTATGGTCCACCCTGCTTACCTGGCCAGGTCACCTCTTCTCTCTGGGCTCTCAGGAGACTTCAGCCACTACACACCTGGTGTCTCCCAACGCCTGCAACTCTCCCTGTTCTCTTGCCTTACAGATTTTCCAATAAACTGAACAACAACTACATTTACGACAACTTTGCCAACACACACACACAACACACACACACACACACACACACACACACACACACCACACACACAACCTTGTTAAGTGTGATTACTCCTTGAGTTTTCAGGGCAGTTTCTTCCAAAAGCACATCCTGGCTCTTCAACTCTGGGTCATGCCCCGACAGTACGCTCTACTTTTTCTACCATGGTTTGACAGAGAAATTGTCATTCCCATTTCCCACATAAACTCTAACCTCCAAATGCAAAGGTAGGAATAGTCATTCCCATAGATAGGAACATTTAGTCAAGGAGAGTTTAAGTCACTTATCCAGACCACGTGGCTCATTCGACAGGGAGCCAGGGCTACATCCCCATTTAGTATCCCCTACACAGCACATGGGAGGGCGGTTCTGCAAGGTTTATAAAGCACGGAGAGAAAGCTGTGTGTAATCATTTCTGCAATCATTTCTAGAAGCATCAAATTCTTATAATGGCAAAGGATCCTATCAGCTTTTTTTTCAGGAAAAACAGCCATCACACTTAAAAATGAAAAATAAAACAGGGAATTCCCTGGTGGTCCAGTGGTTAGGACTCCGTGCTTTCACTGCTGAGGGTCCCGGGCTCAACCCCTGGTTGGGGAACTCAGATCCCACAAGCTGCGTGGTGCAGTCAAAAAAATAAATAAATAAAAATTGAAACAGAAAACAAAAATGAAAAATAAAATAATCATGGGATAGTCTCCTATATCGAGAGTAATCCTGAATACCTCTACCATGTAGTAAAACTCAAACACAGTACCTAAGGTTTCTTCTCTGTAACTCTAGATTTACTTGGTAACTTTCCTTTTTGATATTTACCTAACTACTCCATTTCTAAATAGATTTAAGTGACCCGTCAGTGGTTACAAGAATGGTTTATCACAACGACAGATGGTGTTTCAGGGAAGGTTCTCATACCAAACAGCGATGTAGTCGTTGACAGCTTCAGTCTGCAGCAAGGTGAAGTTGATGTAGACGCCATGACCGGGTGGCACCATGATGAGCCAGACACAGTCCTTCAGAATGGGGTACTCGTCCGGAAACCCAGGGGAATAGATGGTCCCGTTCTGAGATGTCACGTTATACCCGCAAGGAGCTGAGAAGGAAGTAAGAAATATCAAGCCCACACAGTCCACTTACAAAGGATACAGTGAAATGTTTCTCAGTCTCTAAGGTCCCTCAGGCAAAATTTTCCTTCTAAGAAATAATTGTGAAATATCTCTCAGGAACTACTTTGTCAAAATAATCCCCCTAAAGTCTTAAAACCTTGGAAGAATTATACTTCTTAGCTACGTTATCTAGGTTTCATTTAATATATTCTCCAAACATTCAAAATACCCTTAGGATAAAGTCATTTCCACATAATTAAAAAGAAAGAAAAAATCCTTAGTCAGCTGTCTCCTGTGACTGAGATGATAATCCGTTGGACCATCTGATGCAAAAGGGATGTTGAAATTATGCATAAATATTTAACTGAAAGACAATTTTTTTTTTTGTTTCAAGTGAGATTTCTAAAGCCTATTTAAACTGTCTAAAAGAGAAGCATCTAAGTCTATTTGCCTTGAAACAAAGACATAATCAATTCTCCTCAGATCTACACCTGGAGAAATGAGATAAAATTACGTAAGTGGTATTTTATAGAAGCACTCCCATATCTCACCAGCTATCAATGATGTGAAGAATCCCAATACTCAAAGAGTCCATTTTTATTTTACTTAATAAAGGGATCATCACTGTTGCCATGGAAATTATTTTATTTTATGGAAAAATGAAATGACCATACATGAGCAGAAAATCTGAGACGTATTCTTTAATTTAGATTGTAGAATAATACATCAAAGTCATAGACAAGTAAAACTAAAAGCCAATAGATGCTATAAGAGTGTCTGTTACTGACAGGAATCTTGCGAGGCTTTCAAATATTTGCCACAAAAGTCATAAAATTTAGGTGGAGTGAATAAGCTGAAATACATTTTTATTAAAAGTTCAAAAACAATTCAAAATGATGACTGATGAAATACCATGAAGCACTATATGACACATCAACTATACAGATGCACCCTGATTTCAAAGGGGTTAGAAAATGTACCAGTGTCAAGTAGATTGAATCAGCCCGAGTTTTGGGTAAATTCATTAGAAGGGGCTGTGGAAAACATTTTACAAGTTTTATAGCATAATTATAAGTGGGGTTTGGAGTCAGACAGACCTTGACGTGTAACCTAGCAAAACAAAGTATACAGATACTTATAATCTTTAAAATAGGGCCAGAAACCACGTTGCAGTCACAACAAGCTACGGTGTACCCTGAAGATGCCATACTTTTTCTCAGCTGCAAACGTCATGCCCTTGTCCACCTGCACGAAAAGCCCACATGCTTTTCTCCTACCTTGCTGCCCGGTGAACTGGTATCTTCCTTCAAAACTCAAATGTCACCACCCCCTGAAAGTCTCTCCTGGTGGCTTGGGCTCCAAGTGGCCATGGTCTACAGTTCACGGCCAGCTGTTCTTCACCATTAGACTAATGTCAGCAGGTGGGAGTCAGGGACTGTGTCCCCACCCCCACCCAACCTCCTTGCATTAATCCTATTGCTGGGCTCGGATCTCAATAAACATGGACAACAAATAATTGAGAGACTGAAAATGAGTGAGACAATGAATAGAAAACACTTTAAAAATAAGTGTGTTGACAGCAACATCCTTTTTGACCCACCTCCTAGAGAAATGAAAATAAAAGTAAAAATAAACAAATGGGACCTAATGAAACTTAAAAGCTTTTGCACAGCAAAGGAAACCATAAACAAGATGAAAAGACAACCCTCAGAATGGGAGAAAATATTTGCAAACGAAGCAACTGACAAAGGATTAATCTCCAAAATATACAAGCAGCTCATGCACCTCAATATCCAAAAAACAAACAACCCAATCCAAAAATGGGCAGAAGACCTAAATAGACATTTCTCCAAAGAAGACATACAGATGGCCAACAAACACATGAAAGGATGCTCAATGTCACTAATCATTAGAGAAATGCAAATCAAAACTACAATGAGGTATCACCTCACACCAGTCAGAATGGCCATCATTTAAAAATCTACAAACAACAAATGCTGGAGAGGGTGTGGAGAAAAGGGAACCCTCTTGCACTGTTGGTGGGAATGTAAATTGATACAGCCACTGTGGAGAACAGTATGGACGCTCCTCAAAAAACTAAAAATAGAACTACCATACGACCCAGCAATCTCACTACTGGGCATATACCCTGAGAAAATCATAATTCAAAAAGAGTCATGTACCACAATGTTCATTGCAGCTCTATTTACAATAGGCAGACATGGAAGCAACCTAAGTGTCCACTGACAGATGAATGGATAAAGGAGATGTGGCACACACATACAATGGAATATTACTCAGCCATAAAAAGAAATGAAATTGAGTTATTTGTAGTGAGGTGGATGGACCTAGAGTCTGTCATACAGAATGAAGTAAGTCAAAAAGAAAAAAACAAATACCATATGCTAACACGTATATATGGAATCTAAAAAAATAATGGTTCTGAAGAACCTAGGGGCAGGACAGGAATAAAGATGCAGACGTAGAGAATGGACTTGAGGACACGGGGAGGGGGAAGGGTAAGCTGGGATGAAGTGAGAGAGTGGCATGGACATATATACACTACCAAATGTAAAACAGATAGCTAGTGGGAAGCAGCCGCATAGCACAGGGAGATCAGCTCAGTTCTTTGTGACCACCTAAAGGGGTGGGATAGGAAGGGTGGGAGGGAGATGCATGAGGGTGGAGATATGGGGATAGATGCACACGTATAGCTGATTCACTTTGTTATACAGCAGAAACTAACACACCATTGTAAAGCAATTATACTCCAATAAAGATGTTAAAAAAAAAATGTGTTGAAGCCATTGGGCTGACCTACCTGATGTGTGACTTGAGGTTAATCATTTGGTATTGATTTATAACTCTAAGGTTTCCCTTTAGCATTCTGACTCCTTAATTTGCATCTAAAACCACACTATTTGGAGTAGTACTCTTCCCATTGGGGGGAAGAAAACAAAACAACAAACAAACAAAAAGCACGGTGCCCACCTCTTAAAGGTCAAAATAAATGATATGGTTATTTTCTTGGTAAAACACATTCTGACATTATGTCACTTAATATATTTGCCATGATTTACCTATGATATTCAAATACCAAATCCTTTCACTCATGTATTCAATGAGTGTTTATTGAGAGTCTATTATGTACCAGACAGTGGGGCTGGAGCTGGGGATACAGCAAAGACCCACAGACACCCCATCCCTGCCCTTGCAGACCTCACTGCACACCATGTAGTGATGAGGAAAGATGTTAAAAGCTAAATAAGTATAACATTCAACTTGGGTAATAATACTGTCAATGCACACATAACGTTTTCTCCAGGCAAAATCCTGCTGTGTGGCCTGTAGTGAGAAAACGTACGGCCCTACAACAGTGAGTCAAAGCTGCATCTCCATTTTCTCTGGCCTGTCCAGGATCTCTTCCCAGAGGCTTTCCCCTCACCTTCGTGGCACCAAAGGTGTATTTTGAGTTCCATGTGTGAGCAGCATCTCAGGTGAACTCTGAAGCAATAGTGAACCTGTGATCTAGCCCACATGAAATGCATCCACCCCCATGCTCTCCCTGACGGTGAGATTCAAAGACGACCCTCCAGTGGAGATGAATCACAACCCCGGGGTGGAGCATCCAGTCACTGGAGGGGTCCCTGTACCACAGCCAACCACCTATCTGCCAAGCAGCCTGGTCCCAGCGGGAGGGGCAGGCAACCCAGCAGCCAGGAGAGAGACCATCGGGGTATTGTGCACTGCACTCCGCAACTGGGAGTGATACAGATGCCGCACTCGCCTCCACCCCAGGGGCCAGAGTCAACACACACGTATCCGTCTATGTATCCATGAGCATACACTGAGGCAGCACAACTTATAAGAAGAAATACATGCAGTTCTGGCCTTCTTCCCTGTTCTTGGCACAGAACTCCTAAAACCCTCAGAATTTCCAAAGTGATGAAGATCAAACTGTCTTTTATTATTCATAACAGGCCCCTTCCAGCCACACCTGAGTTTATGTTAATGCGGTGAGTTGGAAAGCCCTGAAGCCTGGGGGCTGGTTGCCCGGGGAACCAACCTGTGACTGGAGGTTCAGCCCCACCTCCACCTCTGGGAAGGAAAGAGGAAGGGGGGGTCGACTTAATCTCCAACCTAAGGGCCCAGGATTTAATCAATCGTGCCTATGTGATGAATCCTCCTTTAGAGAAAAGAAAGGAGGGGTGGTCCAGAGAGGTTCCGGTTGGTGGAGGGTGGAGCTGTGGGAGGTGGGACGGAGCACCTGGACAGGGCTGCAGGCCCCTCATCTCTTCCACCTGGCTGCTCCCGGGCTATATCCTTGGTATTGATAATTAGTTACCTAGTAAGTAAAATGTTCAGTGGCTCCAGCCAATTAATCCAACAGGAGGAGGGAACTATGGGAATCTGCAGTCTATCAGAAGTACAGGTGACAACCTGGATTTGCATCTGAAGTTGGGACAGGGACGGGGGGCAGTCTTGTGGGACTGAGTCTAACCTGGGGATCTGAAGCCGTCACCAGGGAGACAGCATCAGAACTGAGTTCCCGTGTAGGACATCCATCTGGTGTCACAGAATTGCTTGCTTAGGAAGAGCTCACACACTGGTGGCCAGAAGTGTCAGAAGTGCGAGTACTGCATGTAACTCTTTACACATACATCTATGTTAAGAATAAAAAGCTTAGTTTGGGAGGAAGGATTGCTGTGAGAAGCATAGCCAATCAAAGTCCTCAAGTTATTTCTATATGTATTTCTCCAGAGGAAAATAAGTACATACAAATGATTAAGCTGTCTATTTCCATCAAGTTCTAGAGACAGCTTAGATATACTGAATATGATGCAGGTGAGGCATCAGCTGAATGTCTCAGCAGATGTGGATTATTACCACCATGTTAAAACTTTTTAAAAAGACCTTAGAAGTATATCTACATAAATATTTCAGTGTTAAAGAATTAATTAGGTCAACAAAATACTTTAAATTTTGCACTATATGTCTAAGTGTAGATGCATATTTAATTATGAAAACATTTAGTAAATTAATAAGCCACAGCCTTCTTAACCATATTTTAACCCATTTTTAAAAATTGAGACTTCTTAAGTTACAGTAAAAATAATGGCTTAAATTTCTCAGGTCACTTTCAGAGATATACTTTCATTTATTTATTATAATAAGATCACACTTGTAGTCCAGATTTTTTTCAGATAAATTCAGAATATACTAATTTTACATAACAGATTCTTATGCAAATTAGCAGCATATTCATACAAACCAATTTAATACACACTTGTGAAGCTTGATGGCTTAAGATTTAAAATTCTTGGATCTTAATTGTCTGAATTGCTCAGTTTTTAATAAAGATGTCCAGAACTTGTTCAAAGTATCTTTTTTTTTTTTTTTTCCTAAGATTCTTCTGAAGTCTACAGGGCTGGACCTTTGAAGAGTGTTTTTCAGTACACTTGCCCTGTATACCAAGCATAAAACTGAAATGATAAACCACTCTGTGTTAATAGGATACATTTTAGGTGAGGATATTGGATAATCAGAGCGTCTGCTGGTGTCCCGTGAGGGGCCTAACTGTAGTTTACTTGAATCCTGATAGGCATCTGAACAGCCCACCATTCTCAGGAAATAGGACACTTTTTTATTTAACTTTTTGGAAATGCAACCTTTTCTAGATAAAATAACTTTTGTTTTAAAATAACACCCCCCAGTTATTTTTTTAGAATTTAATCTAATATGGAAGACATTAAAAACATCTTGGAACACTTGCTTTACAATATAAGAATTTTACATGGATCTTATGTTTTGATTTTTTATTCTGTCTATGACATTATAGGTATGAAGAGACACATAATGGCAAAAGTATCTAGTAGTAAAGAATCTGACCTTACCTAAAGAAAGGTCTGGCATTTGCCCTGGATTCTGGGAGTTAATTTTTTGCCATACCTGATAGGAGTGTCTTTGTTTCTCCTGGGGGCCTGGCCACATCCCTTAGTCTTAGGATGGGGCTGGCCTGCCAGAAAGTCCAGCCCTGCGATTTAGGGTGGGGCCTTTGGGTCACAGGATATCAGCTGGTCTGGAAACTGATTATCAACCACTAGATAAGCAATCATCAGTGATGCCTACATGAAGGAGACCCAATAAAAACTCTGGGCACTAAGGCTCAGCTGAGCTGCCCAGGGCGGACGTTCTCCATGCATATTGTCACAAGTCATTTCTGAGGGTGAGGCACCCCCTACATTCCACCCTGTGCATCACTCTCTTGGATGATTTTAATGTCTTTTTCCTGTTATAAACGACAGTCTTGAGTATAATAGCTTATTGAGTTCTGTGAGTCCTACTCGTAAATTAGCCACGCTTCAGGGTGGCTTGGGGGCAGTCCTGGAACTTTCACGAGGTACCAGGAGTCTTGGGCTGTCTTGGATGTCTGGAGGATTTTAGCTTCATGGTTTGGCCAACTCTGGGTAGCATTATACATCATATATCATCCAAAAAGATGTATCTTGTTATCTTCACACTGACAAAATAATTCTAAGCCAGCAATTATTTCCATGTTGGAAAGCTGGATTTGAAAAAGCAATGTAATCTAATTAAATACATAATTCTATTTTTTTATATCGAGCCAAGGAGTCTCCTATTTACATATGAATTCAAAGGATTCCGGCAAAAATTGCAAGTAAAAAGGGCTTTCAATCCTGACAATTCAAAGTAATTTATATATATAAATATATGAATTTTTAAATGGTGATTAGTACAAAAAGTTTCTAAAGTGTGTTAATAAAAAATACCAGATATGCTACTCCTATTCTTAGTTTTAGAAAATAATTTAAAATGCTATTTTATGTTATTAAATTTGTAGTCAACTAAAATAACTATTTTTAAAAAAAATACAGTGAATGTTTTTCTTTTATAGCTGTTTATATAATGACAAAGAATGGAAAAGTACAGGTGAAAAATATGATTTAAAAAGTCTACCAAGTTGCTTTTATTTTTTTTACTTCTTCAGTAGAAATTCAAAACAGACAGATGCCTTCCCCTTTTTGCCCCTGGGGTATAAGTATTTAGCATTTCAAAAGTTGGTAACTTCATTATTTTTTCATTCAGAGGTACTGTATTTATAATGTTAGAACATTAGGTTTATGGTAACTTTTCTATTTCATATGCTTTCTTCATAAACAAAGTACTTGATCTATTTAACTTAATATTGTAAAAATTTCAGAGTCATCATAAAAATTAGACAGCCAAACAGGAGCTTTAAAGAAGTGATTTCTGCTCAGACTAGGGATATTCACTGAAACCAGATCTGATCTTCATGCACCAGTAAAGGACCCTACTTAATTTTTTCCTAAGGTTGCTCCTGCACTATGTCTTTGCTCACACTACTGCTTCTATCTGAGATGGTCTCTATCTCTGAGTAGCAAAATAGTACGTGTCCTTCAAGGCCAACTACAAAAATAAAGTCAGTTTTCTGAAATACAAAATCAATATATGATTATTACAAAAGTTAAACAATAGAAAATATCTAGGGTGAAATAGAGTACTCTTTTCCCCTCTAATCCAGCAATTTGGTAGAACTACTGTAAAACTAAGCACTGCTCTAGTCATAAAGATTTCCCAAGCAAACACCATCTTCTGTATTTGTAACTCATCAAAATGCTCTTTGTGCCTGATTTTGCATAATAAATATTCATGTTTATTGTTCTGTTACCCTTGTAGTTTCCTTGAGGGCAAGACCTATTCTTTTTTTTTTTACCTTACTGGCATATGATACATTCCTGAAATACTAAGTAGAATGAGTTTAACATAATAGATTGCCAATAAAAATTTGTTGAACAAATTAATGAATTCTCAAATACATTCACTTAATATTTCAGGCACCATTATACACATGAAAACTTAAATTGTTTCCAAGAAAAGTGATTAACCTACCATCACACCTTGGAAAAGGGTAGTTCCAGTTCCTGTTGATCCCATGCTGACAGGTGAGGACTCGGTGGCCGATTAAAATGTACCCAGGATAACACTCAAAAGATACCGACTGCCCCACACTGTAGTCCGAGTTGATCATATACCCATTCTGAAAAGGCGGCGGGTCTGGGCAGTTCTGTAATCCATAGGCTGGAACAGACAGACAGAGCCCAGCTCAGGAATAGCAAGTGCAATTAGTCTGGAATTAGAGGAGGGATATGATGGCGTGCAGCTTCTTAGAGTGAACTTTTTAGACATGAGTTTTAAACAAGGCCTTTACTAAGTTCCCCATTACCATCCTAAGTTAAAACAGTAATTATTATTAGTAGTAGAATTATACAATTTGCATTTAATGAACACTTACTGTATGCTTTAGAAGTTACATAGCCCATACCAAAAATAAATTTGACAATGCTTACCTTAGAAAAAAAATGTATGTGGGGAATTTAATGAAAAAAAGAAATATAGATGATAATAAAAAATGCCTTTGTAAAGAACATCAGGTGAACACGGACCTAAACGGTTTTCTTCTAATTTAAAAGAAAACTATCCTAGCACTCCTTTCTAAGTGTTTCTAATTAGGAAACAGGTTGTTGTTTTGTTGAGTTCAGTTAATGTTCAGTGCAAATAAAATAAAGAAATCCATTTCGTTTTCTTAACTTTCTCCTTAAAAGGAAGTGTAGAATCATTACGCTAGCCATTATGATCTATCAGTACAATCTCTTTATAATACATTGTTTATTGTGGTTTATCACTATATCACTAAGTCTTTTGTGTTCCCTAAAATAAACTCTAGGTAGGTTGGTGGATAGTAAATGTTTGCAGACTGTGTAATTCAGAAATGTACACATAAATCAATGAGAGTTAACAAATGCATAATTAGGTGTAATCTCCTGATATTGAAAGCAGCTCTTCTGCCCCTTTCCTGTTTGCTCATTTCTGTTCCCCTCTAACCTGATTATAGGAATGAGATCACTAAGCAACTGAACATAACTCCTGACTTACGCTCTCATGCATGCACACCATGCCTTGCCTAACCTGTTGATTCTTTTCCTAGATTAAAACAGGTAAGAATGAGGAATTAAGCAGTTAAAGAATGACTAACTCTCCACACCCCAAGAGCCCCCTTAGCAATCCTGCAGGCAGGTCATGCAGACGAGAAAACATCTGAAGAGAGAGTCAGCTGGTCTGCACGTAATGGACAGTGATGCAGAACCCAACCTCCTGCCTGATGACTCACTGAGATTCTCCCTCCGCCCTTTTCCCTTTAAAAACTGTTATGACGGAGCAGAATCTTGGGAGTTGGTCTTGGGACACGAGTCCACCTTCTCCCCAGATTGCCAGCTTCTCTGATTAAAGCACCTTTCCTTTCTACTGACACTTGCCTCTTGATTATTGGCCTCTGAGTGGCGAGCAGCCAAACCTTAGTTTGGTAACAATATCGAATCTTAAAGCTAAATCAGCCGCCTTGTCAACACCTTCTTACCTGCTCTGGTAGGAGGGTCATGCGTACTTCAGAGAAGTGGAATCTCACCAGGTCATCATCTAGTGTTTATTTATTTTATTTATTTTTAATTTAATTTTATTTTTTTATACAGCCGGTGCTCATTAGGCATCAATCTCATACACATCAGCGTATACATGTCAATCCCAATCACCCAATTCATCACACCATCACCCCACCCCCCCGCTTCCCCCCTTGGTGTCCATACGTTTGTTCTCTACATCTGTGTCTCAATTTCTGCCCCGCAAACCAGTTCATCTGTACCATTTTTCTAGGTTCCACATATATGCGTTAATATACGGTATTTGTTTTTCTCTTTCTGACTTACTTCACTCTGTATGACAGTCTCTAGATCCATCCACGTCTCAACAAATGACCCAATTTCATTCCTTTTTATGGCTGGGTAATATTCCATTGTATATACATACCACATCTTCTTTATCCATTCGTCTGTCGATGGGCATTTAGGTTGCTTCCATGACCTGGCTATTGTAAATAGTGCTGCAATGAACATTGGGGTGCATGTGTCTTTTTGAATTATGGTTTTCTCTGGGTATATGCCCAGGAGTGGGATTGCTAGATCATATGGTAATTCTATTTTTAGTTTTTTAAGGATCATCTAGTGTTTAGACTCTGCTCTTATACATAAAGGGGCTGGGAGCTCACTACTGACACAGTAATAAAGCCACTCTATGAAGAACCAACACAGGAGGAACTGCAGTTCAGCTTCTCCCTGTGATGCATTCCTGCTGCAAACAGACCCGTGCACGATCCCGGCACCATTGTTCTCACAGTCAACTGAAAATGGAATAATAATGTAAAGGATGCAAGTGACTGCCATGGAGGTCCTTCACGTGGCGAATAAAGTAAAATAAACATTTTCATTGTATATATAATTAGTTTAACCAGGTGATCACCATTGGTGAGTTTAAATAAATCCTGAAAAATTATATGGTCTATGATTTGTGCCAGGCATTTCCCAGAGTTTTAGACTTAATGTTTCTGTACTTAGAACCTGGAATAAAGAGGGGGTGAAAGAGGATGCTGGTAATAAGATGAAAGGGACAACATCGTAGCCTGTGTGATAGCTGATGGACATGTGAACGTGTGTGCAATGGAGCACTATTTAAGCAGATTGTTAAGACTGGAACACATGGAGTACGTGGCTTGGAAACTCTCAGGTTAGACTTCACGGGCAGGTAAGGGTTAGACTATGAACTGGCCTCTTTTCATGGTACAAGGATTGGATAGTTCCATAAAGATACTCCTGGGGCCACATGGAAAGATACCAACCAGGTCGTATTACAAGCGCACTTGCAATGTGAGAGATCAACGTAGTTGCTGTTTGGCGTTTGGGGTTTCTCTTAATTAACATTTGCCAAATGTTAAACATTTGCTATAGAGGACTACTATTAATAGCTTTTTCTTAATGAATAAACTACTGAAATGGTATTTTTCTCTTTAAAGTAACAATATGCAATGCCAATGAGTCAACTGGGTAAATCATTTATGGCAATGTGATTTGCCATAAAATTTTGGGAAAGCAATTTGAACAGAGCCATAAAGAATCAGTTTTTTAAACATTTAACCTAGTAATACCATTTACAGAAATCTCTACCATGAAAATAATTTCAAATAAAAAGCCAAATCTTTAAATATGTTCATTGCATCATTACTTACACTATAGTAATCTAAATGTCTAAACAAATAAATTATATTTTGACTCATAAATACTGAAGAGGTAAGATGTTGTAATGTCATATCTTCCAATAGCCACAGAAATACACACATATACATATAGATATATGCAGTCATATATGTATATATATATTTATTCATTTATATTTTCAATAAAGATACTGCACAGCTCACAGCAAGATACTACAGTTAAACCCTGACTATAGTTAGCAGGTTAAAAATTCCTTAATTTCAGTATCTTATATTTGCAATTGTATACGTCTCTGGACAAGAGTCAGATAAGCAGTTGAAGAGTGATTGGGAGCAAGAAAGCAGAAAGCAGAGGATGCAGCGGTGGCCAAGGTCTGGGAGCATCTTGACATAGTTCCTGGCACTGGCTCCTCCAGGGTCCAGAACCAAGTAGAACCTGGAGGTAGAAGATCCCTCAGGGTGGGAGTGGGGAGCCTCTCTCTAAGGGAGGCCCTGTACCCTCCATACTAACTCATAGCCACACACGCATGCACACCCACGCACGCACACACGCACACCCCCCCCCCACACACACACACCTGTCTCCTCCTTCCCCATAATGTGCCTCTCTCCCTGGCCCACTTGGCAATCACACAGCAAGGCTGCCTGCCTCTCCCAAGGACCACCCCACTCGGAAGGCCATGAAGCAGCCTTTTCCTGAAAGCCAGGCCTGGTAAATATCCACAGTGCACGGTTTCCCTCCTCGCAATATTGCTGTTTGAGTTAAAGTCCCCTTATAGACCTGTGCTCAGAAAAAGAACAGAGACTCCCATGCTGCACTTCAACTATTAGCCAGTTTCCTCCTTTATCATACTCTTTTCAACTGAAATCAGCCGCTTGTTCTCATTCTTGTTTTGCTTGAAATACAATAAGTCCTGTTGGAGAAATGAGGCCTCTAATACATCAAATATAGCTGCTAATGATAAAACTTAAAAAGTAAAATCAAAAACGGATTGCCAGTTTCCATGGGACGAAAATCAAATTAAACCATGTTCCACATCACCCTGCCCTCCCTGAAAGATTCTGTTCATGCTCTAGCGGTGCCCTTAGGGTATCAATACAAGAACCAATTATCACAGTACATTATAAAGGAGGTAACGGTAACAGAGATTCCTGATGATCAGTCACGTGAAACAGCATTTAGGACAGACCCACACACACATGCTCCACACGTTCATCACACACACTAATAATATGTCACACAATGCATTTCCCTACATGTGTTATGTGGTTTGTGGCATAATTTAAGACCGGCATTCAAGGTCTCTTTAGGGATTTATAAAACCAGCCTATTTCTACCCGTCATCTAAACTCTGTGAAAGGGACTGAGATAGAAATTTCAGGGTTGCCTTTCTAAGTCCAACAGCTCTATGTTACCCTTGATTAAAAGAAAAAATGTTTTTTCTTTCTTTTTTTAATGGCACTAATGCAGTTGTCCTGTATAGGAATTAAAGGATAAAAGAGAGAGAGAGAATGCCAGCCCAGGTAGGCAGGACTATAGTTTTTATTACCTATTCATTTATTGAGTAAGATAAAAATCATGTATTGAGTGTCTACTAGGTTATAAATACTAGTTACAAATGGAAACTAGACAGAAATGGGTCCTGCTCTCATGAAACTTACATTCTATTTAGGGAAACAGACACAAATAAATCAATACGTTGGTAATTATGTAAAACAATTGTACAATTGTAAGTTGTGTAAACTATTATTAAAAAAATAAACAAGGACTGAAATAAAGGGGAAAAAAGCCCAGGATGAAAGTAAGTGAGGGTGATCAAAAACTGCTTCCTTGAACAATTAATGCTGAAATTGAGATCTGCGTGGGGAGAAGATGCAAGTCAGGCAATGCCCAAGAAAGGGAGACTCTTCAGCAGAGGGAACAGGAAGGGCCCAAGGACAGAAGGAAGTCAGTTCTCTGAGATAAGGTGGGGAGCTCCAGGAGAGGAGCTCCAGAGGCCGTCCTCCCAGAGCCCGTGCCCCTGTTCATGGTCTACAGCTTTTACAAGGGGAGAACCTAGTAGTGAAATGTGCCAAGCCACAGGAGAGGCATTAGGACATGTGTGCAAATGGACAGCGACATGTTTTTAAAAGCCAGGACCCATTCTTTATCACATAAATCACATCTGCCAGGCACAAGACGTAATACAAAACCCACAGCTCATTTCAGAGTTTTCTTAAGAATTTACAATCCCAATTAAACTTGTTTTCAATTGTGAATTATATACTAAGTATAAATATCAGTGACACTATTTTTAGGTCTTTGTTCTAAATCTCTTATTTAATGGAGTCCTTCACTATTTAAATATCAATATCAATATTCCCAAATTTTCAACTAAGTCATAAGTCACATTCTCTTTTTATAAAAAATGTCTTCCCAAAGTTTGACTCATGGTCACTTACACAGTGATACATGCATTGATCTACAGGACTATTAGGTGTCTGAATTAAAGTAACTAAAAAGAAGTAATAAAAATAATTCTTTAGTATGCAAAAAATAGATGAGTTTTGGAAGGATTCCCATTGTGTGCTGCTTAGCACAGGTGCAGTAGATTTTTTATTACCTGCATTGTCGATGTCCATGTACCTCTGAATATCTGTGATGTGTCCATACACCTGGTTTCAGAGGTGGGACTTTAATTAATGTGACCTCTGGGTTTGAGAGTGAAGAATCGCTCAACCAAGTGTCAGACCCTCATCTAAGCACAGTTTTGTTCTTCTGTACTCATCACTCATGGTCATTAATTCCCATTCACTCACTTTAATAATATAACACATTTTAATTTGAGAAAAAAAAACAATTAAGAGAGAAAAAGAAAAGACCACTTCACTGGAATTTGATAAGGAAGCCACTTCTAGCATAAAGAGAAGTAAAAATCACCATTTTCAAACAAATTCTGTTTCAACTGAAGGACATAGAGTCCTTCATATATTTCATATATTTTCATATATTTCCATGTTTGACAACTCCTAAAGACTTTTTGAGGTGTTATCCAGTTGTTCTACAAGATCTGTTGTCAGATCTATCACTGAAAAGTTGAATTAGAAAGGGAATCATCAACCAACAGAGAAATAGGTTTTGAAGCACGTACAAGAGCCTGGAGGTCGTTTTGTAAAATAGTAGAGGCCCTGGGATGTGCTAGAAGGGAGCCCAGGGACTTGAGCTGGACCTGGGTCTCTCATCTAATGGATCTGGGATGCTGACCAAACCACTTCCACTCCAGAGGCTCATTTCTTCATTTATGAAAGGAGAATGAAGATACCTATCTTATTCACAAGAATTAACAGAGATAATAAACGCAATGAACATGGTTTGTATATATCAGTTCAGCAAGGTTAAGTCTTGACTGTAAGAAATGTCTGGTTTCTGTGATGAAATTCCCTCACTCCAGGAGGAGCTCTTGAGCCACTTATCAGATGGGGGCAGACCAGCGGGGAGAAGCAACTTCTAATACGGGGATTGTGTGAAATACTTTAAGAAAACAGCCTCCTTACAGGGAGAAGAGACTGCAGTCTGCATCAACATCTACGCTGAATATGACCTCCAAGCCCTTTTCAAGTCCTCGGCTTCCTCTCAATGAAAAGATTAATCTGGTCATAGAAGTGGCTAAGGCTCGTGTTGTAGTCAACGGAATTTCTCAAAGGCACACATACACAAACTCACCAGTTTCCCAAAGTGGCTGTTATCATGGCTAGGATAACACATCACCTCCCTTTGTAACGATTGTCCACCTAAATGTTCTGTGTTCCTTATGTGAACACCTTGATTCCAGAACCTACTGATGACATCCACCTACATTAAGGCTGCAGCCAAACCCATGCCTTTCCCACTGCCCAAAGGCTCCCCTGCAGGACGGTTCACCAAATTGCTTGTTCACAGTTGCAACTACAATTGTGTCTTGTGCTTTGACCAACCAAGGATTAAGTGCCCAGGAATCCTTTTACACAATAGCCTTTACCTGGTGGAGAACCTTTTATTTCGAAGCAAAGGAATTGTTGGACTCACTAAGATTACAGACTCACACATCAGACTCAGAATCCCTTCACTGCATCAGGAGCTTGGGGAGGACTGATGAAGAAGCACACGGCACATCTCAACTGGGATGTGGACACCTGAAGGCGCCGTCACCCAGGAGACACATCCACTGACATACCCGTCCAGGTGTGCCTTTGGTTCAGAGGAATAGCTCTCTTAAGGCAGAAAGTGGTTGAGATTGTTACTTTTACTTTCAGCAAACCCATAAAAGGAAAAGCAAATCCACACGACCTGCAGGGAGGAAACTGGACAACTTTTAAGATTTGGACCCTAGTCTCCAAGAGTCTAGTCCATGAACCACATTGTAGGCACTTTTCCATCCTGAAAAAAGACACCCTGGAGGGGATGAGAATTGATACAACTATGTCTTACCCACTGTTTTAAGCATTTTTATGTGAAATAGGCTGCTTTATAAAGAGCCTCATGTTGAGAGCCTGATTCACTCATGCAGATGGTGGAAAAGGACAGAGGAATCTCCCCGCCTTTATTCCTCAATGACTCAGAATATCACGTTAGAAGGAAAAAGAGCGACAGTCTTAGAGGCGTGTCAATTTCATGTATAAATTATGGTCGTACCTGTAAGGAACAGTGAGTGTGCTTACACAATCAGTTAGAATGAATTCTTCAGTTGCTCATTGCACATAAAGGCAGTTTAATTGCTTTTCCTCCTAAAGGGGAAAAAATTGGTATCCACAAACTATAGCCTATTTTCTCATAGATTCAATTCACTAAAAACGCAATGGTTTTGTGATTATATGCATGAATAAGCAGATTTAACATATCCTACTATGTTGGCTTTTTTTTTTTTAAGGTGCATAGCACATATAGCAAAAGGAAAAAGATGTTTTTACCACCTATGGTTGAAGCACTTAAAATTATCTTTAAGTTTTTGGCATTCAACAATTATGCTTTATAGTGTAAGAAAGATAAAGAAAGTAAGAGAGAGAAAGAAAGATAAGGGAGGGAGGAGGACAGGAGGAAGGAAGGAAAGAAGGAAGGAAGGAAGGAAGGAGGGAAGGAAGAGAGGAAATAGGGAAAGAGGGAAAGAAGGAAGATAAATATTCAGCTTCGCCAAATGTCAAGTCACAAAAAACAAAAGGAAAAGAAAATCACTAAAAATCTTAATATGGCAACATTTCACAAATATTATGAAAAAAAAATCTCAGTACCAGTAAGCCCATACCTTACACTACAAGAATAAGATAACACACAGAGTTTTCTCTTTCTTAGGAGAATCCTTTGTTTGGATCTGGGAAAATAACGATTATTCACATATATCAATCTCAAACGATATTTGCATCAAGTGTTTAAATTATAGGTGCTTGATGGGACAGCCTATGGAATCACGTAGTCATCTTTCTGATATCTATTACATTTTCTGACTGATATCTAATTAGTTGATAAATATCTTCGTCCTATCTCCCATCTTCCAGTTTTTGACTTAGAATTAGGGTACACGAACTCAATTTTATTTCACACAGTTCCCCTTTCATTTCTCAAGTTCTGTGTAAGTCATTTAACTTCAAGACAGCGACATCTACTAGTAGCATTTTTGACCTTTATACGGTCATAAATAAACGAGAAGGCTTAGGAATAAGGGGTACAACACAGACATCATTGAGAATGACAAGAATTATCTGCATGATTTATGCATCTTCTTATGTGTTATTAATCATAAACTTAACTTATAAATCTCAGGTGGAACTTAGGAATTTTGATGTGACACACACATCAGAGTTGTGTCACTTTGCCAACTTATAAATTGTATAAAATGACAAACTATCCAATTAAGTTTCATCCCTGTCAGGTAAGATACTCTGCAAGAAATCAGAATGCCTCATATTCGTGTTCTCCTTCTTTTTTACTTAATTTATTTTTATATCTCTCAATTATAGCAAATTAACTGCCTACATAAAAATATATAGGGATTTTTCTTTTAAAAATGTGGATACTTAAATGTAGAGTCAGGTGTCAAGTAAATAAAACGTTTGCTCAACCAACCAGATGTCTGGCCTAGATGCGGACTCAAATTTGAATGCCTACCGGCCAGGCAGACAGTGTGGGATCACAGCTTGCAGGCAACTACAGGAGATTTCTGAAGTCAGTGCCTCTACACCCTGGAAGGGCCATCACTCTGACATTTCAGGGGACGGCTCCTACCTGTCAATGTGGCCAAAAGTCATCCCTGACATTGCAACAGGAAAAGGGAAAGTAGATCTATGGGTCTTTCACCAATTATGTGAAATCTAATTCTAAATATTGACAATTTTAAAAATACTAATATTTTGCTAACCAATCACAGCAGCTTTGTGATCTCTAGTCTAAATGATTCCTATACAGACTTTCTGTGGTATTGTTGTGCCCTTCCTTCCTTCCTTTTTTTTTTTAACATTCTTTTTGGAGTGAACTAATTGGTAGCTTTTGGAGCTATGTAGACATGGCCTTAGTAACCCTACCTGGAAAAGATCGAGAAAGAAAACAAAAAACACTTTTTTGAACTGTGGCAGTTTAAAGCTACGTAAGATAAAATTTAGTTTCAAAACTACATGGCAAACAGTACTAGCATGGGAATCTGTATTTGATTTTTGCAATGTCAATAAAGAAAGAAAAGTTAAATTTTTCAATATATTATTAAGAATATTCAAATTGGGGGAGACTTCTCAACAGTTCTTGGGGTCAACTGAGATATGCCACTTAACTGGAAGCTTACATGTAGGAGAAATAATTATGCTATACTTTTCTTATTGACTCAAATACTAAGGTCGTGTCAAACAGTGAAGACTACCATGTAATAACCAAGTTTAAAATGATGATCACGAATGAAATGCTCATATTTTAACAGAATACACTTCAATAGGAATAGGGAAGGGGGAGAGACCAGATGTACAGAAATATGAAAGAGCAGCATGGGGTTCACAATAATACCATTCAAATTCTAAGTTGATCTAAGAGCCAGATGAAGGTGACAAAATGAAAGAAAGCTGTGTTGAAGCTGAGACCTGCATCTCTCCTGGACCCTTCTCGTTGGGTTTGTTGCTTTCTCTCCTCTCCACCCTCCCCCTCCAACAATCCATTCTCTGCATTGCAGGGACTTATCTTTTGCTAACGTACTTCAATGACTTTACACTGCACCTGTAAACAACTCTGAATGTGTTACCACCCAACTCCCAAACAGTCTCCATCCTGCAAACCTCTCAGACCCTGTTCCTCTCAGCACTCCAGCTCTGTCCTCTCTGTTCTTTGAACATGGGAGCTCCTCTCTCCACCCGGACACACATCCCTGCTCTTTACAGCCCCCAGCTCCTTCCCGTTCTTGTTCTTCAAGTCTCAGCCTCAGGGAGAGGCTCCGTCACCCACCACATCACCCTCATTATTTCCTTTGCAGTAGGTACCAAGCACACTGCCTCAGCTTGGGCACGTGGTCCCCATCCATGCCTGAAACTTTAAAATTGTCTCTTAAACGTGTTTTTTTTACCTCCAGTCTCCCTCTTTTTGCCAAACCCATTTCTTGCCTGCTTAATAGTCCACAATGTATGTGGAGACTAAACTTTTAAAAAATGAACATATGACTAATGCAATTTTCACTGCAATATACTGAGTGTTTGTGTCCCCAGATTTGTATGTTGAATCCTAGCTCCCAATGTGATGGCTTTGGAAGTGGCTCCTTTGGGAGGTGATAGGTCATGAGGGTGGAGCCCCATAAATGGGGTTAGTGCCCTTATAACGCAGGCCCCGCAGAGCTCCCTCACCCTTTCTGCCAAGTGATGACAGAGTGAGAAGATGCTGTCTAGGAACCAGGAAGCGTGTCTTTGCCAGCATCTTGATCTTGGATTCACAGCCTCCAGAACTGTGAGCAACACATATCTGCTGTTTAAAAGCCACTCAGCCTATGGTATTCTGTTAAAGCAGCCTGAATGGACTAAGACAGCCATTTTTAAACCTTCAACAGTTTATTACCCACCAGCTTTCCTAAGAGTTTTAATATGAACTCCTTTAGCATTCTGGTGAAGTCCACTAACCTCAAACTAATATTTTAAATGCATAAACAAATACATCAGATTACAAAGGAAAAATTTACTTATGAAAGTGTGATGAAAGCCAGACTTGTGGTATAACTAGATGTGCTGTTATTTCACTAAATGGCAGGTGGCAAGTCTAATAACTAATGTCACTTCACAATATTGTATAGTAATATTTTGAGATATCTGCAATGATTATAATAAAACATGGAATTATCTGTGATTTGGTGACAAAGCACAGGTTACGCTAATGCTACATTCGCATCATTAGAGGTTAAGAGGAAAATATTAAAATTGTATTTTTACATTTATATAGAGATATTATGTATATTAATAGTATATATAAATTATAATATCTATATCTCATGGGGTAGACATTTACCATTCAAGTCATGGATCCCTTGAATTCTAGAACCATGGGCCTAGAGAATAAAATTCAACTTCTCAACGTGGGATGCAAATTATTTCACAATTGAATGTCCTCACCACATGGGCTCATTTACAAATGCGCCCTTCGCCTCTGACCTGGCCAGGCTTCATCCAGACTCTGCTGCTGATCTCCCTTTTCTTAGAGTGTTTATTTTAGAAAACTTGTCACTGTTTATTTTCCCTCTGTCCCTTGGAGATGTATGTAAATCTTCGTAAAAGCCTCTTGTCAGTTTTACAGCCCAGGCGTGTTTTTCTCAAGGACCTGAGGACCGTCCCTCTGAAATGTGACATCAGGGGTGATAAGTGCCCCCACTCTGCAGTTGCCCTGGAGGACAGGAGCTGAGCTTCAGTGGCTCCAAGCCCTGTAACTACATCTTGCCTGGGAGCTGACTGAAGGGTTATGGGATTCAGGCAAACCAAGAGGGCCAAGGCCCCACACCCCAGCTCTTAAAAAGTCTCCAGCCCTTAGCTTGTATTCATTTTAAAACCTACATTTGGAATAAACACCTTAAGGAACATTTATATATATAAACAACACCCTTCGGAAGGACAGACTGTAATCCTGCATAAAGTCAGACTCAGGTGCAAAGAAATCCAGTCTTCAATCTCACCATCTCTGCAAACTCCTTGTGCCTCTTCTCAGGAATTCAGGCCCAAACTACCTTTTCCCCTTAAGGTTCTGATGGTGCAGCCGTGTGCCAAGATCTACTCTGGCCAGGCCTGAGTGGTCAAGAGACAGGCACTACAAATTGGTGATATTTGTGATTTCAGACATATGACAGGGACAGTAGAATAATTAATTTGAGATTTGAGTGTTGTTTCTTATTTTATTTCTTTTGATGGTCACCTAATCATGTGGCAGGTGAATCTGTAAACTTACAAATTGGATTTTAAATCACCACTGGCAACTCTGATGGATGGAAACCAAGAGGGAGAAGCCCAGAGAAGAACACTGCTATGATCCTCACAAAAGCTTCTTTTTTAATTTTAAGAGAGATGAATCTATAACTAGACAGATGAAGGGGAGCAGAATTTGCCACCCCAAAATATGTCTTTGGCAAGAGGATTATCTCGAGCTGGTTATTATTATTTTTTTAAGTTATTATTTTTTTTAAGTTATTTTTTGGCTGCGTTGGGTCTTCGTTGCTGCACGGGCCTCCTCTAGCTGCATTGAGCGGAGGCTACTCTTCGTTGCGGTGCACGTGCTTCTCATTGCGGTGGCTTCTCTTGTTGCGGGGCACGGGCTCTAGGCGCACGGGCTTCAATAGCTGTGGCATGCGGGCTCAGTAGTTGTGGCTCGCAGGCTCTAGAGTGCAGAGTCAGTAGTTGTGGCACACGGGCTTAGTTGCTCCGCGGCATGTGGGATCTTCCCGAACCAGGGATGGAACCCGTGTCCCTGCATTGGCAGGCAGATTCTTAACCACTGTGCCACCAGGGAAGTCTCTGGTTATTTTTAAGAAACTGCAGAAATGGGGGAATCTCTGAAAACAGAGTAAAGGTAACCTGTTTATAAGAGACATTTATGAATACATTTATGAGGGAACACTCCCTTTGTAAGGGTGTCCTTTCTCTGTTCCAGGAAGAGAAAGATGGCTAAACCTCTAGCAACTTATCAATGGAGAAGAAAAAAGGCCTCAGTCTGCACAGCAACTGTAAGCCTGTCTCCTCTGCTTTGCTGCTCACCTCCCCTGACTGCCCCCAGCTTCTGGCTCTTCAGCTGGGGTGGTGTTTAAGGTGGTGGCTTGGGCCATGCTGGGGAGTTAATCAGGTTCCCTGGGAATCTCCCCTGTATGCAGCAGGCATACATGTTGTTAACTTCTGATTTTCCACTGTTAATCTGCCTGTTTTTACAGGGGGTCTCAGCCAAGAACCTAGCAAAGCAGGGTCCCCTACAAACATCTGTAGGAGAGGTAGAAATCTCAGTTCAGCATATGAATTTTCCCCAGTCCTTAAGAATGCACGACTTTGCATCTTCTCTGCCACCAACAGTCAGAGCTCACTTTTCGCTCTGGGTTCCCAGTGTTCTCTTTGGGTTCTTTCGCAGATTTCATATGTTCCTTTCTGACTCTGGATAGAGAGTCAAGTGGAGTCACGTGCACAGGAGCAGTTTAGTTATCAGTAAACCTGTGTTAGCGTCAAGGCCCGGGTCGGAGCTCATGGATGGGATTCCTTTAACTAGTAAGGCTTCAGAATCCGAGCCCTCAGACGCTGCTCGGTTCTCTTCCCAATGACAATGTGAAAGTTCACCTGAGCTCAGGAATCCTAGAGAAAAGTTGAGGTGAGGAAACCCACCCCCTTCCCTAAGTCCTCTGTGTTTCAGGAAATGACTTAGTGCAAAGGACCACCTCCCCCAGGACTGAGACAAGAGTCAAGGTGCCCTTTGGTTACCTGTGACCGGACCTGACAAAATCCTCCAAATTCCCATGCTTTCCCTTTCAAAGGTTAGCTGAACTGTTTGGTCCTCAGCAGTCAACTGGAACAAAACTCTTATAAACCAAACTTCAGTAACGCTTTCTTCCCCCTAAACGTTGGCCCACCCTCAGGCTGGGCCACAGACAGGTTGGCCTCAGGGAAAGACCTGCTTTCACCCACATCCCCTCATGGCCCTCCTGGTCACCGCAGCCCCTACCCCCCCCCCCTTCCTAGAGCCCTAAACGCTTCTCCTTTGTTTTAGCCTCAGATGGTACCTAAACCCGAGTCCTAACCACTCCTTTGAGTGACTCACGTCTGGGTTCTCCCAGGTGTCTGTGTGTCCGAGTGACGGGCATGTTAATGAACTTGCGCTTATTCTCCTCTTGCTAGTCTGTCTCTGGCCGGTCCCATCACCCCCACTGGAGAATCTCAGACGACACAAAGAACTGCCGACTCGGCCGATCGTGTCACTAGGAGGGGGTTAAAGGCAGACGCCTGCGGGTGGGCAGGAGAAGCGAGGAAGAGGGGGAGACGCTGGGAGAGCTGGGGTAGACCCTTCCTCCCAGAGGTTTCTTACAAAGTGGGAGCTGAAGGAAGATGCAGGTCATTAAAATTAAATATAAACAGGGGTGTGTGTGAGGGAGAGAGGAAGTTGAGTATATTTGAAACACTAATGAGAAAGATCTGGTAGAGAAGTAGCAGCTGCAAATGCAATAAAGGGAAGACGACGATTCCTGTCTTGACAGCCCTGACAGCGTAGAAAGAAACATTCTAGAGCCTAGAGCCCGGGAGGGGTTGCCTGGAAGCAGGGGGAGCATTCTCTTGTCTCCAAAAGGAGGACGAGCAGGGTTGCAGGCAGACCTCCGCGCTGGCCTGGGGGAAGCTGTCTCCCTTCCGCTGTTCTCCGTGTGTGTGAGCCTTTCCAGGAGGAAGTGATACCCTTGGCTGAGACGAAGGGGGATCGAGGTGAGACAGAATGAAAGACACAGACGGACCTAGAGAAATCCTGGCAAGGTCTCCTGCTGCATTCCTCAACCTGTACCACCCTCTCTTTTTTCTCCTACCTGGATTCCTATTTTAAGAGACCCAAATTCTGGAAACGTAAATTTATATTTTAAGTAACAACTGAAGTAACAAGGTCTAAGAGTTCAACACAAAATGCCATCCTCTTTCAGTAATAAAATATTAAATCTCTATTTTTCCAGGGAAGCCTATGAAATTAAAGAAATCAAGTGATTTTGCTGTGTTAAAAAAAGACTCCACTTTTGACATTTTCAACTTCATTTGAATTAACAACATTCAAGAAAAGGCCAGCTAAATTACTGTGTTGGAAATGAAAACTGAACTTTTTCACATGTCAAAAATGCTTTGGTAATGGTAGATTCAAACTTTTGTTAGAGACCTCTATTTTGATGGTTTAAAAACACGTAAGGTTCATTTTCATTCTTTTTTCTGGCATAATTTAAACATGACTTGAATAGTACATAGAACCATTACTTTGAGCTGAGACAAGGCTTAAGGGCACGAGAGACACGGTCAGACCCACTTCCACTGTGAACGGACTCCCTGCACCATAGTCCTGATGGGAAATACCGACACGTGGCCAAGAGGACATGGTGACAGGTGAGAAGGCTACCTGGTGATGGGGCCAAGGGGCTTGAAGGTGGTGATGGTGGCCGTTGGGGGTAGAGACAAGGGACTTCAGGTGAAGCAGTGACAGTGCATGGCTGACCCTGCTCCTTGTGTCTGTGTCCTGACTTGTGTGTACAACAGCCAAGACTCCACTCTACTCCCAGTCAGAAAACTGTGCCCAACCGGAAATGACTCCAGCCGTACAAGCCTTTAACCGGCTAGGGAGGTTTACCCTTACAATTTACCTGTCAGAAGCATCCCTAGATGTGTTTTGACTCCTTACCTTGGTAAGTGAGTTTAAATCCCTGCCGGTTCTGCGAGTGGTCGCTGTAAAAGTGGATGAGCGTTTCATGAGTTGTGCTCAGCAAGGGCGCAGGCAGGTCGGGGCCACTGAACTGCCCCATCATCGGGCTGGTGTGGAAAGGTCCGTTTTGAATTTCAAGGTAGTCATGATTAGCTTCGGTAGAAAAATTCAGAAATTGAATATGTGCACCTATGAAAAAATATGCAAAATCAGTGGAAGTTAATATCAAATTTTATGATAATGTTTACCAATAGGGATTAAAATTGTATCAGTTTCCCCAAACAGCATCTCTCCAGGAGGCCGAGTGGAGCACACACTTTGTGAATTACAATGATCCTTGGTTCAGTTTCACCTCAGCAACCTACTAGCTGTGTGACCTTTGTCCATGTAGTAAATGCCCCAAGTCAACTTATTTGTGAAATACGGGTGTTACCAGCATTGCATCACAGAGACAAGCAGGTATAATTCTTAGAATGGTGACTTACATCCACACATATGGCAGTGATTTTGTCCAGCTGCTATTATAATCATTACAACCAGAAACACAAGGTTGTAATCGTACGTCAAATCATCCTTAATTTGTGGCTTTATCAAGGAAGAAGCCAATACAGATCTAACAAAATCCAACAATCTTTAAAGTGGCTTTTAAATGGAAGGGGATACCACTGCACAAGAAACTTCTTAGTTTGGTAAGCGATTGTTTCAATTGTGTAGTGCCTGCAAAACAAATTACTGGTGTTTGCAAGAAACCCACTCGGATCAACCCCACTCTAGCTCTCACAATTCAATCTAACAGCCTGGCACAGGGCAAGATACCAAGACGGTCTGAAGGACCCATATTGCTAGCATCATACTCATCTGTGTCTCAGACAAACTACAGTGATAACTTAGAAGAAAATCAAAATAATTTAGAGTTATTTGCATTGTGGTATTGTTGAAAATTTAATTGACTACTGTGTCTGAAATATTTTAATTCACTTTCAAGTTTATTTAGAACGCCAAAGACATTAGCTTTTGCACAAATCCAGGCAATTAAGTTAGATTTGTAAAACCTAAACTGAGAATACCAGCAGCTATTGTAGATCATTCTCTCAACATATGAGGAAAGCTTTACTTTGTGTTATTCTTCTCCTGTTCTTGAGAGATAAAAAGAGCTTTATTTTTTTCTTTTTCATCTAATATATTTGACGTTTCCTAGGTTTTAGGAAATTAAAGATATTAAAATTATCATATTAAAGATCATGTTAACATGGGTTACCTTACTTAAGTGTAAATACCTAGAGAATTTAAAGTAACATATCTACTTAGTATTGATGGAAAACGCAGGTATCAAAAGCCTGAATTCAGTAAAAAAAAAAAAAAGAAGAAGAAAAGCTCATGCGAAGAGTAATAGGGAAGAACAACCTAAAGGTACTCAATAAAGTTTAAAATCATCCAAGAAACACAATTTTATCAATTATGAAGAAAATCTTGTGAGGAGGAACAAAAGAGTAAATAATGGCCTTTCTGGCTGGGCAGAGTGTAAGGCCACCTATCACTCTTGGGGTTCAGTTTATCAGGTAATCACTGTTATGACCATCATTTCACAGGTGAGCAAACTAAGGCTCAGAAAGGCTGGGTGTTATGTCCCATGCACCACAGGGAGAGGCAGAGTTGGATGGACACCAACTCCAATTGACAGAGCCCTCATGTTCTCTGGTTTAGCATGAAAATGTGCTAGTCAAAAGCTAATGATATCACTATGTTAAAAATATTACAGTTTTTTTGGAGAAAATAATTTTGTATTAAAATTGTTCAACCTAGTTTGATAGAGAAGATTGGAAGAAGTAGAATGTGGAATACTTCACGAAGAGACCGAGAGAGTGAAAAGCAGAAGAAAGACTTACAATGAAACATCTTTAACAAGGCAACCAAACTTTGGAATCCTTTTTGGAAGGAGTAATTCAATTTGTAACATATGGTCCAAACATATGTACTGGCGACACATGAGCAGCCAGAAAAGGAACAGCCCAGCCTGTGGCTGTCCTGCCCATTCTAATACTAGGCACAACAGACGACCAACATGGAACAAACCTATAAATTTAAAACATTTCTGCAAATATTAAAAAGTGTTGAAGAGACATCAGTGAGCTAATTCATTTTCTCCTAAATCCCAGTAAATACGTTTGGTCAAGAGAAATTTGGAAGCAAGAAAAGAAGAAAGAGAGAGAGAAGGATTGAGAGAGATAAAGATAGAGAAAAAGAAAGAGAGAGAGAGACAGGGAGAAAGCAAAGAAGGAGGGAAAGCAGGCAGGGCTAGTGGTCCCCAGCCCTTCAATTCTGACCTGTCTCCTGTGACAGTTGAACCACTTCCTGAGTCACGCAACAGTATCTGATCTATTCCCTCACCCACTGCTGAATTAAATACAGTTCTCTTTTGTGGCCTGGTCCACAAGTCTGATAAGAAAAAGAGGGTTTTTTAGCTAATTAATAAACTATACTAATGGATTTCTTTTTTTTTGGTGGCTACATCAAGGCCACAGAACCCCTGTGGTTTACAGAGTTTCATAAACACCCGTCACATTCTTCACCAGGAGGAAGAACACAGAAGCTGACACAATAATAATCAAAAACGAATGTTGAATTACTAACATTTCTATTTACGTCCTAAAAGTACCAGATAGGATGTGAAACTAGGGCAAGATTAGAACACTTAAAAAACGTATCCTGTTTTTAGGTATAAAATCAAATAGCAGGGAAATGGCTTAAAATAGGCTCATTTCAGATAAGCATATGCAGACGTCAGATGTATTCATCCAGAGACTCATTTTGAAATTCACAGAATGACCCAGTCAAGAAAGAAATGAGAGACAGCAAGCAGATCAAGGGGCAAAAAAAAGGAAGGCTGGCCAATATCTCTAAAGCAAAGGAAATGGTGACCGTGGCCTTTTACTGACTCGGAATTAAACTTGAAATGGAATTATGACAATTATAATTTTAGGAAAAAAATTAGCATATTAAGCAGGATAAAGTATCCAGCCACATATCAAACTACCTAACACATATCAGGAAATAGAACCAAGCCCAGCTCTAATCTGGTTTAGAATGGAATTTTTAGCTATCTAATTTTCAGCAAATTGTGTCCAGTTTGACATCATGAAGCCAAAATGAAGGGATTAAAGTAAGCGTTAACCTATTCTTTTCTTATCTCACAGAATACCAAAAATGTGTCATTGCAACAAGAAAACCAGTGTGAATGCCCATCTTGGGTGGAATTTACACCGACTGTCATTACACACTGAAAATTACGTGTCAGTAAAAGGCACCTGAAGAAAAAATTTTGACTTTGGATTTTGACAAAACTTTGAATAGTAACCTGACCATGGCTTCAGAGTTAAACTCTCGTCTCTTAGTTGATAGAACCTGTGAATAGTAAAGTGCTCTATTTTATATCTTCTGTGCATAATAAATACTTTTAGAATTCAGTGGATAGTCTAAAGAGTCTTTTACATCCTCCTTAGACTTCTAGATGGTTTAAAGGCATGGTCAATTTGGACCTCATGGTGTGCGGTATAAGTGCAGTGGGTTTTAAATATAAAAAGCAGTTATACTCCAATAAAGATGTTAAAAAAAAAAGTAATGGTAAAGTAGAAAAACTTGATTTCATTTCTGTTAACTATGCCTTTAGAAATTTTCAAGAAAATAGAGACAGAAGTTCTGTGGTGATTGAGCTCATGCCAAAGCCACACAAAACAGCAACCCAAATTTGTGGAAAGGAAGGAAAACAACATAGAAATCATTAGAGCATTTGGCTTAGAAACTAAAAGCAGTTAACAGTTAGGCAATGCCTTCTCCATACCAGGCGTTTGCATTACCTCCGAACGGCTGTCGGAGAATGATATTTTATTGTATTCGTTTTAAAGATAAGGGATAAAGGTTCAAAAACATGTTGATAACTTGGGCAAATTCATACCATCAGTCACTGACAGAACTAGGATTTCTACTCAGCTAACCTCTGAGCTCAAAGACATGAGGAGCCACCATGTACACTGCCCACGCCTTAGACAAAGTCCCTTGACTGCAGGCCCTCACAGAGGCTGGATGCAGGAAATAGCTGCTGCGGGGGATGAGTAATTAGCAAGGGGAGACCAACGTGGCTTTCACGTGATGCCAGAGCAACCAATCATTTTGTCTATTTAATTAACCTATTGACTGGTCCATGCATGTGGGACGGAAGAAGGATTAATCAGAAGAATTATTTGACGGAGCTGGTAGCTGCTTAACGAATGGGTCGGATATCTATGAGGTGGTCCCACGCATATTCAGTTGTATGGAAAGATCCAAACACAGCAATAAAATCCTCCAGGAGTGAAAGGCATCTAACCTATTTTTTTTTTCAAGAAAAGGCACTGATGTCTCATATTCTGGATAGGTGTGTTTTTCAGGGTGGCTGGGGGAATTACAGTCACCGGTACAGTAATTACTAGTACAATAATTCTTAACACCCTGAGCAACCCAAACCCAAACTGACAATCCAGGAAACGGGAATGTACATGCCTCTTCCCTAAATTTAAATGTATAATTTCATGTTTAGAAGTATATTTATAGATTATAAATTTTATCACAGACAAACCTGGTGTGGTACTTAAATTTAATCTGTAGCAAATTATTCCGAAGCATAACTACATCTATTCTAAAACGCTAGCGACAGTCATACTATTTTGCATGTAGTTAGGATTTAAGACATAAGGTTTCTTTTTGCTTATTCTTCAAGATGCTTTTTAAAGCCCAATACTAGGCAATATCACAGATTTTAAAGACAAATAATTTTAATTGTAATATTTCATAAATATTTTTAAAATTTTGACCTTTCTTCAAATAAATTTTTTTTAGGTTCATAGATCATGATCATGAGGTCAGACAATCTAACTGTTCTTTTTTTTTTTTTCCTGAGTTACTGTCTTGCATATTGGTTTATCAGTGAGTGAGCAACATACGGAAATATGCCAAACAACAGCCACCTCAAATCACAGAACAGTAAAGTTGGGAAAATAAATTAATAAAATGTGTATATCCATTCATGAGTAAAATGCTTCTGATGAGGTTTGAAAGAAAAGTGGGAACTATTCGCAGCAACAATTTAAAGACCAGCTAGCTTTTTGCTGCTGTTGTTTACGACATGCCAAGCCCCGTACTAAATTTCTCGCCCGAGTTGTTTTGGTGAATCCTCATGTAACCCTGTGTGGTTATCTCCTTTTTAGAGGTGAGGAAGACGAGGTCCCTGGAGGTTCACTCAGTGCAGTAGCCTGAGTGAACTATCATTACTCGTCTTATAAGCTTGTGACCCTCGAGATGCTCAGACCCTGTTGGAACCTCCTGGGTCACCTACAACTCCAATCCTGACACCTGACTCCAAACACTGAACCAACCACGTCCAGATCTTCAGATCCCCAGGGTGAGAAAACAGACCAGCCTTTGAGGATAGCTGAGCCAATGCTGGTTAAAGGCAAAGGCTTCTGTTCCGTCTACCACAGAGCACAATTACGGCCTCTATGTTCAGAGAGTTCAGGATTTAAAAAACAAAACTAAAAAACCTGGAAGAAATAGAGCACCTCTGTGATCCTTCTGTGAACTGTCTCCCCTTTTTTATCCCCACACTCTGGTGGCCCCTTCAGGAACTCAGTGGACATGAACCTCACGTGTGTTCTCCACGGGGCGGGGGGTCCCTTCCATGCTCCCCCTTGCCCTGGTGGCCTCACGCCCGCCGCCCTCTTGGCGGCTCTCAGCTGAGCAGGTGGACCCTCCCTTTCCTGCTGCCCTCCCGGCACAGATTCTCAAGGCAAGAGCTTTGAAAACTTAAAAAATATAATCCTCTTCTAGGGCAACGATTTCCACTTATGCTTATGTTCATTCATCACTCAACTAACATTCATAAGTACTCAATTACTCTGAGACATTCTGGGACATTCTGTGAATATCTAATTTGGCACCCCTATCATACTGTGTATTTTTGAGAAAATCACAGGTTGGGAAAACCCAAATTAATGAACTAAAATATAAGGACATCATGAGGCAGACAAGGAAAGGCATGATAGGGAATCAAAGTTTCACACAGACTGTGAATTTCTGAAGCAGGCCAGAATGGGATTTTAGTGTACATAACAATTAAAATTAGGAACTATTTAAGGTAGGTAACCTGAAAGTTCATAACTAAATATAATAAAAAGCCATTTTCATAAACCTAAATCAATGCAAGTTATAACAACAAAAGTTTATAGAACAAAAAATACTAGAATGAGTTATAACCTGAGAAAAACCTTAAAAAGTGTTCAAAAGAAACTACCACCATTACTGAATTCCAGTGATACATTATAAAAGACAGTGTTATAAAGAGATTGATAATTGAATTAGGGACGCTACATTCTGCACGTCATGTGCCTCTACTGTTCATCATTCAACTAATTTAATTTGCCTTGAAAAGTCTTGCACGGCTGAACTGATTTTTCAAGTAACTTTCTGTTCTCAAAGTTATTCTGCCAAAGATTTATTTAAATCTGTAAACCACTTTCAATTAAAGACACACTTAGGTCAACAGAATAGGCCCATTTTTCACTCAGCCTAATTCTTTCCAAGATAAAAATTAAAAAGTTGAATTTTGAGGAATGAAAAAGTGTCTCACTCACCGTAGCCAGTGGGCAAGGCGATCTTCCAGGTGCAGTCCAGGTTGCTGGGGTAGGTGCCCGGGAACCCCGGGCTCAGGATCACACCCCCCATGCTGCTCAAGGTCCCCCCGCAGGTCGCTGTTGGCCGGACAAGGGGAGTTAGTGCTGTGTGTCCTCGTTTTCCAGCAAGGACAATTCCCTCCCCCCACTCTATGGGACCACGCTACCTAGAAGCAAGTCTTCAGAAACGAATTTGCACCTAATTTCAGCACATACATAACGTGATGCCCTTTAGTTATTTATGGGTCTAGTTCTCCCTCCTGAGTTTCCACTGCTTAAGGACAAAGACAGGTCTTCAGTTTATCTACTTCTGGTCCACAGGGGCTCCCAGTAAAGCTTGGTCAATTTAATGCATTTTGGTCAGGCATCCGATTGACTTTCAGGTTCTGAGTTGTCATCAATACTCACACCTTTAAGTCAGGACAACTATCATTGTCCTGGGAGAGAGAGAAGGGGGTCTCGATGTTGGGTGCACCTCCTGTCAAACAAGGATGATAACCTAATTCCTTGAGTACTTAGTTATCACTGTATGTGATCGCATTCTTTTGTTCATCTCAAAAGACAAGAACCATTGGATGGGCGTACAAACAGAGCCCCCAAAAGCTGTGTATCAATCTTTTTTCCTTTGCGATATTAAAAACCTCCATCAATGGGCTTCTCTTATTTTACACCTGTCCAATGATCCCAGCAAGATTTTCAGTATAACCCTCAAGTCTCAGCCTTCTTCCAGGGGCTCATCTGTCCACCATCATTTGGTAGCCTGACTCCTGCCTCCTGCTGGGGAAACCCCTCCATGCCAGGTCTTTTCTTATGGTTAAACAGCATATTCAAAGCGTTTTTGGTACAATGGTATGGCTAAAGAACAAGGTGCTTATTTTTATAAAAGAGCCAGGTATCTTGGGGTTTTAACTGGGTTTACATATCTTATTTTATACAGATTCCTGATATTTTGGTAAGAATATATGGGATTTCTACGCCAGGGCACAGGCCATGTCCCGCTGGAGGGATTACATGATGCAGGGAATGCCAGCTTGGTGCAGGGCCCTGGCAAACGGCTTGGCCACCCTGAGGCATGTCATGAAGTTCAATTTAGTTAATACTGGTTAAGCTCTGGGAACGATGCTTGACACTCAGTAACTTGTAGAGAAGTGTTTTGCTGTAAATTGTCTTCCTTAGTACTGTTATTAAAAAAAAATCAGGACTTGAGATTTCCAAGAACTTATTAGTAAAATACTATCTCTTCATGGATTTCTAGTCCTAAAATCCCCCAGCTTGGATTAATCTAAAGCTAACAGCTAAGAAAACTTTCAATCTCTCAAATAAGTCTTTGAAATTTATTGTGGGATGTTTGTGAGTTTTCCAATGAAAAAACTTCCTCTATACCTTGTAAGGTATTAGGAGCAAGCAAGTGTTATGGAAGTTGATGCATCTTTGACATCTGCTAATATACGAAACATGTAAAATAAAAGATACAATTAATTATATTTGGCTAATATAAGTAAACTATTCAAATAAAACATTTCCTCACATAATACAGAGTGTCAGCAATGACATATCATTTGATTGAATACCCACTGTGAGTTGATTTTATTTCAAAGCTTAAAATATTTAAATTCCCACGTTTAAGGGAAAGCTCTTCATTTAAAAATAAATAGGGAGACGGATGTTCTATGCCTGAATCCCAGTCCCAGTGAGTCCCTCCACAGGGCGGCTGCCTTGATATCAAATACTTTTTGATATAAAATACTGTCCCTCCAACTTCACATCACTTATCGGTACTTCTCAATTTTGTTTCTGGAAATGTGATTTTCCTGAGGCTAAAGGTGTACACAGAACCCTTCTCAGACTCTCAGACCAGCTACATTCATTCTTGCCATGAATGAATCCACTGGCTTCTGATACGCATGTGCTGTGCATTTAGTGCCTCGAGCTAGCAGTCTTGCGTCTAATCCCTGTTGGTTGGTTCAGAGATGCTGGAAAAGCTGAGGAACCACATCCAGGGGGAGAAGATGCTTGTCCAATCCAATAACAGCGTTATTATGTTATCATCATGTAACAAATGTTTGAAAGGAATTTAAAAGTGCATCTTTGAAGCTCAAAAGTGGCTCAAGGAGATCACCATTACGTTACTGATAATCTGCGCAGAGACCCAGTGACGGAAGGCATGTCCATACCAATGCAAAGGGGAGATGGGTAGTTCCAACGCCGAACAGTCCCTGGCATGCAGGAGATGTGGGAACGGCCCTGTTCAAGAGAAAATGAAATAAAACTCACATAACTGAACATAGAGTATTTAAGGCTTAAATGTTTGTGAGAACATCTGTACTTTCTTTGGTTTTCCCTTTTTGATTTAATTACAAATGCAAAAAAATCAGAACTCATGAAATCTACTAATGTGTGTTAATGAATCTCATATTTGGAATTAAAATAGAAAAAAAAATCCATAATCACTGTGTTTCTTGTCACTGAAATCAAAATCTTGTGATGTCCCCTTCAACGGTCTTTATTTCTGCCAGGATGCTTCCCTAATGCTTACAATGTTGAACTGAACTGGTCAAAGTAAGTCTTTTTTTTAATCATCAAAAGTTACAGCTTTTGGTCTAAGAGGCTGAAAATGATTAGGAAATACTAGGTATAGATCTGAAGGGTGACATGTCAAAGGTAAGTAATCTGCTCATACAAAGGTTAACTTTCACAGTTGCCTACGGTTCAAGTGCAACTCACATGACCTTTACGGTTCAGCAAAGAACTGGGTCAGTTCTTCCTTTATTGGAGAAAAAGGGAGACTTAATATTCATTTTATTATCAGACAGCCTCACAGCTGTCAAATTAACGTGTCTGTGATGAAATTAATCCTCATCATTCAAGGTCTCTTTATCCTCTAAATACATAAAGTTTTCAACTTTCAACCTTCAAAAAATCTGTCCTATTATTACTCTTTTAAAAATTAAACAGCAGCAGGTTAAATTCTCAGTGTTTCGTGCTAAAATCTCTTTTAAGATGAAACAGAAGGTAGTGAACGGGCACCTCTGTGTGCAGACTATTCAATTTTACTTTTTTCCTTATTGTGACTTGGTGGTTTTATGTGCCATGAATACTTATCTTGTGAATTTCCATTTGCCAAACAAAATTGGCATAGAGGCAGTTGAAAAACAAATCTTTAATTCATGTTAAATAATCCCATTCATATTGGGAACGCATCAAACAAGAATTTGCACTAAGGCAGTTATCAATGACAAACCGATTCCCCAAGCTTAGGAAGGTTTCATACTCAATTCATGTGCCACAAAACTCATTTTCTCCTACTACCTAATATTCTTAAAAGTTGTTACAGTAAAGGAAGACTACACTTATTCTTAAAGAAGACATGCAGGATAATGCTTTTCCTGCCAAATTTCATGCTCTGTATCTCCTCATTCTCTGACCTATTACGTTATCTTTAATAAATTTCTTTCTGAATTTTGGACAAACAAAGTACAAAAGCCTTTAAAGGTATTTATGGAAGACTACCAAGAAAATGGTCATTTATTACCAATCTAGGTCACATCCTGCTACTGATTTCAGCAAAGACATTTCATATTAGTGATTCCAGCTGAAATTTTTATAATGGATCCAAAACAACACAGGAATCTGTGTATTTATTTACTAGCTTCAAATGGGAATTTTCGTTTTTCATCTTTGAAAAGAAAAGTAAAACAAATCTAGAGAGAAGGAAATCATTAATCATTCAGATATCCGGGACTGACATTTGATGTGTCCTGTCTCTGCCACTTTATGCCTGAATCTCACTAGGCAGATGCACTTACAGACATTTGTACGTAAACCATAAAAGGAACAATTCTTTTCATGAATAATATGTAATTTATGCATGCTGTCGTTCCAAATATACTAATGCGTTACCAAAATTCCCAGTTGTTAGCAACTTTTTAAAAAGTCCAGAATCCTTTTTAACTCATGTGAATGAGAGACAGTCACAGCTTGTAAATTCAATGCTTGAAACTGTTATAAAGAAAAAAAAATCTTAGTTTGCATTTGAAAACAAGAGCTAAGTGGCCTGACTGGACTCTACAGATGTGTGTCTGCAGGCTTTTATCTCTAAGCAGCATATTAAACAATTCATTGTAAGAAATGTCTTTACTAAATAACCCTTTCTAGTTTCTTCTCTGAGGGCTATAGAAGTCTTCCTTATAAAAGGATGCTGACAGTAAATGCAAAGTGCTGTCATAAACGTGTAGAAAGATGAACACACGTGAGCGAGAGAAAGTGTTAACGTGTGGGGATTTGGGAGAGGAGAGAGACAACATGATATTTACGTGGTTTAAGTCAATTTATAAAGAAGTAAAAAAAAACCAAAAAGCATAAAAATGGCTTGTCAGTATAGAGTAAGGTATTCCTCTAAATGAAACCCCTGGGATGTGACTTATAATTCTTTCTGCTGTAACACGTGAAACAGGAAGTTTCTGTTCTTAAAGAATCAGTTAAAACGGCCTTGACGTGCTTGGTTAAAAGCTTGTTTCCATGGATGAAGGTTTGGCAAAGCTTTTTCAGTAACTCCTGTTCTACTTTCCAAGTCTCTGCCCATATTTTTGCAGAGTCAAAGCAATTACTGTGATACCCACCAAGATCTATGAACGCAGGTTGTAGGTTGTTTTGATGAAGGTGGCTTTATATGCCGATGTTTGTTTATAATAATAGCTATACTGGCTTTCGTTTGCTGAAGTGTGTTAGGTGTTTTACTGATATTTTCTCAAACTTAAGACCCAGGCTGATTTCTGCAGGTGGTCCCTCCAGATGTGCCAGCTTTTGCCCACCCCCTCCTCTCAGGCACTGGCTCACTCCCCTTCCCCATTAGGGAAAGATGTGCCCCCAGTGCCACACCATGAGGTTGACTGAGAGTAACACAGGCTCTGCACGTGAAGCACCTGGCGGGCAGGCCATCAGCTTCCAGCGTTTGCTGCTGCCGCTCTAACTGGTCTCAGTTCTGCAAGATATTTACCCCAGCGCCCAGAAATGGGACTATACGCAATGCTGTCACTTCACTGTTGTATCTGCGAAACTTCTTTCTGATGAGTACTCCAGGTTTTATTTAAGTCACTTACAGAATACAACCAAAAATAATGTTCTTGAAACACCTTCAGCTTCAGTGTTGTAATAAACATACAGCAAAAAGTACTCTATTACCTGAATTAACTGAAGTGTAGAAACCTAAGTAGGCTTAAATATGTCTGTTGGACTTTGGAATATACATGTTTAGATTTCAGTATTCATTGTTGGTAGGGAGAATTATATGTGGATTATGCTAGAGGACACAGATAAACTGTTCTGGGAGTATGCTTATTTGTGGCTAACCCAGAAAACAAATAACAGAAACATGACTCATGTTGCTATACATTGGTTTGTAAAATATTTATTTAAACTTTACATAAACAAATTTAATAAAAAAAATAAAAGACTATAAAAACTTCTGCTTAACATTTCTTGAAAAGCATTTAACCCTATTATTTGAGCACCATATTTACCTGGCACACAAGTAGGCACTTGAAGATTTACTGAACTAAATCATAAGAACAGTCTGCAATGCAGGACAAGCATGGGACTCAGAGCCAACCCAATAATCGGGTTGCCAGGAGAGGACTGTTGAGGAGACTGTGTCAATGCTTTGTCCCTTAGAATTTTATCTAGTTATTGGGAGAGTATACATTTTGAAATAAAAGTACTATGAAAATAATATGCTCAACCTTAAAAGGATGTTTTATCATTTAGAAGCTATTTCCGCATCATCATTAAATTTACCTGTATGCATGGTTTAATATGACTACTTTGATTCACAAACTGAATGAGAGAAAGTAGATTAGGTCTCTGGGTGCAAATCTAGGGCGTTGTCTTAAGTGAGCTGGCTGAGGATTACCATGCTGAGCCCCTCTACTACCAAAAGCTCAAATAAAAAAATAAAATACCTGCAGCGTGTATCCAGGCTCGCACTGAAAGGACAGCACATCATTCACCATGTATCGGTCTCCTGTTTTGATGCTATTGCTGGGAAGGGCTGGCTCTTGGCAAGCAGCAAGACCTACGGCTGGGGAAACGTAAAGAAAAACACTTACAAGCTATGTAAAATGAACAATATTCTTATCATTCGAATAGCGAAATAGCGTTTTCCTATTGCTCTCCTCCTATAGAAATGAACAAAAACTCTCTCTCTTGTTTGTCTATCAAGAAGACAATCAGTTTGAGCTAAATCTTAAATATTAATTAACTTCATTTCCACTGTGTAATGAAATTTCTTTAAAGAATAAAATTTGTTACTTCCACATTTAGTGTAAAACACTCCAATTCCAATGCATACACATTTTAAAAGGTCTTTAAGGAAACTGTTTCCTATTATATGCAAATCCCCATGATATGGCTCTCTTGCTTTTTGTTTTTCTAGCATACTTAGCAGTCTTTTTGAAAAATTTTAAGTGTGAATCCGGGAATTCTATCCTTCTGGAAAAACATAATATGAAAACAAATATTTTATATTCAATCTCTCTCTCTCTTTCTCATTTAAAGACAACAACAAAAAAATTCTCATGAACAGTTTGTTCTTTAGGTAAAAAGGACCAATATTTACAGACCCTAAAGCTGTAATCAGGCACTTTCCTAGATGGAATTGCCTTTAATTAAGACACTAACAAAATTTTTAAAAATGCATCATATAATATTGGAATTCAGCTTAGAATATCAGCTGAATGAATGCCAAGGACCATTTAACATTGATACTTATTTGTATAAACCCTTATCATATGAATAATCAAAATATGTAGCTGTGGTATTTTATAGAATCAAAAATGTATTTGAAATTTTGCTAAAGATTTGGTGATTGCTAATAATCTTCCATGATTCTAGTACATCTTTTTCTCACATCCCAAGTTACTAAGCACTAATAAGTTATCCAGGGTGAGAAATGGGAGAGAAGGACTTCTTCAGAGCAGACCAGCTTAAAATCCTTCACATGCTCTTGGACTGAGACTTTGGTTCTTGTTCTTTTCATTAACATGAAGGAACTAATCAGATTAACTAACTGACTGGGACTCTGAGTAATGGGGCGGGGCTGGGGGAGGGGAAGATTGTTCTTCCAAGACATGAAGGCTGGTCTATGCAGCCACACAATTGTGGGTCCCAGTGCACAATGAGGACGCATGCTGTCTGCCCTGCCCTCAGGACTGGGTCCACACCTGTGGGCACCCACTGCAGCTGGCACATCTCCTCTGCTCGTGTGCATGCTTCACTGTCCCCATCAGACTTCGAGGTCAGAGATGAAATTATTAAGAATTTCCAGATGGGCAACAGCATGCATGGGATGACTCTGAGAGCAGGAGCTGGTGTCACTCCACGTGGTGCCAACTCACGAGGCAGCCTTGGGGTCTCGACAGGCAGCACTTGGAGAAATCAAGGGACAGGCAGTCCCTTGGAGCAAGGGACGAAGACAGTACTGTTTGCCAGTCGCTCTCCTGGCTGCATCATGTTGCTCTAATCCTCACAAGAAGCTTAATGTAGACTCCGGTGTCTGACATTAAGGTCAAGGCAGAGCAAAGTGAGATGGGCAGGCCGAGGTTCCCAGGTGCAGGTGTGCAGACCCACCTGCCCACCTGGGTGAGGTAACAGTCAGTTTCCTCCACTGCCCTGCTTTTCAAAGTATGGTAAGTGTGGGAGCCTGTAAGAGATGCACACTTTGGGTATCTCAGAACTATTGGACCAGAATCTGCCTGTTAACACCATCCCTGGTGATTCTTATGCATTAAAGTTTGAGAATCACCAGTTTGCCTCACTTTACCCTGGAACCTGAGAAGATGAAACAGAGAGAAGAGTCTTTATTTCTCATCATCAGTGAGATTGTTCATTTGAGAACATGATGCTATAGAAATTACACTGGATGGGCACCACTGTATATAAACAGGATAATTTCAAGCCATGAAACACATGGATTCTGTCTGGGATGAGCAGGTGTGAGGTGTAGCATAATGTTTTTATAAGCTGAAATTGATTTTCCTTAAATGTCTATACACTAAAAACTATAAAACACCATATGCATTAAGTGACGATATTTTTTATTCCTAGTACAGAATTTTAAGCCATTTGGGGTTTTTCATCGATGATAAAATTGCTAAATATGGACAAATACCATCACTTACACCTTTAACTTTTTTTATTGATATAAATCTAATTTATCTCCCTCTCCTTTATAATGTTAGAAAATAAACTGCAACTATATTTCGATTTCACCTTTTTTTTCCCATCACAGATTGGCATGAACTCCTACTGTATATCATTTATTTTTTATTTGACCCTAAAAAAATACATTTAAAATACTTGCACCATAAAATTTCAAACTACAATTTAGAATTCTAAAAAGATAAAGATACTTTATGGTTTTGAAACACATGATAAACATGCATTTTTTTGTCCAATATTTAGAGCAGGATAAGCAGGACCTTTGTAAATATAGTTAAAATAAGTTCGAACATTTTGTTTTTCAACTTATCACTGTCCTCATTTCAACTGGCATTGTGTATGGTTTTCAAACTTCACAATTCAAAACAAATATGTTGTTCTAGCTGGACAGCTTAAAACAATAATGAATATAATAATCAAAGAAAGAGGAAAGCAGACCAAATGGAGAGATCAATAGAGTTGGATTATTTGGCAGCTGCAAAGAGGTCGAAGGACAGATATGTAGAAACATGAGCATTAGGTACCTGACAGGTCATTGTAAACACTATAGGGAATATATTGGCTACTCCTTCATTTTGAAACGAAAAAATTTGTTGAGTATATTGTTCATTGTAACCAATTAAAGAACCAGTCCTTTGCATAAGCACACCCTAAGACAGAAGTGTTGTTCACAATCTCTGTAAACCCATAATCCAAAAATTGTATTAAAGGTCAGACAATGTGCTGGAAAACAGGTGAAGAAAGAAATCACAACTTCACATAGGGAGACCTGATGGGAGGATGACAATAGATGAAGTAAATGTCAAATGTCGTCATCACATAGATCTAAACCTACATGTGTCATCCTGTACACTCAGACTTCTATACAACATTGTTCAATGTCCATACATCTTCTTGACATCAAAGAGTAGCTGTAAAGAAAGCCCCTTTAATTAAGAAAAAGTATCCAAAGAAAAGAAACTACTTTTTTATTCATTGTCTAAGAAGTTTAGTGTATATGGAGCTAAAAATATTTTCTCTTACCTGTCAACTGTTGGCTGATTCAGTCCACATAAAAAATGCTATTCTATTCCTTCGATTTAATAGATCATAAGGTCTCATTAAAGCATAGGGATTGTGTGTCCAGTGTCAAGAGAAGCAATCCCATGAATTTGGGGGGCAGTAGAATTTTTAAATGTGATTGAAGTTATTATTAGTTTAAAACAGATTGTTATAACTTTAAGACGTTTTATGTAATTGCAGTTGTAACCACAATGAAAACATTTATTTAATACAAAGAGAAGTTATGTCACTACAAAAAAATCAATGAGACAAAAAAAAATGGAGTAAGAGGAAAATAGAGACAAAAATGCTAAAAGACATACAGAAAACAAAGACACAGATTGGCAGAATGGATTAAAAAAAAGTTCCAGGCATTTGCTATCTACCATTTACTCATTTTAGATCTAAGTACACACGCAGTCTAAAAGTGAAAGGATTGAAAAAGATATTTCATGCAAAAAGGAACCTAAAGACATCAGGGATGGCCATACTTGGAATAGATGTTAAAACAAAAACTCTCACAAGAGACAAAGAAGGATATTATATATATAATAATAAAAGGGTCAATTCACCAAGGAGATATAACAATAATAAATATATATGCACCTGACACTGGAACTGCCAAATAAGTGAAGCAAACACTGACAGACCTGAAGGGAGAAATAGACACAAACACAAGAACAGTATGAACCTTCAATATCCCACTTTCAGTTATGGATAGAACAGCCAGATAGAAGATAAGGGACAGAAGACTTGAACAACACTAAAGCCCATTTAGACCTAAGAGATATATACAGAATACTCCACCCAAAAAAGCAGAACACATATTCTTCTCTGGTATACATGGAACATCCTCCAAGATAGGCCACATGTTAGGCCACAAAACACGTCTAAACAAATTTTAAAAAACTGAAATCACACAGAGTATTTTCATCAATCAAACTTTAGAATGAAACAAGAAATCAATAGCAGAGGGAAAAAAGGAAAATCCACAAATAGATGGAAATTAAAGAACTCAATCTTAAACTCAACCAACAGGTCAAGGAACAAATCACAAGAGAATTTAGCAAATATCTGGAGACATGAAAACAAAAACACAACATATAAAAACTTACAGGATGCAGTAAAAGCAGTACTAAAAGGGAAGTTTATAGCTGTTAATGCTTACATTATAGAAGAAAAATGATCTCAAATAAACAACCTAACTTTATACCTCAAGGAACTAGAAAAAGAACAAACTAAACCAAAAGTTAGCATAAGGAAGAAAATAATAAAGATTAGAGAAGTCAATAAAATAGAGAATATGAAACAATGGAAAACATCAACAAGACCAAAAGTATTTTTTTTAAATATCAACAAAATCAACAAACCCTTAGATAGACTGAGAAAAAAGTTTTAAAAGACTCAAATAATTAAATTTAGAAATTAAAGGCATTTTAAAAAACTGTGAACACTTATACACCAATGAAATGGATAACCTAGAAGAAATGGATAAATCCCAAGAAATATACAACCTACCAAGTATCATGAAGAAATAACAATTCCGAACAGACCTATCATTAGTAAGGATGCCCAAACCCATGGGCCTTCTTACTTCGTCCTTGACCACACTCTGCATCCATCAGCAGACCTGTCAGTTCTACCTACCATGTGCATCTCACATCCTTGTTTCTCCTGCATCCCACCTCCTCTGAGCCACAGAACTGAGCTTCTCTGAGCCTGTTGACAACTGCAACATCTGTTTATCTGATGAGGATACCCCCTCTCTTGTCACTGTCCAAGTGGGTCTCTACTCAACAACCTAATTGATCTGGTTGAAGGATAAATCAGATGATGTTACTTCCCTGATGGAAACTGTTCAATGTCTTCCAAATGTTCTCAGGATAAAATCCTGGGCTACAAGGTGGGGAACATTCTCTCTCTGGCTCACTCTTTCAATTTTGCTTCCTGCCTCTCTTCTGACTGTCCACAAGGTTCCCTCTAGTCTAGACATTTTTTTTTTTTTTTTCGGCTTCATGAGTACAATAGGTGCCTTTCTACCTGGGGTACCCCTTAATAGTTTCCTTTGACTACAATGCATTTCCCTTAAGTCTTTTTGTGGTTGAATAATGTCCATTGTTTCATCCTTCCTTCAATAAATATTGTCAATGAAAAACAGAGCTCCACAGTTACTTTGCACCTCAGAATACTGCTTATTTGCTTCAAGGTGCTTAAAACAATCTATAACCATCATGGTGTTTCCTTATATATTATGCCCCTACCACTAGAATATAAATTCTGCATAAGCAGAGACCATGTATGGTTGTCTCATCATGATTCTGTCTATGGAGGCTAGAGGCTAGAGTAGGCATATAACAGATGCTCCAATAAATGGGGATGAATGCAGCGACATCCACAATTTAGTTTCAGGGGACAGGGATGAGAGGGCAATCATCACCAAGAGGAGATGAGTCTCAAATGAGTTACAAGGGTGGATGCACCAAGTGACAACTGATAATTTGAAACCAAACTCCTTTTCATGCGGGCAACTCTCTGAGTAATGGGCAGAGTGAGTAGCAGCAGAATTTCTTTAATGATTGACGATCCTCTCAAGCAGCAACCAGAGACTAGCTGATAAATACAGAGTTAATGTTGGGACCCACCTCTGAAATCAGTGGCAGGGACAGTAGGTGATGGTCCGAAGAGTTTAGGATTAAGCGTCAGTTCTGTACACTCCACCCTTCCCCGTCCCAAATCCATTAATGCCTGAAATTCCAAAGACTATCAAAGGACAACAGGAAAACTGTACTCCAATCCCTTTATTTTAGAAGAGAGTCAGCTAAAGAACCCAGGGATTAAGTAGTTTATATTGCACCTTTCACTTAAATTTAATACTTGTTAAAATGCCAAAACATCACTGTTAGGAGAAAAGTTTTAATCAGTTACCAGTTTTTTGTGTGTATTACATTCAACCCCAAATAAATCTGGGGTTCTCTTGTTACCCACCAAACAAAGTTCTGTTACTACTGAATGCCCAGAACAGTCTTGTAAGAGAGACTTCACATTACTAGAAGGGTCTCTGGAACATTCTGTGATTTTAGGTAGAAGTCAAGATATACAAGACTTTAAACTCTTCCATGGTCCTTGGTGCAATCAGAACTTGGTATGAAATGAGGAAGACATGAATTATCAATTGATGTTAATGAAAGCAATTTTAATAGGAGGTAGGAGTTGAAAGGCTCTCGGGAGAGTCTTTGAAATAAAAGCACTTAGATAAATTTTACGGATCAACAAATGATTGATATAGAGTTAAATACATGAAGATAACTTTATTACACCCCTGAATGGACACGGTTTACAGGATGCCCACTCTGGTGGAGGTACAGCACTGTCTTCCGTGGATGCACAAGATAAAATCTCCATAAATGCACCCAGGGGTAAATGAGGTGTTATCTTATCCAACCTTTCACTTCCTGTGAGTTTTACTCATGCCCGCCATTCAAGTTGAGAAACCTTATTAGTATTATTAATATAGTATTAAAGTGTCATTAAAACATGCATTAATAATTTGCATGCATTTATAAGGATTACTGTAATTGTAGAAGGCTATTTCAAGCTGTCAGTATTCAACTATGATAACATCTCACTAAAAATGTGTAGTACTTTTCATTTCAAAAACTTAAGGCATTTTCCAGAATTTTAATCCTCATTACATACTTCCTTCTGAGTGCCTGTTTTGAAATGAGTCCACAAAGGAAATGAAATGTAGTACTTATTTGATCACTGAAAACAAACAGAATGCAAGTATTTTAAAAGCACATCCATAATAAACATAGCTTTATAGTGATAATATTCTGTTGACCATCAGCTCAGACCCCTGCAGGAATTAATGCAGTTCACTATACTATGTTCTCACCATTATATCAAAAACTGACACATGATTGTCATATAAGGTTCACTTCTGAATTTTCTAGAAAACCTTTTTTGAATACAACTTCAATTTTAAATTATAAGTACTTTTTAGAATACAGACAAGCAAGGAACTTATCTCTTTTAATTACTGCATTTTCTTTTTTCTAAAGATAATTAAATAAATTCTATTTCCTTTTTTCGCTTTTATTGCCAGAAATTTAAAGCTAAATTTAGTGCTTAACAATACCAATTACTTTAATATAGGGGGCTAGTATATTTATATCTTTCTCTTTAGTTGTCTTTTAAAATTTTCTTTATTTTAATAATTTCTTTGTTGTATACTTATTTTTAAGTTGCACCAAATACTTGAAGAACGGACAGGTTATCTTTTTTTCTAATCTATTTCTTATTCACCTGAGTATTTATCGTTTGAGTGAGATCTTATAAAATTCATGCTATATAATGCTATATAATATTATTTTTCATTATATACATAACTACAAATTAAATACATACGAGAAGGACTTAATCATGTATAATAAGTTTTGAACTTGTACTTGAAATACTACTACTATATTACAGTCAGCTCTAGGTCAAATAATATTTGAGAAAAAAATTTAAGTCTGATAATAGTAAAATACTTTATATTTATTTTATAATAATCATTTTAACTAACGACAATTAATACACCGAACTTGCAAGCATGCTAAAATGTGAAAAAAATCTCCATTTGACTCTACCTTGTAAAGAATAAGCATTCATTTCAAACAACGAAAGAGTTACTATATTTACTTTTCTCTGAAATTTTTGTTTTTTCATAATAACTACAAATCACTAATTCAGACTCCTCTTTTTCAGAATAAATATATTGTAAATGTGTTACTGCAATATTATTGTCCTTTTATAAAAAAAAAAATTATTGTCTCTTTCTCTCTCTTACACGAGGCTGTCATGGCCATAGCTTACATGTTCCAGGCTCTGACCCATCTGTATAATGTTCTGTATCAAAGGGCCAGAGTATTAGACATGGGAGAATGGCTTCCACATCAGACCATGTCCTCTGCTGAGCTACTGTTTAGAGTAGAAAGCTAACTTTCTGCTTTGTAGGACATCTAAAATTCACACTGCACAGTAGCTTCTCTATTTCACTTGCCTTCCAGGGGTCAAATGTCATATCTCATAGACTCTAGAAATATTTTGTTAACTCCAATGGGTTTCCCAGTAGTGAGTGTGAGAGGAAAAAGGTCTCGAAAAAGACAGTGAAACAAAAAAAAACCTTCATATACAGAATTATGTTGGTGCTGTTTGGACTCAGTGCCATATGTCAGCATTAAATAGGCTTGAATAATTGCAGAAAACTTTCACTTGAGGTCAAACACACTCATTGGGTTTATGACATTAATCTGGCATAGATGCCATTCGATTAGGTCTTACATGGTTCCCTGCAGACCCAGAAATTAAGTATCTTCCAACATAGCAAGACAGAACTATGTGTAAGCTCAGGCACAGTACCAGTCTAATTTAATAAAGAAGGTTTTAGGCATGTAAAGTGTGACTATTAAACACGCACTGCTGTGTGTAAAAATCGAGGTAAGTAGTTTCTGTTTCAAGCAACCTCTAAAGGGAGACTGTCTCAACTAGATGGGTTTATTCTGCTAATAATGTATTTGTAATGTAAATATATATTACATTTAACTCTATATAATTTATCTGTAAATATCTCTGAATTTGTTCACAGTTATGAAGAAACCTATGTCACTACTTTAAAGTTACGTGTACTAGATAGATAGATAATAGTTATAGATAGTTGGATAGATAATTTTGTTTAAAAACTGGACATTCAAGAACAGTTTCTCTATGGTTAATCTAAATAAATAATTTTAGTATTCATCTAGCCTTGAACTAGAGCAATTTTAAAACCCATAAAAAGACTTCCACTTCTACTTGGGATATAGAAATCTGTAAAATACAACCTCACTTCCACTTTAACAATGAGAAAAATCTGAACTATAAAATCATAACCTTTCTTGAACTCATCAGGGAGCTGAGGTTTCAGGTACCCAGGTGACATCAGTTCCAAAGGATTAGTGCCTTCAAGGAGAGGGAGGACACACAAACTGTCACTGTGACAGATCACAGGAGAGAAAGGACCAACTCACACATAGGCAATGACACATCAGCTAACGTTTTAGCAAGTGGCCAGTACCTGAGCATGGGTCTCCAGTAGCTCAGGGCCCCAGACAGAAGGGAGTCTGTCCTTCCTTCCACATGCCTCCATTGACTAATTAAGAGAGACACTGGGGGCATGGTAGGAGCCTGGAGTGAGCCTCTCCCTTACCACCACCAAATATCAATGTTTCTGTGGAGAGGGGCATGACACCCGACGCACTTCCCGAACCCTTTCACTTTTAGGAAACTAAAGTGTTAAGCCACTGGGAGAGCAAAACCTGTTCCCTCCAGGGCACAGGGAAAGGGGCACTGCAGCTTGGAGAAAGGTGTACGGAAAAAGAAAGTCTACATGTGGGGTGTGGCAGGAAAGCCAGTATGAGCTTAAGACGCTACATCAACACCAAGACCATGGTCTTCTAGCCCTAGGGGACACTCAGCAAACGCTCCTCCTACCTGTGGTCAACCACAGGTAGACCCTGACGACATTGGGAGGGGGTCAAGAATGCTGAGAACACCCCACCCCACTCTGTGCAGACTCTCAAGGTTTGACTTAGGCTGGAAGAGAATCACAGAGCAACTCTGACTCCAGTGTAAGCTTAACACCGAGCGACAAGCAACAGCGTCTACTACTGGGGGAGATGCCACCTCTTTTGAAAAGGTGTTTAGGGAGGACTGACAGCTCAGAGTGGAGTAACGATGCTGAGAAAAAGCCCCCAATTAGGCACTTGGCAGTGCCAGCTCACCACTGAGGAATTTGATGCTCTGAAAGTAACCATAGCAACAACAGAACTCAACTCCAGTGTAACTCCTGACTCAACAGGCTAACAAAAGTGGTGCCCATTCCCAGGCACAAATATTAACCACAATCTCTATGGTTCTACTCATGGTGTCCACCTTTAATAAAATATTCAAGAAATAACAACCCTTTGCCTAGAGATGAAGTAAGTAACCAGACTCTGCATACTCATATAGTGGAAATATAAGACAGGGATATTAAATATAAAAAATATGTTAAAAGATCTAGTGGAAAAGATAGCATGCATGAAGAGATGGAGTAATTATTGATGAGAGACAATAATTATAAGAAAGAAGTGGAGGGCTTCCCTGGTGGTGCAGTGGTTGAGAGTCCGCCTGCTGATGCAGGGGACATGGGTTCGTGCCCCGGTCCGGGAGGATCCCCCATGCCGCGGAGCGGCTGGGCCCTTGAGCCATGGCCACTGAGCCTGTGCGTCCGGAGCCTGTGCTCCGCAACGGGAGAGGCCACAACAGTGAGAGGCCTGCATACCGCAAAAAGAAAACAAAAACAAAAAGAAAGAAAGAAGTGGAAATTCAAGGGGCAAAACACAATATCAGAGATGAAGAATTATTTCAATAGACTAATTAGCAGACTTAACACAGCTGAGGAAAGATTCAGAGAATCAAAGGTTAACAGCAACTACATAAACTGGAACACAAAGAGAAAGTGTGAACAAAACAGAACTGAGGAACAAGAACTGTGATACAATATCAACAGGCCTAACACACATGTAATTAGAGTCCCAAAAGAAACAGGAAAAGAAAATTGGGGAAAAGAAATATTTGTAATGATAATGGTCAACAATTTTTCATAAATAATAAAAGACATCAAACCTTAGATCCAAGAATATAAGTTTACCCTGAACAGGATGAATATCAAGCGCATGCGCGTGCATGCACACACACACACACACACACACAAATCCATCTAGACATACTATAGTCTACCTGATGAAAATAAAGAAAAATTCTTAAAGGAAGCCAGAGAACAGGGACAAATGCATAGCCATTAAGAAATACAGCTTACTTTTCATCACAAACTATGAAATAAGAAGACAATGAAGTGGCATTTTTAACATACTGAAAAGAACTTTCAACCCAGATTTCTACACCCAACCAAAATATCTTTCAAAAACGAAGGTAAAATGATGACTTTCAGAAAAACAAAATCTGGGAGAATTCTTTGTCTGCAGACCTGCACTAGAAGAAGAGTCAAAAGGAGTTCTTCAGACAGAAAAATTTTAGACAGAAACTTGGATTCACCCAAAGAAATAAAGAGTTCCAAAGATGCTAAAAACAGATAAATATAAAATATTTAGTTTTCTTATTTTTATCCACTCTGAAAGATCAATATCTAAAGCAAAAACAGTAAAAATGTTTTGTGGGCTTTAAAACATGTAAAAATAATATGTAAGACAATATTAACATAAAGGATGGAAAGAGGAAATTAGAAGTATATGCTTGTAAGTTTCAGCACCTATTAAGTGACATAATATTATTTGCAGGTAAGCTGTGTTATATTAAAGATGCATATTTCAAACTTGTCTAAGGAGACCATTAACATTTTTAAGAGGTTATCTAATAAGTCCATAGTGGAGATAAATTGGAGCAATAAAAAGACTCAGTTAAACCAAAAGCTGTCAGGAAAAGAGGGAAAAAATCAACAAGATACAAATAGGATCAGTACAAACACTCCAACAGGGCTCATGTGTTTACCCTTATTTGTCCTCCTCCCACCAAATTCCACTGAAATAAACTCGTTTATAAATATTTACATATACAATTGGCCTCTGTAACCATGGGTTCTGAATCTGTTGATTCAACCAACCATGGTTCAAAAATTTTTGAAAAAACACATTCCAGAAAGTTCCAAAAAGCAAAACTTGAATTTGACGCAGGTTGGCAACAATTTACATAGTATTTCCTTTCTATTTACAACTATTTATGTAGCATTTTCATCATATTAGTTATTATAAGTAATCCAGAGAGGATTTAAAGTATATGAGAGAATGTGCATAGGTTAGGTGTAAATGCGACAGCATTTCATTTAAGGGACCAGAGAACCTGTGGATTCTGGTATCCATGAGGGGAGACGGTGGCGGGGGGGGTGCTCCTGGAGCCAATGCCCCACGGATACTGAGGCAAGACTGTATATATTGTTTCATGTTGAGTCCAAGAACAGTTACTGCCATATTGTTCCCCAGGAGCAGGTTCCATGCTATATACCTCAAGGTCAGATTTTGTATTTTCCAATATAAACCAACATCATCATTGTTCCCATATCTATAATTTAAAGTTCCCAGAAATTTAAAGTTTTCGTTTGGTTCTTTTTCTTCAGCTCGGAGCTCAGAGCAAGCGTGAAGCTTGTATCCTTCTGCTGCCTAACTCAAATTTCCAGTCAAGTCAAATAATATAAAAGCTGGCTAGATAGCTACAGGCTTGTATGAAGCATTCAAAGATGCTGGTCTTTTGACCTTTTAGCTGGATCGTATAAGATCACAGAGAATTTAGATCACACATACCACACCGGACCTCCTGGGAATCACTTTCGCTATCATTAATATTTTACAACTCATCCCTTCAGATAAAGTGTTTGTTTTTTGTTTGAGAAGTTCCTATCAGTGCTCGTTTGGAATTATGGACCGTTACAATTAACAGGGCCTAGCCTTCACCTCCATATGCGAAAACTCAGACTCCTCAGATGGAAGCAGGCGTGGACTTGCCATACAGCGCAGGTTTTAGGGCCAGAGCTGGATCTAGAACTGGATCTCCAAGACTGACTCCCAAGCTGCTTTATCTTCCACATGCCATTCAGCTACTAGTGACAGGTGGTGTTACCACCTGTAAAGAAGGGCAGTCTGTGTGCTCTTTCTGATTGGACAGTTGGGATATTTGGACAGGTGCTCAATAAACTGCATTTGTGATGAAACACATCTATGTCTACCTGTGTTCATTCTGTAAGTCGTTAGCAGTCTGACTCTGACCTGGGCAGGCTGAACACATGCTAGGTTCTGTTCCTTCTCCTTTAAAAACTGAGCATACCTCAAAAATGGTGTTTTTTGAGGACAAATGAGTAAGCACCCGTAACACATTTAGGGCAGGACCAGGCATAAACATGTGCTTGTTGTTGTTTTTACTATTATTACCTGGATATATATTGTAGCAAAAAGTCTGAATTTAGAGACATGTGGACTGGCAATACACATTTTAAGCTTGATGCAAAAATATGTTAACAGATTAAGAATATTAGATAATCTTTTGAAAACTTACTTCAACAGTCCTCCTGCTGTTTAGTGTTCACCTTAATAAGATTAATTCTACCAACATTTTTTATAATCCAAATTTTAAACGGACACAAAGAATTAGAACAGAGAAATGACTGCCTCTAAGTACATGGAAGGTAATGCCATGACCCTCAGACTGCTGTCAGCGTCCGAAAACAACCACTCAGAAAAGAAAATCACGAATGAAAACGTAGCATTCCGTGTGGCCAAGTAAAAAATAAATACATTAAGTAATGAAACAAGGCCTTAAGATTCTTCAACAAGATTAATTTCAGTAAGAAATATGTTCGTCTCTCTTTTAATGAATTTTATCAGCTGAGAATAAAGTGAAATGTAGGTAATTACTATATTGTTGGAGCTGAAGTCTGTGTGAGTACACAGATAATCGTACACAGTAATTGCAGACTAATTATTTTACCAGCACCTCTTTCTGTAAGGAGTGAGTGAAGAGCCAGAAGCCACAAGGTAACTTTGAGAGGAAGAAATAAGCACATTCATCAATTCTAACACTGCTAAAAATATTAGTGAATTTATTAACACTATCATAAATAAGGTTTATAGTTTCGTATCTACAGATGTTCACAAAATGTATCAAAGTAGCAGATTTTTCCAGACATATCCTACATAAATAGCATCCATAGTATCATTTTACGCTGTCACTAAAGTAGTCCTATTCAAATAAATTGGAATAAACTTGCATACAAATGCCTGTAATAAGTAGGGAAATTTAACTGGAATGCGAAACAGCCCTGTGGTTTGTGTCTGGTTCAGAATATTTATCATCAGCTGGAAACCTGGCCTTTCCAAAACATGCATGCATTTACATCCCAGCAAACTGTTTATTTCAATTCAAAGGATCACTTATTAAAGCTTATCCATGTATTTGCTTATTTGCAACTGCTTATTAAAGGAGATGAATATCAACATTAAGCATTTTTAGTGCTTGAAAACATGTCCTAAAATAAACTTTACTCTCATTGGAAATTCTTATTTCACTTTTACAAGGTTTACCTGCATAATCAAACGCCAAAGAAGATTTGTGAATTTGACCTTTGTCATCCCATTTATCAGACTATTAACTCAGTCTCACATCCATTTTTAAAAGGTTAGCATCCACTTTGCATTACCTTCTTCCAATTAAAATGAATAATACACCAAGGCAGGCACTAAAGTGGCTGCTCTTTGCTAGTCTGATTCTACCAGCCTCTAAGACTAGAAATAGAAAGGGCTTATGACCATAATCTATTTGGAAATTATGACTTTCTACATTTTTGGAAACTTACATGAGTATTTGCTATCACTCACAAGAAAACTAGTAATATTACAAATGGTTATTTTGTACTTTTTTTTAACACAACCAACCTGAAAGCATAGTCGATGTTTTATCTAATTATTCCAGATGCTAAATTCTTCATTTCCCTATTGTCTTTCATAATATAATTATAATATATAATATAATAAAAATATAGTTCAATATAAGAATATATTATAATTATATATATTATATTATAAATATATTATATATTATAAATTATAATATAAATTATATTATAAATTTCTGTATTATAAATATTATAATTGTCACAAAATTATATAACATAATAATAACATAGTTCATAGAGATCGGTTTTGTAACACCCAAGTTCGTGGAACTTCCAAACATAGCTTTAGAATAAAATTTCACTGTGTAATAAGGGCAGGGATCTATTTTCCCTTTAAGAAAATTACTCAATATCCCAGTGAAAGCCAGATGCAGAAACAGGTGACCTTACTTTTGTATTCCAGGTGGAAGCCAGCAGCTGCCACGCTGATATCCGACTGGAAATGCAGGTAGAGCTGATTGGATGTGCTGTTGAGCAGTGCTGGCACGGTGGTACCTGTGAGAAGTGATGCAGGTTGAGCTTTAACATCAGTGATGTGTTCACTCTTCGCATTATAAAATCAGTAAGAATATCATACTAAGTGATATATGTTAGAGAAAGACAAATGTTATAGGATATCACTTATATGTGAAATCTAAAATATAATACAAATGAATCTATTTACAAAACAGAAATAGACTCACAGGCATAGAAAACAAACTCATGGTTACCTAAGGGGAGAGGGAGGGAGGGAGGGAGGGAGGGATAAATTAAGAGTTTGGGATTAGTAGATGCACACCGCTGTATATAAAATAGATAAACACAAGGATTTACTGTAGAGCACAGGGAGTATATTCATTAACTTGTAATAACTTATAATTTTCAGATTATAATGAAAAATCATCTGAAAATATATACATATTTAACAGAATCACTTTGCTGCACACCTGAAACTAACACAATATTGTAAGTCAACTATACTTCAAAAAAAGTCACTGAGGATATTTGTTTAGGTTTACAGATCCCTTTAACTTGTCTGATCGCCACATATTTAACCCAAGTATTGGCTTTGATGGTTATACTTTTAGCCACTCTCTTCTTCCAGGTCAAGTAAGAAATTCCACATTTTCTCTGCCCTCCTCAGGCAGATGTGACATCTCTTTATCATATCAGTGAAAACACACAAATTTTTATGCTTCACCATTCATTTGACTCTTCACATTGTTTTCTTTTAACAACATAACCATTTGCTTTTTTTTTTTTACTTGTCACGAACAAAGAGGGGAAAAAGTCTCAACACGCAAGTCATATGGAGGTTGGGGAAGCAGTTAGACTGTAGATCTGATGCAATATATTATCCAGAAGAGGTTGCTTTTGACTATATATTCTCTTCTCTATCCCTGTGTAACTCGTACTGAATAATCTTCTTTCTGAGATCTGCAAATGATTTCAATGAAACACACATGGAAAGGAAAATACAGGTTTATTTTACATAATGCCTCGTTTAATTAAAATGTTCTAACCTACCTGATAGCAGCTGACAAATCAGGAGATTTAGTGATGCTGAGGACCAGGGTGACAAAAAAGCCAGGGTACCCAAGGTGCCGAGGAAAAGCATGTGTTCATCAGCCAGAAGTGTAAAACATGTGGGCGGAATGTATTGTAATATGGGAAAACAATAGCTAGCTTAAATCCCTTTTTACCAAAAGGGTACATGCTTGATATTCTACTGTATTCAAATCATTCTCTGAATAAGTACACACTTCCTATATGTGAAGGAAATACCCATCACGTAAAACTCATCATGGTGCAGGCAAATTACTAGATGAAGATGATGCTAATGTATAAAGAAAGAAATATAACTTTAAATAACAAAACAAGGAAATAAACTGATAATTATCCAAGACAGATGAAGAATGTTGCAAGGTTAATATCCTTTGTCACCCTTCACTCTCTGCTTAAATGATTCTAAGATCCTCCAACAGCTGTAATTAAACCAATGACTCCAGGTAAGGACTCCAGCCATCCGTCCCATCACTTGGCTGTCAAAGGCTCTTGGAAGATGATGTGAACACAACTCAACTCATAATCATCCCTGCAGAGCCTGGGTGACCTCCTGTGTCCCCACGTCCATCCACACTGTTAACACCTGCTGAAGTCCTCCCATCAGAGGCCCCCTCCCTCTCCGTGACCTGTGCTGCCCTACAGGCAGCTGTCAGACCCTAACGAGCCAGACTTCTCCATCCTTCTTGGTTTCACTCACTCCATCCCTCCATCTTGACCACCATCATCCCAGCACAAGCCACCAGTGCTATTAACCAGGATGAGGGGATAGTACCACACTCCTAACTTGTTTCCTGAATCTACTGTTGTCTCAATCCAATTCAATCTCCACTCAGGAGTCGGAAAGCTCTTTTTAAGATGGACACATGATTATGTCATGTTACAGTTCTCCTAGATTCCTGGTCATCTTAGGATAAAATTTCAGCCTCCGTGATTTGACCTAAAGACCCTGCCTGATCTAACTACTACCTGCATTTCTAGCTGCTTCTCACTACTCTATTTCACAACTCATTTTCCTGTTCAAGGTGTTCCCATAATCGTAGTCTGGGATGCTCTTTCCCTCTCCTCTATCCATTTTGCCTTTCTTATTCCTACTCATTCAAAAATCTCCACTCTTCTCAAACTAAGTGTTTGCTGAATGATAAACATTTAGAAAATGTCTTCAGGGCTTCCCTAGTGGCGCAGTGGTTGAGAGTCCGCCTGCCGATGCAGCGGACACGGGTTCGTGCCCCGATCCGGGAAGATCCCACATGCCGCGTAGCGGCTGGGCCCATGAGCCATGGCCGCTGAGCCTGCGCGTCCGGAGCCTGTGCTCCACAACGGGAGAGGCCACAACAGTGAGAGGCCCGCTTACCGCAAAAAAAAAAAAAAAAAGAAAATGTCTTCAGATTTAACCCCTTTGTTATCTGACCTTGGTTTGATGCATGAAGATAGATACATACATACATACATAGACTTTTTTTTTTTTTTTTTTTTTTTTTTTTTCGGTACGTGGGCCTCTCACTGTTGTGGCCTCTCCCGTTGCGGAGCACAGGCTCCGGACGCGCAGGCTCAGCGGCTATGGCTCACGGGCCCAGCCGCTCCGCGGCATGTGGGATCTTCCCGGACCGGGGCACCAACCCGCGTCCCCTGCATCGGCAGGCGGACTCTCAACCACTGCGCCACCAGGGAAGCCCCTATACATAGACTTTTTTAATTGCACAGTCATGGAGGGGGAAACATAAGCCTATTCCTGCAGGTCAGCAGACACATATAAAGAGAGATTATTCCTTGAAACTAATTAATAGCTAATGGAGTGCAGATAGGGAAATGTTGCAAAGTGGGGTGACCTCAAGACAAGAAGGAGACATCCACCCAAAACTCCAGTTTTAACCCATTTTTTTTCAAATTGTATGACATTTGCTGTCCTCTCACTCATGTATTATTTCTGTATATTTGGATAATGTCTGCAGAAAGAACAATGTTATCTAACCAGGTAAGTTTTAATTATAGCACCTGTACTACTTTCTGCCTGGTTTTACCTGTAACTTCAGATAATCAGTGTATTTAATAGCCTTCATCCCCCAGTCATTTCCACACACAGGTACTCAACACACACTTTTGACTTTTTATCTTCCCTAACTGTGTTACAGTGGAATCAGAAAAACTGCTTCCACTCCTGACTCTGACACAACTCAGTTCTGTCACTGAAAGCATTTGAATATGTTCTAATTCTGTAAAATAAAGATAACAGTACATCCCTTATATGTGAGTCATACATGTGCTGTGTGTGTGAAAGTGCTTTGTGGATTATCACGTCCCCTCTAAATGTTCTTGTTAATTGCAGCAAGTAAATTCATGAACAACAGTCCTGTTTGTACTCCTGTGATGATATATAGTCATTTGTTTTCCTACAAAAGATGCTGGATCTCAATGCCCCAGGTGGCATATGAGGCGTGCTGGGGGTGCTGGGAGGATGCTAGGCGGCCGGCACCTGCTGCAGCCACAGAGAGTCCTGCCCTGTGCGCCCCTGCAGGGGGCTCCCGCTTAGGGCTCTGCTCAGAAGGGACTCTCAGAAGCAGCTTATTCCCGCTGTTCAAAATGCAACTGAGAGATTTTTTTGTGTGTGTGGTATGCGGGCCTCTCACTGTTGTGGCCTCTCCCGTTGTGGAGCACAGGCTCTGGACGCGCACGCTCAGCGGCCATGGCTCACGGGCCCAGCTGCTCCGCGGCACGTGGCATCTTCCCGGACAGGGGCACGAACCTGTGTCCCCTGCATCGGCAGGCAGACTCTCAACCACTGCGCCACCAGGGAAGCCCAGCAACTGAGAGATTTTTTTAAAACTATTGCCACAAGCAGAATACTTTTGATCGCATTGTCTCACTGTGACCTAGACAGAACCGCACACACAGAAAGCTGAGAAATCGCATTACAGCTCTGCAGACTCCACTCTCAGCACATGGATATTTACTTTCCCTCAATCCCAACTGTCAGCTACAAATTGGTATGAATTTTGCTCTGTCTTATCCACTTAAAATTTATAAGCTGTCTACTTCCCAAAATGATTTTAAATGGCTTACAATGTGAGTCTTACATACACATGGCTATCCAGACAGAAAAGGAAAATTAAAAAATTGAATTTATTCAAGAAGTTAGTCAATCATTTTTCCGGAAATAAGTACCTCTAACAACTACCCATTCTTGTTTGTTTTCAGTCAACAACTAACTTTTAAAATGGGTTCAGATTCTCCTTTGTAAATATTTTGAAAGTATCATAGGAACAAAAAAGTGTAAAACATATTTTAAACATTTTAAAACATATTCAGATTTCATGGCTGATGTGTCATTTCTTCCATATAAAGTTAAAAAAAGACTCCTTTTAAAATATTTTAAATAGTTTTTAGCTTAAAGTTGCAAATATAGTACAGAAAACTCCCATATACCCACATCTGGCCATATATTACATAATAATGATATCTATGTCTATGTTTCCACAATATATATGTGTGTAAAATTATTTTATTCTAAACCCTCTGTGAGCAAATTGTAGACATGATGACTCACTTCTTGTAAAAACTCATTGTGCATTTCCTCAAACAGAGCAGTTCTAAAAAAAACCCAAAAACAAAAACAAAAAAAACTAACACAGATGCAACAGTACCATGTATTCTACAGAAATCACTGGAATTTCGACAATCTGCCAATAATGGGTTTTCCAGCAAAAGTACTCCATCCATGATTACTTCCCTTCAGTTTTTTTTTTTTTTGTCTGGAATAGTTTCTTAGTCTTTCTTTCCCTTTCATGAACTTGATACTTTTGAAAGACACAAGCCACTTTTTGTGTGTAAAATATTTTTCAAAATCAATTTTTATTTTAGAAAATTATAATTCAAAAAAATTATTTTTACAAATTATACCATGATAAAACTTAATAAAAACTACTCATGTGAAATATTTTTCTTTAACATTTTATAAGTTAATCAAATGCATGCCTGAAAGGATTTGTTGTTGTTTACATAGGGGGTTCTCACAATTTTAGTATTATATCAATATTCATTTAAGCTGAGACTACACTCGAACATAAGTTTAGAAAATGGCGTTACAAAAGATTGGGAGTGAGTAGTTTAAAAAGAAAAAACAAAACATGCAGGGCTGCTGTGCAGTAATAAATCAGATGTTTTCACTGCCGTAAGTCTCAGTGCAGCCAAACTTCAAAACCAGTCCTCCAAAAAAGGTGAAGGCATTTAATAAAATGATTTTTCTTTAGCAACATAACCTCCAAAGAGAATGTCTGACGTTCTCTGACTAGATTCAGATGGTGATGCATTTTTGGAAAGAATATCAAAATGTGATGCTGTATTCTTCAGAGGTCACCATATTTGCCGGCTCTCAGGGGTGTGAGGTGCCTTGGGACGCTTCCAGAGGCTAATTCAGGGCACTTCCTCTCAAACTCAGCTTTTAGTGACATCATGCTGGTTGTTTGAAATCAGCCCTGGTGGGGGTATTTACGCACCACAGCAACTGCAATTCTAAGCCAAATCAAACTTTTTTGTTCATATGTTTGTTTGTTTTGAGAGCAGGTTTATCAGTTCACCAATGCGCAGGTGTCCTGATACTGGAGATCTTAACATGACTGCCTGAGGAAGGTGGTGTCTGCCAGGCTTCTCGACTCTTGAGTTACTTCTTTCGTCCTTTGCAGTGAATGAGGGCTAGGTGGGGAGACGCACTGAGACTGTGGCTCTCTGTTCCTCACCAGAATCTCACACGCTAGTTTCAGCATTCACTGATGTTCCAATGTGAATCATTTGCTGTCCTAATGGCTGCCAAATGGTGATTCTCTAAATCCATCTCCTTCTAGATTAGTCTGGATTCTGCAAGGGAAGGCTTTCTCTTTCACTCATTCCGTTCACGCATGTATCTATTTACATCAGTATGGATCCATACATTTCTATTTTATACGAAATGGTTCATCATGTGTGCTTTTCCCATCAGAACCTTGGAGTCAGCAACTCCCCAAGAAGCACTAGTTCCTTTAAGGGAGAATGGTATGGAAAGTGGCATCTAGAAACCTAGAATTGGGTATGAGGTGGGTTCATGGCTACTGGGGTAATTGTTTTACACCTCTCAAAAGACAGAGGTAGGAAATACGTACACACACACACACATCCGCATCCACACTTACATTTTCATTTTCCTCTGTGTCTACAGCTACACATATGAAGACCATGAGTTCACACCAATGTCTCAAATTCAAATCCGTCACAACCAGCTCTATGCCAGCCTTCCTCATTTCCATTTTCCCACTCCCTTCTCAGTCACCGAAAAAGCCAGTTCACAACATCCTCCATATGTTTACTCATGTTCTCAGTTCTCACGTGCGTCCCCAACCTTCCAACTGTGCCCCAACCCCCTTGCTCCACCACCTCCTTACGTGGTCCCCAACTGTGCCAAACACGTCCAACAAGCATATGAGAAAAGGAAAATCAGCCAATCTAAAGTTCATTCCCCCCACCCCCCTCACCCAATTAACTTCAGTGAGACACCCTGTTGGGCCCACAGGGTAATAACCCACTCTTTCTTCCCAGCTCGGGGGTCCGACAAAAGTGACCCGCTGCCTTCACATCAGCCCTCCTGCTCGTGGACGACAAAGCTTTCTCCTTCACACCTGCGTTCCGGTGCTCTTGTTCTAAGACTCCCAACACTAGAGAAAGTGTTATGTATATAGAAGAGCCTCCTGGAGAAACGTCAGCATTGAGTGTTCTCTTGCAGTTTGTCAGTGTTTGACGATTCGGATTCACAGAGACAAGGGGATGGGCGCCATCTTACCTGAAAAACTTCCCAGTCTCGGTGCAGCCACGTCACCGCCATCGTAAATCTCAAGAGAGTCCCAGTTCTGCTCTGTGGCAAAACTGATGACTTGAATCTACCAAACAATAATAGTAACTTAATACTTATTTTTTGCTTAATAAAATTAGACTAGTCCAATAGGATTTTCATGAAATTAAAACTATACATGTAAGAGAAAAGCGAAACCAAAGAAAAGAGATCATGGAGGTGACACCCCAAAACTTCTACAAATAGCACTTCTGATAGATTTTATTCTAAAAGTCTATCATTTTTATTTCAAATGTAGAAATATGATTACAAACACTTTGTAGAAATGGTAAGAAAAGAGAAACAGGTTATGGTTTATGTATTTAGAATAACCAATACAAAAAGGGGAAAAAAAAGAAAGGAAAAACCCGTGGACAAAAGCTTTGTTTATTACTAGACTCCGGGCTTTGAGAACTTACCTGAATTCCTGATCCCTCTGTAACTATGATCTTCCATATACAGTTTAAGTTGTTACCATATGGTTCAGGGTAGCCGGGGGATAAAATTGTACCTCTCCGCTGAGTGAAATTGCCACTGCAGGGGACTAAAAGACAAACCCATATTTAGTAAAAATAAAGTACAGTGAAGAACAACGTTAATGTTGTACTTAGTGTTCTTTCACTGTGTGATCAGCTATTAAGAGATATTTTACATGGACTATGGTACTTTAAATGGCATTTTTAGCCAAGGTCAAATTTAGTCTGTTCTCTCTCTTTTTTTTTAACATCTTTACTGGAGTATAACTGCTTTACAATGGTGTGTTAGTTTCTGTTTTATAACAAGGTGCATCAGCTATACATATACATATATCCCCATATCTCCTCCCTCTTGTGTCTCCCTCCCATCTAGTGTGTTCTCTTTTAAAAATGATCAATACCATAGATTAGTATCCGCTATGCTGCTAAGTCTCAGGCACTGTCTAACGATGTCATCTCTGAAGTGAATTCTGTTTAGAGTAACTGATCTACTACAATTTAAGAAGCTCTGCAGAGTTTTCTATATGCAGACACGCAACTCAAAATGATATTAATGGGATTTATGAGCAAATCCAGAGAGGAGAAGAGACGCTTAAAATGCACAGATGAATTCAAGTGCTAAATCATGATTGCACTGGAGGTTCTTACACAAAATGAAGCAAATAAACTATAACCAACAATGGCATTGTTATTCAGCCTGCGCTAACCTATTACTTTTCAGACTTTCATCAGCACCAATTTATTAAAAGAGCATTACACAAGTAATATAACAAATCAACACTGTAGTGATTTTTCCCCCAAATGAAATTATGTTGTATACCCATGGCTTGAGATGACATACTTAATAAGTATCGAGAAGGAAAACATGTTTCATGCTTGTTAATCTGATGAGTTGTTCCATGAAACAATAACTTTTAGGGTTTGGCTGCTACTCAATTATTTCTGATAAATTGCCCTTTAAATAGGTCTGGAGCATGGATCAGTTCATGTGGACTGAAGAGCAGCTCTTCAGTGCTGCTGTGACCCCGAGATGGAGGACCACGTGCAAGTTATCCCACCTTAGGGACACACGCTTACCTACGCAGCTTGGGATTGTGTCATTCCACTGAGCGAGAGCGTTGGGCACGGACTGACAGCGGATGGCCATGGAGCCCTGGAGTAGGTATCCTGGGTTACACTCAAAGCGAACGATGGAGCCTGCTGAAAACTCCAAACCAATTCTCCTCCCATATCTGGGCTCGGGAACAGAGCTGCACTGGGTGTCACTGGTCCGAGGAACAGCTAGAGGCAAGACACACAACACAACCATCTGCATGTGCATCGTGAAGCCATGATATTTCCTTGAAAATAGAATTTAAGATAAGTCTAGAAAGAATTTATGTTAATGTGGAAATTAATAATGCCTTTCACAGTCTCTGTAGGGGATGATTTAGGGAGCACTTCCACATCTACACGCATCTTCATGTCAACCCTGAGGACCACCTCGTATTCCCATTTCTGACGAGGAAAACATGGCATATGGAGAATTAGTGCTTTATGAGGACTGAGCGATATTCATGCATTTACAATTAATTAAGCACCCAGATCACTGCGCCAGGGATAATGAGATGACTAAGAACTTGTACTTATCCTCGAGGACCTCAGACTCTAGTACGAAAAGCTGTTACATAAAGGATTATTTATAAATGGCCATGGTGATTTAATAGCAAAATTAAAAATAGAACTACCATATGATCCAGCAATCCCACTTCTCAGCATTTATCTGAAGGAAATGAAATCACTATCCTGGAGAGATATCTGCACCACCATGTACATAACAGCATTACTTGCAATAGCCTAGCTATGGAAACAACCTCCATGTCCACCAATGGAGAAATAATATAGTACATACCTACAATGGAATATTATTCGGCCATTTAGAAAGGAAGGAAATCCTACCATTTGCAACAACATGGATGGACCCGTATTCCACACGCTAAGTGGAATAAGCCTGTCACAGAAGAACAAATGCCGCATGGTCTCATGCATAGGAAGCAATTAAGAGAAACAAACTTATAGAAGCAGAGAGCAGCCGGTGGCTGCCAGGAGCTAGGGGAGCGGCAAGTGCGGAGCTGCTGTTAAACAGGTATAAAGTGTGTCATGTAAGACGCCCAAGTCCTAAAGATCTCCCATACAAAGCTGTGCCTATAGTTAATAGTGCTGGATTGCGCACTGCTAATTTTAAACAATGTAATCCGTTCATTTTAAACAATGATTTAAAGGACTTAACCTGAGAGGGTAAATCTCATGTTACCATAATAAAAACAAACCCCACATACCATAAGAAAACATACAGTTAAACAATTCATTCTGTACAGAAAGACTTGGGAGGGAACAGAGGGGAATGGGAGTTTGCGCCACGGTCTGAGAGCAGAGCTGGTAATAAGACCCAGCCGATGGCCTCATTCCCAGGGGTCTTCCCATTGGACCAGCGATTCTCCGAGGTGGGAGGTGGGGATGGGAGAGCAGTTTGGGGCTGGAGGGAGTGCTGACACTTCCCCAACGTATCTAATATTGTAACTGTCCGTTTGGAAATGAAAAAAAGAGTCTATACAGCAAAGAACAAAGTTTAATAATATATTCCAGCTGGTGGGGACATCATTTGGCCTGAAGGCTGGGAGAAAGACAACGAGCAGCTCTGACACCGACACCTGGTTGCTGCCCGGCCTGAGAGCTGGCTGTCCTCCTGTTGACCACACACAGTCTCCGAGGTCACTGCCTGTTCGTGATCACAAGCAATATTGGGAACACTATGCAGGCCACGGAAAAGAACAGAAATTCCCCTCTCCAGACTAACATGAATCATGACCTCTACTAATCACAGTTGCAGCCCTGCTCTGTTCCTTCTACACCCGACGTAAAAACAAAGATGCCCATCGTCACAGCGAACCCCTGACAGCGGTGAATCCCAAGCAAAATCATGCTGCCTGCGGTCCCGCCCCGGGTCCCCCAGCACAAGCCTGCATCCTGTAACTACCCCCCACCCCGTACTTTCTTCTTGTCCCCAGGTTCTCCACGGAGTGTGGATCTTATGGTCTTTGATGCTGGGCCTGGCGGCTGAGCCTCATTCCGGTGAGACGTGTACTCAGGTTGTAGATCAGAATTCACTGATAGGCAGCGAATTATCGCTATGAGATTTTTCTATTTATAAAAAGAGGCACGAGATAGTTTGAAAAATACTTCAGTGGCAAAGGGGTCTGCCACCCCAAACAGACTCTTTGAGAAACAGAGCCACAAGGTACGCACTTGGGAGTCTGCATTTTTGGCTTCTGTCCCTGAGTTAAAAGTCAGTTTGTGTTTATTGTCTCCAAGACCCCGTTCCTCTCCATCCTCGTGTGCCTTCATTCGAAAGGGGCCATTTTATTTAAAAATAATCCTTCTGTCTTTAAGATCCTTTCCCCAATACACTGGCATCTTGTTTTGAGTTGAACCTGAACAATAACAGACACCATTTGGGTAAATTGCTGGTCAGGAAGCAATTCTATGAGAATGGAAGTCAGAAGACTGTTTTGATGAAACTACGTTTCAATTCAGTGTTGAAATATTTTTGATCAGAAGGCAAAAGTTAATAAAATTGTGTATACTGTCTAATAGCTATAGTCAATAAAATTAATGATACTACAGAATGTTCTTTTCTATAACTGAAAACAATGCAGAATATAAAATATTCTATTGTAATAAAATATGGCTTAAAACTTATATTTGCCATATTTTTATGTCTGGGTTTTTTGTTACAGTTGAACAGTAGCATGAGAGTGATAAATAAATAAATAAACAAATACATAAAATGATATTCCACAATCAATTCTTGAGAATTTTTTACAAATATGGAGAAATATCTCCAATCTTAACTGTTCAATTTGTCCTGAACTACTTGGGAAGCACCCTGTATTCGTGGCCAAGTTTCCACACTTGTCTAAGTGGCCTCAAACATAGCATTTTTCCAGGGTATCACAAATGAGGAGAAACACACCATCGAGGGTCATCTGTACGCATGTCACTATTAAACCTTTCTTCATGAACTTCAGAGTTGTCTATTTTCAAGGAAAATAACAATAAGTGAATAATACCTGCATTTGAATGAAATGATGGAGGACAATTTTTAGAGGAAGAAGTTTGCAAAGCTAAGAAACCAATTTTAAGTATCTGAGAAAGTGAGACAGAGGAAACCTAGGAAATAGAGGCATCAAAACTGCATGTAATATCTGGGGGAAAATTCCAGCAGTTAATCCATGCTGATGAACTTGTCCCTTTCAGCCCATCCTCTGGGGCTTGCCCTCACCTGGAGGTTTCGGGCCACATCAGAGAGAAATTCTATTCCGGTAGCCATTATTCTCCATCTTTCAGTAAATGCTTTGCACTACTGTGAAGCAAAACTGAAATCAACCCAGTGCCAAGTGGACAGGGAATGGGGTCAGCCTGGAACAGAGGGTGATGAACACAGTGATTGGCTTCTCAGGCCGAGGCCTGTGTTGGTTCAGAGACTGGATGGTATTCTCTGGGACTTTCATGACACTGAAAACGGGCGATATTGTGAATATGGGGAAAAGGGGAACACAATGTGATGGAATCTTACATCACCACAAATGCTCTAGGCTACAGATGTGTGCATGCAGTTCATTCACTGCACCTCTTTTAGAGTAGGTGGAGTGAAAGAGAACAACAGCGATAATAAAATAAACCTGAATGCAGACAAGAGCAACCTGTCCAAGTGAAGCAGTCTTCCCTATTTCATTTAGTGACACAGGGACATATTCTATTTCTGAAAATCACTCTGTCTTCCTAGTTTAAAAATCTGATTTGACAAGCCATTACTAGTCGGTGAATTCAAGCATACATCACTGAATTATGCACAAAACTTTATGCTCAATCTCCTTTGTAAAAAGTATGCATTTTATAAGCTCTTGAAACAAAATGTGAGTTTCTTAGAAGTGGAAAACCAACTAAGCTGTATAATTTACGCCATCTGAGGAAACATGAGGCCTGGGGGAAAATCAACGAAAACATGTATTTGCATGCCTAGGAAGGACCTCACGCAAAGAAAACCTTACTGTAAATTCCTCCTACCCAAACTTAGAAAAAGCATTTCCATCTCTCTAGCTCTGTTTCTGGTATCTGTTTATTTTAGGAAAACCCTGGCAGAGGACAGTCCTGAGAGCTGCTGAGTCTGGGAGACTGGCAGCTGGAAGGCTAAAGGCAGGTTGCTGTGTGGTGAGGCTGGGAGATGAGAAATGTGACCCGGAAAGACAAAGACGTGGCCAACTGGCATTTGTAAGTTGTGCACAGTGGGGAGGTTTGATATAAAAGCACAGCTCCATTTTCCCCTTAAAATATTCAGTAAGTCCTGCATGGCTTACTAATTTTGGTGTGAGTGAGTTATTTTGAGGGAACTAAAAGGCGGGTTGAATTCTACACTGAAACACACAAGAAAAATAGACTATCTGTGGAAATAGCAGGCATAAATGTAAGACAATTACAAATAGTAGTATATTGATGAGACATTGTCAACCACCAAGTTTAACACAGACACATTCAGTCGTGTGCACAGACAGAGCAGAGAGGCAGAGGGTAGTGTAGACAGTTTTCATAAATGAGGATGTGCCTCAGAGTAAGCAGGAAAGGAGAAAAGAGTACTTGCTCTGCCTTTGTTGGTCTATGTGGCCCCATAGCTTGCTTCTTGTGTCGATTCCAGTGTTAACAAGGTGGATTCTAGTATTAAAAGGTGTGTATTTTGGGCCAGAAAATGTTGCTAAGTGCAACATAACTACTTCACAGAATAGAATCAAGGGGACTTTAATGAGACTGGGTTTCGTGTACCAAGAGGATGCTGGGCTTTTCTCCAGCCCTGGCAACGTGTCACGGCGGTGGTCCTTGACGGCCACTAGTTGGTAGGCCAGACTGCAATGACCACAATAGCCATGAGCAGCAGTAAAATCACCGTTATCATCCCACTGAGAACCCAAACTCACATTCTCCACTTTATTCACCATCCTAGAGACAGCTCCTCTGGACAGTGTTGGAAAGGGGACCCCCACCAGGGGTGTGGAGAGACGGTGCTGAACTTGTTAAGAAATAGTAGGTGAGTCTCCAACACGGCGGGTTTCTGAGGACTATTTGATTTTTATGTTTGCATTGACCTAGAAGACCTTGACATTAGGGGTAGAATATTTCCTATGGAGTGACAAAGAGCATTAAAACCTGTAGAACCACATTTACTGATGGCAGGTTCTGCCAGTCTCTTGGTCCGAGAGCTTAGGAAGAGGAGGGGCAGCTATGGGAATCCCCACCATGGACATTCAGGGAGTTCCAGGGTGCTAGCGAGTGGGGATGGACGGGGGGTTTCTCCTGGATGCGTAAAAGGAAATCTAAAACATTCTGAACACGTTCATGTTTAAAGGCAAGCACTGTACTCCTCTTAAGTATTCAAGGGAGATGTTACAGTGTCCAGGAGTGACTGTTAGAATGATTACAGGGACTCTCACTCCAGGAGGATGCACTGTGGTGTGAGGGGTCACCCCATTAGCCTTCTTGGGTACCCATGTATCCTCATGCACCCTCTTACCTCCCTCACTTTTCAATGTACCCTTCTACTCCAAAGCAGCATGGAAAGCAAACAAGCAAATACAACCCAGCAGAGACATAAAAGTTACAATACTTGGTAAAAAAAAAAAGCCTCTATACTTCCATTTCTTCACCAGATCAGAGGGGCAGCAACATCCTCACCACCACCTTCTCCGTGTTGTTCACCAGGGTGACACGGAGGGTCAGGAGCTGCCTGGGTCGCGTACTACGGCTTTTTGTACCTGACACCTGCACTCATTCTCCACCGAAGTCTGAACAGCTCTTTACAACAGAACTGTCTGTGAACAAGGGTTACACAGCCCATAGCCATGCAAGTCAGAAAGTCCCTGCGCAATTTTAAGCTTTAATAACTTATGGAGGAATGGAGTCGTACGTGGTATGTGAAAGCACTATTCAGAACGTTTTTACACAATAGAGTTCAAATAATTTCTAGGCTTCCACTAAACTACTATCTTTCAGAAGGCCATGTTCAATTTAACTTCTGAGATGTTCTGAAAACTTTCCCAGGTGCTCCTGAGTGATTTATAAATTGCATTCATGATTCTAGTTCTTTAGATCTGAAGGATTTGGCTTTGATAAAAACACATCCATTTTTGCATAAACTCACTGTAGGAACAAAGCAAGATAAGGAGATATATTGGAACTTTAGAAGAAATACTGAGTATGTTAGAGACATATTCTTAAGTTAGGAGAAATACTGAGTATGTTAGAGACATATTCTTAAGTGCAAGGAAAATACATTTCTTCTATAAATGATTTCCTCTTTTCACTTTTATGTATGTTATACATTTTAATGATAATATGTTGCTTTAAAACAAGAAATATAATTTTAAAAACCATGACTTCTGAAGATAACATGTGCAAATAGGACAGACATAGGGTCATGTGCTTCAGATATTTTATTTGATAATCTGATCAATTTTCTAATCTTCATCAAAAATTAAAGGAAGTCCCTGATTGAGGCAGACAATGCCAGGAACTTGAATTTTTCCAGGACAAAAAATGTACTTAAACCAATCGGTCCAGTTTCCTTAGAGGTCACGCCAACTTACTTTGGTTTGTGAATCTGCTTCTGCAAAGTAACAAAGAATTTATTTAAAGAAAATTAGAAGTGGGTGAGCGGTGAGTCACCTAAACTGGACCCTCTCCTATAAAGTTCATTTTAAAAAATACTGGTTTAATTATTTATATTTTAACAAAGGTTTAATTAGAACCATGTAACCCATTTTAATGTAATAGCATCATCACCCAAGCAATAGCTCCTTAAACTAGATTAGAGATATTTTTCCTCCTACCTGCCCATCAAACATCATTCTCACTCTTTCCGTAACTTTTAAATCATCTTATTGCCGAACGCTGAAGGGTTTTTATCGTGAAATATTTTGAGGCCACACATTTCACAGTGTGCGATTATCAAAAATCATTTATGAATGATATGACAGATTGTTACTCTCTATTATTTTATGAAAAACATGATGCTGTCAAGCATGTTTTCTGGAGGAGTCTTTATTAAAGGAAAGAAGCCATTGCCAGGAAGTGATTCTCCTCCACTTCTGAAGAAAATGTTCAAGAGCGGCCTGTAATCTATCCAGCCTCCAGCAAAACTGAGACCTAGAAAAGCTAAGTATTCTTAGTTTATCGCTGAAGATGACAACCTCTTTCCCATCTCAGCTGTACAGTCATCGCAGGTCAGATCCAGAGTCAGGCTCTGTGCCTCTGAAAGTGGACGGACAGTCCATAGGGTGTATTTTCAAATTCATGTAATGGATATGCAAACTGAAGGTGAACTAGAAACAGGAAAAAAAACTGCATTGTTCAGAAACTTTGTGCAATCTCAAGCATTTTGAATAAGCTCCAAATTCAAAAATAATTATAAAGGGGTGAAAGTGCCTAAAGTTAATAGAATACAAGCAAAATAAAATAGGTATTTCAAGGGATAGAAACATGGATGGTATTCTGGGTTTAGTTTGGTTTTGTTACCTTTCCTTGACAATTAGTTCTTACAGTAAGATTTGAAATTGTACCATGCGTTTTAAATGTATTTCATTAAGACAGTTACTAAAATCTATTATGAAATATTTTACTTAATTTTAACTAGGTTAGGTGAAATATTATAACACATTTGAAATCATTTTGCAAATTGTGTTGTGCTATACTAAGGTAATCTAATCAATATTTGTTTCGTCATCATGCCAGATAATCGAAGCGTTATTGCATCTTTGTCTTAGAAGTATCACATTTAACTGTCAAAAGAAAAAACTTTAATATTTTTATTAAATAATTTCATTCTAAATACACGGATACCCTCAAATTCTTAAATATTAAGAAAAAGTGCAACTCAGATGTTTTGGTGCTGAAAGCAGTGGTACGAGCAGTGTGTGGAGCCGGGCGGAGGTGGCAGAGACTCACCTTGATAGACAAAGTGGAAACCCCGTGCAGGCGCCCCACTCTTCGCGCTGAATCGGAGCAGAATCTGATTGGATGTGGCCAAAGGCAACGTCTCACCTGGAGGGAAAAACAGACAGAGATAACACGCAGGATCCATTCAGTGCACGGCCTGTGGTGGACAATGTTTGGGAAAGTAATCATTAACTTGGAATTGCACTTTTACTTTTTGAACTTTCATAAAACTTTGCTTTGGCGTGTAGAACCCAAACACATTGTTTCTACAAAGATTTAAAAACTCTATTCTTGCCTTGACATTCCATTAAAATGTTGTTTTCATCGTGATCTCCTTTATGCTTCTTTTGAAGAAAGCACTGATATAGGCCAATTAGCTGATAATGTGGGAAATAGAAGCGGGTGAATCATTGACTCAGAATCAACTTTGACAGTTACTTGCTAGGATTTTACTCAGAATTAAGAAAATGTCTCAGAATCCAAAGCTGATTTTAAAAAAAATAAAGAACTCAGAAAAACAAAAAAAAACACAAACCTGTGAAATGTATTTTTCAGCTCTTAATGTGCAGGAATGGTCTCAAGTACTCTGAGCGGCGTGTGAATCGCTTAAGCTTTTCAGAGGTGAATTTGTCAGGATGTATCAGTATTTTAAATGTGTATCTTCTGATGCATTTCTGGACATTACATCATTGGACATTGGTCTTAACAGGACATACGTCTTAAGATCTGTGGTTAGTAATACTGAGAAACTGGAAATAACCGAATCTTAGCCTTGGTTGATCACAGGCTGTGACGCAGGAGTATGGCTTGATGTTGTGTTGGTAAATGATGACAATGTAGCAGTGGTACGAACGAGGGCCATGACATCCATGAGGGGTTGGGGTAAATAAACTCCTTCATTAACCCATCTGAATACTATTCAGCAAATGGTGTTTGGTGTATATTCATATTTGTTGATAGGAAAGACCTCTACATGTGATTTTAAATGAATGTATGGGATAAAAATTAAATTGTGAAAAATATCCCATGTTTTATGAAGTTCCACGTATGTTTACATGCATATATAGGGGCACACGTGAATGCATGTATGTGTATACACATCTGCACCTTTATAGACGTGTGACTGTGGTGCATCTCCACATGTATGCATGTAAAAGTTTGGAATGAGTCAGACCAAAATGTCAATAGTGTTTCTCTTCAGGAAGATTACGACACTTAGAATAGAAAGCAAAGTAACAAGATAGTTTATTACCCCTTTTTTCTGATATTTTTATTTTTCACTGAGATGGATATTATATTTTCCACAATCTTAGTAAGCAAAATGATAAAGACAGGTGATTTTATATGTGGGATAAAAATGCATTTGAAATTTTACATTGAAAATTAGATTTTACTGAACAAGCAAGCAAGTTCAAAGATGATTAAATTTCTCCTTCACAAATGAAAATAAAAATAGACGAGTTTAAAATTAATTACCCTGGCTGTGTAACTAGAATTAAAGACAAAATTCATTGAAAGTTTACCTGAATGAGACCCAGAGAGTGAACTGAGAAGTCTGGCCTGAGGGTGCGTTCCATCAAACAGTTCTGTCAAGTCATTCAGTGCTGTCTGGAAATAGGCAAACTGCCCAAATACCACTGAAAACAGAGGGGGTGGGTCGGCACAAAATGCTTTCTTAAAATGAAAGAAATGAAAATGGTGATCATACTGTTTATTGATACCTCCCAAATATCATGATCCTAAGAATCCTGTAAAAAAAATTAGCTTATTTTCTCTGCTTTCTAGAAGTTTTCTGTTGCTTAAACAATTTTATTTTGCTTCTTGATCTTTTGGTACTTAATAAAAGGAATAAAATTACTGTTCCATGTACAGTTTGAACATTAAAAGAAGACTGTTTTTCTTATAATACTATGTTAGGATAGTAGAAGAATAACCATAAGGTGGTCCTATTTCTTTAAGAGTAATTAATGACATTTTATTCAGTGAACAGTAGGTATGGAATCAAGATACCCATTGGTTTTTAAAGCATGCAATTAGTTGGGGAATTTAAAATTCTTCACCTATGATTATGACAGTGCCAAATTCATATGAACTCACTACAATTTATACACGATTCAGCAACATATTATAGCAATTTCTGACTTGTTTTACTCTACAGTTTATATATCTTACAGGTTATGTAAATTTCAAGAACACACTTCCTCCAAGTAAAACATTGCAAGTATTTTACTACTTCAAATTTAATCATTTTTATATACAAATGGATAACATACAGGGCCTTTACAGTATTTAGAAAAACTTGTGATTTAGTCTCCATTTACAAGCAACAATCAACAATTATCTATGTGAAAGGTTTAAACTCAAATCATTCTAAATCATTCTGAACAAGAAATGGAGGTGTGTGTATCAGTTATACATGAAAGAATTAATCTATGTGTAAGCAAAATGGAGGAAAATCTAACTATAGCAGCTGGTGTGTATTTATATTATATTTTATTACATTATATCATATCATATATTATATGTGGCATATATTCTATTACATATATGTATTACATACAGTGCACATATACATGCATGTATAATATATTACACATATATGTAAGAGAATATATGCATATATATATATATATATATATATATATATATATATAGTACTTTAAGATTTTATAATCTCCTAGAGAAGCACAATTAAAGGAAGCATGTGAGCAAGGTGAATTTCCCAGTGGCTGAAGTGCTCTGAACACAGGCGCTAGAAAGAGGGACAGAACTTTCTTCTGGATCCCATGAGGGAGGCTCCTGCGTGCACAGCCCTCCCTTCACTGTTCCCCCACCTCAACATTCAGTCTTCATCTTGCTTGAGTCTCGTTTGTAGGAGAAAAGTGAATCTCACACACGTAATTCCTACCTTCTTTTCAAGAAATGCTTAGAAAGCATAAGCTTTATAGTGGACACTAAGAATGAAGGGCCGATCAAGATAGAAACTTTGTCCCAGGAACATCACATGCTAAGGTCTGCGGTAGTTGCCACAACAAATACAGAGGCAGAGTGTGGGTGTCGGGAAGGAAGAAGGGCCTGAACAGCAGACGGCTGCCAAGGGCCACAGCTGGTCAAGGAAGGCTGTTCCTGCAGCTGGAAGACAGGGGATGAGAAAGTGCAGGCGAAGGGCGTGGGCGGTGTAGGGAGGGAGGGGTGGTTTCCAGCTGTGGAGACAATGGTGTTTCCTGGGGGAGAGAGCATTCCAGCTTCAGCCTTAACGAATGTGAAAGGAAACCCTTTTTGTGTAAGAATGGGACACAAGGGGTTACTTCAGCAAGCGAACAAAAGGAGCAGTATTTGGCAGGCGAACGTCTGCTTTGCTAACACTCAGTGGATAAAGGGGGCGGGGGAGGGACGGGGGGGGGGGGGGGGGGGGCGGGGGAGCAAGGCCACACAGCCTGAGACTTCAGAGCCCCGAAGGCCAGGAAACGCGTGGATTTTGCTCTGGGGGCAAGAGGAGTGAGTGAAAACGTTTATCAAGGTGTTTTCATGATCAGATTTTTGTTTTAGAAAGGATACTCTGGTGACGCTTTTGGATGAAAATAGGGAGGAAATTAGGATAACTGATGACCTGTCTTCCATGACACTTCCAACTTGTGTAAGAAGCCCCTTCCCACAATAGGGACAGTCACCCCATCCCATAATATTTGCTGGGCATCTCAGGCACCCAAACAGTATTTTACTCATCTTAGCACTTATCACAATCATTGAATTAATTGTTAACTGGTCGATTCACTTCTAAGAGTAAGGAAGAGGGGAAAAAAATAATAGATAAGGTAGTATAGGTTTTTACTAAGGATCCTTTATAACTATTTTATTCCAGACTAAAGTTTTCTGCCCAGATAGAATATGATAAATTTATGCCATTAAACCTTTCATATTGGGAAATTATTATCAATATTTAGGAGTATAACTTTTTTCTGCTGAAAAGTCATAATTGTGTTGTGACAACTCAATAAAATTTTATAATGAACTAAAATCATAAACTCTGGCTGCTACATTCTATTGTGATAATTATATTTTGTCAAGTATCCATGAATAAATATAAAAGGAATATTCATGGGAAAGTAACTGGAGGAATGTTGTTGGGAATTTAGGCGAAAAAATGTATTAACTGAGGCTAAATAAGGGACTTTAGAGGCATTGGTCCAGCATAAAGAGTGAAAGTCTAGGACTTATTCTAAGTTTTACTGTCCATTTTTTTATAACAAAATAAATATTTTGAAGCTCAGTCTTTCAGTTTTTAAATGAGATTGATATTTTCCATTTGCTCATAAGGTGGACCCACTCTCTGCCTTTTGGGAAGCTGGTCCTTCTGCCTCTGCCTTGGTTTCCGTGTTCACATCCATCACTCTCCCAAGTCCCAGGCACATATCATGGCAGGATGATACAAGGAAAGCCTTGCCTGAAAACTCAACCATCCTTGAGAACTGGCGGAAAGCAGAAGCTAAACGATTTGGCTTAAGAGACTAAGCAAGTTGCGTCACACAGTTCACGAAGAGCCCGTGATCTAAAATACCAAATGCTGAAATAAGTGCTTGGGGGGAGCTTTTCATTTGATTTTAAGAAGCCTGTGATTAATATAAGTTCGTAGAAATCATTTGTCTCCCATATGCAAGTTTCTTAAGCAGAAATTAACTTTCTTGTCATATAATTGTATTTTTAAAATGTTTTCCCTCAAACAGAATCTAACCTTAGAATTTTTATCTGTTTTATTTCTTTGAGTGGATGGCTGCTATTTTGAGTATATAGAAGAAAACCTTGACTATGTTGGGTTCTAAATTTTACTGTTGGGAAAAAGGAACTATTCCATAAAATTATAAAAGCTACTATCTGGTTGACTCCAGGAAAGAATCTAACACAAAAATATTTTCCTGGTCAAGAGTGAGAGGGAAGAATTGGGGATCCGATGTTGAGTAAACCACCAGGAAACCACCAGAGAAGGATCTTCTAGAAATGAAGCCATCCCAGAAAACTGGCTCAGGTTGGAAGCAAAGTTTAGGAGGGAAACCAGGATGCCAAGTTTGGAGGGGTCAGATAGGACTCTGCCTGCTTTTACATCTCCTGTCACTCAAAGGTGTGTTCACTGATCCAGTGATTTCCAGCATAATCAATAACCAAATATATGTGCCAATACCCCACAGGCTGATCAGTGTTCCCCTGGCTCACATGTGAGGCTGCAATCCTCCTCTACACACTAAACAACCAAAGGAGAAATGCTTTTTTCTAACAAAAATAAGAACAAAGGCACATTTATTCTCTCTGATTATTCTGGATCAGAATCCGAGAAGGAAATTGAAGAATTTTATATCACACTGATAAAAGAATTGTAGTGGATCTTGTATAAGACATGTTTGGAAAACCTGTTACTTTAAGTCATCTTCTTTTATATTATTTTATTATACCAAGAGCTGGGATATTTGTTTATAAAATTATGGAAATATTAACACCGAAAGAGATATGACGGTGAATTAAAAATAAGAAGAAAATCTTACCAAATTCCTTTGGTACCGTTATGGAATAGAGGCAGATCTGACCAGCTGTATAATTGTGAGGGTAGTTGGGTGACAAGACCACCCCTTCTGATCCAGTGTACTGGCCTCCACAGGGGGCTGAAACAGACCAACGGAGAATTACATGCTATGCATAACCACATGGCAAGTGACAAGTGACAAGTGACCTAAAAATGAAAGCACTGAACAAATGAGCATGATTATTCAAAAACTTAACAAAATATCACGGTTAAAATCTGATCTTACATTGCTATCAAAAGTAAAATAAAAAGAAAAACAAAGACTGACCAGGTGAGAATAAAAGTAATTCAACTTAAGAGGAAGACCTAATATTATTTTTAAGGACGTTCTCAGACATGCTAAAACAATAATGAAAACAGTTGTCATGATAATAAAAACAGGTCCGATAAAGAAAAATTCTTAAGTTATCAATACGTCAAAAGCCTACCAGAACTTTCTGGTTGATATCAACCATCATATTAACTTAAGAGATACAAAGATTATTTCAGTTTTCTATTGTCTTTATATTACTGTGGGACTAAAAAAAAGTAATGTTTACTTTTAGTTCTTTTTGTGTTTTCATCGTAGATTCAGCTCAAGAGTGACATGTATAGTTACTAGTGGGTGTGGGGTCTCTTCCTATAAGTTCCATTGAAAGCTGAAGGAACCCAAAACTACAAAGTCAGGGCAGGTACATTGATGAGGTGTTATATGAACAGTTCAGAGAGAGAGGGAGTGTGTGTGTGTGTGTTTATTTTCCCTCTGATCATCTTGTTACTCTCAGCATTGCTCTTGCTGAGAAAATAGAAAAATACTGTAGCTTGAATATTCAAAATACTATTGTTAAACATCTTAAAATAGACTTTCAACTAAATCCCAGTTTCGGGATTAAATTGCGAATACTTCAATTCCTCATATTTTTACTTAAAAAGAGGCCCACGTCTGCTCATCTGCTTAGGACACTATTTATCCACTGAAGTGACGCCAACTGCCCCTCAGCTGTGCCCTTTGTGTCCTGACTGCATGCCTTCTTATCCTAGATACATCTTCTCTGATCTGAATTCAGAATTATTTTTCAGTATTTCAGAAAGTTCATATTTCTATAGCTTACTTCTTCTTAATGTGACAGTTTTCAAGCATTAAAAAGGATAGAAATCGGGGATAACGTGTCAAATCTTCTGAATGTTAAGGAGCACATTGTTAAGTCCTAATTGATGGATGGGACTTTCTCCAGGATTAATAAAGCTGCGCAGAATGCTGATGCTAGTGTCAAAGCACCTCAATGATGACTTGGCAGGAGACTTCCCAGGTCCAGCTTTATGCAGCTGGAAAACTGAAGTCATACTCTAAAAGTCAAAGGAAGACCGCTTAAATACCTGACAGTTATAATCTATTTATGATCAACTACTAGAGATCTCCCTTAACTAAGCTAAGAGCAGCCTTCATGCTGATGTCTTAACTCATAATAATTTTATCACCCTAAAACACTCACCATGGCTTTTTTAAAAATCTTAAATAGAAAAAAAAATTTTTCACTTTTAGATAGAGGAAATTTCTGTAAGTTAAATTTCAAAGCTCAAGGTTTTCAGTGAAACGCTGGGAGCCTCATTCCACCAGTTCAGATATACCACTTAATTTTAAGAAAATTAGCCATATAAATTCAACCAGGTTATTTCAGAACTATAATTTTTCTTAAACACTCAAAAGTTCAAATTTTTAAAAATAAGTACAAATGAAGAATGGAAATCTATTTTCTTTTAGACATATAAAATTTAAGCATATCATTTTGCAAATATCCCTTTTCTATTAAAAAGTTTATCTATTTCAAAGTTTAAACAACAAGCATAAATGAAAAGTGGAAATAAATCTTCACTGAGCTAATATTTTGATGCCCAAATGATCAAACAGAAATCTTATATCTACTGATATATTTGTTCAAGTATAACTACAAAAATTTATTTTGTTAATGGGTAGGATGAAAGATCATTACTTTATGATAATAGAAAACACTAAAAAATAAAAAGGATAAAATGAAAGAAAACAAACATGGCATTTTAGGTCCTCTGCTACCTTGATAAACTGTGCTATGCTTATACATTTTTCCCCAGATTTAAAGACAAGCACGCAAACTGCATAACATACTACAAACACAACCAAACATTTGTGAAATTGAGAAAAATATGTAGAGAATTTTCATTTAATTCTTAACAATTACTCTGTCCATGTTACTGTGTTAACCTGAGAAACAGGCATGGTCTTTCTCATGTTAGAAATTCTTTTATATTAATGTGATAAGAGAAGGAAAACAAATATGCTGTTACTCTTTGGTAATTAATGTATTAAACAGGTCATTTCCTAAATGAAAAAAGATTTGCAACAGTATTCATTGCAGATGGTAACAAGAAACTGACTCATCCATTTGGTTAATTGGAGTATATGTCTCATATATAAAGGCAACAAAATACAATCACATTTGAATGTAAACCAAAAACAACATAAGTAAATAAAAGCCATTCTGACCCATGAAAGAGACTCCAGGCTGTTTCCATTTCTGTTCTAATTCAACAGGAAACCTCAATGAACAAAAAAATGTAGGCAATAGAAAGAAAAATTATATCATGAATTTAAAACAAACTAGCCCAAAATACATCCCTTAATATATGAACTATCAAAATGTTTAAAATATAACAACATTCGCTTAGTTTAACTGGTGATCTGAGTGACCCACAGGCATTAATTCAGCACAAAAGGTGCTGTTCTCCTTGAGATATCCAAAATAAACTACGGGAGAGGACATTTCTGTTTAATGATTTGGAATTTTTAGTTTTATTTAAATTGAAATAAATAACTTAAGGAAAAACCAGTGTTGTATGTTTTATGCACATAAATGTGATGACTGGTTAACAGAAACTATGCTTGAGTTCACGGGTCTTCAGATACGGAAAAAAAATCTCTAATTTAAAATTAGATTATTTATCTGTTGCCTAATTTTGACCTCATTTTTCTCGTTTAACCTATGGCTAAAGAATTTATCATCATCCCCCATAAGTTCAAAGTATGTTTGAATTTAATACAGTGTGCACTTTTAAGGATGCCATTTTGAGGTGACTCTAGTGAACGTACGAGGACACTCTTCTAACCCCCAGAGAGGAGCGCTGTGATGCCGCTGACTCAAAGCTTACTGTAACGTTTACACAGACATTAAAGTCATCATCTGGACGCCCCACACAGCCACGTGGGCCCTTCACCATTCTCCCCTCACATGAACCTCCTGGAATCCGAGAAGCAGCAATAATTATTTCTCTGAGTTTATTGTTAGAGGATAAAATATGTAAGACTAGGAAGACTTCAATTTTCACTGGAAATTGTTTTGGCTATTCCCTGATTTATTCATTTCCTCTGAAAACGTGTGTGAAGTTCCCTGTCTGCGCCAACCTTGAGTACTGCAGGGCTGGAGGACTGGGTTCCTGAACAGAAAAGCTCTCAGGGTCATAAGACAAACCCAGAAACACAGACAGGCCAGAGCAACCCAGGGCATCAGGTCTGTTCGCCTGTGTTGTTTGCTCGGATTTTTCACGTACTAATTTTCTGAAACACCACTTTGGTCGGGAGTTACAAGCATCAGAGCCATCCTAAGGAAAAGATCTTTATTTCATCAGTTCAGTGTATCTAACTAAACCAGTCCTTGAGTTCATCCTAAAGTAAACTTGGAATCAATTTTTCTGTCACAAAACACAGGATTTTACTGTCTCCTTTTTAAGGTGTATCACAGAGTCTGGAGTTTTGTCTGTGGAGGGTCCCACGAAGCTACCCACCAGACACAGAACCTGGAGGACAGCCCAGAAGTCTGTGTTCAGACCCCTCCTCTCAGCGACCCCCCAAGGGCAACTGCAACCTGACTTCTGTCACTGTAGGATGGCACTGCCTGTTCCTGAAGGTTGACCTTACCCTCTAATAGGTGCTTTTATTAATTTAATGTACATGAGGAATTACCAACTGTTGGTATTTGTGGGGAAATGACACATCCTTATATATGTAATATATGTATATGTATGTGTATATATGGAGAGAGAGAGAGGCAGAGACAGAGAGACAGACAGAGACACAGACAGAGGGAGGTACACACACACACACACACACACAGAAAGGCAGAGAAATAGAGAAAGACAGAGAGCAAGAGGGAGACAGACAGAGACAGAGACAGAAGCAGAGAGACAGAGGCCACCTAGAGACTGGTAATTCGCATCTCTCATACACAAAAACAGCAATTAGAAATGCCAAACGATCTAAGTGAGAGAAAAATATCTCCCCTTCCAGAAAGCTGTGAGAATGGCTAATCCACTGGGTAAATTAAACAACCAAGGAAGGTCAAGTTCTTATCTCACGTTGCTCTGCGGGGTTTCCCCACCAGTGAGGAGGGGATACAGGACTGAAGTGCAAACTGTCTCCAAAATGAGAGTGCAAATTCCAGAGGGAAGTTATCCCTGAAGGAAACACCGGTTCCATACGTACCATTGCAGGAGGGCAAGACCCGGTTCCAGGCGGGTTTTCCATCCGCTCCGATCACACATGTGATGGAAGACGGGTCAGCGATCTTGTAGCCAGAGTCACACTGGTACGTGACAGTTGAGCCAAGTTTGAAGTCCGTCCCAATCCTTGTCCCATTCATTATGTTTCCAGGGTCAAAACAGGCTTCCCGTGGTTTCTCTGGGGAAGACATGAATGTAAACTCCATGATGGCAGGAATTTTATTTTATTTTTTTGTTGTCGGTTGTTTATATTTTTAGTACCTAGAACAGTGTCCAGCATATAAAATATGCTCCAAAAAATTGATTGACTAATTGACCAAGTTGTCAATTAATGTTCAAGTTAATAATTATCATAGAAAAATAGAAAAAACTCCTTTCAATAAAATTATTTCTTATTTTTCAAATGACAGTTCACTACAGAATTGCTGTTGAGGTTGACTTCCTGACTTTTGTACTTAATTCATGCAATCACAGCACATTTTAGGAAGAGATGGGAGAACTGGGCTTCTCAAAAGGAAATTGATTTAATTCATGTAAATTAAGAGTGATTTCTCATGCTGGTGAGATAATCGTGGAAAGAAGTTCTGATCTTTTACCACTCTCACTAAGTCAATGAAGCCACACGTAGCTGGAAAGCACATTTCGTGATCCATAAGTGTCAAGCCCTGTGTCTGGGATGTAGTAATTGCTCAACACAGTTCTATTCTAATTCTAACAACTGCTCAAAGGAATTGAGGGCATGTTATGTATCGGGCGCTGAGCTGGGTACACTGCATGTTTTTCATTCAAATCTTCACTCCACCTCTGCAACGTGAGGAGGATCTGTGGCCCCATTCTACATTTTGAGAATCTGAAGCTCAAGAGCGGTTAAATAACTTTCACAAAAACACACTGCAAAGATCTGTCCAGCTGTGGGGGCCACTAAAGGAGGCGTTTGCTAAAAGCCTCTTTTTCCCAGATATAAATACAAAGCTCTCTTCTTTCTTTCTCACAGTCCTGTAGCTGTGTGGGTAGTGCCACTTATGTCCTGGTAGCATTAACACTGTAAATGTCATATTTCAGCAGACCTTCCAAATGTCTCTAAATCACGTATCTACATCTCCTTCTGCTGTGTGCAATTCCATCATCTGAATTGCTTTCTGTTTGTGCTTGTCAACATCCTTCCCACCATCAGCAAAGCCCCTTGTAACGTCAGAAGGCTCTGAATTGAATTTTACAGAGCTTCAAGGGATCAATATAGATGTTATACTGACATGTTTTTCTTCATGTTTTTGGCCTAAAGTTAAGAAAATGCTATTTGTCATGAATGTGCTATTCATGAATGGGGTTATTAATATCAATATAGGCTCGAGGATAACTTGAATGGATAAAATAAATATGTTTCAGTTCTTTCTATTTGGGTTGACAATCTTTGCCCCAGGGTTAAGCAAACACATAAAAAATCTCTGGAAAGTATAAATGGAAGCCTGCATTTTACCTTTTTGGGGGTTGTGATCAATGTGGATTATGTTCCTTTTTAAGCATTTTCCCTTCCTGAGTGTCTACTTATGGCCAATGAGTAAATCCACACAGTAGTGTTGGGAAGAAGATGCTCCTGGGAGATTGTGGCAGGTGAGCCAGTGAAGAGTAAAAATGCAATGAGCTCTGAAAACTACATCCTACATCCTCTCAGGAATGGATAACAAACAGTGGAAGAGGGAAAAGCACAAACTGTGACGTCCTGCAGGACGGAGAAGAGGCCTGTTTCACTGTATTTATTCAATATCTCTCATTATATTTTTAATGACTTATGTGTCAACATCAGCCAAGCAGAGATCTCTCTGGCAACTGTTGGCCTAATTATTATAACCAGCTATTAGAATATTTTATTTACATACTTTGGTTAAAGTGCAACATAAATATATAAACATTACACTATCACGTGTATCGGACATGCTATATTACCATATATATCGTATATCATCCATCATATATTACCATATGTATCATATACCATCTGTAATATATATTATCATACATCATATGTATCATATGCCATGTATAATATATTAATTATCATATATATCATGAGTATATTATATCATATATATCAATTGTGGAAACCCCTCCAGGTCCTCTATTTTTGCTCTGGTTAGAGACTCACAGCAATAGTTGTGTACTGTGCTGGGACCAACACTCTCTAAACACTTTACTGAAAACCAATTTGGATATTTCAAGGAGTAGGGGACATTCTGATAATTCTTTAACGCTGCCTTAGATCGTTTATTTTAAGCAAATAAGGGACGAATAAATAAAACTGTGGGCATGAGAACAGTCCTTCCATCGGATGTCGTTTACTCTGTCATCCAACAGAATGTATCGAGTGTCTAATAAATACAAGCACTGGTCTAGGGCATATATTTTTCTCCTATAAAATGATGGAGAAAGGGCTTCCTTGGTGGCACAGAGGTTAAGAATCCGCCTGCCAATGCAGGGAACATGGGTTCGAGCCCTGGTCCGGGAAGATCCTACATGCTGCAGAGCAACTAAGCCCATGTGCCACAACTACTGAGCCTGTGCTCTAGAGCTCACGAACCACAACTACTGAAGCCCGTGCGCCACAACTACTGAGCCTGTGCTCTAGAGCCTGCAAGCCACAAATACTGAGCCCACGAGCCAGAACTATTGAAGCCCGTGCGCCTAGAACCCATGCTCTGCAACGAGAAGCCACCGCAGTGAGAAGTCTATGTACTGCAATGAAGAGTAGCCCCTGCTCGCCACAACTAGAGAAAGCCTGCACACAGCAACGAAGACCCAACACAGCCAAAAATAAAAAATAAAATAACTAAAATTATATTTAAAAAAATGATAGAGAAAAAAATACATGCCTGTTGCCTGTCAGCCTTTTTAATCACTTTTTGTTATAAGTGTCTGTTGGTTTAGTGTACTGTTTGGTTAAATACCACTCCCACGATTTTCTGCTCTGTGTTGCAAATTGAGACCTCTGATGGCCAGTTTTTCTTCATTTCTCCAAATGCACTGCATCGAAGCTTTTACTTGCATTTACTCAGTTGTCAGTTCAGGATGTTTGGTGATAACTCATGGCACACTTTTTGCTTACACGTTGTCACATTTCCCAATGAGATGACTTCATTACATGGTGTGCTCTGCCCTGGTTCCTGTTGGTTCCGCTTATGGACGCCTCCCAGAACGCCTGTGCCAAAGCTGCCGGGCCCCTGGGGTCACTCGGCAGGACTGCCCCGTGGCTCCTTCTGGTCAAGCCCAAGAGCTGGGTCTGCTCCCTGCTTCCCTCACCATATGGGGCCTTGTACTTGCTGGATGCTGTTTCATTGCTGTGTCCTTCCTTGTTTTCTGATGATTTTTTTTCACAGGCTCCACTGGAGAACTTTTAAAGCGTGAGAGCTCTAGCGCCCATTTAGAAGGCTCTGCTGGTCCCCAAAGAACCAGACCAAAGAGGCAGCCCTGTCCCCCTATCATGAGGGACGCAAGTTCTACTGCATTTACTCACTCATCTGCAGATTCTCTTACCCTAGGATGCCCTGGGGAATACAAGGTGATGACAGGTGTACAGTCTTTTTTTTTTCATTGAAGTATAATTGATTTACAATATTATATTAGTCACAGTTGTACAGCATAGTGATTTAGTATTTTTAAAGATTATACTCCATTATAAGTTATTACAAGATAATGGCTGTAATTTCCTGTGCTGTAGAAAATATCCTTGTTGTTATCTATTTTATACATAGTAGTTTGTATCTGTTAATCCCATACCCCTAATTTGTCCCTCTCCCCCTTCCTTCTCCCCTTTGGTAACTATAAGTCTGTTTTCTGTAAGTTTGTCTGTGAGTCTGTTTTTGTTTTGCATGTACATTCACTTGCATTATTTTTAGAGTCCACATACAAGTGATGTTACACAACATCTGTCTTTCACTGTCTGACTTATTTCACTAAGCATAATTTTTCTGGGTCCGTTCATGTTTCTGCAAATGGCAGAATTTAATTCTTTTTTATGGTTGAGTAGTAGTCCATTGCTGGCTCATATGGCAACTCTAGTTTTAGTTTTTTGAGGACCCTCCATACTGTTCTCCATAGTGGCTGCACCAATTTACATTCCCACCAACAGTGTAGGAGGGTTCCCTTTTCTCTACATCCTCGCCAACATTTGTTATTTGTAGACTTTTTCATGATGGCCATTCTGACCAGAGTGACATTATACCTCATTGTTGTTTGGATTTGCATTTCTCTAACAATTAACAGTGCTGAAAATCTTCTCATGTGCCTGTTAGACATCTGTATGTCTTTCTTTTTGGAAAAATGTCTCTTCAGGTCTTCTGTCCATTTTTTATTGCATTGTTTGCTTTCTTGGTATTGAGTTGTATGAGCTGTTTATATATTTTAGATATTAACCCCATGTTGGTCTCATCATTTGCAAATATTCTCTCCCATTCCTTACAGTTTTATATTTAGATGAAACGTGTGATTTTTTACTCATTACAGAATGGGCGTTGTCATGGTGACATGCACTTCAATGAGTTCTTATTAATACAGAAACTGTCTAATGATATGGCAAATACTTAAAAGTACTGCTGTTAATTATTCGTGAACATTAATGGATCCCATCCAAAAAGCACAGCAACTCCTTCAATTGCTGAATTGTTTAAATTTTTTTAAATTGTATATTGTACTAAAGATCAGTAAATTTTTAGATTTCGGTGTTTTTGAGGAAGTAGGTTAATTTCCTACTTAAAAACAATATCAAGAAATACAAGTCCATTAAAGGGTTAACACAGATGAAACATACCCTATATTTTATTTTATAATTCTAGTAACTAATAACTAACTCAAAAGTTTAAATAAATGTATATATTTTCATTTTTTTATAAAGCACTCACTACTGTCAATTAATATTTTGATAAATCCTTTTCTCTGATTCTTTGTAATATACCCCGTGTTTTCCTTGTTCACATGAGAAACAGATTTGTAAAAAAAAAAAAAAATTTATATATATATATATATATATTTTTTTTTTTCTTTTTTTTTTTTTTTTTGCGGTACGTAGGCCTCTCACTGTTGTGGCCTCTCCCGTTGCAGAGCACAGGCTCCAGACGCGCAGGCTCAGCGGCCATGGCTCATGGGCCCAGCTGCTCCGCGGCATGTGGGATCTTCCCGGACCGGGGCACAAACCCGCGTCCCCTGCATCGGCAGGTGGACTCTCAACCACTGCACCACCAGGGAAGCCCTGAAAAAAATATATATTTATTTTCATGAACCCAACAGCAAAATGCTTAGGTTGGGGTGATCTTTGTGAGTCTGTTTGTTTTCTCTGGATGCTAGTGACAGGGGGTGGTGGATCCCAAAGAAGTGGGAGTCACTCATGAGGTGACCAAAGAAGAAAGCGCTGACCAGGATCAGTGCTTGCTCCCCATCAAACCAACCACCATGGGTGGTCAGGACGGGGAATGGCAATCGATATTTTACATCCTGAAAAATATTGAGATAAAACTAAGCTATTTATCAGGAATTCCTTGGCAGTCCGTCCAGTGGTTAGGACTCCATGCTTTCACTGTTGAGGGCTCGGATTCATTCCTTGGTTGGGGACCTAAGATCCTGCAAGCCAGAAAAACCCCAAAAAACAAAAACCAAACTAAGCTATTTATGTACTTAAATTGAGTCATCCTGAAGAAACAAATTAAGATAGTAAAACACATATTAAAATAATTCTTAAATACTCAAATTATTTATTGCACAAACCATAATTTATCTTTAAATGGCTATGAATTTGGAAAAAGAAATCTCCCTCCCCCCTTTTCTTTTCTTTCAGCTAAGGTAGAAATGCGTGTTGGAAATTTCTTCTCCACTGGCGAGATCGACCCTGTTCCCCAGATGATTGAGAGAGATGTCAGAATATTATGCATTGAACAGATAGGCAAGACTTTATAAATAAATGCTTACGATTAAAGAAATCTCAATACAAGTCACTTTCCTCACAAGTTAAGCTGGTCACAGTACCTTTAAATTCAATGGCGAACCCCGACAAGCCCACAGAAGCATCACTTCGAAATGCCAGAAAGAGACTATTTCCACTACTCTCAATTCTTTCTGGGGCTTGAGAGCCCTGGAAACTTCCAATGAGAGGGCTGTTGGAATCCTCTCCTTCATAGATATGTAGGAAATCATAGCTGGGCTCCATGTTGAAACTAAAAGGAAAGAATATTAATTAGATTATGCACCTAATATATGTGTCTCTTATCCTCCAGACTATAAAGTCTCTGAGAGCACACAGTGATTTTATTTGCCTTTGTAAAATAATTTTTAAAAATTCGGACAATCCAAAAGTTAAATATAATAATAATCAAAATGGCAATAAATAACAATTATAACAAATACTATTAGTATTTTATACAATCACCAACATCTTCAATACAGTATGATTTTGAAGATAATCTGAAAGAAAATGAACCCTTATAATATAGATATAGTATGTCTTCCCTATAACCATGATATTTCTAATGAAATGCAGTTTGAAAGAATAGGGTTCAGAAGGGATGCATTCCCACTGGTATTTGATTTTTATGTGAATATTTTTAGTTTTAATAACATATATCCTTGATGTTACTGACAATTCTTAAAGTTAAAAAATAGTTTTGTTTGAGTTTACTTTTAAAATTGTAATTGCTTCTATTTGCTTAGATAATTTGGCCAATAATAGCAGTCCCTACAGTGGTACAAAGTATGGAAGTCAACTGTTTCACATCATTTCACCTTGACTGGATATTCCAATTTTCTCTTCCCCTCTCCCTCCTGCTCTTTCCCACTCTCTCTACTTCTCTGTCTCTGTCTCTCCTTATGTAAATACCCTAATAATTTCCAAAGTCTAACAATTAACTCCCAAAGCTCTCAAGTGGGATGCAGCTTTAAATGTCTCTGCCATTTATGATGAGAAGGATGATGATAGTCTGGGAACTTTAAAAATATACCTCCTCTCAAGTGACAGACTGAACTTCATTTACATGTCCAAGATCTCAGTGGGATCAGAATAAACAAACACACTAGACAGAGGTATTGACGTAATCCATTCTGACTTGCCCTCCTATGTCCCTTCATCTCTAAATCAGGGCCTTTGGGGTCTTTAACGTGGACCGATCCACACGGCTTCCACTCTCTTTCCTTTCCCTTGACAGCATATTTGTATACAGGGATGGAGAGAGTCAGGAGGTTTTATAATCACGAACATGTGCTGTTGTTTAAGTGACTTTAGTGTATCTGGATATTCAAGGGATAAAACGTGAACCCAAGGTCTTTCCAGAAGCTGCCCACTGCATTCTGAAGGATGTAGCACGGGGGACCACCAAGGACCCGACGTTAGTATGACATCTGGACCTGCATCGCGCCACCCCATTTCCTGTCAAGGTGCCCTCGCTCCCATGTGAGGTCCTGAACACATTTATTCAAGGAATTTGTCAGAGGTTTCAGAGTCTGTTTATCTGACAAGTTCCCTGAAGTTGGAAATGAAGAAAAAGTAAAAGACTTGAGTGACTAAAGAGTGAGAAAAGAGGCTGAGAGGAACTGCATCAACCAAACAGAATTTGGTTGGAATAACAATTTTTTTGGAATAGTTTGCAAGGATGTTATTAGACTCTGGTCATGCTGTACCCCTGATAATTGGCATAACTAATTATTACGATAGATTATTTTTGAACATGGAAGTACGGTCAGGCACAAACAAACATATTCTAACTACCCTCTCCTTTTGGATGTGCTGTCACACACACATAGAAGTCTGAAGTGATATTTACAATTAATGACAGTCCCTTTGGTTAAACCCTGTCTTATTTCTACCTATACCAGATGCACAGATCTACAAGCCCCAATAATAGGCCAAAGTCTGGCCATGCTTTTAAACCAAATTTAATTTGAGTTCCAATGTGTGAGTTGCATCAGCCCCACAGTCTATAGAAGCCTGTGATAAAACACTCCTCCCTGAAGACCCCTCAAGTACCAGGGTGAGCCTTGAAGCTCATATGTACTCCAGGTCATGTCATTCTTTGCCTTCCCTGTTAGTAATGCCGGGCTCCCCTTCCCTCTCCACACCTGACTGCAGTCACACTCTTTAAACAGTGCATCCTGGGAAGGCTGTATCAACACCAGCTTCTTTGACTGGGTCCTTGAGCATCCTTGTTCCCATCTGGTACTTCTGGCTTCCTCCTTCTTTCTACTAAGTAGATCTAGGAGCTGAGGTCCCAGGAAAACTCCCACCTGAGCACACACAAGTTGTCCATTCCTTAGAACATGTCACAGGTATGTGATTTTCTGTGACACCGGGTCAGCTAATGATTCCAAACTCTTAGAGTCGGAAGAAAACTTGAAGATTTTCTAGGTCAACCTTCTTCCAGGGAAGTGCACAAAATTAAGTGAGAAAACTTCTTGTGTAAAACTGCCTTATATATTATATACTATTATGAATTGCACTTTGGGAACCTTGATAATGAGTCACCGTGACCCAAGGGAAGGTAGGAAACTCCTACAAAAAGGCTCTGTGTTCTCTAAAAGGCTTTAATTGTTAATTTACTTTTAATCTCCTGGTAGCAGAGGTGTCTCCTGGTTTTAAGGAAGGCACTACTAGAATTTAGCATTAACAAAACCCATAAAGATATTCAAAAATATAACCAGCAAATGTTCACAGCTTTTGTATAATAGCTGAGTGGCATAATAAGGTATTCATCATTTGGTAAATTTATAGCAGCTTGAGTAAATTCAGGAAATGATGGCTTATTAAACTACTTAAAATTCAGAATCACAGAGGTTTAAAATTATACTGACTCATATCTCATCAGGAGGAGAAAGTGAAGGAAGATAAGCAAAACCAGGCCTGAAATATTGATGCAAACATCTCAAGAAAAGAAACTTGTTCAACTGACAGATAAATAAATCTAATCAGACCACTTTGCCTTGGGGAGCTAAGAGACCAATAGGACAGTATATAGAACCACTTCTCTTTTAAAATACCACTTCATTTAGTTCAAAAATCAAAATGTGAATTTGGAAAAGATCATGGGATTTAGAAAAATTCAATTATTTATACCATATATTTATAATGTGAGAGTTCTATGGAATTTATATTTATAATATAATATTATATTATGATTTGAACTTTTACCATTTAGTGTAGCAGAAAGAAGTTAGCATTTTTTTTTAAATGTTTATTAAATCAGACTTTACAGTAATAAAATTTGGGGAACTTTTGTTTTCAGAGTTCTACCAAGTCTTGACTATCTTAATGATAATAACAATACTACCTTTGTGAATGGCAGACAGGATGTACTATGGAAATGAATTAGCACTCACGCATTAAGAGAAATATAATACATCAATGAGAAATTATACTAAGTATATCTATAGCACTTTATTATCACTTTTCTTTGAAAATTCTGTAAATTAAGCCCTCTCATGTGGAACACACTGTGTGCAAGGTAGTATTTAAAAGCAATTCTTGCCACATCATGTGTATTCTAATGCAAGTAGAATGCTAAAAAGCAAAATAATCTATTTCCATTTTTGTCATGCAGCTTGATGTAGTACCTGTTAGACACAAGACCTCAGGCTTTGCTAGATGTAAAACTGAAGACCCCTGAAGGGATAAATGAAGTAATCTTTAGGTATGACATTTAAAGTCTCATTAGGGACTTCCCTGGTGGTGCAGTGGTAAAGAATCCGCCTGCCAGTGCAGGGGACACAGGTTCGAGCCCTGGTCTGGGAAGATCCCACATGTCACAGAACAACTAAGCCCATGCACCACAACTACTGAACCCATGCACCTAGAGCACACAAGCCACAACTACTGAGCCCGCATGCCTAGAGCCTGTGCTCTGCAACAAGAGAAGCCACCGCAATGAGAAGCCCGCGCACTGCCCCTGCTCGCCACAACTAGAGAAAGCCCACATGCAGCAACAAAGACCCAACACAGCCAAAAATAAATAAATAAATAAGTCCAGAGGAGCTTCACAGGAGAATTCTATCAAACAGTTAGAGAAGAGCTAACACCTATCCTTCTCAAACTCTTCCTCATTCTACGAGGCCACCATCACCCTGATACCAAAACCAGACAAAGATGTCACAAAGAAAGAAAACTACAGGCCAATATCACTGATAAACATAGATGCAAAAATCCTCAACAAAATACTAGCAAACAGAATCCAACAGCACATTAAAAGGATCATACACCATGATCAAGTGGGGTTTATCCCAGGAATGCAAGGATTCTTCAATATATGGAAATCAATCAATGTGATAAACCATATTAACAAATTGAAGAAAAACCATATGATCATCTCAACAGATGCAAAGAAAGCTTTCGACAAAATTCAACACCCATTTATGATAAAAACCCTCCAGAAAGTAGGCATAGAAGGAACTCATCTCAACATAATAAAGGCCATATATGACAAACCCACAGCCAACATCGTCCTCAATGGTGAAAAACTGAAACCATTTCCACTAAGATCAGGAACAAGACAAGGTTGCCCACTCTCACCACTATTATTTAACATAGTTTTGGAAGTTTTAGCCACAGCAATCAGAGAAGAAAAAGAAATAAAAGGAATCCAAAGTGGAAAAGAAGAAGTAAAGCTGCCACTGTTTGCAGATGACATGATACTATACATAGAGAATCCTAAAGATGCTACCAGAAAACTACTAGAGCAAATCAATGAATTTGGTAAAGTTTCAGGAAACAAAATTAAAGCACAGAAATCTCTTGCACTCTTATACACTAATGACGAAAAATCTGAAAGTGAAATTAAGAAAACACTCCCATTTACCACTGCAACAAAAAGAATAAAATATCTAGGAATAAACCTACCTAAGGAGACAAAAGACCTGTATGCAGAAAATTATGACACTGATGAAAGAAATTAAAGATGATACAAATAGATGAAGAGATATACCGTGTTCTTGGATTGGAAGACTCAACACTGTGAAAATGACTACACTACCCAAAGCAATCTACAGATTCAATGTAATCCCTATCAAAGTACCACTGGCATTTTTCACAGAACTAGAACAAAAAATTTCACAATCTGTATGGAAACACAAAAGACCCCGAATAGCCAAAGCAATCTTGAGAAAGAAAAACGGAGCTGGAGGAATCAGGCTCCCTGACTTCAGACTATATTACAAAGCTACAGTAATCAAGAAAGTATGGTACTGGCACAAAAACAGAAATATAGATCAGTGGAACAGGAGAGAAAGCCCAAAGATAAACCCACGCACATATGGTCACCTTATCTTTGATAAAGGAGGCAAGAATATACAGTGGAGAAAAGACAGCCTCTTCAATAAGTGGTGCTGGGAAAACTGGACAGCTACAGGTAAAAGAATGAAATTAGAACACTCCCTAACACCATACACAAAAATAAACTCAAAATGGATTAAAGACCTAAATGTAAGGCCAGACACTATCAAACTCTTAGAGGAAAACATAGGCAGAACCCTCTATGACATAAATCACAGCAAGATCCTTTTAAAAACAAAAATAAACAAAAGGGACCTAATGAAACTTAAAAGCTTTTGCACAGCAAAGGAAAACATATGACAAAAAGACAACCCTCAGAATGGGAGAAAATATTTGCAAATGAAGCAACTGACAAAGGATTAATCTCCAAAATTTACAAGCAGCTCATGCAGCTCAATATCAAAGAAACAAACAACCCAATCCAAAAATGGGCAGAAGACCTAAATAGACATTTCTCCAAAGAAGATATACAGATTGCCAACAAACACATGAAAGAACGCTCAACATCATTAATCATTAGAGAAATGCAAATCGAAACTACAGTGAGATATCATCTCACACCAGTCAGAACGGCCATCATCAAACATCTACAAACAATAAATGCTAGAGAGGGTGTGGAGAAAAGGGAACCCTCTTGCACTGTTGGTGGGAATGTAAATTGATACAGCCACTATGGAGAACAGTATGGAGATTCCTTAAAAAATTAAAAATAGGGCTTCCTTGGTGGCACAGTGGTTGAGAGTCCGCCTGCCGATGCAGGGGACACGGGTTCGTGTCCTGGTCCGGGAAGATACCACATGCCGCGGAGCGGCTGGGCCCATGAGCCATGGCTGCTGAGCTTGTGCGTCTGGAGCCTATGCTCCGCAACGGGAGAGGCCACAACAGTGAGAGGCCTACGTACCGCAAAAAAAAAAAAAAAACATTAAAAATAGAACTACCATACGACTCAGCAATCCCACTACTGGGCATATACCCTGAGAAAATCATAATTCAAAGAGTCATGTACCAAAATGTTCACTGCAGCTCTATTTACAATAGCCAGGACATGGAAGCAACCTAAGTGTCCATCAATAGATGAATGGATAAAGAAGACATGGCACATATATACAATGGAATATTACTCAGCCATATAAAGAAAGGAAATTGAGTTATTTGTAGTGAGATGGATGGACATAGAGTCTGTCATATAGAGTGAAGTAAGTCAGAAAGAGAGAAACAAATACCATATGTTAACAAATATATATGGTATCTTAAAAAAAAAAAGGTCATGAAGAACCTAGGGGCAAGACGGGAATAAAGACACAGACCTACTAGAGAACGGACTTGAGGATATGGGTAGGGGGAAGGGTAAGCTGGGACAAAGTGAGAGAGTGGCATGGACATATATACACTACCAAATGTAAAATAGCTAGCTAGTGGGAAGCAGCCGCGTAGCACAGGGAGATCAGCTCAGTGCTTTGTGACCACCTAGAGGGGTGGGATAGGGAGGGTGGGAGGGAGGGAGACGCAAGAGGGAAGACATATGGGGACATATGTATATGTATAATGGATTCACTTTGTTATAAAGCAGAAACTAACGCATCATTGTAAAGTAATTATACTCCAATAAAGATGTAAAAAAAAATATGTAAGTCCTACTTAAAAGAGGTATTCCATAAGAGATGGTACCTTTTGAATATCAAGGCGATGACGAAGTCTGGGTTCACCTTTATTCTCCAGTCACACTCTTTCCCGGGAGGATAGGGCTGCGGGTAGTTGGGGGACAGGATGACACCGGCCGGGCCAGTCAGATTCCCACCACAGGCCGCTGTTACAGGAGAGGAAGGTTCAGGGGAGAGAAGGGTGCTGGTCAGCGTGAAAGGAGACGGCACAGGGTTCATCGAAGACACTGCGTACTGGCTTATTAAACAACTACCCAGAGGAAATTTTAAGACCCAGAAGGTCTGTACATGTTTTTATGTGATTGTTACCAAATTTTATATAATATTCCACTCCATTTTTAAGGAGGATTTTCAATGCTGACAAATGAAATTTACTTCCTTTAATTTTAAACTTTACCCAGTTAAACTGAACAGATTACCTGAATCCTCCACACTATAAATATATGAAAACAAACTGCACAGGAAAAAAAAAATCCCCATGAATATCATTTTATGGTTATGTCAATTCTTTGGTCATTTCTTATGGTTTACAAAGTCATTGCTTACTTATTCTAAAAAGTTTGCTTCCAGTGGCATAATGATCATCCGTCTTCTGTTCACTCTTGTAACTCTAAGCCTAGCACAGTTTTTGATCATAAGTATGCAGGAAATATTTGTTGAATAAATGAATACGTGTTATTTCGTATATTTCTCACAGTCCTCTGCTATACGTAGGGCTCGGATATCTTCCCCACATTTCAAAATAACAAAACTAACAGGTAAAGTTTCGGTGATATCTGCGGATAGATGACCAAGAGGAGGCTGAGCAGGAACTTAAACCCCTAAAAATATTATTTCATCACACTATTTAGAAGGTTACTATCAGGAAGAAGCACTTCAGATGACAGTAATAAATTTAGTTTGTTTCTGCAGTCATTAATTTTTAATTACATGTGTTTACATTTGTATTAGTTAAGGCAACGATTATATAGTTTATTGTTGTTAACAGGCAAGACAGTCTTCATTCTTGAACCTGAAAATGTTTAGGACTGCTTTATTTAGTAGATAATGTTCCTGTTAGAGCTTCCATGCTGTGGAAGGTACTAAAACAATGCAAAATTCACATTAATATGCTAGGTTTAAGGTTCTTCATAGCAAATATTGTGAATTGGTTTCAAGTCGTTCTTAAAAAATCACTCTGATTAAATTATACTGTTCCCTCTAAACTGCATACCTTATTTCACTTCATTGATCATGTATATATTCAGGGAAAAAAATAAGTAGAGAAGGAAATATGCTAATGGCTGATATTTTCCACACACATACACAAGGACTTTTTTGAAAATAAGATGAAGATTACACACTTTATAATTTTCTGATATGGATGTGTCTTTAAATACTCACTTAACATTCCTGAAAACTTAACTTTCCATAAGAAAAAATATAACAAATCCCAAGACTCTTTGTTATAACTTCCGTCTCATCTAAGGCAAACTCTGAGTAATATCACAGGAAATATTTATAATAAATTCTTACAGATATACTCTCAAGAGCAATACGATATAACTTTCTTCAAAATGATTAAAACCACATTTTCCATAGTATGCAGTTTTATTTTAATAAACGATGTGGAGACAATCGGCTAAGTGGCTCTCACAGGACGTGGCCTCCCCCGGAACCGCATAGGTGCTGACAGCCTGGAGTATGAGAAGCCTGGACAAGCAGCAGAGGCGGCGCTGAGGTGGGGACAGAGGTACCTGAGGGCCGCAGGTTATGCTACTCCGCTCAGGTTTTAAAAGAAGAAACATGACAGATTCAGGACACCGGGTACAAGGGTACCACCAGCAGGAAGAGTTCAGGGATGAGACTCAAATATTAATTGAAAAGAAACAAAGGGCAGATCCTGTCTTATTCATAATGGTCCCAGGTGGCATTTTCAAATGAGGTTATTTAAAGGCTTAAAGTGGAATTAAGGAGGACCGTCTTGCTGGGTTTGTTCTCTCTTTGGTGGGGAATTCTTCATTTTAGCTTCATCAGGTTTTCATTAGAAAGCTTGCAAACTGTTTTGGATAGGATTACATTTAGTACAAAATGCAATTCAGACACTCTAGAAATTCTCCAGAGGGAATGGACATAGAGACAAAATCCACAAACTCATATCAATCCACAGTTCCTTATTTGAAACCCTTAGGGTGGACCCTCCTGACATACACGGTAGCACGTTCATCCACTAAGGTTTGCAGCGGTGCTGTTTAACTAGACACATTACTATTTCCACACCAGAACATTTCAATGTTCACACCATTAAGTGGGGTAAATAGCCACAAAACAGTTACCCTGTCGATCGGGGCAGGATGGTGCCGCCAAATAAGTTTTTGCAAACTCGGAATGCATTTTTGCTTTGCAGAGCTCTTTAGAATTTGAACTTGGACAAAAGGTATTGTGGGCTATATGAGAAAACTGAAACTGTGGAGATGTTCAAGGGACACTTTACGCAGAATCAGAAAGTACTGAGTGTCTTCTGGCCCAGAGAATCGGTCTTTTAAGACTCAGTTCCAGAAGGAGGTGCCTCCATCGCTGGAGTCCTTTGTGAAGTGAAAGAAGTGAGGCATCCAAGCAAAGCACAGGGCAGATTAGCAGCAAATCACAGGGCAGATTAGCAGCAAAGCACAGGGCAGATTAGCAGCAAACCACACGGCAGATGAGCAGCAAAGCACGGGGCAGATTAGCAGCAAATCACGGGGCAGATTAGCAGCAAACCACAGGGCAGATTAGCAGCAAAGCACAGGGCAGATTAGCAGCAAAGCACAGGGCAGATTAGCAGCAAATCACGGGGCAGATTAGCAGCAAACCACAGGGCAGATTAGCAGCAAAGCACAGGGCAGATTAGCAGCAAAGCACAGGGCAGATTAGCAGCAAATCACGGGGCAGATTAGCAGCAAAGCACAGGGCAGATTAGCAGCAAAGCACAGGGCAGATTAGCAGCAAAGCACAGGGCAGATTAGCAGCAAATCACGGGGCAGATTAGCAGCAAACCACAGGGCAGATTAGCAGCAAAGCACAGGGCAGATTAGCAGCAAAGCACAGGGCAGATTAGCAGCAAATCACGGGGCAGATTAGCAGCAAAGCATGGGGCAGATTAGCAGCAAAGCACAGGGCAGATTAGCAGCAAAGCACAGGGCAGATTAGCAGCAAAGCACAGGGCAGATTAGCAGCAAACCACAGGGCAGATTAGCAGCAAAGCACAGGGCAGATTAGCAGCAAAGCACAGGGCAGATTAGCAGCAAACCACGGGGCAGATTAGCAGCAAATCACAGGGCAGATTAGCAGCAAAGCACAGGGCAGATTAGCAGCAAAGCACAGGGCAGATTAGCAGCAAATCACGGGGCAGATTAGCAGCAAATCACAGGGCAGATTAGCAGCAAATCACAGGGCAGATTAGCAGCAAAGCACAGGGCAGATTAGCAGCAAAGCACAGGGCAGATTAGCAGCAAAGCACAGGGCAGATTAGCAGCAAATCACAGGGCAGATTAGCAGCAAAGCACGGGGCAGATTAGCAGCAAAGCACGGGGCAGATTAGCAGCAAATCACGGGGCAGATTAGCAGCAAATCACGGGGCAGATTAGCAGCAAAGCACGGGGCAGATTAGCAGCAAAGCACGGGGCAGATTAGCAGCAAAGCACAGGGCAGATTAGCAGCAAAGCACGGGGCAGATTAGCAGCAAATCACGGGGCAGATTAGCAGCAAATCACGGGGCAGATTAGCAGCAAAGCACAGGGCAGATTAGCAGCAAAGCACAGGGCAGATTAGCAGCAAAGCACAGGGCAGATTAGCAGCAAAGCACAGGGCAGATTAGCAGCAAATCACAGGGCAGATTAGCAGCAAACCACAGGGCAGATTAGCAGCAAATCACAGGGCAGATTAGCAGCAAATGACAAGCTGGTGAGAATATGAGTAACATATTAACAGGTGAGTGGTTAAGAGATTTTATAAAAGGGAGAGAATGGGAAAGAACAGCAAATAAGAGGAAAAAATACACTAAGAATAAAACGGAAAAAAGAAATTAGCCAGTCAACAGGAAAGAGCAAATTCAAGTCGTCGATAAGAATATATGAAATTAAAAGCAGTTCATCCTCATTTTTAATATAAAATGCCAATCAAAACGCCAAGGAATCTTCACTTCCTGCCCATATTATAAGATTAAGAAATATCACATAAAGTGCCTTTTCTGAGTCGGGGAAAATAAACAATCATGCTGACGGTGACGTAAATTGGTGCAACCTTTCTGAAAAAGTTTTGAAAACTCTAGAAATACCTAAGTTTGTAGAAATATGTCATTCATAAACAATCATGGATGTGTTCTGCAACAAGTGTTCATATCAGCAATTTTCGTGAAAGGGAAAAGGCTGAAACACCTAACCGTACATTGAGGAGGGATTAGTGGAATCAATATTGGTCAATACTGATCCAAACAGAGAAAGACTGTGCAGGCATAAAACTTAATTAGTAAAAAATACATAATAACACAAAAGATACTCATCGTGTACCAGTAAGTAAAAGTGTAATTTACAAAATAATCATTCAGGGTGCTTTCATTTAAAAACATTTAAAAAATAGATTATATATACATAAAATAATTATGAAGCTTACTTATGCATGTTTATGCTAATAGTAGTTGCCTTCAGGTAAAAAGGTGACAGTGTTTTTTTCCTCTTTTTTCTTAACTGTAGCTTATAAAACTTCTGCAAAACCATATTATGTTAATAAGAAAAAAGCAAAAAAATTAAAAATAAAAAATGTCCGTATCAGCAGAACAGAATGTAGATGAGTGCTAATACCTGACCATGCTCTAAGGGATGAGTATCGTACAGAGGCATAATCTCATTGCTGGGGCAAAATATGTTTACGATATGATAAAAAGATATTGTTCACTTATTCCCAAATACGTATTTTCCACGTTTGTGTTACGTGATACCTGTATGTGGGTGGTTCTGTTGCCCACAGAACTGATATTCAATGGCCTGGGAGTGATCTTGGCTTATTTTTGGAGCTGATATTCAAGACAGATAAAGTGTTACCTATTTTCAGTGCTGAGAACTGGTTTATCTAGTCGCTGATTAAAATTAGGTAACTAAGAGATGACCCAAAAAAACTATAGATTATTCGGAAAGGTGGTCAAATTTTACAATGAATGGTTTACATGAATGTCAACCAAGAAATTACCTTCAAGGGATTGACTGGTAGTTGTATTGCTTTTTAATGTACTCCTCCATAAGCTTAAATTCATGCAAACTGGAAAAAAAATGTGCTTCTCCTAATTTAAAAATAGAAGAATGGTTTAAAATGATGGTTGCATTTATAGGTAATTACTCCACTTTCAAAAAGGAACACGTAGAAATCTGACACATCTCCTGATGACTCAGCTTGAGGTAAAATGCGACTGTGCTCACAAAAGTCACGAAATGTACGTGCAGCACAGAACATTGCATAAACAGGGTAGCTCTCTGACAGGGCTGAGCATGCTAATAAGAAGAGCTATCAATTCTCATCTGTCTTCAGAATCCTGCAAACACTCTGTAATAAGTTAAGAGTTGCATATTATAGCTCCACAGGACCACTGAGAATCCCTTATGACAATAAAAATCATTTTAAGTCACAAAATTCCCTCAAGGTCACCTGATGCAAAATGGCCCATTAACTATGTGCATATCACTTCATTATCACTTCCTGTCTTTGCAGATTAATTTTATATTTTTCAAACAGATTATAAGGAAGTACAGATTATACTGTGACAGTTCATTAAAATTAAGTTTCCTTTAAAAATTAAGATGGGATACCATACAGAGGTATTTATGGTAAAATATTTAATTGACTGAAGGGACAATCTACATGTAATTACTATTTTATATATAAATATGTCTTGCCCTAAAACCATATTTGTGATAGACTATCTTGGATATTGGTTATTCAAACTAAAGTCTGCACGCGAATTGTTTTCTCTTTAATGAAGTCAGATTATAAAATTCTAGTAAATTTTAGAAAGAAGTCTCTCCTTTTATCATTATATTGACATAAACAGTGTAATTTCTAGTTTTTAGGATTCTATTAGAAATGTACTGCTATTACAGAAAAATCTTCTAAAAAAGAGAACACACCTTTTTATTGAGTAGGTTTTGCTTAAAGGCACATTTCTATATTAAAAATAAGAACAACAATGGTAGAGTTATGAATTTTCAGCCACACAGAATTTTAAATTACAGTAATTTGATTGATCCATATTTTTATGAGATTTCTTAAGGATAGGAAATGTTAGATAAATGTCAATTACCATACATTAAGTAAACTACTTCCTTTACCTCACCTAATAAAATAAAGTTTAAAGGTTTGTAATAAAATTTCAATATAATCTCAGGGAACCAGAGGGCATGTAAGAAACTCTTGAGAAATACTCCTGAAGAATAATACATACACAGAGCAACTTTAATGATAACATGCATTCCTTCCGAAATATAAAATTTCTATTTTCTGTTGCACAATACCTATGCATGTAGGAGGGTCTGGTTGCCAAAAGAATCGGTTATTCAGCTGCACACAAGTGATTTTAGCTTGTCCTTGGAGCTGGTACCCAGGGTCACACTGGAAAGTGATGGTATCTCCTGGCTCTCTGCTGTCCCCATAGCGGGTGCCATTTTGAGGTATACCTGGGTCGTTGCAGGTGGACGCGATGGATGCTAGAAAGAAGGGACAACATCACATCAATGACTGGAAACACGATCCCAGCACTCTTATAGACGTAGAGCCCTTGTGGGCTGAAGCGCTCTTGATCCGGGTTAATGAATCACTTGTCCACATATGAATGTAAGAAAAGAAGCTTTTTTTTCCCTCAAGAATACATTCAATAGCATGCATCTTGATTATGCTTCCTTTGAACAGATTCTAGCAAAATCTTCATGAAAATTCAACCAATTATGGAATATATTAAGGATTTCTGTATCATACTATGCACACACACACACACATTCCCCTTTGATCGTCTCATTGACAATATTTTAATGAAAATACATGCCACAATTTAAATAATTTAAGAATACCAATCTCAAGAAACCTTGAGGAAAACAAAATAGGATAAATTCCCTTTGGTCAGTGCCTTCCCACTGCACAACCAGCTAAGATGAACTAAACTCTCTTAAACTGTTTTGTCCAAAACCACCTTTAGTTCTTTAAAGATATTTTTAATTCTCCTTTAATCCTAAAGAATATTTTTACCGAGTTTATAGTTTAGGATAGCTGTTGTTGTCCTTATTTTCCCCTAAATACTGTTAAGAAATTATCCCACTTCTTCTGCCTTCCAGTTTTCCTACTTAATCTCACAGTCTGAAACTACTCTAAGATCATCTTTTTGTCTTTGATGTCCTAACATTTCACAATATGATGTCTGTGTACAAATTTTCTTTATTTCTAAGGAAATAAAAGTTTTACAATATCATGTCTATGTATGAACCTCCTTTTATTAACCCTGCTTGGAATCATCTGAAGTTTTGAATCTGAGGATTAAGCCACTATCTTGTCAAATATCAGTTCTCTCCTATTATCTCTGTTCCTCTCTTATGAATTAAAATTTGACAAATGTCTCTATCTTCTGTGTCTCAACTTTTCATTTTTAAATCATTTTTTTATCTTTGTTCCATCTTCTGGGTAATTTTTTAGACTATCTTCCTATCACAATCTTCTCTCCATCTGCATCAAATTTATTATTTTATCATGTTGAGTTTTAAACTTTCTTTCATTGTGCTTTTCTGTTAGTTAGCATTTTGTTCAAATATCTTTGGCCATTTATACAGCATATTGTTCCCTACTCATATTTTTATTCTCTTTTATTTTTTAAACTCTTACAGTCTGATCTGATAATAATTCCAATATCTCATGTAATCTAAAGTGCCTCTGAGTTTTGAATTTGCATTTCTGTTTTTGGAACTTCACTTGCAATAATTGTTTTGAAGGTGTGTTTATCCAGAGGGGATTCTCATTTGACTTTACCATGTGCCTGGAACACGAGAAGCCTTCTACCTCTTTAAAAAAAAAATCTCTGTTGAGGCATTTTGGGCCACAGAAATGGCATGAATTTATCTATAAGCTAGTTTGAAACCTGCTTGTGGTTATGAGTTGTCTATATCTGTGTCTGTTTCTATACCTATATCTATATCCATATTTGTCTCTCTCCTATCTATTATCTATCTATTATCTACCATCTATCATGTATCTATCATCTATTATCTATCCTCTATCTATTATCTATCTATCATCTATTATCTATCTATTATCTATCTATCATCTATTATCTATCTATTATCTATCACCTATTATCTATCTATCTATCTATATCTATCTATTATCTATCTATCTCTACCATCTATCTATTCTCCCTTATAGTGAGAGTAGGACATCCCCCCTTTGGAGTTCTAGCAGTATATGAGGGTCTCCAATTACATTTCCAATACTGGAAAGATCTTAGACCTTGTTTCCTATTCTTTCAGCCCACAGACTCTCAAAATGGAAGCTCAGTGTCACCAGGGACCAACTGACAGATGCTCCCAGGGCAAAGCCAACTTCTGAACTTCATGACCTTTCTGCATTTCACATTATTTTGGTGACTCTCAGGATTCCTCATGTTCTTGCAGCTTCAGTGATACATTTTAAAAGGCTAAAAATAATTGTATCCAACACCTTTGACATATTTTCAGTGGATGTGTTTTCAGATAACATACTTTACTGTAATACTGGACACTGCAGACATTTCAGTTCTGTCTTAATCCCACAGCATGATGGCTGGCTTATCATACCTGTCATCCTTGTTATTATTATTAGTGTTCTGAGTAGGGGAATTTTACTTGGAAGCAGAATTCTCAGTAGATATCAAAAAGAAAGGAAGCATTTGGGCTTCCGTGTAGTTTTTTCAATGGGAAGAGAGCAGGAAATGCCATATCAGAGTCATTGAGGAAGATCCTTTTAGTTTCCACTCTCCTCCCATCAGATGCAAAGATTAGAATGCAGGGTGGAAAGCAAGCACATTTTCCCAAAAGAAGACCAGGACAGCAGTAGAATGCAGAATGGACCCAAGGACACAAAGCTTCTAGTTAGAAACTCAGAAGTGTCACACCCATAAGCCACACATTTTTATAATATAGAACAGCAATTATAGTATTCAATCACCAGAATCATAGCCCATCATGGCCATCACCTATGCAACAAAATGCTGCTTCCACTGAACTAGTATTTTACAAACGATCTTGAGTTTACTATTTGAGTAATTAAAGAATCTAAGCTCTACCTGTGCTCTACCTTTGCTGAGATTTCTCTAGACTCCAGAAAAAAACATAAGTAAATCCTATTGCACATTTACAATCTTGGCCATTGGACTGAATTTCACATCCCCCAAATAAACTTAATTCTTTCCTCAAGCAAGTGGGCACATGGATGATTACATATTCATTTCCAAGTGAGAATTAATTTAATATAGCATTAAAATAATGAAAAAATAAATATATAGTATTAAAACAGTTAATTGTCTATTATTAAACAGTGGTATTCTTAGTAAACACCCATAGAAATATTTATATGATAAATATGTAAATAAGTATGTAGTATTAAAATAATTTAAAAATAAACCTTTAGACGAAAAGCCAAGGAGATCATAGATAAGTCTCATTGTAATTTTTAAAACAAAGGTATGTTTTATTACTTCTCTTTCCGACTTTTTATTCAGTATTCATTAAAAGCAAACACACACATTACTCAATAAAAAAGCTTTACACAAAGATGCACAGATTTTGTACATGAATAAGAATTTCAACAGACATATGAGCCTTGCAAAAACAAGTGTTCTGTAGAACACTTTTCTATAGGTTATTAAAGGTGTTTGGTCAAACAAGATGGGCAAATACTGTATACTCTAGCTCCCTCTTGTAGATCCCCGCTGTACATCAGGGATTAAAGGCTCAGAGAAGCCCTACAGTAAAGAAACTAAAAAAAAAAAAAAAGTTTAATCCAGTGTATTCTAAATGTCTGTTATCATAGAGCATGTTTTTCTCAACAAATTTCTTCAAACTCTTCCAAATAAAGATCCACAGAATATCAGTATATAAAACACAGGCTTGTACTAAGGGTTATATGTCCTTTAATGGTATGAGGTTTAATTCAGTTTTGAAAGAAGTTTCTACTTCTAAAGCAAATTTCCATTTGGCATATCTGTAATAATAATAATAGAGCATGCCTTAAAAAGTTATAAAATAAAAATAAAAAGTTCTTAGGGTAATCTAGATTGGATTAAAAATACAAAATCAATAAGATGACTTTAGGGAAGACAAAACCATTTTAAAGAATGCAGTGGGAAATACGTTGGTTGGGTCCTTGAAATAAATGCCGTTTTATTTTCCCCTAGTTACAAATTGTGTAAAGATGTTTTCTGGTAAAGGCAATAAAGCTTATTTGGAGACTAATATGAAAGCCCCCAACCAAAGACATTTCTTTGGGGTCAGAAATTGCTTTTTCACCTTCAGGGTCATACAAAGTTATGGATGAGGCATACACTCATTTCCTTTTTATGATTGTTTTCTTTTATATGCCACATGTTTCTTGCACTCAATTTTCTCTTAAACGTTTTTTTCTTCAAATGGGATTTTGGTGACTGAATCATTCCAGTTTATTGCCATAAAAAGGAAAACAATATTTTCAGTTGCATCAGTCTCATCCCTCTATCACCTTAGAAAAAGAAGATACCATTCCTGAGGTGATGGGTATTGTATTTTTCAATTTCCCCAGGGGTTCCCTGGACTATTTCAAGTCATAAAGAACCTTCCACAGGCCCAGTGGCATCTAAGGGACATCGCTACTCTTTGTCTCTGAATCTAGAGTGATGGACTTGAGCGATCTGAACCTGTGCTCCACTTAGCGTGAGAGCCACGGACCTGATGTTTTTGTTTGCAAGAGGCAGCAATGGTGGTGGAGAACCATTGTATCATAAGAATTGCAATGTACACAAATTTATTTCCAATGGGATAAAGTCATTTTTGACACTGGAGACTTTATGGAATATATACATATTAAAATAATATGCAGAGTTGTGTTCTTTTTCTATTCTAAAAAATTGTGCATTTGGGACACGTCCTATTAAATGTGTCAAGTCCTCCTTGCATGTTTTTTATTTTTTAAAATAAATTTATTTATTTGTTTATTTTCAGCTGTGTTGGGTCTTCGTTGCTGTGCACGGGCTTTCTCTGGTTGCAGTGAGCGGGGGCTACTCTTTGTTGCGGTGCGTGGGAGTCTCACTGCTGTGGCTTCTCTTGTTGCGGAGCATGGGCTCTAGGCGTGGGGGCTTCAGGAGTTGTGGCACACAGGTTTAGTTGCTCCGCAGCATGTGGGATCTTCCCGGACCAGGGCTTGAATCCGTGTCCCCTGAATTGGCAGGTGGATTCTTAACTACTGCGTCACCAGGGAAGCCCCTGCATGTTTTGTTTTGTTTTGTTTTGTTTTTTGTTTTTGTTTTGTTTTGTTTTTTTGCGGTACAAGGGCATCTCACTGTTGTGGCCTCTCCCATTGCGGAGCACAGGCTCCGGATGCGCAGGCTCAGCAGCCATGGCGCACAGGCCCAGCCGCTCTGCGGCATGTGGGATCTTCCCGGACCGGGGCACGAACCCGCGTCCCCTGCATCGGCAGGCGGACTCTCAATCACTGAGCCACCAGGGAACCCCCCTGCATGTTTTTAAACATCATTTAAAAGTATTTATCGAGAGCCGGATGTTGAGCAGCCGGACAGCAACTCAGCAGTATTCAAGCCCTGGAAGGGAGATGGATCCCACATTGCCTTTTATGGACGAGTTGTGGAGTGGACAATACATTTCAGGGTCAAAGTGAGTAAAGATAAAGAAGTGTGTAAAGTGAGTAAAGATAAAGTGAGTAAAGTGAGTAAAGATAAAGAAGTGTGCATTTATGTGGTAATAACTGTGTTATTCGTTCATAGAAGTAAAGTTTGCTTAGTGTACATTTATTATCTTAAAACACCCTTTCATAACATAACCTCCACAGAGAGAATGCTTACCACGTATATGGAAAAACATATAAAGCGACACCAATCCGCTCCATATCAGAAGCAGAGATATCTAACAGTCAGATCTTAACCTGCATATTAAGTTCTCATGTTCTTGAGTTAAGAAAATTGAATTAACTCTTTATGCACGTGGTCAGGTTATCATTTTCTCTGAAAAGTTGCTCTTTTGGGTTAGATCATAGCACTGAATAGGGAAATCTCCTTCTGGAGGGTCACTGACTGTATTTGACAGGATAGACCTGAACTGGCCGTCAGAACTCTGTCACGTGTGCATCAGCGCTTTGGTGGCTGGAAAAGGTTTAGGAAACACACAGAAAAGAGGAACCTCAAGTCATCCAACGGGTGCTTCCACTCAATCCCAGACTCCAAATTAAAGAAAGTAGGTATGAATTCTACCAAGTTCCGCTTAATTCAGTCGACATTCCTCCTCTCCTTTCTGACAATGACAAAGTGCTTCAGGAAATGGAGACACGGAGTTTTCTGAGACCTTCCGAGATCAAGAGCAGAGCTGCTGGCTGCTCAAATGCACATTGCACAAATCCCTCTCCTGGGCTTCAAAAGTAACACACAGTGCTGGGGAAAGAGCCTTGACACAAGTCTCATATCTTACACAAAAGTTCTTTCACAGTTGATCACATTTAAATACAAAAGGTAAAACTATAAAACTTTTAGAAAAACTTTTAGGAGAAAATCTTTGGGATTTAAGGCTAGGCAAGGACATGACAACATGAGCATGTTCTATAAAAAGCAAAACTTAATAAACTTCATCAAAATTAAAAAAATTTTCTCCAAGAAAGACTTTGTTAATAGGATGAATAGACAAGCTAAAGACCAAGAGAAAAAGTTTAAAAGCCACATATCTGACAAAGGACTAGTATCTAAAACATATTGAGAATGCTGAAGATGCAAAAAAATAAAATAAAATAAAAACATGAAAATACCCAACCAGAAAACAGGCAAAAGGCATGAAAAAGCATGTCACTGAAGAGAACGTACAGATGGCAAATAAGTACGTGAAAAGATGTTCAAAATCATTAGCCATTAGGGAAATGCAAAGAGATATCACTACATACCTATTAGTACAGCTAATAATATCACATATATAGACAACATCAAATGATGGTGAGGACGCAGAGAAAAGGAATCACTTAGGCATTGTTGGTGTTAATGTAAGATGGTACGGCCACTTTGGAAAATTATTTGGCCATTAAAATCTAAACATTCAATTGTCATTCAACCCAGAAATTATACTTCTGGGCATTTATCCCAGATAAATGAAAACTTATGTTCACACAAAAACTTGTACATGAATGTTTATGGCAGCTTTATTCATAATGGTCCCAAACTAGAAACAACCTAGATGTCCTCCAGTGGGTGAATGACTAAACAAGCTGGTATATCCGGTCTATGGAATACTGCTCCGCAACACAAAGGAATAAACTGCGGGGACACACAACAGCCCCAGTGAATCTCCACAGAACTACTCTGAGTGAAAAAAGGGAGACTACACCTTACAGGATTCCTCTCATATAACATTGTTGGAATGGCAAAGTCATGTAAACAGAGAACAGATTAGAGGTTGCCAGGGTTAAGGATGGGGTGGCGGCAGGAGGGAAGTGGGTGTGGCTAGAAAAGGACAACCTGAGGGACCCTTCTGGTGATGGATGTTCTGCATATTGACTGCTCATTGTCGATATTCTGGCTGTGATTTGTGCTCTAGTTTTGCAAGATGTTACCCCTGGGGGGGGGATTTCCTAAGGGTTCACAGGATCTCTCTGTTTTATTTCTCACAAGGGCATGTGAATTTACAAGTACTTCTAAAGAAAAAGTTTAATTATAAAGGTTTATATATATATGCACAAATATATGTCTGAGTTGCAGTATTCACTTGAATTGCATACAATGAATACAAATCATTTTAGATTGAAAATTATTTTTATTATATGAATGTATGTGTATAGACGTGTTTAATTTCAAAATTCAAAGGAATGAAACAATATCAGGATTCAACACAGGAATCGTGTTATTTCTGCATGTTCCTTCATGACAGAAAGAAACATGGGCTTCAGGATTGTGAAATTATGGATATATACTGGCAAATCTGAAGATGCACACTATATATTGTCACTCATTCCTGGGGAAAATGACTCTTTCTTTCGGAATAAACAAATACTAAATCAAACGAGAAGTCCTTTCTCATGAACACAATTAACTACCAAGAGGCTTCATTAATGCTATTACTGCGGGCCAGAGGGAACAAATTAGAGGCCAAGATTCCTCAGACAGGAACGCTGAAGCCTCGGAAGGCGTGAAAGATTTTAGTTTGTCAGCGGGACCACAGGCATTAAAACACTTGTGCAGACAGAGAGAGTGATGTTAGTATACGAAAATATTAAATACCCTTTATGATCTGTTACTCAAGCATCCTCTGTAACAATGTTTCAAAAGTGGAATATTTGCTTTCATGGTCTTTGTACTGAATAAACACTTAATAGCTATGAAAATATGTCATTACAGTAGACTATCAAACGTAAGTGTAAATTGAGTTCTACAATTTAAAAAAAAACTTCAATATGCAACAGAAATAAATCAATCACTTTGATTCTGCACAATAGGGAATGTGAATTCCATTAAAGCAAAACAAGTTGAGTCCCATATTTCATGCTAATTAAATCAAAATATAATAATTCAAGAGCTATTTATATTGCAGCTATTAAACTAGACAATAAATCCCCTCATCCTACACATTTTCATTTTCAAATTCAGGAGTCACTTATTTTTTTGTAATAATCGTCCTTATACTTTTTCTGCTGCTTATAGTAAGATCTGAGTCCTCTATCTGTATAACATTGGAGTTTTTAAATTAACTTGTTTAAATTGTTTTAAATTAACTTTTTAAATGATTTCAAAGATCCTCATAATCAATTATTGGAAAGAGAACATTAGTGGTATATAATACATGTCCAATTTAGGCAATTTCTGTAAGTCAAATAATTTTTCTATTTCTTGTAAATAAATGTTCTAATATTTGTTTGCTAGTTATAAAACTATATTTTTGATATCTGCATACCACATAGTTGTAAAAGTTAGACCATGTAAGAGAATGCACTTGGAAAATTTTAAAAGACATAAAAATATAACATTACTAGTGTTCACAACAGTACTCTAGTCACTTGTGTCAGTTAAGTTCCAAAGACTGCACTGGGAACTAAGCTAACTTCCTCCTTTATAAAGGAATTGCTACTCAGAGAAAAAATACTAATTAGCACTTCTATTCTCATCATGCCAAACACAGAATCTATGGGAAACTAAGTATGTCTGAAGATCTAAAAATACTTTAGACTTATTTTAAAAACACTTTTTATCTATTTAGTAACACAGATATTTACACTTTGAATGCATCATAAAATCCTATGTTTTGCATCCTCATAACAGTGAAGAATCCTTCATTCAGTTATTCAAAGAGATTTTAGTTTCTTTATATCTAAAGTCACAATCAAAGGAAAACCTCACCCTCCATAGATCCTGTTCTAAACATCTATCACATTAGTCATCACTGTTAAATTGATTCTCAGCTTTTAATAAGTATGAAAGATAAAAATCTGTGTACTGACACAAGACAGACTTGAGGGGAGAAAAAGATGACTATCACATTTTTCACTGAACATTCTGCAAATCCACCTATTCTTTACTGATAATAAGTGCACGATTAACAATTTCAACATGTTACAGAAACCTCAGGTGGTTGCAGCCATGCAAGTATCTGGTATCATAACGTTAGTGTGGTCAAGTGATAGTTAACCTGTTTACTATCTTTTCCTGCCTCTAAATCAAAGCTGCACTATCTGCACGCCTTCCTGCCAAGCAAGTGTCAGGAGAATCTTACTTTTGTCAGTTTGAATTGAATAGTGTGAAACAGGAGGCCAAAGAGTTGGAGAAATCTAATTTGAGAGCTGCAGACTGTGTCATTTATCACATAATACTTCCCTGGAGTCAATATATCTCTAGAACTGAGAATAAATAATAGCAGTCCCTTATATTGGGGAAAATTGATAAATCAAAGTGCTTTTGTGTTCCTTACTTTTGAGAGCAGTCCTCATCAAAACTGTGGGTGGCAAAAAGAGTATGGTGCCCTAATTTAACCTAAGTCCATGAAAATTGTGCACATGCCTGTTTACAGAGCTGTTAAGATGGGGCTTAGCCCCAAGCCATGTTATCTTTCATGGGTAGAAAGACAGTGCCTCTGTGATGCCTGTTCTAAAAATTATATAATATTACATGTGTGTGCATATGTGCGTATACTTTTGAGAGTTTTCTGTTACAGGATTATGCAGTTTACTATAGTTTAAGTGAGTCTTATAATGCTTAAAATTATATACATAAAAATATAATATATAGTTATATATAATACAATATATAATATATTATATACATATGTTGTATATTATATATATAATATTATATATATGTATTTTTTCCACTTCCACTCTGATAGGATTGCTAAATCTGGACAGTTTATATTCTCTTTAATACTGCTAAATGCTTCCAAGCATATTACTCAAATGTGCACCTCAAATTTCTTTTTTAATCACCTTAATGAGAACGTGAGTTATCTGGGGAGGACAAGTTCTTTTTTTAAAATTTATTTATTTATTTTTGGTTGTGTTGGGTCCTCGTTGCTGCACTCAGGGTTTCTCTAGTTAAGGCAAGCGGGGGCTGCTCTTCATTGCGGTGTGCCGGCTTCTCACTGCGGTGGCTTCTCTTGTTGTGGAGCACGGGCTCTAGGCGCACGGGCTTCAGTAGTTGTGGCACATGGGCTCAGCAGTTGTGGCTCACGGGCTGTAGAGTGCAGGCTCAGTATTTGTGGCACACGGGCTTAGCTACTCCGCGGCATGTGGGATCTTCCCGGACCAGGGCTCAAACCCGTGTCCCCTGCATTGGCACGTGGATTCTTAACCACTGCACCACCAGGGAAGTCCAAAGACAAGTTTTAAGTCACTTTTAAAATTCAATTCAACACACATCTACTGGGTGGTTGCTCTTGTAATTGGAACCATCCTAAAGACTGAATATTAGAGCAGAAATATTAAAAAAATCAATAATTTAGGAAATTCAGTCTCACTAGAATCAATAACCAAAAAAAAAGAAATAAGCAGAAAATATAGACACATACACAAGAAACAAGAAAACAAAAGACAAAATACTTTTAAGTGTCAAAAGTGAGGCAGAGATAAATGCAGTAACTAGTGTAAAATATCTGACTTCTGAATACCAGGATATTCAGTAACAGCCAAAAAGTTATAAAAATAACTAGTGGTGAACATTATACAGGGGGAAGTGTAAAAATGATATAAAATGGGTTCTTATTTATTATTTGGGATCAGAGAATCCTCCTACAAGGAGTGGTGTTTAACTGCCACTCGGGAAATGGACAGGAATAGCAGGCAGTGAACAGGGGGACAGAGTCCTGGACAGAAGGCACTTTGCAAGTCAAGGTCTGAAAACAGGAGAAAAGAATCCTTAGAAGCCAGGTGGAAGGAGTGGGTGAGGATGGGCAGATACACGGGAGCCCCACGTCAATCAGTCGGGGGTCATGTAACAGGATTTTATTCTCCAGTCAGATACTGGAGAAGGACTTTTTAAGTGGGGGGCTTAGCTTGATTAGATTTGCTCTTGGCCAACGTGGCTTTTCTCAAACGCAGGTTCAATACAATCGCCCTCCTCGGAGCAGCCCTTTAGACAGAGCCTGGTGTGGGTGAGACCCAGCAGATGTGGGCTTGTGTGATGAAGGGGAAATGCAAGATAAGAACAGCCACACGAGGTCTTGTTGGAGGCTGGGCCTGCATTGGATTGGATGTGGTGACGGGATAGACCCGGACATGCCAATTTTGACATGTCTGCAAGATGTCCAAATGAATTTATGTATTTGGGCCCTTAGAGCTTCACAAGACAGGTGTGAGCTCCGAATAGAGAGTTTTGAAGTGATGACCTTCTGGATCTTTGTCCACACCCAGGGAAGAAAGAACATTGCTCAGAGAGACAGTGAATAGAGAGAACAGATGACTTAAGACCAGGTCCCAAGGAAACCAGGAAGAGGAAGGTGAGACTGCAGGAGACAACAGAGGGACTGGCAAGGCAGGAAGGATCGGAGGGACAGTTGTGAAAATCCAGGGAAAATAATATTTCAACAAGGTGGAAAGTGTCAGATGCACTGAACTTCTGCAGGAGGCCACTTACCAGAACCACGAAAAGGTGTGTGTTGATTGAGACTCATGGCTTATTTTTGACCGTGACAAGAGCAGTGAAACCGAGGTGATGGGGGCAGAAACAAACCAGGGGGCTGCAGGATGATTTGGAGGTGAGGAAACGCACACAGCAAGCCCAAAACATGTTCTAGATGAAGGAGAAAAACAGGATGCTCAAAAGCAGCAAAGGGTTGTTGTATGTATTTATCTTAAATTGTGATTTGAGCGTCTGTGTACAAGGAGTGAGGAGTCAGAGGAAAGGATGAAAATGAAAGAAGACGAGGACACACCGGGCAAGGTCCCAGCAGCTGGGGGCATATCCATGATAGGAGCAGCCTTGCTTGGGAGAAGGCGTGACTATCCCAAGCTAACAGGAGTGAAGAAACAGAATGATGTCTCCTGGAGGAAGTGGAAGGAAATCCTTCTGACAGGTTTAACTTTGTGAATGAAGACTCCAGGTCATCCACTGCCCCAAAGAGGAGACGAGCAAAGGGGTGAAGGTTTGAAAATGAGGTGAATGGGACCCAGAGTTCCCTGGCAAAATAAGTGACTGTAGCTCAGCCACGTGAGGGTGGGGGTCCCACAGTCACTGGGAAGAAGCTCTTGGTTTACGCGTCTCCTTCTCACCAGAGGATGCTGGGCAGACGCGATGCAGGAAGCACATGGGCCAGGGAGCTTAGCACGTGGTAAGAGACTTGATTTTAAGGATAAAATGGCTGAAGACAGAAAAGAAGTATCGGGAATTTAGGAGGAACCAATAGAAGGGAGAACAGCGACAGCCTAGACGCCCCAGTAAAGCACTAAGAACCGACACAGGCGGGGAAGTGGAGATGGAAAGATCAGCTGTGGGAACGGAGCAGCACGTTCCAGTTCAGCTTTGCCGACTGAAGGTGAAGCAGGATGCAGTGCACCCTCCCAAGAGTGGCTGGTGGAGTGGAGTGGAGACCGCAGGGCGTCAAGCAGGAGCTGAAGACCTCAGAGGTGGGCGTCACCCCAGGGAAGGTGGAGGACACATCCTGGAGCTGCAGGGAAGCAGACCAGGGTCCTCACCAGGTGGGCCGTCCAGAGGAGGCGGACAGAGACAAGGAGATTCTAGGTGAATGGAATATGTTTCCCCATAACTTTTATGAAGACCGGGCAACGTCTGCCTTATTAGCACTGGATCCCCAACGCCAGCACTGATCAGGAGCACAGCGGGAAGGGGTTCAATATTGGTTGGTGAATAAATAAAGTAATACACGAATGAATGAATGAGTGGTTAGTTCATTAATTCCTCATTATTACACCAATGTGTTCACACAAATTATGAGGACAAGGGTGACCTGGGCAGGGTGTGGTCAGATGCTTATCTCAATATTTGTCACAGTGATTCAAATTTTCTATGTTCTCCTCACTGACTCAGCTTATTTCTGAATGACATGCTTTTAAAGACATTATGATAATTCAGTCTGTAAAATTTAGGAGCATCCCCTTCTCATTCAAGCGAGGTAGCATAACTCTGCCTACTGCACTGTGCTGATTGACAGTTACATCCGCGGTCCTGGGGGCGGGGGGCCGTGCTGGGACTCCCCACAGAAATCACTGCTGCCTGAGGAATGATTTATGAGCTTTCAGTAGGAGTAAGATTTAGATTAGCAGAAAGGTAGGTACAGATGATACTCCCACTAGTAGTTTTATAGAAAAGGGTTGAGATCTCTTTCACAGTAAGTATTAGATACATCCTCAAGGAAAGGGAACCCTTTGTGCACTGTTGGCGGGAATGCTAATTGGTGTAGCCACTGTGGAACACAGTGGGGAGGTTCCTCAAAAAATTAAAAATAGAGCTACCATATGACCCAGCAATCCCACTTCTGCACATAAGATCAAAGGGAATGAAAACAGGATCTCAAAGAGATACCCGCACCCCCATGTCCACTGCAGCACTATTCACAATAGCCAAGGTATGGAAACAACCTAAGTGTCTATCTACAGATGAATGGATAAAGAAGATGCAGTACATGCACACACATACACACACACACTGGACTGTTATTCACCCATGAAAAAGAAGGAAATCCTGCCATTTGCTACAACATGGATGGACCTCAAGGGCATTATGCTATGTGAGATGTCAGGAAGAGAAAGACAAATACTGTATGATAGCACATATGTGGAATCTGCAAAAGCTGAATTCATAGAATCAGCGAGTAGAATGGTGGTTATCAGGGGCTGGGGGGTGGGGGTGAATGGGGAGATGTTGGTCAAAGGGCACAAACCTCCGGTAACAAGATAAATAAGTCACGCACAGCATGGTGACTACAGTTAAGAACACTGCATTATATACCTGAAAGTTGCTAAGATAGTAGCTCTTCAGTGTTCTCACCACCAAAAAGCAGTGGTAATTATGTGATGTGATGTGGTATGAACTACAGTGGTGATCACTTTTTAGTCTCTAAATGTATCAAATCAACATGCTGTACACCTTAAACTTACACATTTCTATGTATCAATTATTTTATTATTTTTTAAAATTGAGGTATAGTTGATTTACGGTATTACTGAATATGTTAGTTTCAGGTGTACAACACAGTGATTCAATATTTTTATAGGTTATACTCCATTTAACGTTGTTACAAAACAATGGCTTTATTTCCCTGTGTTGTACATATCTTTGTGGCTTATCTATGTTATATATAATTGTTTGTACCTCTTAACCCCCTACCCTATCTTGCCCTTCCCCACTTCCCTCTCCCCACTGGTAACCACTAGTTTGTTCTCTCTACTGGTGAGTCTGTTCTTGTTTCTTTTTTTTATATTCACTAGTTTGCTTTGTTTCTTCAAAGCAAATAAGTCAGTTATATTTCAATAAAACTGGAGGGGAAAAAAGATACGTCCCCAAGAATAGGGAAGATGCCATTATGTGTCCTGTTTTTCTCTGTTCCTCTTGTTATCAATCTTGTTAGTATTAGACAAAGCCAACCACAGCTAAAACCCCAACACTCTGTGGAATCCAGGATTTAGAATTTAAACTAAATTCTAAATAAGCTAGCATCTTAGTCTCAATAATTCAACACACACCAGTTCTACCCCTGTTATGAGCTGGGTGCGAGTAATCAAAGGTGGATAAAACTCTTTGGCCTCTCTGGGTGTGAGTGGCCAATGATAAGAACATACGATCAGTTTTCCACCAGCCCCACAAGGGGAGTCCCAAGAGAGCGGGGGGGTGAGCAGTCTAGCTGCACCTGCTGTGTCCTGTCTCTGCGCAGAAACTTGGTACAGGCGCCTGGTCTCTACGGCCGGTTCTCTCCTATAAACAATCCCACTCTGCTCAGCAACTGGCAGCCCCAAGGGTCTCTCTTGTTTTGAACAACAAATGATTTTTTTAAATGAAAATGTACCTATTAAATTATCCTTCAATAAAGTAAATTAGGAAGGGATGTTATGTAGCCGCTAAGTTAGGACCATTATTTACAGGGAAATCCATCTCATGGAATCTGAGGGTGCAAGATCGCCCTGGAGCCGTTCTCCCTAGAGTGGGAGAGCTGAGAGTTCGGACCACTAGAGGCTCAGCTGAAGTTTATTTAACCCCTAGAGTAAAGGTCAGTTTTGTGAGCCGAACTCCATTTTCTTACATTTTATGCATGATTAAATAGTAATTAAACTTTAATGAAAAGTGTTAGGCTGATTACAATTAACATAATTGCACTAGTCAGTTCTTATTCTCATGTTTTACATGCTGTGTGCAGCTGGCAGGACAATGGACCTTGAATGGGGTGTGAATATCCTGTGAGCACCAACAGTTCATTTTTCTAGTGGAGAAAATGTCTTACAGCAAAGGGAAGGTAAACACACACATAAGGAAGGGTGTGGTGTGCAGCTGCTCCCTCAGTGGCCATTAAGCCTGCACACAGGCACATAGCACTGGGGCTAAGAATCAATATCCCCACACCCCAGCAAGCAGTTGTTCTTCTCCCAAGATTATTATAAAGCAGGGAAAAAAATGATCTTTTTTTAACAAAATAAGGAAATTTATCAAATAATAGATTAAACTATGTTCATTTAAATTAAAACATGGGTATTAGTCTTTATAAAATGAAAATAGTCTGCTTTGTTTCCAACTGGTATCAAAACATTAAGGAAGGATAAATAAATGTATAAAGAATTATAAAACTTAAAAGGTCAACAAAGATGTATACATGTTATTAAATCTGTCTAATGCGTTTTTTTACCAGTGAAAACACAGTCTATACTGTCCACTACTTCTGATAATAAATGTCATATAAAGACCATTAACACTGGACAGAAACTAACTCAGAACTGAAAGAATCTTTATTATTAAAGCCTTTTCTATTAACATTTTTGAATGAAGCTGAAATCAGTAATGAAACATCCTTTTTGGTGCATGACATAGTGTTTGTCACACAATCAAAATCATTCTAATATTTTCAAGATTCGCATCGTTGGAAAGTTTTCAAGCATATTTGATTAGAAAACAATTTTTAGCCACTGACTGTATGTCATGTTCTAGACATTCTGCCCTCCAGGAACTTAGTCCCGTAGACTGCAAGTAGGATGCTCACACATGATGGGATAAACACTGTCTCAGAAATATGAGCACTGAATTTGGGCACTGTAAGTGACAATGTCATTAATTCTGCTAAAGGGGTCTTAAAAGATGGTGTGTCCACATGTGGATTCATCAAGCAAGCAAAGAGGAAAAAGCCAAGAGCAGTGTGTAAAATGAACATATACCAAATACGTGCATACAAATACATACACGCCTCTTGCTGGTGTGTATGTTACAGGGTGGTTGACAGGGTGGAGGGCAGTAATTAAGGATGAAAACTGAAAATGTAGAGTTTTGCATAAGTTTGCATACAGGCTTTTATAGCCTTTATTTTGGCAATGGGGAGAATCAGAACTCTCTCTGGCTGAGATGGGAAGCCAGTGGAGAGTTCTGACCAGAGCAAGGTGCCTCATTAAGACCCATTCTGGTTCCTCTGGTTAGGTAAGATCGTAAATGGACAAGAGCAGGGAGACGAAGCCAGTCTGTAAGCCATGGAAGCTCAGTCCAGTGTGGAAGGACCCAGATCAAGGTGGTAGGGGTACAGGTGGAGAGATGTGGGATTTTGAATATGGACCCTACTGAATCTGATGCTGGATTATATGTGGGGTGGAAGATAAAGGGGCGACTCAGAATGCAGCTGACATTCACCGAGATGGGAAAGCTTGAAGGAAACCAGGTTTGAGAAAGGAGAGGATTGGAAATGTGGTCACGTTTCACATGGTTATGTCCTCTGCTTTCTATCCCCACATCAAGTTGGAGGGAGACCTCAGGTACTCAGGGGAGAGGTCTTGGAAGGCTGACCGATGGAACCTGAGGAGTCAGTACTGATGGAGAGAAAGAGACATGAGGATGGGCCCTAGTGAAATCCAACCTTTACAGCTTGGGGAAGGAAAGATGAGAACCAGAAAAAAGACTATAATGGAGTAGCCACTGGAAGAAGGAGGACCAAGAGGGGATGGGGAGATGGAAGGCAGTTAAAGAAGGTGTTCTAATAATAGAGAAACTGTCAAAATTAAAAAGCCACAACCAGGTATGGATTATGTGACTGAGAGGGAGGGTGACATTGATGTTAAATCCTTACACTTTAACTTTATTGAGAAAAGTCTGATCATTCAAGTGTCTCTAAGAAAACGAATGTTCAAATAAGGGCTTTTCCTCCAATAACTAAGTTACACCTACAATGCGAAGTTCACGTAGTATTGGCATACTATCAAGTTAAAATGGTTTACCAAGAAAACTAATTTAATACTATTGAATACATGTCATTTTTGCTTTGCAACAAAGGTCATACTCAAAGTATCAATTATTTGAGGAAAATACTGAAGTTTCATTATTTTATTTTGAAATCATAGATAAGTGCTAATACTTCAAATTCTAACATTAGCTTGTCTTAGGAATGGCAACGCAATCTAACTTACACATAAAGTACCTCTTTTTTTTAAGTCCCAGGATCATAAAGACAAATAAATGGGCTTTTCCTGCCTTCCACCTACAGAAGAGCAGCAAGGCTTCTTGAGCTGGAGGGATAGGCTCTTTTGCATGTTTCAAGGAGATTCAAGCCTTTGGTTTAGAAATACTCTAGCCTGATCTAGTTTCATGGCTGGATTCTCCAGTGGGGAAAGGATGGCTCAGAATTGCAGGAGTGGAGAGTGGCACATTGGTCATGGGTGTAGGGAGGTTGACCAGATATCCCAGCTTGCCATTGCTGAAGGGGGTTCCTGGGACATAGCAATGTCAGTTTCATGGGCTTGACAATGTTCCTTTGGGAACTGTATCATTTAGGATCCAACACAAAACATATGACACACTTCCCATAGATCATTTGAGAGGGTTTCTTTACAAATGTTGGGTTTGGAGAAGCCCAGGTAGAAGTGTGGTCACTGGGAGTTGGTTACAGAAACCTGGAAAGGGACATGTATGGATACGGCTTCTTGAGAAAAATAGTGAGCTTTGGTTGAGGGAATCTGATAGGGAGGTATCACACTCCGACACCGCTCTCCTCCCTGCACCTCTCATCTCCTGCCCGAGCCCCCCACTGGAGGAACCCAGGCAGAGGGCACAGAACATAGTCCACACATGTCCACCACTAGGATCAGAGTAGATTGAGAAATGGTGGAGAGTAGATCTAAAAAGGCAAAGGGAAAATACATGATGCAAGTGGAAAGGTGCTTAGAATTTGGTGCAATATCTTCAATTCACAAATAAAGCAATAAAGAAAGAGATAGGTCAGTTTCAAATCTCTAGAGATCAAGAGAGAAACCCAAATTTTCAGCATCACAATTCAGGCCAAGTTTTTCTAAATGATGCCAAGCAAAGTTTTTATATCTTGTTTTTTCCTTCCCATAGAGTTTTAAAGACCATGCAGAAACCCATTCATACAAAAGCCTCAGAGTCAACATTTTATTTTCAAATGGTATTTCCCAAAGTGCATACTAAATGCTATGTTAAACCATATGAAAATGCTAACATTCAACCATTTTTTATCTGCAAAAATGACAATTCTGTATGGTTCAAACTAGAACACTTGGAAAACCAAGTGAAAAAAATTAAGCAAGTTTCATTTCTGTAGGAACTTTAATGGGCGTGTTCATGTTTATCACCTCCTAAGCATCAATATGTCAGTTAAGTATATTATTTGTATAATTATAAATATAGAACATAAATGTCTATGCTCTCAAATAACTATAATAAAGGATTCTCCTTTGTCTTTAACCCAAACTAGGAAGATGTCTTTTCAAAGAGAAAATCATGAGGAATATAGAAAAATAAGTGGTTTCTTGGTTCCACATGAATTTTTAAAAAGGGAAGATTTTAAAAGGCCAGGAACAAAACAACATACTCTTACCATATAATATAGCAATCACACTCTTTGGTATTTATGCAAAGAAATTAAAAACTTATGTCCACACAAAAACCTACATGCAAATGTTTATAGCAGCTTTATTCATAATTGCCAAAAGTTGGAAGCAACCAAGATGTCCTTCAGTAGGTGATGGATAAATAAACAGTGATACATCCAGACAACAGAATACTATTCAGCACTAAAAAGAAATGAGCTACCAAGCTGTGAAAAGACATGGAGGAACCTTAAATGCATGTGATTTGCTGTGAACCTAAAACTGCTCTAAAGAATAAATTCTATTAAAAAGAAAAAGAAAAAGAAACCAAGGCCAGGAGTGTATAGAATGGGTAGGAAAGGAAAACAAACATAACCTCAAAATGGTACCAACTTTTTCATTTTGCTAAACAAGGACATTACATCACACATCTTTCACCTACTCTTACCACAATTTCTAAAGATGGAGGCCATATTTATCTCACAAAAAAGAGCAAAAATGATATAACCTTGGAATAAAAAACATTTTTTCCCAAGGCAGGATAGCAGAAGCAAACTTACCTTGATATTTTTGCCATAAACCAGTGAAAATTTTACCACGTAGAGATTCTATTCCATGAACACATATTCACAAACTACTGCCTCAAAGCACAGCGAACTACAGGTAAGAAACTGTGCAGACTTTAACCTTAATTTTATTACCAACCTTTTAAAGCATCAAATTGACCTAAGTCCATTTACTCATGTAAATCCTAAATATGGCTCACCAGTGACCTGCCCAGAGATAAACTGAGCCAGAATATGTTTATGTGCAAATTCCGCTAGTTTTACGATGACGGCTGACCCTGGGTGCTACCACATTATATGACACCTCTACACGGTGCAATTTGAAGGGTTCGCAAAGACGGAACTGCCACAAAATATCTCCACCGCTTCCTTCTCAGGAAAATGTTCCTTAAAAATGGGCTAGACAGTGAAGGTGGGAACCATCGTCAAGAGGTAACAGCTTCAAAGTGCAAACGTGGTGCCCACTAAATCCTGCAGAGATAACTATCCTACATAAGCTATTTGAAACATCAGCCCTAAGGAGGGAAAAAATGCAGGGCCCTTCTATTCAGGGAAGTTGAAAGCAGAAAACTGAAGCAGCCTGGAGACATCAAGACTTCCTGGCACCAACCAGAGAGTGAGGGAGCCTGGCGCTGGTGCTGGGTGTGGCGGGGGGCACCAAAGATAAACTTGACCTCCCGGTAGAGACCCACATCTGTCCTGGGCCCAAGTTTAAATATTTACTGATTAACTCAAACCTTTAAAGTAAGTTGTTTTTCCCCCATAACTAAGGAGAGCCACTGTGTATCCCCATCTGAGAATGAACGGAATTTCCCAAGACAAACCGTTCTCTTGATAGGTGTTTTCAAAATTGTGTATTTTGCTCAACAAAAGGTACACCCTTGTCCGGGGAACCTTAAGACACAGATGCGGATCTGTCTCCCAGTGTCCAGATCACGAAGAAGGGGGCCGTGCACCTACTTGAGAACTGGATGGAGAAGCCGGACTTGCTGATGAAGAAGTCGCTGTCGAACTGCAGAGTGAGCGAATTGAAGGTGCTGTGAATGTCCTCGGGCAGTGCTGAGCCGCTCCACTCCTTCAGCAGGATGGCGCTGTCCACCGGCCCGTCCCACACCTTCAGGATGTCATGGGCCAGCTCCGTGTCAAACACGATGAAGTGGAGGCTGCAAGGAGAGCACAGCTGGTACGGTGACTGAAAGGCCCCTCCCGCCCAGTGAGGACACCCCAGCACAAAACTCGGGTACACACCAGCCCGTTTCACCCACACCAAACCCCACCCCAATGTGCCTTTCCTTGTCTGACAGTTATGGATGAGCCTGGAGCCTCACAGAAGTGGATTCACTCGTGCACATCAGAAAACAGAAGCACCTACTTCCGTCTGTGATGGATACAGGGAGACCACGGAGCTCTATGCTGAGCTGTGTGTTTAAGGATGAAACCAGGCCTTTTGAGACTGTCAGCTCTTTTTACAATTCAAAGCTTTCTCGGGCACACAAATCAAAGACGGGTCTGATACAGCTTTGTTTTAAGCTAACAGACGTCGGATTTTAATGCGTGTGGTATCAGTGTTGTTCCTGAAATGCCCCACTAGGTGGTAGCATCCATGCCAGGACAGAAACGCTGGCAGAGATGATGTTTACAGCAGGAGGATATTGTGTACCTGTATCCGAATGATCTCAGCTTATGTTGTGTTTGTTTCTGTACATTTTATTTTCGGAAAAAATACATTATTTGAAATACCAACACAAAGGCAGAAATGTGTAGTATAAACTCCTTTCTTCATAACATTTTAACATACTTCTATCACATTTACAGATATCAAAGCAACTTAAAATCTCTATGTCAGAGGAAGCTCTTTCAGTGACGGCAGCAGACCTGTAATTCTATTTATGGCAATTCAGACAGATAAAACAGTTTAATATCAACAAAAATCTGTATTTGCTGAATGCTTTCATTCATTGTTTTTCACTCACTGCTTACTGCACAAAATTGTAAGAGAGAAAAATCATAATAAATGACATACGAAAAACGTACACAAATCCCAATTATTTACTTTGTGCATATTATAAATCCAAAGAAAATATCTATCTCACCCTGCATAAATATAAAATGTAGTATATTTTTAAATGTTTGATTTAAAATATTTTTAATATAGAGGGAAGTACAGAATATAGCAGACACTTAGATACCTACCACCACCAATGTTAACATTTTGCCTTATTTGCTTCAGATCTTTTTTAAAAATAAAATTTTATAGACACAGTCCTACTCCCCTGCCTCTCCACTTATGCATTTGTTTTTCCTCTCACCCCACATTCTGAAATCGTGATGGTCTCTTCTCATTTATATTTTTATAATTTTCATATGCTCATGTAGTATACCTATCTCCAAACAACATACAGTACTATTTTGTGCGTTTAACAGTAATTACATGCTAGATGTCATTTTGGCATGTATGTGCTTGTATCATTTTCAAGTTGCTTTTTATATTCAGCATAAGGTGAAATTCCTCTAAACTGAAAGATGTAGATTTTGTTAACTCGCTTTAGAAGCATGAGGAAATGCTTCATTTGTCTGGTCCTCTAACAAAAGACAGTTTCTGCATTTCATTATGACAAATGGTGCTCAGCCTAGGGTCCCTCTAGGCTCAAGAAGAGAAATGGCCAAGTTGTTCTAGCATGTGACTGTAACTTCTTACAGTCTCACAATAAAGTACAAATGGCTCTGTGTTGTCACATCTTCACCAATACCTGATAACATCAGACTTAAATAGTTGTAAAAAGAGAAAATTTGATGGTTGTGGAACGGTATCATGTTTAAGTTACATCTCCCTGAATATTCATGAGGTTGAACATCCTCTTGTGAGTCTAAGGCAACCCCCTTTCAATACAGTTCAGCCATTCAACAAACACTTATTGAGCACCGACTATGTACCAGGCACTCTTCTAGGAATTTTGGATACATCAGTGAACTAAATGAAGAACCCTGCCTTCATGGAGGTTACATGGTTGGTAATGGGGGAGATGAGCGAAAAACAGCAACCACAAAAAATAAGTAAAGAAGACTGCATTTTAGTAAGTGGTAAATGCCATTGAGGAAAGAAAAAAGCAGAGCAGAATAAGCAGCACTGGTCATGCCAGGACCAGAGGATGGGGGGAGATTTAGGTATTATATGGGGTTGTTGGTTAACCCATGTTGGTAAGTAGAGGTTTGAGCAGACTTGAAGGAGATGGAGGGGTTGTTATACTTGGTGTGAGGGGAGAGTGAAGCCCAGCAGAAGCCCGACACAGAGGGCATGGTTTCAGCATTTGAGACCATCCAGGCACCAATTTAACCAGAGCAGAGAGAGGGCCTGATAAGGAAACTGAGGCCAGAGAAATAACAGGTGTAGTGGATGGGGAGGGGGAAGCAGGGGGCTGGTGGGCAACACACAGGGTTTTGTAGATTGTTCTGAAGATTCTGGCTTTCACCCTGAGTGACAGACCAATGTGGTGTTTTTGGTAAAGAAGTTATCCCACCTGTGATTTAAAAATAATTGCTCTGCACTTGTGTTGGCAACAGGCTATACAGGGCAAGGCAGAATCAAGAATCAGATGGCTGTTACTCAGAGGAGCTGGACAGGGGAGGTATTGAGAGGTTGTCAGATTCTGGGCACGGTTTGAAGGTGGGGAAAACAGGACTGGGTGAGCCATGTATGATTAAGAGAGGATGCAAGGTCACTCGAAGGTTTTTGCCTGAGAAATGAGAAAGGTGGAGAGGTCACGGGCTGAGGTGAGAAAGGGTGCAGGTGGAAAGGTTTGTGGGGTGGGAAGACCAGGGATTATGATTTGGGCCTGTAAATTCAAGATGCCTACTGGACATTGAGTAGAGACTTGAGCAGACAGCTGTTCATGCGAACCTGGAGCTTCAGAGAGAACTCTGAAAGGAAATAATAAACCTGTGTCTTCGGAAATAAATGGTCTTAAGTCATGGGACTACATGAGATCATCAAAGGTCTTAGGTGGAGAATAGGACCATGGACTCTGAATTATCTGATCACATATGATTGCCCACTTCTGTAATGCATTCTTCATCTCTTTTATTACTGTTTATATATTATATTATATTCTTGTGGATGGATTTTGTTACATACCCTTTATCGTTTTAAGAAAAAACCCCTGCTACTTACTACGCTAGGAAGGTTTTCGTTTTATCTCTTTATGTTGTTGATCATGAACATGTATTCAATTCTATTAAACTACTTTTTCTATACCTATTTAGATGATCATACAGGTCATTTTTCTTAATATATAAAATGGGAGTAATTACAGAGTTCAGCTCTTAATTTTTATTTCCTGTTCTTTACTTGTTCTTGTGATATGAAGGTTATTTTAGCCTCATTAAATGAATCAGACCATTTCCATTTTTTTCTTTTGGATGGAAGGTTTTTCCTATATATTGGTATAATATAATCTATTATTTTCTTAAATTTTCTAAAAGTAATCCTTATTGTAGGGGTATATTTCAATTCCATTTCTAATGTCAATTATTTGGGCCTCCTGTATTCTATCATAATATGTCAGTTATTTTTCTACCAATGATACCTTTTCAAGAATCAGTTTGTGGGTTTGGTAATTCTCTATATTATTTCTTCCATTAATTTCTTTTACTATATTTGTTGTTTTTCAACTATACTTCTTTGAATTTACTCTGATAGCATTTTTCAAATCCCATTAGCTGGAGCTTAACTTGATTTTCAAGCGATCTTCTTTTTCCAATATGTGCATTTAAGGCTATAAATTTCACAGTAAGCTGTTAATCATGTGTCTTTTCTTTTCAAAATTGAGCATGTGTTTTCCTTCTTGCTACAGATTTCTATTTCTATTCCATTTTGGTCTTGGTGTGGAGTATAAAAGTGATTCTCTGCTTTATTGTTTTCACTGATTAGTTTGTTCCTAGTTTGTGATCATGTTTGCACATGTTCCATATTTACTTGAACAGAATGTGCACTTTCTAGTTGAAGGCTGTATGTCTTTTTAAAATAAGCTTAGTAATTGCATGGTTCAAATCCTCTGTAAACTTACTAATTTGTTACCTGTTTGATTTATGAGTTATAAAGAGTTAAAGGAGGCATGCTGTGCAATTTCCAATCTCTCCATATAATTTATTTATTTTGTTTGTATTAAGCTATATTCTTAGCTGGATAAAAGTTCCTCTTAACTATCACATATGTCTGGTGAATATATATCCCTAAACCAATAGTAGTATTTTGTGTGTTAACAGTAATTGCATAATAGGAAGACTTACAAGGGAATGACAGGTTGTTTGAATATAGATTCCAGGTTGACAGTTATTTTCCTTTAGTACTTCAAATACCTCTTTCTTTTGGTCTGTATTGTTAAGAAGTCTTCTATCAGGCTAGCTAATATATATCTTCCTTTTTTTAGCCGTTTCTCGGATCTTTTCTCCACCTTTGGTGTCCTTGGGCTTACTAGAATGTGTCTAGGCATGCACTGACCTTTACTAATGCTACTCGAGACACATTAGGCTTTTATTAAATGCAAAATTCACATCATCCAGCAATTCTACTAGAGATTTAGGGGATGTAGAGAACTACTGCTTTCTGTAACCATCACTGCAGAATTATTTTACTTTTATACTGTGTGTATGGAGTAGTTGATAAAAATATAAACTAGTGAAGAAAGAAAGAAAAAGGAAATGAATCTAAGCGATAACTATGCATATAAATCTATGGCAATATATTTTAAACTATGCATAAAATGGTTTTCTAGAAAATAGAAATTACTAAAATTGACTCAAGGAAACCAATATAGACAAACATACAGAAATATACATCTTATATTTATCAAAATATTTTGAAATTGGTGATAAACTGAAAGCAGGACAAATGTCCAAGAACAAAAGAATTAAAAGTTCAGTAAATACTGATAGGTAAAAAGTCCATAAAAGTACTGCTAAGTGAAAAAAATGTAGAAAACACTATGTTTTTTACTTGTCTTGCATAAATAATTTCATTTATTAATTCCAATAATATCCTATAGTTGTTTTTGAATTTTATATCTTTAGGTGGTAGAATTTAATATTTTTTCCATTATGGAGTTTTTAAAATATAATTCACATATATTTATTGAAATAAATAAATAATTAAAAGTTTAGTCTCTGAGATTGGGACCAGGACAATGAGATTCATTTCAAATCATTATTCTGGTGACTGTAGCCAGTGCAACAAGGCAAGACAAAGCCAAAAGATTTGACAAAAAAGGAAACCAATCTTTTATTAATGTAGATAACATGATTGTTCACAAAGAAAAAAATTTTAAACCTAAGAACTCAGAATTAATAAGTGAATTTATTTATACAAGATAAATATAAAAATATAATTTATTCTCACAAGACAGTCACAACTAGAAAGTGAAATAAAAATACTATTTACATTATCATCAAAAAGTGTGCTATAGCTAGGGATAATTCTAGCAAAAGATGTACAAGAGCTCCTCACAGAAAACTATCATTATTGAGGCAAATTATATAAGATCTACATAAATGAGACAATATACTATATCAGAGATCAGAAAATTCAGAATTGGAAATGATGTCAGGTTTCCCTAAGCTGATCTATTGATATAATGTGATTCCAGCTAAAACCCTAGCAACTTCCTTGTAGAAAGTAACAAGTGTTTCTAAAACTCATATGGAAATGCAAAGGGTCAAGAATAGCCATGGCAATCTACATGAAAAAGAACAAAGCTGGAGGAATACAGTACCAGATATCAGTACTTATTAAGTAATTCAGTGATTAAGATAGAAAGGTATTGCACTAGATGGACAAATAGATCAATGTAATGAAGTTCAGAAACAGGCCTATAATTATATAATCATATAATTATAATTATCTGGTTTATAACAAAGGCTGCACTTCAGTTAATGGAGAAAGACTGACTTTCCAACAAATGGTAAATTGAACTGCACTATGGACAAAAGATTCCTTGCATCGTCCTAATACCTTACACAAAAGTTAATTCCAGATGAAATGAAAACATAAATGTGGAAGATAAAATAGATCTCCTATTAAAAAAACTTAAGATAATATTTTTTATAACTTTGGAGAGCAGGATTTCTTAAACTGGACACAAAAACACTAAGAAACCCCCCCACAAAATATTTGATATAACTTAAAGAATAAGAAATATACTAACCATAAAAGAAAAATGAGCCAAAATGAATTTGACTCACTGAAACTGAAAACCTGTCTTTACCAAAAGACATCATTATGAAACCAAAAGACCACTGAGTATAAGAATATAGCTGGTGAATATATAATCAACAAAAGATTGCATTCAGATGTATAAAAACTATATACTAATCAAAAGGAAAAGATAGGCATTCCAGTGCAAAAAGAAATGAGCAAAAATCTTCAACTGACATTTATAAAAGAGGATAGTCAAAAGACCAATAAACATATAAAAAAGTGATGGCCTTGATCAGTCACCAAGGAAAAGCAAATTAAAACAACTACACACTAGAATGGCTAAAAGGAAAGACAGTCAATGCTTAGTGCAGGGGAAGGTGAGGTACCTGGGAGTGACCTACACTGTGATGGGAGTGGTGTTGGTTTAACCACTTCGGGAAATCATTTGACAGTATCTACCATAGCTGAGTACAGGTGTACACCTGAGAGAAAAACATGCACACATCCACCAAATAATACATGAAAGCATATCCAACACGACGTCATTTGCAATAACCTTAAACTGTGTAAAAACAATTCACACGTCCACCAACGCTCGGAATAAATAAGTAAATCATTGTGTATTCATGCAATGGAATAATTTACCTGTATCAGTGGCAGTGAAGGTTGAGGAAATCAAGACACAAAACTAATCACACTGTATAATTCGATTTTTATAAAGTTCAAATTAGGATAGCGATTATCTATCTGAAGTTAGGATAGTGATTATCCTTAAGAATGGATCGTTTAAATGGAGCTCAAAGGGCACAATGTGGGTTTTGATCTGGTTGCTGGTAACAAGGGGTATTTTTATAAACAAGCTGTATACTTATCATTTGGATAGTCTTATGTGCCTATGTTATATGTTAATGAGAAGCTTACATAGACAAAAAAAGATTCACCCTGATGCTGTAAGTTTTGCCACTTGGGAAATACCTTGTAAATTCAATAACAACAAAAATGATATAACAAAATTTAAACAGATAAAGAAATGGCCATTTTTCGTTCTAAAAAAAATAATTAAAGTCAATATGCAGACACCATACCACTAGGTAGGGAAAGTTTAAAAATTGATTTTAAAAAGTATCATCCTGAAGGAACTGTTAGTCATTTCAGACACAGTCATGAAAGAAAAAAAAAACAAAAACATACATTTTGCAATGCACAGTGTCACAAGCTTTAAGAGACGTGAACAAAGCATCAGGTGTGTTTAATTCTGCCTCAAGGTGTCTGGGAAGGGCTTTGTCAGGCAGAGAGAAATAGGAAGGATAATTCAATAAAGAGGATGAGACAAAAAGCTACTGAACAAATACATTCATTAATATGCTAAAAATGTAAAGATACAAAGGTTACAAATATAACAAAAAATGATGCAAAGATTTTTTTCCTACCAGATTGGCAAAGATTATAAACACTTTATCCAGTTTCAGTGACATTGTGGAGACCCTACCTTTTCATATGCTGTTGAAGCCATATCTACTCTTCATAAAAGCAATTTGGTAATAATTATAAAAATTTAAATGTGCATACACAGCAAGTCCAGCTTTAGAAATTCATTGTAGAAAGTACCCTCGAGGTGATATATTGGGAGGCTGGTAGCATGGCTGATAATAGTGAAAAACTGAAAACAACGCAAATATCCCAATAGGGTATAGTTTAAATAAATTATGGTGCATTCAGGCAATAGAATCTTCTTCCATGACTAAACAGAATGAGGTGGAATTACAAGTAAGGATATAAAACTTTGACCATGTTTACTGACTGAAGGAAATCTTCAGAATAATATTAAGGCATGATACTATTTTTCAAAAATAATTAAACAAGTAGATAAACAGATAAATCAAGCTGTATATATATGTATGTATATTTTTTATATATATATATATATATATATATATGGGTGTGTGTGTGTGTGTGTTTGCATAAGAAATTATAAAAATATATACCAAATTTTAAACTATAGTTATATTTTGTGTCTAGGATTATAGCAAACTACTTTTCAGGCTTTTTATCTTTCTGCAACACTTTTCTAGTATTTCAAAAATTGGGAAAATAAATAACTTTGAACGTCATGACAATGAACTTGAATTGATTCTGCACATAATGAGCAGACGAAATATGTACTTTTTTTAACGGGGGTAAGTGATATGATCAGCTTTATTTGATAGAAATATTTGTATCAAGACACACAAAAATGTCTCAACCATTTGACCCAGAAAGAATTTTCCTGGGAATTTATTCTAAGGTATTAATTATAAAAAGAGGCAAAGCTTTACTTGCAATACTATTTGCCATATTATTATGTATAATATTGAAAATTAGAAATAATGTAAATAACCAAGAGAGACAATAATTAATTATAGACACCCACACTGTAGAATACGCAAAGGTCCATGTAAGACATAGGTGAACATGGCAACAATGATGTCTAGTATGGGGATAATGCATGCCTTTCTTTTTTATACTTTTGAAGATGTCTAGATATACATTTATTTTTCAGCCATATAAAATTAATATTTTAATTGAAAAAAAATAAAACATGTTCCTTAGAGTGGGAGCAGTGGTTGAGAGGCAGCCCTGGCAGGATGGTCAGAGAAGAGGCCCAGTGAGTCATGCTGGTCTGGACTAGGGAAGTAGCAGCAGTACTGGTGGGAGAGCAGACCTGGGGCTCCACGTAGAATTACTGAGATGTGTGATCACAGGAGTGTGGGAAGGAGGGAGGAGCTCGTGACACTAAGAGGCTTGCCTGGATGTCTTGCTATGTAGTGATGACCCTACTTCAGAAGGAAGGAACTGCAGGGCAAACACTGAGTCCAGAGAAGAACACAGATTATTTTCAGATGCGATAACAAGAATGAAATTCTTCTTGAGGGGTTGACCTTTTAACTGGGCCCCCAAAGATGGGAAGAATCTGGAGGTGAGGCAACAAGGAGAAACTGGGGGGAGCACAGGTCGAGAGAGCTGTGATGACAAGGTTGGGATGGGAGACTCATACACACTTCATCTGTGCTGAAATGTAACGTGCATATGAGCCGTCGGAGGTAAACCTGTAGGGGACCAGACGCCAAGTCGAGAGGGTGTTACAGTTCTGGTTAAGGAGCTTATGTTCGCTGATTAGCAAAGGGGTGGCTCAGAGATGGAGAGGGTGGAGGACGGATTTGGAAGGCTCACTGGGAGAAGATTACAGTAAGAGCCTGGGAAGTAGGAACTGGGAATCACAGATAAGAAGAAAGACAAACAAGGGTAGAGCTGACAAGGGTTTGGCTTGCATGCAACTAATTTTTTCTCAGAGCCTATTATGAAGAAATTTAATGTAGTTCACTAAAAGAATGCTGTGAGACACATATTAATACCTGTTTGTTTGTTTTGTTCAGTTGGGAAAATATTGGAGACTGGTGAGGGAGAAACAAGGAAGAGCAGAAGATAATACTGAAAATTAAAACCTCCAGCCATTCTGAGGAAGACAGGCATTAACAGAAATAGGGAATAAAGAAGTAGAAAGAGGCCCAGGGGGGATGATAATAATCCTGAAATTGGCGTGCCTGCCTTGTGCCTGTGAGGCGTTCATCCCTGGAACAGCAGCCATACCAACGTCCCCACCATCAACTGCTTCTCCTAAGCTCCATTTATGTGTGATTGGAATTTCACTTCCAGTGTTACCACTTTTCAATTCTTTCTACACTGCCATCTTCAATGGCCAGTTCCCTTTTTGATTATCCGTGTTTGTAAAACGCCAAGTGGGTTTATCACTGGGAGACAAGGAAGCAACACGAGGACACACTCTGCTGTCTGTGGCTGAGCTGAGCGCAGCAATCCCCCTCGGGAAGGCGCGTGACGCGATCAGGAACTGGCTGTGACGTGCCTCTGTTGTTTATGCAGAGATCTGGGAGCTGAAGGGCTAAAAGAGAAGTCTGTCCTTCATGCAATTCTTCACAGTAAGTCTGCAACTGAAATCTGAATCCTGTTTTGGGGCACTGGCGTTGTTTAGCTGAAACGGGGTAACTGAAATTGCCTGCATGAGGATCTTGCGCCGTGGCGGGTGCCTGCAGGGTTCTCCCTCTCTCTCACTCTGCAAGCAGCTCATCAGGTTCCCTAAACCCAGCAGCTGCTCCCACAGCCCCAGCTAAGGAGGGCCAGAGCCCAGCCTCAGACACTGGGCAGACTTTGAAGAGCTGCTGCTCTCTTTTCTTTGGATGGCTGGAATTCTCTTGACCGGTTATTTCCTCACCTTACCCACAAAGATAGACAGGATACCCCGCTGTGGCCCTGACAGGAAAGGGGCGTTTGAGGTGCTTGGGTTCCGGGCCCCACGCCTGTCTGTCTTGTCAGCAAAAGACTCCCGACTCATGTTCCCAGCACATTTACTACATGCCGACCTCACGTTTGGAGACAAATGTCCAGTGAAGTGGAATCATTTGCCCGTCCTTCTCCTGCTTAGTCTGTGTCTCACAGCGATCTTGAAGGTTGGTCAAAAATAAATTAAAACATTCCTAGATCTCCAAACCACATCTCCCCCGATCTTTCTACAGCCCATCCGGCCAGATGCGGTGAGATCAGGATCACACCCCACATTTCACTTTCTTTAAAAGTCTGCACGTGGACAGTTTTGACAATCTTGATACACTTTTCAATACTGCTAATGTTTTCAATACTGCATGAGCTTTTCTAATAAAATCCCCCTCAACTACACCTCCAAATGCAATTTCCTGGGAACAATTAGGAACAGAAATACTTTCAAAGTGAGTTTTCCAGACAATTACACTTGCAGAAAAGCAATGAAAGCCAGGGAACAACATACACATACGATTATGAAAAACACTGCCTTGATGCTGCTTGCTGAAGATGTTTGTAATGCTGTTCCCTTTATTGTATAAATTACAGCTGTGCTCAGCAGTGAAACACACTGGGTCTCTCAGACACATGCTTACATATAACTCTTAATGTGGCTAAATTTACTGCAGTGTCTTGTGATTAGACTTCTAATTAAATTTAATTCTGGTAACTGCTTTATAGTATGCGTGTTAAAATTACAAACCTCTTCCAGACCCAAGTGCCCTATAACAAAAACTATTTTGGGGTCTTCTATTACCTCGAACAAAAAGTTACAGCAATATGCAATCAGAAATTGCTTTGGGACCTCCAAGAAATCAAAATAGGCCCAGTAATAACTGGCCTGAAGTGTTGAAACTAGACCTTTTATAATTTCTAAGATCTTGTTCCTTATTTATTCTATGACAGTGAAAAACACTGACATTTAAAGAAATCATAATAGAATGTATAGTAATGAATTCCATTTATATTAAGAATTTTTAATACTTAAATTAAACCCTGGGCTCATGTTTATATGACTGATGTATTCCTCATTTTCAAGCAAACGATGTAGATAAAATACTGGCTATGATACCAATGAAATAATTCAGTAAACTAAGCTAAAGAATATCCAAACTAAGACCAAGCCCTATTTTTCTTAGCATCAGTACCACTTTAAGCCTAAAATTGTATATTATGTACTTTTAAGTATGTTATTTTCCAAATTGCCATACTAAAAATAGTACATATTTTCTTAATGAAGAGAAATCACCAGAAACATTTTGGGATGAGGTTGAATACCGATGGAGTAAATTAATTACAAGTACTGATGTTTGCTTCTTAACTTCCTTATTATGAAGGGCTTTATGCCTTAAATGAAAAAGATCTGTTTACAAATTGAGTAACTTGAAAGATACCTACAAGAAGAAAAAAATTCCCCAAACAATAAAGTGGTATAGGCAATGTCTTTTTTTTTTCTAGAACATTAACGGTTAAATGACAAAGTCAGTTCCTGATGCAAAAGCTGTACATTTTTTATTACTTCAACTCATTCTTTATTAAGTTCTTTTCTCTGTTCTTACTAAAATGTTAATGAAGTATTACATTCACCTGCAAAGAGTGAATTCATCACTTGGTTTGCATTAGGGGAACAAGTGCTCTTTCCAATTCTTGGGAAACAAATCACAAGGAGATGTATCAGAAACAGAAACTTTTGAAATCAGCCTAAAAGGAAATGTATCCTGTCTATGTAAAGTCACTTTATGAATCACAGATGATTCCCAGGATTTTTCACAATCAAATTCAGTGTAATGGCTTTTGGATTATTCAGATCAAGTGTTCAGGAATTCAAAGTTAAGAAGTAGTATTTAATTCTATTTAGTTCACTGGATAAGTGACTATGTTGATTTTTATGAAGAATACAGACTCTTAAATTCTGTTCCTCAAATATGCCTTATTTGTGTCCCAATGGATCCATAACTACCTAATTAATCATTTTTCTTAATGACACAAGTTAATTTTTAAATGAGTTATTATAAAATAATGTTTTTTGCAATATTTACATGCTTTAAATTCCTTCCCTTGCTCCCTGTACATAGTAAGAATATTTCTTTTGGAGGGTTTGAAAGTGGTAATAGTTTGTGCCATGTCAGTTTAACTCACTCCCAAGATGTAAATGTGATCAAACTTCAAGAAAGTCTGGTGAATTTCAGAGAGGATGGAAGTCACCTGATGAGAAACAGCAACACTGAATGGAATCAGCAGGTCGCCTCACTCCTCCTTGTCCCGTTTCACTTTTTTACTAAGTTATAAAGTTGCAGTATGATAAATTTACTAAGTTTGCTGGGCAAACCTTTTGTGAATAAGGACAAAACCCACTAGTTCATAAATGTTTTCATGTATCCACTTGCCCCAGAAAGAGGTTTCTGCTTTGCACCTGTCTCTTTCAGCTTCTTCACATATTTCAGAGTTGAGTTGCCTGGATTCTTTTAGTCTTTGGTCAGTGCAATAACACAGGGAAGAGGAAAAGGAACAGAGGCACGTGGATTAAGGCTGTTGGGAGGTGGGGTACAGAGTTTTTTAAAAAATTAACTTTCCGGGGAGATTTCAAAAGAATACAATGAAAGAGGAGAGTTAATGGGAGGAGAAAGGGGATTTTATGAGGCGTGACTAAAGAATGTACATTCTCTCCTTGTTCATCAAGATCTATAATTAAAGAACAGCTTATTTTGAAATTACTTTTTGCTTTACGTACTGTGGTTTTGACACAGCCTTTTGACTGGCACATGGAGAATTTTACTTTTTGTTGGTTTACTTGTTAATTAAAAAAATTACCATCATTTAGGACTATCGACTGAAATAGAGTAATACTTTCTGTTGAAATGTTTGCACAATTATCTGAGATTTTTCATGATTTTCTGTTATACGTGTAACTTTAGATTGGAATACTTTCTTGGTCTCCTTCAAACTTACTTTGGAATATCATAAAATAATCACACACCTCTTCCACCTCTATATGCAGAACCTTTTCAATATAACTGATTCTCTTCCCATTAAGGGGTGGATTATATTTCTTCAAACTTTATCTTGCCCCTGAGACCTGCTTTGGCAGATGGCACATCAGCAAATGTGATGCAAGCAAAAGTTTGCAAAGTCCCCATCTCTTGCTTCTAGGAACTTTCTACCATCATTAGTTTCCTGAAGGAACAGAACCTGGAGTGGAGAGACCCCAGCCTTTAACCATCCAGCTGAGCCCCCCAAACCTGCATGAGGCCCTCCTAGACCACCCACCCCAACCAACCAGAATTGCCTGGGCAACCCACAAAGACATGAGCACATAAATCATCGTTTGCAGCAACTAAGTTTCGGGGGCCCACTTGTTACGCAGCCAAAGCTAACTGAGGTACTTACTTTTTTAATCTTTACTATGGATGGCTTAACACAAATTTTCAAAGGAATACCAAAGTGAGCATGCAAACCAACAAAAACCTTGGCCATGTGTTTACATTTTCTTCTTTAACTCAGAAACTTAAATCTAATAGTGGGTAATAATGGATGTACCACTATCTCCACCACAAGAATAGGAGCCATGCTTCTATTCTCAAATCACTGAAACCCAATAAAACAAGTACCTGATGGTCTTTCCCGGGTCCGCCTCTACAACCCAGGTGCAGTGGAGGTTGTTGTCGTATGGAGCGGGGTAGCCAGGAGACAAGATGCGTCCTGAAGTGGCAGCGTGGATCTGACCGCCACATTCCGCTGAAAGGGATACAGAAACACAGGGAAGTTTACTCCAGGCACTAGAGGCTTCCTGTAACTACCTTTAAAAGCCCAAACCATCACGTCTGTGTTGTACACACAGGAAAACAATCACAGCCATCTGTTTGTCCCTGTCATTGCTTTCCTTTACTTGTTCCCTAGCATTATCTTGATGGAAAGGCAGTATCCTCTGTGCAAAGTCAAGAGAATAAAACAGTGAAACACTGTGTTATATTTCTAATAATAATTCTGTGCAGATGATAGCCTCAATAAAATAGTACTAGGAGATCTGTCTTTCCTACCTAAAAAAAGAAAAAAAACAAACACACACACTCACACAAATATTAGGAATACATAAAAACCCATACTGGAGAGAGAGCAGTGGAAATCCTTCCCCCTTCCTCTGTAAGAACTAAGTCAGAGCACATGCGTGGGCCTCCAGCTCTCATTGTGCACTTGTAAGTAACTCACCTACACAGGAGGGCAGTGGTCTGTCCCACACTCTCCGGTCACCACTCAGACAGGTCAGAGTGTTGCCGCCGTGCATGGCGTAGCCTGGGTTACAGCTGTACAGAACCACCGTGTCCGTGAAGTGGCCTTCATCCCGGATCCTGTAGCCATAGTTAGGGATCCCCGGATCCTCACATTTCACTAGGTCAAAACCTATGAGAAAAGAAGGAAGGAATTAGTAGAAAAACGTAACAGTGGCGTCTATATTGGCGTTAAAATATCGATGAAATAGACCAGGTTGTCAAATGTCCCTTGAAGTGTAGAAAGAAGAAGAAGACTCTGAATTTAAAAATGGGGAAATACATGTGAGTCTTGATTGGGTTTATCTGTTAACCATTGGTTGTTTCTTGGGGTTCGATCACTTTATTTGTTCCTATCTATTGATATACTTACAAGTGAAACTGAGCAGGACCATGGCCTCCACCTGCCTTTTGTCTGTAGAAAACTTTAGCCAAAGAAAAAGTTTAATCGGAGAAGTGAGAAAATGCAGAAAGAAAGGAAAGCATTCAAACAGGACAAAATAATAAGTTTAGTCATTAAGCAAAGTCAAGGACCTTTATTTCCTCCTCAAGGGCTATAGATAATATTCAGAGTCATATCCTTTGAGCTGTTATGTAGATACTGAAACCCCTACCAAGTGGAAGAAGTTAACTACATCATGACTAGACTGCAGCCATGACACAAGCCACCACAATTCTGAGAACTGGCCTCAAAGAAATGTTAACAAACTGACCCTGGAACTGAAGACTAACTACTTAAAACAGTCAAGATGATGCTGATCATGACCAATTTCAAGATGGCAGTCGGAGCTGACCGTGCTGTTTCTGCACATAGCTCTCTCCCTCCACCTATAAAAGCTCTTGCTCACTGGTTGTCATGGGGCAGTCAGCCTTTGGATACAAGTCCACCTTCTCCCCCAGTTACCAGCCTCTGGAATAAAGCAAACTTTCCTTTCCACCAATCTTGCCTCTCGAGGATTAGCCTTCAAGTGGCGAGCAGCTAGACCCCATTTCGAGTAACACAAGGAGATTCTAAAGAGTTCCAAACTGTCATCAGGTAATCCATAAGTCCAGCCAGCCTTCTGGATTCCCCAGTGAGCTTCATGTATGCCTTTCCTGTGTCCACATCCCCTCTTTGTCACACCTGGGACCTTCCAGCAGGGCCACCCCTCGCTGCCACCTGGTGCTTATCAGGGTCTTTACTGCCTGTGCTCACTCGAGCCCCCGCCCCCAGGCCCACTTCCTCTAAAACTCCCAGATCTCAAGCTTCTCGGGAAGTTAACAAGTCCTTTCTGCTCATGGGAGCCAGGCTCTCTGTCCCACCTGCTGTGGTCCCAAGGGCCAGGGTGAGAGACTCCTAAGTCCCTCCGTGTACAGCAGAAACCCCAGAATGAATCATGGTAATGACTTCATCAAGCTAAGCTCTGAGACTCAAAGAAACAGATGATAGAAATGAAGATTTAGCCTCTGCGTTACTGAGAACCATACATTGCTTTTGCATGAGGCAATAATTTAAGGCCATCTGTGAAGACAGCTCTACACTAACAAATCTCTCTCCTCATATCATGATGCAAATTTTGACCATTTAAAAAAGTAGAGCTGGAAACTTGAGGGACCACATGGGATCACATCTATTTCCACCTAACTTTGACACTTTCCTTTTCACAAAAATAAATAGAATTTTAAAAAATGAACGTGTGATTTTGCTAAGTCTGCCTGTCAAATTTGCATTCTGAGTGCTTTCCATTGAGGAAGATACACCTTTAAATTCACACTATCATCTACCCTCATAATATCTACATAATCAAGATTGAGTTCTTCAGGTTTGTATATGGGAGGGAAATGAGTACACATTTGGTAATTTACATACAGTGGCCAAGAAAAGTTTCCCTCTTTACAGTTTCCTTCTATAAAATGTCAGTCTTTACCTACTGTGCCTTTACAAGAACTCTCTGTTTATCTATTTAAGAAATGCAAATAGTTGTAATTCAAGATGCCCAGAAGGAGGGATTTCCCTGGTGGGGCAGTGGTTAAGAATCCGCCTGCCAATGCAGCGGACACGGGTTCGATCTCTGGTCTGGGAAGATCCCACATGCCGCAGACCAGCTAAGCCCGTGAGCCACAACTACTGAGCCTTCACTCTAGAGCCTGCGAGCCACAATTACTGAGCCCACATGCCACAACTACTGAAGCCCATGTGCCTAGAGCACGTGCTCCACAACAAGAGATGCCACCGCAATGAGAAGCCCTCGCACCGCTATGAAGAGCAGGCCCTGCTCGCCGCAACTAGAGAAAGCCAGCGCACAGCAACGAAGACCCAATGCAGCCAAAAATAAATAAAATTAATTTTAAAATAATTTAAAAATATATTTTTAAAAAAAAGATGCCCAGAAGGAAAGTGCATAACAGTATGTCAATTTCAGCACGAAACAAGGATATTTTAAATTACCACGAAGGGGATCGGAATTAAGGGGAAGGGCCCCAGTCACATAGGGTTTCAGGGCTCATGCAAATATCTGACAAGGCTAGTCTGACGCATAGTCCCAGCACCACCGGGAAAGGAAGCGAGCTTCTGAACTCGCTTAGGACAAACAACCACCCTTGCTCACGTGCTGCAGACTGCAGGTTATTTAGCCCTAGCTTTTCTTTGTACAGAACGGAAAGAGGGAGCAAGTCTTTGTTGTTACTGCTTTACTTGGTTTGGGGCTTGGAAGAGACAGCATCAGAGCAGTGCTTTTGAAAGCACCACTGCCCATGGTGACAAGGACCGGAAGCCACCGCTGGCTGGAGCAGAATGACAAGCTGGAGTGATGGCTGGAGTAGGGCTCCACTAACAATGGTAATAATAACCAATGTTTCAAACTGTTTCACCATTTGGAAGTCAAATTAGGTATCTGGGTATCAAGTGTCAGTGGTGCATAAAATTGGACATATGCAGGAGACAAAATCCATGTCTCAAAATTATGAACACAAAGAGTCAAACATCTATCCCTTTTGTTTGTACCCCTGTGACAGAAACCTGGGTGAAGTAAAACCTACATGAGAGGTGCCAAGCTCAAGTGCTAATGGGGCCATGCAGGTCTTACCAATGCAGAGCGAGGCCGTGCAGGACAGCAGCCCAGGAGACAGTGACGACCTGCTGTCCTGCTGAAATTCACACTCCCTCTGACCCAAGCTTCTGATTTTTCTAGGAGCACCTGAAACCTGGATTTTTTAAGTTTACAAAATGCTTGTTGAATAAATACCTATTTTGGAAATGGAGATGTTTAAAATCCAGGATTAGATTGTGAAAGCTAGACGTAAATAACTTTAAAAGATACTGATAATTTCTCAGTTTTTGGTGAAGGCTGAGACTCACTTCTGAAAAGTCGGCAATATTCCATCTAATTTTTTAAGACTAAACTTTGAAACACACAGAACTTCTGAGGATGATTAAGGGGTGGACAAAGAAATGGTCCAGCTGACTTGCCAGAGACCTTTTATTCTGACAGTGAATTATTTCCTGGTTACACAGAAGAGTTTGTTATGAAAGACTGTCCTCCCTGGAGATTGATGCCTATAAAAGATAAAGTAATGACATTGACTTTCCTGGCGATTTACATGCTGTCTCATTAGCCATCCACTTCACAGATAAACACTCATGCTTAAAGGTTATCCAGACTTTCCCTCTAAGTTCAGAAAGCATGGCTTTTAAAGTTTTCCATCAAACAAGTTATCAAAGTTCTAAAACCCCTAAATCTTATATTAAAATTAGCTTGAAGAAGCGTTTTCCTCTGCCCCAAAACCTGCATTAAAACCTTTTTGGAGGAAGGAAGGAAGAAACATTGAAAAACGAACAAGTAAACACAGATGTACCAATAAAAATGACTGCTAAACTTTGTGTTGAATTATTATAAAAATGTCTGTTTTATTGCTTTTTCTATCACTCAGTCTTGAAAGATTTTGTTTTCTAAACCACACCTCATCATGCAGAGTTGAGCCAAGCTATTTTTTTTTTTTTAACATCTTTACTGGAGTATAATTGCTTTACAATGGTGTGTTAGTTTCTGCTTTACAGTAAAATGAATCAGCTATACATATACATATATCCCCCCATATCTCCTCCTTCTTGCATCTCCCTCCCACCCTCCCTAACCCACCCCTCTAGGTGGTCATAAAGCACTGAGCTGATCTCCCTGAGCTATGAGCCAAGCTATTTTTGAAAGGGCAGTTACTCTTCCCACTACCAGCTGTCCTGTTTTTCTTATGATCCCATTTATTGTTTTTTCAAAAGATCAGTTAAGTCCTTGACAATATCGTGAAATATGTTATTTTGTAAAAAGTCCTACACTTGATTCTAAGTGCCTGAAGCTTCTAGACCTACCTAAAGTCATTATATGCAACATATTCCTGTTCTTTTTTTTTTTTTTTTGCGGTATGTGGGCCTCTCACTGTTGTGGCCTCTCCTGTTGTGGAGCACAGGCTCTGGACGCACAGGCTCAGTGGCTCACGGGCCCAGCCGCTCTGCGGCATGTGGGATCTTCCCGGACTGGGGCACAAACCCGTGTCCCCTGCATCGGCAGGTGGGCTCTCAACAACTGCGCCACCAGGGAAGCCCAATATATTCCTCTTCTTGTCAGAAACTTGAAAAGTGTTTATTATCTTTATTTATTATTTTGATATTCCCAAGTTTAGTTTTCCAACTCAGTGAAGGGAGCTTTGTTTGTTCAAAACTTCTGACAGGGTTTAATAATTCATGCACAGTTACAGGCAGTATCATAGACATTTATTCCTAGAGGAAGCATTCAATCAACATCTTGAAACGATTAGAGAAGGAGCTCTAGAAACCCCAAATTTGTTTCTTGTTGCTTGTGCAGTGAACCAGTTTGATGCTTGGACTCAGTCTGTCTACACGCAGTAGATACACAGCCCCTCTGCAGCCTCTCTCTTCACAAACTGAATGACAGTCATTTCAATTGAGCTCTGCTTGCTATGTGGTTAGGGTGTAATATTATCATTGTCTCTTAAAAATTTCAACGCTGCTTTTAAACATTGGTGAAATAAGTTGAATCGATGTATAACAGCAGAGTTCTTCAATGAAGAACTATATGATGAAGTTCAATGAAAAAATATAAAGTTTTGTGCTGTTGATTTTGTGTCCCTTTCAGGAAAAATATTTTTCTGTAGTTATTAAAAAATCTCAAAAATTATTTTCTTAGATTTATATTTAGATCTACAAAGATAGTCCTCCAAAGAAGAGATACTTCCATTTTAACTTGAATCTAAAAGACTTTAAATTAAAAAAATTTTTTTTAAATTTATTTATTTTATTTATTTATTTTTGACTGCATTGGGTCTTCGTTGCTGAGTGCAGGCTTTACTCTAGTTGTAGCAAGCAGGGGCTACTCTTCGTTGTGGTGTGCAGGCTTCTCATTGCAGTGGCTTCTCTTGTTGCAGAGCACGGCTCTAGGTGGGTGGGCTTCAGTAGTTGTGGCATGTGGGCTTCAGTAGCTGTGGCTCATGGGCTCTAGAGCACAGGCTCAGTAGTTGTGGCACATGGGCTTAGTTGCTCCGCAGCATGTGGGATCTTCCCGGACCAGGGATTGAAACCATTTCCCCTGCGTTGGCAGGCGGATTCTTAACCACAGCGCTACCAGGGAAGTCCCTGAATCTAAAAGACTTTAAAATGATCACTCTTAAGCCTGCTATAGAATAATGGTTTAAAAATATAGAGAAATTATCCTTTTTTATCTTGAAGCCAGTAGCCTGCCATAAATCAGTGTATAAATACCGATTTTCTGTATTTTCTTTAAGCCATAGAAACGTAAAGAAGATTAAATCAAGTTATTTGTTTCAAAACATTACCTATTAAGAATTGCAATTGTTGCTTGAAACGATTTAGTAATTCTAGTTCTTTCTGTTTTCCACTGATTTCTTCGTAGTCACATAAGCAGCAAAGATGCTCTGAACAAAATGTTCTAGTCAAAACAAGCTCCCAACATCAGGCAGATGAAAATTATTACTCCATCTCTTTTTCGGTAATTATCCAGTCTTAATGTTTTTAAGGATTAAATCCTATATCTCTTTAAAGTCTAACAAAATATTAGTTTTATAAGAGACTTCCACTTAACTCTCAAGTGTTTGCACTAGTTCTTATCTTCAAAATCAAGCACTTATGTTTGAAAAGAAGCTGCTGTAGATTTAATCCACTTCATACACCCAAGATGAACCATGAGGGTCGCAGTCATGTGAACTCTTCGTCCTCCATCCGAGGGACTCTTGAGAAATTACCTTCATGCTCAGGTGAGCTATGAGTACACGACTTACAAAGAATCCTTATCATTTAAGAATCTCTGATATCTTCTCCTATGAACCACTGATAAAGCCTTGCATGCTTATAGAAACATTATCTCATAACTTTACCTAAGACTTAATTCAACTTGACTAATGTACTTCTTTGTAAAAAAATTAAAAGTTAGTAATCTAAGAAAGGCTGCCATGTGCAAAAACAGCAACAACAGCTCATTTTCATTCAGTAAAAGAAGAACTGTTAAAAATTCCTTTTTATTAACTTCCTTTATTTGCAGTTACCTAGAAAAAATTGTATTCAGGAGGAGAGCACTGCTAAAACTAATTTTTGTGGTTCACGTGAGAAGTTCATTAACAGGGAATTTCATGAAGTATTTGATTAATTCATGTTTTTAAATGCAACTTTCATTATTTAAGAATGAAATTCTGGGTGAAGTATTTGTGTGTGTGTGTGTGTTTGATTTTTAAATTATTATCTATTAAATTATATATCTGTGCTGTTTGTTTAGCCATGTCTGTTATTGATTTCAAATTGGGTTTTTTTGTTCAGCTTTTTTTTTCATTTAACCCATTTCTTTTCCCCACGTGCTAAGTTTTATTACTGCTGCTATTATTTTGTGATTATGTCAGCCACCCCTGTGGAAAGACACTCTGAATTTTACCCAAATAGCATTAATCATAAGGATGGTGGTAATTTTTAAACGGAAAAGCTTAAAAGAGCTCAGAACTTCTGAGCTTCAGAGTGAAAAACAAAACTAGACAAAACAAAACCCTGTAAAAGTCCAGAATGAGAATCATATAACCAAAGAAATTACCTATTTTTTCTGGAACCATGATGGTTTTTATCACACATGTCACTAAGATATCATAAAGCAAGGTAATCACAGCTAGGAATTCCAGGAGTCCATCTTGAAACGTTGTGTAATTCTGAATATATTATATAATTCCAAAACAAATCTTTAATGTTGACTATACTCTGAGTTTGAGTAGAGCTACCCAGTGGTTCCAATTGTTAACACCAGTTCTGAGAAGGCTTCCTGGAAGAATTCGTAGTATTCACCTTCTCACAGATCTTTAACACTATACACACCTATTGGTCCGTGTAGAGGACATTTAAAGCTGATGGTTCAGGGAACTTGGGGCAAGATCAGGATGAGGCATCTGCATGAAAATGGATGGATGAAGGCATTTTACTCTGAATCAGTTTTTAAACACATCCAAAGGGTGAATATTATTCTAACACACACTATGGTAAGAACATATAATCAGAGCATCGTCCAAATTTCCAGACACATTTAGTATCACTTCTGGGGCTTTATTAGATGTTGTGAGAAGTACTGAATGAAACATGGCCCCTTATCTTCCATAGTCTAGTTAATTACACAGATAGGAAAATAAGTATTTTAAAAAGAATAGATGTTACAGTAGAGGTTCCTGTGAAGGTTGAGAAGGGCACCAAAGGAAGCAGGAGTGTTGGGATAAGACCTGAGCTGGTCCAGAAGCCTAGTCGGTGTCGGGAGTGATAAAACTAGAGGGAGAAACTCCAGGTAAAGTCTTCACAGACGCATGGGAGTTCGGAAGAATGTGGTGTATCTTGGAGTGCAGAACAATTTCTGGGAGCATCTGTATTTGCTGAAGCTTCGTTTTAAGCATGTGGAGGTGGAGTGGGAATAGGACTGAAGAGAAGACAGAGTGGATATGGGCAAGAAGGGAAAGGGCTGGATTGGAGCCCAGGGAGTTGAGACCGAGTCAGTATGTAACAGGGTCGTGGAGAAGCCAGGGCAGCTGCACAGAAAGTCACACAAATATATCTGCACTTCAGAGAGATAATCAGTAGTCCTATAGAGTATGGATTGGAGTGAGAAAAAAAGGCAGGAAAACAAAAAGATATTTAGTGCTGAAAGGTAGGTTGTAGCAGGGGATACATGGTAGTGGATGAGGTAAGATTATGTGTGTGTGTGAAGCTTGCAAACATTTTATCAGGTGGAGGGAGCTTGAGAGGTGACTGGAGGCTGCAGAGAGATGGTCTGTGAAGAGAGAAGACAAGAGAGGGAACGAGCTGGTATGAGAGAGGTAGGGCTTGCATGTCAGGCAGAAAACAGAAGAATCAACATCATCAACTTGTAACATTGGTGTCGTCTCATTACAGATCCAGTGAATTTATCCAGGAAAACAAGAAAATCCTTCATCAACAACTTCTTCCATGAAATAATTAAAAACAAACAAGATTTGCAAAATTTTGAGACAAGAACAAGAAGGTACCAGGCCTTAGAGAGCTTACTGTCCAACACAGGAATCAGATATAATAACAAATAACAACAGATTGTGATGAGTATCCAAGCAATAGAAATACATAAAATATGAGTCAACATGGACATAATCCTAACAAATGCGTATTTCTGTTCTCTGTTGTCCTGGGCCCCTATTCTTTATTAGTTTTTCTACTTTTTCTTAATTATTTCTGTTCTGTTGTATTCACTTCTTTTTATATTGGAGGTTAATAATAGTAGGACATGCACAGAATATTTTTTTAACAGGAACATCTGTAAAGTTTTATAAGGATGGCTCCTTTCACCAAACAGAATGAGCCTCAAGTTATCTGATAAATACTAATGTTTGTCTGGCACAACTACTGAATCTGTTCAGATGATCCATGTCCTTTACACATTTTAGTTTTAAGCAAAAATGTTTTCATGGTGACATAAATACCGCTACTCTGATTGTAAATGTAAGCTATTAATACTCTTCTCCTAAAATGTATTTTTAATCATGATTCCTACCTGATGATGAAGGTAGTAAATTATAAACAGTAGCTTAGTCTAGTAATATTACTTTTTTACGGATAAAATGTGTTGGAGAGTATAATTTCTCAATATAATTTTTAACCCACTACGTTAATAGGCATAAAGTGAAAAAAATGAGATAATTTCACTAATATAGTTAGGAACATAAATCTGGAGCATCTTGTCTTCTGACCTACAACCTTAATTCATTAATTAAATCACCTAGTTGACATGCATATATATAAAGTGCCTACTGTGTGTCATGCATTCTACTAGGTGCTGAAGATAAAAAATTAATTAACCTCAGTCCTGCCCCACCAGGAGCTCACAATCTGTACAGGAAGAAAAACAACAGTTAATATCATACATCTTAAAGGAACACCCAGTCATTAATTGAACACACGCTTGTTAAGCACTTACTATGTGGTAAGTCTCACACGACACTGCGCTGTGGTTGCATGTGCAGGCAGAGCCTGGCCCTCAGGGCTCAGAGCTCCATCGGCAGCGATACTCTCACACCAACAAGTGCTTAAGGAGAACGGAATGGACAAACATCGACGTTTCAGGTGCGGAACTGCTCACAGAGCTGGAGACTCCCGTGCTTCCTGAGGTTTCTGTGAAAGCAGGATGCCAGTACAGGGCAGCCCATTCACAGGCAGCCACCCACATAACATATGGCTGCTTCTAAATGAGCCACCTGTACTCTCCAAGGGACACCAGGTGACCACAAACAACATGTCACACTCAAAGGTGGACACTTCTTTCAGTTTTACTGACAAAAACAGATAGACATGCATACAGACATCCATTTACATAAAGGGACACCCTGAAGTACAATGAAATGAGTTCGGCCAACTGTACATCACATTTAATTACAAAGAATGTAATTCAATTATTGTCGGAACATATTGCAAGACAGAGTGGCAGTTTTTCATTTTTCTTTTTTGCAGCAGAATTTAAAAAGTAACTTCTCTTTAAAGGTCTGTGTTCTTTGTTTGTTTTTGTCCAGGGATAATATGTCTAAAAAATAAAACTCAACATGTTTTTACTCTAAACTTTGAAAATCACAAATTGCTTAAAGTACCTTAACTATTTTAAGCATCTGATTAACTATTGTTGATTCTTTAAATTTTAGTTGATAGTCCTGAAGGATCTTCAGGGCCAAATGCAAAGTTAAGAAGAACTGAAATCCTTTACAATATATAATTATATAATTTGATGTAACCTGATAGCAAAACAGGGTAGAAATTAAAACCAGATTGAATATAGGTTTTGATAGCTTATGAAATTAAATATCAATATAAGTAGAGCCAATAACTAGAACAAGGTGGGAAATGAGAAACTTCTACGTGTATCTATCATAAATACCATAATTGAAATATATTGTAATATATTTGCATATTTTTAACAATAAGACACTTTCAATGATGATTTTTTAAAAGAAACTTGAGCATTCCTGTCAAATTGATTTATATTATTATTTTACCCATAGAAAAACTTTCAGATTTTTTTCCACATTGCTTAAGAAAAACTAAATCCATTAAATGAAACGATGGGAAAATTGGAGGAGGACAATTAGGAACACATCAATAAGTTATTTTTAAAACAGTCGTTTACTAGTAGTATAACATATAATTTTAATGTCCAGTGTCTCAAACTCTATGATGTCTATGTTTGCATTTATTTGTTTTTATATGGCAATATCCAGATCGACATCACACTTTTTTTTACTTTAATAGAGAAATACAAGCTGATGCTCGTTTACTATTTTCGCCCGTGGATCTCAGCGTCTACTATTTGCTTAGGAACCAAATGAACGGACTGGGCCCTGACTTCAGATGTGTGTCTCCATGAAGATGGACATGAACCTGAAGGGGAGGGAAGCAGCACGTACAGAACACCTGCTCTGCACCACTCAGTATGTCAGGCACTTTCATCTACGCTCTCTCTCTTAATCCTGGAAATAATCTTAGAAAATCACAAGATCCTAAGCAAGACAGACTGGAGAGTTTGTCACAACCGAAATAAATGGTGGCAGCACAGAGAAAGTCAAGCACACACGTCAAGCAGTGGAATAAGCACAGAATCAAGATGACGATTCCCGTTACAGAGGGTGTTCCCTCTGCAGCTTTTGAAGCGGTCCCTCCCTCTCCCGCTACTTGGTCTCCGTTCCAGGAGGAACTCCCCCCAGCACCGGATGTGCCCACCCCGGGGCCCTCCAGCCGTTCTCACTGAGACAGGAATGGGGGAACTAAGACACATCCTGACAAACTATAGAAGACGAGGTACCTAGTCTCTTCTCATCCGCTAAGGAAGGGTCACTTGATTTAGCCGAAAAAGGAATGAAAATCATTTTGAAAAGTCCCATGGGGGGCTTCATGATTCTTCACTCATAAAATAACTGTTACATTTTATTTTCCGCAGAAAATTTTCCACATTGGATCAAGAAACATGTCAAGTTTACCCACACCAAATGAACCTCACGCTAATCCCCAAGAGATTATACTGGAGGCAACATTTGACAAGAGTCCTGATTCCCCAAGGACTGTTCTTTCCTCTCTTTAGTTTGTGTTTCTACTCATGGCACAAAAAAAAAGTCTGGGAGGAAGGCAAAGTCACCCCTACTGGCTGATGTCTAAAGACCCCAAGGGGAAGAAGGTGAGTGAGTGATGAATGAAAGGATCCCCACTGGAGAGAGGCTGAGAACATCGTAATCAGATGGCCAGGGGCCCGGGACGTGAGGACCAGTTGGAGAGGATGGAGGATCAGGGGAAATACTTGCAAAATACCATCCTAGACTCAGTCCATCCTCGGATTCACATCCCTTAGCCTGTCCTTTTCAGTTTCCAAGTGCTCACTATACAGAGTGACGCTTCTTTCTTTCTGCCCCCATATTGTGGAGATTTTTATAAGAAAAAGTAAAAGATTTACGAAAACACTTTGAGCCCTTCATAAGTACACTCTATAAATATAAAGGATTACCAATAGTACTTGGATTTATTGCTGCTGTTATTACTCACACGTTGTTACTTTTATTATTCTACAACAAATGCAATGTAATTGTCAAACCACATGCTAGAATGTTCCACCTCAAACAACGTGGTGAGGGCATCAATTCCTAATACGTGACAGCCACAACAAGACAACTGCTGGCCCATCGCAGCAGAAGGAGGTAAGAATGCTGTTCCTCGTTTTCTACAGCTCATTCTTTCAAGGACTGTCTGTGTGCGTGACTGCCGTCCATCAGCCTAACTGTGACTAGTCATTGCCAGCCCGTGCACTCACCCAGCTCTCTCCTGGGACACTAGTAACACGAGCTACCTAACTTAGCTCCGGGCAGCCCCGAGCCCGGCTGAGACAGAACGGGCTCCTTGGGACTTCGCCACAGGGGCTGTGGAGCTTCACCTGCGCTAAGCATCACAGAGAGTTCAGGAGCAAAGCCCAGATGCATAAGAAAGCTAAGTGTGCAGCCAGATGATTCTGTGAGCCCACAAAGCCCATGGATGCACTGTCTTCCTAATCGGCATCACTTTCTTACCTCCTCACTCTTCTCAAAGATGCTCACACTCCCCAATCCTGGAGATAATCTCTGACTCCATCTTTCCACTGCTCTCAAACCACTCACCCATGTCTTGCAAAAAACCTCCCTCCTGACCCTCACCTACTGGTGCCCATCTTCCTCACCTCCTGCTGAGGGTCTGCCTGGCCTTCTAAGAGACTTCCTGGCGGGATCGCCTACAAGACCCAGGAAATACCCATCAATACCCATCTTGTCACACCCATGACAAGATCGTTCTTGTCAAGTCCTGTCACCCACCACTGCCTCAGCATGCAGGCTGACTGCCCAACTGTGCCCAAGTACTGCTCATCCTCCAAACCATGCTCATCCTCGAGGGTCAAGTTCAGAGCATTCCTGCTGGGGCTTCTAGCTATTCCTCCTGAGTTCTCTTCTTCCTCCCTGGATTTGCTGTGAATCCTACCACTAAACTTCTGGTCTTCAATGTTTTCTTGTGCATATAGTTTATTTTTCCATCTAAAACCTCACCTCCTTGAAGACAGGGATAGAATAGTGAATTCTGTTTACTGTATCACCTAAGTAAGCACACAAGTTAAAATAGAAACAGTGAATATATTTATTTACTATGATCCATTGATGCTTATTTTAATTCTAATTTGTTAGTAAGTGCCTTTGATTCAAATAAACCATTAGGCTTCTAATGATTTCCAAGTGTTATGAAAATACAAAATTCACTGCTTGTCCACATATAAAAAAATAGGTGAACTGGCTTTCAAAATCATGAATATAAATGCATGCTTTTCGAATTTTAATACTTTTCTGAGTTTTACAAAATTTGGGAGGATTTAAAAATAGCTTTCAATAAAAAATATGCAGTTAGGAAAATTTCAGAATGCATTCAGCATTACTGAACAAACTTAGAATGGAGGGTAGACAGACACATTTCTCCATAAACGTTTTGTCCAAAGAGGGAATCCCATCAGTTCTCATTATACATCATTACCCTCTCTTAGGAAATGCTAGAATTTCTAGCTAAGTCCCGAACTGTTTTTATTACCGATCGCAACAGCACTGAAACCTCCCTCATCTGTTCAAACTCAACCCTCAGAGCCATCCTCATGCCTTTCTTCATCTCATTTACAATCCACTTCATCACTGAGTCCTGCAAACTGAGGGTTTTAAAAAACATCTGTCATTTATATTTTTACCTTTACCACCTTGTTCTTACAGTCATTACATCAGAATTAGATCACACTGTCCAATAAGTAAATTCTAACTTCACTTGCATCTACAATAAGTGCTATATATTGTAGCAAGATTAAAACCCTAACACCAAATATCAAGTGATGTCAAAGTGCCATTATCCATAAATAAAGTCTGCCTCTCTCCTACTATGAAATCCCCCCTTCCCCATTACCCCGGCTCATTAAACAGTAGCCACCGGGTCCAGGAATGTTGGCGTGGCTCTCTGGTCCTCTTACACTTCATGCCAGAGCCCTCAGTTACCCAATTGTTAAGGGCATTAAAGGGTAAACGTTCTTAAGATAATCACAAGAAAACTTTCACACCACTTCCAACAGTTAAAATATCCTTTGATTTTTTTCACAGAATTTCAGAACTGAGTGTCCAAAAACAACTACTTATTTACAAAAGACAAATATGGTCTGTGGTATGACAAATCCAACAGCTGGCTGGTGACAGACTCGGGACTCGTGCTCCTGGTCTCCAGAGACTCAGGAAAGTGTATGTTTCACCTCACATCTCACTATCAGGTTAAAATACTTGACAGTGCATGCACATTCCTGGAGTTTGTTACTGAATGGTGTTAAGTGTATCACTCTCAAGTCTTCGCAAATGTGAAGCTGAATATTCCAGATGCCTTTTTCATATCCCCCAGGCTAACTGCCTAGTGTTGGAATTTGACAGATATAATTGTTTCATAACAGTATTTTTTGGAATGTTTACTTAGTAAAAAACAAAAACAACAACAAAATAACCTCTCATTTGATGATGCTGTGGAAATCTGAATAGCACTCAAATGTCCTTATGTCAAAATTCATGAAGTTGAGAAAACAATAATTTTGAATCTGAATCGATTTCATGCGACTTTTCCTTTTAAAAAGTCATTAAGGATGCTATAATGCATGCAAGAAAAATCAAAATCAGACATAAAGTGACCCATGATCCATTACCCAGCACTTCCCTTCTGACAAGACATTGAAGTCTCTCTGAGATTCCTATCTTCCCATGAATGACTCTTTGCAAAAACAATGTATCTATGACTTTGACTAATACAATAATTATTGCTTTTTATTTCCCCTAAAGAAGAAGGGAAAAAATTCTGTCATCACTCTTCCCATAAAATGTTAAGATTTTATAGTATTTGGTGATATCATCTGTCAGCCTTCATCTTATTTCACACTCAAGTCATATGCTTTTAGTTTAATCCCTGTAATAAATCATTTATGTCACTCTTCTCTGAGTCCTTTTGTCTTTCTCAAAGAATTGGTGACCAACAATATATTTAACTCTGAAAGAGGAAAATAGATAGCAGTGTGTATCAACTGTTAAATTGTCACAAAATATAAAGAATTATGAATTACAAAATTTTAAAAAAAGCCCACAAAACTAAACTTCATAGAAGATGATGAAAAGCTATGTAGAAGCGGTTCCTAGACCCACTGGCATGCAGGGGCTTTCACAGGGCTCGGAGGACCATGACGTGGGTCACCAGGGTGACCTGTGATACCAATTAGGCAACTCTCACATTGACACAGAAGCAAAGCATCTCATGGTTTCACTGGAATTTTTTTTTTTCCACTGGAATTTTTTAAAAACACTGTAAACACTTATATTTTAGTCTTTGTGATGTTATACATGCTAAGAAGGGAGCAAGATGATAAAACACCCAGTTAGAAGGCAAGCAACCCAGGCTGTATGCCCATCTCTACCTCGAATTTGCTTTTGACACCGAGTAAGTCGATTAAGCATCACCTGTGTCACTTTCCTTTGTTAAAATATTCACAATATTTTGCCTTTTCCTCCCTGTGAAAAATGGATGCAGATTCATGTCCTGTGTTTACGGCAGCCTCCCCATGGGGTAGCCACAGGTAGGAGGGGTTTCAGTCTCCAGGTAAAGCAATGACTCAACCCTAAGCCTCACTTCTTAAAAATGCTATCAAGTTTGGCCTCAAGTATTTTCTTAATGATGTTTTACAAGAATTAAACATTTATTTGGATGTTTATCTAAAAATGTATCCATAAAAATAAAACTTTCTAAGGCAAACCATGAATTGTATGCTTGGATTGGGAACTGGGCACTGGTTTTTTATTCGCCATTCCCTGAGATGCTTTCCTCTTTCTAAAATGTCCACCTTGTTTTACAGTAAATATAGAGTTCTTTGTAGGGACTAACAGACTGCCTCTCTCTCTATTGGACTGCCTTTTCCACTGTGATATTTCCACTGAAAGCCATTCTATTTTGAAAAGTATATTATATACAACATGATTCTATAGGCTTTCTTTTCTTGTAAAAGCAGAGTAAAAATGCAATTTTCAGAATTCTTACAAGAAGGTGTAAGCTTATAAAAAATGTATGGAGATGGCTTGATATTTTGATGAGGAGCTTGCCAATAATGCAATCACATAAGCATATGGTCATATGCCAGTCACATAACTGACTTTAAACCGTTTTCTCTCTTTATTATACCATCCTTTTCATAGCACAATAAATTCTGAGTATACAGTTTAATTTTCACTTAATATATACACCTTTTAAAAATATCAGTTTGGGGCTTCCCTGGTGGCGCAGTGGTTGAGAGTCCGCCTGCCGATGCAGGGGACACGGGTTCGTGCCCTGGTCCGGGAAGATCCCACATGCCGCGGAGCGGCTGGGTCCGTGACCCATGGCCGCTGAGGCTGCGCGTCCAGAGCCTGTGCTCCGCAACGGGAGAGGCCACAACAGTGAGAGGCCCACATACCGCAAAAAAAAAAAAAAAAAAAATTAAAAATTACCTTTTTTTTTCTTCACAGGTGACAGTTGCTATGTAGTACTTGATTCATGGGAGAAGTGTTCCGGTGATAACCCCCAAACTAAAATAAATCTAACCTAGGTATAATAAAGTTAGAAGTACACAACTCATTTTTTTCTGGGAATAGACTTATTCACAAAATAACTGCCTATTATTTTATAACACTTATATAAAATTACCTACTAGTTAACTGTGGAAAAACAAATAATACTAATCACATTTTCCCAGCAGTTTTATCTGCTGAATTTAAAAACAATTTCTTGCTCCATAAACCTTTATTTACAAATTACACATTAATACTCTAGTATCACATAAGCAGACACCAGAGCAGCAAGATATGTTTGTCACAATTTTCATCTTCATTGAAATGAAATAAAAATCTGTTGTGTGGACTCACGTGCAAGCCGGTTATTTTCTGGACCCTATTCCATACTTTCCCCTGATTTGTAGCACGACTTTAACTAAGTTTTAAAACTACTCATTGAACCAAACATTGTTTTGACATGACTTTCTAGAACATAAGACTGAAAATGTGATAAATGCTATTCTTGGAATAACATGGTAGGTTTTATTAGATAAACAGCAATGCTTGCACATATTACAACCACGACTTTCTGAGAAATTAGTGTATGTCTTTGCTATTTATAAACCTGGATTCAAGAACTTGCTTTTATAACTGCCACCTAGCTTGTACAGAATTTCCAAAATCTAGTTGTCAAAAAAAAAAAAAAGCAGTTATGAAATGAACACATCATTGTGCACTTAAACCTCCTTCATAGTCAGGGAGGAAAAGGTATCAGAAGAATCTCTATCAGAAATAGGCAGATCTCACCACACACACAAAAAAAGTAATTATGTGAGGCGACGGTGGCATTAAACAAACCTTACGGTAATCATTTCACAATTTATACGTGTAGCAGATCATCACGCTGTACACCTAAACTTATTATGTGCCATTTATATTTCAGTAAAGCTGGGGAAAAAAACCCCAAAGAAATATGGCGACTCCTGATGTAACTGGGTGGTGATGGGTGGGAGGAGGGACACTCCCAAAATTACATCCACCCACTTAGGATGTCAACCAAGCCTGTAGATAACTAGCTCGTTATCAAGCCATGATTTCAAGGTCTTCCAATTTCAGCTTCTGACTTAACTCTATTCTTTACCGTCAGCAGCTCTGTTTCCTGTAATTGATGGCTCACCCTGCCCGTGTATACTTCATGCTTGCAATATTTGTGACTTGTTTTGAAGCACGAAGGTGACAGTGCTTAGTATTTCATTATTGGCCTTGAGGATATATTCATATCCAGAGTCGTTCACTCATTTATAATAGCGTGTTTAATGCTGGTGTCATTTTAATTCTATCAGCATGTTAATAAAATCGAGATGACAGCTGCATAACTGTGGCTCTGGGCACTTATTTCCGCTTCCCAGAATATGTTGTGGGTGGTCCCAAATCAGTCAGTGCCAAATCACCCACCTCCACCCCTTATCAGCTGGAGAAAACAGTGTGAACGGGGGGCGGGGATCCCTGAAGCTGGAAATGAGGGGCCATCCTGGGAAACGGACACATTCTTTTCTCCCAGATTCCAGTTGTAGGGGACTTGGAGGTTTCTCTAGTCTAGGTGCTTATCTTAGATAATTCAGGGTTGGGTACAGGGTGACCATTTCAAGACACTGAAGAATGGAAATTAACCAGCCATGAGAGATTTGGCTGTGGGGAAAGCGAAGTCCTAGTTTTCCTGTCCCCAAACAGAACACCATCATCTGCAAATTATGCAGCCCAGGCGCTGGGCAGGTCTCTGGACTCCAGGCTGTGTGCTTTGCTGTTCGCAGAGCTGCCTAGTGCAGCTGCGGAGGGCGTGCCCCAAGGCCCTGACTTTCCAGGATAAGCACTTCCCCTCCTTTGTAAACAATAATACGCACAAAGGGGCCTTATGGACCAGTGGCGGCTCTGTCCTTCAGGTCTGCATGCTCACCTCCAGCCTCTTAGTTCTTTGAAACGTTCTTCCTCTATCGCCTCAAGCTTCTTTTCCTTCAGCGTTTTAGAGATGTCCCTGACCGTGGGTTCCCCACTCTACAGTCTATATTATAAGAGTCTGAAACAGAAAAATGAGGCTTGCAACAGCCAGGGGCGTTAAGTCACCCCAGGAAAGCTAGCAGTCTGCCTCCTGAAGGATGACTTTGTAGGATCAGACACCTAGTTCTGTACCCAAAAGAGATTCATCTCATGGGGGACTCTAGTGACTTAAGCACAACGCCAGAATTCCAATTCCCTAATTGAAAACAATAAATGGATTCAGTCCATGTACTGGAATCCCTATGTCAACACAAATAAGTCACTCTCTTCCTACTGGCAGAGCCACACTGACACCCCAGTCACACTGAGAATATTGCCTGATAACCACAGAATCAGAGCAAGGGACTTTAGTTAAATAAAGCCAGTGGACCTGAAGGGAGGGCAGCCTAATTAGTCCACCTCCACCACAGCACAGGTTTCCCAGGGGTATAAGACTCCAGCATCTACTTGCTTAGTCTTCTGTACCAAATACATCTTGAGGGGTTACCAAAGAATTTCCATTTTTAAGGTCCGTCTATCTGTTCTTCTGTGACTACTGACTACCCCACACCACCCTCCCAAGGCATCCCTTCTTTTTCTTTTTGTTTTTAAAAGATATTTAGTATTTCAATCTGACCACTCCATTTATAAGTAAAAATAAGTCCATAGTTCTGCTCTGTCCCATTATGTGTGTTATTGTAAAAGTCAGCAAGTAGCTTTTCTCCTTTACTCTCAGGTCACTCGTGGGTGGCAAGAGCACAGACAGAGCTGTTTGGGGCTGTTATCATCCTCTCCTTTCAATCTCACACTTGCATTAATTTCATTCCTCCAATATTATTAATGGCTCTGCCTTAATGTTGACCAATACCCCTGATCAGCTTTCAGTGGCTTCCATAATCAGGTTCCCGCAGCTCATTTGTCTTCCTTTTTCTCCTCATCATGCATCTTCCACTCTATTCAGACTTTCATATTCATTATCTCATGAGTTCCAAGATCATACTCTACTCTCCGCATGCATCTTTACTCAAATCTGCCTCCTTCCAGGCAAATCTAGGTCAACTCAATTATCATTTGTTAAGTGACTATGGAGGTGATACAAAAGTGAGCAAGTTAAGATTACTCCTCTTGAAAACCTCACCCCTTCTGTTAGTAAAAACAAAGGATTAGAGACAAAATGCATGGGGTAGGGAGCATGGGAGAGGCAGGTGATTCTGCTCCAGAAATCTGGAGCAGAGCAGCCTTTATACAGAAACTGGCATTTAACTGCAATCTTAAGGGATGAGTCAAAGGCATCTAGCAGGAAGGAAAGAAAATTCTGGAGGCCTCTAGGGTGATTCCAGCTTTCAATGATCTCTCATTGCTCTGGAAAATTATATTTGCCATCATCACAAATAAATAAATATAATATGTGTCATATATATTTCTAACTCTTGGGGTACTAGGATCACATGCTATCATCGAGGAGCTATAGTTTCTTTGGAGAAAAAGAGCAAACTCATATAAAAATGAAATGTATTGGGTCAAATACAATACATTAAGGGTCAGAATCAAAAGATTTTCATCTTTGCATCAACATAGTGCATCAGGAGATGGATACATTACGGTCACACGTATCAGCTTGGGCCCTGAACCCCCTGCTGACCCATCCCATAGTTGAGAACATGAAGGTGCAGCCACATTTCCACGGACCAGTGTTTCACAAGTGCTGCACGTGACTATCCTAAGTCATTTATCTGTGGACGGGAACCGTGGCTTTTGCCTTCTCTGTTTCAATATAGTGCTAAGCATTCAGTACACAAATAATACACGGTACAGTCATTGATCGAGCAGCACACAGACACACCGAGATGGCGCAGAGAAGGTGAATACAGTTCTTTTACGACACCCCCAAACAGTAGGAATTTTTGTTCAGGTGTGACTGGTGTTTTGCTTGCTCCTCTCTACTTAAATCAGTAAGAGTGACAACCAGAAAGTCCTGTGGGAAACTGTTTCTGAAGAGTGACTGTTCTGGGAACATCCCTGTGGAACTCGAAAGGGGTCAGTATATTTTTTAAAGAATTCTGAATTCAACAGGGAATTTTTTTTTTAATTTCCAGAACTACTTTTCTGTAAAAATATTTGCTGAAATATTTAGAAGACATAGCAATCCACTGTCAATATGATTTTTCCTGGTATTTAAGAGCTTTACAATCACTGGGATAACAAAAAAAAAAGAAAAGAAAGGCTTATGTTAAATAAGGTGAAACTCTTATTGGCCTGAGACAGCTCTGCAGAATCTTAGTGCTCCATGGAATACAGCTTGAATAACAATGATCCAATCTAAGCTTTTAATATTATAGATCAGACATCTGTGCGAGGTACAGAGGGGAATAAAAAATGAACACCCATTGTCCCTGATCTAAAAGAGCTTATGGGTTATGCTTCCACTTGACATAATTGTAGGCTCAGAAGACTACCAACTGTTATGAAAATGGACAAATCTGTAGTAAAAAGCAGTGTTTTCCAATAGAGGTAAACTTTTCCAGTTGTATGTTGCTCTAACCTACTACTCAGAAATCAGCAGTTGCTTAATAAATGTTTACTAATATGTTTATTCCTACTTGTCCCAAAGATGCCTGGCTTTTCTTCCTTGCCAATGCCTTTACATATATAAATATCAGTCAATAAATATGGAACTCATCAAAGTGGGATCATCTAAAATATTTGAAAATAAGGTCATCAACAGTTCTGGCCCTTGTTTAGAAGACCTGGATTGGCTCCCAGCTATAACACCCCACAGGTAAAAGCCTCAGCAAACCACTTACAGATTTGGAGACTGAGTTTCTAACTTACAAAGAAGAGAAAAAGGAGCTATTTACCGAGACCCAGAATTGCCAAGATGGTAAAATTAGAAGGTATTGGGTAGTACGCTCTAAATATTAGAGGATATACAAAATGATTTGTACTCATTTGAAAAACTTCAAGATGTTTATTAAGCTATATATTTACTCTGTTGACTTTTTCTAATCCACTTGTGTGTAGATTACGGATTTGAAACATTTAAATATGAATGTTTCCTTCAGTAATGCAATTAACGAGCAAGAGGCAATTACAAAAGTCTTCTGAAAATAGTTGAAAGTGCCTTCAAATAGGCTTAAGCTTTAATAATTGGCTGAAAACATTTTACAGCCATTCATTATTTCCAAACCATCTTTTAGAGATGAAGATTTGATTCAGGTATTCAACCACATTGTGGGAGCGTGGGATTTCTTAAACTTAATTACCGAGTGTTTAAACCTAAGAATTTAATGTGAAGTCAATAATATTTTGATTATAGCCATCAGCACCATCAGTGCTATATTACAAATATCTTTTTCCATCTGGCAGTGTGTTCCAGCTCCAGGACAATCCTGGAAACAAGACTTGCACCTGGGTAGCATCTGTGTTATTGCAGGTGAGGAAAGAGGAAAAACAGGCAGAAAAGATAGTTACTCCCATCAAATTGATTATACTAAGAGCTAAATAACTGGAAACCGTCACCAACATTTCTTTCTTCTTCTTTTAGAAAGTCTGTGCTGCTATGTTATAAAAATAAAATCCAAATAATTGGAAAGTGCCCATAAACACATCCACAGCTTCAAGGTTTCTCAAAGTTACTCAGAGAAATGCGAGGAGCAGTAAAGGTCCTCACAGTCTGGAGGGTGCCATGGAGAAACAGTGACAACCATCACATGCTGTCTAGTAGGGGCTGAGAATAGCGCATGGAAGCAACTCTTTAAAAAAAAAAAAAATCTTTATTGGAGTATAATTGCTTTACAGTGTTGTGCTAGTTTCTGCTGTATAACAAAGTGAGTCGTCTCTATGTATACATATATCCCCATATCTCCTCCCTCTTGCGTCTCCCTCCCACCCTCCCTATCCCACCCCTCTAGGTGGTCACAAAGCACAGAGCTGATCTCCTTGTGCTATGTGGCTGCTTCCCACTAGCTATCTAGTTTACATTTGGTAGTATATATAAGTCCATGCCACTGTCTCACTTCATCCCAGCTTACCCTTCCCCCTGCCCGTGTCCTCTAGTCCATTCTCTGTGTCTGTGTCTTTATTCCTGTCCTGCCCCTAGGTTCATCAGAACCTTTTTTTTTTTAACTTTTTTAGATTCCATTTATATGTGTTAGCATACGGTATTTGTTTTTCTCTTTCTGACTTACTTCACTCTGTATGACAGACTCTAGGTCCATCCACCTCACTACAAATAACTCAATTTTGTTTCTTTTTATGCCTGAGTAATATTCCATTGTATATATGTGGAAGCAACTCTTCTTGATGAGGGAAGGTGGGCATGATACACAAAGGAAGCTACAACCTCTAATTTCAATCCCATCACACGTTTTTAGGGCATATGGACTTTCTTCACTGCCATTTGGAAAATAAAGGGGATGTAAGAATTCTGGAAACAGTCCTGTAACCCCCATCTCACTGATAAATAAATAAAGTGACTATAAATTCCAGCAGGCTTGAATTTGCACTGCCATGAGAGGAGAGGAATGAGTGCTCACAAATCAAGAATTACTCTCCTTGGAAATCGTCAGAGGGAAAACAGGACGCAGTAACTACGGCTGAAAAAGTCCTGCAGTGTAACGTAGAAGTCTAACATGATACCCTTCCTAAGAAGTAGCTGTGAGCTTAGCAACCTCCACACTTGGGCGGCCCTGAGGATAAGGTCGTGAAGATGCACAGAGGAGAGAGGACAGCTCTCGGGCCAAGGTTTTAGCTCTTTGCTTACAAGCCATTGGAAGAAGCACGATTTGTCAGATAGGCCAAAGCAACAATGGAGGGGGACCCAGGTGTGCATCACAGGAAACTCAGAAAGGCGCCTAGAGCTTTCACATTGTCTTCCTTCTCACGTGCCCATGTTCCTCTAAGGCTGTAAGACCAGTATAAAAACTGGGAGGCGTGTGTTGACACATCCGAGTAATAAATTAAAAATTGATGAGCATTTGATGGAAAACCCGCAGTAGAAGAAAAAGAGATCATGGCGGTTTACATTTTATCTGTAATCAAAGCAAACTGGTTTGACAAGAACTCTCTGAAACTTTTTTGAGGATGAAATTCTCTAAAGTAGAATCCTAGTAAACAAAAGTTGTAATTATAAATTTATTTGGTAATATAACTGCTAGTAATTTATTTGTACATGATATAATTAGTATGCTTTCAATTCACGGAGTCTTTTAAATGGTTATATTCATGAAAGTGAAATGTGGGTTTTCTCATCCTGTCCATGGGACTATAATTCTATTTTTATCAAAAGGATTATAATTCTTCAACTGTAATTTCACCTACCAAGGGGGATTTGAGGCAATTAATCCTCCTTTAAGGCACCTGGGTTAGCTTTATGTCTGGGATAGTTATTGTATTTTTCAGGCCTTCATTTGTTTATCTGTCAAATAAAGGAATCAGTCTTGATAATCACTAATAGACTTTCATGCTCAAAAATCCGAAATTTTTAATTTCTTATGTCATGGTATTTGGTATCACAAAGATTTTTAATCATTGGGTTGGTGAAGGATTGGACTGTCTTGAATATTTTAAGCATTTTAGCTAATTTATTACTTAATTTTAATTAATAACCTATACCAAATAACTATATTTTTACTTTATTTTTCTGGAACTAAAAATGTTGAAAATGACAGTTATCACACGTCCAACTTCTCTTTGTGAAAGAACAATTCCTTCTCCTCCTTTGTTTTACCCTCCTCTGTCTTCTTCACATTCATCTTTTTTTTTAAAAGGCATTTTCCATATTGATTTATATTAATTATATTAATGGAGGGGGCACTAAGAACACGGCTTAAAACTGTGAGCTACAGACCGAATCCTGGTTCCACTGACTCAGACAGCTGGTATCCTGGACACACACTCCAATTACTTGTGTTTAGTTTTCTCAGGAGGAAATGAGTTGTGATAAGAAAGCACTTACAACATAGGGTATATATACACACACACACACCTATATGTGTGCGTGTGTGTATCTATATGTATAAATTATTATATTTTACACACATGTAATCTATTTTACATAATGTATGGAATCTAATATGTGTATGTATAGATAGACAGATATAATAGAAAAGTATTGATGTGTTGCAGGCATTCAAGGACTATTACTATTAATTATATCATTCATTTTAAATATTTCATATATTGTCTATGAATTTTTGTCAATGTGCATTAAATCACACAATAATTTTAACCCTAATATCTCTTTAAGTCAAGCATTTTTTTTTTTTGCGGTACGCGGGCTTCTCACTGTTGTGGCCTCTCCCGTTGCGGAGCACAGGCTCCGGACGCGCAGGCTCAGCGGCCATGGCTCACGGGCCCAGCCGCTCCGCGGCATGTGAGATCTTCCCGGAGCGGGGCATGAACCCACGTCCCCTGCATCGGCTGGTGGACTCTCAACCACTGCGCCACCAGGAAAGCCCAACCCTAATATCTCTTAAATGTCATAACATTTTCTTTTCAGGTACAGTCATGTTATGAAAATACTAATACTTCTAAATAAACACGTTTCAAACTCTTACTTCTGATAATGTGTTTAAATTTACTGCCCGCTCAACAGTGCACAGAATTAAACAGCAATCCAAAACACAGGACGGGGACCAGGAAAAAAATCGATATTTAAAATGTATCATATCAGCAAAGTAACAGATGTATCCTGAGAAAATAAAAGTAAAATGAAACGATTAAGTCGTATGGCACTTACTAGTATAGGTGAGCTGAAAACCCTGGTCAGTGTCAGACCCATTGGAGTTGAACTCCAGCCACAGGTGGTTGGAGGTGCTGTTCAGGATGAGCCCCGTCAGCTCATTTTTAGTGAAGGCCCCCAGCGGACGTGATGAACTATCTCTTCCATCGTAGACCTGAGGAGAATTCACAGCACGAATCCCCTTATCAATTAATTCTGTTTGTATGTTAGCAATTTTGTACGTTAGCAATTTTAACAAGAAATCCAAATTTTCAAAGATTATGATTTTATACAGTAATTTAAAAAGTGACACAGTTTATAGAAAGCTGAGTGGATGGAAGACACTGGCAAACAATCTTTTTTCTTTAAGTTTTATCTTTACCGTTAACATTAAAGACAAAAGATTCCATTTGTGCCCAGATCATTTTATCTGCATCAAGCTGAACATTCTGTGTTTATTTAAAATGAAATCATCATGTATTTGCATTTCCAGGTTGCATGGTCCACCTTTGTAAGCCTGGCACTTACAGAGGTTGGAAGGATGTGTCATAGTTCAGTGTGAATGTCTCCTCCTTCATCCAAATGTGTTACAAGTCGAGGTGCTGAAACCTTGTCACATTTTGTAGCCCCTGAGCCTGCAGTGACTTTAGTTTTGAATTTGTTGTAGCAAAGGAATACTGTCATGTCCGATATCAGAGAGAGAGGTCATCTTGCTCTGAAGCATTGTGACTGACTCCATTTTCACAGGTGGTTGTACAGCCTGGGTGGATACCCCGAACATTTGGAAGACAAGTGGACCGGGCTTGGTTCTGAGCAAACATCACAGGTAAGGGACATGAAGTGATGACTTCCCAGGTGCACACTGGGAGTGCAGGGTTGCCAATCACATTCCCCCAGTGGAGACTGCGTCAGACAGTTTTAAGGCGTGGGCATTGGGGGGCGTCCCACAGTACACGTTCCTAATGCCAGAGCAAACAGCATTCACGTTCCAGGAGAATTTAGTTTTGAGCCCCTCACACCCCCGCTAAGTGGTCAAGACTATAATGCTTCGTGGCAAAGGTTCATCCATTTGCCTCTTGAAACCATTGCGATGGTTCATGGCAAGGAACTGCTGGTATGGATAAGGGCTTTTTAGAAGAAAGAATGAAAATGTATCACATCACACTGGAGAACATCCAGTTCTTTTTGATAAAAGATATCTTATCTAAATAAAGTATATCAAAGCCCCTGGTAGCCTCCCCCATATCTGCCTATTTCTCTCACTTCTTTTCCTTCTCACACAGATTAATTCTTACTTTTCTTCTCCTGCTCTTCTCTAATGCATATGTAAACCATGATTGCTGCTTGACAGACTTACAAATTCATACTCCTAAATGGAGAAAACACATTTAGAAGGATTACTTTAATGGATCATTATTTGATTTCATTTTAATTAAATATGCATATGCTCGAGTAGGAAAATCAAATACCCTATAACTTCTCATGCAAGCTAGCAACAGGCTAGTGTAGGAAAAATCATTGTTTGGCTTAACATAGATTCATTCGATAGTGAGGTTGCTGGCACCCAGATTATAAAGAGTTTTAGAATCCAGAGCATGCTGGCTCAAAAGTAAAGTGTCCAGGCCTCTCCAGCAAGGTCTTACGTTACTCCACATGCCATGTAATTCTCTGTGATTCATAGAAATCCATGGAGATGAGGGGGCATTAAAGGAAATCAACACACACTTAGGCTCAGTCCTCAAAGCTCTGAAGCATCTTCCACTGTCACCTCCACTGGTCTTAGCTTGTTTGAGTGCTTCTCCAAGATTTAATAGCTTACATGGACAGCATCTAGCTCCAGGATCCTCATAGCTAGACCACTAAAAATGAACCATTGCCACACTGAATTATTAAGCATCTCTGGAAGAGTAATTCTGTCTTGTTTATCTGCATCACCAGCAGTTAGCACTGGGCTTGACAGCAGAAATCTCTGAACGAAAAAGTAACTGACTAGTGGGGATATTATGTTGTCAGCTCTCGCAAGGTGAAAATCTGGATTCATGCTTCTCATGTATCACAAATGACAACCCAGATAGTATTGGAAGGCAAAAGACTTGACGTTTACTTCCAATTAAATTAGTAACAAGCGATTTTAGTTCAGCACAAAACCTCCTAGTTGTATATCCTCATCTACAAGCAGCTGGGATCAAAGTGTCCCTTTCAGTCATTAGGAAAAGGTTCCTTGGGTCATATGTTAATACAAGGCTATGCCTATTTGCACTACAGACCCTCCTTGGAGCCTGGCACATAATAAATGCCATATGCTCCGAGTGGAATAGCCAAGAGAGCAGATAAGCACAGATTAGAAAACATCACAAGGAATTCTGGAATGACAATGCTGAAAGGACTGGGGAAATCGTCCCCACTTTTACAGGAGTTATACCTGAGGGCTCTGTTTCCAGAACTAACCTCGCTTTCCATTACGTATCCCTATCATGACACTCTCCTTAGAGCTGTACTTCTCTTACACGGTGTTTCCACATGAAACAAGCAAGCATCACGTTTATGCGGGGGAGGGTGTGTACATAAACTCTGGTCTCTGTTAATGGATCACACTACGTGTGCGGGATTATGCTCAAAATTCAAGGTAGTCCCACTTGAAATGTTTTTAACCTTTTGATATTTATTAGCATACTCAATAAAAGGTATGTCTGCACAGCATCTAGGTTTTTCAGATGATTGACAGTTTCTCTGCAAGTAAAGGTGGTAAGCAAGATGTTTTTTGATTTTTTTGTTATAATCAACAAGTTTAAACAGCACGCAATCACAAATGAAAATGATTTGCTTCCTTCCATTCCAGTAATATGTATCAGTGTATATTTAATCCAGTGTCTCTAATCACTCGCCTGCACCAAAGTATGGTTAATTGTTCCATAAAAGTTTGCCTTAAAGGCTTACTGATGTCTAAATTTGAAAGAATTCAGAAAACAGTTCTTTGATGCAAATTTAACTTTTTTCAGATCAGTGAGGATGTACTAGTTTCATACCTGAAAATCACTTCTTAATTACAGCGACTCATACTGCCAGCACAAGCTTTCAAAAGACTATTACAATGAAAGAACAACTAGAATAAAACCTCTCTCCTAAATTGTGACCTTGAAGCATAGTCAAAGGTGGACTTGGAGGAAGTGATGAGCACTTGAGTCTGGAAGCTTCTATTGACCTGTGCACATAACGGAACCTACCAGCGACCCCACTTTATCCACTGTGCAAACAGAGGACACACCTGGAGGGCACTAAGTTCCCCTCTTAGCAGGCTCTTTGCATAGCTTCTTAATGCTCACAGCTTCAAGTGAGTCACATCTACTGCGTCTGAGATGGAGCATTGTGTGTGTCCATGTAGATGTACACATGACTGAAAAACCCTAGAACTTTAGAAACGGGATGAGATGTATCCCTCTCTTGCCATAAACAAGCCGTGTGGCCTGGACAAGTCGCTTACTTCCCAGTGGAACGAGCAGGTGGACGGGCTGGATGACGGCCAGTGTTGGTCTTTGTTGCTCAAAGCCACTCTCTTTCAAGGCCCTGAGGCTCGGGCTACAAGTGCCAACTACTCAGCCCCTAGAGCCAGGGAGGTCCCCAGGTTCCTGAAATAGTCACAGGAGAGGTGGAAACTATTTCAGAAGTCTTAGAAGTTTGGGGGCATTTGCAGTTGGAGCTCAAGGCAAGACCTGGGTGCCCCTTGAATCCGTCCCCCTGCCTGTTTCCCTGGAGTCCATCTGGAATGTGAGTGGTGTGCTCCACCTGGAGCAGTTCCCCGAGGCTCTGATGCTTTGAGTCATCTACTGCACTGACCCTTGATGCTGGTCCCATGCCTAGCACACCTCGGAGTCCTGTGAACACAGCTCGGACTGGTTGAGTGAGATTCTGCCTCATCCTGGCTTGGCTTCTCCACATCAACCCTGCTTTGTGGTCCAGCAACAGTGGCAGGGCTTGAGTTTACTCTCACATCAAAATCCTTCTAGCTCTGAAGGATGCTCTGTCATGATCACATTTACAAATCAAGAGCGACTGTAGAAAGGGTTGGTCTGGGGATCCTGCAAGTTTTTTTTTACAATTATTAGTATGTGCTAGGAACAATGCTTGAAATATGTATCTATATTATTTAATCCTCAGAACATCACAAAAAGGTAGGTACCATTGCATGTTTTTACATATAAGAAAAATAAGGCTTAAAAATGTTAAATAATATCCCTAAAATACACAACTAATAAATTTTAGATCCAGGATTATAGACTTAGGTATTTCAAAGTCCACATACACATGATACTATAGGCCACCTTCTCAAACCAGCTGGATAAACAAATTGGGAAAATATGTGTATATATAAAGATACGTTAATATATGTATATATCTACGTATATAGATGGATCAACATTATACTTGTTCCTTGAGAAGGAAAGATGGAGTCCTATTAAAACAGATTTTTTTTACCTTTAGAATATCTCCTTCAAACAGCTGGAAGCTTCGTGCTCTGAGATGGATCCCCTTGCCAGCTTCTGTTTCAATTTTATAGATACACTCATGGTTATTATCATAATTTGATGGGAAATTTGGAGACAGTAATGTTCCTTCATTTCCTTTGACACTTGCTCCACATTCAGCTAAAATAAATAGGACATTAAAAAAAGAAAGAGGATTCAAAAGTGGAATTATTGATTTTAATAAATAAAAACTTTTAAATCATGACAGCCCTCTTTTCTCTCAATGTATCTGCTAGCACCATATTGTTTTTATAGACTAGCGGCTTCCTTCTACTGTTTTATCCACTGGACAGGAAAGATACCCCCATTCGTCCTATTTTCAAGATTTTATTTCTTTTAATAGAATGCATCTTACTCCTAACTTACAAAGAATTCTAGAATAAAATAGGTATGCCCGAGCACTTTGGCTGTATCACTGGCAGTCACCTCTCTGTGCCCCATCTCTGCTTCATGAAGCATCCCCGCCAATTCCAATGTGCTGACTCGACAGTTATGTCCATGCAGTTTTCCCACGTTGGTATTCTGTGGCCTCAACCTGGTTGCATTTAAAGGGGATTCTAGCCGTGGACCAAACCACTGAGTCCCCTGCTACTGTCTCACAGCACTAAGCCCATCTGCCTGGCTTGGGACAGAAGCCCTTTCGGCGGCAGAAAATACGTTCTTCTCCCCTTGACGAAAGGAGAGGGCAATTCACCTCTACATCCAAATTTGCATAAAGAACTTTAATCAGAGTAAAAATGAAAATAAATATAGCTCTCCACTTTCTGCCAACTTGGAGTAAGTCACCTAAACTCTCAGCACCTGTTTCCTCACCTATGAAAGTGAGAGTTAGGCTAACTCCTAAAATTCTATTCATCCAAAACAATCATAAAATAATAAAATTGCTCTGTGTATGTTTGCATATGTATGATGTGTGTGCATCTGTGTATGCATGTGCGTGTGCATCTCTGTGTGTATGCCTGTGTGTGTCTGTGTGACAAGAGCACTCCATGTGAGTCTGCATGAAATAACTTATTGGCCACACTATGTGAAAAGCACAGTGATTTTTAAAATTTCAACAAAGTAAGTCTGAGTGTGAAGAATAATGATCAACTTGGAAACTGAAAATCAGTAAAATGCCTACATGTAACGGGGGTGAGAGAAAGGGAGACAGGGTTCAGTCTAAGGGGACTGCTTGAGGTATCACACAACTGTGGCAGATGTCCTGTGCACGCCCGTTTTCATAATTCCAAGTCTCTGACATCCCTGTCTTCTCTGACAATCACTGAAATCAGCTGCACCACGAGCCTTCCCTGGCCTGAGTGATGGAAGGAATAAGCTGGAGATTCAGGATCAGCGCATGATGACTTGCGCCCTTGAATCTCATGATGTCCCCACGTACAAGGGTCGGGGAGAAAATCAGGGAGAGAAACACAGGAGAACTTGGCTCACCTGCCCCTGATCTTTCCCCATAAGGACCTGAAGGAGGGTTTCATGGGAAACAGTGTTGAGAAAGAAGCACAGGGAAGTGGTGACCCCAAAACATGGCAATGGGATTTTATAAGAATAACTTTAAAATTATAGCTATAGTTACTATTATTATATATTCATATATTTGTGTAATTTTAATACTTTTAAAGAAACATTTTTATGGTGAGAAAGGCAAGTGGTGTGTCTCTCAGGCTGTGTTTGGACTTTCATTTTTGCTCAGGCTGGGACGTGGATGTCCTTTCATGTCAAGAATCTGGTGATTCTCAGCAATTCTGAGACTGACGATGTATGGCTTCATCTCTTAAATTCAACAAGCATTTTGGGCAAGTAATCTCTTTGAGAAATGGTAATCATTCATGGGCTTTGTTGCATATTCTTATACCATTTTTCTTTCCTGAAGAAATGGTGATTTTAACATAAAAGCCAAAATAAGTGAAAAGAACACTGAAACAGCAAATCAGAAGGTCCCCCTTTGGCTGCTCTGTGTATCAAACAGCAAGGGGTTCAAACTCGTTAAAGATATTGGACGCAAAGAGAATAAAAGAAGAAACTCATAGAATTCTGATAACCAGAATATGGAACCTATCACAAGCACTAAGAATTTTTATTTAGAATTGAATTGGACAGTGATCAATAAAGGAAATCATTCAAAAATCAAATTTACGTCCTTTTATCTATTACTTTGTAAGTTTGAAAAAACATCTCTTGCAATTGAAGACATAATAAATACTGATAGAGTGGCAACTAGACCATTTTTAGTCTAAGGGATACTTTGGAAGGGGTACTTTTTATGGCTACTGTAACTGGTTGTGTGGGTTTGGGTTTACTGCATATATGACTGCATGAGGTCCATCGTGCACTGTGTTCACTAGACATCCACTGCGAGGTGTGGGCAGCCTTGCGTCAAACATGCTTTGAGGTGGGCAGGAGGTAAAAGGGCTAATAAGGGCCCTGGGCGCCCCTCTGGCCATCAGGAGATGAGTGGTCTTCTTTCTTGACTGAATGAGGTCAAGGGGCCGGAGGGAGGGTTGAAGGACACCCGGGGTAATTAGCTCAACACAGTGCTGAGTCCACACACCTTGAACCCAAAATGTGGCATGAGAGCTTTGCCACTCTGGGGTAACTGTGAAAACTGCCTGCAAGAAGTCCCTGTGTGTCTTCAGGGGGCTGTCCCATGAGGAAGGCAAAGCCAAGGAGACCCACTCCGATGGGCTCCAGCCCTGTGATCCTGGGAAGGGCGTGCTTTCCCCTCCCTGAGGCAGGGGAGCCTACACCTCTCTCTCTGTTGTCTGGAGGCTCTGCTCCTACGTCCGGCAGGTGTGTTCTCTTGTTCTTCTTATGGATGGAATTCCTTTCTTTGGGTCTTCACACCACTTTGTTTCTATTCCCTTCTTCTCCTTGACAGACTTGCCACACAGAGAATTTTCCAGGCTCAGGAGTATCCTTTTTTAAATGTAGACTCAGTCTATCACAATAAGGCGGATGTGTAAATGGTATATGTCACACATTTTTCTAAGTTCTTCAGTTACATTAAATCCTTTAACCCTGACAATAACCTTACGTGATGAGGTAATAAACCCCGTTTCACAGATAAGGAAACTGAAGCACAGACTAGCTCAAAAGTCGTTTTTCCCAAGGTCACACCACTAGTACAGACTCATTATTGATTTGATATAACCTCGAAGTGCTTAGCTTAGGAAAAGAATTGTGGACTTTTAAAAAATCATAATTAATGATGGATATACTTTATAGTTAAAAGTTCATAATATTATTCATAATTATTGGTAATGAAACTAGCAGAGCAAAATTTTGTTGTAGAAGAGAGTATACTTTTAAAGATTTTATCCAGATAGGATAAAAGTTAAGTTACCAATTAACTGAGGTTATATTTGTTTTCACATTAGCATTTAGGACATTAACCATTTATTTCTCATAATACAACGAAAAGGTAGGACTAGAAAGAAGGCTTTAGCATTTGGGTAGCCAGGGAGAAAAAATTTATCAAATCTAAGGATGTAATTTTACATGTCTTTTTGTGAAGATTTGGATTCTGGGATTTTTTTCTAAAGCAGATATATAATAAGTGGTGCTGATTAAGTGCAAGTCTACACTACATCGAAGTAATGAGTGTGGGAGATTAACTGGCCGGTCGTAACCAGTAATTCTTGGCAGAGGAACAAGGCCGTTGCTGTAACTGGTAGAAAGACGCGGAAAAGGGCCAGCCGCCTTGCCGGCACGTCTCCGCTCACTTTATACTCGCCTCTTGAACACAAAATCTCCACTAGCGTCAGGGCAACTAGTGCTCATAACCTGAGATGCAAGTAAAGTTCCTAAGTGAATAAGCAATAACAATTAATTTACTCATGATACATCTGTGAGTGAACCTACACATACATGGCACGTGCACTTAGAAGTGGAAGGTCAGAATTCATTATTCTAGAGTGTACAGTACAGGACTTAAAAGATAGTATTTATTCAAATTGTTCTCCAAGAATATGAAATTCCTTTTAGAGTATACAAACCTGGTATACAAACATCAATTTAAAAAGCCTATTTCACTATAGTGTTTTATTTAATATAGACATATAATATGCATTATGACTATTTGATTTATATCTGTATCACTTTATGTTCTTCAAAGATTTTCATGTAGATCATCATGTAATTACTTTTATTTTTTTAAATTGTTACTTTCCTCGGTTTTAGGCAATTATTTGTGTTTGACGCTATTCCAATGAACATGGGTGGCTGCTGCTGGAGTTGTTTTCTGATTTTATCTGAAGACCAATAAGAAAATATGACCTTTTACAGGCTGAACATGATCAGCCATTTGGTCTTGAGGTCTTGGTTCATTCAGACTTGGTTCCATAGCAGGCTGGCAGCATCAAGGGTCTGGTGAGAAACGCGGGTCGGGGACCTGGAGCTATGGCACATGGCAAAGTCTCAGGTGTGAGACACGTGGGTGTTCAGGTGGCCTTACGGACGCGACAAAGCAGGGGAACATTTGAGAGGACTTAGGGGATCTGGCTGTAAAGAGAGACTGAACCAGATGGCAGTGGGTGTATGGGTGTCACTGAACCAGGGTCCCTGGAGGGTTTGGAGCACAGAGGTGTCCTGATAAACATCTGTTTGGAAAAGAGGAGATGCACTAAAAGAAAACAGTGAATCCTAAACACTCTAAAGGAAAACACAGAGTGTTGTAGTGTGAAAATGGACATGTCAACAAATTCTAGAATTCCCAGTCCAGAGGAACACACTGGAAGATTATCAAACAAGTAATTGTAGAGCCTATAAAATGTACTAACACTTTGCCCAGCTGGGTACAGCCATCTGTTTTTCTTTTGGTCTATTTGTCACTTGCACAGAGTGCATTTTTATAACTATTATATCATTGAATAAATATAACAATTCCATGAGGTCAGTATCAACACTAAATCCATTTTACAGATGAAGAAACTGAGATAGTGTTAGGTTAATAATTAACTTGCTCAAGATCACATGGAGTGGGGCGTTGGTGGAGCTGTGATCTGAACTCCAGCTGGTCTGGTAATAACCACACTATGTTTGTCAAAATACAATAGTGATAATTAATTACATTTATAGATGTTAAGTAACCCACGAGGAACATGTATGCATGTATGACTCCAAAAGAGTAGGAACATGAGGCTGTTGTGGGAAACACACCTTCCGAACGTCTTAATTCAATGTCTCACAGAATGTCCTGCCGTGGAACAGGAATGCCTGCATTGGGATCCTGTTTCTGAGGCAGGCCACTGACTTAAATTTATTTCGAATTAAATCAACTAGTGCACAAAGACGAATGCAACACATTTCCAAATGCAAGAATTGAAACGTGTCAAGAAGACTGAGGAAGGTGCACTAAAGCCTGAGACGCTGTCCCACAGGAGATAACTAAGTGAAATACAACAAATGGTAAAAAGCAGGTGCTCAGAAGATTACAAAATGTAAATCATCAGAATTTCAGAAATTCTTTGAACTTGATTTCAGACATCCATTGCAAATCTCCATGCCTAGAGCAATTAAATGGATCAATTTTCAGTTCTTCCCATAATCCATTTAAAGTGATTTTAAGATGAATGAATATAATTTCCCTTAAAATGAATCATTTGCTCTTTTTTATAAAGAACCTCCTGAAACTGTAATTAAAATTGAATTGTCATTGAGAGTTTTGTAATGGAACTAAACTTATTAAAATTAAATGAACAAAATAGAAAGGAGTCAATTGATTTTTCAGTTAATTCTTCTGTACAAAAGCATCAACCCATGAGATGGTCTTAGCAGCTCTGGGTGATGTAACAGAACACAGACAAGAGGCTTAAAGAATAACATTTAGGGCTTCCCTGGTGGAGCAGTGGTTGAGAGTCCGCCTGCTGATGCAGGGGACACGGGTTCATGCCCCGGTCCGGGAAGATCCCACATGCCGCGGAGCGGCTGGGCCCGTGAGCCATGGCTGCTGAGCCTGCGTGCCCGGAGCCTGTGCTCCACACAGGAGAGGCCACAACAGTGAGAGGCCCGCGTACCGCAAAAAAAAAAAAAAAAAAAAAAAAAAAAAAGAATAACATTTATTTCTCACAGCTCTGGAAGCTGGAAGTGCACATCCATAGCACTAACCATATTATTTGTAAGCAATAATAAATATTCAATATCAATAAATATTTTATTGGGGATATTAATTTACTATTTGATAGTAACACAGCAGATGAAAATCTATACTCTCTCAATCTGCCTACTCATCATGCTAATCTGGATTCCAATTCTGTTGCTGAAGAACTTACCCCCCTAAATACTACCGAGGCTTTGCAATGCCCCTCATCTCACAGGGCCGCTTCTCAGCCCAGGTGTTCACTAGAACTTCTATTTACCACCAGATGTTTATTAGAAAAAGGGAAAGGAGCATTCTCATAATCCACTTGGCACTCCTCCAGGGTCACCTGTGATCTTTGGATTGGATTTGCAACTTTGGTCTAGGGATAGATTATTCTTATTTCTATGGTTTTACAGGAAGAAAGACAGACACAGCATCCTAATGAATCAAACTTTGAGATCAAGATAGGAGCTTCCAAGAGAAATAATGTTTATTTGTTTGACAAACACGTATTGAATAAGGCACAGAGCTGGATTTAGGGCTAAGGCAGCCTCCACTGTAAGGAAAGGTCAGCCTAACGGGAGAGACAGATATAGGAAGACAAGTTTACTGGAGTACAGTGGTTATCCTGGAGGGTCCCTCTCCAGCCGGTGGGTAAGCGGGTAGAAAGAGTTTACATGGGAGGTGAGTTCCAAAATGAGAAAGTCAGCCTGGCAGAAAAGGGGGTGCACGTTGCAAATGAGGGAGCAGTGTAGGGAGAGGCTTGAGCATAAGAGAGAACCAGGGCAGTTTCAGGTCGAGTGAGCTGGGCAAGACGTCGAAGAGTCTGGCCAGTGAATAAGGGGCCTGCGTCCCCGGCGAGTGGAAGGTTTGTTCTGCACATTATGGGAGCTGATTCATGGGTTCTGTTAAGGGGGATGAATTTGTGAGGTTCTGAATTCGGACAGATCACTCTGGGGGCTGCGGCAACAGTGGTTGGCGCTGTCCTGGAGGTGGGGAGCATCTTCGGGATGTGAAGCTGAGAGCCTTTGCAAGGCTGGGCAGAGAGGATGGGCGGGGAGCCTCCCTGGAGAGCTGGGGAGAGGCAGAATCTTCAGAACTAGCAACTAATCCGATGTGGAGAATGAGAGAAAGGGAGAAATGAGAACTCCCAGGTGCCACGTGGGTCACCTGGTGGATTTTAGTGCCTTACTAACATGTTTATTTAAAGGTCTCTTGTGGCCAGATGGCTGGAAGGAAAGTCAGGAAGCAGTAGGTAAAATACAAGAGGTGAAATAAAAGAGGTGAAATACAGAACGGCCCCGCCAGGCCATTCTCTCAGTGCAAAGCAGGGCTGAAAGGCCTGGTTTTAGGTGCCCTGTGTTGGAATCTTGCTGGCTGTGTGCCGGTGGGTAAAGGCCTTAAGTTCTTTGTGCCTCAGTGTTCCCATCTGTAGAATGGAACTGACAATAATAGTGCTAACTTCACAGAGGTGTCTGGGGGATTAAATAAGATAACACATGGAGAGAGCTCAGAGCAGTGCTGGTCTAGAATCAGTGCTCAATAAACATTATTTCAACCCCAGTTACTCCTCATTTTATACTTTAGGCAACAGTGTAAAACCCCAAATAACAAGACTAAGAGTGTAAAGATAATGAATCTAGACAAAATAATAGAATAATGCAAATGGAATATTATAATCAATAGACAATGTTACATACGTGGATTAAGGCTTTGACTTCATCGAGTTGGGAGTTTTTCCCCCAGATTTTAAACTATCTTGCTCAGTAATTTCCAATTTGGGGCATATGGATTCTAGGCAACTCTGGGAACATCTAGGATCATCTAGAAAATATTGTATCTTTTTTTCTTGAGATAGTGTTCAAAATTGGCATCCAAATCTCAAATAAAAATCATAACTAAAAAAAAAAAAAGTGAGAACTACTGTTTTAGGAGAAAACCACATCATAGAAAGATCAGATATGTGCCCTGGCAAGAGATAAAGATGATTTGATTCGTGTTCACTTGTGTAATTTTTCTATAATGAAGTCCTCACTATCCTACTATCTATGGCACACTGGAACACAAAAAGACAGTATATTAACTTTTGAACCACATAATATTCCTTAATAATTGAAGAGATTCTGTGCATTAGAAAAATCTGGTTTACTAAGTTAACAACTTAGCATTTTTATGGGTTATGAAATCTTATTTTCACAACTTTCCCACCTGCCTCTAGTTTATCAGCTGGTAAGATCACAGGTGCCTCAAGGACTCAGAAGGCTCACAATTAAGGGGGTCCATGGTTCATCACTAGACAAATGTCATAATGCTACATTAGCCAGTTTCTGTGACTTTAAAGGACAGCTTGTACGCCCTTTACATGCTGAGCAACGTGGCCAAGTGACAGTTACCAGATATTGCCTCTGGGGCTGATGACCAGACCCTCTAGACCTGCGGCCAAGATTCCATAGTTAAACTGAGCCACCACGATTTGAGGAACTCCCTACAGCAGCACAGGTTCAGATTAACAATAAATATACCCCACTGAATGGGCATCTTAATTCCGTCTTAGCACAGTGTCTAGTTTCAAGTACCTAAATAAAAGATTCCTATTACTCTCTGTAATGACCTCTTGAATTCTTCAAGAACACTGTGAAAAAGCTCATTCAGCACTAAAATGTCTACAACGCCCACTTTGCGAGAGTATGCACGATCATCTAAGCAGAGTTAAAGTGTAAAAAAACAACAAAACGAGTATTTTAAATTGTCCCCATCATTATACCAGGTGATACCACTGCTTTTAAGCAACAGAATTGTCAAAGGTTGTGTTAATACAGCATGGCTTCTAGCTTTTATTTTGTCTTTTGTCCCAGGTATAGTGTGTGTGTGTGTGTGTGTGTGTGTGTGTGTGTGTGTGTGTGTGTACATATTTTTTTTTCTTCTCCATAAATATGCTTGACACATGCTTCACTTTCACTCCTCTTCAGCCAGGGCGTCTTGGGGCTGAAAGGGGCTGGCTTCACCGATGAGGTAACCACAGCCCAGAGAGGCCCCTCCTCCGCTTCCCCGGGGAGCGGAGCGCCCGCCCAGTGCCAGCCTCCTGTCCTCCCTTGCCGGCAGGTTCCTGCACGCTGACCGCTGACCGCACCGCCCTGCCCCCCGGGGGAATGAAATGAAAGCACGTGACCACCTACCCACACACCTTGGCAGAGATGCGCTCCATACACGACGACCCCCGCCCAGGCACGTGAGCTTGGTTGCGCCTTCTAAGCGATAACCTGGGAAGCACGAAAACGTCAGAGAGTCTCCAACTCCGAAGTGAAAACCGATTCTCCTGCTGAAGGCAGGGACGCCAGGATCGTCACAAGGCTCGAGGTCATATTCTGAGACATGAAGAGACAGAGTGCACTCGTGGGAACCCGGCTAAATACTCAAAAATTATTTAGCAAGAATAAAAAGGTGCTATTACTTAAAAAATAAACATATATATATATTCCCCCCCCCCAGGCTCTGCTGTAACTGTCATATGGATTGTCTTCCTTTGTACTGTGAGTTTTCTCATGACAAATGGAATATAGTATTTTTAAAAATAAATGTATAACATTATAGTAACATGATCTACTCAAAACTGTCACTAACAGTATGAAATTATTTTAGTGATACGCCTAATTGCTAAAATCAGTTACTGTCCTCTTAAAGGTGCTTTGGATAAACAAGACCCAATGGAGAACAAACTAAAAGCAGTATCACAGGGTTTTTTCACAGGGCGGAAAGATTATCATAACCAATTTCACCCCTAAAATACACCTCAGTATGGAATAGCAAAACCTTTTCCCGTCTATTTTTCAATTTATAAACCATGTTTTATTGATGCGTAATGAAAAATATTCTGGATCCTGCTAGAAATTTCTGTAAACTACCCAGGAAGAAAGTGCTAAATTTAGTTAAAAAGAAAAAAAAGAATAATGTCTGGTGTATTGCTGCATTTGGGGATTAAATGTCCAAAATAACAGTACTAATAAGAGCATTTTGTATTTGTCTCATTCTTTAGTACCAACTCTTTCAAATCTCTATACATGGGTACAACTGCACTCTGGTTGTCATGGGTCTCATGGGCCATCATTCAGTGTGTTGTTGATGCTTCTTGCTGTGTTCTCAGCGTGTAATGCCCAGTGTTTAGTCAAACAGTGGGCCACCATTAGGGGTTTGAATGGTGGAAAGAGCTTCAAAGAGGTTAAAGCGTCAATTAAAGGATGAGCATTATTGCAATGAGTGGGAGATGAAAGTTTTTCCTATGGTGGTGGGGAAACTGTGCTAGTTCATCTGAAAAGATACTACCTTTGCTTTCTGATTTCCAACTACTATCTTTCAAGTTCTGACTCTAAAGTGTGGATTCTGTGTTCTCAAGGAACATATTAAATCCAAACCATCATCTCCCCAATATTTCTCAATTTTAATCTATCTTTTCTATTCCCATCATCCACAAGTTTCATCACTGGCATCCCAACCCCGTATGAAGAGGAAATCTCTGCTCCGGTTTTTCCCTCATCTCACCCAACTTATTGGTCAACATCTGAGCTCCACGCTTTCTACATTGTCTTTCTCCTGTTTTTCATTAGGGTAAAAACTCTATTCTGGATCCCTAACATATTCAAACTACTCTCACCACTCTGGAGATATACTCATTAATTTGACCTATTTTTAGTATGACCCAGCAAGGAAAAAAAAAGGTAATATCATTCAATTCAACTCAACAAATATTTATTTGTCATACCAAAACATAATGGTAGACTTTCTAGGAAATAGTAAAATAAAGCTGTCACAATCCAGGGAACTTTATCTTCATCTGACAGAAGTCATTCTCCTCCTAATAGACTGTATACTCTCAACTCGAATCACATCTTTGCTGTCATTTCTTTAAAAGCAATTGAAAACTCTTGCCAAATAAGAGAACAGTTGCTATTATTTGTGCTAGATCTATTGTATTATAGAGAAAAACACTGTAATCGTATGGTTCTTTGTGTATATTTTTATTTCATATTTTGACTGATGTCCTCTGAAAAATACCTACTGAAATAGGAAGCCTGATCCAACACCGTGAGATTAGAGGTGTGGATTAGTTCCACCCTCCCACACAAGGTCACATAAAGGTCCTCTTGTGTCAATTGTCACTTATGGGCTATTACACAGTGTGTATTTGCACAGCATACGTTTCCAGTTAGGCATCCAGCAGAAGAAAAATGTATTGCCCTCAGGATTCCAAGTTCCCGGACTCAAAGATTTTGTTCTTATAACTTACTCTATTTTTCTTCATCAATTCTCTAGTCTCATTCCCATGAGCACACAGACATGTGTTCCAGGGCCCATTATAAGAATGCGACACAGCAATCCACCGAATAAAAAACACTCTCATGACCTCATGATGACCACAGCCGCCACGCCTGGTGGGGCAACTCCGGCACCAGTTCCTCAGAGGCGCTCCACGTTCTATTTCCACGGCACCTCTTCCCAATCCCTCTCCACCCGCCAGCGGGCTCGCTTCCAGACCAGAACCACCGCGGCCTCCCCCTGTGAGCCCGCTCACCAAGCCTTGCCTCCTCCTACTTACACAGTGGAAGCCCTCTTCCTCCTTGGAGGGTTATCCCTTCTCTCCTCCTAGCTCAGGGTCCCACCTTCTCAGTCCATGATTTGAATAGTCCTCATCTTTGCACCAAAATGTCCTGCCCCAGCCAAAACCTAGTACCTTCTTTCTGTGCAGCTACACTCATTTCCCAGCTTACCCAGCCCCACGTCTTTAAATTTTGTCTATTTATTGATGAATTTCAATTATTTTTTTCCTGACTTGACCCTCTCTGTGAACTCAAGACTCTTGACAACCCCTCTTGGATATATACCTACAATTTCCCAAAGCAAAATTTTATATTTTTCCTCCCAAACCTGCTTCAGTCCCCGTGTTTGCCACGTGAAGCGTGGCATCCTCATTCACAGAGACGAAGACCTTGACCCCTGTCTGTATTTCAGACACATTCGATCCCAGCTGACCTGGTCCACTTCACTCCAGCACCAACCCCGCAGCCTCAGCTTCTGCTGTCTCCTGTGGGGCTTACTGTGTAACAGCATCTTACCTAAGACCCTGTGTTAACGTTGGATGTTACTTAAAATGAGTTTTGAAAACGGTCAGATCATGTCCATCCCTGTTCAAATCCCTCCAGTGGCTTTGCATAACACAATTCACAGCCAAGGTACTTATATGACCTTCTCAATTACTGGGCTCTGACCACAGCCACCTCATTCCTTAACCCTAAACTTGCCCGCACACTCCCACTGCTGCTCTTGCTTCTTCTGAGGACCACGTCCCCTATAGCAGCCTGGCCTGCTCTTTGACTTCTTTGAAATCAAGTGTCAGCTTATCAGATAGACCTACCGTGGCAATTCTCTACACGTCAGCATCTTTTAACTCCTTCACTGTTTTATTCTTTCTGATAGCATTCCCTGTTACTATCTCCCCTACTGGATTACAGGCTCTATGAAGGCAGGCCCTTTGTTTTATTCCCTACTGTGTCTCCAGGGCCTAGAATAATTCTTGGTACCTTGTAGGTGCTCAGCAAACACTCACTGAATTAAAAATAAATAACTAAATAAAAGAATGAGCACTCTGTACTCTTTCCCAGGCACTGATGGTGCAACAACGGGAGAAGACACATGAAGGATACAAATATGGAAAGATAAAGTTGGGAGACACACAATTTTGGTATATAAACAGTGTTATGGGAAGGCAGGAGGAACACAATTCTGCTCAAGGAAGAGGAGACAACTGCGAGCAACAGGCAGTGCTTGATCTGCATGCAGCTTTGCCTGGTGAGGAATGAAAAAGGGTTCGTTTTCTTAACATTTTATTTATTTATTTGGTTGCGTGGGGTCTTAGTTGCGGCAGGCGGGCTCCTTAGTTGTGGCATGTGAACTCTTAGTTGCAGCACGCATGTGGGATCTAGTTCCCTGACCAGGGATCAAACTTGGGCCCCCTGCATTGGGAGCGTGGAGTCTTATCCACTATGCCACCAGGGAAGTCCCTGAAGAAGGGTTTTGAATGAAGAGGAAACCACATCTGTAAAGGCACTAAGTTGTCCAGATTCTCATCTTTTGAAGAGAATGACCAGGAAACTATGTGAATTCACAGAAAGTTGGCATTCAAAAAGTAGTATCAGGGCTTCCCTGGCGGTGCAGTGGTTGAGAGCCCGCCTGCCGATGCAGGGGACACGGGTTCGTGCCCCGGTCCGGGAAGATCCCACATGCCGTGGAGCGGCTGGGCCTGTGACCCATGGCTGCTGAGCCTGCGCGTCCGGAGCCTGTGCTCCACACAGGAGAGGCCACAACAGTGAGAGGCCCGCATACTGCAAAAACAAAAAACAAAACAAAACAAAAACCAAAAAGTAGTATCATAGGAGGCATGGAGAAGGAAGGCTGGAATAGTAAGTGTACACAGAGAGCAGTCAGTAGCGGACACTCAAGATAGACCAGGGAGGGTGGACGGCTCGACCTAAACATACTTGAATAAGGAGCCCTTTCCCCCCATATTTCCATTAGTATCTACGGCGACACTGACTGGGAGACATAACTGAGAAATGACCCTTTAATAAACCTTCTAGAAAAGACAGAAATAAACTGGACTAACAAGGAAAAAAATCCGGATATAACAGCATACTGATTTTGTACAGATATCAGAACAGTCTCCAAAAGGGTAAATGCTTCAACTGCATAATAAAGTGGTTACTTATTTGGGCACAAAGAATAAACTCCATTGTGTTAGCGTCACTGGCAATTGTTCACAGCCCAGTTTCAAGGCAACGTGCCTTCAGATGAAATGATTCCTTTAGCATATCTAAAGAATACGTTTCCTTTGGAATCAGCTTTGCAATCAAAGGTGTATTTTGTCTTTAAAAAGACTGTCTGAGCATGTGTGTGACACAGTCTTGATGAAAGCGATTCCTTGTGTAAGCTTTATAGATTGTCTTCTACTGGTTGTGACCAAATGAATTGTTCTGCATGTTCAAAAAGTGATGCCAGTTTAGTCTTAATATTTAAAAATATTTTAAAACTGCCCCAAAGAGCTACGAAGACCCAGAAAAGTGTGTTTTGTTGTTTCTGTTGTTTGCTTGCTTGTTTTTTAGGGAGTTTACGAAAGGAGTCAGCTTCAGAGTTCCACTCTGACTTTTGTAATCAAAAGACTCCTTGTAGCTGTGTAGCTTGTAGCTGTGTGCTGGGAGTCATGGAATTAAGAAAGAAATATCTTAATACCATTCTTAGCATCATTCAAGTTAAACAATTTAACCCATACAAATAATGCCTGAAACAACATAAATCCCTCACAAATATTATCTATGTTTTATAATTAAAAGTGAAAATGTTTCTTAATTTTGGAGTATCATTTTGCTGCCATGTATGATGGCATTAAAGTCAACAAGAAGCTCATCCTCGACTGCATGTGTTCATACTTTTTTTCACTCTAAAGGTGGTTCTCAGTACAAGTATGGCATCTCCTGGAAGGTAGGATTCAAAATAATCAGACCACAGCTGATTCTGAGTATGTCTCCCAACAAGGACAGCTTCCTCAGAGATTTTGATAGAACTGATAACAAGAGAGACTGAAGAGATAGTGATATTAGCAAATTTGGGGGGATGAGAATTTACAGTCAATGTGAGGCATGGTGTCTTGTGGACGCCAGGCCGCTGCCCTTGCATCTCAACTCCTCCTCCACCCAACTAGAGCTTCTCAATGGGCGGCCGTTTACGTGTAAACACACACACACACACACACACACACACACACACTCGCTCACACAAACAGTACGAGTATTGCCAGAGAAGACCCCAACATACCTGAAAACGTGATATTGAAGCCCTCGTAGGAAATGGAAAAGTCTGATATAAACCGAAGCTGGGCGGTGAAGTTTCCAAACAAACCTGCCTTAATGGTGTGGGGCAGCACCGACCCTGTGAGCCTGGCCACTGGCTCCGAGAAACTCCCGTCCTCTGTGATGAGTAAGTAGTCGTGGGAGCTCTCCAGGTGGAAGGTGTGGAAGATCATCTGAACCCCTGAGAGACAGAGAGATGGAGGTAGTGAGAAAGACACAGAGAGAGAGACAGAAGGAGAGAGATGAGAGAGAGACAGAGAGAGGGAGAGAGGGGGGTAAAGGGGGGCATTGGCAGAGTTAACAGTTGGGGAAAAGAATTTCTTCTGGGCTTAGAGACATAAAAGTCTTGAATCAAAAGAAAATCTTAAAATGCAACCTTAATTTTGAAGTTTGAAAGAAAAATACAGAGAATGGGTAGAAGAAGGAATAAACAGAAAAAACAAATGCTTCAGCATATATAAGTACAGATACAGATAATGGTTAGACACAGGGATATAGAGACAGCTGTATCAACAGGTCCAGATATAAATGCATAATAAAACTCGGCAGGAGGGTCATAATGGACTGTTTGCACCCCCTTAGGGAAAGCATTTGCCCGAGGAGCGAAGGACGAGATCACTTTCCCATTTATAGTAAACACGTGTCCTTTAGAAAATCTAGGCTTGGAGGTCTAATACTGAAACTTACACAAGTGAGCAAAGACCATTTTGAAATGATAGTTTTATGTGATCCCTTGTGCATGTGTTCTCACTGTAACTATACCCACAAAATATTATTTCTGAATTCCTACACATAATGAATAAATTTAACCATGACTAGGTCCTTTTTAATACAAATACTTATTTTCATGATGACAAAACCTTGGTTGCTCATTATTTGTTTATTCTTAATTTCCTTCAAGGCCAAGTTTTTCTTAACATGTATTCATGATGGCGGAGTGTAAGATAGTGTATATAATAAAACACGTCAATTTAACATTAAGTTGAGCTCAAATTTAAGTGGAAAGACAAAATCTACATAATGTTTATGTGAGAAAAATTCCAAATTATCTTCTTGAAAATGACAAGTTTACTCATACGAAAAAGACTCAGAGTATAGTCCCAAATCCAATGTCTATAAACTGTATTTCTTACACAAAATTCAAATGTTTCTGGTTTTCACTCCACTTGTTTATAAAATGAGGATAATGAAATCTACTCCATAAATCAACACTGGATTATGTGAAGATAAATTACTCATTATATGTAATAATACTGGGTACACTTAGAACACAAGTCAAGTATAAAAATGTATCCTAGATTTATCATAGAAATGAGAAGCTTAGATAATTTCTTATTTCCCTTTACTTAAGCACTAGTCATATTTTATTTAACGCATGCCTCTTTTCCTTACCATTACACCTAATTTTCAAGCTTATGTTCACAAGCATAAATTCAAGTCATCTGATCAATACAGAATAAAACAAGAAATCTACTTCTGCTTGAAAGCACCAATAATTTAAAGACCATTTTTCTTCTAAAATCTTATTAAAAATCAAAATTAGCAATCAAAATATACATGAGGAAATTAGTTATCTTATTTGTTCACACATGAATATTTTTTTCTTTCTTCCCATGTTTGTATCTAGTTATTTTGTATATTTGAAATCTATGTAATATCCTTACCCTTTCCATGAGATACCTCAATGGTCCATGTACAGTTTAGAGAGTTTGGGTAAAAATCTGGAAACCCAGGAGAAAGAACTGTTCCACTCTTTCCATGGATGTATCCTCCACAGAGGGCTTAAAATAATAAGGAAATATCATTGTAGTATTAAAGTTTCACAATGATTGCTACACAAAATACTTTTAAAGTGCCATTTAATTTACACAAAGACTAAAAGAATATTTAAGATCACCTCCATGTAAAATAAAATGGAACAACAACTTTATTTTACTTGAAATATTCCAGTTGATATACAGTGTCCTAAACAGTACAAAACCTGGAAAAATCAGACAGGCTAAGGTAAAACAGCTGAAGAAGAACCCTCCTGTGGCAGTTAATTTTATGTGTCAACCTGACTGGGCCACAGGATGCCCAGACGTTTGATCCGACATTATTCTGGGTATGTCTGTGAGGATGCTCCTAGATGAGATGAACACTGGAACAGGTGGACTGAGTAGAGCAGGTTGCCCTCCCCAGTGGGGGTGGGCCTCGTCCAACAGGCTGAAGGCCTGAAGAGGTCAGAAAGGCTGAACATCTCAAAACTAAGATGGAACACATCTTGCCTGATGGCTTTCAAACTGGGACATCATCTTCATTCCTATCTTCAGACTAGAATTGAAGCATCAGCTCATTCTGAGTCTTGAGGCTGCTGGACTTCAAACTGGAATTTACACCATTGGCCTCCCTGGGCCCCAACTGGCTGACTACAGATCTTGGGACTTGAAAGCCTCTATAATCACGTGAGCCACTTCCTTATAATAAATCTATCTATATACCTATATCTATATCTGCATCTCTATCTATACCTTATTGATTCCATTTCTCTAGAGCTGCTGGTCTTCTCAGTAGCACTTCATTAAGTTTAAATCCTTCACATCAATATATGCCCTTTTCAATATGCCTCAGTGACTCATTTTTGAAGGAAGAAAAAGAAAGTTATACATAATCACTCGAAGGGGAAAGTCACGACATTTAGGGAATCAGTGCAATATGGAGGTTTAAGTGCTCAGACCCTGATGTCAGAAAGCAATGTGTTCAGATGCTGATGCGTCTCTGGCTCTGTGATCTTTGGCAAATGGCTTGCCCTCCCTCCTTTACAGGTGTCTTATCTTGAAAGTGAAAATAGTGTTAAAAGCCATCTCTTAGGGTAGGTGTTTATAATGATTGCCTTTGTAGAACACAATTTACAGGGCCCCATATGTATCAAATACCCAAGGCGTTAGCTAATGATAATTATTATTAGAGCTTTAATATATCAATAATTTAAAATTTGAATAAATTCTATATGCCTTAATTTTGCAAACATTTGAATAGTGGATGTTTGTCTTTTCTTTCATATCTTAAGTCCTATCAAGATTTTCAGAATGTTAGAGCTGAACTGAAAAAGGAATCAAAGCTGATGGAATCAGTACAGGGGGAGGCTGGGGGTAGGAAAGGTGACTCAGGTTCAGCTGTGATTCAGTCTCCAGGTCCTCTAGGCCCCTAACCCCTGCATCATTCAAGGGTCTGTTGCAATATGAACATCCTGAACCGTGTGTCATAAAAGCTAGGTCCACGAATAATACTTGCAAAAGAATTAGCTAATTTGTAGAAGACGTGATTTTTCTCATCATCCTCAGTCAGTGTGTAATTTTAAGGAAACAGATAATATCTTTGAATATGCAAACCAAATGGAAAGAGCTAGGTAAAAATCAGCAAAATAGAAACTTTTAAAATGAGTTCTAGAATAATTTAACAGTTTAAAGTGTTCACATCTTAAAATTACATTGATTCATCTTCTTATGGAAATGGTAACATTAATATAGCATTTAAAATTAGTTTATTCACAAATAGTTACTGAGCACCCACTATTTATGAGCAAAATGGACAAAAGTCTCTGCCCTGGCAGAGTATACATTCCAGTTGAAGAAGAGAGAATATAATATGAAGAGCTGAGTCTATACCATGTTGGAAGATGATGCATGCCAGAGAAGAAATCTAAGAAGAAAAGAAGAATGGGATATTCTAAGATGGGTGTGGAGCTGGGGGCAGCATAAATGGGGTGTGGGGCAAGTCTTACTGAGGAAGTGGCCTGTGAAGAAGGACTTGAGACAGAAGAAGGAAGTACTTTATAATCTGCGAAAAAACTTGGGGGGAGAGGAAACAGCAAAGACAAAGGCCCAGAGCTAGAGTGGGCTGCTGGGTTGGGGGGAGGGCGATGGGTCTGAGAGGGTAAGGATGGAGGGCTCAGGGGAGCCAGGTTTAAAGGGGCAGATCCCGTCCAGGCCTTGGCATGTGTCTCAGTGAGATGAAGGACCACCCGAGGCTCCTGCACAGAGGATGACTCGGGCCAACTCGGACTTCAGCCTGAGCGCTAGGCTGCTGTGTGAGGATGTGGTTGGGCGGCAGAGAGTGAAACAGACAAGATTCTGGACCAGAACGTCAGCAGCAGAGGTGGTGGGAAGTGGTCAGAACCTGGCCATATTTGGAAGGTAGAGCCAATAGGATTTTCTTGTCAGTGAGATGTGGGTGCCATGAAGAAAAAGGAAGATTTGGGGATGACTGTGAGGTTTTAAGGCTAAGTGTGAAAAACTGAAGATGCAGAAAAGCTTTGGGAGAATCAGGTTTTGAAAGTAAATCAGTTCAGTTTTGGATACACGAGCTCGAGGCCTACTAGACATCCATGTAGAATGGTTGGTGTTGCAATTGGATACACAGGTCTCAATCCCATGAGAGAGGTCTGACCGAGGGGTAGAAAGATGACATCATCTCAACACTGTGAATGCAGGTGTAGATAAAAAGACTAAAACCTGGGATATTCTCATGAAAGACAGACAAGTCCTGTTTTTCAAAAGTTTACTTTCTAGTGGGCAAGGCAAATAATTTATAAAAATATAGCAAAGAATGACTTATTCTAAGAACAAGAATCTTGTTCTCTAAACTCAAAGGCAGTCTAGGTGATGAGAGTACGGTGAGGCTGGCGAAGCAGCAAAGTGATGGACACACGGCCCCGCAGTTGTTCACTCCCAGGATGATGAACACTGAGTAAGCCATGAAAGGATGGAGGGAAGGTAGACAGTCAGAGTCAGCCCAGTGTTAACAGTTTGCTCTGTGACAGGGCAGTGGCTGCCAATTTACTGTAAGGTCCTTGGGTTCCTAGTGGTCTGTTAAGTACAGCCCTCGCACTATGGATTCTGTAGTTATCAACGTCTATCATTCCCATCCTGCCCCGGCACCGTCTCGGATCCTGCACAAAGTCTTCCAATGAATTCAAGTCTGCAAACAGGGCAGTCATTGCTTCAAAGAACCAACGACGTGGCTTTAATGCTTGTTTGTAAGCGTCCGCGCCGCCTGGACTGGAGGAGGCAGGAGCTGAGGCTCCTGCATGCGGAGGCGGCGGTGCGGGCGGAGGGCCCAGGCGTGGCGGAGTCTTCTCTCCCTGTAAAACACTGGCTGCCCTGCGCCACCTGCTCTAACCGGACACCTGGCAGCTTGCAGACTCACGTTTCCGGCCCTGACTTCCTTCTCAAACGCAGCGGAATTACAGACAGCTGGCTAAGTATCTCAGAATGACACCCTTGGGTCCCTTCCCCCCGCCACCAGCCGCATCTCCACGATGATGCCTCCATCCGCTCCCCACTTGTGGAACGCCCTGTAACTGGCGTGTTTCGGGTCATTTTTGACTGATTTCCTGCTCCCTTACTCTTGTCTCTTCCTTGAAGAGATTAACACGAGAAAGCATACGGTCAGTACACTGTCGGATTTGTTTCTTTTCTCTTTCCCCATTACTTCCTTAAACTACTATAAAGTTCTACTTAAAGCAAAAACTTAATGGGGTTATTTTCCATTTCAAATTATTCGTGGACTCCCCATGCCCTACAGAAGTCATTGATGTTATTCATTCATTCATTTATACTGGAATCCTTTCCTCAAAAGAACTCTTACAGGGAACCCTACAATAACAGACGGGGATAATCAGAGCTGTTCAGCCCTGCCACTGTCCTCGGTTCCACCTCAAAGAAACCCCTAGGGCCCCCCTGTAGGAACACAGAACAGGGCAGTCTCAAATCTCTCACCCACAGAATTGGGGCCGTGCTCACAGGACTAGCATGAAAGGCCTCTGAACTACCTTTGATCAGCATCTACTCTCAGCAAATACATTTCTATCCTCCAAATCCTCCAGGCCCTCTTTATGCCTGATTCTTACTATTTCTTCACTTTCAATCTTTTCTTTCCTCTCAACCTTACTATGAAAGATGCATCAGGAAAGCTGCCTTCAAAGCCTTTCAAGATTCCAAATTTTTTATCTCTTTATTCTCAATCATTTTTCCTGAGTCTAATAAAGCATTTACTTCATTGGATGACTTAAAAAATAAGTCTTTCTTCTGTCTATTCTAATAGATTATGAACTTGTCAACAGTGTGCCTACAAATACAGTAGTTTTCCAATAAATACTTGTGGAAAGGGTAAAGAGTTTACAAAAATATTTATTTAATGAAGAAATATTTCCAAAGTTTTCCTTGCATTTGTCTTTCACCAAATAAAAGGAGGTCAATTTATTGCAATGTTCACTTTGCTTCTTCAAACCCTGAGTATCTAAAGCATAAATAGAAAAAAATGCAGCAATGCTATGATGTGAGAGATATTGATAGAGTTTACCTTTTTCCAGGGTGATATGAAATATTATAATTTCTGATTTCTTCTTTCCTTTCTGAGAGCTATGAATTTTTAAAGGTTTAAATATGCTATTGATGTATCATTTGTCACAATAAAAACCCATGGGGTTTAAGAGATTGCTTACGATTTGCAAAGGCAACAATAACAGTTCTTAAGGTGAAATGAAAACAGTCAACCGTGACTGACTAAAACTCTCGTATCAAACTCTAAAATCTCCCAAAGTTTGCAGATTTATTAATAGCTTTTTATCAAACATTTATTATTAGCTGAGATAGGGTCCAATGAAGCATAAGCAAAGCAAATAGTTTATGTTACCAATCTCATTAGAGAGGTTAAACTCCAAATTTACATAAATTTAAACTGGGAGATAACAATAGATAAAATGCACAAGATAAAATGCATTTTCTATGGAAAACAAACAGCATCTCAGATATCTGCAAAGCACAGAAGGCCCTTTGCAGTCTGTTGCCACACCATTTCTCCTAGATAATTTCCTTCTGATCATTCTTTTCATTTTCCATTCACTCTCCTTCACTAACCCTGCAGGAGTTTGCAGAATGTTCCATGTCAATCAACTCAGGTGAGTTTGCTCATTTCCTCTGCCTAGAATGCTTCTTCGCATGTTGGCTACTTTGGGAACTTCTACTCATCACTGGAATCCCAGCCCAAGGGTTGTATTTTAGATGAGTTCAATTCCTATTCTCTAGGAGCTTGAATTTAAACTGAGAAGACTGTATTAAATGATTAAATGTGCATGTGTATATATGTATATACTATGGTCTGAATGCTTGTATCCTCGAAACTCACATTGAAATCAAAAAGCCTGATGTGATGGTATCAGGGGTGGGGCCTCTGATGTGATCAGGTCATGAGGGCTGAACTCTCATTAATGGGATCAGTACCCTGATAAAAGAGGCGCCACAGAGCTTCCCTGCCCCTTCCACCATGAGATGACTCACTGAGAAGATGGCTGTCTGCAACCCAAGAAGGGCCCTCCCAAAAAGTCAATCATGCTGGCACCCTGAACTTGGAGTGCCACCATCCACAACAGAGAGAGAGAAATTCTGTTGTTTGTAAGCCCCTCAGTCTGTAGCATGTGGTTATAGCAGTCCAAATGAACTAAGACTATATATGATTAGATTAGATTATACATTTCAAAGTTAAACTTTATGGAACTGCAAATAAGGAGAAATGGATGTCAGGAAAGTTAGTAGTGCTGGCGACTTGGAGCAATTCCAGAAGAATTCTGGTGAAGGCTGAGGGCAACCTGGCCTTGGCGGATGAGGATGACTCAGGTAATGAAACACCCAGGTTGCTGGCTAGACGGAAGTAGAAAATAATCTTGGATAGCTATTAAAATATTTAAACAAAGTAAGTTGCCAGTGTTAAATCAAGAATACACAGAGAGTATTTTAACATGTATATGTTGTTCTCTTTTGAGAAGAATCCATTCAAAGTCAAAATGAAAAATCTCAGATGGGTCAGGATAAGACTCTCACTTTACCTGTCAGTTTTCTTCACCAAATCAAGATTCTAGCTAATTTGATGACTAGTGTGTCTTCTATGATGAACTAGGTGCCATTTCCCACCTCTGTAGAGTGGTGGAGTCATGATCAGAGGACTTTACATTTTCAATCTCTCCAGCTCAGGCTGAAAAGTTTGCAATGAAAATCACTGGAGAAGCCTCATTTTAGTAGATGCTCAACTGGCCTACCTCAAATTCAAGTTGTAAAAAAGAGAGCAGCTGATATGTGCTCTACTTCTAAATTCCATTTTTAGCTCTAGTCCAAAAAGAACAATTAAAACTGCACAATAACATCCAATGAAGCCATGCGTTTGTATATAATGTAAATATTTCAGTAGAATTAGTCATATGATTAACTTATCACAAATTTTGGATTAAGTGATATATTGACTGATGTTCAGTTATGTGTGAATAACACTGAAGTATTTTAAGGGTTAGGCCCTTACCATACTTAGTGTTCTTAGTACAACTGTTGTTAATAAAGAAGTCTAAATAAGGAGTAAATATTTTGGTATAGTACTGATATTTATGACATTCTCGAGTTTTACAAATTTTTCATTAGTCCAGTTGCTAGTAGCCTTCTGACACTCTCTAGTAGTCATAAGCATGAACTGTATTTACTTTTTTATTATTAGAGTTCTAATACAAAAATAAAACAGGTAATAAGAATTCAAATAACACCATAAAATGGAGAGCTAAAAAAGTCTCTCTTCATTCTCCCCGATAGCCTACTAATCTCCCCAAAGGAAAGCATTACAGTTATAACTTTAGAATATCTATTTCCAGTCACTTTCTATGCATATACTGTGTGTCTGTAATTACCTATGTGTACATGCTCATATACATGACACACATTGTTCTGTGACTTGCTTTTTCTTTCCTTCAAAGAGTGTTATTATTTAAGCTTCCTAGTAATAGTGTATAATGAACATGCAGATCCCTAATCCCACAATGATATAGTAATAGAGTAATATGACCTTTCTACTTTTTTTGCAAATGCAACAAGGGAGGAAAACTATTGTGTTTTATTTGCATTTTCCTGATTCCTAGTCAGAATGGGCATATTTTAAACCATTTTTTGACCTTTTGTGTACTTCTGTGAATCACCTATGTGTGTGTTTCCCCCATAGACCTCTTGCTTTGTTTGTGTTGTTGTTCTTCTCCCATTCATTTACAGGACACAGTTATTTAGAATCATATTACATGGACAGTGCAATTATTTTCTGTAATCTGACCCTTTTCTTTTACCTTTTAAAAAGTTTAATGGAACTTTTAATTTGTATATAGTGAAATGTAAATGTTTTTTATTATTTCTATATTTCTTTAGAAGGTTTTCCAAGAATTAAAAAGTAAAATTTCTCAAGGAACAAACAAAAGGACAAAACCAATGACTCATGCTTATATAGTCACTTGTGTGACAAAATAGTGCATCAGAGAAGAGACAGTATGATCTTTCCAATAAATAACACTGTCTCAACTGGAAAGCCCTACTGGGGAAAAAAAATGGATCTAGACACTATATATTAACTTAACAAAAAATTACATGGATTTAAAGTATATATTTGAAATTTAAAATAAATTAGTGTTTGCTTTCAGGGGTGATGAAAACGTTCTTAATCACAGTGATGGTTTCATGGATGTATACATACCTCAGAACATATTAAATTTTTAACATTAAACAGGCAATTTATAGAATTTTAATTATATCTCAATAAAGCTTTAAAAGTTTTAAAGTTTTCTGAAAGAAAACAATAGAATATCATTATGACACTGCAGGTAGCAAGGCTTCTTAAACACTACCTGTAAAGCACCAACCACCAATGAATGCACTGAACAGTTAGACTACTTTAAAATGAAAACATTCTATTCATCAAAAAGAGACCAAGATCCATCTACCTCTCTACCAATGACCCAATTTCATTCCTTTTTATGGCTAATATTCCATTGTATATATGTACCATATCTTCTTTATCCATTCATCTGTCAATGGACATTTAGGTTGCTTCCATGACCTGGCTATACTGTAAATAGTGTTGCAATGAACATTCGGGCGCATGTGTCTTTTTGAATTATGGTTTTCTCAGGTTATATGCCCAGTAGTGAGATTGCTGGGTTATAACTTAGAGACTGTCATACAGAGGGAAGTAAGTCAGAGAGAGAAAAACAAATATCGTATATTAATGCATATATGTGTAATCTAGAAAAATGGTACAGATGAACCTGTTTGCAAGGCAGAAATAGAGACACAGACATAGAGAACAAATGTATGGACACCAAGGGGGGAAAGGGGAGGTGGGATAAATTGGGAGATAGGGATTGACATATATACAGTAATATGTATAAAATAGATAACTAATGAGAACCTGCTATATATAGCACAGGGAACTCTACTTAATGCTCTGTGGTGACCTAAATGGGAAGGAAATCCAAAAAAGAGGGGATACGTGTATACATATAACTGATTCACTTTGCTGTACAGCAGAAACTAACACAACATTGTAAAGCAACTACACCCCAATAAAAAGATTTTAAAAATTTAAAAACAGAGATCAAGAAGAGGAGGAAGACAGAGACAGAGTGAGAGAAAACATTCACAATGTGTCGATCCAACAAAGGAGTGGTCTCCAAATATACAAACAATGCTTACAATTCAATAAGAAAAAGGTATGTGACCCAGTATAAATAGGAGGAAAAAACAAGTGTTTCGCGGAGGAGGATATACCCTTGGCCAAAAAAGCATGAAAGGGTGCTCAAAATAACTCAAATTTCATACAGAGTATCATGGAATAAAACATGGTGGCATATTTATACAATAAAACATAGATGACGAGAATGAAAGAAGTGCAGCTAAATGTCATGCCTTGGATGATGTCACAAGTGTATGACTGAGTGGAAGAAGCGGGACACAGCAAAGTACACATCCTGTATGATTTCCTTTACATAGAATCTTTAGAGGATCAAGGGAGCAGTAGCCTTTGTAGGGCAGTGACTGGGAGGGGACTCCTGGGGTGTTGGTCACGTTCATCTACTGATCTGTGTGGTCTTGATCTTATACAGATGTGTTTCTTGTGGGAAAACTCACTGAGCTTATATTTGTGTAAATAAATAAATATTCAATAAAAGGTTGTCTTAATAATATTTGACTAATTGTCACATAATGATTTGAAGTTTTGAATCTTTGTTTCTATCTTTAATGTGTAACTTTGATTTACTTTTTTAACATTTTAAACCCCACTCAGATATCCCATTTGACCAACATTATTTATTAAATATGTCATCCCCTCTCGCTGATTTGGAATAATTTTCATAAATTAAGTTCCTATATGGGCACAGATACGTTACTAGGATCCCTATGCTGTATCATTAATCTGTTTCTGTATTTCTGCACTGATTTCATATTGTTTTAATCAATCATTAATTTTCAGTATTCTTTGATACTAGGTGGTGTAGCCCTTCCTTATCTTTCTTAAAAATATGTATTTCTTAGCTGTTTGCAGCCTTTACCCTTCTGGATTAATTTTTAAATGTCTATAAATTTCTACAAAAAACCCAAATTAATTTTAATTAGATTTGATTGAACTTTAAACTCTATTTGTAGAAAATCTGTACATTTAAATTTCATTCTTCCCATGTAGAAACATAATATGTATTTCCATTTCTAGGTTATTCTTTTGTATTATATTGTAACTTTCTAATTTTTAAAAAATATAAGCCTTCATATTTCTTGTTAGATATATTCCTGGCAGTTTTTAGGGTTTTATTTTCTATATATGTATTTTATTATACTTCTAATATGTTATGTTCTTTGTGGAAATCTACTGATTTATGTTTATCCTGAATGCAGTCACATACTGAACCCTTATTATTGCTAATGGTTATATTCTCTTTCTAACATTTATCATTCATATAATTTTCTTAAATTATTGTCTTAGTTAAGATCTTCTGGGCAATGTCAAATAACATTTCTGATACTGAGAAAGTTGTTCTGTTCTTGAATTTCATGGGACTTTTTGTAATAGTTTACTATTAAGTATGATATTTTCTATAGGTAGATTCATTTATATTATGGTTCTCTATATATTTGTTAAGGTGATATATTATTTTAGAGTTTATTTAAGGTCTAATATAAAAAAGAATGCAAATAAGGAGACACATCTTCCTAGAATAATTTACTCATAACTACTGTCTGCAAGTCTTCATCCCTTTTCACCTGCTTTGAAGGAAGCAGTTGGCTCTGATACATCCTCATGTACGGCAAACGTGGGGCCAAGGTGCTTGTGGTCCATGTTGTAGTTACGCACCTATGTACACCTGGGCCATTTCTGCCACTTTCTTTCATTGAAATATTGAATTGAATATAAGGGGAATTAGGAATATACCTTTTAAAATATGTTTTGATTTAACTATAGTTGATTTACAATACTGTGTTAGTTTCAGGTGTATAGCTTCAGATTCTTTTTCCATTATGATTTATTGCAAGATATTGAATATAGTTCTCTATGCTATACAGTAAATCCTTCCCCTTGTTTTTTATCTATTTTATATATAGTGGTGTGTATCTGTTAATCCCATACTCCTAATTTATCCCTTGCCCCTCCCCTTTTCTCTTTGGTAACTATAAGTTTGTTTTCTATGTCTGTGAGTCTGTTTCTGTTTTGTAAAGTTGATTTGTATCAATTTTTAAGATTCCACATATAAGTGATATATTTTCTTTCTCTGCCTGACTTACTTCACTTAGTATGACAGTCTCTAGATCCACCGATGTTGCTGCAAATGGCAATATTGCACTCTTTTTTATGGCTGAGTAGTAAGGAATATACCTTTTGACAATCCTCTACATTTCTACAGCCTGCCCTGCTACAATACATATTTCTATATTAACAGCTCATTTGAGATTGGTAAATAGAAAAGTGGTGTCAACATAATATGACAATTATTTGGGTTCTTACAACATTCTCCCTAGGTAAATACTGGAGTTGATACAGTAGAGTTATAACCTATGGCAGGAAAAGAAAAATGTCTCAGCTTATCTTCTGCACAAAACTGGAACTCTTTCAGATCCCTATTAAGGAAAGTAAAAGTAGGCACATGCACCTAGGGGTCCCTCCCCAGCAGGGCTCACCCCTTGCCTCGCATAGCTAATGCTTCACGTCAGGTTGCATCTCCTTCTGTGGCTTCTGATATGCTGGCCCCATAGATGGAGAGCTCAACCTGCATCTGCTTCTGCCCAGAGGGCAGTGTTCCACTCTCCTGGTTTTGTGGATTCTTCATTCTTCTTGAGACACCCTCCAACCACTGTGTGCTGTCCACCTGCACTTTGCAGTCTTTCTCCCGAAGTACCAGTTATTGTTTGGGTTAATACTCTGGTGACAAAGGTCAAAGGTCTTGAGTGGTCTGTAGCCAAGCATAATTGTCCCATTAAACCCTGTTATTTTTGGTGAATCATTTTGAAGATGTCAAGGTTTTTCATGAATATATCAATATATCATCTTTGAGTGGAAATGCCTAAAGTCTATAAAAAGTAATGGAAATGGAAATATATATAATATTTATATGGAAATATATATAAGAATGTATATCTATTATATATATAAAACAGATATATTTTATATATATTTATATATGTATATTCTTCATGGCCAAAGGTAAAATCCCTGACACTGTCGCAAATGATCACAAGTAACATATTCGTCCATCTTGCTATTATAACTATAAACTGCATAGTGTAAAGCTGCATAATACAGTAACACACAATCAACAAGAATGTTATTCATTTTGAGATTTCCAAAAGCAGATCTGTGCAGACAGGGGAAGTGGGTGGTATCTCACACACACACACACACACACACACACACACACACACACACACAAAACCACTCGGGGGGATCTCCAGAGGAAAGACTTCCCACACCCCTGGGGAAGAGCTCTGCCATAGGGAAGAGTCAGAGGCAACACAGTCCAGGTGTGCAGAGCTGGAGCAAGTTGTCTGATGCCTGGACCGGTTCACAGGAAAATCAGGTCTGACAGGGTGGAACATGCATACTCATGATGCTGTCTCACGTAGTCTTCAATAAACACCGTGGGTAAGGATGTGTGCATCACTAAGCTCTACAAGCTTGAGTGTCTGGGGATGAAACTGAAGGCCAGCCCATAATTTATGTTCTTCATTTCTAAACAGAAGCTCTGCTTCATAGAGAAGATTTGCCAGGTAAACTTCACATGCTAAATGGCCGTATTTTTAAGGTGTACAAGCTTTCAAATAGAAGGCCCACTTCAGTCATATCCTACCACCCCACGAAACACATGCCACCCAGACTGTTTAAAGAATTGCTATGCACGTCTTCCGGGTATGCAGCTGTGCTGAGCTCCACCTACCGTCACAGCTGGGCAATGCATGGCTCCACTGGTGGTTCCGCTCACAGACCAGGGGCTCGTCGTCACTCAGTGTATAGCCTGGATTGCAGCTGAAGGTCACTGTGGACTGGATGCCAAAGTGACTGCCGTGCCGATGCCCATTCACAGGGATCCCCGGGTCAAGGCAAGAGTCCGACTCCAGAGTCACACCTGGATGCACAGAAAAAACCATCAGACACGGACCTTCCTGGGTTACAGAAAAAAAATATTTGGGCCATAATACATACAAAATATTCCCAGACATCATCAGACCTGGAAAATCATGCAAGTGAATCGATAATCCATTCATGTGAAAACCAATACATTTTCAAGTACTGGGCCCTGTTTTTTTTGTAGAAAGATGTATATCATTACACTTAGCTACAGATGATAGCTAAGTAGTGCCAATCTTGAATAATTTGCTGACCTCCCTGAATTTTACCTTTTTTCATTTGAAAAGCAATGAACTGTACTAAATAAAGTCGAAGTTTTTCTGTTTTCTATCTCCACCCCTCCCCCTCCCCTTTCCTTTTATATTTGATATACCAAATAGATTTTGGCAGTCATACTTCAACTTTCATATATTTGCATACATCCACCCAAGCCCATACACATAATGCAAATTAAAACTACACTGGAGTTAATTTTCTAAAATTGCATTTCCACATTTCTTTTTTCTTTTAGATTTGTACTTAAGTCAGCCACTTTCAAGATGGCTACAATTAGCCTTTGCTAAAAGATGTTAAAAAGTAAAGTGCTATATAAAGTCAAGTAATGACGATCATGTCATTTCAAGAGTTTCTTTTCTCTGTCTCTAACATTTCTCTTTATTTTTAGAATAATATATATTTTAAAAGATGAGGAAAAATGGGAATAAGGGAAGAGAATATCATTGTGATGTTTAGGAATGCAAACAGATTAAAAAAAAGACTTGCTGTTGCTATACATAACTCTCCCAGTAAGATTCAAAACACTGCAATTATGACTTGAAGTATTAAGCAAGAATATTAAAGTATTACCAATATTCAGACTGTTTACTCCCCTAAAATGATATTTGGGATAATATTTCTGATCACTATATATGTTTTACCAAAGTTTGAGTGATGTATCTTATGAATATACCTTCCCTCATTAAGTCAAATAAATGAAGTACAACTAAGGGGTGAGTTTCTTTTTTTTTTTTTTTTTTTTCCTGCGGTACGCAGACCTCTCACTGTTGTGGCCTCTCCCGTTGCGGAGCACAGGCTCCGGACACGCAGGCTCAGTGGCCATGGCTCACAGGCCTAGCCACTCCACAGCATGTGGGATCTTCCCGAACCGGGGCACGCACCCGTGTCCCCTGCATCGGCAGGCGGAGGGGTGAGTTTCTTAAATAAGAAGTGATGTGATTTCTTCTTTAGTGCAGCAACATGTGATCCAATAGGACAGAAACACAAGTAGGATGGCTGAGCCACATTCAAAAATATTCAGTAAGAAATGTGATTTCCAAGACTAGTATAGCTCCTAGGAGATGACCTTTAAACTCTTGGGATTTGCTGAGTGGTGGGAGTGTCTGTTATTCACCGTGGGCCCCTGGGACCACACCTAATCGTTTATATTCAGCAGGTTGCTCAAGTGGGGTGCCTTGAGGCAACATGGTTTCATCTAACCTACAGGGACAGGGGCAGCTAAAGACTTAGTTCAACTATATGGGGCAATGATTCAATCCATGATGCTTATGTAATGAAATGTCGATAAAATCTCTGGACATAGAGGCTCAGATGAGCTTCCCAGGTTGGTAGTAAGCTGTGCATATGTCAGAAGTCATGGGTGGGAGGAGGTGACACTGTCCATGACTCAACGAGGACAAGACGCCTGGAAGCTCTGAGTTCGGACCAATCTCAGGGTCTCCCCTCTGTGCCTCTTCCTTCAGCTGGTTCTCATTTGTATCCTTTCCAGTGACAAATGTGACTGTGAGTATAGCAGCTTTCAGTGAAGCTCACTGAGTCCTTCTGTCGAATTATCAAACCTGAGAGTCATTTTGGGAACTCCTAGAACTTGCATCTGGTTTCAGAATTGGCAGAAAGAGCAAACTTTGCACCTTACAGGTTAACAGACAGCAGAAAAGACTATCATAGTGAAGTTTTCCAAGGAAAAAATAAATAAAACAATGAAAAGAGAAAGAGGCAAAGTGAATAAAAAATATAGCATCATTTTTCCCAAGAATTTTTTCTTAAAAATTAGTCATTCTAATACCGTAAAACTAACACACACCTATTACCTTAACAACAGGATATAACTGTCCTGACTTCTTGCAAAGTATGCCAACAAATGCATGCATGCCTTACACCCCTTCCTGAGCTGCAGATATACCAAAAGCAGCATGGCCATCGTTTGCCTCAAGATCCAACACCTACCCTGCTCCTCCCTCTCTGCGCACACACACACACACACACACACACACACACACACACACACACACACACACACACACACACACACACACATTCACCTTCTAAGGGAGTGTTTATGAGTTTTCACAACACGCCCAGAGCTTGTACACAGCAATGCCCTGAACACAGCGGGTACATAATAACAGGCTGATTGATTTTGTAGCCTCAAGATCAATAGCAGAATTTCCTAAAAAGAAGAATCTCTGACAAAGAAATGAATTGGTATCCAGGGTCCTGAAAAACCAGCCAACTAAATTATTCCATTTCATCAAATGACCTCCTGTGATCACTAGACGGTACAGTCACTGCACTGCAGTGAATAACAATAAAAGAAATTACTATTTTAGACAATGTGCGAATGCTGTATTAATTAGTGTCCATAATGAAATTCATAAATTGTAAGGAAATACAAAATGTGTAGGGAAAATAGAGAAACATATCAGAGGAAACCAAAGCATACAAATTTAAATTTAGAATTCTTTACATGTAAAACTGAACTAATAACTAAGTAAAATCATTAAAGTCATAACCGCTTGTTCATACCAACTACACGCCATTATTTATTCATTCATTTATTTTTACAATATAATGGGTGCAAATATTGAGTTTGGAAACGAGCAGATATTGTGATCCTTGGCCCTCCCATTTATTAGACAGGAAAGTCCCCGTGGGGATGACTCCTGAGTGTGGACTTGCCGTAGACTGGACTACTAGTTCACCTGGAACCTGCCATGTACAGGAATTCCAAAACAAGACGATGCTGGGGAAGAATGAGTGAAACAGCAAAGGAGGTGATGTGACTCAGGGGATGGGAACTTTAAATAAACTTACATCCAGGGGTGAGGACAGGCGGACAGGTTGCTCTGAAGGAAAAGTAAACAATGTGCTTCGGAGTTTCGCTCAGAGCGTGTTTGCCCTTCTGGTCTCCAGCCCAGACAACACAAAGGAACATTTGGGTCAGTGGATCCTATTGGAGCTGTGAATATATTTACACTCTGTACCAACTGTTTCTTTCTTGAAACTTAACGCAGCTCTGAATTTTTTGACATACACAATATAAATATACTTCCTTTCATTTGGCTTTTGTCAAATAAGTGACTGAACAAATTTGCTGCTCGCTGAATGAAGGAAGACGGCTGCTGTGAAACTGTCCATGTCAGATCACATTTACACGTTTGATGTCAGTAAAGTGCCGCTCAGCTCTCTGTTTCCTCAAAGTCCGAGTCCAAGGAAGAGAACGTGTAGTCTCTGGGTATCTTTTACCTGCCACGCTTTAGTGCAGGCACTTTTCACAGCCTGCTGAAGGCTTTGAAATAGTGGTTACACTCCCTACTTTACAGATGAAGAAACTAGCTAAGAAATTAAGTAAATTTGTCAAGTTAATTATTGACTGAAACTCCAACCTAAGTCCTTGACTGTTTTTCTCTCTTCCTCTGTCTCCTGTGTGTGTATGTGCATGTGTGTGTCTGTGTGTGTGTGTGCTGTATCTAATTTGCAGTTGTATTGCATTTATTACCATTACATCTTGACCAGTCTCCCTTTCTGGTTATAAGAAAGGTCACTGAATCAAAGAAAACTAATCTACACACAACACCACAAAACACACACTGCTTATCACAAATTTTTTTAAAAATTGCACAGTATATGAATTGCATAGTAGGATATATATATTTACATTTAGTAAATCTTGCTTCTTTCTAGAAACATTATTAAAAAGCATTTCTAAGAAGTGTGCTAAAATTAAATGGAAAATCTCCATATACTTGAGATATCCATTTATTTTTCATTTTTTAGCATTTTATTTTTCAATTCCCTATACAATTATGATGATTTTAAAGTGTGGTTCAAAGTTGTCTCTACAAACAAACAGAACAAATGATTATTCTGGGGGATAATGCAATTACTATTATATGAATAAACTGTGCCACATTCCTTATAAGGAATAAAGTAATGAAAGCACAGACTGTAAACGGACATTATATTTACGAGAGCAACGATTCCTAAAACTTAGTACAAGAGTAGAACTACAACCCTGGGTATGCTTTTAGGAATAAACCTTGAAAAACTGGCTCAACCCTTCTGCCCTACAGTTCAGAAAGAGCTGAAATGAATGTTGTTTACAGCGGCTCACATTATTTTATGGAACCACTACAAAAATAAGTGAAACTTGAGCAGAGTGTGGTCACCCCTGCAAGGCTCTCTGTCTGCAGAGTAGATTGCCATGTGCCCACCTGGGCATGAGGTGGGGTCATTAACATTTTTTTAAAGCAAGAAAGGTTTAAAGTGTCAGCCATTCTTGATGAAAGACAAAAGGGAGATGGGCTATTTTATGATTTTTAAATGGCATAAAAATTTGATGTAAACCATTCTTAGGTCATGGGCAACCCACTCTTTAAAAACGTGTCAGATGAGCAGGTGTAATTATTTTTCTAGTGTCTGTATATTGGGTTCTGAACACATTTCCTCAAAGGGTACTAGAAATGGTCAAAATGACAAAGGGGTTGGTAAGGTGTGTCGTTCCCATGTTTTTCTCCTCTCTCTCTCTCTCTGTCTCTCTCTGTGCTTCTCTACTGGTCCTTTACTCTTCCATTACCTCTGTTGTCCCTCTGCACCTACCTGCAGGTCCCCTCCACCTGGAGCCCGTGCGGCAGGCAGCACCTGCCATGGCCTGCCTGGGCTGCCTCAGACACCCACTGCCACCTACACGCCACCGCCCTCAGGATCACCTTGAGGACTCACTCAAAGGTCCAGAATTCTGACGTGCTCAACTTTCATACCTGGAATTCGAGCTTAGGAATCTCCATTTCACTAGGACCCCCAGGTGAAGACTAGCGCACAGCAGTGTTTGAGAAAAACTGCTCCTTCGGCAGGCTTCGTACCCAGGACGTGGGTGTGAGTTGGGCACGGGGCTCCCGTAAAGTGTCTGCCCCAGCAGCGGCAGGCACGCCCTAGGACGCCGGGCTGGCAGCCTGGGCCCTGGTCAGCTGCAAAGCCCGCAGGTGCCTGTGGCAACAGCCCCGACAGCCACTGCGCTGAAGGAGAGGCCTTTCCTGGCTCTGCTTCCCATTAAAGTGCCAGGTCCTGCATCGCACTGGCTTCTGCTCACTTCCCGTTTCTCCTCGAAATCTTCACCAGAGATAAGTAAATTGAGGTGATAACAAGTCAAGCTTCAGTGTGACTTCCTTCCTGGTGATCGTTCCCCAATATCCTGTCAACGCTCTCACCCACAGACTGCATCAGAAATGTCTGGGGCCTGGGTCTTCTGGAAGGGTCACCGGGTGTCCACAAATGAGAGTGGATGAATGTCCAGAACAAGGTCCCCTCTAAGGCAGAGCTGTGGACAGTCTGATGCTGTAGGAACCTTGCCCATCTTGTCCTCTGCCCTCATCCAGAACTACAGAGCCAGCCTCAGCTTTTCCAGGAAAGAAGGAGGGAGAAGAATTCCAGGCTCCAAGGGATCAGACATTTAAGACACTCACACAGTTATCCTCCAAACACACCAGCTGGGGGTTTGTTTTTGCCTCCTTTTACTGATGAAAAGAAGGGAAAATGGCAAAAAGCACTGTCCTCTGAGGATCACTGGGTTATACCATGTCTTACTCAGACTCATGTCCATTTTCAAATATAGGATAAATAAAAAGAACCCTGAAACATAATGCAGTCAGTCTTTTCAGCTTATAATGATTATTGTTAGAATTATCTACTCAATAAATTTATATTATATTATATTATATTATATTATATTATATAATGCTGACAATCTAAATAGGAACTTGTGACTGACTTTCCCTGATTTTCCAGAAATCATGAATAAGAACAACCCACTTATATAAATGAGGCAGAGAAGCAAATGACATTAGTTTCTACTACCTACATATGGGCTTTAGAACTTGTTTCTTCAAAAGGGACTAGAAATAGGCAAAATAATCTATGGTATGCAAATAAGAGAGAGAGAACATAGAATACTCTGTTCTAGTGTTTGTTAGCACCTAAAACTATCTATTCTCTTAAGTTTCACCCAACTCTGTATCCAAAGGCCAACCTATTGTATGTAGCTTTAAGAAAAATGTGCAGGATGGGGTGGAGAGAATACATCTTAGCAGATCAATGCTGAGGAGTTGTACAAATTCAGATGACTGTAATGTGTACACATCTTCACTCCAAAGAGAAGTGATAACTTAAAGGAATGTTAAGAAAGGAATGAAATACAGAAGTTTCTGCTTCTTAAAATGTATGAGTTTAAAAATATGTAACTTTGAAATAAATGATGTATATATACGAAGCATAATAACTTTGAATTAAATCTGAAATTAATCTTTAAATCATTAATAATCAATTTTCTTGTTATCAGAATACAAGTCTAATATAATTCCATTTTTAATCAAAAAGTACACATAACCTTATATGTGTATTTGCATATATATGTTTGCATAGAATTATATGGATAAGCATGTAAAAAAGAGAAATATACACAACAGGTTATTAATTTTAGTTGTTGGATAGGGTTTGGGTAAGATTAACATGAGTAGCAGCGGGCAATGCGGGGAAAGGAAGGAAAGAAAAAGAAAAAAAGATGAAAAATTCAGCATGTTAGATATGGCCCCATTCATGCATTTATAAGATTATATGTATTTTTACAACAACATTAAAATTTTGTTTAGTTTATTTTAGGAAAGATTCTGAAAAAGAACCACCTTAAAAATCCTAAAAAAATAAAGGATTTATTCCTTCAGATTCCATATTGAGCTACTCTGATGCATCTTCTTTCATTCCACTCTGGAAGCGAAGAATTTTCAGTGAACGGAAGAATTACTGTTTTTTAAATTGACTAGCATTAGAAATGCATTCCCAGGCTGAACTGCACTCTACTCCATTCCAGAAGCACCCTTGCATAAATATTACTATCAAATGATATAATCCCTCGATCTCCTAATTTCAGAAGCTAAAGCTAAGAGCCAAATTTGGAAGGATGGGAACAAAAATGGGAAGGAATTGGAATTGCTTTGCAAAATACACTGCATTATGATATTTCAGCAATTGTGTTTAAATATGTCTAATAATTGTTCTTAAACATTTTTAACAGTTGTTAATAATAACAACAGGTATTTGTCATTTAGTAAAAGTTCAAACGAGTTTTAATTCCTTCTCTCTTAGTTACAGTCTCTCTGCTGACTGAAACAGGCACATGTATACTCACAAATAAGTACCACAACTGCCCTAACCATTTTTCTAACAAAATATATTGCTCAGGAGATATAATTTTAGTGACATGCCCTGTAGCTCTTTTGGCCAACAGGTATATTTTCTAATAGTAGAAATTTATTATTACATCGTGCAGTAAATGAACACGTTTCACTGTTTTAATTAGTTTATTATTTTACTTTATAATAAACGAATATGTCTTCTTTTTGAGTCGTAAAGTAAAAATCCCCAAGGCTCTCTGTCCTCAATAAGAGAAAGTCTTGACGATGGCACAGTGCAGTGTGCACAGAGGCGGGAAGAACTGCTGTTTTTTACATTGACTAGCATTAGAAATGCATTCCCAGCACATCTCCTGCTACGTGACACAATGAGACCATGTGTGTGGAACTCAACCCGACAATCGGGCACAGCCCTGGCAAGGGAGGACCACTTACTCTCGTAGCGGATGAGGAAGCCCACGCTGGACCGGCTATTGTCTGTGGTGAAGAGGAGGTACATGAAGTTCCCTGTGCTGATGAGGAACTGAGGCGCCTGTGTGCCGTGGTACTCCCCGATCAGCGGGGACGAGCTGGCTGGCCCGTCTCTGACCTCCAGGGTGTCATAATTAACTTCTGTCTGGAATCTGTGGGCAAGCGTATCCAGTCAGAAGAGAGATGCAGAGATGCATTAACGTATAGACATCCTGTAATATCATTCACTTACTAAAAACCCACGTACAGCAAGGGACATAAAATAGATACAGAGACACGTACATATGTTTTGAAGACTTGAGCACGTGTAGTATTTGAGGACAGTACTTATTTCTGGGGGGAGGACTCACCCCCACATCCCTCCCTCTGACTCAATACTCCATCCAGTAGCATCACAGACAGAAACGGGGGTAGTGACTCAGCTCTAAAATAAAAATACTGTGAGCCAGTAGATAGAGAAGCGCCAGTTAGTGTAAGTCAATCACGGCACATTTTCAAACTGTTTTTCATGATCCCAAGTGTAACATGATTATGGATTTCTTAAAATGAGCATATTGAAGTGACATGATCTCCTAAAGGAAAAGGGTAAATCAAAATACATGACAATACTTTAAATACCTTTCCTAAAACAAAAAATTCTGTGCCTTTTCAAGCTCCATTAACTCTTGTGTGACAGTGGGAGAGCACTGGGCACATTACTGCTTCAGAAACCAAATACTACTTCAATGATCTGAAAAGGTTAGAACAGCTTCCAAAAAGTGCTTAACTTTTCTTCCAAGAAGGACTTATGCTTCCAGATCATCTGGTCTGACATTATATTTATATACAGTTGCAGCTACTTGGGTGCTCTTTGATGAAATGGAGGTACCATTCCAGGCACTGAGATAACTTTGTAAATAGGCCTATCTCGTCCTCAAAGAGCTAACCCAGTTTCCAAGTGTCTGACGTGGCTCTCAGGCAGCAGCTCAACTGACTGGAGCCTCTGATCCATCAGTGACTCTCAGACAGAGAATTCCAGGGTAGCCTGTGCTGTGGGTCTCCAGGGTCTGCAACGTATGCTGCTGATGGGGAGGAAGAGGAAGGGACAGAGTGGCTGTCTGAGATTCCCGGCACAGAGCAATGAAAAAAGATGCTGAAATCAAAGGGCCCTGCCCTGTTTATCATTAAATCACATACTCCTCTTAGTGCAAATGCACAACAATGATATATTCTTGCAACTAACTTAGAATGGTCCCTGACCCTCTATCTTCCATAAAGGGGAATTCAAACAACTGGTGTAGCGTGTGGCTAGGTCAGAATACAGCCACAGGCTGGACATTTGGGGTGGGATAGGGCAGCTTTGTCTTTTACTCTTAAAAATGTTCTCTAAAGATGCTATGACTTCACAGTTATCTCAGTGCACATTCAAGAAGTCTAGATAAGCATGGAATAAATCTCATTTGAAGTATCTGCACTGAAGTTTTCACATCTTTCATCTTTAGAGACAGCCAGGACTGACAGAGGGCATGCCTCAAGAGCTGGACGATTTCCAGGGTAACCTCAGAAAGAAAATATATAAATGCTTTTCATCATCTGGCAACCTAGCACACAATGTGTAACAATAACATCAGTATGGAATTTAAAATTTGTTTGTGCAAACACATCCTTTATTAGGATGTCAGCTCAAGGTATAAACCAATACACTATTGAAGGGTGGTGTACTATGTCCAGGGTAATCATCACTAGTGTCTGAAAATATCAGAAATGTTGGTACTTACAAATGGAATTTAGCAAATACCACAGTTCAATAGTATTGAAAAGACAAGATTGAGAAAAATTGAGTATTTTTGTTCAGGCAACTGAAAATGGAATGCTAATAACTTCTGCCAAACCAGAATGTAAAATCACTATTTTTACTAAATGATTTAAATTTGTTGTGCTGCTGGAAATCAGGATGTGTTTCTTCTTTTTTCCCTCTCAATACTAGAAAGTATAAAAATTAATAAGAAACCAAACAATTTACTTAATATTTATAAAGGTTTTTTTTCCCAGTGACTAAGATTATATGCAAGAATCCATTCTCCAATATAATGAACACATAAAGCAATTTTTTCTTTTCTTCTGAGAGATTATCCTACTGGAGTTATAATTATCCTATCAGATATAATAATATCAATAATAACTTCAAATACAAATAATCACTAAGTGATAACATAATTCCTGCTAAAAACCTTTCCTGTATGGATGTTGTCATTGAGAATTAGAAAATTAGTTAAAAAATAATATAATAATGTACATCTGTCTTGAGACATTATAGTATTCTGAATACTAGAACCCCAAACTCAGTCTAGTTAAGAAGGTCATTGTTAGAGAAAGCCCAATTTGCTCATGTATTAATTAACCTTGAAACACTAAACAAAGATGCTTCCTTGGAGTTTAAAGCATGTGGGTCCCTTCCAAAGTACTTTTGGTTCTTAATCTTCAAACTGATTGTTGAGACAATCTGGACAATATTTGATCATGGAGAATTCAAATAGCATGCTTCTTTTTTCTTAGATTATCAAATACATTATCAAACAGCTAAGCCAAATACCATTGCAGTGACGGAACCACTCGTAGCTAATTAACAGGTAATGAATCTGCTGTACACAGGCTGTTGCCAGCTCTGCAACCCCAAACCGCCCTTCAGTCCCCAGAGCCATCCCCAGATTGGGAGAACTCTTTTCCTGTGCTTTCTAGAATACGTAAGGGATCAAAAGGCTCTATTTGCAATCAAACACCAAGCAGAATTTATTCTAGCCTCAGGTCCAAAATCCAGAGGTGGACTCAAGGGCCGGCGACTGTGAGTTCTGGGAATGCTTGTCTGGGCCACCATGCCCTCAACCATGTCTGCAGAGGGGCTGTAGCCGTGGGCTTAGAAGATAAAATTCCAGAAGAACAGAATTCATCAAGCAAGCGCCTATTTCCTTTTAAGTGAACTCCTTTGGGGGAACCAATGAAAAACTGTCATCTTTCTAAGATTTAAGATCATTTAAATAAAAACATTGGGCATGCATGGGTCATCAGGTCCAAATTAAGGAAAACAAAGTTTTTTCTTACCTATCAAAAGTTATTTTGATAGAGTGTCCTGGTTTTGCTTCAATTATCCATTCACAATTTAAGGAATCTTTGTAATACCCTGGCCATCCCGGGGGCAAAATGACTCCACTTGAAGCTGTCAGATGTCCACCACAAGGGGCTGAAAGATGATGCAGGGTATAAACAGGTCAAATTATGTATATGGACCATGGCAGCACCTCAGTTACTTCAGGAATTCGCTTCTGTGTTCATGGACTTAATGGTTTCTAGTGTTCAAGCAAAAGTTATTCCCAAGTAAATTAACAATATTGAAAGCAGAGCACATATATTCCACACCTGGGCATTTATCATCAACCTGCAGCAAAGTTCCTCCCATCTAATAATGGTAATAATGGCACAGTCTAAGTGAGTGGTGTCTGCCAGACGACTTCCAGGAATTATCACGTTCAATCATCACAACGAAGTCACGAGGTGCGAATTCCACTGATACCCACATTTTACATGTATTCAGATGTCAACAAACGTCTATTGATACACAAACTTAAAATTACCTCACATCTAAAATTAAACTACTCTGTGGTGTGTGATTGTGGGTATGTTTTAAAATATGTGTACGTGTTTATTCACTTTGGGCTGTGTTCATTTTATTAAAATAATTTGCCACATACATCTTACTAAATTGCTGGTGATTGTTAGAAAACAAAAAAATAAATAAATAAAATTCGATAAACGTGAACGAGTGTGCATCAATCCTTTTGAAGTGTTGGGTAACAGTCATCCATAATTATATAGACAAAAGGGAGTTTGAGGAAAGTATGTGCCTGGCGCTCAGTAAAAGTGAGTACGCATTTCTGTAAAATCTACAGAAAATTTAAAATAATAATATATTTAACATGTTTCTGCCTAGCCACATACATTTTTCAGATTTTATTTATTTTTTTCTCAAAGTTCTTTGCCATCTTTGTAATCACTTTTGTGAATCTACAGATATCAAATAAAACATGAAAATGTTCCTAGTTAAAAAAATATTTTTGGAAAAATATCCTTTTATGGAAAAAATAGAAATATGCATTAAAATGCTGGAAAAATTTATAAAATTTTACACAAATTTTGATGTTAGAAAAAAACTGACACAGAGGAATCTATAGAAATAATTATAGTAGCTTCATTTGTAATAGAAAAAAAGAAACGAAAAAAGAAAAGTAAAAAATTTATGAAAAGAACATGACTACATATTTAGAATGTCACACATACGTTTGAAGTGATATTTTGAAATGTTGTTAAAATGATAAAATCTTTGCAATTGAATTTTTTTTTTTGGCAGTATGAGGGCCTCTCACTGCTGTGGCCTCTCCCGTTGCGGAGCACAGGCTCCGGACGCGCAGGCTCAGCCGCCATGGCTCACGGGCCCAGCTGCTCCGCGGCATGTGGGATCTTCCCGGACCAGGGCTCGAACCCGTGTCCCCTGCATTGGCAGGCGGATTCTTAACCACTGAGCCACCAGGGAAGCCCTAAAATAAGTCCTTCTTGAATATACATTTTGTCTATAGCTTTATTTTTAATGCAATTATCTGGCTTGGGTATATCACACTGAAACTGGCTTTATAAAATGTGATATAGGAGTTAGTGCCTCTTTTCCATTATCTGGGACCATGTTCCCAATGCTAAAATTCTCTGAACTTGAAAGACAACTTCCTTGTGCATGCCTCTGGTGCCTGTGTCTTTTTCAGTCTTTAATCTTCTTTCTAATTTCTTTTTATGGTACTTTGTTTATTCACATTTTGTACTTTTTATTGCATCACTTTGGGTAATTTATATTTTGCTAGGAAATCACCAATTTTCTTTGAACTTTAAAATTTGTTGCCATAGAGATGTGTTCTTGTACCGTAATTTTTCCCTCAAGATAACTTGTGTTTTTTAATGACACTGATCTATGCTGAAGCATAGAGGCAGGTTAAATGTAGAACAAATAAAGAGAGAAAAATCTTTCCCTTAGTAATTGATTTTCTAAGTACAAGTAAACTTCAACAATCTAATTCACCATTAACCAGTCCTTGTGCTAAGGGTTTGTTTTGCTGTTAACAACCCATAGCTGTGGTTTGCCTTGAAATTCATCTGAAGGTCTCTTCCAAACAGTGAGAGAACTGCCTGCTCCCATTTAATGTGGTACTTTCTCCTTTTGTCTGACTCTATGGGAACCCTCACCTGCCACCTCCCGGTGCCCTTTCTTTCCCCAACTGCACGGAGAAACCTACCTGCCCTGCAGCTTACACCTATCTGCACACAGCCCACTGCAGGTAAGCACACCAGTGGCAGCGAAAACCGTGGCAGACAGAACAGAGACTAGACAGTATTGCTTGTTTTGAGCTTCTTTCTTGTAAAATTATTCACACTTCAAAGTCAGAAGCGAAACGCTTGGCTGAAGCAGTATCTGCAAACATATTTATTCCTGCCCTGTTATCAGTACCATTTATCTGAGAACCCTGATTGTATTGTTTACTTATTTATAAAGGATAATAACCTAGCCATTTATTAACATTGATAAAATGTAAAATATACAGAAGCATACATTTAGAATGTGATCAAAATAAATTAAAAAAGGAAAGTCCTACTGCTGTGCTCTTGCCCTTCAATTTAGCAAGGTTCCACTCCCGGGTGGTGCCCACAGTCCAGCAAATCATTTTTAACAATTTATGAAACTGTGGAAATGAGAAACATCGTTCTGTAAATTTAGCAGCATCAGCCAATGATGATTTAAAATAATGCTGATCCTTGAACTAATGAGGAATAACTTTGGAGGTAGAGCTGAGGGCAGAACAAGGAGGTGAGGCAGAGCCCCACTGCCCGTGTGGGTTAGCAAGCAGGGAAGGAGGAGGGAGGGATGAATAGGTGGAGCACAGGGGATTTTAGGGCCGTGAAAACACCCAGTGTGACACTGTAATGGTGGATACATGTCACGTACATTTGCCCAAGCCCAAAGAACGGCCAATCCCAAGAGGGAGCCCTAATGGAAACTGCGGACTCAGGGTAATGGTGACGTGTCACCATATGTCTATCGGTTGTAACAAGCGTACCATCTGGCGTGGGATGTTTGATAATGGGGGCAGCTGTGCATATATGGGGGGCGGGGGTGTGTGGGAAATCTCTGTATCTTCCACTCAATTTTGTTGTAAACCTAAAACTGCTCTAAAAAATGTCTACTTTTTAAAAAGTATCTGTATTTCTTCGGCACTTACTAGAGATACTTTTTAAAAAGGCCTTTCTTAGCTCATTACACTTGGACCATTCTGATAGGGAGGGTATGAGTTTACATTCTAAGTAAATTTTTTTTTTTACCTGAGTAAACATCAAAGGTAATATCCTCCTTAATTTTTTCCCTTTTGGTTTTCTTACATACGTAACCAGAGTGGAAATGTCAAGAAGAAAATTAGTTAGGCAGTATTTATGTCAGCTACACTAAGGGCAACAAAATAGTTAACTAAAAACTACATTGTTGTTATAGGTTGAACTAAGCACTCCCCCACGACATTCTGGATTCCTAATCCCAGCACCTCAGAATGTGACCTTATTTGGAAATAAGGGTACTGCAGACATAATTAGTTAAGATGAGATCATTAGACTGGGCTCTAGTCCAATATGACTGGTGTCCTTAGAAAGAGGGGAAATTTGGACACAGACACATTCTCACATGAAGAAAACAGGGATGATGATTCTATAAGCCAAGAAACTCTGAAGACTGCCAGCAAACCCACCAGAAGCTGGGAGAGGGGCCTGGAACACAGCTCTCCCTTACAGCCTCAGAAGGAACCAGTCCTTCCGACACCTCGATCTTGGACTTCCGGCCTCTAGAGCTGGGATAGAATAAATTTCTGTTGTTAAAGCCACCAGTTTGTGGTACTTGGTACGGCAGCCCTAGGAAACCAATACTGTTGATTGTTTGTTTGCTTGTCTGTTTTTTAAATTAGATGTACCATTTCAAAGGAAAATAACTGGCAAACAATAGAGGACCCGCACCTTCACAGCGGGGGACGGTGGAGCTCCAGACTACATTCCCATCCTGCAGGATGCAGGTGATGGACTCCGACCCCTGGGTTTTGACAAAGCCATCATCACAGTGGAAAGAGACCGAACTCCCAAGCAGGAACCTGTCACCAAAACGCCGTCCATTTATGGGAATGCCTGGATCGTGGCACTCGTTTTGACCAAATGCTGAAAAGAAAAAGAAAAAAGACTAGAATAAAAAATACTTCAATGTTAATTATGAGTATTAAAACAGAAGAAAACAAAACCACTTATAAAGCAATTTATTTTCCCAAATTTCAGTTTATCTTCATAGATAAATAAACATATTCAATAAACAGAATATTGATGACTAGAGAGACAGAGAGAAAGAGATGTATAGAGAGATATCACTATCATCTACACAGCATTTCACAGTTTGAAAGCACTTTTTCACTAAGAAAAGCAGAGATGAGATACGTAGGTGATAAAAAAGGTTTTCGGTTCTGACATATCTAGATTAGCATCCTGGGTCTTGTGTTTACTACCTGTCCCTGGGCAGATTACTCTCGTGATCTGAGCCTAGTTATCTTTATTTACAGAATGAGGAATATGAAGCTTCTATTCCAGAGTTCCAGCAATGTTAAATGAAATAATTCCTGTCAAATCATAAGCACAGCACCTAAGAGAAGTAGGCAGTCAGTAAATTATAACTTATAACTCCTATTTAACATTATTATCTTACTTTATTCCCTCAACAATGCAATTTAAGCAGATGTTCTTAAATATAATCTCTAATGCAAATGAGAAATCTGAGGCAAAGAAAAGTTAGCCATCTTATCCAAATTAACTAAGTATATCCAAGTGCAGGTGTTCTAATCCATGGCTCCTGACCCCAAACGCCTCAGTCCTTTTTACTATTCTATTTTGTTGCATGGAGGACACATGGGTGGATGGGTGGATGGATGGATGGATGGATGGAAAACCAGAGAGAGAGAAGACCTGTGATCCAGTCCTCACTATAGGGGTGAGCAGGACACTAACCTAGACGGAGTGAGGTATTTTCTAGGTTCTCAGGATAATGCTATATAATTTTACAAACTGTAATTATGAAACCCCTGGAGTATCAGCCTTGACATTGGGCTTCACACACGTGAGAACCAGGGGAGAAGTGGACATGGGGCAGGTGCGGGCGCACTTACTGGTGTAGGTGATGTTGAAGCCTCTGCCGGTGGTAGAGTGATCCGACTGGAACTCTAGGCGAACGACGTGCCCACTGCTGGCCAGCTGGGAGGGCACCTCGTTGCCAGAGAAAGTGCCCAGCACGGTTATATCCGAAATCCCGTCATCTTTGACTGCAAGGAAGTCAAACTGAGGCTCCACATCGAAGTCATTAAAGATGAGGTGAATTCTGCTGCCAGGCTCAGAGATGATCAACCAGACGCAGTTCATGTTGTTACCATACTCCTCTGGATAATTTGGTGAGAGGATAATTCCTGATGATGCCGTAAAGTTGAAGAAACAGGAAACTGTGAAGACACAGATAAATTTTCAAACAATTTTGCCCATATCCAAAGGACTGGCTACATGCGAAGGACTTGGGGAAAATCCATACCTACAGTTACCTAGGATCGTCCAACTGTTTTTAAATGGGTGATCCTGGACCATAACATTTTCTCTTTCCCAAGTTGTCAATAGAATACGTTCAATATATAGAACAACTAGAGCCTATACATAATAAAGTGCAAGCTTGATTCAAAAATGATCCTATCAAGTTGACTGAAATTTGTGGCAAATATTAAAATTTCTAGTTGCAACTTTCTGCCTTCAGAAGAGCAAATATTAATATGAAAAAGTATGCCTGTGTCATAAGAACAATTTCCAGAAAACAGTATTGGTTCTAGTCAGTTTTCTACGATAACTTTTCATTTTAAATTTTGTGTTTGCCTTTAAAGTGCATTTTTTCAAGTTAATTTTTAAATTATTTATAGGGTAACAATGATTAAATAATAACTTGGAAAATCAGACCGCGTCCTGGGTGGATAATATAAAAATCTGTTGGAATACTTAATGTGTACTCAAAAGTCAGTAATATATATTCACATATATACATTATATATGTGAATATATATATATAAAGCATTTATATATATGTATATATTACACATATATGAATACATATTCTTCAGTTTTTGGAGGGAACATCTATTGGACTTATTTCTAGGGTGTGGATATGCTTACTATTCCACATAATTTCATATGTGTTCCCAGTCATTGCTATATTTAGTTACAAAACAATCCTGCTTTTCAATTGGCTATTACGTCCTTCTTTTCTACTTGTTAAAACACTTATGAGGAAGCAGGCAGTTCTTCCATTGAAATGCAAAGTGACAGCATGGCCCATGCTCACAACTTGTCTTAAGTGTCACAGGACATTATTGGGTTGTAAAGACCCCGGGCTCTACTGATGGCTCAAACAGTCTGGCATCAGCCCTTCTGGATGGAAGTGATGCTCTGTTAGGATCTTTCTAGTGGAAAGCTCTCAGTGAGTTAATCTATCTAGTAGTAAGAACATCACTGATTGGTTTTAAGTAAGTGAAGAAAGCATGAGAGCTAGTGTCTGAGAAGCCCTGGCTGTTTCTGGTCAATGTCATGCTCCCAAGCGATGCTGAGAGCTGCCCGCCCTCAGCACCCGCCCTGCTTCTCTCCCCCTCTCAAGGCAGCCTCGGAATAGACCCAGGACCAGGCTCAGTACTCACATACACAGCTGGGCTTGTTGCCAGACCACTGGTTGTTCTGCTGACATGTGATAACTCTCTCCCCCACCAGCTCGAAGGCTGCCTGGCATTCGAAGGTGAGCGAGTCTCCGTGGAGAAAACTGCTGCCTGTCCGCTTCCCATAGGCAGGGATACCTGGGTCCCCACATCCTCCCTTCTCAATTTCTGAAAATGGGAAAGACAAATGAACCATTAAAAAGGTACACAATTAACATTTTTTAACAATTTTGAAAATGAACAGTGGTTTATTTTTGCATTGTTTCTGTAAACAGTTTCAAAAGGATACTCAATTCATCTAACATTTATTTACAAAAGCGAGAAAAATGTGTACTTTAAATTTAAGAGAAAGGTATTTAACTTACTGTCTTTTAAGGGATACACAAGGCTACACAGATGTGTTGACAATGCAAATGTTACAATTAATAGACGTTTCTTCCTGGTCTACACCCTTCCTGCATGTTACCTACAATTGCTACCATTAAAATGTAAACACCAATTTTGTTTTAATTGATGTGTTTTTTAATGTAAGCCATATAGATAGTTCATTTCCTACTGAATATTTAAGTCTATATATCCATTTGAATATTCTTTCCCTTCAATTGATGTTAAAACTCATTTATGAAACAAAACAAGTATATTCATGGTCTTCAGATGAAAAGAAAATATGCAGCATCAAGCCTCTTTTCATTATAACACTGTAATGAAATGTGGATACAAATACACCAAAATTATAGATACATTTCAACTTTGCTCTGTCATGTTAACGACACAGAATGTATTAACTAAAATATGTTATTCATTTATTCATACAAAAAATATTCTTTGAGGGCCAACTGTGAGTCAGGCTCTGTTCTACGTAAGACGGTTAGTGGACAAACAAGACTAAATTCCTGCAGGCATGGGGCTTACATTATATGGAGGTAAACAGTAACAATTTTTGAGATGATGAAGGGTAGTTTGAAGTGAAATGCAGGAGGCTGAAGGGTTGGGTGGAGAAGGAAACACGGCCGCTGTGCTCAGGACCTGCAGGGAGATGGGAGGGAAGAGGTGGCTTGCAGAGGAAGGGAGGGACTGGTCCAGAGCAGCCTGTGGGGTTTTTTTTTGGGAAGCAGATGTTGCAGGGATTTCAGGTGATACATGATGTGATCTGATACATGATGTGATACAAGTTCAGAAGACCCTCCGCAGGGCTGGGGAGCAGACGCAGAAGAGTGAGTGTCCACAGTTCAGGACGGTTTCTCTGGGTACGGCTCACAGAGGTGTGTCTCGGTCATCCTTCCCAGATTCTTCACAGGTTTCTCTGGGTACGGCTCACAGAGGTGTGTCTCGGTCATCCTTCCCAGATTCTTCACAGGTTTGCACCTCATCATTTGCCGCGACCAAGAGCAAATTCAAACGTCGGTTTTATTAGCAACCTAAACGCTTTCTGATCAAGTTCTCATTTTTTGGAATGTCTGTGGAAGTGACTATGAGCTGAATTTCCGGGTGGTTTTCAGGCACGTGCCTGCCATGTGGGGAACCTATATGAGCCCAGAGATTGACCCAGAGATAGCTTATTCTCCTCAAGAGGAGAAACTTTACTTTCGAGCGTTCAGGAATTTCAAAGTGAAATCAGCTTGTAATATTATGGTGCTGAACCTTCAACATGTAGGATATTACCACTTCTGTTTTCTTAGCAAACTAGCAAATGAAACACAAAACAAAACAAAACCAGGTACTGTGTACAGACAGGTTCATCGCACTCTCCTGATGGCTCAGGTATCAAATAAAGAAGACAACCCTAACAGTAACATTTATACAGGAGCTAAAATGTTCCCAGATGCAACACAGGCCCAAGAAAGCCTCAGAGAATACTCTTCCTTAAGGACGGGCCTTGGAGTTCAAGTTGTTGAACTTGAGTTGAACAGAGCTGGGAATGTATCTACCTGAATTTAACACTTGGGATGCCTTGAACCAAATTTCTTTGACTGAAATAAACAAAGGCAATTCAGACCAATGGCTTATAACAGAAAAGACCTTGCATTTGGTGTGGCCTGTCAGTTGGGTACGGGGGCAGGAGTCCAGGGTCCTGACCAAGGACACAGCTTTGAGGGCAGGAATGGGAACACCAGACTTGGTTTTGAGATTCCCAGGCTCTGCTGGACCACCAGGTACAATTCAGTCTTGAAAAGTTTCCATTTTCACTCCCTCAGTTTACTGTTTTCTACCTCACAGGCGACTATGAGAGCTAAACTGTATAATTCACATTAGTCCCTGGCATATAGGGCTCAAAATATTAGCCACTACTATGATTATTAGCAAACCTTAGACTTCTAGAAGTTTCTTTTTGCCTCTGTGATGCTAAAGTTCATAACTTTTTATAATGAAATACATTACGGCATTTTGGGGAATACTGTTTTCTACATTAATTGAGTCAGGGAACTCCTGACTTTGCAGAGTGCTCTGAAATAAACTGGGTGTAGACACACAGGGTGGATGTGGATGAGGGTCTTTCTGCTTCCCATGCTGAGGGTCTAGAGCATCCAGTGGTCCTTCATCTCCACTAAAGATGCTGGTTTTCCCTGATGCAAGGCCAGGGCTGGCTGAGCAGAACCTGTTGTCTGGCACATCTGTTACTAGGAGTGCGGCATGGACTAGTGAGAGATGTATCAGTATCAGTAGGTCCGCGTGTGTGAGCCTGACCTACTCATCACCCAGAGAATATGAACGTGTCCCACAATTAGGCCAGTGAAGCTTCATTCGGGCAGCTTTTTTGGACATTCTGCATTCGTGACCCCTACACACGAGCCCTAAGTAATTGTGACAAAATCCACACAGATTCAGATATTTCCCTTGGAGGTCACACAGCCTACACTTGAGAATCTGCATCTACCTCATGTGTTTTCTGAACAAGCAGAACAAGTAAAGTAAGAATAAGACTGGGTTGACGTTGACAACAGTAACTGCATCAAACCTCCTTTCTATGCGCAACAAAATGCAAAATGTCAAAGATGACCTTGACGTGCTTTCCTGGAAACAAACACCATTGTTTGTTATCAGTGAAAAGATTGAAGCCCCTAGAGGAAAAAAAAAAGCTGGTCAAATATCTCTTCTAAATTATCACTAGAAATGGGATTTGGTAACGAGGAGCCTAAAGAAAATACTAGGTTGTAATTATTTCCTCACTCCTTCTCTGATGCTGCTTTTTTAGCAGTTGGGGATATTTGTACAAAAGTTTACTGGGGACTCAATGGAGTTCCTACTGATGTGTTCTTCTTTGACAATGACCTTTAAAAGTACAAATTAATGTTATTCATTTTCACTTTTTCATGTTGATTAATTTTTCTAAATTTTATGAAGTATTTATTTTTGAATATTATTTTTATAATTGACTTAAACATTTATGTTACATTGACATTACATATTTAACATTCATCTCTAATACATTTGATTTTTATTTGATAGTTTATACTATGCCTATGTTTATATAATACATAATTGGATTCACTACTTTGTAATGTATCTGAGCTCTTTCTTTTTTCCTGGCATATCAGTATTCATTGACATGTAAACCAAAATACTGAGACTGACAATTGAGTCTGCTATGGCAGAGAACTTATCAGCCGCATTTCTGAGAAAGGATATTAAAACTATTAAGGTGAGCCATATTCACTTGCCAATTATTTGACAATTTTTGATCTACAAAAGTCATTTAATTAAATCCAATCCTTAATCCAAAATGCCATAGCTGCTCTCTTATATTTACCTCATGGTACAGTACACAGCTTCCCTGTAAGGCTGCCTGCTAATTGAGAACCATTATTGCTCCTCTTTTTGTACCATCTTTGCACCTGCCATGACCCCAACACACAGTAGAACTGGCACAGATGAATGAACGCTGGTTTGAGTAATAACCAAGTTCCCCTGGACTCCTCTGCACAGCTAAATATCCTGGCTTGGTGTCCCTCATCTGACTCTCTCCACGTGACTTTTCCATGCATCGGGGACTCCCTGTTTCTGGCTCTCACTTCTTCATCTTCTCCTCCACACTCCCAAGGAATTGCCCTGCCTTCTCCAAACCCGCCCACAGGAGCGCACCTGCTGGTGGACCCACCTGCCAGGTCTGTGAATTGTAGAGACCATTCAGGTCAATCAGGGTACATTTTCCACACACTTGACACCTCTTCGACCTCAGGGTCTCCCAACCCATCCAGGGCTCTCTCATTCCAGCGGCAGAGGCATCCTGAGTGTTCCAGGACACTTCATGCTTCCACGCTGGTCCTCCTGTCAAAGATACTACCCTCTCCCTTTTTATAATATCCCTCTTGGTTAAAGTCCCTTCAAAGCCCTATAATCCAGATTACTTTTGCTCCCTACTCTAGGGTTTACAGGTAGCTCTCCTGTAGAGGTTTAAGAAATAGTCACATCTAGACTGATTGAGATGTGGACCTGTCTTTCTATACCATTGCGCTGTTAATTTTTCCAGAATTAAGCCTTATCTCTCTCTGGACTTCCTAGTACTTAAATAGTGCCCGAAAAAAGTGGACACTTGGCATTGTATTGTTATTTAAAAGGAACTTCTGAAATGTCTGCCCAGGCTTGGGTAGTTTTTAGCTGTAACACAGCCTGCATAGGTTTTTATTTTTTTTTCTCTATGAAGAGTTACTCACCGTTGCCTAATTGCTTAGTCTGTGACAGATACATTTGAGCACCATTCACTGCTCTAGCTGTAGGTCTAACAAACAAGTGAGCAGACCAAGCAGCTGGTCTTGTGGAGCGTGTGGCTTAGGGCAGCCAGCAGAAAATACACAAATAGTCTAAAGTATGCCAGACAGGGACAAATGCACTGGAGAAAGAAAGCAGTTAGGAGGAAGTAGGGTAGTGAGAGGGTCTTTTCAGGTGGGACAGTCAGAGAAGGTCTCTGAAAAGTGAACCTGTGAGCAGAGACTTGAAGTGGGGGACAGTCAGATGGGTAAGGGAGAAGGCTGTCCCACAGGCAGTGAGCAGCAGGTAGCACTCAGGGCTGAGGGAGGGATGCTCCTGGCAGGCAGGCGGAAGAGCAAGAAGGCCACAAGTGATCATGTTCTGGGGATAAAGGCAGAGATGGGGAGGACACGAAAACACAGGACTGACTGAGGACCAGGCTATGCACAGTCTCTAGACTTTTACGCGGATTGTATTCTTCCGTTGTGCTTTATTACGATCATGCCGTAAGAGCTACAGAAACCGGATAATCTATCAAACTGTTTCCTAAATTATTGTGAAACATCGTCCCATAATAAAGATTGGAGAGAAGACACCTAAATGCCACCATAAGACAAGACTTACCTTAGGGTTATCAGCTGTATTGATTTTAGCTTCTCTGCTGCCAGGAATACCAATCCTAAGTTATTATGAAGATTTACCTTCTATTGACCCATTTATATATGCTTGGTGGGTAGCATGGACTACAGGAAGGGGTATCAGACTGAGAATATAGGTTCAATTCACAGATCTTTCACATAATAACCAAGGGAACTTTATTATTCCCTTTCATTTTTTAAAAAATTGTGGAACATGCCTTATGTGCTAGGGTACTAGGACCAGGAATGATTTATTATCTTCAGGAAGTCTACAGTCTAGTGATTCGAAGAGACTGTGACGGCTGACCATCACAGGGCACTTGGTGAGACACCTGTCTCATCAAAGATACTCGGAAGTGAATATTAAACATCAAATGTCCTTAAAATAAAAATAAACAGTCAAAGGGAAAATAGACTCTGAACTTTGACATCCTTGCTGTCCAGCCCAGAGCTCTTACCCCGTAGGCCATGTAGAAGTGGTTTGCTCTGGCGCTGTAGGAGTTATGGTCACACGGCAGCTACACTGGCTCCAGAGGCCGATGGCTGCCGTCGCCCACCCTGCGCCCCACCCCTGCTCCTTCATGTGGTGGTCTTCTCCGGGCTCCTCTACTTCTTTTCCACTTTAATTTCCATCCTCTTAACAAAGACCCAGCATTCCTGGTCCCCTGATTTCAGGAGGAAACAAGTCAAAAAGGAAAGGAAGAAGCCCTTCAACTTTAGAAATTCAATTGAAGTTGGCCCTTCAAGCATTAGCATGACAGAATGCAAGACCTGAGAATGTCTGAGATGCCTCTGTCTTATTTTTGTCTTTCCTGTTGATCGGAAGCTTTGAGACTGAGAGACTAACTACTGTGCTTGTGGAGAATGACGCATCCCTGATTCAAGTAAAGTTAAACAGACCCCTCTTTTGCCTGGGCCTCTGTCTTCTGTCTCCATCAGTGGTTCCCAAACTTGCCTATACATCAGAGTCACCCCGGGAGCCCCACCCCTACCAATCACAAATTCTAGTATTTCCCCATGGGCCATTTAGCTACACTGATTGGGAGAGAAGGGAAGAAACAGATGTCAAACAGGACAGTATGTAACTCAGGACTTGAGGCATTCCCTGGTCGTGGGGGGAAGGGATGAGAAGCTGTAGCTTTCATGATGAGGAACCTTGAACCCACTTAGGTGCAGAGCCTGGCAAGGGCTACTTTCTAGTGGACGACAAGGGTTTGAACAAAAGAACATCCAGAATTTAACCCCCTCTTCTCCCAACAAACACACATTTTCCTAGGCTGTGTCAGCAATGGAATGCAGATATAGAGATAACATCCCCCCCCCAAAAAATTACTGATTTAGACCATTCATAACCTCTGGTAATAAATATTCCATAAGTAAATATGTAACCATGTGTGCTATCAAAGGGAAAATTGGAGTAGTTTCCCAATTACGGTCCCTAATTTGGACTAAAACAAAGATTTGTGTATAAAGAGAGACCGAAAGTGGATTTATTGTATATGCCTACTTTAAAATAAGCACATAGAAATGGTTCAATGTGTGCAATAAATCCACCAATAAATTAAAGTAGTGCAAAAACAGCTAAGTAATCTCACAAGCTAAACTGTCCTCTTTTTCACAGGGCACAGTATGAGTGTCATTAAATAGCATGAATTGTGTTTCATATGGTGTCAGGATTGCATTTGGCTGCTAGTAACCAAAAAGTTCAAGGAACTTAGGCTTAAATTAATGAGCATTTTATTTTCCTCATGTAACAAGAATAATGGATGTAGGGAGTGCAAAAGAGACCAGTGGGTCAGGTCAGTAAGAACCCAGGCTCTTCATTTTTATTTTCCATCACCCTGAATGTGCTGGCTGACATCTTGAGGGTTGTGGTCTCATGGCCCAAAGTGGCTGCTGGGTCTCAAGGTAGGAAGAAAGCAGAGAGTCAAAGTCCCACACAAGGGCAGCCAGTGGGGTTCTTTCTTTAAAAAAAAAAAAAAAAAACTTTTCCAGAGGCCCTATCTAGTGACTTCTGCTACATCTCTTTGTGTCTTGCTGCTCATCTGACCATTTCTACCTCTGAAGGATCCTGGAAATGTAACACTAGCACTTCCCAGACTCTCTCATGGAGGAAGACAAAGGAAAATAGTGTTTTCTAAAGTGGCATCTGCATAGCCCATCCACGATATCTGCCACAAAATGCTAGAAAAATTAGAAATTGAATTTAACTCCTGCCAAAAATACCATGTCAATGGAAAGGAAAGCCCCTCTCAAACATAAAATCCTTTTTAATATGTTTGGCAATGTTAGCTGGTACAGTGTTTAAAAATCTTGTTATTTTGTGTTCAGGAAAAAAGTACAAATACGTTTCTGTAAATTCTTTTGGGAATAAGTTGGGAGTTAAAGGTAAATAAAAGGAAATGTCATTCTAGAAAAAATGTATTACCCGAACAATTGTCACAGAGGTAGAAAAATAACAGATTAGGTAAAAAATAAGAAAATGCCTGAGAGTATCATGAATCAAAGCCGTTTTGTGATTCGTTATTCTTTCTTAATTCTGCCATAAAGATCAGGTAGGTGTGAGGTATCTTTTACTGGACTAGATGACAATTTACGAGGACTCTTCAATTTGCTGACTTCCAATTGATTTGTACTGTCATGGCTGGAAACCACATTTGGATGGCCAGTCATAAAGAAGAGAAAGAGGTGCATAATCAAGAAAAAAAGAAGTGAATTTTAATTTTAGAAACTAGGGAGCCTGTTAATAAATTATCTGCTCCATTAGCTTTTTTTTTTCCCTAAGGAGGCATTAACTGTACCAAAATGAAGCTACTTTTGCTAGCATTTCACACGCTTTTAGTTAGCAGCCCTAGAACAACTCACTGTTTCCTCCAAGTGTTTTACAGCCAGTTTTTCTCACAGATAGGAAGTCACACTGCTTAGAGATGACTATCCTATATCTGCTTTACTGGGACAGATATTGTATGTTTACTTTCTCTACTAAGTGTTACTAAATAACATTTACTATATAAAACTAAAGATAAACATTCTGGATTTACTGTATCTGCTAAGACAGATGTCTTGTGCCTACTTTACAGAGATTATTTTTGGACTGAAATGGGCATTTAGCTATGCATAATTTAAACATTTTTCTAGGCTAATTTTGTCAACTTTGCTCTACAATTAGGCACAACATTTGGGCACTTGATTATCCAATTATCTGTGCATTAGAGCGAGCCCAAAATTGCTTCTGGAAAAGCATCTTGGCTTTGCCCACAGTACTTCATTAGGTCACTTCTAAAGAGTTGGCATCACATCTACTCAGTCATGTGTTCTTGTTAAGCATTTCATCTTATATGATAATGTCATTTTATCCAAGCATATGGCTCTGTCCTAATTTGGCAAACCAGGATATCCGCATAGCAAGTACTTATCTGGGAATACAATATTGAATTAACTGCTAATCAATTATTATTCAGAGATGCTATGGACAGAATTTTGTCACCTCATAATTCATACCCTGAAACTCTAAGCCCCAACATGGCTACATTTGGAGGTAGGGTCTTTAGGGAGGTAACTAAGGTTAAATGAGGTCATAATGACTGGGCTCTAATCCAATAGGACTGATGTTCCTTTAAGAAGAGGCACCAGGGATTTGCACACAGCCAGAAGACAGTTACACACAAGCCAAGAAGAGAGGTCTCAGGAGAAATCAAACTGGCAACATTTGGATCTTGGACATCCGGTCTCCAGAAATGTGAGCAAATGAATTGTTGTTGTTTCAGCCACCCAGTCTGTGGTACTTTGTTCTGCCAACTCCAGCAAACTAATTCAATTTAAATGAAAGACACACTACTTATGGAAAACTGCATGAAGCTATGCCCATGCAGTCAGTTTACTCTTCTAGAATAGGTTAAGTCTTTCATTAGGTCAAGACAGGGCCACTTTTACATTCCCTTGACATACTTTTGCTTACTGACTTAAACTTCAGAATCATGTCACTGGCATATATCGAGAGTTGTTGAAAGAGTCTGTTGCTCTTTATTCCTGTTGATAAATACTTCTTTAAAATACTACTGAGAATATTGTTTACATTTTACTGAAATATTATTTCTATGAAGCCCAAAGGGAAACATTATTCTCTGATGTTAGTAGACTAATTATTGGGAAACTGGTTTATTTTTATTCTATCAACTTTATGATCATGTGAAGAAAAGACACTGATGAGGAAAGATGGTAGGGATAATGGCGTGAAGGTCTCGGGGTGAGAATTGTTGGTGTCGGGGGACCAGAACAATAGTGAGCACACAAGAGGGTGGGAATTGAGTATCTAGAGCATCAAAGTTCATGGTGATGATGAGATCTTCTACAGGACCACGGGAGTGACTGACCAAGATGCTAGCTATCTGGAGGCTGTAGTATCTCTGGTCCTTTCTGCTCTGTGAAGGGCTCATGCTTGGTCTTTAACTTTCTCATCTTTTAAGTGGGAAGCTTTTCCTGGATGAGCAATTTGCTAAAAGGAAGAGGTGCTGGTGCTTAAGTTGGGTAAAAGGAACCTGCATTTGGTCTGTTGTTTATAACACTCTCACCAACATTCAGCCTAGAGGGTCACAGGCCATTAATCATGAGAAAGTGAAGATGATGGTTCACAGTCCTGTTGCTCAAATGGTCAACTCCATGTTGAGAAGCAGAAGTGCATCTGTTTTCCTGCGAAGCATCGTGAAGCCTGGGGGTTTGTCACAGCTACGAAGGGGCTACTTTCCCCCCAATTTCTCCTCTAGGCTCTCACACTAAAAGTATGTAGTTGATGAGGATGACATACGTGTATGTTTCCCTGCTCAGAATTCCCGGTTCTCTACCCTGTGATGCCACTTAGAGAAGGTCCTGCAGCCTGCCCATATATCCTGACCCTTCAGCTCTAATCAGCTGTTATCGATTTGCCCTCATATCTGCAGATTCAACCAACCACAGATGAAAAATATTCAGTAAAAAAAATTCCAGAAAGTTCCAAAAAGAAAAACTTGAATTTGCTGCACACCAGCAACTATTAGATAGCACTATAAGTATTCTAGAGACAATTAAAATATGCAGAAGGATGTGCAGATGTGCATTATATGTAAATACTACGCCACTTCATATAAGGGACTTGAGCATCCTCCGATTTTGGCATCCTCAAGGTGAGGGGGTCCTGGAACCAGTCCCCTGAGGATACTGAGGGTCAACTGCACAAACTCCTTTGGAGAGAAGCACAGAGCCCTACGCCTTCCTGCTGGTCTCCCTGACCTGGTCCTCCTCTTCACTGAGTGTTTCCATCCTCAGCTGACACCGCTCTTTCAGGTTATAGATGGTTCCATCAAAGATGGAATAACTCCTTTTCCTTCACATTTCTCATTTTCCTTGTTACTTAGTTCGGTTCAGAGATGAATTGTGAGCAGAGTAATGTTATTCCTCTACCTTTAGTCAGAAGCCTGCTCTATTCTTTTCATAGATTTGGAAGAATTCACTTTGGCATGATTTTATATTGAGAGGTTTAGGTGAAGGCCACATTATTATACTTTTCTCATTGTTTTTATCAAGGGTATACTGTGCTCAAAACATTTATAATAAGCATTCCAGAAGTTCAGTTTATTTCTCAGAACTATCTCTAATGCCATTTCCTTCCACATTTCCCCATATTACTTTATATTTCTCAAAGATGTCGATGAATATTTAAAAGTATCTGCAAGATTTCTTCTCCTGTTTTGAATAAAAGGGAATTCTACAACTACTTTTAAATACACTATTTTTTACTGACGAAGATTCTCATTTCAGTTTTGGCACCAACAGGCTCTAAAACCCAAACCACTTTATTTTACCTTATTAATAAACAAAATGGGATGGGACTAGATAATTGCTGATATCTCTTCCAGTTTTGTATTTTTATGACATCCTGAAATCTTAGGTGTAGAACCTACCAACAAAACTATGAACCATCAATCTTCATTTTCCCATGATTCATAATTTTTACTAAAAATACTGTTTTAGGACTATCCCAAAGAACTGACACAGTCCATTTATGATGGTTACTGTCACCCAGCCTCCTAAACCCCAAGATACACCGCACACAAACGTGTTTATAGTTTTAGCTGAATTCCCGAATATTCTGCACTGCCCCAGGGTTTTGCTGTTCGCTGTCCACAGTCTTTCATCGTCACTGCTGTCATTTGAATTTTATTTCTCTGCTCCCCATTTTGCCTCCTCATTCCACTTTTGAGGCTGCAGCCAAAATACTCTTTCTGAGCCCCAGATCTCATTATGGCCCTACCTTGCTTGAAATGCCTCTGGTGAGCCCCTTCCTTCCTAATCCAAGTGCTTTCGCCTGATTCAGAAAGCCCGCCATCACTAACTCCCCTGGGTCATCTTTCACCACCCCGTCCTTGCGACCACAATCCAGCTGCTGCAACTTCCTTTAGTACCTGACAGTATCTCCTCCTTTCAGCCTTCAAGCCTGCTGTAAACATTTTGTCTACTCTTGTCTTTCATCTGATCCATTCAATCCACTGTCCATATTCTAACTTCAACTGCACTTGCTCTGGGATAGCCTTGATCCCATGCTCTGCCTTCACCTGTCTCTTCTCTGTTGTAAGACTTGTCACTGTGCATTTTATTTATCTTTCATGCTTTACTATTGTTTGCTACCCATCACACTTATGATGCACTGACTCATTCTTGAAATGTTTATCCAACTCCTAATTCACCTAGGATCTAAGGTGGGGTAGATGAATTTAGGAAAAAGGTGTATCTTTTATTATCTGAAAAGGAAAAAAAAATTCTATTAAATATAATAATGGTGTATTTTATGAATAAGTAAAAACTGTGTTTATAAAAAATGTTTGAATTACTCTGGAGAATTTAATGAAGCCCAATCACTTCTTAGCTCTTGTTGTAGGCTGAGATCTAGGGAAACTGAAAAATATAGAAGTAATCAATGGAAAATGAAAATACATTTTCTTTACTGATAAAATGCATCTATTTTGTTTGAAAATGTTTCATGATAATGAGTTAGATAAAATAATATTTTGCCAAATAAGAATTTGGGTTGGATATAATATTTAATTCTCAGCCCTAAAAATGATTGGCCACTAGCATCATGGACTTATTATACTTGTGAACTCTTTTTTAATATAAATGTTCTTTAGCTGTACTTCAGGAAATGAGTATGTTTTTTAAATAACAGAGGGTAAACTACTACCAGAGAAACAGAGAAAGCAACTCTTAAATTATAAATCGGTCAGTGTAGAACTATGGTGGATTTCCAAACATCCATTTCCATTTACAGAAGTATTTGTTGTCCACTTGAATTTCAAAAAGTCCGAAAAGAAGGTAGGATGAGACAAAATATAATTATCCTATCAGAAACATCAGCACGATTGTTTGGTTGGCTTTGTATAACCAACTGTGGGTTGTCGCAATTGATATGCTGGAAAGTGCCCGGGGAGACGGCCCGTTTCCGCTGTCAGCAGCAAGCCTGGGCAAGGCTGTGTGTGGGGCAGATGGAAATGCAGGACAGGCATCGCTGATCATCCCTTGGTCTCTGGGATCTGTGTCCACACACAGACGAGAGACTCACCAACAGCTTTAGCAGGCTCCTTCTCTTCCATTCCAAAGGTACTCAGGGAAGTTCTTTATAAAAAAGTACTCAGTGATTAAAACTGAATCCTAAAATTATATTCACTCACAGTCATACATACAGACAGCATTTCTATAAATTTCAATAGATAATATTGGATTACATGAGCTAATATCCCTTTTAGTGAGAATGATTTATTAAACTTTTAAAACATACCATGTTCTGGACCAGTTGCTGTGCATTATCTCACTAAACTATTCCCGACAAGGTGATACCAGTTCTGTTTGACATGTGAAATACACTAATAATGTATTACTTGTATTATTTGATCTTCCAAATTATCACAAAATTGACTGAGAGTGATGTCATCAAGATAGTGACATAGGTCCTTCCTGACTTACTCCCCCCTCCCACAAGAAGACCAGCTAGCAACCATCCACAGACAACACACCACTGTGAAAATCCCAGAACACAGGGGTGAGGTGGAAGCAGCCCCTGGACCACCCCCAGACTGAGAGGAACTTCATTTTTTCACAGAAATAGAAAAAAAAAAATCCTAAAACTTGAATGGAGCCACAAAAGACCCCTAGCCAAAGCAATCTTGAAGATGAACAATGTTGGAGGCATCACACTTCCTGATTTCAAACTATACTACAAAGTTACAGCAAACAAAACAGGAAGGCACTGTCATAAAAGCAGAAATACAGACCCATGGAAGAGAGGGAAGAGTCCAGAAAGAAACCCACTCATACATAGTCAACTAATATTTGACAAAGGAGCCAAGAATACTCAATGAGAAAATGATAGTCTCTTCAATAAACGGTGCTGGGAAAACCAGATATCTACATTCAAAAGAAGGCAACTGGACCCCTTACACCACCCACAAAAACTAACTTCAAATGTGTTAACATCTTAAACATAAGACCTGAAGGCATAAAATTCCTAGAAGAAAACACAGGGAAAAAGCTCCTTGCCATTGGTCTTGGCAATGATTTTTTTGGTGTGATACCCAAAACACAAGCAACAAAAGCAAAAATCAACAAGTGGGATGACTTCTCCACAGCAAAAGAAACGATTAAGAAAATGAAAAGGTAACCCATGAAAAGAGAGAAAATATTTGCAAATCATCTATCTGATAAGGAGTTAATATCCAAAAAATATAAGAAACTTATACAAATAAGATAAATAAAATATTCCTTTAAACTCCATATGGTTTCTCACAGGATTAAAATTAATTAATTTCTTCAGAACACACATTGCTCCAGCTATTCAGGTAATATCTCTTTAAATGTGTTAGAAACATTTAGATTTTAGAAAACTAAAGCTGTTCTCTCTCATAAGCTCAGGTCAAACCTTTTACAGATTATGTGAGGTCTGAACACACCTTCTTAGACTTTGACGCTTGTGATAAAAGAAATTCTGCAGAGCTTGTATGTTCACCTTTTTCTCATTTGCTACTTGACTGTCATCTCTAATCTGAATTTGGGATTAAAAAAACAGAAACCAGAATAGATAATCAATGGCTACCAGATAACCGTTGTGCAGTGGGAGTTATTAACCCAAGGACAGCTTTCAAGATCAGTAAATGTTCCTATTTCTGGCTGAGCGAAGAGCTGCTGGAAGTATAGTTTTTTTTGTGCAAATGTCCACACAGCACCTGCTCTTAGATTAATTCTCATTTTTCTGGGGCTTTGACGCAGGAATCTCTAAAATAATTGATTTCCTTCCATCACCTTTAGAAAACAAGACTGCAGCATATGAATGGCCATCAACCAATCATGCCCTTTGCAGATGGTGCCTGGGCTTCTCCCCACTGGTGGGCAGGCGTAGGCTCCCTGCATTTCAGACAACCATGTGGACATAGCATAACCAGGCACCTGGAGAGAACTGAGGTCTCCCATGACTATCTCCTCTCCATCACAATCAACAACATGACCCCAAAACGTAGCAGACTGCTATTACAGTGGCCTGTGCTTGTTAAAATTATGTGTAATCATGCTTAATTAGGGTGTTCAGGGGAAATTCTGTTGTGTGCATAAAATACTGTATTTGCTTTTCAGGAAAATGTGCTTTGTTTGGCTAAAACAAAAATGAGACGCTCTCAAAGATGTTATCAACAGCTAAGATGAGTCAGGAATGATGTTGCTCTGTTTCTCTTTCCCCTCGGGGCCCCCATCCTGAATTACAGGATCCTAGAAATCCAGAAGACACATAACCACAGACATAAACTCTTCTAGCTCTTCCTCTCTTGTCTCACAGAAGCTACTGGACTATCAGTTCCCAAACTCAGGGTCAGTACTGTCCAAACTAAGGGACAGGGCCTCAGAGAGCACTTACGCACAAAATGACGATTTTATTCAAGATACTGATCAGGGACTCTAGGAGAGCCACATTTACTTGGCCAAATTCTCTGATCTCCCTGCTGACCCAGGAACCTGATTTGAGACCTAAAAGCTGACTTTGAGCTGAAGATTGAGACCCAGTAGTGCTACCTGTCTCAGTGCAGAGGGTTGGCCCTGCAGCCTGCAACATCATGGGGTCCTGTCTTCTGATGCTACTTCATGAGAGCAAGAGAAACATGCATCAAAATCACCGGGCACCAGCAGGTTCTCCACAAAACTGTCAAGGTTATCAGAAACAAAGAAAGTCTGAGAAACGGTTATAGCCTAAGGAGGCACGTTGAGTAAATGTAACCTTGGATCTTGAATGGGATCCTGGAACAGAAAGAGGCCGCTAGGTAAAAACTACGGAACTCTGAATGAAGTGTGGACTTCAGTTAATAACGTCGCAACGTGACAAATGCAGCATACTACAATATGAGACTCTAACGAGGGGAGAAATTGTGTGTGGCGTATATGGGAACTCTACTATCCTTGAAACTTTTCACTAAATCTAAAACTGTTCTAAAATTTTAAAATATATATTTTGAAGCAAACACATATAAGCATTATTAAAAATGTGCCCCTACTATTTTAGTTGAAAAGCTAGCCAAAGGCTGAAATTTGGGGCCTCCCTCTATCCCGTTGTCACGCTTTCAATTATACTTTTAGGCATAGGTCATAGAGTATTAACAGTTTAAACTTTCTATTACAGCCACCATCATGTTCATGGGTTGAAAGGATTCTTTAAAAACATCTAAAGATATTACACATTTGCACACCGATATATAATTGATAAGTAAAATGCTTTCCGTGATTGAGAATAATCACTGATATTTCCTGATTCTTGTTGTCCCATTGTCTAATAATCAGGTTTTATGTTACATTAAAAAGACCGACACTGCATATTGATAGTGTTCTTCTGGGCTGTTCATTTAAAAACCTGTGTGAACTTTTATTGTGGTGGTGGTCTTTTTCCTACAGTATTTGAAAACAATAAAACTGTATTTGGTTGGTTCTATGCTCACTTTCAGGGTGGAATAATGAAACATATTTTTAAGAATTTACGGAATGAGTAGGGTTTTTTGGTTGTTGTTGTTAAAGTGATAATGCAAGATATTGAAAAGCTAACTCTAGAGGAAAATGCATCAATGGTCTTTACAGACTGGACCCAGTGACTGGCCAGGAACTTCCCAGAGGGTGATGGGTGGATACATGGTGGGAAGGCCTCTCTGGAGGGCTCCTGAGGAAGTCACACGAGTAATGTGATTCCTGTCACCACAGTTCTTCCTAGAGATTCACATAAATAGAATCATGCATTACCTACATTTTTGTGTCTGGCTTCTTTCACTTAGCGTAATGATTTTGGGATTCATTCACGCTGCCTTGGATATCAGTAGTTACAATTTTTTATTGCTGAATACTACTCCATTGTATGGATATACCACATGTGTTTATCTGATTAACAGCTGACGGACCTTTGCGTTGCTTCCAGTTTGAGCTGTCCCCATTTCCTATGAATCAAGTGTTATGAACACTGAAGCACAAATCTTGTGTGGACATGTGTTTTCCTTTCTCCTGGGGGGATACCTAGGAGTGAAACTGGTAGGTCATGTAATAAACATATGCTTCTCCCAGACTCCTTGTCTCTCCTTACCACTTAGATAACAGAGGATCATCTCCACTAGCCCCACGGACCAGCCCTTTTGTTTAAATCAACTGATTCAGACCCGGAAAGAAACAAACACCTAAATTACTTAACTATTTTCAGATACTTACAAAATCAGGAAAATCTTCTCATGCTATCACTTAAAAAGGCAGACTCTCCAATGGTCTTTGAGAAAATAAAATTATAATTTGCTTCTTTTTAATAAGTAATTTCTGTTTTTAATATACTCATTCTTCAACTACAAATAGGGACGCACACACCTTTATCAATATAGGGAGCTAATTTTCATGCAAGGGCAAATTGTAAATATATCACAATTTAAATAAAGTTTATTTTGTTTGTTTTAAAAAGGCAGATATTGCCTAGTTCAGTCTATTTATGCAGAATGCAATTTGCTGAGATTAAAAGTTTGAGAAACTGCTGAATAGTTGGCCACGGTGCCTATTACTGCATTCACTGAGAGTACATCAAGGAAAAACGTATCAAAAAGTCACATACCTAGTTTGTGTTCACATTCACAGTTGTATATGAATATGTGTAGCTTTGTGATTCTGCCATAGGTCATGCAGAGTGGAAAAAAAGTAAAAAGATTCTTTTGCTGTTGTTCTTGTAGTTTTTATAATTATACTTAGTGATGTACTAAAGATGATACCTAAAATACCACATGAATATCATAATTTGGACACAAAATGATTCTCATCACTGATAAAAAGAAAAATTTATATGTTCTTGTGATATAAAATGACATCACTTCCTTTGCCATTCCTATTAGGACAGAAGGGTTCATATTAGTCAAAAAATATAAAATAAATACATTAAAAAAATATGTCATCTGCCATTCAAATAACAGTAGCATAAAGGAAGGTGCCTGTTGCTGTAAACTCCCAGGAAGATGTGCTGCCCTGACGGTGACAAGGGTAGACTTCCTGCGTCATAAATGCCTTTGGCGGTAATTACAGTTACGTGTTGAAAATGCCCTGTCCTGCATGGGGGAGCAGCGAGCTTCCATTTTCCTGTTGTGCCTGTAGTTGTTCAGCACTTCTGCCCTCAAAACACTGAAGAAAAACTGACTAGATTCAGCTACTCTCTTTCTGTCTTTCTGTCTAAAAGATGTACATGTAACCAAGGTAAGACCGCAGCACCTGCATGCGTGCACTTGTGACGAGTTTGGATCACTATGATCTATTAATATTGAACTGGTCAAAGAAAACCCAGAAGATTTAGCATGTAGAGACCAACAGCGCTGAGTAATGGAATCTGCATTGTGCTGGCCACTCAGAACAAAAGGAATTTTATCTCCAGTAGAACTGAGTCACTACCAACCTCACACTTGGGTCTATATAGGATAAGAAACAGTGAACTGGAACTGCTCTGAAAATATCTTTAATAATTTGTGAAAAAATAAAGAATCAAAGCAGGTTATTGCATGAAACTAAAACTAATTGATATTTTCAAATTTTGTATTTTCCTGTCTCTCACAGTTTCCATTAAATAACAGTGAATATAAGGGAAGGGCATTTGCTGCTTCTAGAAAGTTGATGTCTCTAGAATACCTAGGATTTTATTCTCTGTGAGGTTCACACTGCTCCCAAGAATTCCATCCCACAAGTCACAAGACTTAAATGATTTCTTCATCATCATCTTTTTTAATATAAGAAGCTATTCTGTCCTGTAGATTAAACATCACATGGTCAACAGCAGACTCATAGATATTTGAGAACATCCCTTGACTGCTCTGACTCATTTTAATGAGGACGATCACGTTTAAAGTCAATCAATGGAGAGGTAAGCTTGGCATGCATCCCTACTGGCTCTCCCAGACGATTCCTGCATCTCATTCTTCAGTGTCACTTGAAGTGACTTCTCCTTATTAAACAACAGGACAGATGATGACACAAGGCAAAAATACACTGTTTTTTTTCCTTGTCTCTGCCTATTTCAAGGTGAGACACTCTAATCAGTTTTTTTTAAATGTATAAACTTACATTCTTTTTTAAATGGTAGAAACACTCCCTCAGCTGCCTGCACTAAGCTTTGCAGTTCACATAAACAGGGTACCCGGTAGTTGGTGTGAAGCTGCATTTACTGGTCTGTTACTAGTTATGTTACTTTGGAAACACTGAGTAAACTTAACAAAAAATGCTCAGACTTTACTGTGCTTTGAAAATTTAAGGCCACCGTACTTCATTCCAAATCATAAAATGCCACAAATAAAATTGGACAGAAAAACAAGCTGAATACCCAAAAATGAAGACAGAAACAGTCTTGCTTTCTTTAAAGCCAAAGTTACTAATAAGTAGATGACCCCATGCCCTATTTAGTAATAATTAGAAGCAATCGTAAAAATTAAGTATTGCTAATAATATTTAACTATTCATCAACTCCTACAGATATATTTTTGAAAAACTTAAAATGAAGACTTCCGTAGTCAAATGGTCAAAATGTTTAATAAAGATGAAAGGAAAAGAAATGACTTTGTACTAATTGACTCCTGAACATGGAGATTATTTTACACTCCATGGGAGCCTTTTCCCGTCAATACTATTTATGAGAAGATATTCATATTTCAGATCCATTAGGTACAGAACAATTTATTAGGCCAGAGCCTGCAAATCCAATATTCATAACAAGTCCTGCAAAATAATGGTGTTCATAAAACTTCTGTGCACTACATTGATCTCTTTTATAAGGTTTTCTCCAAATTCCATGGTAATGTAAAGGCAAATATCTAATTTTCTCAACCAACTAATAAGCTATTTTAATCAAATTCAGAAATAAAACAAGAGCTCTTTCAAAACCCTCTCTAGGGGACCAATTGCCTCAGAGGAGGTGTTTTCACGTCAAATCAATTGCTGTCAGGGTATGATGTTAGCATCTGTTGATGAGCTGAGCTGGGAAACCCCAGGGCTGGCAAGCGCCCTTGGAGAGGTCTGAAGTAAGAAAGTAAATGAGCTGTAACACCTAGAAGTGAAATTAAGGTTAACTCAGTCAAGAACCAAGCCTTCTTTGTCAAATCACATTATCTCATAACAGCCTCCACCGTTTCTTATCCCTGAACTCCATGAGTAAACAGGTATTCTTCTCCCAGAGCCTGACGTTTAACATTAAGTAGATTTTTAAAATACTACACAGTTTTCAAAAGTCCCAAACAATTTCTGCTGGACAGTTTGGGGGCCTAAAAGCAACATTCACACCACACACAAGGAATGTTTAATCAGCATCCAAAGCAAACAAAGAAAGAGCTCTGCAGCCAGAACCGATTCCGGATGGAACTTCCAAGGGGAAGAGCGTCCTGGAGAAGCACAGAGAAGCAGACCTCCTGGAGTTTCTGCAAACTTTCAGACTGTAGCAAAGATCCTGACAGAAGCTGGGCTTCAAAAAACATGACACCAGAAAGCAAACAACATAGAGGATCTTAAATATCCCTCCAAAATGTGTATACTGAGTGAGGTTCCCAAAGAAACTATTCAAATTCAAATGATGGGGGAGAAAAGATTTTCATACACACTCAGTAGAAAGGCTAAACTTTAAAAGACTGACCACACCAATGCTGGCAAGAATTTAAAGAAACTGAAACCCTCATGAATGGCTTGTGGGAATACAAATGCTACAACCACGTGGGGAGACAGTTTGGTAGCTTCTTAAAAAGTTAAACAGTGCTACTTGACCATCCACATGCAGGCAAGTACTCTGGAGAAATGAAAACATACCTACAAAGACTTGTACACAGGTCTTGATAGGAACTGTCTCCGTAACAGCCCCAACGAGGGCACAGAAGCAAAAGGAAACTTTCAGGGCTGTTATCCTGACTGTGGGAGCCTTGAAAACAAGTGGCTACATTGCTCAAAACTCATCAAATTATACATTTTTAAAATGCGCATATGATATACCTTCATAAAGTTGTTAAAATAGCTACTCAGTATGAAATTTGATATGAAATAAAGTATGCTGGGTGTTAATTATTCGTTCCTCTAATTTATTTTTTTTAGATTTATTTTATGAATGTATTTATTTTTTGCTGCGTTGGGTATTGGTTGCTGCACGCGGGCTTTCTCTAGCTGTGGCGAGCAGGGGCTACTCTTCGTTGCGGTGTGCGGGTTTCTCACTGCGGTGGCTTCTCTTGTTGCGGAGCACAGGCTCTAGGCGCACGGGCTTCAGTAGTTGTGGCTCATGGGCTTAGTTGCTCCGCGGCATGTGGGATCTTCCTGGACCAGAGCTCGAACCCATGTCCCCTGCACTGGCAGGCGGATTCTTAACCACTGCGCCACCAAGGAAGCCCCGTTCCTCTATAGTTTATAATTTTTATCTTACCTATAATGAGTAACCAATAGCACCCCATCCCCTACTGCACCAAAACATGTGATCACGCCCATGGCCAGAGCTGCTGTGTCTGGTCCCACAGGCTGTGCAATGAAGTGCTCCAGGGGTGGTGGTCACTGACTATTTCTTATTTGTCTATATCTGTATCCACCAACTGACATCTGTGTGGGTATGCATGTATATGTATTTATATACTGGAATTATAAAGGAGAAATCTGAGATAAAATATAGTTACTAAATATATATATAAAATATATATGTATACATATATACATACATATACATAAAAATACACACAGATATATGTTTCATATTTCCTCCATGATACACCTTCTATGGAGATCTAGGTATATCTGCTGTAAGGAAAATGTTATAGCATTATTATTACCAATGTTAATAACAACAGATATTTAGTAACTGCTTACTATGTGCTGAGAACCATGTAAATTACTCAATACATGTTATATAAATTTTAAACGAGTTTATAAGCAGAGGCTGTATCTGCTTTGTTTTTCCTTACTTTTCCTTTTTTTTTAATGCTGAGCACAGTGGCTAGCACATAGCAACTATTTAATTAGTATTTATCATGGGGATACTGTTTATGCAGCTTCTTTCATCTTTGTACCAGTTCACAAAATTTTTGCAAATACATGAGATAGATTCTATCATTTAACTCACTTTACAGATAAAAGAACTGAAACTTGAAGAAAATTAAGTAATATTCCAAACATTGAACAGTCTCGATCATAAAGGGTGAAGATAAGGTTTAAATTCAGGGTTTTCTGACTGCATTATTGGAACTTTTAATCCTCTCTTCTTGTTTTAGTTCCTCCTGCTGGCGAGGGGTCCTGGGAATTAGTTTCCAGGCTTTTGGACCTGATGATACAGGATAGAGATGATAAAAGTATGGGAATGGTGTGGGGATGCCAACGGAGCTTCCTCTCTGGCCCTCCCCACAGGACAGAGGAGCTCTAGATATTTCATAATCCCACACTTTGTTATAACAGCTAAAAATCAGTGCCCCTCAGTTTCCACATCTATTTACAGATGTAATATCTGGGCTGCTGCCGACCCTGCGGGACCCTGGTGACCATTCTTCGCCCTACAGAAATGCAGTAACCTTGGATACTCAGAATTTCCCCATCCCCTGTTCCACTAGTCAGTTTCTGAAATGCACCACTTTTATATTCCAGTCTGTGTGTCCATTACTTTTATCAGAAAATCGCATCTGTCTTTATCTGCTAGTCAGGCTAGCACTCTGAGTTTTAAAGAAGTTATTTAACCTGTACTCATCTTGCCCCCTCTCTGCCCACCCCAATTCCATGCCGTTTTTCATTAGGGCATGGACCCCTCCCCAGTATGAGGGTTAAACTGCATTTGCATGAACTTTCTCCTGTTTTTATTTGATTTACTTCATTCCCACCACTAAACTACTGTCCAGACTTGCTTACTGGGTTTCTCCCTTTGTGTTTCAGGTAGAATGATACCCAGAGGCCTGCTGAAATTAAGATAAAACACACTGCATCTCTCACTCTACCTTTCCTCTGTGCAAAATGATAACATGTTCGATGACTTTTCTAGAGTTTCTTCCCGTTTATCTATAATATTGGAAAAATAATTTTTTGTAGCGTATAACTGGCTTTTCCTACCAGTCTGGTGATGAGCATGCCTAAGGAGAGAGAGAAAATATCCACTGTTGTTTTGGCGCTGTCTGTTAGTTACTGTAATGCACATTGTTATGTAATCATTTTTCATATGTAAATAGATGCTCAATGCTATCAAAGACTAATGTGATTATATCAAAGCTCTTTAGGTGAATTCCTTTTTCTGTTTGATTCTTGCCATTGCCTATTCTGTGGTTAAGAAAGAGTTTCAGTGCCCAACCGGTAGTTATCAATCAACAAATCACCAGAAAACTAACTTATTAGATTGTTTGTATCTTTTTATTATAGATATTGTGGTAGTGAAGAGGCATAAGGAGAAATATGAATATGACTGTACAAAAATGGAATCAATTTTAAGAAAAAATTTTAAATATAATATTTGAGGTGGAGAATGTATGCATATTGAATATAGATGGTTACAGGAACAACCAAGTCAAGAATTTATTCTTAAGGAATGTCAAGTAATGAAAATATATTTACAGCACTGGAATTCACTTTTGTAGAGAGTTATTGCCAGGTCCTTTGGCACAGATATATGAATGGAAACCTTTAGAAAGACTGTCAGTACTTCTTTATTATTTAAAGTTAGTATTATTGAAAGTATATAAAGTTTTATTATTGAAAGTTAGTAATCATTTTCAAAATGAAATCCTATGTGTATTCTACACTGTTTATGTGAAATAAATTTATTTCTCAGCATAACGACTAAACACACACATACACACAGAGCATACCAGTTAGTCCAGTTAATAATTGAAGAATATACATTATCAATAAAGAACAGGTGTTGTCAGCCTCTCCCAAAAGCACATTGGCCTCTAAGATTCATTTTAAGATGTGGGAACAAATGGCTAAAAAATAAGTTTATTTAAAAATGCTACAAGAGTAACCTTGTTTTTTTTTTAAACTGTAATCTAAAAAATACATTTTATCTGTAGTTTAGAAGGTTAGAAGTCATTCTGATAAAATATGAAAGAATTAAAGAAACAATGAAAGACAGGAAGAAACTTAAGTTGATGACTTCTGATATAACAGTGCTGATAACAGTGCTGTTACTTTTCTATTTCCTCAAAATTCTTCTTCTTTGTTTCTCTGTTTTCCCTCCTTTTAGCTTTATTTTGGTTTCCTCCATAGGGCCTTCCATTGTACAACATTTTTCCTACAACCATTTCCTATGAGAATTGCTTCTGCTTTTCAAGTTGGGAATTAAGTAAACAACGTGTTTTCTTAATTTTCCCTCTGTTCCTAAATTGAAGATTTTCTTTTCTGTTGGTGGTGGTGGCACGTGGTGTGCGCGGTTTTCTTCGGGCTTCATTTCTCAAGGTCTCCCTGTTACATAATTAGTACGTGTCCTGTGCCTCCTCGGTGGGAACTCTTGTTGAGCAGCCTAATCACCGTCTTACAAAGCCAGGCATGGGCCCCGGGATCTCACACTGACGGGGCATCCTCCTGCTCTGCCAGCCTATCAACCGGCCAGTTAGCATCCAAGTCGTTAAGGTTTTTTTCTTTCAGTAGGAATGACAGAACGTCTGCCTCCCTGCTTTTCTTTTCTTCTGATCTGAAGCTAAATTCAAGTTTGCATTAGCTTTTAATTCTCCCACTTAAAAGAGATAAGAGCAAATTCTTCACTGTCCAATTCCCCGGAAAAAAGAGGGCTGCTGGTGGTGGCTCAGTCAGTCCCTCTTGGACTGCGAATTCCTTCATGCTCTGTTTCCTGGTTACATCAACTATTTAGATTCCCTGTGCACTAGGGCTCTTCACCACTTCACGTGCTTCCCAGGCTAAACATTCCCTCCGGAGACCTAAATATTCCCAGGTAAAACACTCCCCCTGGAGACCTAAATATTCCCAGCTAAAACATTCCCTCTGGAGATCTGAATATTCCCAGGTAAAACATTCTCACTGGAGATCTAAATATTCTCAGGTAAAACATTCCCTCTGGAGATCTAAATATTCCCAGGTAAAACATTCCCACTGGAGATCTAAATATTCCCAGGTAAAACATTCCCTCTGGAGAGCTAAATATTCCCAGGTAAAACATTCCCACTGGAGATCTAAATATTCCCAGGTAAAACATTCCCTCTGGAGAGCTAAATATTCCCAGATAAAACATTCCCTCTGGAGAGCTAAATTATTCCTCTTTAGGTAGCAGAACACTGAGCTGTTCCTCTGTTTTCCCATAAACTAAAAGAATCTGAAAGTCACTCTTGGCACCCCTAGGAGAATACTGGTGACAGGATCTGAGGTCTGAATAGCATGCTGATGTTTTCAGAATCACCTTAGAAATATTTAAGAATGCCTTTGAGGTTTTTGGTGGTAAATTTTAAGACAAAATCATGTCAGGAAATATTCCTCAGAGCCTTTCCAATTTATGTGCAATATACTTTCAGAATGTTACATCTATAGGGTATGGTTAAACAGATTTTTTTAAAGGCTTCATTTCATTTCAGGTCGATATAATCCCTAATGCAAAATTCATCGAATTACTTGTAGAAGTTCATATACTTACTGGCAAAATTAAATATCAAAATGAGTTGATGACTGTTCTGTTTAACGTCTTCACAGTGTTTAGAAAGAGATCTAGTTATTTCAATATTGCTTATTCCAAATAAGCCTATATCAAAGAAAATAATATTCCCTGACAGTTGAATTGTGATTTCACCACACTGTGGTGTAGACATTTCAAAATTTTTCCTTCCTTGAATATGAAGTACAAATATGTCTTTTAAGTGGTGAATATTTATAATTGGGATTATATCATTTCTCTAAGCCTAAAAAAATGAGAAAAACAATTTCTTTTCATTCATGTAAATTCCCCATGTAACTGTTTGATCTGGTCTCTGAACTTTTTACCTGTATCCCCTGCATCCCTAGCCAGTTGCCCTTACCTTGCTGCCGAATAAAATACCTAACTTAACGTCTGCAGACAAATCTGCTCTCATACTCTATTCACTCCCTGGACACTGGTTTCTTAACTTTCTCACCTCCCCTGTATCAGCCAGGGTCCTGGGAGGAAGCCACACACTCCAAAGTATCAGTGAAGGGCAGTTTCAGGGCGGGAATACTGGGTGCACTTGTGATTGGGTTGAAGTGAACCACAAGGATCAGTGAGTCCAGTGTCCGGGGGCCAGCTTACCACCGCTGGGCGAGGGCTGTTCCCAGAGAGGAAAGGTCACCCGGGAGAAGCCCCTGCTTCGACCCCGTAGGAGGGGGAGCGGGGATTCAACACCCCTTCCTCACTCTGCCCCGTCTCTCCAGCTCCCTCAGTGGTGAAACCACACGAGGTCAGAGGGTGAAGGCACCTGTTGATGGGCCTGGTCCTCAGGGCACAGACTCGGAGTCAGGGGAGAGGGACGGAAAGTGGGTCCGAGTGGCCAACAGGTGATTCCAGGCCCAGTTCCTCTCCCAACTCAGCTGCCTGCTCCCAGTTATTTGAAGGCCTCGTGTTCACGAGAAGCCCACCAGCAGCAGATACTTGACTTAAAGCGTCCCACCCTCAGACCACCCGGTTCTGTGGCATCCGTTCAGTCACTCTTCCTAAAGCAGCAGTCTGTCCATCTCACCTGCGTGGAGACGTCCAGTCAACATACCTGGTCAGCTCTACCTTCAAAGTATATACTCAGATCTGACGAGTCCTCACTGATCTAGTGGAAGCACCTCTCTCCTCCTGTCCCACCCCTGCCTTCACACCGGCCTCCAACCCATCCAACATTCTACACTCCACACACCACTCACACTGTCCTTTAAGATGTGTGTCAGCTCAGGCCATAGCCTGCACAGAACCTCCAGCTGTTCCTCAGGGCACCGCGACGAAGCACGACGCTCACATGTTCAACAGTCCTGATCTCACTCCTGCCTGATTCAGCAGAACTCATCTGCCATGGCTCCCTCCCGAGCCCACCCTGGTCTTCTGGCTGTTCACCTGCACCACCCTGCTCAGCAACGGTGCTCTGGCTGCTACTGCTCGTTGGAGGAGCTGCCAGACAGCCCAGGGCTTGTCCTCATGTCACCAAGCTCTGCTCTCCGTGGAGACAGGTCCTGTCACTCCACCCTGAAGCCCCAACACACCCAGCCCTCTGCCCACTGCTGACCCTTTCCTCATTGTCCTCAACGCAACCTGGAAGAACAGCAAGTCTCAGATACCCTCGATTATAAGATGCACTATTTCCTGCAACACTGAAAAAGAAAATGAAAAAGTGGCATAAGGTCCTCTTATTAGTGACTGTAAGACACATCCCAAATCAGAGGTATTAAAACATGAATGTGGAAAAAATCCATGCCTCGGGAGCAATGAATTATGTTATGTTATTATCATTAGAATGTGAAATAATTCATTATTATTAACAAGGCAGGAAGGAAACCTTGCCTCTATGCCAGACCCTAACACGAAGTGGAGCTTTGGACAAAGTTGGGGAGAGCACCCCTACCCTCCTGGTTGATTAGAATGTAAAATCTCTGAGCACTCGTCCATTTGTAACTTCTATATCCGTAGCCAAGACAGTGCCTGGCACAAAACAAATACTCAGTGAATATTAATAAAATGAACTATTTAAATTTAGTCTAACATTTAGTGGTTTTAGCTATGTGGTTGTCTCATTTCCTTTTTTTACTTTTCTGTATCTTCTATATGTTTTATTATTGATAATAACAAAATTATAGAAGCATTGATTTTATATATTTCAAAGCAAAAAAACTGTGATGCTGTGTATAGTTCTATACACATGATGCCTTAGAAATGGTTTCAGAGTATAAGATTTTGTTTTCAATACATTGACGGTAAGCATTTTTAGGAATAAGTCTAAAAGGTGCTTCCTTTCCTTCTCAAAAGAAGGATTGTCAGTGGCTTTAGAATTTTTCCAGTATGCTCATATGTTACGATGAAGGGACGGTTATAAATGGAAAAACGGAGGTTATGCCTATTACTATTTTATTAGCCACTTTTTCTATTGTGCCTCAAAAAAATAACGTGAAGCTAAAAATGAGAAGGAAAAAAAATAACAGGAGAAGCAGACAGGAACACTGAAGGAAACAGCTTGAAAAACTGGCTTGTTCCTCATTTAAAGTGTAGAGCTTAATTCTTATTATGCTGTCATGCATCAAAAAGCTTCTAAGACTGAAATGCAAACTCCTTTGCTTTGCTTGATCCTCCTGGTAGGGAGGGGAAAAAAATCAAATGCTACTGTATGAATTTATCATCATATTGTTCAAGGAGAAAACTCATAAAAATCCTATCGGTTGCTCTCTTGGTCTGAAGTATCCTTGTCTAATACCATCATTTACTGAAGACAAGATAAGCATCCCGGATGACAGAGCCGGTCCTCACGTGTCAGCCTCGTTGCGTTATCCTGGTCTCAACTCAGGAAATTTCATCTGTGAGGCAGTTTGCTTTCACAGAAAACATACTCTTTGACAATTTATACAGTTCTGACTTTTCCTAGGGCTGAATTAGATAGGCTGTATGGCTTGTAAAAAGGGTTAACAAACATTTATTTCCATGGCACAATGGAGTAATAATAACAGCCTAGCAGATTCTAAAGCCCTGCTCAAAAAAATCCCAGTAAAAGCCTGGACTGAAGCAACTGGTCCTCAATGAAAGTTATTTATCCTTCGGCATAGATTACGTTCTTACATAATTTACCAAGATTACATAGTTCTTACATAGATTATATTCAGAATATAATATATACTATTACATATGCTATTACAATAATTAAATTTTATTGACAGCATTAATGTTTTCCTTTTATAATAACAGTAAAAAGGAAAACAAGGAAAGAATATCTTCCAAAACTGCCACTTTCTGCCACCAGCTAACTGATACTTATTTCCAAAACAAAGTAAGGCTTATATACACATAAGAATTAAGTATCAGTAGAACTTACTAAATAGAAAGGTTAGAGAGGTGAAAATGGAAAATGTGTGAATATTTAGTTTTTCCACCTGTGATTTGGTAAAAAATTACTGTGGGATTCCATTATTTTAAAACTAAACTTCGTATTTTAGGATTCACATCCAGCTGTAAGAAGTAATACAGAAAGATCCCGTGTAAACTTTATCCAGTCTCCCCCATGGTAACCTCTTGCCAAACTATCCTTTGATATTGAAACAGGCAAGACGCGGAACATTTTCATCAACACAAGGATCCCCACCGTTGACCTTTTATGGCTGCACTCACTTCTCCCCAGCCCCGACCCCTCCTTAAACCCTGACTACTACTAATTTGTTCTCTTTTCCTATGATTTTGTCATTTAAGAATGTCATAGACATGTTATAGTATGTTATCTTTGGGGGTTGTTTTCTTTTCTAGTCAGCATAGTCTTCTGGAGATTCATCTACTGGTTGTATGTATCAATAGTTTATTCCTTTTTTATTGCTGAGTAGTATTCCAAGACGTGGATGTACCATAATGTGTTTGATCATTTGCATGTTTAAGGACTTCTAAGTAATTTCCAGTTTTTCACTATTATGAATGAAGCTTTTATAAATATTCCTGTTTTTATTATTATATTATTATGTTGTATGAACATAAGTTTTCATTTCTCTGGGATAAATGCCAAGGTGTGCAACTGTTGTCATATGTTAGTTGTGTGTTTAGCTTTTTAAAAGAAATTGCCGAACTGTTTTCCAGAGTGGCTGCACCGTTTTACGTTCCCACCAGCAATGTTTGAATGATCTAGTTTCTCCACATCCTTGACAGCACTGGTGGTGTCACGATTTCTTTTTAATCACAGATATTCTGATAGGTGTGTACTATTTCATTTTTGTTTTAATTTGCATTCTCCTGACGGCTACTGATGTTGGACATCTTTTCATGGGCTTATCTGCCATCTATATACCTCCTTTGGTGAAAGGTCTGTTCATATATTTCGTCCATTTGTTAATTGTGTGTGTTTTATTGTTGAGTTTTGAAAGCTCTTCACATATTCTAGACATTTTATATATTCTAGACACTAGTCCTTTACCAGATATATGGCTTGAAAATATTATCTTCCACTCTGTAGCTCATCTTTCCATCTCCTTCATATGTTCTTTCGCAGAACAAAAGTTTTTAATTTTGATGAGATCTATTTAATCAATTTTTCCATTTATGGATTGCATTTTGGTGCCAAGTTTAAGAACTTGCCTAGTCTCAAATTGTAAAAACTACCTCCAATCTTTCTCTGATAGTTTTATAGCTTTACATTTTATATTTAACTTTTATCCCGTATGAGGCATTGGTGAATGTCCTTTTACGTGTGTATTTACATCCAGCTGTTCCAGTGCTATTTGCTGAAGGACTGTCCTTCCTCCACTGAACTGCATCTGCACCTTTGTCAACATTCAAAGGGTCTATTTCTGGGCTTTCCATTCCATTTCATTTACGTGTCTACCCTTCCACCAACACCACAGAGTCTGCATTACTGTAGCTTCATACTAAGCCTTCAAACTGGGGGGACTGTTTCTCCTGCTTTATTCTCTTCCAAAACTTTTTTAGCTATTCTAGTTCCTCTGCCTTTCCATATAAATTTTAAAATAATTTTGCCTGGACTTATGAAAAATCTTGCTGATATTGATAGCAATTGTGTTAAACCTGTTTATCAATTTGGGGACAACTGGCATCTTTAGTCTGAGTCTTCCAATTCTTGAACACAATTTCTCGCCATTATTTTGATCTTTGCTTGCTTTCAGCAGCATTGTGTGGTTTTCAGCATACAATCCTATACATGTTTGGTTAGATTACACCTAAGTATTTCATTGTTTTGAGTGATTGTAAATGGTGTGTTTGTGTGTGTTCTTTCACTATATAAGGGGCGTGAGTCACAGAATCGTTAGTTCCCCCGGAAGGACATAGATAATAGTGTCTGATGCATATTCCTAAGTGCTTTTAAAGAAAGCAGGCTCTCATCAAATAGAATTTGCTAACCAAAAGCACAGAGACCCCAGACCAGTTGGAACCAAAAGGTTGGTGATGTTTACTCCAGAAATACCACCCTATTACCTCACCACCAACCAAGCAGAGAATTCTGCACAAGCTGGTCACACATCCTGCAACCTCTCCCTCACCCTGATTTTAAAAATCCTTCCCTGGTGGGTCTTTTGAACACGAGCTGCCCATTCTCCTTACTTGGCCACACTTTCCTTCACCACAACCTGGAGACAGTAGATGCACTTTACTGGGTACGAGTGAGCTGACCTCAGTTTGGTTCCGTAACAATTTCACAGAAATTTCTCGGAAAGAGGAAGTAAGTTACCACAGAGAGTAACTTAAACACATAGTTCAAAGCAGGTGCAGCCAAGTCTCTGTAGCTCCCGTGTTCATAGCGTTTTTATACACAATTTTTCTTTTTTTCTTTTTTTTTAACAGAGCAGAGACTTCATGAAACCAGGATGATGAATCTGTTCATCACAGACAATAAAAGAGAAAGCCTGGAGAAAAGAATACCAGTTGGGAGACAGCTGCCATAACCTAGGTGGAAATACATGGCAAATGGTGAGGACGGGAGAAACAAGGCCGTGTAGCAAGGGAGGGTTTCTAATTTATTTTAATAAAATCCGCGAGAATAAGAGCAAAGCAATGTAAATAGTAAAGGAATAAACTTTGAGGAAACACCAAAAAAAATAACACCAGTGGCAACTGAGGGATCATATCCTTGAACAAAAGAGTATTCAACTGGGTATGCTATAGAAAAAGAAAAAGCATAATATTTAGATCCATCATTTTGCCTCTAAAGGAGACTGCAGGTGGAGGAAACAATGAAATCACTTCTTGTTCTGAGCACTCCAGTGGGAACAAGCAATGTAATGGAAAGTCAGAAATACTGTCCCAGACCTGGATTGATAATTACATTTTTGACAAGAAGCGAACAGTTTGGAAAGATAACAGTAAAGTTGAAATGGACTAAAAAAACTACTTTGAAAAGTTTGTTGTAATAGAATTGACTTCAAGAAAGGGAACAGCCACAGCCTTAGGGAGGAAAAGAAAAGAGGAGGAGGGGGAAGAAAACTGTCAATGTGAATTTTAAAGCATTATTAAACCACAGAAAAAAGAGAGACTACCTGAAATAAAAAACACTTATAAATCATGTTACACGAGCTATTATAAAATTAGTTCTCCTTTCCTTTCTAGAGAATACCCCTTGAGGTAAACTGTTTATTTAACTAGGCTGTTTGTAAAACACAGCTTCCAACTGAGGACCCTTTTATAGACTTTCATGTGCTTTCATATCTATTTATGCAATTTATCCAGACAAAATCCCAGTTATGATTATCCCCACTTCACAGATAATCAAACTGTTATTCAGATGATTAGTGATTAGCTCATGGCCATGCTGGAAACGAAAAGCAACGTCTAGGTTAAAATGCTGGTAGTCGTAGTTTAAACTGCACATGCAAACCAAGTGTTCTAATGAAGGTTTCACACTGTATAGATACAAGGAAAGCTGTTTACAATATATATATATTGTAAAAAGTTAAAAAAAAAAAAAAAGAAACAGGAAGATATGCCATTTTTGAAACTGTTTTACTTATAATGTACAAAAATACATGTGATGAATCTAGACTTTGGAATTCTGATATCTATTAGATAGAACTTGCTGGAAATATAAAACTGTGTTAGGGCTTCCCTGGTGGCGCAGTGGTTGAGAGTCCGCCTGCCGATGCAGGGGACATGGGTTCGTGCCCCGGTCCGGGAAGATCCCACATGCCACGGAGCGGCTGGGCCCATGAGCCATGGCCGCTGAGCCTGCGCATCCGGAGCCTGTGCTCCACAACAGGAGAGGCCACAACAGTGAGAGGCCCACGTACCGCAAAAAAAAAAAAAAAACCTGTGTTAGTTGTGCTCAAGTTATGAATTTTGAATTCTAGCTGGTATCCTTAATGATCCTTCTTCTAACTTTAAGAACGTGTGGAAAAATCACAGCACCAACTGTGGTGGAGGAAACAAGGAAATAATTAGTCTGCTGTCTGCACATAATGACTTGTTAGTAAAACAGTTGAAGATGTAAAGAATAAAAAAATTGATGAAATGTGAGCTCATTTTCAGGAAGGTAGAATATTCTTAATGAAGTTAAAATGCTGCATTACATCAGCTGTTATATTTTGAGTACCTCATTACTAAAAGGATTTAGAAAACATCAAAAGAGCAATAGAAATGATCAAAGAACCGCAGGCAGTGACAGAAAAAATGAAAGGATCTCCATGGAGGAAAAAAAAAATGATGTACAAAAGTCACTCTGAGTCTATCAAACACAAATTAGTGAAAAACAGTAGCATGATTTTTTTCTCATGACACAATTTCAATAGAATTAAATATTTCAATGAAAGAAGAATGCTAATTTTAGCACTGTAGATGAATAGTTGAGTCCCAGAAAAAAAAAAAAATGAGTGAACCAAAGAGGGAAAAAAAAAGAGGAGGATGGCTTAGGTTTCGTGCAAAGATAAACTACATCAGGTGGTATTTGAGGAAGAAGTGGTAAACAAGGTATTCTTGTAAGAGGGGTTCATGTCAGGAGGGCTTAGAAATCCATGGTAAAGGGTTTGTTTGTAGCACTGTAGGCAATGGAGAACAGACATCTATAACGGAGGAGTGAAAAGGTCAGCGGTTTCTGCAGGATCATATACTGAATATCTTATCTTATGGCCTCTTTTTAAAATGTGTTTTTTCTTTGCTGCTCAGGTTCTCCTTTGGAAACTGCTCTTTGCTCAGTTCCTGTGATTTTGGTGGTACCATCAACTGTGCATCTTCACCTACCATCCCTGACTCACCACCACCACCACCAACTGTGCAGCCTCACCTACCATCCCCAAGTCAGTGACCACAGGCAGCTCAGAACGGACAATCAGATGCTTCATGCCTTTGGACACATAACCCAGGCAGCACCACTCCATCATTTTGGGGATTGAGATGGATGCCATAGAAAGAATCTTCACTCTTGGTTTTCTGAGACCATGAATTATAAGAACAATACAAGCTCAGAGGAGCTGAAAGCCATGTTTGTTTTATTTTTTTCTGTCACATACAGAGACATGAAGCCTGAGCTTCCTGAGAATGAAGCCATATGCAAGCAAAGCAGAGCTAAGAAACCGAAAAGGTCCTGATGATGCCCTTGGATAATCCTGAAGTAGGTTAGGGATGAGTCTCTCCATTGTAACCAACAGAGTTTGTTTCTTTTTTTTTAAATAATAGAGATGGAATAATTTCAAAAAATAAGATTGAAGGCTAAGAGAGCAATTAGAATGACACCGTCTTAGTCTACGTGAGAGGTTATGGGAACCTGAATTGGAAGGGTAGATCATAAGGACAGAAAAAAACAAGAAAAACATATTAGTGTCTGTTGATGGAGCTGCCTCTGAAGAGGGATAAGTAGATTGAACGTGAGACTCTCCTGGGACGAGAGTTGTCCACTCACCTTTCCCTGAGGCCGACAGGAAGGAGGAAAGGTTGGAGCAGATGAAGATGTCTGTGGAGGAGGAAAGCTGAAAAATTTCTTAAAACAGGAGACTTCCCCCCTGACATGTAGGAGAAAGGGGTTGCTGTATATCTCATTAGTGAAGGTTTGAAGGAAAGCAAAGGTTTGCAGTAGCTGCTCTGAGTCCATAGGTTCTAAGTAGAAGGACTTCATGCCCTAGAGATGGTGAGTCAGGTGGGGTAGCGGCAAGAGGACCAGAGGGTGGTCAGGACCTTAGTGCCCAAAGCACCTCTCCCAGGCAGAGCCCCAGCTGCACACCCACAGCAAAGGGAGTCATGGTGGAGATTATACGTTGATGCTTCAGGCAATAATTACCAACTTCCTGAGTCTTATTTTTACAAAATAGAGTTTGGGGGATGACTTTCTCAACTGTCCACTAACTTTGGAAACATCATTCAGACATAATTTTTATTCCAAAAGAAGATCCTCTGCTAACATTAATAAACCACCTTCCCCAAAGAGAAAATGCAGGAAATGGGATGAGAACCAATCACAATGAACTTGAACAACTGTATGTAAACAGAAATCAAAGACATGTTAGGAGAAGAGTGGAAGAGTTTCCTTCAACTGAAACGGGAAAGGGTCACAGACACATTTGCTTTCTCCTCCTCGTCTCCCCGTCCCAACACTCAAGGGCTACACAGCATGAGGCAGTGTTGGAAGAACTCATAATGGAATTAGCCTTTGGGATTGCTTCATGAAATTAGGAAAGTGAATCAGTTTTTAGATTATTTGCATTGAAATGGTATAAATCTGAATAATTTTAGAGGAAAGTTGAAATTAAATGGGCTTATTTTGAGAAATAACTTGAGAGACTGAGTTCAGTGCCTTCGCTTTTAAAACACTGAATTCTAACCAGCAAGCTCTATGTTTCTACCTTTCTCCCATTTCCTTGTTTCTATGCTTTTCTATTATGCTCTCATGTACAACTGGTTGGTTTTACCCAAGTCACACACCACCCCAAGATTCTTCAACACCTAAGTATATAAAGGGTTGGGAAAGCGAAACTTTTATTTTTTATTCTATCTTTTCTCTATAGCAAAGAATAAATAAGCAAAAGGATTCATGTGAGAACAGAGCAAATCATATTTTAAGTTGGAAAGTTTCAAATTATCTCCAATATTCAGAACTTTATGAAATCCCCATTGCCCTGGTCTAGGACTGCTGTGGCCCCTAGGAATGCTTCTAACGGAGAGGAGGCGCCCGGTGCTGGCTGGCCGGGGAATCAGTTCTTCATCGTCTACGCAGTGGTCAGGAGCCTAACCTTGTTGTGAGTATATGACCTTCAGAAAACCATCTGATTTTCATTTTCCTCCACATGTCCTGCATGTCAGCACTTACTCCAATGACAGAAAGTAACTGCAGGCATGTGCCCATCAGCCCCCCTCCAGCTCTGGGGAGACCACGCGGCTCAGCCCTCCACTGCCTGCCTGGCCTCGTGATCAACCTCCATCATGACCTAACTGTGATCCTTCAGAACAATTTTCTTCCCACCTGAGTATATGGTTACAAACACGCCTCTCCTATGCTCTGATAAATGTAGGGACTGCTCAGCATTTAAGGGTGTCTGAGAAGCTTCACCACAAGCTTTTGTGTGATCTAGTTTGGTTCAATTTTATACTAGGCGCTACTGAATTGTCCTCTACTATATTGAAAATGCAGCTATGTTCTCTCCTTATTTCCACCTTGGCATTGAAATATTCCCAGTGGAGGATTTTAATTCAAGAAGGCAATGCTCACATGCCGTTTGTCTTGCTAATTGTTCCTGGAGTCAGTTTCCCATAGAAACCAAATATTCATAGAACTGTTGTCTTATATCTTTTTCAGAGCTGGGAGAAAAGCCCGCAAATGCTCTGTTCCTACCACTCATCATAGAGGAGGGTCTTAAAGGCCAGGGAAAGTCAAGGAAAGTCTAGCAAGACTAAAACTGAAGCCCAGGTCTCTTGGCTACAGCTCCATCCACTAGCTTGTTCCATATGTGGTCCTGCCACTCCTTCCAGACCTTTCTGGCCCAGATATAGAGCGGCCTCGCTCCTCGGCTAGTTTTTCTCTTCATCAGTCTCTCTTTGCACTAACTTCCTTTCTGCTCACTCTGAATTCCCAATAGAAAAGGCCAAAAAACATGGAGCTATACATGCTGCCAGGTTAAGAAATATATCTAAAAGAAAATACGTTTGAGCTGAATCATAAAAACCCTTCTGTGATGAAAGGCCCAGCCTGGCTTAGAAACATGAGCAAATGTATGTGGATTAAACAATGCAGGATGTACGGAGAGAAAAGAGTGGGTCCATTGCTAATTTTAAATCAGTCATGCAAAATGTGATCCATTTTCAAATCAACACACTTTAGTAATTCCACCTAGGACTCCAAAAGTAGACTTTCTGAGGTCATTAAAATTCTAAAGGAAGCAGGAATATGGAAGAAAAAAAAACACACAGATTGTGGGGAAATTGAAGAACAAAGGGATATATGACTTTGTGGCCCATTGTATCTTTTTTTTTTAATTAAAAAAAATGTTTTTTATCTTTTGGCCGCACCACACAGCATGTGGGATCTTAGTTCCCGGACCAGGGATTGAACCCGTACCCTCTGCAGTGGAAACGCAAAGTCTTAACCACTGGACCGCCAGGGAAGTCCCATTGCATCTGACTCTAGAATCCAAGTGGTGGGGAGGTCAGGGTATGTTGTCAGTCAAACATTCAGGACACAGGAGAAGCAGGGAGGCAGCAAAGGTGGCTAGAAAAAAAATATAGCCACTTCATTTTACCTAGAGAGCTAAACATGTCACCTAGAGGTCCCCCTTAGTTTCGGTTACTCCTCACCCTCTTTTGTCCATGAGAAACACCACTCACAGCATGTCATTCTGCCAACATGAAGACACAGATAGGAACTGTCTCCCAGCAAGTCTGCAGTAATGGCCTCAGAGAGCCCTGAACCCCAGATCACTTCCACGATGCCCTAACTCAGGTTACTGTGAGAGTGAAGCCTAATCTGTGAGGATCAATGTTAAGAAGGGAGAGTGGGATGCAGCCGCAGCTGAGGGGCCCCTAACCCTAGAATTTAAAAGTCAAATTTCTACATTAGCCTTTCATGCGCTCACGCTGCACCACCCGCTCTACCAGCTCCTCCATGCGGATGTATTTAAATATTTAATAATGGCTGATCCCACGGTATGAAAAGGAGACAGTATTCATAATTCACTTATGACATGGAACTGAGGAAAAAAAATAGAATTTTGGAGTAAATGGTGCTCCTGATACAACACGGCCGGTCGTGAGTGTTCGCATATCTTAACAACACTAACCCATCCAACAAAAGAACGAGGAATTATCTTAAACTCAACACTATTCTAGTAGGTAGTTTTGTTGCTGTCATGTGTTTGGTTTTTTTTATTTTGTGTTAATAATATCCTATGTTAATATTATTAGTCTGTAGGTAGAACAACTGAACATGGGTTGGGTCAGTTTGGAAGATTCAGAAGCAAATGGAAGAAAACAGCAAACAAACAGAACCAGATGATTTCAGCCTCAAACACTCAATTATTAATATGTCAGGCTATTAAATGGTTTAAATTTAAATGTCTAACCAAATTATCAGTATGTTTTGCTTTCTAAACATAACTTCTCTATTATAATACAGCTTATATAATTTTTTAATTTCATTAACCACAGCTCTGAGAAAATTCATACCCAAGAGTTATTATACAGATTTAATTTTTATATTCACCTCTACTAGTAATCTTGGTAAAATGAAAGAGAGCCATCTGATGAAGAGGCTTCTAATAATGCTGAAATGAGAGATCTTTTAGCTGAGATGCCATTTTTCTAATTTTGCTACATTAGTTTTTACACACATTACTTCGCTGCTCATTTATAAGAATAATATATAAATATTCTCTAGAAGAGCTTTGCAAAGGTAAAGTCGCAATATAATCATGGTTTTCTTCTCCTTCTTTAAACTCACTCTGTTCTAAGATCTTTATATGACTCTCACTGTCTATAAAATAATGTCTTAAAATGAGGTTTTGGTTTTTTGCAGTTAAATGTATAAACTACAGAATTAACAACCCAAAGGAGGCAACCAGGGTTGTTAGAAGCAGCACGCATCCATGGAGTCGTTTCTACAAACCATAAGAATTTCTCTTGTAACTCCTGTTTTTAGCACACACACAAAAATACTGCATAGTTCTAATAAAACTGGGCAACTCTCAACAGGGCCAGCTCCACGCAAACTGACTGCTGATTCCACTGTCGGCCGTCTAGTAAGCCTCTGATCGAGAAGTTCACTTATATGCTCAACATAAACCCAGTCACGCCCTAACTCATAGTCCTGGAGAAAAAAATACCTACTAGAAAAAATTCAATGAATCACTACTTATTCCTAGCAAATAATAGTTTAGTCTCAACATTTTCAGATATTGTACATACATATACAAACATAAACATTACATATATAATGTATATATATAACATATATAAACATTACACAGTAAATGTTCAAAATTAACCATTCCCCAAATACCCACTTACACATGACTCCTTTTGCAATAGTAAAAATGAAAACAAACTAATGTCCAGGGAAAAGCCTCTGCCCGTGGACCACACTCAAGATGGGTCTTAATGGACAGCGAGGACATTCCTGGGTGGAGAGAGTGTTTGGGGACCCTCAAGGGAGAGAATCACACAAGCACTGATGGGAGAAAGGGCGTGACGTGCAAGGTACAAGTGTGGCCTCAGCTCAGCGCAGAGGCAGCCGTCTGGAGAGGATGAGGATTTTGTCTCATCTGCTGTGCTTGGGCCATGTGGAGGGCAGGCCAGGTGCAGGTACGGAAGGCCATTCAGTCACCAGGCAGAGAACGGAATGGGAAGACAGGAGAGAGGTGTTAACACACTCCGTCTGCTGGCACTGGTGGGGCACAGATCCTGTGATGGACATTCCAGGATTTGTATACCCGCTCCTTCTCACAGAAACGTCCCTGCGATGCAGCCTCAGCGTCACAGACCCACAGACCTTACACACCCCACTGTCTTGTACCCTACCAAGGGCCCCAGCTGACCTGAACCCACATGCAGAGTGAGAAGCAGACGACACCCATGAAAGGTCTAACCGCAGACACCTTGGGAATTTGTGCAGAAATCATCCTTCTGGCATTAGGGGAGCCACCTAGACCAGCAGAGGCGGAAGCCAAAAAATGGCCATGAGTATGTATTGTACGTTTTTCTAGGAGAGGCCAGTTAGAATCCTAGAGAAGTCATGCCCAGGTTGGGAGAAGTGACGGTGTGTGGGGCAGTGGATCTCTGGGTACCACCCACATCCCTGCTTCAGAATCAAGGCACTCAGCCTCTCAGCTGCCGGAGCTCACAGCTGCATCCCTCTCCAGGAATCAAGTCAAAGAGGGTTGTGCCCGCTCCCTGGGGGCAGCCCTCATCAATGGCTAATGGTACCAGCCCCGCCCTCTTGCTTCAGTTTGGGAACTCTGAAGGGCTGTCCCAGCTCCCAAGGTTTCCCTGGGTTCGGCCAGGGTACCAGGCGTACCTGAGCACTGCTCAGCTTCTCCCTCTGCCCCATTCTGTTTCCTTCTCTTCCTTGCAGGTATTTCAAAGTGTTCCCCTCATACACCCTCCCAAACAAATCCAGCTCAGAGTCAGCATCCAGCACAAAGGTTAATTTGTCATAGATTTAAATCAGGTCTTTGAAAACATTTTTAAATACACTTTAGATACAAGACCATATTGGTTGTGAAAAAGGAAATACACATTATAAATCCTTGGTGGGTTCAACTTGGATTTTGCTCAAAATTAAAACAAAAGTTTACATGAAGCTATTTCACATGACTTTACTTCGTCTTCAGGGTTTTAGGCATCACTCTGTTACTGGCAGGCATGTTCCTGCCTGACCTCGTCTGAGTATCAGCTTCAGGCTACAAGGCCAGGGCCATGGGCTCACTTTCTGTGTGGACCAGCGGGATTTCCTATGTTCAGTGGTCACACACAGACTGCACCTTCAACTCCACTTGGACCCCTTTTAAATGTGCAATTACTCACACAGAGGGCCAGGAAGGGTCTGTGCCTAGCAGCTGGAGCAAATCCAACCATTCAAGTAGAGAAATAGTGTGTTGGTCACGGTTCTTCAGAGAAACAGAATGAATAGGATATTTCTATCTTTATCTCTGTCTCTATCCCCACATCCACCTCCAACTCTATCTATCTATCTACTTAGCTATTGAAATTAATTTATTATAAGGAATTGGCTTATATGATTATGGCAAGTGAGGTGTCCAGACCCAAGAGAGCCAGTGGTGTAAGTTCCAGTCCAAATCTGAGATCAAAGGCAGGAGATGCCCAATGTTCTAGCTCAAAGACAGGCAGAGAGAGCAATTTTTCTTCATTCAGCCTGTGGTTCTATTCAGACCTTCAACTGATTGGATGAGGCCTACCCACACTGGGGAGGCTGATCTGTTTTACTCAGTCCACCCTTTCAAATGTTCACCTCATCCAGAAACAGCCCTGCAGACACACCCAGAATAATGTTTGACAAAATGTTTGGGCACCCTGTGGCCAGTCAAGCTGACCCATAAAATTAAACCATCACGAGTATCTCAGAGATTAAACAACCTTGATACTGTAACAGCAATGCTGTCCACCAAGAATGAAGAGGGCTTCCCTGGCGGTGCAGTGGTTGAGAGTCCGCCTGCCGATGCAGGGGACACGGGTTCGTGCCCCGGTCTGGGAAGATCCCTCATGCCGCGGAGCGGCTGGGCCCGTGAGCCATGGCCGCTGAGCCTGCGCGTCTGGAGCCTGTGCTCCGCAATGGGAGAGGCCTCAGCAGTGAGAGGCCCGCGTACCACAAAAAAAAAAAGAATGGAGAAGAGATGCTGTTCTCTGAACTAGATAATATTTCCCCCTCTTCAGTGCATCACGAACACCTGGGATCACAGATGACAGACTGAGACACCTAAACTGATCTTTACCACTCCTTTATCAGTGTGTTCACAGGACCTAGGAGACAATTCTGTTTCTGGTATCAAACGGTATTGTTGAGCTCAACTTTTATTGAAACAATTCTTAGCATGAGCCTAAAATAGGTCTTGTTTTACCACACAGCAGCACATCACAGGGAACATTTCCTTTAATTTACCCCCTGCTAAAATTTAAATAGCTATGGTAAATTATATAAAACATGATTTGTGGAAATCAGTTCATCCACATGTGTAATGAAGTCTAACTGAACGCTATTTTTGTGATGAAAAATGATCCAAAGTTAACCGACTTAACTATAGAGAGTGAAGCCATAAAAATGCAGGGCTGCCAGCATTGCAAACTCGTATTTGTTTGAATATCCAGACGTTATGTGCTTGCTTCTTGTCAACCTTCCTCAGTGCTAGCAGAGACAGTGGTCGTGGAAAGCCCACCCCTGAATTGAGATTTTGTTTTCCTTTCTCTTCTATTGAATAAAAACAATCTGCTGTAATATATAATGTATGTTATTTTAAATTTATATAATCTCGGGCTTCCTTGGTGGCACAGTGGTTGAGGGTCCGCCAGCCGATGCAGGGGACACGGGTTCGTGCCCCGGTCCGGGAAGATCCCACAGGCCGCGGAGCGGCTGGGCCCATGAGCCATGGCCGCTGAGCCTGCGTGTCCGGAGCCTGTGCTTTGCAACGGGAGAGGCCACAACAGTGAGAGGCCGGCGTACCGCAAAAAAAAAAAAAAAGTATATAATCTCAAGCTCTATTACATTATTATAATATTTTAACAAGAATCCTTCTGTATTACTAAATGTAAGATTGGTTTACAAAATTTGTTTTTGATCCTCAGTGTTTACCTTATATACGATAGGAATTTTGAAATATAAAGTAGAAAAACTATGCACTAAGCGAGATAGCTTTCTATATATATCATTCTATTACATATATATATTAATTATACATATATGTGAGTTACATATATATGACTTATATATGTATGAATTATATATGATTTATGTATTTATGAATTATATATATTATATGCAATTTTATAATATATAACAATTGTATATTATATACACCTTAGGTTTTACACAGTTTATTTAATAGATGAGTAGTATTGCTTATACAGTTATATTATAATTATTTACATCATATTTTTTACCTTTTGGGTTTTTGAGTAGATTATTTGGAATTAAATATTTTCATATGTAAAAAGGTTTTAAACAAATAAAACCCACCTCTTTTTTTTTGTGTGGTACGCAGGCCTCTCACTGTTGTGGCCTCTCCCATTGCGGAGCACAGCTTGCCCAGCTAAGTGGCCCAGTGAGGACCCTGGGTATTCTGCCTTCAGAGCCTGTATGCTAAACTATCACAGTGGTGTTAGTTAAAATCACGCAATATCAAAACCTAGAAAGTGAAACCGTGTGTAACTATCAGCTGTATATATTTTCTGAAAATACAATACACAACAATATTTTCAATCAAATAGTGTAATTATTTATGTATTTGATGCTCACCTTCACAAATGGTTTTTATTTTATCTCCAACTGATAGCTAATATAGCACTCTGGAAATAACAGTTTCGAGAATGTCTTCTTTTTTTAAATTAATTAATTTATTTATTTTACTTTATTTCTTTATTGACATATAGTTGATTTACAATGTCATGTTAGTTTCAGGTGTACAGCACAGTGACTCAGTTATATGTATGTATATAATATATAAAATATTGAGTATAGTTTCATGTGCTATGCAGTAGGTCTTTGTTGTTTATCTATTTTGTACATAGTATTGTGTATATGTTAATCCCAATCTCCTAATTTATCTCTCCCTCCCCCTTTCCCTTTGGGTAACCATAAGTTTGTTTTCCACATCTGTGACTCTACTTCTGTTTTGTAAATAAGTTTATTTGTATCTTTTCCTTTTAGATTCCACATATAAGTGATATCATATGATATTTGTCTTTCTCTGGCTTACTTCACTTAGTATGATAATCTCTAGGTCCATAGGATGTCTTCTTTTGATATATTCTCTCAATTTTTAAAGTTCTCAAATCTTATATTAGTCCTCATTTTAATTATCTTTTTAACTACAGAATATTGTTCTGTCAAAAATAATAAATGGCTTTGAACTGGCAGTTTCTCAAGGACTGACAGCCATCCACATTTCCATGACATTTTAGGTTGTAGCCACTAATAGGCTATCGAGACTGTTAACAGAATACTAATTAGAAGTAAATGTGATTATAATGAATACTGTATGGTCTTTCAAACTGAAACAGGAAGGAAGAACATTTGTATTGTAACTGAGGAGACTGACATCCCTTAGTAGTTAAGGATCCTCAATCCAGAAGAGATGCTCCTCTCTCGAGTCTTTATCCTAGTCTGTATGATATGTATCTTCAAACTGCATGACTTAATTTACTGTCATTTGCCCTGTTGGGAAGTGTCTGGTATTTCACGGATGCATTTAGATTCTACCAAAAGCAGTAGCCAGTGCAGGTCATGTGGAAAGGATTATATCTCTGCTGTGCTTTCTTAAATAAGGCACAGTCATGTAGAAGTTCAATTAAAGGTCAACTCTAAAAACCCAAATGTCAGAAGTATTCAGCAATTATCTGTGCATTCAAGTCCTAACCTTTGCATGGGATGTAAATACCATTTTTTCTCGTAGCATTTCTTATTAAAAAAGAGTCATGAAGTCCCCATCGCAGCCCATGTCTCCAGCAAGGAGGAGTCTTTCACACTTTGTATATAAGGACACTCCTGTGGAGCCCCCTCGTCACCACAGGACTTTTCAACGCTGTGACTATTATCCTTCATCCCACAAGGCAAGGGTGTAGCCCTGTTATGCTGCCTTCACTGTTGGACTCATGACACCATCACCTACCATCTTTATTGTTTTGACGTTGGGAGACGCTTTTAATTACCTGCCTCATTGGCTTGGTATGCAGTAACCACTAGCTGCTTTTTTTCCAGCTCCTGACTACCCTACAGTGGACACTTGGAAGACAAGAGCATACTGTTTCTTTATTCAAATTCACAAAGTAAAACTGAAGAAAATAAAATCCCAGCTCTCCAGATTAATATTTCTTTCATTTTCACTTATGTATGCACACATCTGTCATGTCAAAGATTTCAATGAACTCTGTAATTAATGAAGAAATCAGTAAGATATTTAACAAACTGCTCTGAAGGAGAATTCAAAGAAAATGCATATATAGACCGTTAGCAACACGGAAACAAAATTGCTGATAGATGCAGAAGTCTTCAATATCCACAGGGTAATAATCCACTGCATCTCCTCCCATGTCACTTTCCTAATTTTTCCCAACAATAACTTACAAATTATTTTTCTTAGTAACAGTTCCCCTACAGTAAAATAATCCAAAAAAAATAACCACCAATTTTATTGTATTACTGTTCTTTTAAATTTGTTACTTCCTTAGAATTTTGAAACTTAAGGAAAGTATCTAAAGTTTTGACAATTTAAGTAGTTATGTGGGGACTTCCCTAGTGGCACAGTGGTTAAGAATCCGCCTGCCAATGAAGGGGACATGGGTTCGATCCCTGGTCCGGGAACATCCCACTTGCCACAGAGCAATGAAGCCCATGCGCCACAACTACTGAGCCTGCACTCTAGAGTCCGCGAGGCACAACTACTGAGCCTGTATGCCACAACTAATGAAGCCTGTGCGCCTAGGGTCCGTGCTCCGCAACAAGAAATGCCACCTCAATGAGAAGCCCGTGCACCACAACAAAGAGTAGCCACCATTCACCACAACTAGAGAAAGCCTGCGCACAGCAACAAAGACCCAAAGCAGCCAAAAATAAAAATGAATTAATTAATTTAAAAAAAGTTATGTGGAACATATATTAATGTTTTATTCTGAATTTTCTTAGATTATAGTTTATCATGAGCCATTTCTTTCAAATAATAGATCTTGTGTGTGTCAGTAAAAATTCTGTTTAAAAATTGTCTGTTTACCAGTCCCTCCCATCAGGAAATTTACACAAGCCTCTTATATAGCCTCATCCACCAGAGGGCAGACAGCAGAAGCAAGAAGAACTACAGTCCTGCAGGCTGTGGAACAAAAACCACATTCACAGAAAGATAGACAAGATGAAAAGGCAGAGGACTATGTATCAGATGAAGGAACAACACAAAACCCCAGAAAAACAACTAAATGAAGTGGAGACAGGCAACCTGTCAGAAAAAGAATTCAGAATAATGATAGTGAAGACAGAATAACTGAGGCAGAAGAATGGATAAGTGACCTGGAAGACAGAATGGTGGAATTCACTGCTGCGGAACGGAATAAAGAAAAAAGAATGAAAAGAAATGAACACAGCCTAAGAGACCTCTGGGACAACATTAAACCCAACAACATTCGCATTATAGGGGTCCCAGAAGGAGAAGAGAGAGACAAAGGATCCGAGAAAATACTTCAAGACATTATAGTCGAAAACTTCCCTAACATGGGAAAGGAGCTAGCCACCCAAGTCCAGGAAGCACAGTGAGTCCCATACAGGATAAACCCAAGGAGAAACACGCTAAGACACATAGTAATCAAATTGGAAAAAATTAAAGACAAAGAAAAATTATTGAAATCAGCAAGGAAAAAACGAAAAATAACATACAAGGGAACTCCCATAAGGTTAACAGCTGATTTCTCAGCAGAAACTCTACAAGCCAGAAGGGAGTGGCATGATATACTTAAATTGATCAAAGGGAAGAATCTACAACCAAGATTCCTCTACCAGGCAAGGACCTCATTCAGATTCGATGGAGAAATCAAAAGCTTTAAAGACAAGCAAAAGCTAAGAGAATTCAGCACCACCAAACCAGCTCTACAACAAATGCTAAAGGAACTTCTCTAAGTGGGAAACACAAGAGAGGAAAAGGACCTACAAAAAAAACCCCAAAAAATTAAGAAAATTGTCATAGGAACATACATATCGATAATTACCTTAAACGTGAATAGATTAAATGTTCCAACCAAAAGACACAGGTTTGCTGAATGGATACAAAAACAAGACCCATATATATGCTGCCTACAAGAGACCCACTTCAGACCTAGGGACACATATAGACTGAAAATGAGGGGATGGAAAAAGATATTCCATGCAAATGGAAATCAAAAGAAAGCTGGAGTAGCTATACTCATATCAGATAAAATAGACTTTAAAATAAAGAATGTTACAAGAGACAACGAAGGACACTATGTAATGATCAAGGGATCAATCCAAGAAGAAGATATAACAATTATAAATACATATGCACCCAACATAGGAGCACCTCAATACATAAGGCAACTGCTAACAGCTATAAAAGAGGAAATCAACAGTAACACAATAATAATGGGGGACGTTAACACCTCACTTACACCACTAGACAGATCATCCAAAATGAAAATAAATAAGGAAACACAAGCTTTAAATGACACAATAGACCAGAAAGATTTAATTGATACTTATAGGACATTCCATCCAACACAGCAGATTACACTTTCTTCTCAAGAGCACACGGAATATTCTCCAGGATAGATCACATCTTGGGTCACAAATCAAGCCTCAGTAAATTTAAGAAAACTGAAATCATATCAAGCATCTTTTCTGACCACAACGCTATGAAATTAGAAATGAATTACAGAGAAAAAACCATAAAAAACACAAACACATGGAGGCTAAACAATACATTACTAAATAACCAAGAGATCACTGAAGAAATCAAAGAGGAAATCAAAAAATACCTACAACCAAATTACAATGAGAACAAGAAAAATCTCAAGTAAACAATCTAAACTTAAACCTAAAGGAACTAGAGAAAGAAGAACAAATGAAACCCAAAGTTAGAAAAAGGAAAGAAATCATAAAGATCAGAGCAGAAATAAATGAAATAGAAACAAAGAAAACAATAGCAAAGATCAATAAAACTAAAAGCTGGTTCTTTGAGAAGATAAACAAAATTGATAAACCATTAGCCAGACTCATCAAGAAAAAGAGGGAGAGGACTCAAATCAATAAAATTAGGAATGAAAAAGGAGAAGTTACAACAGACACCGCAGAAATACAAAGCATCCTAAGAGACTACTACAAGCAACTCTATGCCAATAAAATGGACAACCTGGAAGAAATGGACAAATTCTTAGAAAGGTATAACCTTCCAAGACTGAACCAGGAAGAAACAGAAAATATGAACAGACCAATCACAAGTAATGAAATTGAAACTGTGACTAAAAATCTTCCAACAAAGAAAAGTCCAGGACCAGGTGGCTTCACAGGTGAATTCTCTCAAACATTTAGAGAAGAGCTAACACCCATCCTTCTCAAACTCTTCCAAAAAATTGCAGAGGAAGGAGCACTCCCAAACTCATTCTATGAGGCCACCATCACCCTGATGCCAAAACCAGACAAAGATACTACAAAAAAAGACCAATATCACTGATGAATATAGATGCAAAAATCCTCAACAAAATACTAGCAAACAGAATCCAACAACACATTAAAAGGATCGTACACCATGATCAAGTGGGATTTATCCCAGGGATGCAAGGATTCTTCAATATATGCAAATCAATCAATGTGATACACCATATTAACAAATTGAAGGATAAAAACCATATGATCATCTCAATAGATGCAGAAAAAGCTTTTGACAAAATTCAACACCCATTTATGATGAAAACTCTCCAGAAAGTGGGCATAGAAGGAACCTACTTCAACATAATAAAGGCCATATACGACAAACCCACAGCAAACATCATTCTCAATGATGAAAAACTGAAAGCATTTCCTCTAAGATCAGGAACGAAACAAGGATGTCCACTCTCACCAGTATTATTCAACATAGTTTTGGAAGTCCTAGCCATGGCAATCAGAGAAGAAAAAGAAATAAAAGGAATCCAAATTGGAAAAGAAGAAGTAAAATTGTCACTGTTTGCAGATGACATGATACTATACATAATCCTAAAAATGCCACCAGAAAACTACTAGAGCTAATCAATGAATTTGGTAAAGCTGCATACAAAGTTAATGCACAGAAATCTCTTGCATTCCTATATACTAATGATGAAAAATCTGAAAGAGAAATTATGGATACACTCCCATTTACCACTGCAACAAAAATAATAAAATACCTAGGAATAAATCTACCTAGGGAGACAAAAGACCTTTAGGCAGAAAATTATAAGACACTGATGAAAGAAATTAAAGATGATACCAATAGATGGAGAGATATACCATGTTCTTGGATTGGAAGAATCAATATTGTGAAAATGACTATACTACCCAAAGCAATCTACAGATTCAATGCAATCCCTATCAAGTTACCAATGGCATTTTTTACAGAACTAGAACAAATCATCTTAAAATTTGTATGGAGACACAAAAGACCCCGAATAGCCAAAACAGTCTTGAGGGAAAAAAACGGAGCTGGAGGAATCAGACTCCCTGATTTCAGACTATACTACAAAGCTACAGTAATCAAGACAATATGGTACTGGCACAAAAACAGAAACATAGATCAATGGAACAAGATAGAAAGCCCAGAGATAAACCTATGCACCTATGGTCAGCTAATCTATGACAAAGGAGGCAAAGATATACAATGGAGAAAAGACAGTCTCTTCAATAAGTGGTGCTGGGAAAACTGGACAGCTACATGTAAAAGAATGAAATTAGAACACTCCCTAACACCATACACAAAAATAAACTCAAAAAGTATTCAAGACCTAAATGTAAGACCGGACACTATAAAACTCTTAGAGTAAAACATAGGAAGAACACTGTGTGACATAAATCACAGCAAGATCTTTTTTGATCCACCTCTTAGAGTAATGGAAATAAAAACAAAAATAAACAAGTGGGACCTAATGAAACTTCAAAGCTTTCACACAGCAAAGGAAACCATTAACAAGACGAAAAAACAACCCTCAGAATGGGAGAAAATATTTGCAAGCAAATCAACAGACAAAGGATTAATCTCCAAAATATATAAACAGCTCATGCAGCTCAATATTAAAAAAAAAAAAACCCAATCCAAAAATGGGCAGAAGACCTAAATAGACATTTCTCCAAAGAAGACATACAGATGGCCAAGAAGCACATGAAAAGCTGCTCAATATCACTAATTATTAGAGAAATGCAAATCAAAACTTCAATGAGGTATCACCTCACACCAGTTAGAATGGGCATCATCAGAATATCTACAAACAACAAATGCTGGAGAGGGTGTGGAGAAAAGGGAACCCTCTTGCACTGTTGGTGGGATTGTAAATTGATACAGCCACAATGCGGAACATTATGGAGGTTCCTTAAAAAACTAAAAATAGAATTACCATATGATCCAGCAATCCCACTACTGGGTATATACCCAGAGAAAACCATAATTCAAATAGACACATGCACCCCAATGTTCACTGCAGCACTATTTACAATAGCCAGGTCATGGAAGCAACCTAAACGCCCATCGACAGATGAATGGATAAAGAAGATGTGGTACATATATACAATGGAATATTACTCAGCCATAAAAAGGAACGAAATTGGGTCATTTGTTGAGACGTGGATGGATCTAGAGACTGTCATACAGAGTGAAGTAAGTCAGAAAGAGAAAAACAAATATCGTATATTAACGCATGTATGTGGAACCTAGAAAAATGGTACAGACGAACCAGTTTGCAGGGTAGAAGTCGAGACACAGATGTAGAGAACAAACGTATGGGCACCAAGCGGGGGAAAACTGCAGAGCGGTGGGGATGGTGGTGTGCTGAATTGGGCAATTGGGATTGACATGTATACACTGATGTGTATAAAATTGATGACTTATAAGAACCTGCAGTATACAAACAAACAAACAAAACAACTAATACTAAACTTTCTTTGGGGTATTTGTATGGAAATATGTTAATATAAATGTTTCAGACATTACATGAAATTTCTAAAAATCTTATACGTTCTGGTATAATGTTATAAGTCATAATTCTAGTTATTACCGTAAAATGTATATCTCAGAAATAACTAAATTTCCTTGTCAATTGCATTATTATGAACTTTCATCAAATCTAAAAATCGTGGTCATTTTTAAGTCTTTTGTCATTTACAGACAGTTCTGGGTGTACTCTGATGCTTTTACAAAAATGTTCCTATAAAAGGGTTTCATCTTCAAGGAATTCATGGAATAGACTCGGACAAGTACATTTTTCTGGTAACTGACTATACTGCTGAACTGAATGAAAAAGCATTTTCAAAACACTAATGGAAAACTGATGAATTCATAAAAGTGCTAACAAAAGATCAAGATGAAAAAAAATTAATTACATGGGACTGAGTGAACTGATGAGGATGATTATAATTTTTATGACTTTGTGTTTGAATTAAAAAAAAATCCCACAAGGACTCAGAGGCAAAAAATATACAAATCAATTTTCACTGAAAAGTAAAGGAGCTGTTACAGTGGAGGATTACTGGACTGAGTGCCAATATTATGACATAGTATGAGTGTGTTTCGTGTGTGGTAATTGCAGTCATTGTTGCTTTTGTTGTGGTCATCCATTTACAATGCTTGGTGTCAGTTTATTTATCTCTTGTAAAAATAAAATACAGTGTGTGTGTGTGAAAAAAAAAATTGTTTAAAATTGTCCTGGTAATTCTGATCAACCATCAGAGCAAAGGTACTTGTAAGATAGTATAAAATGATTCTGAAAAGACTTCTCATGACTATAACTTGAATTCAAGATGCGAATATGTTCTTTTCAATCTTACTGAAATTCACTTCAAATTAGTTGTGGCTTAATGAAAGTATGCCAGTATATGTAAAATGGCAGCTTAAATATATATTTTAAGTTTCATATATAAGTAGTTTTATATAATAATTTATAAAACATTGTTAGTGTTAGTAAGTTCATTGTATCATATCTGGGGACACATTTCATCTTTGGGCACAGGAGAACAATTTATTTCTTTTAGTCAAATATACGAAGGGTCTAAGCTGAAAATACAAGCAGTGATCCATCACCATTTTGCTTTTGCATAACCCCAAAAGAAGAATTTAGCATGCTCACAAGCCTTCTTAAATGTTTCTTGAGTCAAAACTATTTAATTACTGACATAGAGAACATGAAAGCACAGATCAAAAGTTAAATGGTCTGTGTGTTCTTATGTGTGTGTGTGTTTTTGCCAGTTAAAACAGATGTGCTTCCTGACAGCTATTCTAGGTGCCCTGAGGATGGAAGATCATGAAGGTCATTTTTATTCTTCTTATTCCAGTCTCAGATTCCCCTTCTACCTTGTTTCATTCTCAGTTCTTTACCGTTTCTAGCGATCAAGAGACACTGACTCATGGATCATGGTGTGCCCCGAAAGACAGGTGAGGGCTAGCCTGGCTGCTGCACTGTCACCTTCAAAACCAAAGTGCACAAGAAGGGGGTTATGTGAACTAAACCTCTGAACACGTGGAAGCAGTAAGCGGTTTGTTGATTTTGTTTTTGTGAGGGTGGCAGTGGGACAGGGTTTTCTTTTTTTTTTGGTGGGAATAGGAAGAGAGAAGTTAATTTTTTTTAAGATGTAGTCATTTTATAAAGGTTTGCCTGTAAGCCTGGAACCTTTTGGGAATGTCTAATAGAAGGAAGTATCATTGATTTCCCAAAAGATGTAGGACACTTGAGGAAGGGCAGGGCTGAGCAGAGGCTGGCAATCTAGAGGAACACATGGATGGGGCAGCTGTGTCCCACATGTACAGTCAATACTCGAGTCAACAGCAGACTATCTGGGAGTCTTGCAAAAAAGTTTGTAAATGTAGGTTATCTCAGGTTCATTATATTATTCTTTCTACTTCTGTTTGCATTTTGAAGTTTTTCATAATTAAAAAATGTTTTAAGAAATACCAATCAATATGCTCCAGTTAAGAGATGTGTTTCCTAGGAGCTCCAGAGGAAACAATATAGGTGGAACAGTCTGGTGAGGCTGTTTAAAGAGGCAGGACACAGAGCCCGGGGCCCTGGTCACCGCACAGCAGCTACTTCACCACGGCAAACGGTTCACTGCGGTGGCGGCTCCTCATCATCTCGTGACTCAGAGACGAAGCCAACCTCCCTGAAGGAGCATTCTCTTCTCCAGAGCAAGCATAACTCATAACTCTCAAAGCAAGGTTATTTTTCTCGTATACAAGTACTTAGTAGATTTTTTCCAACTCTGTCTAGATTTCCCTGTCTTCCATTAGAAACCCACACATTTGTACCTGAGGATGTATACAATAAACTTCATCGAGTTGATGCCACTCAAATTCATACTTTGTTCAAAATGCTTCCCTTAGTTATAAGCATAACAACTTCCCTCGGGAAGAGCTAAAATGCCAAGATCGACAAGTGCGAACACATTTCCTGGCTTACATTTTATACTTGATCTCAATCTTCATTTTGCCACAGTAACGGCGAGCCAAGCTTTCGAGAAGTTAACGTTTCTCCCTTGCAAAAACAAGCTATAAGTAGAACTTTAATTACAGAAGTTGCAAATAATTAGTCCTTATTTTTAAACATTGTTCTGACTTGTCAGTTTTATTTACACCTAACACATAGAAAATGGTCCTGGCCCTCTGCAGGAAAGCTGGTTTTAAATGCTGCTAAGTGTGTTCGGGCCATACCTTGGTAAACAGCTTTAAATCCAGGCGAGGCAATGCTGTCATCAGACTGTAGATGTAGCCACATCTGGTTGCTCATACTCACAATAAGGTCAGGAACACTGGATCCAGTGAGTCTGCAGAGAAGAGAAATGTCAAAACCATTGTTTAAGGCACCAAATATCTCCACTTTTACCTTCAAGGCGTGGGGGGAATCCTGCTGCTTAAACAGACAAGCCATAGATATAGATATATAAAGATAGCAAGACCGTCCTTTAAAGAATCTATAGCCATTTGTAATTCATATTCATATTTGAATCACAATATCTTGGCCTTTTACAGTAATTATTCTATATTATAGCTGTGAATTTGTATCTTTGATTTTAAAAATCGACTTAGGGTGAGCAACCCTCCCATGTATCTGACACTGAAGTTCTTCTCTGTGTGCAGGACTGTCAGGACTGCTAAAACTGGGGCAGCACTGGACAAACTGGGAGGGTTGGTCACCCTATGTGCCTTACTGCTGTGTGGTGATATAACATCACATCATTAATAGGAAAGTATGTCTAAGCTAAGAAAAGTTCTGGTTCATTCACGTAATGCTTGGGTTACACACTCTGGAATTATCATGTCCCTTTACCACAAAAATTATATCATAGGATGGAAACTTCTTTAGCACTGAAAGGAAATGAGCTATCAGGCCATGAAATGACATGGAGGAAATGTAAATGCACTAAGTGAAAGAAAACAATCTGAAAAGGCCACTACAGGATGATTCCAACCCTAGGACATTCTAGAAAAGGTGAAACTATGGAAACAGCAAAAAGATCAGTGGTTGACGGGTTGGGAAGTGGGAGGGATGAATAGGTGGAGCACAGAGGATTTTTAGGGCAATGAAAATACTTTGTATGATACTGTAATGATGGATACACGTCATTATACATTTGTCCAAACCCATAGACTGCAACATCAAGAGTGAACTCTAATGTAAACCACGAACTTTGGGTGATGATGAGGTGTCCACACAGGTTCATCCTTGGGAAAAAGTTGCACCATTTGGTGGGGGATATTAATAATTGGGAGGCTGTGCATGTGTGCAGGCAGTGGGTATATCTCTGTATCTCCCTCTTAGTTTTGCTCCGAATATAAAACTACTCTAAATAAAGTTTGGATATAAATACACACACACACACACACATAGGAAAACAAAGTTAAGCACACATTACAAGAATATTGACAAGGAGAACTGCATGCACAGCAGAGACAGATTTGGCAAACGTATGGAACTTTCCAGCTACATATTAAAGTCCAGGTCACAGTGAATGGAATTTTCAGTGAAGCATTCATTGTGTATTAACAAAACAGTCAGGGGGGCCTTCAAGATGGCGGAGGAGTAAGACATGGAGGTCACCTTCCTCCCCACAAATACATCAAAAATACATCTACATGTGGAACAACTCCTACAGAACACCTACTGAATGCTGGCAGAAGACCTCAGACCTCCCAAAAGGCAAGAAACTCCCCACGTACCTGGGTAGGGCAAAAGAAAAAAGAATAAACAGAGACAAAACAATAGGGACAGGACCTGCACCAGTGGGAGGGAGCTGTGAAGGAGGAAAGGTTTCCACACACTAGGAAGCCCCTTCGCAGGCGGAGACTGCAGGTGGCGGAGGGGGAAAGCTTCGGAGCCGCAGAGGAGAGCGCAGCCACAGGGGTGCGGAGGGCAAAGCAGAGAGATTCCCGCACAGAGGATCGGTGCCGACCAGCACTCACCAGCCCGAGAGGCTTGTCTGCTCACCCGCCGGGGCGGGCGGGGCTGGGAGCGGAGGATCGGGCTTCAGAGGTCAGATCCCACGGAGAGGACTGGGGTTGGCTGCATGAACACAGCCTGAAGGGGGCTAGTGCCCACAGCTAGCCAGGAGGGGGTCCTGGAAAAAGCATGGAGCTGCTGTGCCGAAGAGGCAAGAAACCATTGTTTTGGGTGCACAAGGAGAGAGGATTAAGAGTGCTGCTTAAAGGAGCTACAGAGACGGGCACGAGCCGCAGCTATCAGCACGGACCCCAGAGACGGGCACAAAACACTAAGGCTGCTGCTGAAGCCACCAAGTAGCCTGTGTGCGAGCACAAGTCACTGTCCACACCTCCCCTCCTGGGAGCTTGTGCAGCCCGCCACTGCCACAGTCCCGTGATCCAGGGACAACTTCCCCGGGAGAACGCACGGCGCGCCTCAGGCTGGTGCAATGTCACACCAGGATCTGCAGCCGCAGGCTCACCCCGCATCCCATACCCCTCGCTCCCCCTAGCCTGAGTGAGCCAGAGACCCCTAATGAGCTGCTCCTTTAACCCCGTCCTGTCTAGACAAAGAACAGACGCCCTCCGGCGACCTACACGCAGAAACGGGGCCAAATCCAAAGTTGAACCCCAGGAGCTGCACGAACAAAGAAGAGAAAGGGAAATCTCTCCCAGAAGCCTCAGGAGCAGTGGATTAAATCTCTACAATCAACTTGATGTACCCTGCATCACTGGAATACCTGAATAGAAAACAAATCATCCCAAAAGTGAGGTGGTGGACTTTGGGAACAACTGCAGACTTGGGGTTTGCTTTCTGCATGTAAATTTGTTTCTGGTTTTATGCTTATCTTAGTTTACTATTTAGACCTTATTATCATTGGCAGATTTGTTTATTTATTTGGTTGCTCTCTTCCTTTTTATATATATATTATTTTTTCCTTTTTTTCTCTTTTTTGTGAGTGTGTATGTGTATGCTTCTTTGTGTGATTTTGTCAGTATAGCTTTACTTTTACCATTTGTTCTAGGTTTCAGTCTGTCCATGTTTTGTTTTATGTATAGTTTTTAGCGCTTGTTATCATTGGATTTGCTTTTTTTGGTTTGGTTGCTCTCTTCTTTCCCTCTTTCTTTTTAAAATTACTTTTAAACTTTTCTATTTTTAATAATTGTTTTATTTTTTATTTTAATAACTATTTAATTTAATTAATTAATTTATTTATTTTCTACCTTTTCTTCTAAGCCGCATGGCTGACAGGGTCTTGGTGCTCCGGCTGGGTGTCAGGCCTGAGCCTCTGAGGTGGGAGAGCCAAGTTCAGGACATTGGTCTACCAGAGACCTCACAGCTCCACATATTATCAAACGGCGAAAGTTCATCCAGAGATCTCCATCTCAACACTAAGACCCAGTTCCACTCAATGACCAGCAAGCTACACTGCTGGACACCCTATGCCAAACAACTAGCAAGGCAGGAACACAACCCTACCCATTAGCAGAGAGGCTGGCTAAAATCATAATAAGATACAGACATCCCAAAACACACCACCAGATGCAGTCCAGTCCACCAGAAAGACAAGATCCAGTCTCATCCACCAGAACCCAGGCATCAGTCCCCTCCACTAGGAAGCCTACACAACCCACTGAACCAACCTTACCCACTGGGGGCAGACACCAAAAGCAATGGAAAATAAGAACCTGCAGCCAGCGAAAAGGAGACCCTAAACACTGTAAGTTAAGCAAAATTAGAAGACAGAGAAACACACAGCAGATGAAGGATCAAGGTAAAAACCCACCACACCAAAGAAATGAAGAGGAAATAGTCTACATGAAAAAGAATTCAGAGTAATGATAGTAAAGATGATCCAAAACCTTGGAAATAGAATGGAAAAGTTAGAAGAAATGTTTAACAAGGACCTAGAAGAACTAAAGAGCAAACAAACAATGATGAACAACACAATAAATCGAATTAGCAATACTCTAAAGGAATCAATAGCAGAATAACTGAGGCAGAAGAACAGATAAGTGACCTGGAAGATAAAATAGTGGAAATAACTACCACAGAGCAGAATAAACAAAAAAGAATGAAAAGAATTGAGGATAGTCTCAGAGACCTCTGGGAAAACATTAAATGCACCAACACTCGAATTATAGGGGTCCCAGAGAAGAACAGAAAAAGAAAGGGACTGAGAAAATATTTGAAGAGATTATAGTTGAAAACTTCCCTAATATGGGAAAGGAAATAGTCAATCAAGTCCAGGAAGCACAGAGAGTCCCATACAGGATAAATCCAAGGAGAAACACGCCAAGACACATACTAATCAAACTATCAAATATTAAATACAAAGTAAAAATATTAAAAGCAGCAAGGGAAAAGCAACAAATAACATACAAGGGAATCCCCATAAGGCTAACAGCTGATCCTTCAGCAGAAACGTTGCAAGGCAGAAGGGAGTGGCAGGACATATTTAGAGTGATGAAAGGGAAAAACCTACAACCAAGATTACTCTACCCAGCAAGGATCTCATTCAGATTTGACAGAGAAATTAAAACCTTTACAGACAAGCAAAAGCTAAAGGAATTCAGTGCCACCAAACCAGCATTACAACAAATGCTAAAGTGACTTATCTAGGCACAAAACACAAGAGAAGGAAAAGACCTACAATAACAAACCCAAAACAATTAAGAAAATGGTAATAGGAACATACATATCAATAACTACCTTAAATGTAAATGGATTAAATGCTCCAACCAAAAGAAATGGAATAGCTGAATGGATACAAATACAAGACCATATATATGCTGTCTACAAGAGACCCACTTCAGACCTAGGGACACATACAGACTGAAAGCGAGAGGATGGAAAAAGATATTCCATGCAAATGGAAATCAAAAGAAGGCTGGAGTAGCAATTCTTGTATCAGACAAAATAGACTTTAAAAGAAAGACTATTACAAGAGACGAAGGACACTACATAATGATCAAGGGATTGATCAAAGGAAAAGATATAACAATTGTAAATATTTATGCATCCAACATAGGAGCACCTCAATACATAAGGCAAGTGCTAACAGCCATAAAAGGGGAAATCAACAGTAACACAAAAATAGTAGAGGACTTTAACACCCCACTTTCATCAATGGACAGATCATCCAAAATGAAAATAAATAAGGAAACACAAGATTTAAATGACATTAAACAAGATGGACTTAGTTGATATTTATAGGACATTCCATCCAAAAACAACAGAATACACTTTCTTCTCAAGTGCTCGTGGAACATTCTCCAGGATAGATCATATCTTGGGTCACAAATCAAGCTTTGGTAAATTTAAGAATATTGAAATTGTATCAAGTATCTTTTCCGACCACAGCGCTATGAGACTAGATATCAATTACAGGAAAAAAATCTGTAAAAAATGCAAACATGTGGAGGCTAAACAATACACTACTAAACAACCGAGGGATCACTGAAGAAATCAAACAATACCTGCAAGCAAATGACAATGAAAACACAACAACCCAAAACCTATGGGATGTAGCAAAAGCAGTTCTAAAAGGGAAGTTTATAGCAATACAATCCTACCTCAGGAAACAAGAAACATCTCAAATAAACAACCTAAACTTACAACTAAAGCAATTAGAGAAAGAACAAAAAAAACCAAGGTTAGCAGAAGGAAAGAAATCATAAAATCAGAACAGAAATAAATGAAAAAGAAATGAAGGAAACGATAGCAGAGATCAATAAAATTAAAAGCTGGTTATTTGAGAAGATAAACAATTGATAAACCATTAGCCAGACTCATCAAGAAAAAAAGGGAGAAGACTAAAATCAATAGAATTAGAAATGAAAAAGTAGCAACTTACACTGCAGAAATACAAGGGATCATGAGAGATTACTATAAGCAACTATATGGCAATAAAATGGACAACCTGGAAGAAATGGACAAATTCTTAGAAAAGCACAATCTTCCAAGACTGAACCAAGAAGAAATAGAAAATATAAACAGACCAACCACAAGCACTGAAATTGAAACTGTGATTTAAAATCTTCCAACAAACAAAAGCCCAGGACCTGATGGCTTCACAGGCGAATTCTATCAAAAGTTTAGAGAAGAAGGGCTTCCCTGACGGCGCAGTGGTTGGGAGTCTGCCTGCCGATGCATGGGACGTGGGTTTCTGCCCCAGTCCAGGGGGATCCCACATGCCGCAGAGCAGCTGGGCCTATGAGCCATGGTTGCTGGGCCTGCGTGCCCGGAGCCTGTGCTCTGCAGCGGGAGAGGCCACGGCAGTGAGACGCCTGCGTACCGCAAAAAAAAAAAAAAAGTTTAGAGAAGAGCTAACACCTATCCTTCTCAAACACTTGCAAAATTATGCAGAGGGAGGAACACTCCCAAACTCATTCTATGAGGCCACCATCACTCTGATACCAAAACCAGACAAAGATGTCACAAAAAACGAAAACTACAGGCCAATATTACTGATGAACATAGATGCAAAATCTGAACAAAATAATAGCAAACAGAATTCAACAGCACATTAAAAGGTTCATACACCATGATCAAGTGGGATATATGCAATCAATCAATGTGATAAACCATATTAACAAATTGAAGGATAAAAACAATATGATCATCTCAATAGATGCAGAAAAAGCTTTTGACAAAATTCTGCATGCATTTATGATTAAAACCCGTCAGAAAGTGGGCATAGAGGGAACTTACCTCAACATAATAAAGGCCATATATGACAAACCACAGCCAACATCATTCTCAATGGTGAAAAACTGAAAGTATTTCCACTAAGATCAGAAACAAGACAAGGTTGCCCACTCTCACCACTCTTATTCAACATAGTTTTGGAAGTTTTAGCCACAGCAATCAGAGAAGAAAAAGAAATAAAAGGAATCCAAATTGGAAAAGAAGAAGTAAAACTGTCACTGTTTGCAGATGACATGATACTTCACATAGAGAATCCTAAAGATGCCACCAGAAAACTACTAGAGCTAATCAATGAATCTGGTAAAGCAGCAGGATACAAAATTAATGCACAGAAATCTCTTGCATTCCTATACACTAATGATGAAAAATCTGAAAGAGAAATTAAAGAAACACTCCCATTTACCACTGCAACAAAAAGAATAAAATACCTAGGAATAAACCTGCCTAGGGAGACAAAAGACCTGTATGCAGAAAACTATAAGACACTGATGAAAGAAACTAAACATGATACAAACAGTTGGAGAGATATACCATGTACTTGGATTGGAAGAATCAATATTGTGAAAATGACTATACTACTCAAAGCAGTCCTCAGATTCAATGCAATCCCTATCAAACTACCAATAACATTCTTCACAGAACTAGAACAAAAATTTCACAATTTGTATGGAAACACAAAAGGCCCTGAATAGCCAAAGCCATCTTGAGAAAGAAAAACAGAGCTGGAGGAATCAGGCTCCCTGACTTCTGACTATACCACAAAGCTACAATAATCAAGACAGTATGGTACTGGCACAAAAAAAGAAATACAGATCAATGGAACAGGATAGAAAGCCCAGAGACAAACCCACATACATATGGTCACCTTATCTTTGATAAAGGAGGCAAGAATATACAATGGAGAAAAGACAGCCTCTTCAATAAGTTGTGCTGGGAAAACTGGACAGCTACATGCAAAAGAATGAAATTAGAAAACTCTCTCACACCATAAACAAGAATAAATTCAAAATGGATTAGAGACCTAAATGTAAGGCCAGACACTATAAAACTCTTAGAGGAAAACATAGGCAGAACACTCTATGACATAAATCACAGCAAGATCCTTTTTTACCCACCTCCTAGAGAAATGGAAATAAAAACAAAAATAAACAAATGGGAGCTAATGAAACTTAAAAGCTTTTGCAAAGCAAAGGAAACCATAAACAAGACGAAAAGACAAACCTCAGAATGGGAGAAAATATTTGCAAATGAAGAAACTGACAAAGGATTCATCTCCAAAATATACAAGCAGCTCATGCAGCTCAATATCAAAAAAAAAAAACTCAATTAAAAAAATGGGCAGAAAACCTAAACAGACATTTCACCAAGGAAGATATACAGCTGGCCAAGAGGCACATGAAAAGAGGCTCAACATAACTAATCATTAGAGAAATGCAAATCAAAACTACAATGAAGTATCACCTCATACCAGTCAGAATGGCCATCATCAAAAAATCTACAAATAATAAATGCTGGAGAGGGTGTAGAGAAAAGGGAACCCTCTTGCACTGTTCATCGGAATGTAAATGGATACAGCCACTATGGAAAACAGTGTGGAGTTTCCTTAAAAAACTAAAAATAGAACTACCATATGACCCAGCAATCCCACTACTGGGCATATACCCTGAGAAAACCATAATGCAAAAAGAGTCATGTACCACAATGTTGATTGCAGCTCTATTTACAGTAGCCAGGACATGGAAGCAACCTAAGTGTCCATTGACAGATGAATGGATAAAGATGTGACACATATATACAATGGAATATTACTCAGCCACAAAAAGAAACGAAATTGAGTTATTTGTAGTGAGACGGATGGACCTAGAGTCTGTCATACAGAGTGAAATAAGTCAGAAAGAGAAAAACAAATACCATATGCTAACACATATATATGGAATCTAAAGGAAAAAAATGGCTCTGAAGAACCTGTGGGCAGGACAGGAATAAAGACGCAGACGTAGAGAATGGACTTGAGGACACAGGGAGGGGGAAGGGTAAGCTGGGATGAAGTGAGAGAGTGGCATGGACATATATACACTACCAAATGTAAAACAGATAGCTAGTGGGAAGCAGCCGCATAGCACAGGGAGATCAGCTCGGTGCTTTGTGTCCACCTAGAGTGGTGGGATATGGAGGGTGGGAGGGAGATGCAAGAGGGAGGAGATATGGGGATATATGTATATGTATAGCTGATTCACTTTGTTATACAGCAGAAACTAACACATCATTGTAAAGCAATTATACTCCAATAAAGATGTTTAAAAATAAAAAAAAAAAAGTCACACAGCGGCTGCTGTCAGCCAGTGAGAAGAAACACTCAATTCATTGACTGAAGTCAATGTGCTGACAGTAAAGCATGTTGAAAGAGAAAAAGTGTAAGAAAAAAATCAATTCAACCAAAACAAATGCCTCTAATCAAAGAGGAAGCTTTGCTTTCAGCAAAGTTGTTTCAGGGATATGAGCACATGCTTTGCCCTATCAATCACATCATTTGTGAATCAACACAACCTTCTCACCTGAGGCGCTACGATGTACACGATTCTTCAGAGGAAGATGAACAACGCCTAATACACGTTAAGGAACTCACACAGTATTACATACAAATTGAAAAAAAAGGAAGTATTTCAGTGAGTGATGTGTACTCATGAAATATGAAAATGTACTTCTTTCTGAAGATTTGTCTTCATTGGAAAGACTGTTCCCTTATGTTTGGTTGTTCTATTTGTTTGTTTGAAGAGAGATTTTTTTTTCCCCTATGCATAGATTTTATTGAAGTGTAACATACCAAAAAGGGCACAAAGCATGAATGTCTGGCATTAATGTCTTCTTTGACTTATAATTATAAAGCTATACCATTCTTTCGTCTGTTGGTTAGTCCTTAGAAGGAGTATCTTTTTCTAGCCTTTTGCTTTCAACTGTTTTATGTATATAAATATTTCATGTTTGCATATGTAAGCATCAAATACTTGTTTTACATTATTGTTGATTTACTTATTTATATTTTTTTATATTTATTTATATTATTTTTATCTAATCAGAGATTTTATCCTTTTATTTAGAATATAATTACTAATAAAAGTTCATTTTTCTTTTTTTCTCTTTTGATTAGTCAATTTTTAAAATTGTCCCTTTAAGCTAACAGCGTGTTTCTTTCCCCCAAGACTTCAAAGATATCATTCTGTTGTCTTTTTACTTTTTTTTTACTTTATATTGAGAAAACTTCCATTGAACTTATATTTGCCATTTTGAAAATAACATTTCTTTGTTTATACTACTTGTAAGATCTTTCCTTGTCCTGTTTTTCAGAAGATTTATTATAATGTGCCAGGCTGAGGTTTTTCTTGTATTATGCCTACTGTCTTGTAGAATTTCTTGAATCTCTATCCTGATGTCTGCTGTCAATATTGGAAAATTCTTGGTGATAATGTCTTCAAAGATTAGTTATGTCCCATTTTCTCTCTCTTTCTCTTCTTCAATGCCAATTACACACATGTTTTCTGTACATTTTTTTTCTGCTTCAGGTTGAATATTTTCTACTAATCTATCTTCCAGTTCAAGACACATCTATTGAGTTCTTTATTTCAGATGTATTTTTTAATTCTTAAAACTTTCATTTGGTTTGTTATGAATTCCGGTTTTCTAGCAAAATTCTTGATCATTTTATTTATATTCTTAAATATATAAATCATAGTTAATTATCAAAGTCCCTTAGTGATAACTATAATATCTAGATGTCCTTTTCCTTTTGTATTGTCTGTCTCTCGGTTTTGGGTCATTGGGTGTTATTTCTAGACATTTTGGTTGAATGCTAGACTTTGTGTTATGCCATCATAGAAGCTATGTGTGTTGTTATCTTCCTTCTTGGAGGATTTAATTTTCTTCTGGCAGTGAGAGTGACCACCTTGATTCAGTCAGTCTTTAGAAGGATTCCAGACTTCATTTCAAGGTTGTTGATTTCTCAGTGCCTACCCCTTCTTATGTCACAGTCCACAGACTATAAATATATGCATTTATACATTTCATCATTCATCAACAAGCCATATAATTTTACCTCTTCCACATTCCTTTCACCATTTCTTTCTGTCTCCACTTTCTCAGTCTGAGTGTCTCATAACAACATCACTGAACTAGCCTCCTAATTTATCCTCCTGATTCTTATATCACTTCCCCCCTACCTTTGATTTAATTTTAAGTTGTTAAAAACTTATCATGTAGAAATTTTTCGCACACTGAAAAGATTTATACTGTCAAGTTAACTATTTCAGAAATGCCTCTGAGTGTAAATATTTGAATTTATTTTATTTCTGCACTGGACTTTATTTTAATACAGTTTTATGTTAGTCTATTGATTCACATAAAACTAAATAAGCAGGTACTTGGCTACACTACAAAGTTCCTTCAATCAAAGTCAAATTAAGATGATTTGTGGGACTTCCCTGGTGGTCCAGTGATTAAATTTCTGTGCTTCCACTGCAGGGGGTATGGGTTTGAACAGTGGCCTGCGAACTAAGATCCTGCATGCTGCACAGAGTGGCCAATTTTTTTTTAATTAATAATAAAAATAAAGATGACTTGCATTACTCAAGTTTTAGAATTTAAGCCTGATACTTAAGTGACTGATATATTTATGAAAATGACTGTAAGACAGCTTAGTACAATTAATTATTTAACATGTTTAAAAAATTACTTGAACATTCAAAAAGTATTTTTGTGTTAATTTTTTTATATTTTACAAAATTATTTTAGAATTATTTAAAAGAAAAGAAAATATTTCCCTTTTAGTTCTTTTTTTCCAGAAGTATTTTAGTTTGCTAGCACCAATGGAAAAAAAAATGTTTAAAATAATGAAGCAAATATTGTTAACCCTGTGCAACTGTTTATCTGTTGGAAACAGGATTTTTTGTTTCCATAACTGAAAAATAAAATAAATGCTAGTTTTGGTAAAATACTTTAACAGCCATCATAACACATAAGCTATAATTGCTTTCTTTAAAGCAGTTTTATTTTCTCCCAAAATGACTTTCTAGTACATAGTGTTTTAAATTAAACTTAAAAATAAAATTATTCCAATGAATCGCTAAGAAATTTGACTTGTTAAAAAACGATAATAAAATTGCCTTTGGGAAACAGAGCCATCATATTGGAGGTGCCAGCTCCCCACTGCCCTCCCCTTCCATTGCTCAACCTGTTGCTCCAACCATGCTGGTGTTTTAACCATTCTCTAAAAATACTGGCACTTCTCTGCCTCCAGGTTTTTGGCAAATCCTGAAATCACTGCCTGGAGTGCCTATGCTCCCTGGATAAGGAGTTCTTACAGTATTTGAGGATTCTCACTTGGCATTTCTTTTTTTTTGTTTTTTGTTTTTTCGTTTTTGTTTCTGCTGGACGCCTCTCCCGTTGCGGAGCACAGGCTCCGGACGCGCAGGCTCAGCAGCCATGGCTCACGGGCCCATCTGCTCCGCGGCATGTGGGATCTTCCCGGACCGGGGCATGAACCCGTGTCCCCTGCATCGGCAGGCGGACTCTCAACCACTGCGCCACCAGGGAAGCCCCTCACCTGGCATTTCTTAACTCCCTTAGGTGATGCAGGTATCTTTTTTCTCTAGGTCACTGGAGAACCCTGCATACACCTCACCGAAGACAAACATTCACAGGCATCTACTTCCTCCTTCTCCTACCAAATTCTAAACCTTCTTGAGTGCAAGCTGATATCACTTGGCCTTTAATCCCCAGACTCTTGCGTATAAAATGCACCATTTCTTTGAACAAATGCATAAATGAAAATGTAAATTAATCCCCATTAAAATTCATTAAATATCTACATGTTTAAATTTCATAGGAATATCTCCAACTAATGATTTAAATTTTTGTTTGATCTTAGCATACCAAGGACTTGGTATTTGAGGTTCTGTTGAAGATCTGCCTTTAATTTACCCTGTGGTTTTAGCTAAATTATTTTACATCTATGTCAGTTTCTTCATCTGGGAAACAACTGTATTAAATTACCTTCAAGGAATCATTCAGACCTAAAATTCTCTTATCTTTTTTATAGAGTTCAACCATGGTCGAGCTGTCTTAACCTCAGTGGTTTGATATGCCTCCTTGCAATCAGGATCAGTGTTGAACTGAAATCAGCAGTATCTTTGACTGTATGTTCCAGCGTATTGAATCATTAACCCAAAAGGAAGGAAATGACTTTTGATCATGTGTTTGTTCCTTCCCTGCAACCAGGGCATACTGCATCGAGAGAACAGCTAAAGTCTTTCACGTGAAAATGGTCATTGTTCTTTAAAGCTTAACTGCACCCAGGTGAGGCAGTAACTTCATGATGCTTTCGTTGCTACTAATATTACATCGTATACGAAAGCCATCTCATTTCTGGACAGGTCTTCTTTTTGGCCCTTGTTAAATGATTCAACAGTTCTATCCTCACATACATGAAATACATCTGCTGGAAAGGGATTGTGAAATCAAACTGGGTGCTTTCACTCAGCACAGCACCATGCAATTCCCACATTGCTGTGTGTGTCAGTAGTTTGTTCCTTGGTACTGATGAACAGAACTTCCTTCTATGAATATACCAAGGTGTGTCTATCTATTCACCTGTCCAAGGACATTTACGCTGTTTCCAGTTGTTTGGCAATTACGAATAGAGTTAACTCTATTCATGTAGGGCAAATTTTATTTCTTTAGGGTAAATACCTAGGAATGGGATCGCCAGATTACATGATAAATAAGTACTTAACTTCGTATGAAACTGCCTAACTGTTTTCCAGAATGGCTGTACCATTTTACATTCCACTTGCAGTCTTAAAGAATACACAGTGTACAATTCTATTTATGTGATATTCTCAGAAAGACAAACTATAATGATGGATAACAGATCAGTGCTTCACGGTTTAAGGTGGGAGAGGGTATCACTACAAAGAGAAAGCACAGTTTTGAGGGGTGACAAACTTCTGTATCCTGATTTTGCTGGTCGTTATACAAATCTATACATGTATTAATACTTATAGATCTGTACTCCAAAAAGTCTATTTTACTACATATTCATTAAAGAAATAATTTGTTCAAGCCTGGAGATTTAAAAAAAAAACAAAACTCTTGAGTATGCCACAAAGTATGAATTTGATGCAAAGTAACACCTGGAGCACATCAGAACTGCATCCTACTGGCAGGTACCTGAAAGGAAAGTGGTGTGGGAACCTTTAAAGCACACCTTTCAATTGTAAATTGGGCAGTTAGAAAGTAAATGTTACTCACAAGTTAAAACCTGACCTAGCTTTGTGACCGCCTGGAGGGGTGGGATAGGGAGGATGGGAGGCAGGGAGACGCAAGAGGGAAGAGATATGGGAACATATGTATATGTATAACTGATTCACTTTGTTATAAAGCAGAAACTAACACACCATTGTAAAGCAATTATACTCCAATAAAGATGTAAAAATAAATTAAAAATTTAAAATTAAATTAATTTTTAAAAAAACCTGACCTAAAATTGACCTATTTTGAAGTCTTTGCATTTTTTAATATCAATAAATTTCATAAATTCTGAGAAAGTATAGGAAATGCAGAGTTACTTAAAATATAAATTTTAGTTGACTGTTTGCCTTCATTGGGTTAATACAGTGTGTGCCGGAGACTAATAAGGAGAGGTTAAGACACAGTGTGTGATCTGTGCAGCACGTGACGAGAACCATGCCCCCCAGGGATGGAGTAAAACACCTTTAGGAAGAGTCAGAGATGCCCTGATACAAACCTTGGTAAAAGGTGGCAGAGCCAGAGTCATAAGTGGACTTCATCATTAAACATACCGAGGCAGAAGGGATTTAAATTCTGGTCTTGGAAGGATATGCTTGTCATCTGAGGTTTTGCACATCTTTATTTGCAATATTGACCAGACCCTGAGAGCAAATTCGTCTGAAGGCAGTCCTGATCAGAGTTAAAGGTTCTCGATCCACCAGCATCCAGCTGGCTCCTCGTGCAGGGGACTTCCAGGCAACACGGCTATTTACACGACATGTACCAGAACAGAATGCTGAACAGGTGGAGAGGAACAGAGCTCTATTACCTCAAGCTGACTTTGAAAAATCACTCAAGGCAGTGGTTTTATAGAATAAATGATCATACTATTATATATAAAGTTAAATAAACCTGGAGATCAACAGTACATACACTGAAGCTGATAGAATTTCCCCACTGGCACCAACGTGAAATTAGAGCAAGCTTTTCAGTGAGTGTGACTCCTGCACACATTTCATTCAAATGTGACAGCTTTTATTCACCGTGCTGGAATCCATTCTAGCCAGGTGGCATAGAAGATGACGTTAGTTACATCAATGGTCTGCCATCACCAGGTTAAATCCACTAAACAGTATCAGAATTGTTAAGCCTTTCTATGTGGAGCTGTAGACAAAATATCTAATCCAAACTTCTATCTTTCACTTCAAAGAAAAAAAGTTTACTAAGGCCCATAATGAAGTTATTTTACAGACTTCTATTACTGAGTGCAGCCCAGATGATTTAAAAGTATATGGACATGGACACATTTTTTTCCATTCTCTTCCTTGATAAGCTCAGATATGAACCCTCAAAATGGCACAAGACACAACCAGGAGAGGACTCTGAAGGCAAGCTGGTTTGAGACTCCAGGGTCAGAGAACTAACGCAGTGCAGGCTGTCTGTGTGCCCCCCCCCCAAAACAGAGGACCACCAGACCTGGTGTTTCCTGAACCCTGACCGGGCAACAGAAGTCTCCAGGCAACAGAAAGCTCCATCCTCACGGGGATGCAAGGGGTATCCCTCAAACAACATAAGGAAGACCAGCACCACCAGCATGGGGGACGGATGAAGGGACCTTGGTAACCACAGGTGTCCAGGGCAAGCCTTCACCTTCCCCGGGGCCCGAGCCTCCCTTTTCTGAGTAAAGCAGAACCTGTGACAGAGACCAGCCACACCAGTGACCCAATCCAGGAAGACTCTGTCTCTGCCAATCTAAAACTGAGATGCCCCTTCCCTCCCAGAGATAGGGGCAGAGGGAGGGGTGAGGGGACAAGGGGTGAGATGCAGGAGGGAAGCAGTGATGGGGGTTCCCACCAACCTCTCCCCACCAGCAAGGACAAGTGTGAGTCCCACAGGCACCAATCAACCAAGCAGACCCAGACAATGCCGTACATGCTCTGACAGTGAGCCTGTCACTGGAACCCCAGCTGACACAAGTTGGCCGAGAACTGCGTGTTAAGTCTAGCCAGGGTGACTGTCTGCTAAAATAAGAGGTTTATATAATTCCCAGTACATCCTAACATGATAGACAAAACAGCCTGGGTCCAATTATCATACCAAGAACCAAGAAAATCACAACTTCAACAAGAAAAGACAACCAACTGACAATACCTAAAATGAATCAGATGTTGAAATTACCTGACAAGGATTTTAAAGCAGCCATTGTGTAAATGTTTCAATCATTTACAAATTCTCTGCAATCAAATAAAAAAACAAACAAACGAACAGATGATCCCAGCAAAGAAAGAGAAGTTACAAAAAAGAACCAAATGGAAATTACAGGAGTAAAAATACAATAATAGAAATTTAAAGTAACTAGATGGGCTTATAGTAAGTAGAGCGGAGATGCACGATGATATGTTAACTTGAGAACAGGTCTATAGAATTCACCCACCCTGAACGGCAGAGAGAAAATACAATAGAAAAAAAGTGAACAAAACCTCAGGGACCTGTGGGTCAAAAACAAAAGGCCCAACATCTTATCATTCAAATCCCAGAAGTAGAGAAAGAGAGTGAGGCTGAAAGGGGGTTTAAAGAAATAATTGCTGAAAACTCCTCAAATTTGGGGAAACACATAACCTACAGTTCTGAGAAACCAAGTGAACCTCAAACAGGATAAACTCAAACAAATCCATGTTAATTAAACAAATCCACCTAATTAAACCTTTGAAAACTAAAGACAAGGAACAAAATCTTGAAAACAGCCCAGAAACCAGTTAGGCAGCCTGCTGTCTCCACAGCCATAAGTCAGGTTCCCCTTGTCTTCCTCTAGCAGAGGGAAGCAATACCTTTGTCAAAAGTTTGTCAGGAGACAATGCGGGTCCAGACAGATTCAGTGAATGGCAGTTCAACTCCTCTTCCTTCTTCCTTTCTAGTATATTCCACTTCCAAAGACAATTCCGAGCACCACATATTTCATTATATTAAGGCAGAGATAATAACTACAGTAATACAATACTATCTTCTCTTTGCATCATACCTTTCACCTTTTTCAAACAATGTTTCATTAGCCGTCTCACTTTACACTTACAACAATGCTTCCGGCTTGCAAAGTTGGCATGAGATGGGGAGCTGGTCTTGCTGCCCTGGAGGTCTTGCGTAGCCCTTACTGTTTTAAATGCACTAAGCCCCCCAAAAGAGAATGACTGCGCCTTTGAGGTTAATTCAATATCAAAAACAAAAAACACACACTTTAAATGCTTTTGACTGATGAATCGTGGACGAGAGGTCCTTAGCTCTCCAGGGTAACAGTGTAGCAAGACATGCATTTCCTGGCTCCTTAGAGAAAACTGCCACATTGAGTCAACACTGGGGTTGTAAGTGGCAGAACAGCTGGAAAATGACTAAGGCTGTCTGGACTCCAAATTAGCTGGAACTAGTCTCCCCGCATCTCCCGCAGGTGCTGCCGTTGGGCTGCGCTTCCTTGGGACCTATGCATTCTTCTCCTCTGCAGGAAGGTTCCCCAGAGACCACTTCCATGGGCCCCCAAGGCCGCAGGTCAGTTTGCTTTCCCAGACACCCCAGAATAGATGGAATCCCAAACCTAAAATGCGTGTGTCCAGTGGTCCGGCTATCTCTCCTCTGACAGGGCTGCTGGAATAGAGAACTTAGGCACCATGGAGTGTCCAGAGAGCGGCAGCCTCTGCTAACCCGCCCCAGCGTCATAATGAAGGTCAGGAAGCCTCTGCCTTCTCCACTTGCGGACCATCCCCTCAAAGCCTACTGTTACCCACCTCTGAGCCCTGCAATGTCTGAATTTCAATAAATGTTTCTTCAAAGAATCAAGGAAGAACATTTCCCCATAAAGAGACAAAGGAGAGAAACCTAGCAATGGATGAACTTCACTTCAAGAATGGAGCTTTTAGGATTTGAGTCTGATCTGCACTCTCATATGTGTCCGTGCTCACAGGCAATGTCATTACGAGGATGACTATATGAGGAAAAAGAGTTTTGATCATGTGGCTCCAGGATTCTAAGAATCTAAGGAGTGTACTTGCTTTCTAATTTTGAAAAATGGGTTTTTGCCTAGAGAACGTCTAGGTAGCTACCTTTACGTGCTTATTCCTAACATAAATTGCTCAAGCTTTCTCCAAAGCACTGAGATGTACTGTGATCAACTCCTCTGATAATGTCCAAAGAATACATAGACACACACATCAGTTTTCAGTGTCTGCTTTGTTATGGCTGTTGTGTAGTCTTTTAATAAAAAAAGAATGATGCCCTTCACTCAGCACCTGCAGACAATAGCAGAGGTAGGTGGAGGGCTACCATATGAGGGCTAGAGCCACTTCTAAGCCCAAGAAGCAATTTAAGAACAGTGGATCAACCAGCCATAGGAAACAACTAGTATCCTTATTGGTTAATAGACAAGTGTAGTCAGGCAGAGGCAATACTACTCGCTCACAGATTTCCCTGATACTGACTATTCATCCCTTACAGAGATGGGCACTTAAAACCTGCCACTGGTGCCTGCAATCCCCAGGACATCCTGAAATTAATGCCATGTCCTGGTCACCACTGCTAGTAACTGCAAAGGCCAGAGGAAAGTCGTGAAGAGCAATGTCTCTGGATGCAGTTTTTCTGAAAATTAAACTTGAGAAAATTACCAACATATATTCTTGGAGAGATCTCAATAGAGACTTGCTAAGTGAGTTATTTAATTTTGTTTTACGTCTGTCATTCTGTAAAAGTAACCTGAATAAATTCACCAACTCTTGGGAAGACTCGGCTATTGAAAGAGTCCCCCTAACATTCAGTTGTTCTCTTTTTGCGCCAAGAAAGTTAAGAAAATAAAAAGCCATTAACAGAAATTAGAATTTTTAAAAGCATATTTAGGACGAGCCAGTTAGGCTATCTCACTTTCTAAATTTCTCCTGAAAATTAAGATCTGAATAGAATTCCACAGGCCCCCTAAAAAGGGGAACCTATAAAATATTGAGCTTGAGGTAGTAAATATCAGCTACCCATAAATAAGTTTCTTAACTCAAATTTTATCTGAAATATGTATCATGATAGTCAATGATTCTATACACTGTCTAGTATATAACCATCTCAGCTCATCTGCCATTTCTCCAATCAGATTTTAAACTCCAGGCTGAGACTCACGTCTGACATGTAAGTACTCAAAAATATTTGTTGCCGTATTCTCTAAAATTGCCTGTTTATCCAAAGACACCAACTGTGATTCTCTTGTTTTTTCTTTTTCTGTAATTTTGTATACTAAGGAAATATATCAGTGGCTTTGCTTTTCTCTACTGAAGATGATTAAATGCCCAACTGATCTTTGTTACATTATGTTTCCCAAAGGGCATCTCACTTTGATTCAGTTGACTGTTTAGTTTTTCCTTTATAGATGTGAGCTATTGAGAGGAGGTTCTAATAACACTTATGTCAAGGTAATACATAGTTTGCTATTGCTCCCTTAACAACAAATAGCATTAAAAAATGCGTGTATGACTTCAGACCTTTAATAGTGACCTAAGGGATTTTATATGGCACTACTTTTCTACATTTATGTTCTACATTTTGCATTTATTTGAAAATTTCTCTCATTTGTTTTAATGATATCCCTTCTTAAATTAGATGTTATGGTAATAATAAAGCTATTTCATGTGTGGTTTGTATTTCTTGGCTCTCCAGTGCATTCACATGCAGTATTTCATTTTGCTCCTTACCACAGGCAGGAAAAGTTTATTATACATATTTCATAGCCATAAAAACAGAGGTACAGAGAGGGTCACAGATAGTTAAGAGCAAAGCTAGAGCCAGAAATTCCACCTCTGGCATCCTGGCCTCACTGCTGTCCACTGTATCAGTGACTACAAGTACCGCTCCAGACCAATGACAGGCTGTGTGCACACAACTGACATGGAAGATTGCAAACAATACAGATATCTGTCCCCAACCTGCAGGAATCTGTATTTTTATAAATAAATGCAATTTAAAGCTAGTAATTGGGCAAAAAAAGAATAACCATTTGGTAAGAGTGTGGGGAAACAGGGACCTTTACATACTGTGGTGGAAAAGAAAACTGATATAAACTTTTGGGGGGATTATTAGAAAAGCCTAATGATGTAAATGAAGATGCTCCTAACTCCTGAAATTCCTCTGCTGGAAATTTTCCTGAAGGCATATGAAACAAGTATGACAATTTGTACAAAGTAGTTTACTGCGTAGCTGCTTAGAAATGCAAGATTACGGGGCGATGGAGAAAAGACAAAGGCTATCAATGAGAATCAGTTAAAAAACATGGCACATCCACATGTAATGATAAGGAATATAGACACTGGAGGAGGATCACGGAGTCTGAACTCCTGCTAGAACAAACGCTAGGTTTGTGAATGGGGGTAAATCTATCTAAGCCTCAGTTTCATCATTTATATGATGAAGACAGTATTAACCCCTAACTCACAGGATTTAGGTGAAGACCAAACAAGATAATATGTATTAGGCATCTAGCACAGTGCATGGCATATAAGAGGTACTCAATAAATGCTATGAGATTACTACTGCTACTATTACAATTATTATCCTAAGTCATGGGCCAGTAACATGATTTTAATTATTATTAGTAGTAGCTATAAAACATGAGATAAAGATATATACTGATAGGGAACTACATCCAAGATACAATAAAGGAAAAGAGAATGTCCCCAATGCCATCAGAGTACGGGTCCACTAATTTTAAAGGCACAGACAGATGTTCACTGCAGAACTTTTTACAATGTGAACTACCTCATAAGTAACTGCTAAGTAAGAGAATGAGTGGGTATAACGGCCATACCTCTTCTTGTTGTTGTTTTTCCCTAGCAGAATAATACTTTGAAGTTGTCCAGGGCAAGCTTTCTCACAAATAAAGAGAAAATCTCAGCCATGTATAAGCAGACTAAGAGAAAAAAGGTGAAAATCCTGCAGAATGACTTCCATTAGTGAAAGTAGTTTCGGGAGCCCCTACAGGAAGCTGGCTGTGCAAGGTGCGAACGCAGAGGAAGAGGCTGCAAAGACATTTCCTTCTGCACTGAAAACACTGAGGAATGAAGATACCCCTGGGTCATGGTTTTAATATTGCTAGAACAAGTCTCCTAAAAACTGTCCTATCAATATTAAAACCATGACCCGGGGGTATATTCACTCCTCAGCCTCAACTAAGAAGTCCACATGCCACAACTAAAGATCCTGCACGCCACAATGAAGATCCCGCATGCCGCGACTAAGACCCGGAGAAGCCAAAATAAATAAGTAAATAAATATTTAAAAAAAGAAAAAAAAAACTGTCCAGACTATCCTCATGGCCCTGCATCTGGAAAAGGCTGACGGTGTCCCGGGCGAAGTGGTGCAGACTCTCCCATGAGTCCAGTTGCCAATGGACCAGTGTAGGGATCTGTGTGCTGACGTTCACGGTGGGGCCGCTACTGTATTTGCCAGGACTCTGGGTACGAAAGTCCACAGATATAAAGGGCGCTACCACACTGTTCTCCCCACGCTCTCTGCTACTTTTAGTATGCAGCTCTACAGAGCGCAAGGCTTTCAGAAGACATATGGCCTTATTCTAGAAGATACTTGTACTTCCCCGAACACTGACAACATAATAAGTAGAAAGAGAGGGGCGGACAAGGAGCAGTTGAGTTGAGAAACTCATCACCTCTACTTTCTGCTTTTCCATATAGTCTAATCTTTTGCCATATTTTTCAATGATTTAAAATAAAAAACACTGCCACAGATAGAATGCAATCCTGAATTAGTCCTCATCTGAAATCAGATTTAGAAACTACTTATTTAGCCATACATGGCATTTATTAAACTTCTGAGTGGGAATGGAAAGTCTGCACCAGGATCTCAAGGACACATCCGTGTTTGCACAGATAACTTCCTGTTCTGGGAAAGAAGAAACAAGGGAATATACACTTACACATACAAGACGGTTCTGGTATCACCCACTTTCCCAGCATCACCCACGGTTAGGGTGTCGTAGCCTCTTTCCAGCTCAAACTCCTCAAAGGCAAGCTTGATGACCTAAATCAAACACAAGAGAGAATTACTTAGCATTAACAGGAACTTTCTGGGACCTCACATAATGCAAATATCCAGTTGTAGTATTAATTTTGCTCCATCATTTCACTGTTATTTCAAATGATTTAAAGTTGCTTTTAAAAATAATAATTGTATATATTTGAGAGCCCTCGATTATAGAATTTTATGGAATTCAAAATTGCTATTACTCCAAAGATATTTATCATCAGCTCTAAAAATGAAATTAACCCATATTGTATTGATACTTTAAATCAAATATCTATCAAATATTTATTGTCACATAGTGTTCAGAATGACCAAAAGGTAAATCAGTATAAGCAAAATAAATGGGGACTGCAGTTAATGAGATATATTTTGAGGATACCTAGAACACCAAGGAATAGATATTTTTAGTGTGATGTCTGCAGATTTCATGTATGTACCACTATTAACATACGAAAAAGACCTTCTGAGGCTAGAAAGTTGTCCTCTACATTTAACTTTGCAAAGCCTTGTCTTTTTTTTTCTTTTTTTTTTAATAAAGAACAGTTTGTCTAGGTGTTCAACACCATTTAGACAAGACCAGTTTGTGTCTGACACATGGATATATTAGAATACTATGAACTTCTTTCTTCTCATAAAAGAAATGCTTCCTTTGTTGACCAATATTGTGATAAAGGGGGAAGAGAGTCTGTCACAAAGTTAGGCTGGAACCCTAGGTGACAAGGAGAAATATATATATAGATAATAGATAGATATCTGTAACATGAAGAAGAGAGAGAGGTAGAGGCTATCACAGACAGATGAAAGAGACAGATGGATAGATGGACAGACAGATATGATGGATAGATGAGATAGGTAGATAAATGACAGAGGGGGAGAGAGAGAGAACAGGAAGTACAGAAACCATAATATTGGAAATACATTTTAATGGGATCTACTTCAGAGTAAATCTGAAACTCTGGAATCCTATAAAAAACATTAAATGCCTGTTCATTAAACCTGAAAGAAAGACTTAAGTGGTACCAGGGGGAAGGCAGGCTTCTGACTAATATCCAATTTGATGTGTACAATACTGAGCAGGCCCTAACCAGGTGCTTTCCCAAGCAGTGCTAATATGGGATGCATTAATTCTGCTATTGGAAATTCTTACTAAAATTAGTGGTATAGCTGTTATGATTTATTTAAAAAATCTACTCTTTCAAATTTCAGCGTTTGTCTGAATACATTATTTTAGCAATCTAATTTGAAACAGGTGTAGAGGTTCATGACGTTGCAGACCAGTACCAACATTGCATATGAAGCCCAACACCCGAGGATGGTTTTATTTCAACTTCTGTGCTTCCCATGGGCCGATTTATAAATGTCCATGGTGGTACAAGAAAGAATAAAAGGACTAAAGAATCATGCAAGCTGGAGGTTCCCATCACCTTTTTTGACACATTTACTCTGTCTTGACTTGGGTAACAGCCTGCAGTGAAGCAATGATAATCCATTCAGGCCTGAGGGTCACGGTTGGCAGATTTGTAATGAGTCACAGATAGGGGGTCTCACTTCATAAATGTGTTTTCATTATGGGTGTAAAAATAACCATTCTGTAATTCTTTCAAGCCAAAGCAAAGGGTGTTGGAGAAGTTTTTGTCAGGGTTCAGACTCAACAATCAGCCTCTGCTGATAGTCATAGGACGATCTTTATGCTATTAATGCCCCATAAAAGGAGAAAAGGTGGATCCAATCTTGTGTAAAGAACCTCTCGTTTGTCAGAAAATATGGCATTCTATAAATATACCTGGTAGTAAAGCAGAAATACACATCTGGAATGAAAGTTGCTGTCATTTCTCAGTGACAAGTGATGTTGATTGGAGAATTCATTTTTTAATAAAAACTGTATATAAGGAGCATAGCATGATGATTTGATGTACATATACATAGTGAAATGATTACTACAGTCAAGCTAATTAACCTGTCTCCTCACACAGTCACCCTTTGTGTATATAGTGAAAGCACCTTAAATCCATTCTCTTAGCAAATTTCTAGTAATCAATACAGTATTATTAACTATAGTCACCATGCTGCCCATTAGATCTTCAGATTTATCCATTCTTCATAATTGTAACTTTGTGCCCTTTGACCAATATCTCTCCATTTCCCCACCTTCTCATCCCTGGTCACCACTGTCCGACTCTCTGCTTCTGTGTATTTGACTTTTTTAGATTCCACACATAAGTGAGATCATGCAGTTTTTTCCTTTCTGTGTCTGTCTTGTCTCACTTAATATAATGCCTTCCCAGTGCATCCATGTTGTTGCAAATGGTAGGATCTCCTTTGTTATTAAGGCTGAGTGATATTCCATTACATGTATATACATCACGCCTTCTTTATCCATTCATCCATTGATGGACACTTAGGTTGCATCCACGTCATGGGTATTGTAAATAGTTCTGCCTTATGTTTTAAAGTGTGAATGATTCAGTGGCATTTAGTCTCAATGGTCCCTTTAGCTCCACATGTGCACGCGTGCACGCGCACACACACACACACACTCACACACACACACACACATGTGCTCTTCTGTGTTTTGACTGGTCCCTGCAGCTGGCCTTGTACATGCTGCTCCACATCCTTCAAGTCTCTGCATGAAGTCTGTTCTTGGTGGTGTCTCCCCTGCCCATTCTGTCCAAGACGTCAGTCTCTTTGTCAACATCCAGCCTACTCCCTTCATGATGTTGCACTTTTTGAAATTTCTTGCTGGTTTGCCCGTACCCTCTGCCTCACCTCCTTCATGGTACGTGCCCTGAGGGCAGGCGCTACGCCCTCCATCTGCTGAGGACAACTGACTCATCTTTCAGGACGTACTGAATACCTACTCTGCCCAGGTCCAAAGAGAAGATGCACCAAGTTCTAGCCTTCAAAAAACTTAGAGTTACAAGGGGTATCATGATAAACACAAAGTAATTATAGAATTTTTAACTTTTCCAGACAGATATTCCTTAATGACAACAAATCAAATAGGAAGGAAAATGAAAGAAGGACAAAGTTCTAGAATTCTAAAAGCTTAAGACTCACAGGGGGTAGTTTGATAAACACAAAACAATTATAGAATTTAACATACAGATTAAGGTTTCTTAATGACAACTGATGAAATCCTTTACTTTTTCAACTTCCAAACAGAATCTCAGAACTGTGAGAAAAAGATGCTGTTCAGTCTAGACTCTGGTGTAATTTTTAAAATACATTCTTGGTATTTTGTAATATGTTCTTCTCTCCTATTTAAACTAAAAAGACTCGAAAAGTTTGAACCATTTCTCCTTTCCCTACCTCCTGCTTCTGGCAACCACCAATCTATTCTCTGTATCTACAGCTTGTTTGTTGTTTTTTAGATTCCACATGTAAGAGAGATGAGACGGTATTTGTCTGTCTCTGTCTTTGACTTATTTCACTTAGTATAATGTCCTCCAGTTCCATCCGTGTTGTGGCGGGATTCATCCCTTTTCATGGCTGAATAATATTCTTTTATACATAAAGTACATATGGTGGCAGGGAAGTAATGGAGTTAAATTACATTTGCTTATATTTTCTTACTAGAGGATGAGGAGGGTCAACAGTTTAGTGTGACCAAATGTGGAATACAGAATCTAAGCAGGCTTAAAATTACTTGATATTCTGACACCTCTGTTTTCACAGGAGGAAAATGAAAGCCAGGGAAGATGAGGGCCTTATTCTGCAGTTGGTGAGAGGTTTAGATCTCAAACCGGGAAATCCTGAGTCTCGATGTAGTTTTTAGATTGTTTCCCACACGTTCAAATATAAATGAAGAAGATAAGAGTAGAGGTTATAAAACTTAATTCTATTTTCAAACTTCTTTCTTTCTTACAAACTACTCATTTTAAAGTATTTCTTCGAAACTTTTAGCTACTGTAGTCCTGTTTTCTTTCTCTGATCCCAATCTAATATGCCTTAGTACTATAGCGATGTGGCAGTCATTTCTTACGCCAAGTTGGTCTCTGGTAATTAAGCATCTCTAGGAAGACTCTGCTGTGTGATGACAGATGGTCCAGTGAAAGACACCGCAGGCCAGCGAGAGGAAGGTGCAGGACAGGCCGTTCTCAGGGTGCGGCGGGTGCTCAGGGAAGCAACCTCAGATGCGGAAGATAAGGAACATCTTCCAGAGGAGGTGGCATCTAGGAGCTAAAATATCCAAACAGTGGGCTGAACCCAGCTGCTGGGGGTCCTGAAACCTGCCCCAGGAGTACCTCGAAGAGTGATGCCAATCGCTAGATTCCTGGAAAAACAACAGCCCAATCCTATGTCTCATCTAATTTCACTCCCTAATTTGTGCAAAATCGGTTTGTTCACTTTACAAACATTTTCAGTGGATATTCAACTATTTTTCTTCACCATCTAACCAAATTCTGTTGACCAGTATCCTTGCATAATAGAAAGTAGCCAAAAAATTGATTGTGCTCAAAGTAAGTGTAATACAAATTAGTTGAATTCCTTCTCAGTTTTTTGTTTATTTTTTTAATGGTGCAAAGATGCTAATCTTTCGGACAGAAAGGTTAATTAAAGGGGAAAAGCACACAATAATCTTAAATGAGAGAAAAATAAATTGGTCAATTTTGCGGGGTGTAAGTATGAAAAAGAAAACAGAATTTAGCTATTTAATTGTGATTACATAAAAACTGCAAGAGCCTTGGCAATTAAGAATGTTATATTGGGACTTCCCTGGTGGCACAGTGGTTAAGAATCTGCCTGCCAATGCAGGGGACATGGGTTCGATCCCTGGTCCGGGAAGATCCCACATGCCACGGAGCAACTAAGTCCGTGCGCCACAACTACTGAGCATGTGCTCTAGAGCCCACAAGCCACAACTACTGAGCCCGCATGCCACAACTACTGAAGCCTGGGCGCCTAGAGCCCTTGCTCCACAACAAGAGAAGCCACTGCAATAAGAAGCCTGCGCACCGCAACAAAGAGTAGCCCCAGCTTCCCACAACTAAAGAAAGCCCGCACGCAGCAGCGGAGACTCAATGCAGCCAAAAATTAATTAATTAATTAATTAATTAATTAAAGAATGTTATATTGTCAGAAGAGCTTTTTTTTAATTTTTGTTTTGAGACACTCAATTTTCTAAATAGAGAAAAGAGAAATATACGATGACAGAGTGGTAGAATTGATATAATACTGATTTTTAAGTATTAATTTAAAACAAATATGAAAACATTGCTCTGAAAAACAAAATGGAAGTACACTACATAGTCACAATTCATTAGGGGAAAAAAAGCCAGTCACTATAGGCCCATTCAAATAAGGAGCCCATCTCACCTGACTCAATTAAGCTAGAGGAATCCAGATGTATCAGTTCATACACACACACACACACACACACACACACACACACACACACACTCACTCACACAGACACCCCATATGGATCACTGGGCTTCCTCATCAAAAGTTTTATTTCTAATATGCTTTTTGTTTCAGTGTTATCTTTAAACTACATTTGGGGTTCTTTTGGATGACATGTTTCTGCCCAAAACTGTGATGGTAGGAAGAGATACAGAATAAGAGGAAGATTTTACCATTTTCCAAGATGTAGAACTGACAGCACAAAATAAATAAGTAAAAAGCCCCTACATCTTGGAAAAAGCTAACTCATAAATGCCTTAATGAATGACGGTAGCGTTGAAATCAACAGGGTAGGGAATAAGGACTTGAAACACAAGGGGACAGAAACTGATAAAAAGAAGTCTTAATAACCTGATCCATTCAATTTCACATTATTTTTCAGAATAAAGACTTTTCAAACTGTGAATTTCCTCCAAAAGGACATAACAACTCTATACCTCACATCTGAAAGGAAAATTCACACTTTCTATGAACCAAAAATTATGAAATGATTTCTGATAAATTTTAAGTGTTTTAGCCTGAGGTTCTAAGGACCAACCATGAAACAACTGAAAAAGTATAATTAATTATAAAGAGATGTTCTGTCCAAATGCATGCACCACATAGCCTGGGTAATCCACATCGGTGTTTCCCACAGAAAAATACATATAATGTTTCATATCTGTAAATTACATATACAAACGGCCAATGATATGTAATATGAAATTACCAAGATTTGGTTCCAACCTAGAGAGAACAGTACTTTGAAAGGAACAATTTAGGAAAAATATATTATTATTTCTAGGGTAGCCTTGACTTATATTTAGCCCCCCATATAAACTCTAAATGTCTTTTAAAACTAGAGTTCAATGCACCATTAACAAAAAGGGGACATATATTATTTCAAATGTAGCTGCAATGTTATTAACCTTGTGCTACCAAGAGTCAAATTAAACAGGTAATCAGTGGAAGAAAATAGAAAACACTCAAACAGGCAGAACAACATGTAATTTATCCAACGGCAGCCATTTGGTCATGTTACCACACCACAAGAAACGAGGAGCTTGGTGTCCGGATCGTGGACTCTCTCACATGGTTTTCTAGAACTTTGCTGATGTCCATCCTGAAGGCTTCTGCCAAGTCCCTTCTCTCAACAGTAACTGGAACATAAATTACCGTAATTCTCTCTGTGCTGCCCTTACATGGACCCTTTGTCTCTGAGATCAAGACTCCTAAGAATGCAGGTGCGTGCCATGTGCAAGGCACGGAAAGGACCCAGATCTGCTTCTCCTGCTCCCTCCTCCAGGCCCACACTGCTGCTGGAAAGCAGCACAGAGCGAGCAAGTCCAAGCCCACCGAAGTGAGAGGGGATCCTGGCCCTGCTGCCCACCCCGCGGGGGCCTGAAGGACTTGCATCCCCCTCCTACAGCCTCCTCATCTGTAAAACCAGAGTGACGTCATTTCCCAACGGGGGCTGAGGATTAATGGGAGGATGCAGGTCAAGTGTGTGCATCTTGCAAGGGTCCAGCAGGCACTGGGTTAGCGGTGGTGTGTTCAGCACCACCGTTATCGCTACCTTTCACAGCAAACTCTTCACTGCTACCAGGCCAGGCCACATTCTGTCACCAACTTGAGGGATTCTATTATTTCAAACCTCACAAATCTTTAAAACCAAGGAAAATCCTGTCTCTCTTCTTTCTGACACATCAATTCCTAACTCCAATTTTATTCAGAAAGGAATCCTTTATCCTTTATTTAAAAAAAAAATTTTTATCCTTTAATTTCCAGATAAACTTTTCCATCTACACACCTCCTTCTTTATATCAGTAGAATTGTGCTTCTCGTAAGAAGCTTGTCTTGGCAAAATACTTAGATATGATACTATGGATTCTCAAGGATTAAAGTAAGATCCACAAAAATCTGAGGAAAGCAGCAAGTGGGGTGTTGGGTGAAGATAACAGAGACTAACATTATAAAGAAAATCCCTCAAGCAAAAATCATCAAAATGCCAATAAAACTGTCAGGGAAATAGAACAACAAAGACTAACTAGCTCACTGGGAAAGTAAGCAAACTCAAAGGCGGTGATGGAGGAACATTAAAAATGGTTTACCGTGTAAAATAAGAGAATAAACCAGTGAGATCTCCAAAAGAATTTCATTAATCCCTGAAATGAAGCAACCAAAGAATCAGTCACAAGCATTGTTTGGAAAATTATTGAAATACATTCTCGGATGGATGAAAGAAAGTAGCATATTTGTTAAAAATGGGGGACTGGGAATTTGAGAGTCACAATACAATAACCACTAAAGAATAAATCAGAGCACTATTAGATGGGGTAAAATGCAGAATTAACATTTACAGAACACTGAAATCTATCAACCTAGGATATGTGGAGCAACTTAGCTGGAAATCTGAAGGCCTAAAAGATGAAAGGATTGCAAGAGAAAATTATAGATTTATAGATACAAGCAGAAGATATTGAAGTTTGTGAAAAATAATTGGAATGAAGGGTGCAGCATTAATAATTAGAAAAATAATGTAAGGCACATTTTTTTCTTACAGCTGATTACAGTTTTTAGAACAGACCTTAAAATGGTTGATTATGGCCCCACTTAAACAAAATAAAGCAACCATAGAAAAATAGGAATACATCATCACATAGAACAGTTTAACTCTAAGAAATCCAAAAGAGTTCCATACACAAACACAGAAGAATTTAAAGAAATGCAAATCAGAGTTAGTTTTGTTTTTCTATGATACAATAAAACCTTAGAGATGATCAATCAACAAGATTATGAGTCTCAGATATAAAGAAAAAATATGTCCTTTTAGCATGTTTATTCAGTGAAGAGGTTACTTTATGTGGAAGGGGAAGAGAAAGTATTTTGCAGCTTTTTAAATGTCTCTGGTATTTTACTAACACACTCTTTATCTCCAACTTGGCTGAAAGATACTTCAAACAACAGGATTCATTTTAAAGAGTTACCTAAATGGCATTTTGTTTAAATATGAAAAGAATGATCTAAAGGAAGTTATATAGACTAGAAAGGAAAGGGTTGAGTTGATAAAAATAAAAATATGTACATTTACTTCTACATATTAAGTAATATAGTTAAACAAAGAATCAGGCAACATATTTACTTCTGGGATTGAGCCCTGGGTCTCAGAGGTGGCCTCCCAAGGCGGCTCATTAGTGATACAGCCATTATAATTTATTTTTAAAATCTACTCTTTCAAACTTCAGTGTTTGTCTGAATACATTATTTTAGCAATCTATGTAGAGGTTGATCACTGCTGCAAACCAGTATCGACATTGCAACTGAAGCCCAGCACCGGAGGATGGTTTTATTTCAATTTTTGTCTTTCTCATGGGAAGATTTATAAATGTCCATGGTCCCACAAGAAGGAATAAACAGACTAAAGAATCACATGACCTGGAGGTCCCCATCACCTTTTTTGACACATTTACTGTCTTGACTTGTGTAACAGCCTGCAGTGAAGCAATGATAATGCAGTCAGGCCTGAGGGTCACGGTTGGGTGATGTGTAATGATACAAAAGGTGGAAATGAGGCAGCCACGGAACCCCATTGTAAGCCTGCAGGGAGATGCTGCCATCTGGACGTCAGTGCACCTGGTTCTAATGTGATAGCTTATCTGTCAAGGATGCCAGCAACAGCTGCTTTGGTGAGGCCATTCACGTGCCTCCACTACAGCTGCCACCCACCTCTGCCTCCTGAAGAAGGGAGCTTAGGAGAGCTCGGGGTCTAGAGGTGTACAGGAGATGGAGGGGTCTACACCTGTGTAGAGAGGAGAAGGCGCAGGACAGGAAAATACTGACACTCTCAGTGTATGGGACGGGGGAATGAAAGACCTACAGACCTGCTCCAGATCACACCCTACAAAGTGGCGGTTACACAGACATTTTACATGGTTCATTCACTCATTTTTTATTCATCTTCAGTTCTGTGTATAAGTCTCTCTCATTTTAGCAGGAAATCTCTAGAAATATCCAAATTTCCATCAAGAAAGAAACAGATCAAGTAGAAATAGCTAATGATGAATATTAATTAATGCTTCAAACTATGATTTTTAGGAGTAATCTATTATTTGACCCCAAATTTTTGCCTTGGCGGACAAGACAGAATTGTTCTCTTCTAAGCCCTGGACTGTACTTAGTTTGCCTCTCAGCAGAAAGTTCTCTCTTGAGTCCTGGGCATGGCTGCCCCTCGGACTGGGTCCGAACTTGAGTACCTTTTTCTCAAGGGTCTTCTTTGACCCTGTGAATATCATCCTTACTCTATCCACTAGCAGTCCTGCTTATTACCTAGTTTTATTCCCCCCGAAGTCTCTTAACATTATCTGAGATTTTTCTATCAATCAATCACCATCTGCCTATGTAGCTATCTATGTATCCATCTATGTATCTATGCATCTATCTTTGTACCTATCTATGTATCTATCTATGTATTTATGTATGTATGTATGTATGTATGTATGTATGTGTCTATCTATCTGTCATGTGTCTGCCCATTTTCTGTCTTTCTCACTAGAATGTAAAATCTAAGAAAACAGGAGTCATTTTTGTTTTCTTTTTTTCACTACTGGGTCCAGTACCGTATTGCTACGTATTAAGTGCTGCATAAATATTTGCTGAATCAATAAACCTATTTTCCCTTGTGTACCATTTAACCTAAAGAACCTGGGACTATCATATATATACAGTGTTTAACTTTAGTCTCTTATGCTAGTCAAAGATTGATGGCCTCACATTAGCATAAACCAAAATAGCACTGAAGTTGTACAAAGCAAAACCAAGTTGATGCCCTCCTGAATAAGGGATAAAAATTTTACTCATAAATATCTTGTAACACTCCTGCATGCTAGAGGATTTTAGAAGTTGGGTAAGAGTGAGTTATTTTATGGGCATACGTACCCTCACCTACTCCAGACCGAAGAACTGCTAACTAGTAAACTACTTATTCATGAATTAGTTTTTATTCATTAAACTCATAGGATTTCATCAGTGGTTCAACTTCTTAGTTTTACTGAAAAAAAAAAACAAAAGAATTGTTCTTGTTATGTCACTTTTTAAATTAGTAGAATAAAGACTCCTTTTAATCTTGATACACAAGGATTCCTTCTGACATTTTTTGCTAGAGCAAAACTTGGACAACAGTTTGTTCTAGCTACCAAACATGCAGGGAAAAATCTACTCAAACATCCTGGATCTGTACACATTTATTTCAGAAAATATTCTGCACAATGCTTACCCATTGTTTGGCCTATAGCTACCCATACCAAAGGACACTAATTGAGAACCATAAAGTTTATTTCTGTGGTCATACATGAATGGTAATTTTATTGGGATTCTGACAAAATATGTATTCTAGGTATAGCAAATGATGTAGTAAGAGGCACACTGGTGGTCACTGGAGGTCCTGAACCTCATCTGGCTTTGAATGTTGGCTTTGCAATCTACTAGCTGTATGATTTGCATAAGTAAATTCAATTCTATATGTTTTCCTTTCCTCATTTGTGTGACAGGCAGAATAATATCACTTATAGGATTATTGTAGGGAATAAAGGAATGACTATGCATAGAATACCTAAAATAGCACATGACACACACTACACATTCAGTGAGTGCCAGTTATTTCTTCTAATTCAAACACATGCCTTGGGTTGGGCTCTGTCAACAGTCTGCTAATTGTTCACTCTCCTTTCACTCAATTTACCCATCATATGCATCCTTAACAATCCATTATAATTTTTTCTTTAAACAAATTTGAACACACTGTTCTTTTCTTGAAAATCTGCACTGTCTCTCTACTATATCCATAAAGTTTAAATTATCTTGTAGCATGTTTCTCAAAACACAGTCCATAGACCACCTACATCAATAACTTCTGTGTGATTATTAATTCGTAATTATTATTAAAAATGCAGATTCTTAGACATTGCCAAGAACCCACTACACCAGAATTTCTCGGGGATAGAGGGCAGGAAAGGTGCATTTTAATGTGCTCCCTCTGTGATTCTTTTGCATAATGAAGTGTGGGGAAACTGCCTTAAACTGACATGTACATCCTCTCCCACATGGCACTGAGTCAGCTCTGCACTGACCACACAGGGTGTGTGTCCACACCCTCAGGTCCCAGGGGGCTCTAATTGCCACCATGGTTATAGAGACCCCATTACACAGCTTCTGTTCCAAAACAATTGTTCCATGTGAAGAAAAATTAATCAAAGATGTCAGGGATGGAAGGTTTGTAGTTGAGCCTGTCTGTATGACTTAAAACTGTAAAATGGAGCATTTAAAATGACTTTCAAAGCCTACACAATTGGGCCTTTTCTGGATAAGTACTCAGCAGGTGTCAGATATTTAAAGATGAAAGAAAAAAAGTAGGTGTTGCTTGATCACATGAAGAAGGAAGAATTTAACCCCACTGCCAGGCCCCCCAGTACGTGCAATCAGAAGAGCCATCATTGTGACTCAAAAATGAGAAATCTAAAAGACCAAGAAATAATAACAACAACAACAAAGATAGTTCCGTGAGTGACACTCTTGGTCTGGTCCTGAGCTAGCTCTTTCATGTGTACTGTGCTATTTGTCATTACAATAGAAGTGTAAAAAAGGAGGATCTGCGTTTTACAGGAGAGGGTGATTACTCAGAGGCCAGGAGGTGTGGGGCAGGAAGAAATGAAAGAGAGGGAGGAAGGAGAGGGGGAAAATAGAGGAAAGGAAAGAAGTGGGGAGGGAGAGTGGGAGGAGGAAAAAGGAAAGATGAAAGAGGTCAGCCTCATGAGATTAACTGGGTGTTTGGTAGTGACTGTGCAAGCCCTCAGGTGATGAGGTAGAAAGAAGGTCTGCATCACTGTTATTGGTGCTGATGGAGCAGACAGGGTTGCACGAGGTGAAGCTGTCACCCCAGGGTGACAACTCAGTGCCATTCAACCCAGGTGCCCTGCCAGGTTGGTGATGGCGCCGTGGGAGCCCTGTGACAGGGGTGCGCTGGCATTACCACGCATTCAGCTGGTTACCAGGTTAGCTGTGATTCAGAACAGTGTGCTCCTTTATAATGAGCTGTATAAACCCTCATACTTATCACCCTCTCTGTGATTTTGCTCTTGTTTTCCTTCATCCTAACATATAGTTACAGCTATTTTCTACCTGCTGAAGCATCGAAGTACCTACGAATCCTTTACACTTATCGCTGCCCAGTTCTTGAAGATTTTATACAACAAAACATGCAGAATCATACTAATCTATTGCTCAGGAAAACACACGTGCAGTAAGATCCTGGACCAAGTAAACTGCAAATGGATGATGTCTCGAGGGTAAGAGGAAGGAGACTGTTGCAATGAAGGAGTACCCAAGGAAATTCAACACTATTGATAATGTTTGGCTGTGATTTACTTATTTTGATACATGACTGCTTATTATGTTTCATGACCTGTTAATTTCTTAAGTATTCTATTACAAATATAAAGCTAAAATAAACATAAACAAGCAATTAAATATTTGATACTAATTTAAATTTAAATTTTGGCATCACCATTGTGATGTGTGTTGACATTAATTAATTTAGATAACTTTGCTTACCTATAATATAGGGTTAATAACAAATACTTTCATCTTAGGATACTGTAAGGATTGTTTAAAAACATGATATATGCCAAGTGCCCACAGAACTCGGCAGGCGATTAAAGTTTCATGAATGATAATTATTATAATATCATGAAAAAGAACAGAAATTGAATAAACAGAATTTACACAGTTAAAAATGACTATTGAAGTTGTTTAGAGGCAAACTCAGTCACAAAGCATCATGAAATGTTTGCAAAATCTTGGAAAAATTAGCAAACCTATATAGTCTATTTTTCCTTCGAAGTAAAATGGACATTTCTTTCCTTATTCATTTAATTACTAAGAACTTTTTTAAAAGTACTATTAAAGTTAAAACTAAGCATGAAGGGACTCCGATCAGTGAAATGAGACACAAATATATCGTGTGATGTTTGAGAAAATTTTATATTTATTAATCTATTCATTCACTTATTTAGTAGGTTTTACTGTATTTCCAGCTTAGCTTTTATAGAAAAATTTCTGCCAGTTTTATGATGTTGTAAATATCTTCCACTAATATTAAAAACAAATAAAATCAGTATTATATCTGGAGCAAAGAGAGAAGAAAACTCGACTGTGAACCTCTACAGGCTGTCTTCCCTCCAACCCTTCCCCCTCCATGGAAAGCAGGTACATCAATCATCACCCCTGCTGTGTGCACCTACAACACAGGCCAGTAACAACCATTAGTGAAGAACAATTTAGGGCATTTGTTCAAGAAAAGATAAAGATTTCTCAGAACTCAAAGCACTCCCACCAGTAGTACTCAGGAGCTCAGACTTGAGTGCGGATGTCCAGATGCAAATCCCAGCTCTGTCTCTCACGACCTCTTGGCCATTGGGCAAGTTGTCACCTCACCTCTGCAAGACACGTTCCTCATCTTTAAATTGGGGTAAAAATAACTCCTGTCTAAGAGGGTTCTTATAAGAATTTATTGTGAAACTTCCCTGGTGGTCCAGTGGTTAAGAATCCACCTTCCAATGCAGGGGGATGCAAGTTTGATCCCTGGCCAGGGAACTCCATCCTACAGGCTGCAGGGCAACTAAGCCCACGCACCGCAGCTACTAAGCCCGCATGCTCTGGAGCCCGTGCGCCACAACTAGTGAGAAGCCTACGCGCTGCAACGAAAGATCCCACGCACCACAACTAAGACCCGATACAGACAAATAAATAAATCTTTTAAAAAAGAATTCATTGTAAGTGTTCAGTAAACAAACTAATCTCAAAAGTTTCTACATCAAGAAATAATTGATTGTTAAGAAAATCAGGACAATTAGGTGAAAAATACAATCTGGGCTTGTTTATGGAAACACACGGTGATTAAAAGAGATTAAAACATTTTCGGTGACTGCATATTATTTTTTAAGCCTTTCCCCCACCTAGAGTTAAACTAAAGCATTTTACAATCCACGATTAAGTTTTATTAGCCAAGTCAATATTATCATAAGAAAAGTAACCCACTGTTATTGAACAAAATTCAAGACCATTTTCCCAGAGAAACATTTTGGTGATACTAAGACTGTCTCTGGGTTTATCTACTAGTTGTCATTTTTTCTTATGAATTCTGCCTGTATGTTCAAAGATGTGCGGTGGGTATTATTTATCTAAGTTGGGGAAGGCACTATTAGAATCTAGAAGGTTGCAATTTAATGAAAGAAAACATATGGATTGTCTTCAAGTACACAGCTACCAGCTTCTCAAGAATTCATTCAATGGTCAGAGTTCCACACTCTCCAACACACAGACACCTTAAGTGTGTGAAAAAGAATTACAAATGCATCTTTCTAATGAGCAAATACAAGTTATGTGCCCATTTCCCCCCTCTAAGTTATTTAAATATTGGTGAGGATTAAGAAAGTGAATTAATTAGGAGAGAGCATATTTTCCCCTGAAAGAGAAGGCTGGTTGACATGGTGTGCCTGCTGGTGGGGGTGGATGCCAGCGGGTTCACCCAGAGCAGAGGCCAAGTCCCACCTCCCGTTTCCTTCTTCCTCTGCCTGCACACCTAGGGCCTTACCCACTGCTGCCTTTCCCCTGTCCCTCCCCATTCACAAAAAAGAAAAATACATTTGAAGATAGGGAGAGAACAGAATAGAAAGAAAATTCATCTTTGAAGTCAGACATGTTTTGAAGGCAGACCCTACTACTTATTCAGTATGGCGTTGGTGGGGGAGTAACCTTGAGTTGAGGGTCCTCAACCTTAAAACAAATATCTTCGAGGGTCTTTGAAAATATTAAATGAAGCAACATTTGTTGGGTGCTTAGCACTTACCCAATACAGAACAATGCCTCAAACATGTCAGTTGCCCTTCTGGCAGAATAACACAGGATAATGGCACGGGGGGAACATACCCCAAAATGTTGATATAACAAACATTCATTCCATGCTTTTTTTTCAAAGTTAAGACTTTCCAACAAAAACATGAATTCCATGAAGATAAATTACTCATTACAGTTATTTTTGATCAAGTGGATGAAGAAACTTTGGATAGTTTCCTCTCAGATGCTCTAGTAGTAAATTTGATGCAGGTCAGAGCCTTATTTTGGCATTTGGAGGCTGATTCAGGAAAAGATCTTCTTTATGTTGCTGAGGCAACTGCAGTAACGAAATCCATCCTTGACAACCTTGCCTTAGCATTAAACACCACATGTTAATCAAACATAAAGTTAATAGAATCTGCACAGGAAACAGATTGTGATATTGGTGACAGGACAGTTCTCTTGGTTATAGACTTATCCAATTTCACTTCTTTTTGGATCCTACATCTGGTCATGAATTTATGAATATATTGGGACTGGAAGTGATGTTCCTGACCATATCCAGTGTCCTAGAAAACACAGGGTAAGATGTACTGCTGGGTCACCCTCATCTAAGACAGTCTACCTGTCAGTATGTCAGAACGACCACAAAATACAGAAACTTGGATGCCTACATGGACTGCTTCCACATTTCATGTGTTGGTTCTCCTGACAGATCATAACTTCCCCAAGCACACAAGGGACACAGAGGACAAGATTTCAATTATAAGAATAAATTACAAAACAAGAGAGCAGCATCACAGATTTAATGAGAAAACCCTGGAGTATAAAAATATGGAAAAACACACAAAGGTTGTAACTACAGTATAATTCAGGCCAGAAAATAAGAGATAATGAGAGGGTAAGAGTAAATGACATGAATAAGGGTGCTGATCAGGGAGCAGATTCTAATCCATGCCTTCTTTTTATGGTACAGAAAGTAATTTCCTTATAATCATACACATTTCTCCCAGGGAGGCTCCTGTTCTTTAGTTCCTGGAGATAATCACTCAGTCTCCTCAGTAGACAGGAGGCCCACCTCAATCTCCTCAGCACCTTCCTGAGGACATTCTCTCGTTGGAAGGAACCGAAGCGACAATGGCTTTCTTAGGTCCTCTTTCTGTTTCTAATCAAGCCATGAGCAGGATGAAGACATTCTCAGCGCATTGCAGCTACTGTGTATTTTTGGCCGATGCATGATCTCTCTCCTGCTATTGCTACTCTTCAGGTGCTGCACACCAGCTGATAAATCATGCATCCCCTCTCGGACAGCCTGGGGTGTCTGGCAAACATGTACCCATGCCATGCCCACCTTGCCTTCAGCCATGCACTCACAGACAGCTCCCACTGAATGATCCTGATGGAACACCCTTCCGTCATCAATAGAGAGAGGAGAGACCATAGTGACAGTGCTTCCAGGGTCTTCTCATTCTATCCTCAGCATCACTTCTATAACGTTTAGTCAACATGCAAAAGTAACTGTTGTTCACCTACGTTGCAAGTTGAAGAATTTGAGGATTTTTCTTATGGCCACCATAATCAACATGGGAAGGGCAAAAGTGGTTGGTCTCGACTGTAGCTACACATCCCTGCGATCCAATGCCTGAAATATCTAGACCATCATCATTCTCAGCCTTGTCATTTAAGTTCGTGTGAAAACACATTATAAAATAATGTGGAAAATGTACTTCATTCTGACCAAACAGTAGATAAGGGTAGGAATAAATCAACCCAAGAAGCTTACACTCTGTTTACAGCATGATCATAGAAAGCAATGGCATCAAGAGAATTATTACCTAAGTTTAGCTAAATAAAACCAAAATCCCAACATGATTCCATATCATTTTGTCAGAGTTAATTCCTTCCTACCAATACCCTTTTCATCACCACAATCGTAATGGTATGTGTGATACTGCAGGATCAGACTCAGGTCAACCTATCACAGGGTTAGTTCAGGGATAGGATTCTAACACTTGGAGAAACAGAATTTATTCCCTGTTAGAGTTTTCCCACACATTCTCACCCTAGGACAGATCTCATGGGAGAAAACCACTCAGCAATTGAATAATTCTGGAATCATTTTAACTTGCCTGGGCTAAATTGGACAGTAATCTAGGCAAGTATTAAAGTTAGCCCACTTTGAATGTAAATTGATGCAGCCACTAAGAAAAACCGCATGGAGGTTCCTTCAAAAACAAACAAACAAAATTAAACTACCATATAATCCAACAATTCCACTCCTGGGCATATATGTGAAGAAGAAAACCCCACAAATGTGAAAAGATACATGTACCCTAACGTTCAGAGCATCATTATTTACAATAGCCAAAGTATGGAAGCAACCTAAGTTTCCATCAACAGATAGATGGATAAAGAAGATGTGGTACATATATATACAGTGAAATATTACTCATCCACAAAAAGAATGAAATTTTGCTGATTGCAGCCACACAGATGGAGCTGAAGATATTATAATATATGAAATGAGTCAGAGAAAGACAAATATTGTATGTTATCACTTACATGTGGAATCCAAAAATTAAAACAAACTAGTGAATATAGCAAAAAGTAAATAGATTAACAGATACAAAGAACAAACTAGTGGTTACCAGTGGGGAGAGGGAGGCGGGGAGGGGTAAAGTAGGGTAGGGGATTGAGAGGGACAAACTACTATGTATAAAATAAATAAGCTACAAGAATACATTGTACAGCACAGGGAATAGAGCCAATATTTTATAATAACTAGAATGGAGTATAATCTATATAAATGTTTTGAATCACTGTGATGTATACCTGAAACTAATATAATATTGTAAATCAACTATACCCCAATAAAATGTGAAGTATAAACCAAAAAAAGAAGAGCTAACTGAATTAAAAGTAGTTTAATTCAGTTAAACTGCCTCTGAGGGGTGGAAAATGACAATGTAAATAAGCAGGGGCAGGAATTTATAAAATATATGTATATGTATTATTGCAAATAAAATATACATTTTTAAAAGGGTAGAAATGGATCAATAAAATATATAAACCATTCAAGACAAACTGATAATGTGAAATTCATTTTACACTGTAAATTTTTAAAAAGATAAATCTTTAAAAATAAATAAATAATAAAGTTAGCCCACCTACCTAAGAAAATATTAAAATTTCAGGGGTGTGCTAGAGTTGGCTTGTATCAACTTTTGAGAGCCAATTATTAAATTCAGAAATTTTGCAAGGTAGGTTTTAAACCATTAATAGTTGAAATCATCTATGGTGTGAATATTTAGGCCATGGACTTGGCAAACTCTGCAAATTTGCCTGCTTACTAGCATAACATTGGGTGACACACACCATAGAATTTTGAGAAATGATTAGAAATTTACTGAAGCAGTTTAAGGAGAATAGGCAAAAAATAATATGTACCTCAAAACCTATGGCCACTGAAATTCAACCCACTCGTTTCCAGCCCTAGGTTAGGAATTGTATGTAGGAGATCTCTGTGTTCTGGAAAATGTAAAATTATAACACAGAAAATATTTTCTTAAATTTCATTGCTTTACCCATCTAATACATGAGAAACTTTCTTCTACTTCTATCAATATATCAGTTACTTACTAAACTGCATAGGTAGTAAACTTTATGACTATTGTAATTGTAAGATAATTGAAATGAACAAATATATTCAAATAAACATCTGAACTTTTTCTGAAATTAACACAAGTGGTGTAAATGATAATCACTTAAAAGTAATGTTTCATGAATAAATCACATGGCACAGTTGGAGGAAAAGCCTCATATTCTGTTTAAATGTGTTTCTTTTCATTTGATTCATTACTTTTTTCATGACTAGTCATACATATCACCAGCTAGCTTTCATATCATTTATTTTCTCATGTGTCTAATTCTCTTTTCTTAGTATCATCTAGAAGTTGAACACATACATTTTTTAGCTAAAATTATTGTCTTCTATTAATATATGTCACACACGATCCTTTTGCGATTAAACTGTAACTTACACTAGGAATGTACTGTATTATAAACAACACAGTCCTGGCAATTTCTAATACCTTTTGAAAAAAAATAAGAGAAACACATTATGGGGTTTTATCATCGTGGTTTTTTTGGTTGTTTATTTGCCTATGCTATACATCGACCAAATAAATTCATTTAAATTGATAAACACTATTTGAATATACAAAAGCACCTTTTAAGATACAATTTTATCCTAAAATTGATACCTAAGATTTAGCTGAATTTGTTAAATACCAATTGTATTCAACATCTACCTTTCCAAAATAATAATATAGCTAATAAATAAAAGTTTTACACATTTAAAAAAATCAATGCCTTCAATGTTACATCCATTTTAATAGATGTCAAGAATCAAGGAGTTGTGAAAATCCTATTTCTTATTGATTTTAAAGATTTGAGGAAATTAAATGTCAAGTACATTTGACAATCCTATTTGTCCTTAATATAAATAAGATTAACATGTCTGGGTTTTCCTGGAATAAGGGGTGTAAGTAACAGTACATGAGCTGATTCTGGGACTCTGTTCAGTCCATTTTCAGCAGCTACAGATCAACACTGTGCAAGATTAAGGAAAACTAAAACTCATTATGGCTTCTGTAATTCTGGTGGCGTTTAGAACTTCACCATGTATTAGTTAAATAGAAACTTGCAGGAGAGGAATAGACACAATTATTTTCAGCTTTGCTCAGAAATATCACTGAAAGAGAAAGACACTGGTGCACAATATGTGTGGAGGGAGAAAAAGCAGATCATGCTCTTCCATGATTGGTTTAAGGCATTTAGAATGTTTCCAATTTTAAACGTGTTACTGTGGCCCATGAACTTGGCAGGCTGCTGGGGGAGTATGGACCAACCTGGCTAACTTGGGACTCTAAGACAAAATAAGAATTTTATTAAGTATTCACTAATCCATGTGTATGTTTTCCCCCAGCTCACTTTGCAAATATTTTTAACACATATGTTAAGTGTGTCATTACCCTTGGCATTGAAAAGGCTTATTGTACACAGGAAAACAAAAGTAGACTAAATTGTGGAGAAGATGAACATCTCAGGGCACGCTCTGAAATTATTAATGTTTGGTTTTAACGGAAGAATAAAATTATAGTAATAAACAATAGCAAGCAATGGAGCCATGCCTACAGGGTAACATTCACTGTTCTATTATACATGCTTAAAATTAGTAATGTATTCAATCTTCTCAACAAGCCCATGAAGAAGATCCTATTAGAATCTCCCACTTTACAGGGAGTAAACTACATTATAGAGGGTCTATTTACATTCAAAAGGTCTCATAGCTAGCAAGGGAAGGGACAAGAATTTGAATCTAGGCATTTTGACCTCAAAGTCCATGTTCTCAACCATTAACATTGCCTACAAACTTGAATATAACTCTTCTGGAAAGGGACAATCTGCAACATTTGCAAAACATAAGATTTATGCACCAGTCGTTTATAGTTATTGAGTTCTCATAAATGTCAGGCGTGGGATTAGAAATAATTTGAGGAAGGTCAACACGTAAGATGGATAGTTTTCTTCAAAGTTACTGGACAGCTTAGTATAATGAGGAGAAAAAAAAGATTGGGATGTCAGAAGTCCTGGATTCTAGACTAGTTTTCATACTAGTCTAGCTGGTTCAAGTCAGCACCTCCTGTTACTTACTGGAGTTGCTGTAAAAAGCCAACAGTATCTATTCTATTTCCCTCATAACATCACTATGAGACTCAAACCTAATGAGGTGAGTTTTGCCTAATTAAGAGCCACAGAGACTCAATCAAAGTTGGGGAGGATGTCTCTGGATTGATGAGGGCGAAGGCATAGAACACAGGACCTGTGAGATGGTCTCTGGGCAGAACAGAAGCTGGTGTACCATCAAGCCAAGTGGATACTGGACTTGGGGCTGTGGGAACTGGGTAGCCTCTATCCTCTAGCAGAGGAATTTGGCCATAGATGTGACCCGGCCACTAGGGCCATGGCTGATTATCTTTATGTCTACCCCATTCTGTGATCACTGTAAGATGTTTGACTGCCTTTCTTCTCTCAGAATTGACAGGAGAGTGAATAAAATCTGTGATTAGATGGAACACTTGAAAAGATGCAATGTTTTTAAATTATAAGAAAAAAGGGGAAAAAAGAAGTAAAGAAGAGGATGGGTAAAATGGGCAGAGGACAGAGAATCAAAGTAAAATTAAAAGAGGAAAGTAGAACAATTGTAATATTATTAAAAACAATTACTTTTTTTTACTAGGTTGATAAAAAGACCTCAGTATCCAAACCAAATTGTCCTCTAGTTCCAATCCACACATTCACTTAAAATCACTAATGAGATTTGCATGTCAAGATAGTTCGATGTAAAATACATACAATCTCAGATGTCAATGTCATACAAATACCTGAGCAGGGGGAAAAGACTCATTTTTTATCTCTGCCCTCTGCAATACTAAACTTAGGCTATGAAAGTAATATTACATACATGTTTTTAGGGAAAGTGCTTTTCTGAAAATAATTTAAAGCTAGCCAAGGTAATTTCCTACTTGTAAAAATAAAGGCATTCCCTTATATGTAAAGGCTCAGAGGAAAAATGTGATAATTAAAAGAAATTACAGAATTTTTGATGATATAACTAAAGTTGAAAGATTAATCAGAATTAAGAATTCAAGAGTAGGGAATTTGAAATATAAAATAATGGGTAAAATTCCTTGTAGAACTTTGAGAACGAAAATCTTTTGTCATCCAAGATGTTCTGAAGAGAAACCTCACACCTAACATTATCAACAAATATAAAATAATATGGACAGGTTGATGCTCCTTCCACAATTTATGAACACATACATAGGTAGGTGAATGGAAGGAACAAATCTAGAAAATTCTTTTCCTCAACAAGGTTTACCACTAGACTCAAATGTTTAGAAATGTTTAGAAATCGTGATTATAACTATAAAACAAGATAACTATAGCTCATACTATAAAACAATATGAACTTACCTATTTCTAGGGAGGAAAAGGATAAAAATACACCAAAATGCTGCATGGTTATCAGTGGATTATGGACCAATGACTGACTCCTTTTTTTCTACTTTTTCGTACTCTTTCAATTTTTGTAAATGTATATATATGTCCTTTTTAAATAAAAGAAAAACTATTTAAAATAAAATTATTTAATTCAGCCAACAACTGAGGATAGTTGTAAATTCTTCTGGAGCTTAAAATGTGGGGCTGCAGATTAGCAACATGTAGGAAATGACCATTTAATCACAGACATTTCAGACGCTATTAGACTGTAGACGGAAGATACACAAGTTGTGTGTGTGTGTGTGTGTGGGTGCGCGCGCGCGCACGCGTGTATATATATATAATGACAGCATGTGGAAACAATATTGTCTTTGTTGAATGTCATTGACAGATTCAAGAAAGGACTCTGAAAAATGACTAAAAAGGTAAGGATCAATGATTTCCAAAAAGTAAAATGCAATATTCCATGTAAGAGTCAATTAGAAGGCAACAGTACAATATTTCAAAATAATTCAGAATTTGGAGTTAACGTAGGATATCAAAAATGAAAGGAAGACACAAATGAAACAAATGAGAAACAACTAATTATGCCCCAAAGAATAATTTAAATAAGCTGTTGGTGTGATTCTCAAACTCCTGTGAGGGCTCTGGAACTGAGCACTTCATTACGTGTTGTGTTTGCTAAAATTAATTATTGGATAGAAATAGACACCATGAACATTTTAGATAAATCAACCTGATAAATGTCATTTACATGTCCACTCCTACTAGTAACAATACAGCTGTAACACTTACAATGAATCCATAAAACACTTATGGGAAGAGCTATTGCATTTCCTCACATTTTTCCTTTATTTTGTTTCAAACTGAGAATATGATATAACATTTTTAAATTGAAAGATAAACTATTTGTTTTTAAACCATTTGCAGGCTAATCTTTGTTTCTCTTGCAACATATAAAGAATGCTTTTAAAACCAAACTGTGCTTTACTGTGCCCTGTACAAATATTTGGGTAACAAAATTAAAAATAAAAACATGTATGTTGGGCTTCCCTGGTGGCGCAGTGGTTGAGAGTCCGCCTGCCGATGCAGGGGACACGGGTTCATGCCCCGGTCCGGGAAGATCCCACATGCCATGGAGCGGCTGGGCCCGTGAGCCATGACCGCTGAGCCTGCGCGTCTGGCACCTGTGCTCCACAACGGGAGAGGCCACAGCGGTGAGAGGCCCGCGTACCGCAAAAAAAAAAAAAAAAAAAAAATATATATATATATATGTTTAACAGGCTAAACGTCCCTTAATTTTAAACTCAATGATTATCTCTTAGGATACCTTCTGTGATAATTTAATAGCTAGGGGATGAGCAAGACACAAAAGCACTTGAATGCAACAGCCCAGGGAAAGTAAATCAGAACCAAAGTCATTAATCTACAAATAAGCATGATTTATAGCTTCTCTCGAATAAGTAAATTTATTTCTTGACCACACTTCGTATGCAAGTTACCATCTTTAGCCATCTTAGTTTTTCACAAATAGTTGCAAAGTTATTCTCTGCTTAGACAACATCAATGGACTTTATCACCCCTTGTCAGCTGGCTGGGTGTCCACCTAACACACAGCTGACATGTAACCCAGAACGGCATGATTCTACTTTGATATTTATATATTAAAGTTAGGCTGAACTAAAAGAATGACTAAAAGATCTCTAATCTTCACAAGTTCCTCATCTGTGAAATGTTGTAGGATTGTTAACAGAGAAGAAATGTGGAAATATAAGTAAGACATATAACACACAGTAGGTACTCAGCAAGCAATAATTCTCTTCAATGCATTTCTATTCTAAGTCTTGCAAGTATAGTATTGTCCTAAATTATGATTATTTCCTATCCTGAGAAGGGCTTATCTTCCTATAAATAAGACCACACCTTATTTATATCTGTAATATATTATTTGTACTAACAGAATTTTTGGAAGTTTTTACAATGACCCTCTAATTTATTGAAAAATAAAATCTACAGTCCTGTGAAAGGATACTGAAAGAGAAAAAGTCAAAACGATGAAGGGAAACTCAGGCTTAAATTTCAAAGTTTTTCATCCACTTTAGTGTCACAAAAATTTCAGAAAAGGAAGTTGAACAACTAGAATCTTTTTTTTTTTTTTTTTTTTTTTTTGCGGTGTGTGGGCCTCCCACTGTTGTGGCCTCTCCCGTCGGGGAGCACAGGCTCCGGACGCGCAGGCTCAGCGGCCATTGCTCACGGGCACAGCCGCTCCGCGGCACGTGGGATCTTCCCGGACCGGGGCACGAACCCGTGTCCCCTGCATCGGCAGGCGGACTCCCAACCGCTGCGCCACCAGGGAAGCCCTAGAATCTATTTTAATGCTTTAATGATATTCTATTATATCCTTCAAAGTCATGTGAATAGTCTTCAAAGATGTGACCTTGATAATGATAGGAAAGTAAGGGCTCTTCCCAGAAAGTGACAAAAAAAACAACACTGGAAGTTTAAATATGCAGGGTTCCTTAAATGTCTGTGTTGCATAAGAACCTGAGTTATATGGTACAGATAAGTGTGCAGATTGATGTAAATATCCTTATTTTAAATATCAATAGCATCTGGATCAAGTTGAAGACATAAATGCCCCAGTTAGTTCCTTTTTTTTTTTTTCTCTTTTCTTCCTTGCGGTACGCGGGCCTCTCACTGTTGTGGCCTCTCCCGTTGCGGAGCACAGGCTCTGGACGCGCAGGCCCAGCGGCCATGGCTCACAGACCGGGTCATGAACCTGTGTCCCCTGCATCGGCAGGCGGACTCTCAACCACTGCGCCACCAGGGAAGCCCTATAAATGCCCTAGTTAGTTCTTAAATGGTAAAATGAACAATACACACACACACACACACACACACACACACACACACATATATATAACCAGCTATTAGCAATATAGTACATGAGTAACGAACTCCTGTCTCAACTAAATAATAAACATTAACGCTTCCAAAGAGTCAAACTAACAGTATTATTTTTTTCATTTTTGTTTTTGTTTTAACTTCATTTTCAGAATGTCTTCTAAGAAATTAATTACATGCCTTAGAGAGGAAAAAAGTTTCAGGGATCTAAACATATTTTGTGTCTTGGGTATTCGTATTCAAGGGTGCTGCATATTCAATAATGCCACATCTATCCAACTAAATGTTTTCATACATAACCCTTAGGCTATAGAGAGTCCACAGTGAGGTTACATCTCTCCAGAAAACTCCATAGCACTTGTGGTACTACCCATCCTAGGACACAAGAGAAGTTTGTTATAGTGAACACTTCATATGAAGAGCTCACAGGCTCTTCAAGTGCATGCTGTTTAATTTTTGCTACAACCCTTTGAGTAAGACAGTCTTTGATCTTCATAATGAGAAAGAAAAAGTGAATTCAAGTCTCTGACTCTACATCCAATATTATAGTCATCTCTATAAATTCTTTCTAAACATGGAGAGAATTATCTTCCTTGGCTGACCTCAAAATAGAGTATGGGCTACTTATAACCAAATATAAGTGTGTCCATAATTTTCCTACATATTATAGATTTAAATGAGATAAAAAATGTCTACCATGCAGTATCTGAAATAAATCCTGGTTAGTAGTAACATATTCCTATAATTACTTTTGCTTTACCAAAATTATTCTGTCCTACTGTAACACCACATTCTCACTTAGAGAGTACATGGTATAGAATTTTGGGGTGAAAGAGACCTTTTGATTAGAAATCCACATGCTTATACCCCCGATACAGAACTTAAGCCTCAGAGAGAGTAAGTCACTTACAGTCCAAATTGCCCAGTTGTGGAAGGGAGCTCAGAAAGGCAGTGTAATACACACACAAACACACACAGACACACATGCACATACAAAACACATGATTTCTAAGGTGAAAGCCAAGTCACCAGTGTTCAGATATCTCTTAATGAATGCTATTATTTTGCTTAACCTTTACAACTTCATTTTAATTTCAATATCATTGTATTTAATAGATAAACAACAAGGATTTACTGTCTAGCACAGGGAACTGTATTCAATATCTTGTAATATATATATAATATATATCCTATAATGTAAAAGAATCTGAAGCTGTACATCTGAAACTAACACAGTATAATAAATCAACTTAAATAAAAATTATTAAATAAAATATTATTGTGTTTATAATTTTTGATAGAGATAAAAAAATTAGTAAACTCAGTATTATTTAATGCAAAAAAGTTCCTAAAAATACATAGCTGTGTACTCATTGGGTGCTCTAGGGAAATGACAATGTGTGAGTATCAGTGAGGTTTTATTTCTGCTCCAACCTGTGAATGTTTCTGCTTGGTCCATGCTGCATAGAACTCTAACTAAAAAGCTAACTACAGTGAATATCTCATTTTTTTGATTTCTAGTAAAATTTTATTTATAGATACTGAAATTTGATTTTTATATAATGTTCATGTGTTATAAAATATTCTCCTTTTCATTTATTTATTTTTAGTAAGACTTTATTCTCTTTAGAGAGCTCCCATACACTCCCTACCCCCACCCGTGCACGGCCTCCCACCTTATCAACATCCCCACCGGATGGTACACGTGTCCCAGGTGATGGACCAACTGACGCATCATTATCACTGACAGTCCACAGTTTACACTAAGGTTCCCTCTTGGCGTTGCACATCCTATGAGTTTGGACAAATGGATACTAACATGCGTCCACCATTACAGCATCCCACAGAGTTGCTTCGCTGCCCTTAAAATCCTCTGTGCTCCACCTGGTCACCCCTCCTCCCCTCCCCCAACCCCGACGGCCACTCACTTTTATATTGTCTCTAGCATTACTTTTCAAGAATGTCACACAGTTAGAATCATACAGTATGTAGCCTTTTCAGATTGGCTTTTTCACTTAGTATTATGCATTTTAGTTTCCTCTGTATCTTTTCATGACTTAATAGCTCATTTCTTTTTTTTTTTCTTCCTTTTCGCTCATTTCTTTTTAGTGCTAAATAATATTTCATTGTCCAGATGTACCACAATTTACTTATCCATCCACCTACAGAAGGGCATCTTGGTTGCTTCTAAGTTTTGGCAGCTAGGAACATAGCTGCTATAAACATCTGTGTGCATGTTTGTGCGTGGACCTAAGTTCTCCACTTCTTTGGGTAAATCCAACAAGTGTGACTCCTGGATTATATGGTAAGAGTACATTTAGTTTTATAAGAGACTGCCCAGCTATCTTCCGAAGTGCCTGCACAGTTCTGCACCCACGCCAACAAGGAACGAGAGTTTCCTCTGCTCCACATCCTCACTGGCATTTGGTGTTATCAAGATTCTGGATTTTAGCCATTCTAATAGGTGTGCAGTAGTATCTCACTGTTTCTGAATATCTCATTTTTAAGCCCAAATTTACAGCATCACATACATATCAATCACAAGCTATTCACAGTGAGTCTTCAGTCCTGTAGTAGTACGGTTTTCTGGTCTGCCTGGGACTCCACCTGTCAGAAACCATCCAGAACTTGACCTTCTTTGGGCGAGACTGAGTTCTTGTATGCTGAGAGCCTGAAGAGCACTCAGGAACTTTCAAAGCAGCAGATCAGGTTAAAAGGGAATTAGCATTTTCAGTGAGAAGGGCAGCATTTCAAAAGCACTCTGGGAAGTAGGATAAGGATCATGATTCTACAGTGGATTTAATTTCAAGGTAACCATAGTAATATCCCGTGCACTGAGTTCACAAAAATTTACAAGCTGAGCTATACTGTACCTGACAGTGGGGAGTGGGGTATGGAGGGCTGTCCTCGGTGATAAGACTTGCTGTATCATGCCATTGATTTTACTCTGAAAATCCTGGTGGAAGCCATTGCCTTTCTTGACAGCTCAGGCAGCAGAGGAAGAAGCCTGTCACTAGGGTGCGCATGGTAACCTCCAAGCCTCCTTCCTGACATTCTATCAATCTTATCATGGCAGCATTCAATGGAATTAAATGATGCTCTATTGACTCAGTTTCCTAGGACCCATAAGGATTTTAACATCTATATGTTAAAAAATACTTTTTAGAGGAAATGAATGGGAAAAATACACTACAAGAACTTCCAATGGGATCCTTTTACCGCTAAGTTAATGCAGAGATTGCATCAGCAGTGCCCAAGGCCACAGACCCTCCAACAGGAAGTGCCACCATCTTGGTCTCCGTAACAGAACAAACACATGGGGCACGTCCCAGTCACTCCACATATATTGTTTTAAACTTGACAACAACTCTTTCAAAATGGTAGAACCAGCCCGCCTCTATGGATGTACAAACACATTATACAGCTTAAATAACTTACCCCAAATCAAACAATTAGTAACGTGGGTATATAGCTTCAAGGAGCCATCAAAATGCTGAGTCATCGATTCAGGTTAAGAAAATAACCTACATTCTCACCTTGGAAATTGAAAGCAGCAAGCTGGTATTTAACTTATAGATAATAGTCCTGTGCAGGATTTTTGACATTTCTCTAGCAATCATAAGAATAAACAGTTTTCCCATCCTAAATTCTCGATAGAATATGAATTGTCTTATAATATAAAGCTATCACAGTAAAAGCAAATAGAAAGAGGCATATTCCTTCAGAGAGGGAAAATGTCTAAACCATAATTTTTCTGTAAATGGACACGCCAAATTTTGTGTGAGTCGAGAGAAATAAAGCCCTCTCCAATAGTAAGTATATTTTAAGTTATAAGTGGTTAAGCTTCCCACACAGTTTATATACATCAGATATATTGCTAAAGACCGGTTAATTCTGTAGACTTTGCTCTCTGGACCAAGTGTCAGACATAAGACACTCAAACTAAACTCTTATGAACAGTAAGGGCCCCAGAGTGCCACCAATGAATCACTGTCCTGTGTTCATTCTAAAGCAGTATGCTATCTCACAGATGACAGACTTAATTCTTCCAAGGGGCCTCCCATCAATATTTTGTGTCTTCTGCCTGGTGCAGGCACATTCAGAGTGCCCGTGAGCTTCTACCTCATGAGGACCAAACATTATTCACTAGTCAGTAAGAAGTTTTTGGAGCACATAGTAGGTCCAGACCACCCTCACCTAAAAGGAAACAGAAATGAGGTGAGAAGGCAAGTGATTCTTGTCCTGAGTAGTGAACTACATGTCTACATATATGTGACTTCATCCAGGTGGACCTTGAAGATTAATGTGCACTTTTACTGCTTTCCATGCCTCTTGCATTATGTTTTCCTTTGTTAGAAAGAGGCCCCTAGGCACCTCCAAGGAGACTGCTTTTCTGGCCCTGGAAATCGGCCCTATGGTGGGTAGTTTTACCTTTCAACTTGACTGGCCCACAGGGTGCCCAGGTATCTGGTTAGACATTTTTCCTGGGTGTGTTTGTGAGGGTGCCTCTGGCATCTGAATAGGTAGGCTGAGGAAAGCCAACTGCCCTCCCCAATGTAGAGCAGCAGTATCCAACCTATTGAGGGACCAAGTAGAACAAAAAGGTGGGGGAAGGTTGAATTCCCTCTCTGCCTGACAGCTTGAGATGTGACGCTGGTCTCCTGACCTCGTGTCACTGGCTTTCCTGGGTTGCAGTCAGCAAATTGTGGGACATGTTAGTTTCCATAGATGCATGAGCCAATTGCTATAATAAATCTCATCTCATCTCTCTCTCTCACACACACACACACACGTGCACGCGCGTGCACATGCACACATCTTACTGGTTCTGTTTATCCAGAAACCAGGCTAATATAGGTCCCTTATCTTCCAGTTTCCACTATCTAATCTCACCCACTTCTCAGCGGGGAACTCCCCACCCCAGACCAATGGAAAACTGTGCAGCAGAGTGACTGAAAGTATGGGTTGGGAATTATTCAGAGCTGGCTTCAAAGACAAATTACCCCTTACTAACTGGATCACCTTCAATGTCAACCTTTCTCACACTCAGTTTCTTCACCTGTAAAACTGATTTATAGGGTTTGTGGCAGACAACTCTAGTTGTCTACATAATGCTGTTACCTTGTGTTCCTTAATTACCTGATCCCTGCTTTCGAGTGGCAACATGCTAAACAGCCACATTTCCAAGGACCTCTCTCAACTGGGTGTGATCTTTGTCAAAGACATGTAGGTGGAACTTGGGTGAGGCTTCTCAGAAAGGCTTCTACAGGGGCAAGACTGTCCCACTCTGTCGCCCTCTTCCTTCCGAGAGAGAACGTAGCTGCGGTGGCAGCTTTCTCATACAGGTCAGATTGAAAGCCAACTGTTAGGCAAGCAGAGAAAAATGCCAGAAAGAGCCCAGAAATCATGTGAAGACAACTTAATCTTAAAACATCTATATCCACATTTTTCATCACATAAAAAAATCCTTAGTTTTATAAGCCACTGTTTTCTGTTTTTCATGACTCAGAGTCAAAAACAATTCCTAATTCATATAGGGAGCCTTGTGAAATTTTAATGGGAAAATTCAGGTCAAGTGTCTGACATAATATTCGTTTCTTATTTTCAAAAGTACTTGTACCCTTTCAAAAAGCCAATCTCAAAAGGTTACAAAGCGTATGCTTTCATTTATATAACATTCTGGAAATGACAAAATTACAGAGATGGAAGATAGAGTAGAGGCTGATAAAAATTAGAGCCAGTGAAGGTGATGGTGCAACTACCTAGCAGTTTTCTGTTGGTAGTAATGAAACAGCTCTGCATTTTGATGGTGGTGGTAAAATACGGGTGAAAAGATTTCACAGAAACACACACACACAAAGTACATGTGAAACCTGGTGAAATCTGTAGATGATGTCACTGTCAGTTTCTGGTCTTGATGTTGTCCTATAAGCACCTAAGTCATTATCGTCTTGGGAAAGCTGAGTGACAGGTACACAGGCTCTTTCTGTACTTTTTAAACTTCCTGTTGAATTTATAATTACTTCAACATGAAAAGTTACACAATGTCCTATTCGATAACAGTTGATACACATACATTAACTTGAAAAGTAGATATACTTAGGACTGGGTTCCTCAAAGTGAGCACGACTGACATCCTGGCCGTATATTCCCTGTGGCTGGGGGCTGGCCTGTGCCTTGTGGCCTCCAGGGCACAGTGGCCTCTCTGGCTTCTGTCCACTAGGCTCTAGGAGTACTTCTACCCTAGCCTGTAACAACCCAAAGTGTCTCCAGACATTGCCATGTCCCTGTTTGAGAACTGCTGATTTAGAATAAAGTAGAATGAAAAATGACTCCTCATTTTACAAAGGGTGTTGATATAAACGTCTTTCATGGGCTTCCCTGGTGGCGCAGTGGTTGAGAGTCCGCCTGCCGATGCAGGGGACACGGGTTCGTGCCCCAGTCTGGGAAGATCCCACATGCCGCGGAGCGGCTGGGCCCGTGAGCCATGGCCGCTGAGCCTGCGTGTCCAGAGCCTGTGCTCCGCAACGGGAGAGGCCACAACAGTGAGAGGCCCGGATACCGCAAAAGAAAAAAAAAAAAAAAGTCTTTCACGTGGCTAAGCCCTCTAGTGGAAGGAAAATCTGATTTGCTGCACAAACATTCAAACCAAGTGCTGAATTCTGAACTATCTATTGTGAAATGTGATATACACAGATGCATTTTAAATAACTACGTTTTTCTATACTGTTGAGGTGTTCTGTCAAAGCTGGGTGACAAAATGCTCCTCTCCTAATTTTCACAAGAGAATAGCGAGAGACCATAAAATTTCTGAGAGCAGGGCAGGTAGAACTCATGCGAACAGAAGATCGTTATGGACATAAGAGCAGACATGCCTATTTTTACAACACCCTCTCCAGCCTCTGAGGCTTGGGGAACAGGTATTTCCTAAGGGACTTTATGGGCCAGTCTTCCTTACAATCTCCATTCCATTCCCATAAAATATATCAGAGAGTGATGTTCAGTAAACTATAAAACATATCATTTGAGTTTCAAAATACAAGTTTATATCAATTGACTATTTAAATATCTTCTAGGGCAGAGTAGCTGCACCTGAGACAAATAGATCCTTGCAGCTGGGAAACCTGAGGGACTGAAATAGTGGATGTAAACTTTCTTCCCCCTAAACTGATAGTTGATAGACAGAAAACACCTGGATAAAATTATTTCTGGAAATAGTTCTCTGTTTAAATATAAGGATGCTGCCTAATTAAAGTTTTAATACTATTTGTGTATTATAAATGTGCATTTGATTTGCATTTATCTACAAAAATATAATAAATAATATAAGCCTTAGATAATTGCATGTCAGGGAAAAGTATGGCAATTAATGTACAGTCATACTGACCTGTCTTCAGGCATCTCAAGTATTATCACTCCTGAAAGAACTGATGGATAATGCTCACTTTAATAAAAGCTGTAACCCAGACACTTTCAGTAGGATGTAATACTGACTTCTTTGAGTACTAGACTATTTCACTAAAATATTAAATTGTGTGGTTAAGGTAATACATATAGTATTGATTCAGGTTTACTCATTTGAACTAGACTACCTGTGCCAAGAGCGGTAATGTGTTACTCAACATTGTAAATAAACTATACCCCAATAAAAGTTTAAATTTTTTTTTTAATTTAAAAAAGAGTTGTGTTACTAAAATGCAGAATGGCACTAGTTCCTATTTCAAGGCAAGTTCTTTTTCATAGTCTTTGACACTAATTATAAGAATGCAAAATAAAGAGTTTTCAAGTTGCATGTGACCTACACACTTAAAAGACCATCCAATTGTACCAAATTAATTCAAGAAAAAATAGTTCACTCTTAAAGTAATTGCATCTTTACAACGAAGGGGAAGAAAACAGTAACTGAAGAATACAGCAGGAATTCTTATAAAATATGATAATAAATTGGGGTTAGGAGAAGAAATAGAGGACGTGTGATCCAGACTCAAATTGTACAAAGGAGGACTTTGAAGCTTAGATAATTTAACAGTATTTTCCAAAACCTTGTGATGTAATGGCAGGACCAGGACAAGAACACACATCTTTCTGAATCTTTGTTCATGAGCTGTCAAAGTACAGTGCTTGTGTTGGGGAAAAATACCAATTCCTCAGAGGCATTCATTGACACATTTGTGTTTATAAACACATCTTGGAAAACTGTGTTGTTGTTGTTTCACCCACATAAAATTGAAATTAATCCTGCACAATGCATGTATGTATTTTCTTTCCCTTTCTAAGCAATCCTGTCCTTGGATTTTCCCATTTTCAGTGTCCGCTCCTGTGAGCAGTAAATCAGTTGTAGTAGATGGAGGAGCAGGGATTATTGCTTGTGAAAAATCTCTCTCTGGTCAGAGAAATAACATTTGAAAATATGTTCATGATAAATTTGCACACCTAATAATGACGTGTCCTATATATTTTTTGTTTGTTTTACCATAACATTTTAACAGTGACAATAACAAGAATGGGACACAATCACACAGTTTGAATGTTCAACTCCAAAACGAATGATTTTCATAGTCAATCTTGCTAAATGTTTGTCAATTTTGCTTTTTTCATCTTTTAGTAATATTTCTATACTGGAGGTTAGCATGCTGCTGCCGAAGATGCGTCTCAAGCAAGCACTGCTCCCAGCAGGCTTCCCTGGGCCCCCCATGTGGATGGTGCAATCTCCCCACAGCCTCCCAGAGTCCCATGAACTTGTTCTAACATGACGCTTATTATTACATCACCTGGTAATTTTCCATCAACGTGTCAGCCTCCCCCAACTAAGCTCAAAGGCACTTGAGGTGTTTATTTCCCTTATCCATCATACAACCTGGGAAATATCAGAAGTTCACTTTCTTTCATGAGTCTTTATATACTTAGAGATACCAGACAGAAGATACCTCCCATCCACATCTTCCAGATTTATCAAGAGAGCTCTTCACCTGCTAAGAGCACCTTCGGTTCACCAAGAGCAAGAACAGCTCTCAGACGAGAGTGCAAATGAAATGTTTTGGTTTTGCAACATTTATATTTCAAACTCATATTTGCCAAGAAAAGCTATTCTATGGGTCAATATCATGGTTTCCAGTTCTCAGTTTCAACTTCCCCTCAAATAATTATTTTAGAATTGTAGGATATCAGAGCTCATATCCCTCCTCTCACTCACACACATTCTCAAATAATAAGCACCCTCAAAGGGATCACATCCCCTCTGGACGTTTCATCACCTAGTTGCCCCCACGACGCTACAGTGTTTCCTACATGATCCAGAAGCTCTGCATTCAGTGATCTAACATGTTAATTCATCTTTTCTTGCCAATTCATTCATTTCCTTCATTTTTAACTTGAAATTAAATTCCAAGAGGACCTGTTTTCAATCCTTAGTTCTCTTTAAATATTTTGCTTTATGCCTTCAGTGTAGCTCTCTTTGATTCTCTCCTGCTCTGCTTTGTACAAATTGTCTACCGCACACTGAAGGGTAGCATTAATAACATCCTCTCTAAGGCTCAGGAATAAATAGATATCTTTGGCTTTGTCAATTAGAAGAAAACCTTTTCAAAAATCAGTATACTATCAATTACTTTCTGTGATTGATATAAGGAGTTTTCTGCTGGATGTCAGATGGTTCCTGGGGATGCTGGTTTCATAGCCCAGAGACTTTAGGAGATGCTTGTGTAGATGACCTTCCAACCCTGACAGTTTCCAGAGCCTTTCATAAACCAGGAAATGAGCATCCAAGGTGAGAGCATGCAGACTCGTTTTTTGAAACTGAATTTACTTTATTTCCTTTCTATGAATGCCTCACAAGAAGGTTTCTGTGGGTCACATTTTAAGTAATGTTGCTCTGTTGCCTGAATTTATTCATTGACTGTCTGGAAGCTACCTGCTACAAATTATTTACTCTAGAACTTAAATAAAACACAGCTAGGGTCACTGTGAGAAGACTGTCACAAAAGTACTGAAATGGCTATTCAAATTTTGGATGTTCTGTGGGTCTTCTATACACCATGCCAAGTCACTATAGAAAGAAACTGAGTCTGGAGGACAAAATAATAAAAGTGTATATCAGATGGTGGCCTCATTGCTTTTCTTGTAAATCTAAATAAACTTGGTTTGGATCTTCAATTATATAGTCTATAGTGGTTCAAATCCTCCATAATTTAAAAAAAAATTGTAAGAGTGGAACTCCTCATGGTTTCCTCTGTCTCCAGGTTTTGCATCTGTGTATGTGGTCTTCGGTTGTGTTGTACACAGAATTCTGATGCTCCTAAGGTTCACGCCCCCTGTGACCCTTATACAGCCTATATAATCTTCTCTACCTGAGTCTGATCAGGATCTGTGAGCATTTAGATTACTCTATAAGGCAAAGTTGACATCCTTTGATTACCCTATGATATACAATTCCATTGCAGCCACTTGGAGAGGGATTCTCTTCTGGTTTTGAAGGAGTAGGCTGCCATATTACGAGAGGGCCACCTGGCTAGGACCTGAAGGTGCCCCCACGTAGCTGAGAGTGACCGCAGGCCAAGAGCCAGCAAGAAAATGTGGACCTCAGTTCTACAAATGCAAGGAGCTGAATTTTTCCAACAACCTCAACGAGTCCCCAAGAGAGCACCAAGCTCCCAGTGAGAGCGTGGCTTGGCCATCACCTTAATTTCAGAGTTGAGAGACTCTGGGCAGAGAGCCCAGCCTCCCCAAGTCAGACTTCTGATCTACAGAAGCTGAGCTGATAGACGGCGGTGTTATAATGCCAAGTGTGCACTAACTTGTTAGATAGCAATAGAAAATGAACGCTGGCCATACACTAATTTGGGTGGGAATTTGCCTCTCAGTTTTTGCAAAACAAACTCCTTCAACACACACAGTGTAACTTACCTGGAGATTTTAAGGACCTTTGGGATGACCCTTGTACCCTCCTCCCCACCTCCTCACCTACCTCTCTCTACAAGCCCCTTGACGGAAGCCACCAAAATGCTCTTTCTTTCTTGAAGGCAGATCAGTGTCTCTCCCTTTGCTGGAATTTTGGAGACATCCTGCACATAGGGCTTCAGCTTCTAACTCAAATTGCTCGAAGAAGTATTCTTCCAAATACAGGGCTCCTCCCCCAAAGTATCCTAGTAGATCGATTTTTCCAATGTAAAATTCATAGCAATAGTAGTAACAGAAATATCAGCATGACCTCCTACTATGTGCCACGGGCTGTGCTCTGTGGTTTGCATATTATTTTCAATTCTTACAATTGCCCTGTAAAGTAGAACTCACTATTAACATCCTTCTTTCTGAAATCAAAGAGAGGTGAGGAGAACCCGGACCATCAGAGGTAGAAAGTAACTGCATCTAGGATTTGAACTCAGGCTTGCCCAGCTATAAGGCTCCAGATATTAATCCGACTGCACATCCTCTCACGAGATGGGTGTTTGTTATGGAGCAAAGATCAGTTGGCAGAAGGACATTTTGGTTTCAGTGTCTTTACCCCTCTTGGGAGACCCAGCAATGGGCTTGATCCAGACAATAGAGACAGGAATTCATGGCGGTGGGATTGTGTGCAACAGCCAGTTTTATAATCCAGTGCAATGGCTTTAGAGTAAGTTAATGTAGGTTTGAATCCCATAACCCTTTCTTAGAGTGTGTGAGATCCTGGCAAACTTACTCTCTCTACTTCTCACTGTGCCTATGTGTAAAAGGGAATTATTAGAGTTCGTGAGGATTCCTGTGAGAGATAAATGAGATAATTTATATATATAAATGGTCTGCCATGTCGTGAACATTCAATGAATGTTAGATATTAGTATTGCTGTTGTTATTGTTATATAAAGCTCTGATGTCGAGAGCCTGAAGCTATACTTAAATAACAAAGCTCATGACTTCCAGCAGACACACACAGAGAACCAGGGAAGGGCAGGTATGCTTCCCATATTTGGAAGCATCAATGTAAACCTTAAATGAATTGAGTTAATCAGTCTGTGTGTATGACGTATACCTGTTCTTAAGTTTTCCAATTAGTTTCTTTGAAACGTATTTCAAATGGCAGCTTCTGGTTTTAATTAATGTAAACACATAAGGGAGGCTGTTGAAATTCCATCACTGTTGAGTCTGCCACGTGTAACTGGAAGAGTGAGTGGGCTTAGAGTCAGAAGACATGTCATCTGTGGGCTGAGTGACACTGAGCAAAGGTTTCCTCTTTGATTACTGGGGGTTACGTGATTTCCCCAATGGGATAAGCATCAAAGTCAGGACGAGCCTGGTTCATAGTAGAAACTCAATAAATGGTGGTTATAATCTTCACAAGCCTAGTGCAAATAAAAACTATAAATCAGAAGTGTGAACTGTCACCACCATCTAGTGGTCAGAAATGTTGTCACTAAGTAGGAGAAAGGAAATCTTCACCCTCAGAGCAGTTTCTCATCCCATCTTACATTTGAGACTTGAGCCCCGATGTCCCAAGGCGTCCACCGTATTAACGGATCAGCTGCCCTCTTCAGCATCTAGAACGGTACTAGTTATGTGCCATCCATGGGGGAGGCGAGGGATAGTCATCCAGGTCATCGTGAGTGTTTTGTGGTTCAGACCAGAAACCCACGTGGAAAAAACAAAAGTCTGATTTAGCCCTGGTCAGGATTTACTGAGAAGCTTTGCACTGCCGTACTGTGGAACAGTGAGTCAAGTCCTTTCCTTCTTATGTGACTAATCTTCCCATCACACCTGTGTGAGATTTTATTGTTCCTCCGTGCTTGTTTTACACAACATCAGGTGTCACCCCCGTTTATGACACCCACTGCATTCCAGAAATTGACCTTGCGTGGTATGCTAGCTAACTGAAACGTAGATAAAAATATTTTAAATTATTTCCTCAGGAATTTGAGGCAATGGTTCATAAACGTGTGGAAAAGCCCCTACTTACTAATCTTTTTTTTAAAAATGAACATCTTCGGGCTTCCCTGGCGGCGCAGTGGTTGAGAGTCCCGCCTGCCGATGCGGGGGACATGGGTTCATGCCCTGGTCTGGGAGGGTCCCGCATGCCGCGGAGCGGCTGGGCCCGTGAGCCATGGCCGCTGAGCCTGCGCGTCCGGAGCCTGTGCTCCACAACGGGAGAGGCCACAACAGTGAGAGGCCCGCGTACCGCAAAAAAAAAGAACATCTTGTTGTTTTAGATAGTTGTGCCATGGTGATAATGTAATGATGGGAATTGCATTTCCTTTAATGACATCCATGGAACAACTTTTGTTTCAGGCAGATTCCAGATTGATTTGCACTACTTTATATTTGCAAGTTATATATCACTTCACACATTATAAAAATGTTTTAAGTATTCCACAGTAGCTGGAAATTTAGGACAAGACATAAAGAACATTTAACCAATTTAAGATGTCTCCTCCCTTACCACTTGGCTCAAACTTGGTCAGATGTTATAGATTCAATAAATACTTTCTAGTTAATGCATCAGCTTCCTCTCCCATATTTCATCATTGACATTCCTTTTGTTTTTCTTGGATATGGAATAATGAGTATTTCTTCTGTTAAAGCTGTTTATTCACTAAGGGTAATGATGTAGTCTGACATTTATTGTATCCTTGTAAGAAAAACAGAATTGAACGCTCGTATAAGATACTGTGCTCAGCACTTTTTAATGCTACGCGTGCAAAAGCGGTGTCCATATGGCCTGATCCTACCTGCACAGTCTTAAAAGCAGAGTGTTTCAGGTTTCTAAAAGAACACCTGAAAATGAGGATTACACATGAATTCCTAGATTTACAACTTCCTTGAAAAGTTAGGAGACGGGTTAGCCAGAGCCATCACTGCATTCCCACAGGGCAGCCACCAGCTGGACCCGAGCAGCAAGGGCTCACCTGAGAAGGCACCTGCACTCAAGTTCACCCCGGTCCCCATCACCCAGCAGAGGTCCACAGCTCCATCTGTACATTGTTAGCCTGGCTCTGTCCCCTCTATCAACGTGGAAATCCTGCCAACTTTGATTGCTCTCTCCCTCACACCCACATCCAGCTCCTCAGCAGTCCTGCCAGCTCTTTGCTGGTCACAAGGCCTCTGCACGAATCCACCTGCACTAAGAACCTGTCTGCCCCTCCCCTGGAGTAAAACAGTCTTCCTCTTGTCCTCCCTCCCTCCATTCTTGTCTCACCCACACTCGGTTCTGCACATAACAGCCAGAGAAATCTGTGTAAGGCTCCTATCTAATCAGAGTACACCCGTTCTAAAATTAATACAGCAGCTTCCCTTTGCAATTAGGATAAAGTGCAAACCCCTTAGCCCAAAGGCCAACAGAGCTGCCCCTTCCTCCATCACTTCTGCCCCAACCCATCATCCTACACCTTGGACAACAACGTCCATTTTTCCTTCCCCCTAACATTCCCAGCTCTGCTGGCCACAAGGCCTTTGCACTTACTTTGTCTCTGCCTGCCCCCACCTCCGCTAGGCTGCCCTGTGTATGTAATGGCCCTTCCCCTCACTTTATCCTAGAGAGCCTCCTTGACTAACTTAGATGGAGTTGGCTCCCTCCCCCAAGGCTTTTCTCTGTCCCGGGTTTTATCTCCTTGCCAAAATATATTTGTTATTTGTTTCCAGGTTTATGACTTCATCCACTGGATTATAAGTTATGATGACAGTGCATATGTATATTTTGTGTATGTCCAAATCTTTATTTCCTAAAACAGTGCAGGGCATATAGCAGGAGTGCTAGACACATCCTTATATGGATGACACCTGCAAAGATTCTCATTTGGACACGCCCATGAAAGCATGACCTGAGGTGATGGAACTTGGTCAGGACTTGAATTCAAACACAGCTCTGCCTAACTCCAAATCTCCAAAGAGGCTCTTTTTACCATCGGGTGATCTTGATGCACACTTATAACACCAGATAAAGTGTGGGACTGTGACGGTTAAAACTATGTTAACACTCTGAAAGGAAGAAACTCTGGCCATTTCTTTAATACAAATGAAAATAAAAGCAGAGAAAACACCTTTAGAAAATGGTGGAAAACGGAAGGTATGTTGAATGAACTTGGACATCCAGTGGATAATTTTCCTCAAACAAATGAACTTAGAAAATGACCTCCTATAATTCAGATACAGTCCCATCATGCATAGACGGCAACTTCTGTTTCTCATAAATTGTTCCTAGAATCAACCTTCTAAACCTTTCTCATACATGTCTCTAAGAAGAAATAGTGTTTGTACCCTGGTGATTGCAGTTCTGTGCTACATGGATTTGTAGCTGGTTTTGGATTTGTCCAACTGGATTTGTCTCTGGTTAGACTTGTTTGCAAACTTGTTTGCCGCATTCAGAGTTTTCACACTTGGAAATTAAGCCAAACTAAACTAAATTAAACAAGGACCGTTTAACTGTGGAAAAAATGCCTTACTCCAATGCTTTGGGCTTATTAAACTCTGAATTTTAACCAACATCTCGCAACTTAACTTCTATACAAAGCAATGTTCTCATTTGGCAACACAGCAAAGGGAGTTAATTAAATTAGGTGCTAACAGTTTTTGTTATAAATAACTAGAGGTTTTGCACCACACTGGTGCCAGATACTGAAGGGTGCCACATCCTTAAAAAATAAAGGCTTTATTTTCACATATAGCTTAATACCATTTTTTAAAGTTGAAATTTATTCCTAATCACCTACTTCTGCATATAGGCACAGATACTATTCATTTTACTTTGCCACACATCCTTCAAAAAATCAGCACATATTCTTTTATTTCCTATGGAAATTCCTTTAAAGTTGTGCTATTAGGAAACATTTCAATCCTAAGGGTTCTAATTGACCTTGACATTGATACTCAGGCTTATTAATCAACTAATACTTCTCAGATACTGTCCTAAGTTTCTTATTTAAAAATTGTTTTTCTCCAGCTTTATTGAAGTATAATTGGTACAAAAAAACTGCACATAATTAATTTAGATGATTTAGTGACTTTGGTTATAGGTATATACTGGTGTTATCATCACCATAATCAAGGTAATAAACATATCCTTCACCTCCAAAAGTTTTCTCATGTCCCCTCTTTTTGGTAGTAAGAACACAACATGAGATATACCTCCTTAACACATTTTGTTTTGTTTTGTTGTTTTTTGTTTGTTTGTTTGTTTTGCGCTACGCAGGCCTCTCACTGTTGTGGCCTCTCCCGTTGCGGAGCACAAGCTCCGGACGCGCAGGCTCAGCGGCCATGGCTTACAGGCCCAGCCGTTCCGCAGCATGTGGGATCTTCCTGGACCGGGGCACGAACCCGCGTTCCCTGCATCGCCAGGCGGACTCTCAACCACTGCGCCACCAGGGAAGCCCTGTTTTGTTTTTTAAATGCCCTATACCTTATTGATAACGACAGGCATAATGTCACCCAGCAGTTCTCTGAAACTTACTCATCTTGGAGAACCGTAACCCATTGAACAAGAATTCCCTAAACCATTGTAACAACCAAAGATACAGTCTACTTCTGTACCTTTGACTATTTCAGAATCCTCATGTTACAGGAATCATGCATTATTCACAACAGCCAAGATGTGGAAGCAACCTGAAGGTCCACTGACAGACGATGGATAAAGAAAACATGGTCCAGCCATACAATGGAATATCATTCCACCTAAAAAGAGAAGGAAATCCTGCCATCGGTGACAACACAGATAGACCTGAAAGACACTGTGCTAAGTGAAATAAGTGAGCATAAGTTCCTTATTATTTTGTTTCCTTTTTCCCCCTCACAACTCTGAAGATCAGTATCCAATCATGATTTCATTCCACAAATACTTTCGAGCATCTGCTATATTCCAGGTACCGTCCAAGGATGGCTCTACAACAGTGAATAGAACAGACACAGTCCCTGCCCTTCTAGTGCAGGGACAGAGGCAGTAAACAACCCAGTGACTATGTGTATGTCCATGGTGGCAGGGTCCAGGGAGGAACACTGATTGGGGTAATGGGTGTGCCTGCTGTGAGCAGGCTTTGCTGCATGGAGATCTGCGGGGCATGGCCAGCAAGCCTGCACACGTCTAAGAGGAGATCATTTCAGACAGAGAGAAGGGCAAAGGCAGAAGCCACTGCTTGATGTGCTTGAGGAACTTGGAGGGAAGCGGTGCGCGGGAGCAGAGTGTGAGGTGGGAGCAGCGCGGAGTGAGGTTGAGGAGAGGTAGGGGCGTCCGTGCAAGGGCCTGGGGACCATCATTAGGACGTCTGCTTTTGCACGGAGCGAGATGACAAGCCACTGGAGGGTCTGAGCAGAGTGATACAAACTGACTTTTAAAAGAATCACTGTAGTTTCTGTGTGGGGAACAGAATGAACAAGGGCAAGAACAGAGGTATGGAAATCAGGCAGGAGAGAATTTCAGTAACCCAGGCGAAGCAAGACATGTGGCTGCTGAGACCTTGCTTACAATTAACAGCAGAGATGGTGGAGTGTTGGGTATTGGATATGATGGGCAGAGGTTTTATACACACACACACACACACACACACACACACACACACACACATTTCAAATACTGAGATGTTTATTGCATTTTAAAGTAGCCACAATCTAAAATATCCTGTTCAAATTCTTCCAGAATTCCTGTGCAGCACACAACATCAAATACTGAAATAGTGTTCTCACAGTATTACACTTGAAAATACCACTTAGGAACACTATTTTAGGAAATAGAGGGTTTAAGGCAAGACATTCATTTGGAATCATAGATATATCCAGGTTTGCTGATGAATGTTTAAAATGATTCTGGAGGGCCTTCCCTGGTGGAGCAGTGGTTAAGAATCCGCCTGCCAATGCAGGGGACGTGGGTTTGCGCTCTGGTCCAGGCAGATCCCACATGCTGCAGAGCAGCTAAGCCCGTGCGCCTCAACTACTGAGCCTGCGCTCTACAGCCCGTGAGCCACAACAAAGAGATGCCACCACAACGAGAAGCCCGTGCACCGCAAGGAAGAACAGCCCCTGCTTGCCGCAACTAGAGAAAGCCCACGCACAGCAACAAAGACCCAACGCAGCCAAAAATAAATAAACAAATAAAAAACAGTAATTATTTTTTAAAAAATGACTCTAAAGTATTTTATCCTAAGCAGCTGAAAGAAGCAACTGCCATTTCCTAAGAAGAAGATGGTGGGAACAATTTTTGGAGAGAAAACCCAGAGTTTTGTTTTGGGACGTGTTATGTTTGCGATGTCTACTGAACATGTAAATGGAGAGGGAGACAATTATATATATGTATCTGGGGTTCAGAGGAGAAATCTGACTAGAGAGAGACTTGGAAGAGGTCAACATGCCGATTATAGTATGTCAAGTACGGGGAAAGAGTGAGTAGAGATGGAGAGAGGAGAGGACCAAAAGGATGCTGAGAACAATGACAGTTACAGGTGAGGGACACCAAGTGGCATCAGAGAGGGATGGTGGAGGCAGGAAGAGTAAGACAGGAGAACCTGGGTCCAGGTGGGCAGTGAAGGAAGTGTTCCCGAGTGGAGGGTCCAGCGTGGACAGGTCAGGGAGGAGGAGGACTGAGAACTGGCCATCAGCCCTGACAGCAGGGCAGCCACTGCAGACCTGCCTGCAGCTCTCTGGTCCGGTGGGAGGGGCAAGAGTTTGGCTGGGCTGGGCTCCAGGGAGACCAGGAGAGGGTCCTGAGACAGGGAATACAGCGAAACTTTAAAAGAGATTTTTTTCCTAAAGAGGAACAATTTTAAGAAGGGGATATGCAGAAATGTACTAGTCCAAGATGCCCTAGGACTCTCGTCAGTAAAGTGTAAATATGGATAGTTCTGTAAATCAATACTAGAAGTTTAATCTGAAAGTAATTAAAATATATTACTTCTCTGTTCTCTCATATGTCACCTTGATCCTTCCTTATTTCTTTGCTTTTCCTCCCTCAGGGAAATTTATCAGGGTAATATAAAGCTAATTTTAAAATATATTATTCTGTGAAAATGATCTTTGTCTATGACCTTAACACAGGACAAACCCTAGTAGATCTTACCTCTCACTAGTTTCTTACAATCTAGTGCAGTGAATGGCCTCATATCTAGCACATAATAGGAAGTAAAACTATTGTGTGTGTGCATGTATATAGGTGTGTATGTGTATTTATATACATATGTTCTTTTATTTTAAAGATGTAGGTGGTTATAATAATTTCCAAGGTTCCATTGTCTCTAGAATTCTATTAAATAAAATAGTAGTCTTCTCCCAGTACTTAACGTATTTTTATATAAGGAAAAATCTGTGAAACCTAAATAGCCATTTCTATAAGAAAGAAAATATCCTCAAGAATTTATAGACTAAAATGAACTAGTCTCACATTTAACAATGTAATATTTAAATTCTTCTGAAAGGTTAGACTACATAGCTATAGTCTTTATTTTTGTAAAAACAATTTAACTTATTTAACAATGGAAAGTAATTTAGAATGGAAGACAGATATCATACAAATACTGGTTTAATTTATCATCTCAATAGGTTATAGTCTTACACATTTGGATCAAAAAATTCACTTATTAGGTAAGCTTCTTGTCTGACTAAAATACAGATATTCTCAGATTTTAATGGTTTGCAATCCAATATGTGACTGTAATTGGGCCCTGGAAAGTTGGAATTAATTTTTCATGGACTCAATACTCAATTACGGCTATGGTCCAGGCAAGTCCTCGTAGGTTGTTGTAATTCATACTCAACCTACTGGTGTGTACTAGAACCAGACAGTATTCCCCACCATGCCTTCTGTAGTGTATGCTTGCTTCTCCTGGAAAATATACTCCCCATTTCTAACTGGAAATATCGCAAGAAATTTTAACCCCACTAAGCAAGACAAACTCCTTCCATTCATGCCCTTGTTCACTTATGAGTAAGGGCATTCCCCTCTTTGGGATCGGCACAGTAGTTTGGGAAATGAAAGCCTGGCGGGGTTCTGAAATCTGTGGCTGGATGTCCCAGATCCAGGAGGAGGAGAAGTTTTACTTTGTGGTCACCAAGATGGTAGAACTGACCCACAAGGAACATGGACTGGAGAGGATGTGAGAAACCTAGAGAATGACTATATTTCAGGGTCTCTAAATCTTTTTTTTTCAGTAAGGCACTCAGGTATACACTGTCAAAGGAATTTCTAAAGACATGATCTCTCTCCTTGACTCCTGCCTGTGACACCTTATTAATTTTAACTCCTGAATAACTCTCAAATCTGTATCTTCCTTTCTATTTTCACTGAATCCATCTGAATGATCAGAGTATCTTGCATGGCACGATTTAATACCTGGGTTTCTTAAACTGGCATTCACAGTGAGAGTGTGATAGAAGATAAATGAGCATTGTGCTTTCACCTTTCCTCAGCACACAGTGCTGATGCTGATGGTGATGGTATGACTGGAAAGCTTGTGAGGAATTTTGTCCATGGACTGGAAGCACCCGGATCCATGCACAGTAAGACCTTGCTGTTTTGGTTGAATCTTCTCATGTTTTCTGACTCGAGCCTGGGGAGGCTGCTGATACATGGTGAGAGCCACACAGGTATATATTCCCTTCCTCCCTGAATTACCTGCCAGAACTTCCCTTAATGTGTTGCCAAACAGCTCACAAATTAAGTAAACTCTACTTTGCAAATAAATATTAAACAGAATTTTCATTTTAAGGATGGGTTTTTGTTTTTCTTTTTTTTTTTTTGGCTGTGCCACATGGCATGCGGGATCTTAGTTCCCTGACCAGAGATCAGACCCATGCCCCCTGCAGTGGAAGCACAGAGTCTTAACCACTGGTCCATCAGGGAAGTCCCAAAGAAGGAATTTTTATGCTCCATCACCCAACTACCCTTTGCTGATGCTATATATGTTGTCAAATGTGGACTGGGTAGGTTTACAAGTAAACAGCACTGTGAAGTTGTTATATTTTCACAATCTGCTCATTTGTGTTTTATATGTTACTACCATTTATGTCATACACACATATCCGATGGCCTGATGTGATGATTTCTAAAGATGAGGTGTGAAATAGAAGAGGAGCTTGCTAACCCTACAGACAATTCTGAGAAGGTCAGTGATAAAGAACTACCTTCTTCTGTATCAATTCCCTGCACTCAATGCAACATGGGATACAAAAGAATTTTGTCTTTATAATGAAAGCCACTTGTCATCATTTTACACAGGGCATCCAAGCTGTTCTATTCACTGTGCATTGTACATGGAAACAACTTACAAACACAGCACTGAGTTCAGCAAACTTGAAGACCCTTAACTGCAAATCACAGCCATTTGACAGGTAATGGTGCTGATTATTTTAAACAGCTATTGGAATCTCAAATAGAGGAACACTTTGGTGGAAAAAAAGTCACATTGGTGAAAAGGCTCAGGAAGCAAGTTATTTAATAGCAGAATTTATTGACCAGAAAGGACAAAGTCAAACAGTTGGTGAAACCTTAATAACTCAGTATGAAGAATTACAGTAAGTGCAGAGTGGGATTCCAGGATAAGATGCAGTGGGAGAATCGGGAAGGAGACTTCTCCCAAATGTTAAAATGGTACCTCCGCTTAACACACTGATGGCGCGGCATGTGATGCTGAGGAGGACTTCTACAAGAGACTAGAGAAACAGCCTGTCCAACAGGTTACTAGTCAACAGATCTCACTAACAAATGTAAACGGTGGTAAAATTCAAGAACATGGTTTCTGCTGTAACAGGTACTTTAAATAAGCAAAGACCAATACGTACTTAAAGGTTTGTACTCCTATCCTGAAATAAAAGACGTTAGAGAAACTGTGCTGGCGACTATACAGATGGTGCCCAATTGTTGACCTCATGGGAGGTTTGACTCTTGTTTACAAAAGAAAATCCTCATGTTGTCACAACACATGGTTCTCTTACAGGAAGGGACTATTGTGAAAGCTTGGGAGAAATGCTACAAAAAGATTAACTGTATAAAATAAAGACAAACTTAAGAATGTTTAAAGACTCTGTGGACACCTAGATGAAGAAGATTGTGAAGGGCAGAGAAGAGCTGCAGAAATGAGTGTCTGCAGTGACCCCCATCGCATGAGCCCAGCATTCGACCCTGTCCATACACCACACCGAAAATCCACCACCTGGACCCCAACAGTCTCCACCTCTTTGCTCAGTTTTACCGACTTATTTACTTGTTTGTTTGCTTCACAAGGCACCTGTCACCACCCGAAATCATGTTACCTCTTTGCCTCTCGTTTCATGTAGAAGTAAGTCCCATGAGGGGCCAAACATGCTCTGTCCTGGGCCCTAGACCGGTCACACACAGACACCCTATGAACACTCATTCTAAATGAGTAAATAAACCAAATCATCAGGCACATGCAGCCTGCATTAGATGCTTCAGTCTCCACTTCTTTTGTGAAAACTGGAGTATGGCATCTCACGTGACTCCTTCAGATCACACAGGAGGGTGTGTTTCTCAAAGGTCTCCGGCTGCCTATCTGTCAGGATAAAACTCATCTAACTTTAATCACCATTCTCATCATGTTTTCAGAGCTGATGCTGCCTGGGGTAAGTGGTTAAAAACCTAGACTTGGGCTTCCCTGGTGGCGCAGTGGTTGAGAGTCCGCCTGCCGATGCAGGGGACACGGGTTCGTGCCCCGGTCCGGGAAGATCCCCCATGCCGCGGAGCGGCTGGGCCCGTGAGCCATGGCCGCTGAGCCTACGCGGCCGGAGCCTGTGCTCCGCAACGGGAGAGGCCACAACAGTGAGAGGCCCGTGTACCGCAAAAAAAAAAAAAAAAAAAAGTGGATTTAACCTCTCTGTGATTCAGTTTTCTTATCTTTGAAAAGGAAATAATAATAGAGCCTGTAGCACATGTTTTAAGAATTTAGTAAAATAATGAACACAGTTTCTTCCAGTTTCTAGAACAAGTTAATTTCTCGGTAAATATTAGCTAATATCTTCCAGCACTTTTTTTCTGTATTGTAGCATCCCCTACCCGCTCCCATCCTTGAGATATTTGGAAATTCCAATAAATGAATAAATTATGAAAGCCAATACACATTGGCTGTTAGTCTTTGGGTAGATGTGGTGGGTAAATGCTTCAGGATGCCGTGAATGAAAGAAGCTAATCTACCCTGTGGGAACTCGGGGGAACAAAAAGATTTTACTGAATATATGCTTTTTAGTATAACCAAGTCTGTTAATATCCTTTACTTGTCTAATCATTACTACTATATTGGGAGAGCTGTTTTCAGACTTTTTTAAGTAAAGATATAGAAGTTTTTCTTGATGACACATTATGCTCCTCATAGCTCAGGACTGATAATAAACCACAGGATGGTATTTTATTATGTGTGATACAGACATGACTGGTAAGACGCACTCAGGGCCGTGTGTCACAGCACTTCTATGCTGAAGTCAGTGACCGGCACAGACAGGACATTCTCTGTAATACGAGTACATTGACGGTGGCCTAGGCCTCCTGGTCATCCCACTCTGCAAATTCCAGACTTGAGATACTGAAGAGTGAGGCTCATCCTTGTTGGACCTGAGGACAGGTTTCCCAAATCCCACAGAGGCAGTGACATGACAAGTCTCAAATGGAAAAGATTTATGGCACATGTTTGGACAAAACAGAGATTTCACTGACTTGCGTTCTGAATTACTGAATGACATGGCAAAAATCTTAGAGCAATGAGTGACAAAGAGCTTCTCTACATGGAGGAACTGAATCCTTCCTAACCTCTAAGAGACAGAGATGTGATTTCCTGTGGCAGGGGAGGGCTATCTGTGGGGAAAACTGTGCTATGATTTGGAAGGAAAGATGGAGGGAATTACTGGAAACTTAAAAAAGGCAGTGACACAGGAAGTTTGAAAAATGACTGAATTATCTATTGTCAATATGGCATAATTTTTTTAAAAAATCAGATCAGCTTACACAACCTGAGTCAGATCACAGCAGAGTAGAGGGAGATGCTTCAGAGCAGGTGGAGGAGAACAGGAAGGGTGCTGCTGAATTGGGATACAGTGTGTGGCTGGGGGCCCAGAAGCAAGTGACAGAACTAGGGAGATGCTTCAAGGCAGAGCTACATGGAGGTTTTCATTCTGTTCTCGAGATGTGACCAGGGTGTACCTGGTGTGATCTACAGCCCAATGTTGCCTGAGGATTCAGCCAATTCTCCCAAAGGGCCCATCTCTGTTGACGGCTGGTGGGGGCAGGGGGAGCTCTGGTGAGGCTGGAAGGCAGAGGCCAGTGCCTCAGATTTAAGTTGTATACCTGACCTCCACCTGGAAAATTCCACATCTGAAGGGACTTACTAAAAGCCTGCTTCACTGAAGACTGTACATAATTGTAGCTCATTTACTTTAATCCTACATCAAGACAAACTTGTTTTACATATACATTAAAAAAGTATATACGTATATATACATTTGCTTCTGGAAAATTTTAATTCAAATGTGAGGGTTTTTTTCAAATATGTGCCAATCATAATTTAAATTTTCGCTTTATTTTCCATTCATTTAATTATCTATATACACATGCCAGCCATTTTTCTATGAAATAGGTAATAGTTGAGCATTTTAATCATACTGTATCTGTATAGGACTCTGCAAGTCAGTCAAATGTGACACTAAAACTGTTTCTATAAAGCAAATATTTGAATGGATCATGTTCTCCCAATGTTAAATGGGAGAATATTAAAACTGGTGATTTTAATCCAGACTAAGGACAAAGCATGTAAGATGTGAATGTAGCTAACAAAGTTATGCTCTAGATATTTCAAAATCTGTATTATTCCAAATATACATTGTACATAAGACTATTTACAATACCCACCAGACACTGGAATGATTCAGAATCATAAGTGTCCTAAATGGATTTTATAAACATGAAATATTTAATTACGAGCTCTTATTCATCATGTTAGAATTTAGAAGGGATCCTGTGAGATGATATAATTGGTTCAGTCCTCTAGTAAAACGTGTCAAATAAAATGTCTTTTTCTCAACAACAGCAAAACAAATGTTACAAATAGAAAAATTCAAAATCACTCCATTGACTTCAAGGAAGCCACAAAAACAGTGAAGCAGGTGCTGCATATGCCTGCTGTTAATAAAAATAATAATAATTCCATTTCTCCATTGTGAGCACCTTTAAAAGAAAGGTGTGATTTAGTCCACTTCTGCTACCTGGGAGGTTTATTCAGTTTCGAGTACAACTTCTCAGCATGTGACGACAGAGAGACGACCAGAGGGTATAATGGGTGTGGCTCCCTCCCTCCGCACCCCCATCACCCGCCAGGGGCCCACTCTGCAGTGTAGACAGCCCTCAGCGTGCTTCACACTGCAGTGCAAACCCGTGAAAGCAATTCCCAGGTCAAAACACAGTTTCAAAAACACACATCGAAGCACCACTTGGAGGATTGTGAGATGGCAGAACACAGTATCCGGACCTCTGGAATATTCTCTTTTTAAGTCTGAATATTGGTGGGAACCGCTGGCTAACAGGCATCATCAAAAATACAAAACCTAACAAAATAAAAACCTAACAAAACAAAAATACAAGCCTAATGAAAGCAACAAAATATGGGAAAGCCAACTGCTTGCAAAGTATTACCCACAACCAAGCTTAATCACAACAAATGCACCTTTTGTGTTACATGCAACAGATGTTGCTAAGAGAATAACATTTTCTTTGTATGGAAACATATTAGTATATTATATTTGGCCATATTTAAGATCTAAATAACATGTAGATTTGTGGAACTGGTGGCTTGGAGATAACTATATCCCTAGGAATTATGGCACTATTTTCTCCACGTCCTTGGTGATAGAAAACAACATGCTCCTGGCCATTGTCGTGGCTACTTATTAACATCAAATGGTCCTCACTGTACGTCATCCACTACGCAAGAGACTGGAAATTCAAAGATGCTGTAGAAAGAGGCTTGCTTGCAAAAGATGAAAACTTATTTCATTCAAGTCAAGATTCCTAAGATGCACCACTATGCTTTGTGCCATTAAGAAATAAGCAAACAAAATTTTAAAACTCTTAAAAATAAGATACAAAGTTTAATTTTAGCTCTGAGCAAGTCATGAACTGGTCACACAAATCTATTACTGTTTGTGGAATTTTTTTCCTCTATTTTGGGAGATTTAACGATTTCTCCTGCCTTCAGTTGAAATGTTTCGAGTATGAAGGTAAGCTATTTCCAATTTAAGATATTGGGTTGGCCAAAACGTTCGCTTTTTTCCGTACGATGGCTCTAGTAGCACTTAGTTCTCTTTAACTTCATTCAAAACAATTTTGTTAGACTGTATGTGACAGCTGTCATATCAGCATGCATTTAAAAAAAAACTTATCAAAATTGGTGAATTTTTATGTAGCCATTTTAATATTGAAGATGGAAGAAAAAAAGCAACAGTTTCAGCATATTATGCTTTATTATTTCAAGAAAGGTAAAAATGCAACTGAAACGCAAAAAAGATTTGTGCCATGTATGGAGAAGACGCTGTGACTGACTGAACGTGTGAAAAGTGGTTTGCGAAGTTCCATGCTGGAGATCTCATGCTGGATGATGCTCCATGGGCAGGTAGACCAGCTGAAGTTGATAGTGATCAAATCAAACAATCAACGTTATACCACGGAGGAGATAGCCGACATACTCAAAAGATCCAAATCAAGCTTTGAAGATCATTTGCACAAGCTTGGTTGTGTTAATCGCTTTGATGTTTGGGTTCTACATAAGTTAAGTGAAAAAAACCTTCTTCACTATATTTCCGCATGTGATTCTCTACTTAAACATAACCAAAACGTTCCATTTTTCAAACAAACTGTGACGGGCGATGAAAAGTGGATACTGTGCAATAACGTGGAATGGAAAAGATCGTGGGGCAAGTGAAATGAACCACCACCACCACACCAAAGGCCAGTCTTCATCCAAAGAAGGTGATGTTGTGTATATGGTGGGATTGGAAGGGAGTTCTATTATGAGCTCCTTCCGGAAAACCAAAGTATTAATTCCAACAAGTACTGCTCCCAATTAGACCAACAGAAATCAGGACTCGATGAAAAGCATCCGGAATTAGTCAACAGAAAATGCATAATCTTGCAACAGGATAACGCAAGACAGCGTGTTTCTGTGATGACCAGGCAAAAACTGTTACAGCTTGGCTGGGAAGTTCTGATTCATCCACTGTATTCACCAGACATTGCACCTTCAGATTTCCATTTATTTCGGTCTTTACAAAATTCTCTTAATGGAAAAATTTCCATTCCCTGGAAGACTGTAAAAGGCACCTGGAACAGTTCTTTGCTCAAAAAGATAAGAAGTTTTGGGAAGATGGGATTATGAAGTTTCCTGAAAGATGGCAGAAGGTAGTGGAACAAAAGGGTGAATACATTGTTCAATAAAGTTCTTGGTGAAAATGAAAAATGTGTCTTTTATTTTTACTTGAAAACCAAAGGAAATTTTTCGCCAACCTAATCGTAAAAAAAGAAAAAGAAAAAAATACACAGCCTCCTCCACTTTACTTGTGGACACTTTTCCCTTTGTCCTTTAATAGGGTGACATAAAAGCTTTTAGAGTATGACCTCATTTTTTGCTAAATCAGGATGTGTGTACATTAAAAACAGAAGACCATATATTAAAACAAAAATATACGTCTGGGTTACGTCCAGGTGGTAAGCATTATACAAAGTTTAACTTTATTTTATAAATATCTAATATCCTCAACATATGATTTCTCCATCCTGTTTCATTGTCATGAGATTCCTGGTCACCAGTTGAATATATTTTACTGAGTTGGGCTGTTGGCTGATTCTCTCCCTCTTCCTTCTGCTGTGGCATCTCCACAGAGAGCAGACCTTAGCTCTCTGTTCATCACTCTTTCCCAATTATCTACAAGAGTGTGTGGCTCACTATGGAGAACGGTATGGAGGTTCCTTAAAATACTAAAAATAGAACTACCATATGACCCAGAAATCCCACTACTGGGCATATACCCTGAGAAAACCATAATTCAAAAAGATACATATACCACAGTGTTCACTGAAGCACTATTTACAGTAGCCAGGTCATGGAAGCAACCTAAGTGTCCATCGACAGATGAACGGATAAAGAAGATGTGGCACATATATACAATGGAATATTACTCAGCCATAAAAGGAATGAAATTGAGTTATTTGTAATGAGGTGGATGGACCTAGAGTCTGTCATACAGAGAAGTACGTCAGAAAGAGAAAAATACCGTATGCTAACACATATATACGGAATCTAAAAAACAAACAAACAAATGGTTCTGAAGAACCTAGGGCAGGACAGGAATAAAGACGCAGACGTAGAGAATGGACTTGAGGACACAGGGAGGGGGAAGGGTAAGCTGGGATGAAGTGAGAGAGTGGCACGGACATATATACACTACCAAATGTAAAACAGATAGCTAGTGGGAAACAGCCGCATAGCACAGGGAGATCAGCTCGGTGCTTTGTGACCACCTAGAGGGGTGGGATAGGGAGGGTGGGAGGGAGATGCAAGAGAGAGGGGATATGGGGATATATGTATACGTATAGCTGATTCACTCTGTTGTACAGAAGAAACTAACACAACATTGTAAAGCAATTATACTCCAATAAAGATATAAAAAAAAGAGTGTGTGGCTCAAAAATTTGCTGAATGAATAGGTTTTGTTTTGCTACTTGTAATAATTACTATTGTGTTAAATAAGAAGAGCACTGAAAAGAAGAAAGGAAATGTATATAAGTGCAAAGCGTGAGTAGGTGATACATATTAAAAGAAAAATAAAAGGTGACCACTTTTAAGATGTGTAAAGTTAACCAGGAACAGAAGAATTAACTCGGGAACCTCAGAGCCTCAAAGAAAATGGATATTCCTGTCTCCGTTTATCATAAAGCACACACACACACCACTTATAGAAAACAGAAGACAAAACAATATAAAACCTTCTCCACCCTTCCTTCCTGAGGACCAAGAGTCATTCTTCTGGGCACATGGGGACATACAATTATTGCTACACACAAAGCCTGTGTCTACCTCTCCGCAGTCATTTTTCACCTCTGTACTGCAGTCTGCACACTACTGATGCTGTCTCCATCATGTGTGCATGTGTGTACACATACACATGTGTGCACATGTGTGTATGTGAGTGTGCGTGTGTGTAATTCAGGTTTGGGCTTAAAATGCAAGCAAATCAAAAGCACACACCTTGTTTTCTATTGTCTTTTGAGGGCCAAGAAGAGATATAAAAATAAGTAAATTTGGGTAAAGAAGTCAAGAGTCAGAGCTGAGCCCAATGAAGAGAGTGCAGGTGTCCCTGTGACAGAGAAGAAAGGATATCGGGAAGGGCAAGTCCAGAGACCGGAGAAGGAAAGTCACATGACCCTAACTCAGTTCATGAAAGAGGCTGCAAATATTAAACAGTGGTGATGGGGAGGACGTTGACAACAAGAGGGCTGGTACAGAGAGGGGAATATATTGGAGAGTTGACAAGGATGAAGTAATGAATTAATAACACAAGATGAAGGATGACGGCCCAGAAGAATACAAGGGAGCCCCTAACGTGCAGTGAAGGGAAGCTGGCAAGGAACCCAACTTTCCTGGCAGAGATTAGTGACATACAAGAAAAGTAAACAGACCCCATCGTGGCATTTGGGCTGGAAGGGTGTCTGTGAGGGAAACACAAGGATGCTTAGTGCAGTGTTACAGCTGACAGTGGTGTCTAGTCTCTGCTTCTCCACCAATCTGTGACTCCCCTAATGGGAAAAGAAAGTCTACTGAACTATATCTATTCAAATTCCATTTCAAAACAGCTTAAAATGTTGTAAATGAAAATGAATGCCTTTTCTGTATCTGCATGAATTTGTTACTTGAAATTATGTACAAAATCCGCTGAATAATAAAAGAAGTCAATGCTCCTTCCCCCAAAGGGACTCTGATAAACAGCTGTATTTTCTTAAAAGCACTGAACATAAAGCAAATTTTCTTATTTGTCTTTAGATGTCAAGTTATTCATTAAATCAAAGGTGCAATATAAATGTATAAATTGCTGTGACTGGTTACCCATCTCTTAAATATCTCTCAAATCCATTTTCTTCTCTCCAAGTCTGATGCCGTTGTGCTGATTTAGGTTCATATTGTCTCATAATTAAAATAAAGTCCTGAGGTTTCCTGCTTCCGATCTTGTGCCCTTCAAATCTGTCCATCTGACTGTGGGCAGAATGGTCTCTAAGACATAATGTGCATTATAATGTCCTTCCTTCCCTCCATGCAGTGCCCTACACTGACACCCTGGGCCCTTAGCATCACATTTAAACCCTTTACCTGCCATTCAGGGTTCCATTTATGTCTTTTTGAATCTAGCTTTATTATTATTAATAATAATAGTGAAGAGAAGGAAGGGATGGAGAAAGAGGGAGGAGCAAGGGGAGGAAGAGCAGGAAGGAGGCATTTGTCTTAGTATTTGGAAGACAACGTTTTAGGTGTTTTACACTGACTTTATCCTCTTCACAACCACCTTCGGAGGTGGGTGCTGTTAACACCATAAGGAAATACTGGGGCTCAAAGCCATTAGGCGTTAAATGGTTGTTTTTTGTATGCCACCTAGTCTGTGATATTTTGGTATAGCAGCCTGGATGAACTACATAAGACAACGTTCAAATGTCTTAAATCACTTCAATCCTGAGTTTAATACCAAAAGAATACTACTCTCTGAGGAGCTCAAATTAAAATTAGGTACTAAAATTATGCCAGCACAAAATGTATTTGAGAAAAAAATAAACACTCACACACACATATATCCATACATCAAAGGATTCCAAGGAAAGCTGTCTTCCATGTTTAATCCTTTCAATGAAAACCCCAGGGATAAATGTTGGTGAGCATTTGCTAATAATTCCCATAATCTGTGGTTCACTAACCACCTATTACTTTTAGGGAATTTGGTCACAGGACTCCTCAAGAGTTTTACCTGAGAAAATACATATTGTTGAATGTGTTTACAATAAAATATATTAATAAATATCTTATTACTTGTGTTCATTTTTACTGAATTTCTACTAGACTAGTTCGGCAAGAACAATTGTTTTAGAAACCTGCTTCTCCACTAAATTGAATCTTCTTGAGGAACTTTTTTGGTTTTTTTTCCAACTTTTTGCCTACATATCAGTTTCTCCTAATATATGCATATTAATATAATATACATTATATTAATACATATAATGCTAATATGCATTATATATGTGTTTTAATATAATATACATGAGGATAATTATGTATGTATATAAATAAACGTATGTAAGTGAATAGACTTCTAGTATTCCTTTTAACTTGACATCCCTCAGTATTATAAATTGTAACATACGTTACTAAGAGACACAATGAACTTCCCACAATAATTACTTTCTATCAGCCATTTTATGTTAACACTTGGTATAAACTGACACAGGGAACTTGGTTATATAATGGTCAAAGCAGATCTAAGACCAGGAAAGAGTATAAATCATCATGAGAGGGTTAATCTTTCAAAAGAAGAGGAGTTTACTAACTAATCTCTCATTGACTCATCAATTTGGAAATTGATTTTAGATTTCTATTCGATCTTATTTCTTAAAGTTTACAAAGCATGTCAAACAACAAATTAAGGTGTACCAACAACTCTTCTTATCTAGAATTCTGTTAATGCTTCTAGCAGGAGTCACTGTCTGGAAACCTTTACATAACTGTTCTTTTCTCTTATGCTCAATATGTAATATACCTTCATCACCATGCGCTTCATCGGGAAACCCCCTTATGTGGACTGTCTCCCAAGGAATCAAATTAAGCCTAATTATACTTAATGGCAATGGCTGCTGCTTAATTTGGATGGTAATTCTGCTTAATTGCGATGCCTTCAGGTGACTAAATAGTGCTCTTGTAAGAAGATCAGTGTGTTAGTCTATCAACTGGAAGCCTCGGTTCTTCTCTGAACATTTCACCAAAATAAATAAAGGAAGGCAAAGAATTTTCTGAAGCAGTATAACACAAAATTCCTGAAATTTAACTTGTGAATTGTTACGTGTTCAGAGTCAATAAAATATATATGAAGTCTTTAGAAAAATTTATGTAAATGTACAAAAACATGAGAGAGAAAAGTGAACTTGTATAATAAGAAAAATGTAAAAACCCAAACTGCATAAATTCATTATTTCATTTGTCACTTTGCAGTTTGGCCAAGTTTAAAAATCAACTTCAAAACATCAAAGTACATATTTAATGAGTTTTAACTAATTTTAGTCTACTGGTGTCGGGTAAAACAGGATTATAATGGGATTTGAAATATTTGAAAAGCAAAAGATCAATCTGGTGATAACTGAAATCTCTTCCTTTGACCTTTTGCTTGTCTGCATGTGGTAGACATGACTGGTTATCCATAACCATATGGAACCATAACCATATGGTTATCCATAACCATATGGATAACCACTGGTTATCCATAACCATCTGGCTTCCAGATGGTTCTTTCCTCAGGCTGTCCATGATCTGGATTGTGGACATTTTACTCAATTGGACCAGAAGAGAAGCCTCTGGGAATTTCTAGACAATTCCTACCATTTCTAAGAAAGACATGCCACATTCTTCATTGAACACTGAATGTGATGGTGTGGCAGCATCTTGTGACCTAAGGCGGATGTTATCACTGCTCTGGAGACCCGAGCAGAAAAGAAAGGCAAACACTTGAGCCCTCAGCAAAGTTACTGAGTTCCTGAATTAAACCTGGAATCTCCCTGGCTCTGCATGAAATAGTTTTTCCCTAAAACTTCTGGCTTTTAGTCAGCTCTTCTATTATCTACAGCCAAAAATATCCTATTGACGCACTGAATAACCTATTATTTCACTTCCTTGTGGTTCTCGTCAAAGTGATAATGGAATAGATAGCTACAAAAGAAATAACTCTTCTTTAGTGAGGAAGAAAGCTAAGGAAGAGGCTATCACAGTGCAGTGCAAAGAGCACGTGTGTTTTTATCCTGCAATAAGAGTAAGGAGCTGTGCAATCTTACCTTCCCTGGGTCTCAGCTTCCTCTCTGTCAGGTAAAGGGTTTAGACAATGGGAACTCTAAGCTTCCTTTATTTGCACAGAGATATCAATTATTTCAGTATATACAGTGTGGATGAAGAACGTCGCCTGCCGCATCAGTAAACAAAGGATGTTGTGGCCATCAAGCCACCAGCCTCTGCACCCTGAGGGGATTCAGGTTGTAGAAAAACAGGATACTGGCTCTAGACAGTTGAGGTGCTGTGTATCAAAGGAATGATTTCATTGACCCCAGACCCTTGCATCTTCCCACACATAGAAAAGCGCTAAATTCCTTAACTTGAGAGGTCTGGTTTTCTCTTATTAACAGTGATCTTTTGATGTTCGACTGCCTGTTTTTTCCCAAAACCTCCTTTATATCCTGGCTCCTCCTGTACCTCTTCAGAGCAGTCCCTGAGATCTATCTGAGAGGCTGTCTCCTGGGCTTATGTCTTCACTACATCTGCCGAATAAAACTAATCCTTAACTTTTAGGCTGTTTTCAGTTGACAATTGGAAAGAAACAGAAACACAGATATACAGGCACATCTTCCATATAGGAAAATATTTATGATTATCCCATATGTAATCTGGATTTAAATGAATTTTTAAAATACTGGAAGGGGGTTAAACAAATCCCCTGACGATTTAGTTTGGAGCCACTACTTTCCCTGTTGGAACACCAGGGTATTCCACTTCAACCATACAAGAGTTTAGTATTTTAAAACTCTACGTGGCACTTGTAGTTGCAAGATCACTACCATTCATGACAGTGGAGCCCAGTCCACCCTCCGGCTGGCTCTGAGAGAAAGATGATGCCACCATCAGGACTCTCTTTGGCTCTTTGTCTTCTCTGCATGATGTCACACACATCCCAGGTTTCAGCAGCTAAGGAAACACCTGGGAATTCCGAATTGACCTCTACCAGGGAGACCCACTTGGAGACACAGCAGGCACCTCACTCTCACTATGCCTAGAGCCAAACTCATCATCTCTTCCCATAAAACACTGGTTTCTGAGGCCCTTTCCCTGGTTCGAGGTAGGGAGAACTTCGAATCTATTGCTCCAATCTGGAATAATTAGGAGAGTAAAGAAGGGCATCATCATCAGTAACTATGCAAGGACAGCGGAGGCCCACCAGGACTCCCCAGGAAGCTAGACCCTGTGCCCATTCTGGTCAGGGCTTCACCACACGCCCCGAAGTCCTTCTTGACTCCGCCTCCCGCTTACAGCACCTGCACTTGAAGCCAGGTGGACACAGTGTTAAGCAAGAGAATCAAAACCACCTGCCCATGGCTCCTCACCCCCCCCCCCCACTCCCCACCCTCCACACATCAGTCATCAAGTTTTGCTGAGTAGATATTAAAAGTTCTCATCACAAGAAAAATTATGTGTAACTATGTGAGGTGATGGATGTTAACTAAACTTATTGTGGTAATCATTTAAAAACACGTACCAAATCATTATGTTGTACACCTTAAACTAATACAATGTTATATGTCAACTATCACATCACAATAAAACTGGAAAAAAGAGAGCATAAACATAACCTCCAGAACCAGTAGGGGGCAAGCACACTAGGAATACTCACTAAGAATTAACTGAATCTAAAACTGGCTCTGCAACAAATGTAGACAGATACACACACAATGCAGCAGAAGATTTTCAATTAAAACAACAAAATGTAAGGGTGCATGACATTCACCAGGTTGTTCGTTGTAAATAGTTGCCCAGGCAGAGTGCTGATTTCGTCAGGTATGCAGAGGGGGAAGATGAGAGCCTTACCTTGTCTGGATCTGTTGTGGTGATGACCCACACACAGTGTGCATTGTCTTCGTACTGAACTGGGTAATTAGGGGAGGTAATGACACCACTGGGCCCACGCAGATTTGATCCACACGTTCTAGCTAGAAGTACACAGAGATGATATTATTTTCCACAGGATTTCATCTGTGTGATGAAGACACAAGACATACATGGAACTTCAAGTTATGTGTCCAGCATTTATTGCAATGAAAAGCTATCTGTGAACTCAAGCTGGCAAGTAGATTTCGCTCAGCCTTCAGGACCCTTGCTTGGTATCTGCAACAGTAACCTGGAACTCTTTATTATGTTTCCCAAGGCACTGACATTCACAGAATGACTTAATTACAATAGCACCATGGACAATGTCAAATCAAATTAGTCCATTTCAAGCACCATTCTGACTCAGAGACGGTCTGTATAGACCTTTGGTTGCACCCAATGCAATAAGAATTCAGGAGACCGGAGTTAGTGTCTCAACTATGCCCTATACGATATGACCTTGAACCAGTAATCCCGACCCCCCACAGCTTCATCCTTTTAATTTTAAACGAGGAGGAACAGACGATATTTAAATTTCCTCTCAAGTTTTACACTGTATCATTGTATTCTGTAACAAACTGTACCCATTTCCTTATAGCACAATGCAAATAAGAACTTAAAATACAGTTGAATTTGTGAAGAAAGAAAATAGAAACGGTGGCTCTAAAAGGAAAAAGAAAATACCTTAAAAATGAAAGACCAAGCAAATCATGGAAGTAACATAACCCAATAAGAATGACTAAGTTTTGAATATAAAAATATTTCAACTGACCTCCACTTTAAGAAAGAAGCCTTTAAAAAATCAGTACACAATTTTGTAAATCACATGTCAGCCTGAACTCCACTCTTAACATTAATAATTTAAACTGGGTTTGAGAAAAGAGCAGAAGAAACTAATTCCACAAATAAGAACTAATACAAGAGAATCTCAGGTCCATTTTCCTAAGATACCATATCACACGAACTGATTAAACTGCTGTCCACTGAAGAGTAGATTTTATTCATAACCCACCCTTCCTTCCTTCCTTTTGTTGGCTGAGCAGGTCCGGTATTGTCCTAAGAGACTGAGCTACAAGAGAACAGGATTCTGACCCCCAAGGGCCAGGCTGTAGGGGAGGAGTCACAGAAACCTTTTAATGGGGAAATCCCTAACTGCCCTCCAGGAATATCTCTCTCTCTTCCATTTACATTGATACAGCAATAATATCAATTATGCCTACTCCTAGTATTGTAATTGTCAATGTACAGATCTCTCTTTCCAACAAGGTTGTGGTTCCCTTGACCTTGGGAAAGCATCCTTCCCTCACTTATCTGTATATCCTCAGCACCATATCTAATGTTGATAGTTGCTGACATAAAAACTGTGGGAAGCTGACTTTACACAACATTTCAGGTACTTGATACTATGAAAATAATTAGCTAAGAATTAATCTACTATACATTGATTAATAAAAACATATGAAAGTTAACTTTTAAAATATTGGCATTTGCTTTCCAAATGAATACTTTTTAATAAATATGGATAAAGTGTCACCTGGTTTTCAAACCCCAGTAGGCGTGTCTTGGCTCCAAAGGTCATTGAACAGAGCAGAGCCCACAAGCACATACACCTGTGCTGTATGATTTCCCTCTCCAGTGAGTCTGCTTTTAGGAACATGTTCTCGAGAGGATCATGAACTTCAGATCCGAAATTTTCTTAAAGCCTTCTAATATTACGGGAATTAATTACAGAAACTTAGAAGAAAAGTTATCAATAAAATTTGAGTTATCACACCTTTGTGTTACCCTACTTTGTGAAATTTCACACTGAAGAGCTGATAGAAACATAGAGTGTTACTCAATAAGTATCTGTTGACTAGTTTTAAACTAATATTATCAAAGTGCCATCCTAAGCATTTCAAACTTCGAAAAAAGACATGTGAAGAATGTGTGCAGTGGGGAACTAATGTGTTATATTACCATGGACAATTTGTACTCATCCAATCATTAGCCCCAGCTGTCACTCTGCTAGAAAGTTCACCAAATCTGACAGCCTGTCAATGGCCCTGGGTCTTAGTTCTTTGCTTTGAAGCTTGACCTCAACTTGACTTATTGAAATTGGTTCCCAGCTCTTCATGGAATTCATCTTACCCACTGTTTGGGGAGACAGGAATTTTAGTGATTATATTTTTAGTGAGATAACTATTAGTAAAATTTACATAGGAAACCAGCACATTTTGTACATTTTCCTGCATACATAGTACTGTGTTTCACATAGAACAAGTTATGAATCCAGTCCCTTCAGAAGTATTTCTCACCAAAACTTGTCAAATTAATACATAAAATATTTTTTCATTTTCTTACAACTATGTCCCTATTTTTGCAGTACATTTTCCTAATAAATTAGCTTTTTAACTCTTTTTTCTACCCATACTTTTAATCAAGCCATCAGAATAATCAGCTGAAATGAAGTATGTGGGAATATTCAGGGCAGGGATTTTGTTTGTTTGTTTTGTTTTCCTCCCTGTATAACCTCAACAATTAGAACAATTCCTGGCATTCAATAGTTACCCCATAGATACTTGTTGATGTATTTTTTGAGTAGGTTGATAGCCTTAAATAATATGATTTAACTCTAATTATTTACTTCTAATCCTCTTTCTTGGGAAACTGTTGAAAATTTTAGCTAGTACCTCGGTCTTTGCCTTTCTAAGTCGTCCCCATTCTAATCATCTGCCTCTTCATCATGTGATCATCCTACCATCATCACACCAATTACAATTCATTAGGTACTAGTTTCTTATATCAAGGCTTTCCTACTAGTCAGAGACAATTCTCAGATTTTCTATTGGCCACAACTCAAAGTTCAGCCATCTATGTGTAGAGTCGCTATCAGATAATAATAATGTTTCTTGAGTTATCATGATTTCTGTGTGCCATTGTCCAAATCCACATGGCGGATGAAGCACAGACTGGACATTATCTTCTATGTCTCCTGCAGATGATCTACTGCCTGGGGTTTTTTCTCTGCTCTCTGGTTCTGCTGCAGGAAGGGTCATACCAAGCTGCAATTTCTCTGAATTGTATAGTGGAGAGAGCAGAGTGAACTCTACTCCTTCCCCTATAGCTGCTCAGACACAGAGAAAGCTTAGCGACCTGCTCTGATTATGATGAGCAATCTCACTGTGTCCTTGCAGACGGGGAACTACTTCCCACACAGTTGCTTCTGGATTAAACACACATTGGATTAGTCAACAAAGTATTTAATTAAGCAAATAATTAGGTAATTACAATATACTAGTGCCAAGCAAGTTTTTATAGCAAAATTTAAATGCATTCCCATAATGGAAATGTATATACACATTTATACGTATTACAGTTGAATATTACTTTCTGCTCCTGCAAAGGCTTTCCCCCTTGTCAAAACCTTTTGGAAATATAACACTAACATAAAGTAATTTACACTTAAATCTTAAAAATGCTTAATAAATGTTCTTTGATAATAACCACGACCTAATTAATGTATAGCTAGTATCACTCACATGACAGTGTTCTAAATTTGTAAACTCAAATTTTGCTTATATCTTACATGTTTTTAAGATAAAAGCAGAATTCACAAAATGATCATTGGAAATATAGCTCAAGAAGGAAAGTGGAAAGGGAGTATAAAACTAACCAATTCTGAAGCTTCCCTGGTGGTGCAGTGGTTGAGAGTCCACCTGCTGATGCAGGGGACACGGGTTCGTTCCCTGGTCCGGGAAGATCCCACGTGCCGCGGAGCAGCTGGGCCCGTGAGCCATGACCACTGAGCCTGCGTGTCTGCAGCCTGTGCTCCGCAACGGGAGAGGCCACAACAGTGAGAGGCCCGCATACCACAGCAAAAAAAAAAAAAAAAAACTAACCAATTCTGAATGTCAATCTGTGCCATTTATCCATTTAATCACTGAATATTTATTATGTATAAAACATTTGTTTCACACAATTTATCTTATATAATTTGAGGTAGTAATTTATCTATTTATGTATAATCAGTTCCAGGAATCTTTACTGTTCTATAGTAACTACTTAATTAATCAAAATAGTTGACGAGAATAATATTCTAATTGACCAAACTTAAATTAATAGGATATCTGGACTCACATCTGAAGCTTTTTTCAAGCACATTAAGAATTATACTGGATAGTGTATATCTTGTATGATTTAGAAGAAAACCACAGACTTTATGTCTTTAACCAGACTGTCAGCCAAAATGGGGAAAGTATGTCACAGGTTAAGAGCTTGATTTTCTTAATCACACCTGAGTTCTAGGCCTGGTTTATGAAGTTACTAGATGTCCTATCTTAAATTATTTCATTTTAAGCCTCTCAGGTTATCCACATAACAATCATAACTTCATCTATGATAGCTGTAAGGACTGAAGGAAAGAATTCGAGTAAAGCCTTCAGCGCATTTTCCAACACACCATAGCATAGGGAGTAAGGAAATAACCAGTAAATGCTTTGTAAGAGTTGGGCACTATTTCAGGCATAGAGGATACAGCAGAGAGAGAATAAAATTAAGTTCCTTGACTTCCTCAGGCAATTATACACATGACCATCTAATTCAGGAGGATATTTGACCTTTACAGAAAAGCAGAGTCGGGGTTCAAAGCATATCTGGAAGAGGGTGGGCATGGAAGGGTTTGGATGAGACAACATCTGATGACCAGTGTAGGATGGAGACCCATATGGACACCTGGGGCAGAAGTGTTCCAAGCAGAAGGAAAACAAATGCAAGGGAGCTGTCACAAACTTCCCAGGCAGGTTCTAGGAACATAATTAGCACCAAATTAACATTAGCTTTCAGGTCATTTTATGTCAGTAGAATTTGAGAGGAGTGGTATAAAAATACATGGCTTTGTTATTTCCAGTAACTTAATAAAAAATAGAGAAAAACATGTTTTTCTCCCAAGTGACATTCAAGTAAAGAGTATAAATCCTTAGAAGTCTAGAAGCGAAACCAGAAATTTATCCAAATTCACTGGAATTAAAGTAAAAGTTAAAAGTGTGAGAAATTAAGAGGTACAAACTTGCAGTCATGAAATAAATGAGTCACAGCATAGGGAATATAGTCAGTAATACTTTAATAACTTTTTATAGTGACATCTTGTAAGCAGACTTATCATGGTGATCATTTTGTAATGTACAGAAATACTGAATCACTATGGTGTGTAACAGGAACTACCATGGTGTTGTAGGCGATTATACTTCAAAAACAAACAAATGAACAAACAAACTCATAGAAAAAGAGATCAGATGTGTGGCTACAAAAGGGGAGAATGGTGTGAGGGAGGAAGGTGGTCAAAAGGCACAAACTTCCAGTTATAAGATAAATAAGTACCAGGGATGTGATGTGCAGCATGATAAATACACTTAATACTAATGTCTCTTACATATGAACATTCCTAAGAGAGCAAACCCTGAGAGTTCTCAATATTTTTGTATCTATCACAAGGAAATATTTTTTCTTTAAAACGTGTGTATGCTTCTTTAAATCTCTGAGCTCACGGCTACCTGATATAATAATTAGTATTAAAATATAATCTTACAATTGGCTCTGGACCTTTAATCTGGTAGAATGAAGTCGTCTTTCAGGTATAAATGGTCTTTTCACTACCATTTAAAAGGTCATTCCTGTATGGACAGAAACTATCAGTAGGGAAGAATAAACTGTAAAGTTCTTGGTAAGTGAAAAGTTAATAAGTTAAGGGTAATTCTGAGCTAACCTGACCTGGAATCCCAAGATAATAATAACTTTATTCTGTGACCCTTGGTAGCTCTAATTGGCTTCCATGTAACCACAGTTAAAATTGCAAAAAACACTTCACTTTTCTTATGTGCCCTTTCAACTCAGAGAGCAACTAAAAATATTAATTCCACAGATCAAAGTGCATTAGCATTAAAAGAAATTCTCTCTATATATCCTCCCTAAATACTGATGGAATGAAATGCCAGCTGGAACATTTTACTTAAAAAAAAGAAGTATATCCTCTTCTTCTCTTTTTTGTTCGCTTATTTAAAACATCTACTGCTAGTTAAAGATACTTATACAGTTCCAAACAGCTCATATTTTACCCTGTGAAAACTCATAATGGTTGTTTTCATATCCCTAAACGAAGTAAGCATAATTTCAAACAAAATCACTTGTGTAATTACTGAGCTATGGCAACCATTCATCCCTGTGGTAACAGGAAGAAAAGGTAACATCTCCCATTCTCAGAGCTAATCAGCTAAGGTAAGTAAGCATTGGCTTAGGACCCAGTGTCCAGATGTGAAAGATCACTCCTGACTCACCGCAATTTATCGAATGCCTCTACCAGATATTCCTTCTGTGGAGAAGGCATGATAATTACTTAAGAGTTAGAGACCCTTCATGAAGAAGGGAGCCTCGAGAATCAGTCCTTCCTTAACTGACTGAGTTGAAATCTCATAATGCGTGCAATGCTCAGACCAGAGGCATTTTATTGCATTTGATAGATAGTTGAATTTAGAACATGTGGCTGAGATGATCAATATAAGGGCTGCTTTAAAGGCTCACAGTGCATCAGGAAAACCCAAGCCATGGTGCTCGCCTCTTACATACAATGTATTAAGGGGTAGCACAGAGGAGAAGATGAACTTGAAAAATTGCACTTGGTGTCTGGAACCTACTGACAGCTAAGTAAATACCCCTATGTTGTGTTTTGGGTAGCATTTGAAACATCATTATGTTTCATGTTATCCATTTCCCCCTACACTTTAGACAGCTAAAGCTATCTTTATAGAAATAGCCATAAAAGTTCCAACTAAAGAAAGATTTTCTCAGCTCTTCTTTAATTGAGGAATCAGTCATTAAAAGCCAGTACAGACACTATTTCCAGTAGAGACACTATTTAAAGGAGAGAATGATGACAGACTCAGGGCTCCTAAATGTTGCCAACCTGGAAAATGTATGGGCTTTAATAGAAGAAAGTATGTTCTACACTGAGGGATGCCTGCCAGGAAACCACCCATGATTCATGGAGATCACTGCTTCCCTTCACACCCACAAGCCTGTTGAGTGCTGAGAAAACTGGAACTGGGCTGAGCTACACAGCCGGAGTGGCGCTGTCCATGGTAGCCACTAGCACATCTGACTATTGGGCATTTGAAATGCCACTGGTCTGAGCTGAGATGTGCTCTGAGCATAAAATGCACACTGGATTTCCAAGACATAGTATGAATAAAAGAAAGAGAAAAAAGTAAAGCATCTCCCTATAATCTTTTTGACTGTACATTAAAATTATATTTGTAATATTTTGGTTAAATAAATTATCGATACGTTATTAAAATTAACTGCACCTGCTTCTTTTCCTTTTCAAATCTGGCTACCAGATGTTTTAAAATTACATCTGTGGCTTGCACTTTATTTCTAGTGGAGAGCCCTGCTCTAGAGACTGCTCGAAGTGATCCTCTATTGGGTCAGCCTACAGATGCACTAAGACGTTTGACCATCCATCTGTATATGTAATCGATCAGGTCATGGTATATGGTGATTACTTATGTTATATAAGACTCTGTCACCCAGACTAGAGCGAAGGGTGTTCCTGCTGGCTTTGCTGGAGGAAGCTGCCTCTTGTGAGAGGGCAATGTGGCCAGGAGGTGAGTACAGGGCAGAGAAAGGGAGTTGGGTGTTGAAGGGGAGGACAGGTTCCTTGCTTAACCATGATACTTACAGATGAGCCCTTTCCAGTCCAGAAAGTGGGATATTCATATACACCCAGCTCCACCCTTTTTTTCATCCATATAGCTTACACATATAGTCCTGCACTGATACAAAAATGCCAAGGGACATGAGAGAGGGATCAATGATTCTCTAATTTATTTGCACTCTCCACTCGTGAAAAGCTGCAGATGATACGGGGAAGCAAAAAAAAAAAAAAAATGTGTCATTTATTCAGTGATTTATCCCACCTCTCCTTATAAAAATATACCCCCATGGCAAAGATTCCCTTAGTATCTATTCTCCTTTTCTTTCATAGAAATATAATTGTTTGGCATATATTTAAACACACAATAGAAAATATATATGTTTCTAAGTCTCACAACAAGGTGAGAATATCTGGCTGGATTTTGGCCAATGAGAATGAGCAGAAATGCATATGATGGTTCCTGCAGACTCTCGTTAGCATACATCTGCTAACCCTGCTTCTTCTAACCTCCTCCATCCAATCACCTGGAGTTTGGATACCACCGTGGACTCTGAGGATGGAGGCGTGACCATAGTGAGGACAGAGTGAGTCCTGAGGACATTTTCATATCTGAAACAGACCTGCCGTCCTTGTCCTGTACTGCCTAGCTCTTAACTTCTGTATAAGAGAGAAATCCACTTCCATTTGTTTTAAGCTTCTCTTGGGTTTGGTTTTCTGTCACCTAATTGTTATCACCTAATTCTAAACAGTTTATCTCAAATTCTTCTATTTAGGAGATTTCAGGACTTTAATTTTTTTGTTTAATGTCATACTACTCCAAATGCTCTAAAATACTTATTTCTTTAAAACTGTGTTTTTAAAGATATTTTTTACTGTTCTCTAGACACAGTCTGCTATCATTCTATTATGCAGATCTAAAATATACATCCTATAAGAAAACTCTTCCTTAATTATTTCTTGCTGCTATAGCTCATTATTTCAGGAAGTTAAAAGTAATAAATTGAAAAAGAGCTAAAGGATTAGTCCATGAAAATGAAGGTACATCTAATTAAAGCAAAACAGCTGAGTTAACAGCTGGGAGGAAAAAAAGAAGAGATGAATAAAGTTGAGTGTGATGAACAGAAGTGGGTGTAGAGAGAGGTGGGGAGGCTTCCAGGGAAACCAGGCCAGAACCACACAACAAAGACCCTGTGGGAGAGCTGTCTCTTCTAAAATGATGAAGCAGGGCATTAGAGTCTATGGGAACAGGAAGCCAGAGGACTCCTCCTCTAATTACCTCTAAAAGTGAGCAGTTGGCGGTCCAGGGGGATGGAGGGAAGTGTCCCACCATTAGCCTGGATGGAGCAAGCACCTGCGTGTTTGACACCAAATCAGCGTATAAGCTGGGGCCAATGTGCTGGGAAATATTGTTATGAGTGTAGATGAGATTTGGGCCAAAGGGAAAAAAAAAGGAAAACTTCTGGATTAATAAGTAAGGTAAGAATCAAATAATATCCTACTCAATAGTCCCTTTATGTTACTCTAAAATATCAATTTAAAGCAGATGTACATTAACTAGTTTTGTCTAGTGTGGGCTTTTAAATAATGACATATGTTCCTGGTATAGAAGAGCAAGAAAAACATTTAAAAATGAAAGCATATTTTTTTCCGTAGGGCAAAGCTAATACCTGTGGCTTAGTCCTCATTTGTAACTGGGGCATGAACATTACCATCCTTTCATGGGAATATGGATTTTGCTACAGTTCCTTTGAAAGCCTAATGATGTCACTTTAGTATTAGTGTACAAATAGTCTAGTGACCAAAAGGGGAGGGGCGCAGCCATACACATTTCCTGACCAGAGGTGGGTGCTTCTCCAAGAAGGGAAACTTTTCATGGGAAAGGGCCACCTGCAACCAGACCACACGCCCACTCTGCCCTCGGGATGAATAGATGCTACAAAGCTGTGTTTTCTACATGTAAAAAGCCACCAAGCTGTTATAGGTAAAGGTACACTATACTAAAGCCTGCAATCTAGTATTTTAGCTTTGATGAAACTAGCAATGTATTTTGCAACTACTTCATTTCACAGGATATAACTTAACACTGTTCATCTTGTATTGTACCTTTTTACAACTGGAACATTTTAAAATAAAAATTTATGAATCCATTCACTTGAAAAAGACTATAAGGAGGGATAAGATATTCTTATATATGAAAGTATATAAGAATATACTTTTTATTCCTTGTTCAACTTAGTACCTTTTTTCTTCTTCCTTTAAAACTACCAATTTGCATGAATTTTTTTACGGCCAAAATGCAAACAAAACAAAATACCTAGTTTTTCTTTTAATTTTATTGATTCTTCCTTAGTAAAATAGCCAAAACAGTTTTCTGCTGGGATCACTATGGCTTCTATACTTCTGGTAGAATTCTTCACGTACTTCACAGAAGCAACAAATACATACTTTGGCCTCACTGAAGAAGATGGTGATAATGCAATATTTTGCTCTTCTATGTCCAAGATAAGTTTAATATGATTTAATACTAAAACGATGGCTTCAGATCATGTTAACAAACTCCCTTTATCACTGATACTATCAAAACCCAAGAACTCAACTTCACTACTATTGCAAAGTGAGAATTTTTAGATATGCAAGGACATGCATAAAGTTTCCAAAGCATCTGGTTATGTAACATATTTTCATACATATGCAAACTGTGTACATAGATAGATACGAAGTTATATCAAGTATGTGTGTGTGTTTGAATGATTAGATTTGCTCATGTATTTCCTGAAATTTAAAAACCACAAATATCTCTGGAAATGTTTGCCTGCTAAAAAATTTCAAAAAATATTTCTTGTTTACCTACATCACTATGAAAGCATAAATCATCACCACGTTTTGCTCTGCCTATACACAGTGCTTTGCACTTAAATCGTTCAGAAAAGCATGCCAAATCTGAGGAAAGAGAGAACCTGGGCAGACGCAATCATACAGGCCTTACCTCGGCAAATGGGCCGGTGGTCACTCCACGCAGCCAGAGTCTCCGTGACTCTCTGACACGTTATGCTCTTGGATCCCTGGAGCACGTAATTGTCCTCACAGGAGAACTGTACATTTGCACCAACCCTGAGCAATTACAAAACCAAAAACAACCCGAATTACTCATGGAAGACTTCTTAAAAAAAATCATCACAGTGCTGCTACTGTGTTATGCCGTCAAAACGATATTAAACATTAAGTGATCCATTAGTAATTATTCACAGATACAACCCTCTAATGCAGCACAAGGCCTGGATTCAAATTTCCGTTCTGCCAACTTCTGCTAAATAAATATATGATCCTTAAGGTATCTCCTCTAAAATTAAGACAACGACAAAGGTGGCAGGACCATGTGTTGTGGATTAAGTAAGAAAATGCATGTGAAAGAAGTGAACCCTGGAAACAAAACGAAGTTGGATGTCATTCCACATGGATAAATATCTTACCAAAAAAAAGACCGAAAAAGCCTGGGTTAAGAAAATGTCTCAGTACACAGAAAGACAAGTGCTGTATGATTCCACTTATATGAGGTATCAAAAACAGTCAAATTTATAAAATCAAAGACTGGAATGGTGGTTGCCAGGGGCTGGGGGGAAGAGGGGAAGGGAGGAAGGGGGGAAATGGGAAATTATTAATTCAAAGGTATAAAGTTTAAGTTAAGTAATATAAATAATTTCTAGAGATCTGCTATACATCATTGTACCTATAGTCAACAGTAATGTACACTTAAAAAAATTAAAGAGGGCTTCCCTGGTGGCGCAGTGGTTGAGAGTCCGCCTGCCGATGCAGGGGACACGGGTTTGTGCCCCGGTCCGGGAAGATCCCACATGCCGCAGAGCGGCTGGGCCTGTGAGCCATGGCCGCTGAGCCTGCGCGTCCGGAGCCTGTGCTCCGCAACGGGAGAGGCCACAACGTGAGAGGCCCGTGTACCGCAAAAAAAAAAAATTTTTAAGAGATAAATCTCATGTTAAGTGTTATCATCATCATCATCAAACTTGCTTGCAATGAAAAACAAGGAAAAAAATGTCTCAGTAAAGAATTTATCATTGCAAACATTAATTATATTATATTCAGAGAGAGGTCAGTGCTATTATATTTCAGAAATACATCTTATAGGAAAAGAATAATTTGATTTACAAAAAAGCAATCCATCCAGCCTAGAGTTAGATGAAAAACTGCTTTGGCTCCAGAGCTGCCTCTGAAAACATGAAGCCCTAAGGTTGTAAGCAGTAATGAAACGTGATTGCAGAATCACAAACCAACAGGTGCATGAGAAGATGTGAGAGGCATACATCAGGTCTGAGCACACCCAATCACTTCCTTCTAAGCCTGTTGTCTGGCACTGAGTTGAGTGCAGCATTATTTTATTATCTGACAAGCCTATTGTTACAAGAGGAAATTCTACCTGTGTCTTCCATTTGACAAACACTGACGTTGACGTTGACAAAAATGGGAATGAAAGAGAGTCTTTGAGAGAAAATATGCATGTTGCCCGTGTTATGTGTAAAGTTATTAATAGATAAAAGATAAGGAAAAAAATAAACAAATGCTTTCCTTTCCTGCTTATTGAAAAAGTCTAACCTGCAATATCACAGTGAACATTATTCCAGTAACATTATAGCAGCATTTCCCACACTTCTGTATAACACTCTCGGAGGATCATCACAGATGTCTATAAAAATCATGGAATCAATTTGAAAAATTCTGGATTAAACAAAATTAAGCATCTTTCTTTTCTAAAGGGGACTTTCAGTTTACTAAAATTTAATATGCAAAATGTGTTTCACCTACTTAAGAGAATGTAAAGTATGTAGAATTTTCCAAATTTATCTGGTCAGGAAGCCCTTTTGCACTAAGTATCCAGGGCAACTAGAATTCTATGAAAGTAACCTGCAACTTTACCAAATTCACTGATGAGCTCTAGTAGTTTTCTGGCGGTGTCTTTAGGATTTTCTATGTATAGTATCATGTCATCTGCAAACAGTGACAGTTTAACTTCTTTTCCAATTTGGATTCCTTTTCTTTCTTTTTCTTCTCTGATTGCCGTAGCTAGGACTTCCAAAACTATGTTGAATAAAAGTGGCAAGAGTGGACATCCTTGTCTTGTTCCTGATCTTACAGGAAATGCTTTCAGCTTTTCACTGTTTCGTATGATGTTAGCTGTAGGTTTCTCGTATATGTCCTTTATTATGTTGAGGTATGTTCCCTTTATGCCCACTTTCTGGAGAGTTTTTATCATAAATGAGTGTTGAAAATATTTGCAAATGATGTGACCAACAAGGGATTAGTCTCCAAAATTTACGAACAGCTCATGCGGCTTAATATCATCAAAACAAACAACCCAATCAAAAAATGGGCAGAAGCCCTAAATAGACATTTCTCCAAAGAAGACATACAGATGACCAAAAGGCACATGAAAAGACGTTCAACATCACAAATTACTAGAGAAATCCAAATCAAAACTACAATGAGGTATCACCTCACACCAGTCAAAATAGGTATCATCAAAAAATCCACAACAATAAATGCTGGAGAGGGTGTGGAGAGAAGGGAACCCTCCTACACTGTTGGTAGGAATGTAAATTGGTACAGCCACTATGGAGAACATTACGGAGGTTTCTTAAAAACTAAAAATAGAGCTACTATATGACTCCTGGGCATATATCTGGAGAAAAACATGGTCCGAAAAGATACATGCACTCCAATGTCCATTGCAGCACTGTTTACAATAGCCAAGACATGGAAGCAACCTAGATGTCCACTGACAGAGGAACGGATAAAGAAGATGTGGTACATACATACAATGGAGTATTACTCAGCCATTAAAAAGAAAGAAATAATGCCATTTGCAGCAACATGGATTGTCATACTGAGTGAAGTCAGTCAGACAGAGAAAGAGAAATATCGTATGATATAGCTTATATGCAGATCTAAAAAGAAATGATACAAATGAACTTATTTACAAAACAGAAACAGACTCATGGACTTCGAGACTGAACTTACAGTTACCATGGGGGAAGGGTGGGGGAAGGGATGGTTAGGGAGGTGGGGACTGACATGTACACACTGCTGTATTTAACATGGATAACCAAACAAGGACCTTCTCTATATATAGCACAGGGAACTCTGCTCAATGTTATGTGGCAGCCTGGATGGGAGGGGACTTTGGGGGAGAATGGATATGTGTATATGTATGGCTGAGTCGCTTTGCCGTGCACCTGAAACTATCACAACATTGATAATTGGCTATACTCCAATATAAAATAGAAAGTTAAAAAAAAATTCTATGGAAGTAATTTTGAGAAACACTGTGTTATAAAGACATAATATGTATTATTTTTGAAAGGGAAAAGTGGAAAAACCAAAATGTAAACATAATTCTCATTTTCATTGTTAGTCATAGCAGTTATTTAAAACAGCTATACTTTTTACACATATACATCATAATTTCATTGGCCTTTGGTCTTTGTTTAAATTTCCGGAACCACATTGAATAAATGAAGTAAATCTGAATATTTGGTTTGAAAACAACTATTATATCTCCGTGTTCTCTATTCCAGGCCCCAATCTTCAGTTCTCTTTGTTTACCTAAATTTCAGTTTTCATACTTTTCATCATTCTTTCAATATATTTTTATTGAATATCCACTGTGTGCCACACTCTACTCCAGGTACTAAATATGCAGAAATTCATAACACCAACAAAGTCCCAATCTCATGGAGATAACATTCTAGTTAAGGGAGGACAAAAAACCAAACAAACAAATCAAATGAGAAGAAAATGAAAGTGTTGTTAAGTACTGTGAACAAAATACACCAGATGATGTGATTAATAACGGGTTAGGGAGAGTCGGGATTTAAGAGTCCTTCAGCATTTTTTATGATCCTCTCAAACTAAGGTGCTAGTATCGCACATAATTTCTAGGCATGGTCAAACATAAAGGAAGGAAAATGAGATTATTGCTTCCCTCTGGCAACCACCTACTTCAGTTACCAAAGCCTATCATTCATAGTTTTGATGGAGTGTACTCCATTCCAACAAAATGTCTATCTTTTTCATACATGCTTTTCATACATCCGATCAACTTCCTTTAGGTATTCTTAGTGAACTGTGTTAACTTTGACTACTCTATCTCATTTCTGGCAATATATTATAGATTTATCATCCAAAATTGGAGAAAATATGGGCAGTGTTGTTTTTTGGAAACCATGAGAAATATGAATGACTATATTATCTCATATATATTTGAATGAATACATTTCTACAAAAATGAGCAAAATATATAGCAATATAGAGAAGAAAAAAGCTTGATATAAAATTGTTACCCCAGATAACAGTTATCTATATAAGTATCTGAATCTGTATATCAGGAAAATTAGGCATAAAACTATTTTTAGCATGGTAACAGAATCACAAGTACACTTTTGTTTCTATACTGCAATAATCGTAGTACTTCTGATTTTATTAAAAGTTAAATTTTTAAATATTTTAAAATCCTACTATTAGATTGCCCCATTTGCTCGCACTCATTGAGACAGAACTCTCTCACACCTAACAGAGTTCACACTCTCCTCAGATTTCCAGCAGACAAAAACTACAGAAGCCTCTTCTACTGCAGAAGGTAGAAGACTCTTCCTAATGCTCCATGATCACTGTAGTATATCACAGAAGATCTAGTCCAGAAATCTCCATCTGGGTTCTGGGGAAATCAGTCCTCAGTATGGACAGAGTCTGATATGGAACTCATTCCTTAATTTCTGTCCTGAAACCTTTTGACAAATGACTGGAAATAACAATTGATAAAATAGTGAGGCTTCTCTACTTTCAAAGCATTAAAATTATTAACAAGAGCAACCTCTTAGCTTGACGGCAGTTTGGAAAACAGAGCCACTGATGGGTAAACTCATTCCCAAGAGTGAAGATGAGGAGTAGTCTCTGCATTGAGATGAACAGGGTTGAGCTTGAAACTGATGATGATCCAACTTCTAATTTATTATTTCAAACTTTTGCTTTGGTTTTATCTAGCACTTGAATCAGTTCAATTTAAAATCCATGCACACTGTCAGCTTCAAATATATAATAAACTAAGCTTTTATTTATGATTTGATTTTATGATCACTATGTTTGAAGGCACATGTATAACATTAGGAAGTTTAATTTGGTTTTCTGGAAAGCACTCAGAAGAAAATAACAGAAAAAAAGAAATTAGTATCTTCCCATTGGCAATTAAATTTAGAACACCTAAGAATTATTTTGTCATACAATTTTGACAATTGTTAGTAGCTAGAAATTGTCAAAAATAACAGAAAACTGATTTTGTATAAGATCAAGATAAATTGTGTATTGATAATAAATATCCAAATGGCAAATTTTAAGTTAAACAGTTGAAGCAGAATAATTTGGTGTTTTAAATATAATAGAACAGAATAGAAAAAAACACACTTTTCACTTCTTCAGTGCTTAGCACTTCCAAAAGGCTTGTCATTCAAAGTCTGAATTATGAAGACATTCCATTTGTCACCATCTACTTGACTTTACCTATAGTTTGAAGAGACTTTCTAGGTGAATGAACTATTTCTAAATATGGGTTTCCTAGAGAATGGCTATTTGTGCATTTATTTAAGATTGGTAGTATAATTATTTCTAAAAAACCCCACACACAAAGTAACTTAAAGATTAAACTAGAATCCAAAATAGGATGTGGAATGATTTAGCTGTGATGTGTAACTATCCATTAATTCAGAGATAACTCTGACCTACCTGAGTGGCTAGATGGGCAGATCCCACCTGTTACCTCAATCCATGCTGGCTGGTGTTGATTGAATCTATTGAAGCAACTAGTTTTCCCATTTAGAATTTTCTAAATGGATAAATAGACTGATAGATTGATATAGACGATACACAGATAAATATCTGTCTCTTGGTTAAAAAAATCCAGCTCAAACAACATACTTAAAGATTCATAAATACAAAAAACTAGATACTATTTTTAGGCATCAGGGGTAGGCATTTACACATTTTGCATCTGCAGCAAAAAGGAGAAACACATTATATTATACTGTTTTCACATTTAAGCAACAGAAAGCACAAAAATTAGAGCAAAAAACTTTCTTTAGAACTAAGTTGAAGTCAGGATTTGCTGTATTTCTCTTTGTAAAGTGAACACAAATGACATGGGGAAATTATACCTGGAACCACACTGTACCAAAGGTATAGATATCTTGCTTAACTATTTTTTTAATGTATAAAAAGGCAACAACTGAAATTTTAATAAATTTTCAAAGATTTTGTGTGGGTCATCAAGAGAATTTAGAATCCCTGGAAACCCAAGACACAAAGGTCACCTAGGCTTCCTCACCAGATTTTTTTTTTTAACATCTTTATTGGAGTATAATCGCTTTACAGTGGTGTGTTAGTTTCTGCTTTATAACAAAGCGAATCAGCTATACATATACATATATCCCCATATCTCCTCCCTCTTGCTTAACTATTTTTTGAGAAGAACTGGAGCCATGTGGCAGGATAATATGTGAAGTGGTAAAGGGTGTGTGTGTGTGTGTGTGTGTGTGTGTGTGTGTGTGTGTGTGTGTGTGTGTGTGTGTGTGTGTGTGTGTGCGCGCGCGCGCGCGCGCGCACGCGCGTGCGCGCACAGGCACAAGGGTTCACACCTGTGATTTTTCTCCTGTATTTTACTTACACCCTGAGGATGCTGATACTGGCATAGCACGAAGTAAAATTATAGGTGTCTAAATCCAGAAGTGTCCTCCAGGTGTGTGAAATATGTTTAAAGGAGCAGTGATAATACATTGCTCCCCATTCCTCATTCCTCACTATGAAACATAAAAGTAAAGCAGCAAAAAAAAAAAAAAAAAAGTAAAGCAAAACACAAGGCCAAGCTGAGGCAGGTGTCAGGTGTCAGGGCTGTGGAATGCAGTGCCCTGTTATCCGCAGCACCCTGGACCAGGAAGCAAGTTGGGTGAGGCAGTGGAACAAGATAGGGCCCCGCCCAGGGCAGTGTGTGGGCTCCCAGGGCTAACACAGACCCGTTCCTCTTTCCCAGCTGTGACCCTATGGACAAGTCTGTGTCTAACGGCACAGCCTCTCTAAAGAAGAAAAGGCAGCATGGGAGCCTACGACTAGGAGGTGGAGCCCCTGGGCCCTCGAGTGACACAGCAAGTCGTCCCCAGGGTGCTCATGCCTCTTGAATGTTGGCTGTGGTTGGTGGAAAGGAAGCCCCAGACTCAGAAACATCTCCCCTCCAGGAAGAGGATGTGCGCCTGGCCAGGAGCCGGGGACGATCAGGACAGGAATCCGAGGGGCAGGGATAAGTCATTAAGTCATTTTACTTTTAAGAGTAAATAAATACAATTTTCTGACTCAGACTAAATGGGGATATTGAAAAAGAAATTAATTACAGCCCCAGTACAAAGAAGATTACGTTTTGCACCTCTGAATTCATGGGCCTGTAATTAAACCGCTCACAAGCACTGAAGCTGACTCTGCAAACAATAATCACTCTTCTTAGCATATACAAGCCCCCCCACCCTCCCCATCTCTGCCGCTCCCTCCTCCTCCTTCTCCCTCCCTCTCTCATCTGTCTCTCTCTTCCTCTTCCTCCTTCTTACTTCTTTCTCATTAAAAAATATTTACTTCCCATAAATAAAATTAGTTATACAGGTAGCTTCCGGAAGTAGATGTTAAAGCTTCCAGAAAACTGTAGTAGGAAGAATTTGAAGGTATTTTTGTAACTTTGGAAGAAAAGAAATGACACTTGATACAAGAAAAGAAATGAGAAGAAAACTGTCAGGAACACTTCCAATGTTCTTCAACATCTTTAGTACATTTGGACTCAAGTCCTCCTTCTACAAATAAAATATCCCCACTGCCTTAAACAGTGCCTGGCATATCACAGGCACTCGAAAATACATGCTGAACAAGTGGAGAAAGACAAGTCACTTTCCTGGGGCTACATGTGTCAATCTGTCAGTAAAATGGGCCTGAGAAATAACGGTAGCAGAGAAATCCATCTACTCTTCATCCTCTTTACCGGCCTTTATTACAGCTCACCTGCATTGGTTCACAACTGGTTATGGTCAGGCTTTTAAGCACGAGGTGCCCTGCTAGTCATAAGGATGTACGAACTACTGGGGGCAGGAAATACTTCATCCAACAACCACTGGGCAATGAGGTAAAGAAATATAAATTACTATGGGAAAAATGATTCTGCCCTCAGTGAAAAGGTAAAACAATGACATTGCCAGAAACTGAAATTTGGGTTGGGTCTTAAAAGATTCATATAGTTTACTTACTTTTCTCAAAATGAGTATCTGTGTTCTAGAGTGAAACCCACCATAGAAAGCCCTGTTGGTGTCAAAGTTGGTGATCTGTTCAGGGAACTGCAAGTAGCCTGGTTTGTCCAGAACAGTATTTTCCAATTCCTGTTCCAAAGAGGGGCCCATTCCTTCCTGCTCCAGAGTTTTTCCCCTTTAGACTTGGGGATTTGGGGTCCTCTCCTGATTCACCCCTTCTCCTTTCCCTCTCTTTGAGGTACAGCTTAGCTCTTTTACTACTCCACAAAATGTTTCTTTTGAGAAATATTAACCTAAAGCCCAGAAGTAGGAAGGGTATGAGGCTTGGAAAAGGCCACCCAGAGAGGCAGTTCCCAGGAGCAAGGGTCCCTGAGGGAAAGCATCATGTTTCACTCACCTTGAAATCTCTCACAGCCTCCAGCAGAGTTTATTGCGCTTATGATATCCCTGAGATAGATGTTTGTAGAATGACTGCACAGGACAAACAGGAGACAAAGGCATGAATTCAGATCATCTCCTAAATGTGCAACCGGCCACCACAGTGCAAGGCTGCAGGGAGTAAATCCCAACAGCAGCATGTGAAACCCATCTCTGCAGCCACCTTGCAAGTGCGTGTCTGTTATTACATGCCTCTATTTCAAAAGAAGCTGTTTTAGATAACCTCACTGATTCTCTGACAAATGAGTCGTACTCCACTCGGGAAAGGAACTTTGATACTGAACCGTATGTTCTCCACTAATGGCAAGACTGGTCCTAATACATTCGATTGATTTCAGGCTACAAAGACGGTCCAAGTAAACTGGCCCTTCACTCCTAAGACGTCGTCAGATTGTACAGTTTGCACAGCCTTCCAGACAATGGCATCACCAGAGAGATGCATGTGCAGCTGCTGTGAATATCGCAATGCCTATTACCCCCCTTTTGATTTTCACACATAATGTGTCGTTTCTGGGTCATTTTTTCTTCTTATAGTGGCAATTTTTAGACTCATCTCCTCTAGCCTGAAGGCAATTTAGTACCACTAAGAATGCATTAGATGGATCTCTTTAGCCTAAGGAAATAATCTAATATTTCATAGGATTTTTAGATATTGTACTTTAATAACAGCACAACAAAGACCCCTAACCGCGATCAGAATACAAGCAACATTAACGCCGTGAATGGGGCTTCAAATGACCAGCAATCTTCAGACTCTGAGAGCTCTCAGATGTGCAGCATTTAGAAGAATGTGTGAATTTTCCCACGAGGAAATTTAATTTGCATCTTCTGAGTATACCATAAGTTCATGGGGATCCACTATTTAGCAAAACAAGAGGGGTGTTTTTGTCTGACCAAGTAGAAATATTAAATCCTCAGATTCACACCCACCCATTCATACAGAGGCAGAAGCCACTACTGCACTATTTCTGGAAGGAACAGGTGGGCAGGGAGAGGGGATTCAAGTAAGCCTGGACCCGCATCAAGGCTCTAGAAGAAGCTGATCCAGCACTCCCTTCTCCCATCTCAGTTCATCTCTCTGTGGCCCCTCAGCCCCTGCCTGACAATCTCCTGATGCCCTGGGAACAGTGGCCTCTACACCTTTCTTTCACTTGACATTTGGAAGCCAAAGAGGACCCCGCAGACTCTGGGCCTTGAGCTGTTTTATGGGCTGTTCTCTTTCCTCTGCAGGTCCAGTGAGAGAGCCTGGGAGCTTCTCAGATGGAGGGAGGGGAGAGCGCCTGCAGCCTGTGGACAGCTCCAGCCTCCGCCAGGAGGGCGAGCAGGGCTGGAGGGCAGGACACACCAGCAACGACTATTTGTTTTCTATGGTGAACAGGCCCGGGGAGTGGCGGGAGTGGCAGGGGCTAGCCAGGCAGGGAGGGAAACAGTAGCATTAACCACGTGCTCGTGACAGGCATTCATCCAGGGCCCCGGGATGAGTCATCACTGGAGGTGCCTCAACCCCACTTTGAGAAAAACAAGACTCAAAGGGTCAACTGCTCCAGATCATGCAATACATGGATTCAAACTGTCTTTTTTTCTTACTCTGAAACTTATCACCTATACTTGTGATTGAGCAGAAAACAACTGCAAATACAGAGAGGCTGCACAGCAACGATTTTCCTCTAGGCTTGTATCTACTCTGTGCAAAGCCTTCCAATATTCTGAATCATCCTGCCCTCCTTGTTACAACAAAGTGATGGACTGACAATGGAAAGATCCAGGACAGACAAGGCAACCCGAGCCAGGGCTGGTGCGTGTGTAGCAGGTGCTGGACACACGGGGTGCTCCAGGCTTGCACGCGCCCTCCCCGTCTCCCCGTCTGGGCCTTGTTCTGCCCCTGTGGCCATGCAGCCACATCCCAGGTGCTGCTGCTGACCACAGCCATGGGTCTGGGGGCTCCTGACAGAAAGGAGCCCCCTCACCCAGGTGCTGGCTGGGCAGAGCATGCCAGTGCTCTGGGTTCCATAGCAGCTGCCTGGAAACGTGGTGACTATGGCCCTGCAATATGGAGACGCTCTGGGGACATTCCTGCGCAGTGGGAAACAGCGCTGGAGGGGTTGCAGTGAACAGCGAGGCCCCAGCAGTGCCCCCAGGCTGTTAAGGCACCTGTGAGACTGAGCCAGCCGGCTGGTTACTAAGTGTGAACGGCTTCCCTCCTATTCGCCATCCCTACCTTCTGGGCTTACTGCCATTTCCCTCCCTCCTGCTTCCCTGGGATTGAACTGCCCCAACACTTCTTACCTTGGGCTAATTTCTAGGGAATTCCAAATAAAGTGGGGAACCTGAGTCGATGATCAGCCTCCAGCCAAGCCCCAAGACCTAGAGAAAGTATTCGCACCTGGTAGGCCAGATGTTTAAATCGCTGTCAGTAAAACACAGCTCAGCTAGAACAGGAGCCTGTGTTCTTCCTGATTTCTCCTCTTCTCCTCTCATGCTCCTCAAAGCCCTAAATACACCGTCTCTGTTTCTCAGCATACCTCCTCTCTCTATCATCTGCCCCACTTCAACCCAATATGGAAATGTCTTCTTATTACAATTTCTTCTCCTCCGTCTCACATTAATACTGGGTCATTCCCAGAAATGATGTCTCATATTACCTAACACATTTAGCACTGTAAGTAGGACCAAGCCAATCTGAGAAAAGGGCAGATCAGGGATCCTGGGAAAAGCAGAAAAGGTGTCTCGGGGCAGGTGAGGCTAAAATCACACCAAGCCGTGTAGGTGTATAGAATCAAACCGTAAACACCACCTGCACAGCTGGATGTGCCTCGCTTCCTCTCATACCATTTTCTCTGTGCAGCTATGGGTTTGTTGGTTGGTGCGTTTGCTTTAACCTCCTTTCGTTTAGACTCAGCCCTTAATGTTTATTTTCACCTCTACGGAAGAGAGGCAGGAAGGGTTCTTCCACCTCAGGGTCTCTGCATGTGCTTCCGTCTGCCTGGACTGCCCCCACCCCACTATTTTGCATGGTGGGATGGGGGCAGTCCTTCTCATCTTTTGAGCTCAGCTCTGAAGTTATCTCCCCAGAGCCTTTCCCTGCTATTCTGTCTACAACAGAGGAATCCCTTTCCTGATCCTTCTTTGTTTCTCCTTTTATCTCAGGAGCACGTCACAGTTCTAAGGGCTCGGCTCATTTTGCTTAAGGAAACCAATGAATTAGTAAATACAAGGATGGGTTCCTCAATCTCCCTACCCATGGCCCCAGGTAGTGATCTGCGTTTTCTCTTCCCCTCTTCCTTTGGGAACAAAGACTACAAGCAGAGAAGCACAGCTGTGTGGCTGCCCTCACTTACTGCCGTGCTCCATCAATGCCCTGGACCCAGCCCTCCCAGCATGTGCCCTGCTGCTCTCTACAAGGTGGTCCTTCCCACTGGCCCAAGAATCTCCTGCTCCTTTTCTCTTGTCTGTTATCCAAGTCTGCTCTGAGCAAGATCTGATGAACTGTCCCTACACCAGACTATGCAATGGGACCCGATGGTGATGCCTTGCCCTCCCAGAGGGAGTCCACTTCATCAGAGCAAGAAGTTGCAAAGCAAAGTCTTGGTCCCTAGGATCCCTCCACAGCAAAGCCGCGGGAGCTCCACCCTGAGGGCACCCTCTCTGCTTCCCACAAAGGGCAGTGTTGGTTCTAGTTCTTACTGAACTCTTAACAGAAGTCTGCTCTGTAAAGAGAGCTGAGGAATTAATTTAAAAACACACATAAAAAACTGTAGATGGCATCAGTAGGCTAAGAACTGACAAATCCTCATTTCCTCATCTTCCCACATGCCTGCCACCTGACTTTCTCCCCCCCCAACTTTTACAAATAGGAAGATTAGGGAGCCCTCCGGGTGGAATTTAGGAAGGTGGTGCAAAAAGAATGCAACTGACAGGTAAAGGGCGCAGACTGGTTTTATCAATATACTGACCTTAGTCAAATCCAAAAACTACCTAACAAATTACCCTCTCTACTAACTAGCTAGCTACCATAGAATATAAATAAGGAAACATAGAAAGTCTCTAAACCAGCAATTCTCAGCAAGGGTCAAGTGCATCAGAACTGAAAGGGAGCCTCATAGAAGTTGTGTAAAATCTTATTAGACTACCGCAAAAACATGACCAAGAGACACAGAGCTTTATAGCTCTGACGGACCACAGAAATCATCATCATCTATTTCTGCCCATTCTTTTACAGATGAGGAAGCCAAGAAACAGAGAAACAAACTGTGTTAAAGAAGGTCATTTTAAAGAGTGTTAATATTTAAAGGATCCCTAAAATCCCATTTCTGATGGTCATGATAATATGGGTTATTGAAAAAAATCAACTATTGCATTTTGAAATTAAGAAATTGATGTATGCTTCAATATCAATGAACAATTCTCCCAGACAGCTATTTAAATGGATATTATATTTTGACAAAAATTAATTTACTATTACAGATACTTTAAAGACTGGGAGAGAGAGGAAGAATATTCCATGAATTGTACTCGGTGGATTCTTTATCAGAAACAGCTTTAGCCACATAAATGAGATCTGAAACATTCCCAGTGTGCCCTTTTTCAAAGGGACGTAAAGGTTTCAAATAGTGTGAACAGAAAAATACTGGTTGTGGTATTTCATTAAGTAGTTCTTAAAAATACAGTCAATGCTCCTTGAAAGAGCAGTAGTCACTGGCAAATATCTTTGCTAGACTACTTCAGTTTCCTAGTAATAGTGAAAGTGAAGTGCTTGCATTCAGTAAAAGGCATAGAAAAGCGTTATGTTCCTTAAATATTTTTCAAATTCTAAAAACACTTTGGAGCCTGTCAGGGGACTTTGGTGCTGAAAATCCAAATGCAGGGTGTTAGAAAAGGTCTACACTCACCAACCTGTTTTATTGATATGGAGACCCTAGCAGGGATGTTCTGTCGCCCTCACCTTGTTTTTTCCACTTGTGCAGGTGAGTAAAGAAATCATTTACAGACCCAACCCTGCATCCAGAAATAAGCTAATGCTTGGGTTCCAAAAAATAAAAGACAGTTAGTTCTTTGACTGTTCCCCTGGGAACACTGAGTGCAAAGGGATTATGTCATAGGAGGTGAATCTTTTCCAACAGGAAACTAGCTTGAGTGTTTTTAAAATTTCCTGTTGCTCCCATTATAGTTCCCAAATTTTGCTTATTAACAAAATATGGACTTAATTCGAACTTTAAGACATTTTTAACTTGTTTATTTATTTATTATTTATTTCATTTAACTTGTTTCATTTATTTTTTCTAGCTCTGTTGAGATATAATTGAGATATAATTGACATAACATTGTCTAAATTTAAGGTATATAGTATGATGATTTGATACATATATATATTGTGAAATAATCACTATAATAATGTTATATATAATAATGTTAGCTAATGTATCCATCACCTCACATAGTTACCATTTTTTTGTATGCGGTGAGAAGTTTTAAGATCTACCCTCTCACAACTGTCAAGTATACAATAAAACATTGTTACGTATCATCACCATGCCATATGCTAGACCCCAAAACTTGGTTCCTTTTATTAGTAAACTGATTATTTCTTTATTTGATGGGGAAAAAATCAGGCTAAATAATATAATAATCTCTTTTTTTTTTTTTTTTTGCGGTACGCGGGCCTCCCACTGTTGTGGCCTCTCCCGTTGCGGAGCACAGGCTCTGGACGCGCAGGCTCAGCGGCCATGGCTCACGGGCCCAGCCGCTCCGCGGTATGTGGGATCTTCCCGGACCGGGGCACAAACCCCGACCCCTGCATCGGCAGGCGGACTCCCAACCACTGCACCACCAGGGAAGCCCTATAATAATCTCTTAATAACAGTAATAATGAAATCTATATTTTCCTCCTGTTATTATGATTAGCAATGATGTACACAAACTATCTAGCAAATAGTAGGGATTCAGTGCCTAATACAGAATAAAGAAAAAACTAGTAGCTTATTTCTCTGTAATAATTATATTCCTGAAAATTTACCTGTAAATCAAAATTTTGCATATCAAAACAACACTTACCATTGCCTTACAATATGTAAATATACATGCATTTCTTATATAAAATAGAAGGAAATGACTTAAGAAATATTTACTGAACACTCGCTATGAGCTGAGAACTACGCTGGGCACTGGGAATGAAACAATGAACAGAACCAAGTCCACTCCTTACAGAGCTTACATGCCTGTGGGAGAAAGAGCATAAACCTGTGTTATGTGTAGTGAGTTAACACTGTAAACACAGGCAGGTATAGTATCTTGGGTCCTGCTCAGTGCTGGGAAGCAAAAGTAAAGCAAGGAAAGCATAGAGGGAGTGAGGGGTGTGAATGAAAAGTGTGTTTCAGAGACTATGTTCAGGAAGAGGCACTGGCGCCAAGACTGGAAGGAAGGGAAGGCTGGATCATTATAAGATCTGGGTCATCCACGATCAGCATTTAGTAAAATATCTCTTATGCTATTATTATATATTGTGAGGATGGACAGTATCAACACATCATGGAAAACATAAATAAATAGAATCATAGAAATAAAGAGCTAAAGGGGAGAACTGATATTAATCAGTTCTAATATCAGAATTTCAATTGATACATCTGCTCCAACTTTAAAGTATAATTCAATTTTTCCATTATAGCAAGTGGAAAAAAATAGAAAGCAAGAAAAACATTCCAACAAGCCAAGAAAGCAGGTGTATGTACATGATGGAGGGAAGGAGAGCCCCCTCCCCACCCAGATACCTCTCCACCATTCTCCCCATCCACGGAGAAGACTATGTTCTCTCACTGACACCCTGAACGTAGCAACAATAAAGCCTTCAGTAGCTTACAATTTACCCGTGTTTCCCTCATTCCTCCATCATTTAAAAAATCATTCAATGAAAGAACTTAAAATCAATTCTTAAGGAAAATAACACCATACTTATTTCCTGGTTTATACACAATCTCTAAGTACAGTTCTTAAATATTTTCACGTAAGAAGAGGCAGGTAGCTCTGTTGTCACTGAGACTGAACTACAACAGAGAAGTAATAAAACGCACCACAGCAATATTTTAATAGATGTACATAAAATCATCATTGTGTCACAAGAAAAAGAACACAGTTGAAGGTGGGAATTAGCAGAAATGAGCATCAGTTTATCAAGAGACTTGGGTTATAGATTTTTTTCTGTGTCTCACTGATTGTGTAGTTTTCCATTATGTACCTCAGTTTCTCCTTCCACCTGGCACCTCTTAACTTCATAAAGTGTATTATGCAAGATGCCTTGGGGAAAAAAGGGGGTCTAAGACATAGCAACAAAAGTTATTAACTTGAATGGTGATATACAAATGTCAATAATATAAGTTAAATATTTAGTTATGAAGTCATAACTATCACTCTTTCAACTCCCAAATTCCATTTTGAGCACAGGTCATGTTTTAAGAAAATGTCATTGATCTATTCTCTGACCAAGGGTGTTAAAACTTAATTGGTTTAGCGGAGTACTAATGAGGCTATGATGGTACATCCCTAGGGATAGGCTTGTTAGCTTCAATTTAATGCAATTCAACAAAAAAATAGTGTCTACCCTGTGGTGGGCACAGTAATGAGAAATAAAATAAATAATCCTTCCTCTTTCCTTCAGGACCTCATGATCTAACATGACAGAAACACACATCTAACATAAATATATGTTTCTATCATTCTAAGATGAGTCTAAGATGATAGAAACATAAATGGGTGTCACAAACACAAAAGTGCTGGGAAAAGTTGAAATAATGGGATGAAGCAAGGCGGGAGTGTCCTGCAAATAGAAGCCACCTGTGCAGGTGGAGAAGGGCAGAGAAGACTGGGATACACACCATCTAATAAAAAATAAATCCTAGGGAGGACCATGGAGCATCTGCCAGTACTTCCCAAGTTGGCCTCTCCAGGCTGCTCATCTGTTCTGTACTAGCCTGCCCTACCCTACTTGTGTCTCTGAGAACAACCATCATGAGAACAACTGAGAATAACCATCATGGGTGGTGTAGGTGGGGCAGGAAGGAAAACCATCCTTGGTGAAGAATGTGACTGGGGATGGAAAGCAGGAAGACAGACCCTGAGGGTACAGTGGCTAGTCTGAAGAGGAGGGAGTTTTAGGATAGGTACTGCAGCTCATCTAAGTCTAGGGTTGCTGCTAAATGGGGTTTGGCTATGAAGGTTACTGAGGGAAGTTCATATGAAAGAAAAGGAGAGACATTGGGAGGTCCCTATTACATATTACATACGATAAAAGATTTTAATGATACATCTTAGGATTCTACATGTACATAAAGAATCTGTAACATGTGAATGTATGTAGTGTTTATATAAATATATAATATTTATCTAATATATATGAAGACAAGTGTAAGGTCTCGCAGTGAGTAGCATGGCTGCTGCTAGCCAATCAGAATGAGACACCCCTCTCAGTAATCAGTTAGGACAAGTTATCCCTCGTGCTGAGGAGAGGCAACCCCAGGCTGAAAGGCATGGCGTTGAACACTGGGCCTCAAGGTCGGATTTCAACCGTATCTTGACTCCTCACTTGGCTGCTTTGTGATGTCCACACACTGCACACCTCTCTCCAGGGGTCCTGCATGATAGGTGTGAAACCATTTAATCATTGTCATTTTCCTTATTACAAACCACTAAAGTCAAACCTTATTATAAAGTTTGAGGTCAATAAGACCCAGTTTCAAATCTCAGCTCTAACCATGATTGGATACCTTATTATGTTGAAATTCTGAATTTCAACAGCTGTATTTGCAAAATGGGAATAATTATATCTGCCTGTACACAGGCTATATATCCTACTAGCATAGGAAACAGATGAATAATAAATGCCAGTATCCATCCATAAACTCTCCATCTCTACTCCAACTCCATCCCTTATATATTTGTATTTGAATTGCTCCATCAATCTATTCATTAATATTCAGTTCTAATGAATACACTCTGTCTTTAAGAGAGCAACTGATGGTGAAGAAAATTGTCAGAAAATTGTCCATGGATTGATCTAAATTCAAATAAGAAAGCTTTGTATTTTAGGCTTCATTTATTTAGAATTCTTTATAGATAATACTGGAATGAATATTTAGATTTTCTAGGGAAAACAAAAGATTTCCAAAGAAACAAGAATAATAGTATAAATAAAATCAGATGAGGAATATTTTACCAACCTAATAAAGTATACTCTTTTCAAACAAAAACTGCCCCAAATTACACATAATTACAGTGCTAACTACAAATGAATTCCATCCACTCATCTTGACAATGTTGGTTATTAGTTTGGATTATATGTTAGTCATTCATTTTGATTATAAGAATTTAGAAAGAACTGAATTGCCTTTCATTAAAACCAGTCTCAAAAAGACTTTAAACAGTTAAGAACATCCGCTTTCTCTGTTTAAAACATGAACGTTTACAGTGAGCTTATCATATGCTAGGCACATCCACATGTCATTTCAACTAATGGGCCTAAGATACCTTTCCATAATGATGAAAATCAGAATGCTCTCCCGCTAAGATCACGAATAAGTCAAGAATGTCTCACCAATTCTATTCAACCTTGTAATATAGGTCCTAGACAGTTCCTCCAGGAAAGAAAAATAAATAAAATACATTCAGATTGAAAAGAAAAAATAAAACTGTCTTTATTTGCAGTTGACAGGATCATCTAGGAAGAAAGTCCTATGAAAAAAAAGTTGTAGGAACTATAAAAAAAGTTCCTAAAACTAGCTTATCACAGTTCTGTATATATACATATAGGTATACACACACTGTACACTCATAGATGGCAAAATAATAATATTTACATTTTAATGTAATTTTAAGAAAATTTGATCTTTATATTATTCAATTGCCATAAACTTGGAGACATGTAAACAGCATAGAGATTCCCCAGAAAACTAAGAAAGTGAAAGATTGAAAGTCTCAGCTGAGATACTCTGTCCCTTTCTTGACTCGTCATGCACACACCCAGCTGGATTTCCCCCCAGACACATCAACACAGCCCCAATGGCCAATGCTTATCCTGAGTTAAACAGCTGCAGGAATAAGGCTGTTATAAGAATGAGATAGAGTAAAGGCCAGCATATTCACCTCAGATACTAATAAAATCTTCTTTTCTTGCCCTCCTGCTAAACAGATACTGGCCCTGAATGTTTCTGAATTCCTTGCTAACTTTTGAAGATTAAACAGTTTCTCTGGCTCTCTTTACCATACGATGCAATTTGAACAGTTTGCACAGTCAGACAAAATTTAATTTGCTTTATTTTAAAACAGAGCTCTGCCACACAGACCAAGGAGGTTTCTGAGTTTCAGGGATGACAGAGTGCTGGATGGGCAATCTCCTTATACACAAGTGCCTTTGACAAACACCCTTTGAGTTCCTTTGCACCAGGCACTATTCCAGTCACTGATGAGGCAGAGACAATAAGATACTATCCCTGTCCTGCAGAAGCTTAAGTTGGGTGGAAGAAATGGATGTGCAAAATGCATAATGCAGAGTCACTGCTGTAACTCTAATGGAGGGATATGTAAGGCTTTTGGGAAGCAAGGTTTGAAGAACACTTTCTGGTAGGAGCTGACTTTTGAGATAAGAAAGGAATACACAGGACAGAAAGCTCCACGGGTTCTAGCCAAGAATGTGTAAATTTCATCTATTTGCATCATTTTAAAGGAGATGAAATTCTTAAATGCCTTCAACTGACAGCTACTTTACATTTGAAATCAGTAGTTTTCTTTCTTAGCTGACCACCACACTCACTGGACACAACAAACCCCCTGGGGTGCTAATAACTACTCAAAATCACTCTTGCCCTGGGGAACTTCCTTGAGCGGAATGGAGGAAGCCAATGATGAAAGGCAAGGGTGGTGGGTCTAAAATGTAAACTATTTGTTCCCTGAAATTCCCCATAGATTGAGACTGAAGCTAATCTCCAGTTAAAATCAACTTCCTGCTCAGCTTTCTACTCTGATTCTACCCTGCTTTGTTCCCCATAACCAGAGGTCACTTTTCCGAAAACCACTTGAATAAGAGTCCCCATCTCAGGCTCTGCTCCAAAGGAACTTCAACTAAGATACTAACACCTTAATGTACACTCAAAGTTTGTGATATTTAAACTGCAAACATTCCAATTGTCTATTCCATTTGCAACATGACAGACACTACTATGAAGTCAAAAGTATTTCAGTAGCACAGCTATACACTTTTGTTTCCTTTCCATGTAAAAAAATTATATATCATTTTACCTACTTCATTACAGCCACCCTACAGATAATTTTATTATTTTTCTATCCTTTAAAAAAAAACACTGCTACTCCAATTTCACTGAGTAACATTTCTTCTTCCTTCTGTAATAGTATCACTACTTTCTTTCAATTTTCAGCTCACTTTAGTAGGCTAAACTCTACAAACATCTTTTCTTGTTTCTTTCTCAAAAATAGTGAGATTATAAGAAAGAAAAACATATTTCTTGCTCCCCTTTACTCTTTGATTTTGCAGCTTACTCCTAATACTAGTATCCATCTTGTAAGTTGGAAAATGTTCAATTTCTTGAGCTAACTGAAAGGAATGCAAAAATCTAGAAAAAAAATCACTATTATAATCACTACTACATTCATAATGTAACAACTATAAAGCATTCTCTAGTAATCATAATCTAGTAAAATGAATCATAACATCTTCTGTCATAAATTGCATTGACTGCCACTCACCTTCATTATTATAAAAGTTTATTTAATGAAATAATTATGAGGCTATAGTTAAATTTTTGTACCATCTATTTTTTAAAACGCTAACAAAAATGCATTCGAATATGGGAAGGTAGCAAATTAAAAACAGAATAAAACCCCTGGAGACAAATTTTGATCATATCCATATAGAGTTAAATTTTTAATAATGGCTTATATACTGAAAGGTACAAACTCTGGAGTAACTGGAATTTTTCAGCACAATATGTTTTAGAATTCTACAGATATTATAGATGCATAAAAACTGAGAAATTGTATCTTTAAATCAAAAGGAAAAAGAATTAAAACTACAAGATGAAATTATATATGTGTTAGAAAATAACATGTTATTGTTATTGTTATCTCCTACCTGAAGTCCGAACCCGTTCTTCTGCCGTTTTCTGGAATCCCAGGATCTGGACACATGTCAGAGACCAAAGCAACACCTCCTTGAGTTACTGTAATAGAAAGAAACATTATTACATTTTCATGTAGCTGTTCAGAAAATATCCAGATAATAAATTTACATTAGGTAGATTTGTTTCTTAAATGCTGATGCCTTAACATGTGATTTCTTTAAGAATTAAGATAATTTAGCTAGATTAAGATAAATCTATTCTTATTCCTGAAAAACAGACTTCTTACCCAGGATGCCAACAGCCTTTGGTTGAAACTCTTTCCTCTACTAAAGAAGTCTAAATTTAATTTTAAAACATTTTCTCATTATGATCACCTTTATGATACATTACAATTAATAGCATGATGGGAAAAAAGAGCACCATGCCATAAATACCGTAGCTTATATAGAAGAAAGCTTTCATTCATTCCCATGGTGAAATGGAGACGTTAATTATCTATTAAGATCTATACAAGAACCTGCTGTATAAAAAATATATATATATAAATAAAACTCAAAAATTCAAAAAAAAGATCTATACAAGAGATATTTTAAATAAAATTACCTACTAGCTTTTAAACCTCAAGCATGCTTATCATTGAAGTAAAAAAAGTAATGGTCTTCTTGTGCAGATGTGATTTTTTTTGAATCTGTTTTATGAAGAGCCTTCCCACCTGCTGGGATGTTGCACAGTCAGAATAGTTTTTAAAGGATTCATTTGCTTGTTAGAGTGGCTGCTACTCCAATAACTATCCCACTCTAGCTAATTAGTGTAATCCAAACAAGGCAATTCCCTCTTTCTTTCCAGAAATTTGTTCAACAGTGGTTGTGACTCAATTCAGTTCAATGATGCTTGAGAGGAAGCCAGCAGGAGTGTTTCTGGGGAGACGTTCCTGTTAGCTCATAGAGATCATCTCTTTTTCACTCTGGACCTTACCATGTTTGAATTTCAAATGTGTAACTGTTGGTACCATCTTGCTACAGTTCAAAGATGGAGGCAACAGCATGAATAGAAGAGACTGAGCAAGAACCAGGGCCCCTGATATCATAGTTGAGACAGAAACATTGACCAACTCAGAAACCTACACTAGCTCTGAATATCCTGTTGGATGATTCATATATTTCCTACAATTCAAACTCATTTGAATACATGATTTTATTATTTGCACCTGAAAAGCATTCTTACAAATGTAAATATGTTCACATATATTTTGAATAATACCATAAGAAGGAAAAAAGAGTCTGGGTAGATATTGAAATCCTTAAGCATTTAATTAAAACTATGCATAAAAATGCACTAATAATTATAGCAAGATTTAGTTTTTATTGCTAAATTAGGATGAAACTGTGATATGGATATAACCCTTCATTAAATACCAATCTTACCACAATATAAAATTTTCTTTCCTAAGTATTCAATGTTCTCAATTGAAAAAAATAATCCAGCAAGTTCAGCAGTGAAATGAGAAGATGGTGGAATAGAAGCTCCAGGCCTCCTTCCCCCATTGAAACATCAGATAAATAACTACGGGCTAAGTAACTTTGTAGGAACCCTGAAAACTAATCAAAGATCTACAGCAACTGGCAAATGTCCAATGAAGAAAAAGCCACGTTCATAATAGTGGTAAATTTCAGGGAATTTTTACATGCTTTTGTCCCACACCTTCTCTGACATGGCACTGGTGAGAGGAAGGGGCCCATTTCCTGGTTCCCTACCAGAGAAGGAGGACCAAAGAGGAACTTGTTTACAGTGTTCTGGCCTGTGAGTGAGTCCAGTGTTGAAGGACTAGTTCCTGCCTTGCCTGAGTCAGGCATAGGCTGGGGAATGGCAGCTGGAGGCCAATAAGACAACAGTGGACACTTGGCTATAAAAACTATGTGGGGACTGCAGAAAAGCGGGCAGGTGTGGGCAAGAGATACAGGCAGAGCAATACTGCAGAACACAAAAGACCCTGAGAAGAGGCTCCAATGAGGCTCTTTGGGGAATCAGGATATTTTAAAGCAGCTGGGGGAGAAACACACAAACATATACCCAGACCCAGACAGAACATGTGAGCAGTTAAGACCTGAGAAGACCTTAACTTCTTCACCACAGGCTGATCTCAAGGCTCAGTGGCCCACTCATTTGTGGAAGTCTCCCATACCACTCTGCAAGACTGGAAAAGGTGGCTCTCTCTTTGAAATGCCAACTTTTTAACAAACATCACAAGGCATGCAATAATATATGGGAACATGGCCTATTCAAAGAAACAAAATTAATCCTGGCACTAGTCCCTGAAGATATACACAAATTGGACTTATTAGACAAAGATTTTTTAAAAACTATCTTAAATATGAATCTGAGTAAATAATGGTTGTACACCTCTCAAATTTCAGAAAAGACATAGATATACACTTCCAGGGAGCTCAATAAACTCCAAGTAGAAAAAACTCAGAGACTCACAGTGAGACACATAATCAAACTACCAAAAGACAAGGAAAGAATCTTGAAAGCAGAAGGAGAAAAGCAACTCATCACAAACAAGAGATCCTCAATAAAACTATCAGTTGATTTCTCAGCAGAAATCTTTTAGGCCAGAAGGCAGTGGGGTGATACACTTAAGTGCTGAAAGAAACAACACTGTCAACCAAGAATTCTATAGCCAGCAAAACTATCTTTCAAAAATGAGAGAAACATTAAAACATTCCCAGAAAAACAAAAGCTGAGGAGTGAATTACTACTAGACTTGCCCTATTAAAAAATTCTAAAAGGAGTCCATTTTCAACTTGAAATGAAGGGGCACTGGACAATAATTCAAAGCCACATAAAAATACAAAGTTCTTTGGTAAAGGCAAATATGTGAAAAAAGTAAAAAAAACCAAACTATTATTGTAATTTTGATTTACAGCTCCACTTCTTAATTTTTATAGGATTTAAAAGAAAAATACATAAAATAATTACAAATCTATGTTAATAGGTACACAATATAGAGAACATAATTGTGACAAATAGCAGTTGGGAAAAACTGTAAAGGAGTAGATTTTTGTGTGTGATTAAGGTTAAGTTGGTATCAATTTAAGACACACTGTCATAAATTTAGGATCTTATGTGTAATCTTCATGGTCACAACAAAGAAAATATGTATAGAATAAACACCAAAGGAAATGAGAGGGAGTCACGTGTCACTATAAAAAATTAACTGTCAGCCATAAAAAGGAATGAAATTGTGCCATTTGCAGAGACATGGATGGACCTAGAGACTGTCATACAGCGTGAAGTAAGTCAGAAAAAAAAAGAAATATCATATATTAACGCACATATGTGGAATCTAGAAAAATGGTATAGACGATCTTATTTCCAAAGCAGAAATAGAGACACAGATGTAGAGAACAGACATATGGATGCCAAGAGGGAAGGCGGGGGTGGGATGAATTGGGAGATTGGGATTGACATATATACACTAATATGTACAAGGTAACTAATGAGAACCTACTGTATAGCACAGGGAACTCTACTCGGTGCTCTGTGGTGACCTAAGTGGGAAGGAAATCCAAAAAAAGGTGATATATGTATATGTATGGCTGATTCACTTTGCTGTACAGTAGAAACTAACACAACTGTGTAAAGCAACTATACTCCAATTAAAAAAAATATAGCTGAATGCAAAGATAGATAGTAATGACCTACCACCAAATCAACTGCCATCAGTCTGATATTTCTACTGCTTTTTTCTCCAACTCCATAGTTTCACAGTCTGTATCATGTGCTAGGGCAGGTTTCTCAACCTGCACTCAGCGGTCTACTAAAAGGTCTCTAACATTTATTTTCTAAAAAGATTCTAGTTTTAATAAAAGTTCAAACCCCAATGCAGAATCTTACTTCCACCGTATTTTTTCTGCCCCCATCAATTATGTGACTCCCACATTCCCCCAAGCAAAACAGTCATTGCTGTGTCAAATGAAGCCATTTTCTTCAAGCTGAATGGCCATCACTGTTTCTATCAGACGTAGCCCACACTAGTGTGGTTCTCACTACACTATTTTAGAGTACCAAGCTGGTCTAAAAAACAACTTAAAGGCTTAGGAAGGTCTATTTCTATTCTGCTTTTCTGTTTTTCTCACATGGAATAGTAGTTAAAAATAAATGACAAATCGGAGGTACCCATGCAAATCAGCTCAAAACACTCTGGATCTTTTTTAAAGTAATGTCAAAGTTGCCTACTTATTCAAAAAAGGGTACTTAGTTGGAATTTTTTGAGAGCACAGAATGAAACAGGTAAGTCTGAACAGCTTGCAGATGGCAGAAGATAACAAAAAAGTGATGAGAGATGTATGTAAAATATGGCTGATTTTCTGAAACAGAGATAGGCTTATAATGGGATGACAGAAAAAATATGGTGACAAACAGGTTATGCACAAGTAAACAATGAGCTCCACAAATCCCAACTACCTATTCCATCAGCATCATGAGCAATTAACTTCTCTGAAAACTGAAGCTTTAAAGTTGCAAAGAATCATGGAGATCCATCTGTTTCAAGCAGGATCCCAATGCCTCAGAGAAACATTTTCAAGAGAGGAATCACTGGGCTTAACATCATTTTAACTCTAATTTTATGGAATTATATATCAAATCTCACAGGACATATGCCATAGATATTAATAAATATATGAAACTGCAGTCAAAACCTTAGAGTTTAAAATCAAAACTGGAGTATTCCATAGGCAGATTAATGACCCATCATTGACAGTAAAGCAAGGTGTAAAATTATGCAAGTGGATGAACAGATATAAATTAGACAGTTTGTAAAAGACTTCGAACGAATTTAGATTTAAAATGTGTAAATTATATTAATGTATATATAATCAAGTGACTTTTTCAAAGCATGCTGATTCACACTATCTCATTAGACCCTCACAAGTTTCTTATGAGATATGTAGAGCAGTAAGGAACATGCTTCTCCCATCAAATTGTAACCAAGCAGGAGCCTATGGGGCCTTCCCTGGACAGATCCCCCCATGTCCTCTGCCTTCTTCCTGTCTGTAGAAAACTTTAGCCTCCGAGACCTTCCCCAAGTTCCAAATAATAAATTTAATCAGAGAAGTGAGAAAACACAGGAAGAAAGGAAAATGGTCAAGCAAGACAAACTAGTAACACTTTAGCCATTAAACAAAGTCAAGGACTTTTAGTTCCTCCTCAAGAGTTATAAAAAATATTCTGAGCCACGTCCTTTGAGCTGTTTTGCAGATACCGAAACCCCCACCAGGTGGGAGAAATTAACTGCATGCTGCCCATAAGCACACAGACCCCAGACCAGTTGAAACCAGAAGGTTGATGATGTTGACTCCCGATTACCTCACCACCAACCAATCAGATGAATGTCCACAAGCTGATCATGGATCCCACAACCCACCTCCCCTCACCCCGTTTTTAAAAACCTTTCCATGAAAGACTTCAGGGAGTTCGGGCCTTTTAAGCACTAGCTGCCTGGACTCCTTGCTTGGTGCCCTGCAACAAACACTGCATTTTCCTTCACCACAACCCGGTGTCAGTAGATTGGCTTTACTGCGTGCAGGTGAGTGGACCCAAATGTGGTTCAGTAACAAAATTATCCTGTTCTTTGAGGACATGTCTTGTGACTGTCAATTCAAATTCAAAATGAACTTTTGCTTTAAGGAATTATATAGCTAGACTAGTGCCCTAGCAAAGGAAGCAACTAACACAAAAGAAGTATAAACAACTACTTCTATGGTAAAGGAGACCATAAACAAATTAGTGGAGACAACATTTACATTAGTGAAACAATCAGAAATCATTGTAAATGAAGTGCTAAGAATAGTGATGATGATGATGATGATGATGATGATGATGATGATGAAGATAATGTAAAATTAAACATTTACTCTTGGCTAGAACTCCAAGTATCATTTACACACATTCTAAACTGAATCCATACAACCATCCCATGAGGAGATAACGTTAAACCCATTTTCCAGGAAAGGAAACTGGGGACAGAGTTACCATTCAATTGATTACAAAGTCCAGGTTCCTTCGCTTACATTTCCTGCAGTAAGCTGATGAGACATTTTATATTAAAGGGCTTGTAAACTGAAGTGAGGCTTTTAAAAATAACTTTTTAAAATTCTTAATAATAAAATTCCTTTTATATTAAAAATGAATATAATATATGGTCCTAACCATAAGGCTTTAGTTCAAATACCATCTGGTGGTAGTTTTCCTGCAGTAAAAAGACCAGATACACAGGCTTTCCACACGATGCCATGAGCCACCTCCAGAGCACTAGAACAATGAATTGACTTGAATATTAAATCTTCCATGTAAGATGCCATTCTTTTATGATAAAATTTAGTTTATATACCTTTGAAATATTAATCCAAAATAGAAAACATTTAAAGACACACATTTTTTAGTGAAACTGCTCCTGTGCTGTATTAAAACATATTTTTACTGTTGATATTTATTTCTTTAGAGACCTAATGACATGTTTCAGCTCTATCAATTTTTGAGACTAATTCTTATCATTTTAAACCTTCAGAGAGGTGACATATGCTTCTAGTTGCATAACAGTCAGGAAGGTTATTACACAAAACACATTCTGGGTGAAATTCCTTGATATCAATATCTCCACTCTATCAATGACCTTTAGATGACAGACACCCATGCTAGGCATGTGTTTGGGGGATACTGTAAACTTCAGGCTTTTCTGCTATGATCAGTTTGAAATAAGTCAACACTGATATTTGTTCCTTCAACATTTAATGGACTGAGGCTGTACTGAAATGAAAAGCAACACCTACTTTTTAATACATTTCCCCTTTTTGATTTGCAAGAGGTTTTATCTCTGCAAGGATGAAGCATCCGTATTACTCCTTCCTCAAAAACTAGTAACTTGATTAAATGTTCAACAACATTTTGATATTGTAGTAATTTCTTTCATTTAGCTATAACAGGATTATTTTCACTTAAAGGGCATCGCATGGGACATTTTTACATGCGTAACAGAATTTTGGGTACTTTTCTCTTTCTACTGAATATTTGCAGTCTTTACCAGTCACTGGTTTTGTTTTTGTTTTTGCACATATAGACAAGCTTTACAGAAACAGGTTAGCAAGAACTGTTGACGTTTTGATAATAAATTCTCATCGCAACATTAGGGTTTAAAATGGATAGTTTACATAGAAATAAGTTGTTAAAAACACATTGCTTTGATCTGCATTGTTTGGACCTCAGATTAATGGATGGACAATGAAACAGCCCACAAACAACTGGCCTTGTGTGTGAGAGTCTAGGCTGGATTTTCCCAAGTGTTTAATTTAATACAATGCCAGACATTTTTGTCTGGACTCTCTCTCTTTTATCATTAAATATTTTAATTCTCTGACTTTTAAAACACTAGAAATTGAATGCCTACTATAATAATTTTCATATCTTGATTTTATCCATGTTCTCTTATTTCCAATTCTAAGGCCATAGTCTTAAACTATCTCTTAGTTTACAGTAATTTATTTTTAACTCATATTTTAGCTTCTAATGTAATAAATCCATTATTGAGAAACTCTTTCAAGAAATTATTAATGATTCCCTACTCTACAACAAATGAAGACTATTTGGCCGGCATTCAAAACCTGTCTTTCTAACATTATTTCAACTACTACCTGCAGGGATCTTATGGTCCAGGTAATTTTAAATACTCCAAATTCTCTCACTATTAAGCTTTTACTTTTCTTTAACATTGCCTCTTATTGATTTTTTTTTTTTTTTTTCTGACAGAGGCAAAAAACAAGTAGATTTCTTATAAGGGCTATAACATTAATAATTATCCTCCAACTGCTAAAATCACCATGGCAGCAAATATTCAAAGAGGAATTATTTTCTTTATGTATCTTCAAGTTAAACCGAGATGTTTATTTGGTACCCAAATAAAATGAAATATAAGAATATGTTAGTACAAAATCAGTATAAATTCACAGCACTGAAATTTTTACAAGATCCCTGAGAGTTGTCCTTATGGCTGTCTGATTCCATACCGTCCTTGAAGATGTTTACTTGGATGTATCCTGGCAGCACTCAAAAACCCAAAAGAGATGTCTCGGACCTCCACTGGCCCCCACAAATGCAGAGTGACCGTCACCCAGGGACTAAGCTGCCTTAGCTTGAGGTCTCACAGCCTGTCACTTCTGCTCTAGTCTCTTTGTGAGAATTTAAGGACTCTGGACTTAGGATTCATGAATAATTTTTAGAGTCTACTCAGAGATGTCTTGCAGGATGCCTAATTATTCATGGTCTTCTAACAGTAAAGATAGCATTTGACCAGGTCAATTTATATTACTACTTTGCATAGGATCTAAAGTACTAGTCTAATAACCTTGAAACATGCGAGAAAAGGGGAAAAAAACCTCAAAGTCAGTGTACAGTATAATTGATTTCAGGATTATACATACATATATAATTACTTTATATTTAAATATCAGATATTTAAGTATTTTATTTTAGAGGTAATACATTTAAATTCTAAAACCTTATTTGTCAATTAGTAGATTTAAAAAATAGGAAATATTAATTATCTAAGTAATGAGTACCCATAGAAAGTTTTTATCATAATAGTTTATAAGTGATTTCAGAAGCTTGTATTTAAGTACATTCTAATACAGTAAATATAAATGATGTCAGCATGTATCATATACTTTATGTATATATTTATTTTTTCACTTATACACACATTACATATATATTCATGTTATTAAATAATTTTTAAAATTTAAATTAATTTAAATAAATATTAAATATATATAAATATTCAACCAAATATATATTAATAACTATTATTTGCTTATACAGGATAGTTAAAATATATAAATATTAACATTATTAAATTAATAACTATTATTTGCTTACACAAAATGGTAAAATATATAAATATTAACATTATTAAATTAATAATATTTAATCATATATATTTTTATAACATACAACATTTATTAATATTTGTTTACAGGGATACTATACAATAAGAGAATGCTTAGTTCTTCTTTATGTATTCTAGCAGGGCAGAAATGTTAAATTCTCTGATTGAGAATTTTTGTGATACCTATAGTTTAAAATTAATAAGATATCAGTAAATCAAATTGATATGGTCACTCCTAAAATTCTCATTAAATCAAAATCTGTGTTTGTAATCTCACTCTGTACCTTATTCAGATGTTTTGCAAATGTGTAATTAAGAAACAGAAATGATTTTTTGACTATTATAAAACAATTCTTGCAGAATGCTAATAGCCATTTTGAAAACACACAGCTGCAAGGTATTTGGGAGAAATAATAATTAGTACACAATGATATAATATGTGCATAATGTTTCAATTTTACACATTGTAAATTATTAATTATAGCTCTTTAAAGACATAATGGCATATCACCTCCAGTACTGAGATCATAGATATTAAAAATCACTGAAAAAACTATCAATTACTTAAAGTCATGCTATAATTTTTATTTATATGGTCTCAACTGAATATATCACACTGCTTTTCCTTTGTTCCTCATTATTATAGATCTGCAAATATATTTTTTTAACATCTTTATTGGAGTATCATTGCTTTACAATGGTGTGTTAGTTTCTGCTGTATAACGAAGTGAATCAGCTATACGTATACATATACGCCCATATCCACTCCCTCTTGCGTCTCCCTCCCACCCTCCCTATCCCACCTCTCTAGGTGGACACAAAGCACCGAGCTGTAGATCTGCAAATATTAAAAGAGTAAGAATCTAATATTAATTAATATTCTATTCATTTCTACAAAAATGTGTAAAATTTAGTTTGTATAAGGAATTATGCAATATTAATAAAAGAAAAAGGGGAATCATGGCATGTGATGTATTATGGCAGGCCTTTTCATATTTGTTACATAATTTAATCCTCACAAAATCTCTGTGAGGGAACTGTTACTTTTTCTGTTTGAGAAAGGAGGAAAGTGGAGTTGGAAGGTTAGTTTGCATATCCTATATATTTAGCTGATAAATCTTCAGGGCCCATATCATTCTTACTACATTAATCCACTTTTTTACTCTCAGCCAAGAGGGGGTCTTTCAAGGAAGTTTTAAGTGACAAATTGTAAAACTGTAAGGTATAAGTAGTGGTTGTATTTTGTATTTGTGTTTTGTCTTATCATAATGCTCTACGGTGAAAATAGGTTCTTTAAACACAAAAAAACACATGTGAAAGTGAAACAGAGATCTTCTTTTCCATGTCCTCCTGCCCACATGCCTTCCTCTGGGAAACCTCCCAGCCCAAAGTCCCGCTACGACCTTTCTCGCCTTCCTTGTCTACCAGTGTGGGCCAACAGTGGGTATCTGGCCCAAATCAGGCCATGCTTCCTGTGAAAATAACTTACGGATTTGCATTTTAAAAATATATATCTGAGCCCTTACCATTGACTTTTTTGAGAGCTGTAGCTCTGATGTATAAAAGACAGGAGGCAGTTAGTGGAGAAAGCTGTGTTTGAAAAGGTACCACTATGTAGTCTGCAGGCGTTAGGTGACACAGCCAGCCAAAGAGAGCAGGAGGAGCACAGGCTCAGAGGGGGAGCAGCTGGACATGCAGGGGTGGGCTCGCAGGCCTTCCGGTACTGAGAGGAGATGGAGCAGCCTTTCAGAAAGGAGCCCACACACCTCCGTCCATCATGTCTTAGCTCTTGAGGGAAACACTAAGAAAGTAACCAGTCCCAATAATCATGGCTCCCTAATTTTAGTACATGTTTGTCCTAACAAGGACACTCTTTTCCTTAAATGATTCTGGTAACCAAAAGAATCTAACTTTTTTTAAGTTATCAAAAATAAAGAAAAGTAGCCAACATCCTGAACACTGACAACATCAAACGCTGGTGAGGATGTGGAGCAACAGGAACTCTCATCATTGCTGGTGGGGATGCAGGATGGTGCAATCACTTAGGATGAAAATTTGTGGTTTCTTATAAAAATAAACACACTCTTACCATATGATCCAGCAACTGTGCTCCTTGGTATTTACCCAAAGGAGCTGAAAACTTACGTCCACACAAAAACCTGCACACATATATGTATGATAACTTTATTCATAATTGCCAAAACTTGGAAGCCACCAAGATGCCCTTCAGTAAGTAAATAGATAAATTAACTGTAGTACTCCAAAGAATGGAATATTATTCATGCATTTAAAAAGCCATGAAAAGATGTGGAGGGGCACGTCTGGTTGAGAGTCTGCCTGCCGATGCAGGGGACACGGGTTCGTGCCCCAGTCTGGGAAGATCCCACATGCCGCGGAGCGGCTGGGCCCGTGAGCCATGGCCACTGAGCCTGCGCGTCCAGAGCCTGTGCTCCACGACAGGAGAGGCCACAACAGTGAGAGGCCACAATAGTGAGAGGCCCGCGTACCGCAAAAAAAAAAAAAAAGATGTGGAGGGAACTTAAATGCATATGACTAATGACAAAAGCCAATCTGAAGAGTCTACTACATACAGTTGAGCCTCGAACACCACGGGCTTGAACTGTGTAGGTGCACTTTTAGGGGTCCACCTGTATGTGGAAGTTTGTTTTGAATAAATATACAGTTATCCCTTCGAATGTGTGGGTGCCACATCTGTACTTTCAACCAACCTCAGATGGCAAATTTAATACACAATCTGAGGTTGGCTGAATCTGCAGATGCAGGATCTGTGGATATCAGAGGGCCAACTATGGGACTTGAGCATGAACAGATTTTAGCATACATGGTGGGTCCTGGAACCAATCCCCCATGGATACCAAGGGACAAATGTACTATACACTTCCACCTATATGACATTCTGGAAGACACAAAACTATGGAGACAGTGAAAGATCAGTGGTTGCCAGGGTTCAGGGGGTTAGAGAGGAGATGAATGGGCAGAGCACAGACGGCTTTTAGGGCAGTGAAACTACTCTGTGTGATGCTATAACGGTGGATACATGTCATTATACATTTTTCCAAACCCACAGAATGTACAACACCAAGAGTGAACCCCAATGTAAACTACAGACTTTGGGTAATGACGACGTGTCCAGATAGGTTCACCCTTGGTAACAAATGCACCATCTGGTGGGGGCGTTGATAATGCGGGAGGCTGTGCATGTATGGGGACAGGGAATATGTGAAAAATCTCTGTACCTCCCTCTCAGTTTAGTTGTAAAACTGCTCTAAAGATGGTCTTTAAAAAAATAAAAGAAAAGATAAAAGAAATAAATAAAAGAAGGAGGAAGAAGAAAAGGGGGAGGGACTGCAAGGAAAGGAGGAAAAAGAAGAGAATGATGGAGGGATTAAGGAGGGGGAAGTAAAGGAAAGAAGATAATAACTCTAAACTTTTCTTGAAGGACTTGAAAGTCTCAAGGGATAGATGAATTCTGGTATGTAGAGAGGAGTTGATGGGCTGGTGGAGAGGGGGCACCCCAGGCAAGGGAACTGTGTGACCAAAGGCATGGAGGTCAGAGTGGCTATGGAGCGTTCACAGAACACAGTAGAAAGTGCTCTAAAGGGGAAGGAGTTATACTGAGAAATACAGAGAACCCAAGTCAGGAACTGAGGCAGATGTCAAACCATGAAGGTGCTTTTGACTGAGATTCCTCTTTTTTTAAATTGACGTATAGTTGATTTACAACGTTGTGTAAAGTGATTCAATTATATATATTTAATTATATATATAGTCAATTACATATATATAGTGGATGTCTATATACTTTTTCAGATTCTTTTCCATTATAGATTCTTAATGAGAAGTAGTCTCACTTCTTTCACGTATGCATTTCACAGGACATTCAGATATCTTCTTCTTCATTATGTGTATGTACATGTGCATGTGTTTAGTTACATGTAGTTATAATCTGAAACTTAAAATATACACTACAGGTGGTCCCCAACTTACAACCGGTTTTGAAACGGAGCAGGACCCTATGGTCCTTGCCCTGCCATGTCCTCAGCCTGCCTTCTGTCTGTGGAAAAACTTTAGCCAAAGAATAAGTTTAATCAGAGAAGTGAGAGAATGGAGAAACAAAGGAAAACAGTCAAAGGAGACCAAATGATAATAGTTTAGTCTTTAAGCATAGTCAAGAACCTTTAGCTCCTCCTTAAGGGCTATAGATAATATTCTGAGCCATATCCTGTGAGCTCTTTTACAGATACTGAAGCCTCCACCAGGTGGAGGAGGATGACTACATGATGACCAAATTGAAGCCATGACATAAGCTACTGCACTTCATATAGTTCTGAGAACTGGACTCAAAGAAATGGAACTAAAGATTAACTGTACTTAAAACAACTATGCTGTTCTGCTCCCACCCTCCACCTATACAACCCTGAAACTCCCCTTTAAAAAAAGCCCCTATCCCCTGAGCAGTAATCGGGAGTTGGTTCTCAGACAGGAGTCCACCCTCTCCCAAAGTTGCCGGGCTCTGAAATAAAGCAACCTTTCCTTTCCTACCAACACTTGTCTATTGAAAACTGACTTTCAAGTGGCGAGCAGCAGCCAGACCTGGGTTCTGCAACAGTCTGACTTACAATTTTTTGACTTTACAATGGTGTGATAGAGATACACATTCAGTAGAAACCATACTTTGAATTTTGAATTTTGATCTTTTGTGGGCTAGTGATAGGTGGGCAGATCACCTCTCATGATGCTGGTCGGTGGCAGCAGCCTCAGCTCCCAGTCAGCCACGCAATCATGAGGGTCAACTGCCCACGTACTTAGAACCATTCTAGACCCAGACATCCATTCTGGTTTTCACTTTCAGTACCTTATTCAACAAATGACATGAGATATTCAATACTTTTCTGTAAAATAGGCTTTCTGTTGGATGGTTTTGCCCAAGGCTAGTGTTCTGAGCATGTTGAAGGTAGGCTGGGTTAAGCCATGATGTTCAGTAGGTTAGGTGCATCAAATGCATTTCTACTTAACCATATTTTCAACTTGTGATGGGTCTATCAGGACATAACCCCACTGTAAGTCAAGGAAGATACATATATATATATATATATATATATATATATATATATATATGGTCAAAAATATTTATTTTAAAATATTTTCTTTAAACTTTGAATTGGATTTTTCACTTTCTTAAATGGTAAATACTATTAGAGTACACTTAACATTTTTATGTTTCCTTACAAAATCAAACTTCGGTAAATGGTGAAAAGAATAGTATTTAGGCTAATTTGGCAACATCTTTCAGGCTGAAAGGACACAACATAATTTGTGATAAAAGGAAAACAGGTATCATTACTAGAGGATACAAACTGAAAAATAAGATAGAAGGCTCGTGTTAGAAAAATCACAGAAATTTATTGATGAGAAAATTAAATAATGCAGTCCAAGTCCTGTATTTTTTAGTTCTGGAGAGTGAAGTCCAGAAAGGTTAAGTGACTTTCAAGGTGTGGTGGGTGGCAGAACTGGGATTAAACAGAGATGCTCTCAATGCCTGTGGGACCTTGGGCAAGCTTGCTGTTGAGCCTTTATGAACCTCCACCTTCTCACCTGAAATATCTGCCATGCAATATCATTGTGAAGATTTAGCGTCTTAGCTTTGCAATACGCCAAGCAATCCTCAATAAAAAGGACTGTTTCTACCAGTATTTGTTCCTCTCCTCTTTCTGCTGTAAATACCTTGGGCTAAATTATTTCCGTGTTTTCTTTCAGCTCTAATGTTTCATGAGTCTGTCTCTATGTTCCCATCCTCAGGGAAATTTCATTGAGGGATGTTAGTTATTACACAAGTTTACTTTATAAAAGACTAGGGAAATGGAAAATACCGCTGATAGACACAGAAAAGATACAGGTAAAATGATATTATACCTGAAAGCAACATGCACTTTTCATAAAGTAAAAAAAGAAAGATGACTTGCATAGTGTAAGCAAAGGCTAAGAGATATAAATTTGGAACTGTCATTCAAAAACACAGGGTTTAGCGTCTCATAACTCAAACAAAGCCAGTTACATTGGAAATCGTGCCTTTCAACTTAGAAGTAAGTGGATTTGAAATTTTGTTTTCACAGTATTTATACTTGTTTCTTACAGTGCTATTGTGTTACGTTTAAAAGCCAGCAAGAGATGTTAACATATTTTTTGAACTCTGTATTTTCATTCATAAGAAGCAAACAATTCAAATGATTGGTTTTTTGATATGTTAGAGTAATCAAAATCACCATGGAAATAACACTTGGAAATAGAAATAACAAGTTAATTGTGGCCAATTCCATTTAGTTATTCACCATCCACTCAGCAACATACTGATTGAACACCCAGGGCAGGGAGCCTCTGTGTTAGCCTCTGGGAGGTTTAACAGAAAGACCTCACAGAGAAAGCACAAAACAATAAAACCCCAAAGTAGTACTCACTGTTACACACTGGAAAGGTGCTAGGGAGAAAAGAAGTGAATAGCATTAGAGAGAGTAATGGAGAGAGGGAAGAGAGGATCAGACTTAGGACGGGGTACGGGCTGGCCCCTGAAGGCGAATGACGCTTAAGCTGGAACTTTATTAAAGCATGACTGGAGTTAGCTAAGGGCCAAGTGAATATAATATCCCTCTTGGCCAGTCAACCGCAAAAGTTAAGCTCCTTAGGATGGGAAGATATAGGGCCATTCAAAGAACCGAAAAAAGAAGGCCAAGCTGCCCATCTCACTGCAGCTTGAGAGGAAGTAGCAACCAAGTGGGAAACCACTGAAGACGCTTAGGTGAGAAGGTCTGACTTATGTTAAATACTTCGTTTGGCTCCTCCCAGAGGACTGGGCAGACAGAGGGAGGAAGCTTTGATGTAATCCACACAAACAATGGTGGCGGCTTGGACGGGCAGGTGACTGGGAGATGGAGAGCAGCATACCGATTTTCACTGTTGGAGATAAAAAGGAAATGACTTTGTGATTGGTTAGGTCATAAGGCCTGGGGAAAAGGGAGTTATCTGTCTGAAGGGACGCATCATTTACAGTGGTGTGGAATGCAAGAGGAGAACAGATTAAGCTCGGGAAGGGGAAACATTCCATTTTTGATCTGTTACACTGAAGATGCCAACAGACAGACCAAGGGACAGGTCAGCTTGTCTGCTGGATCAGGAGAAGTGATGTATTACAGAAGCATGGGACTTGTTTTTATACAGGTGATATTTAAAATCAAGGAAACCATCGATGGGATCTAGAATGAAATTCCATCACTCTGTCTCACCCTTGAACAACCCAAGCACGCTTCTTGGCATGTGCTGCTCCTTCTGCCTGAAATACCCTTCAGCCACATCTTCATATTCCTGCCTTCTCAGTACAAGGAGATCAGTGCAAGGTCACCTCCCCTGAGAAGCCTTCCATGAGCACCCTAGCTAAAGCAGCAGCCTCCCCACACTGTTCTCTCTCTCAGTGGTCATTTTATTTTCTTGAAAGCACTTAACACGATCAGAAATTATATTAGTTATTTATTTGGGACATAAGGTAAGCCCCTTACATAATGTAAGTCCCTTGTGGTAAAGAATTTTCTGTCTTGTTCATTATTCTATCCCCAGAATCTGTACAGAGACCAGCACACAGTCGGAAAACAATATAGCTTAGCTGATGACTGATTTGAGAAACAACAGAAGCCAGCCTCCAGTTGAGTCTGGAGTGGTTTGAACATCTTGAGGTCAAGAACAAGCAGATAAAACAGCCAGGGAACTGAGAAGGAGAACTCAGGGCAGCAGCCTGTAGTGTCGGGGGAGGTAAGATAAGAGAATTTTCCAGGATGAAAATTGTCTGAAACAATGCTAGGAAGCCAAGTAAATAGAAGATTAAAACATATCCACTGGTTTGGCAACACTGGACATTATTGGTGATCTCAGCAAGTTCAGAATAATGAGAGATTGAAACCCTCAGGTGGACGGAGGGAATTTAACTGTTCAAAGGAAATGTTCTAGGTACAGCTCTTGAGTAAATAAAAGACTCCCAAAGAGATTTTTCTGCCTTAGGCGCTAGCAGGTAAACAAGTGTCCTGAAATACTTAACCTATCTTTAAAACTTGAATTCTCCCCGGCTCCAAAGATAACCTGGCTTCATCTATGGTAGACCAAAAACATAACCACTCATGGAGAGATGCCTCTTCCTGTCCTTCCAAACTGCAGCTCAGTAGCCCTTAAGTTACAAATTGCACAGGTAGAGAGAGAATACTGATTCTAACCATGGGTAAATTCACCATTCATTTCTCATTATTTATATAAGAATGCAAGTATTTTTCCTTCAGATTTTGTTATTATTGTTTTCATCATTACCAGGAGAAAATTAGCAAGATTTTTCCTTAAAGTTCTCAGTAGAGAAAACTAACCTAATAAAAATGCAAAAAGATACAGCAAGATTAAAAGTACTTAGGCAACTTTAAAAGGCCACGATGTGTAGTGCTAGCTTTTACACGTGTGGTGATGTAACCATTTTATTATCGAAAGGTCAAGTCTTAGGTGTTCAACAGTGCTGGTTAGAGGCATCTTTCATCTCATCAGTTAGAGCCCTATTTTGCTCCTTGGATCTCCATTCCTAACCGCCTCATCCCCATTTGCCCTCACTGAGTTATTGAACACAAACTAAAGACTGTCCCTGGGGTATTTCCATCTTAATAAGAGATTACTTTTAGTGAGAGAGAAGTACCAAAAGCTTCTAGATAAATCTCAGTTAATCTGTAGTGATCAACTCTTAGACTGTGATGGGGGTTGTAGATGGATTAGGGCAAGCAGGATGCCTCTTTTCAATGCATGAAACATTCAGTTGACTCTGAATCTCCTGGAATTTCTTTTAAAAATAACTACTTAAAATGACTGTAATGCAAGTAATTCATTTCCATAATACTTAAACCGGGAAATGACTTCAATTAAAAAGGTGAGAGCATACATGTGTGATCAAGTCTCCTATATGTGCTGTGTTTCATTCCTGTCCATCTCCCTTTGCTTTCCCTTTCCAGGTACAAAGAGGGCGCTGTCTAATATCACTCCTTTAGAGGCTGCGTTTCTCCTCAGTCATCTGCTTTAAGACAGAAGCTCTCAGAGAGGGGCAGATGACGAAATGAAGCCAGAGGCTTTAAAAATTATAATTATCATTTCAGAAGTACAAATTCCACTCTGAAAAGAAAAACAAAAACACTTTGATAAGTGGGTTCTTTCAAACCCAAGAGCTATGTTTCCTTAGTGAATATCCTGTTATCTGGTACTTTTAGTTTTAAACTACGTGCCCTGTTGTACCCAATCACTCTTCTATTTAATAGTCGCTGACATGTTTTTTTTTCCCATCTTCCTCTAATTTTCTATTACTCAAGAAATTACAGACTAATAAATCCTTGAAAATAATATATAATGAACACTTCTTTTCTCATAAAACATGACTTAAAATGTCTATGTAGAGTATGATATAAATTACAGTGACAGTGAAAAGTACCACCCAAAAGTATGTTTATAATCTATAGCCTGGAGGTCCAGCAGGTGGAGAGACTCAAGATGCATTGTGTAAAAAGTATTGTTGGTTCCATATATATGCGTTAGCATATGGTATTTGGAGGAGGGGGAAGCTGGGGGGAAGTGAGAGTAGCATCCACATATATACACTACCAAATGTAAAATAGATAGCTAGTGGGAAGCAGTGGTATAGCACAGGGAAATCAGCTCAGTGCTTTGAGACGACCTAGAGGGGTGGGATGGGGAGGGTGGGAGGGAGGCTCAAGAGGGAGGGGATATGGGGACATATGTATGCATATGGCTGATTCACTTTGTTGTACAACAGAAACTAACACGGTATTGTGAAGCAATTATACTCCAATAAAGATGTATCAAAAAATTTTTTTTAATTTTAAAAAAATGGTATTATTGGGAATGCCATATTTTCTTTCAGATGGACAAGTTGGAAAACTCGGTGAGATTTGACAGTTAATGGATGTTTCTTCCCCTCACATGAAGCAAATAAAATCTGACGTGTAAATCTAAGCCTATTCCCAATTCAGAATCAAAAACCAATGCAATGGGATCAAAATATAGTGGAGAATTGGACTGGTTGTACATTCACACAAAAATCATATTTCATCCTTAGCCACTAATAGCCATTCTAATTTTGAAAAGGTATATAGATATTTCCTAATTAAAAAATATAAATGTTTTAAAGGTACAAATTTTCCAAAATTAAGAGATAAAAATATTGTATGTCCATCTGAAAACATTCAATTACCCTTAAATTAAACATGAAAACGTTGTGAAAACATTACTCTGCTTTCAGCAACCATGTGTGCATCACAGTATAATCACCAGATACTATTTCTTAAGGACCTACTTGATGCACAGCATGCAAACAGCTACACGTATTAAAATACCGTGCAGTGAAGATCACAGAAACAAAGGAAACAGATATATTCACTCAGATCTATCTGCATATTTAAAATACATAATAGAATCATTCCATCTCAAGAGGATTTGGTATAAAATATGAAGATGAATATGTGTGTCCCTTATCAAAAACATCTCTACATAGTTTTCATCTGGCTTTATCACCAGTACAGTGGAAGTCAGCAGGTCTGGGGTGTCCCCACCTGCACATTAAAAAGTCTGTCCTTGACCTGTAACCTCTGAGCCCTTGGAATGTCCTGCCTGATAAGAGTGCCTTTGTTGACCTGGAGGCCTTGGGCCACAGCAGGGCATCTATGCCTCAGTGTGATTATGGTGGGAGCCTCCGGTCACGTAGCGGGAGCAGCGTGACTTCTGCTGGGGCTGCAGACTAAGGGGAGCCGCGTGGGGGGTCAGTCATGCCTCTGTGACTGACGCCAATCAAAACCCTGGACCCCGAGGCTCGTGAGCTCCCCCGGCTGGCGATACTGCAGGCATGTCATTGTAGGACATTGCTTGGAGAACACAGTTCCACGGGGAGAGGACACCTGCAGGCTGGCTCCTGGTCTCTCCTGGACTCTGCCCTGGGAGTTCCTTCCCTTCTCTGACCTTAGTCTGTTCTGTTTGCTGAAATAAACCATAAAAGTATAATGGCTTTTCTGAGTTCTGTAAGTCCTTCCAGGGAACTGTCGGACCTGAGGGCTGTCTTGGGGACTCCCAAACCACATTCCCAACTAAGAAAATAACAGGCATGATAACCACTCTGCTTAATCAGACTGCCTGGTTCACAACCTGATCTAAGGCACACACCGCTCAATTGACTACCTACCCGCTTTTTTCCCTGTCTCTCCAAGTCTGAGAGGAAAATCTTTAGGAGTCTGCGTAAGGCAATCAAAGCCATCTTATTTACATAATCAGCTGTACTTGAGGAAAGTACATGTGACTTAACATTGGCCATAAAATGTGAGAGAAGTCTTTGGCGGAAGTGTTCTTTCTCTCAAAAAGAAGCATGATACAGGGGCATTCTTCCTAGTCTTGGTCACTGGTGCAAACAGAGAGGTGAAGCCTGGAATGGCCGTCTTGCAGCTGTGATGGGATTAGCTCACTCAGTGAGGGTGGCAGAGAGGGTCCACTGACAATGAGATTGGGTCCCTCAATAATAGACCTAAAAAATACCCTCCTTGCACACTTCTACATCCATGTGGTGACACATTTTCTTTAGTGCTGAAGCTAGTTTTGAGTTCTGTGATTCATCTTATGTTAAGCCATGTGATGCTCTGCAGTCAGAAGCATCCTAACTGAAAACTGGTTGCCCCACTTGCTACCCGAGCTTCGTGGGGAATTTTCGTAAACAGTGTATATCTGAGATTCCTCATCTGTGATGTGAGGATGGCGATTATACATACTTTGGAGGGTTGTTGTGAATTTTGGCAACTTAAAGGTCTGAATCCAAATGTCAACACACTTCCTAACCCGAATAAATTACATAATCTCTATGAATCTGTTTTATTCGTAAAGTTAATGTTACTTGCCATAACTTCAGAATTGTTCCCCTGATCTTAACATAATGAAATACATAAAGGTATCTGATAGGAAGAATACATCAAATGGTTTGCATTCTTCTATATCAGGATAATACTTTAGTCAATAATGTCTAATATTTGATTACTTATTATGGACTGGGTACCACTGTAAGCACTTTTTGAATCTATGATTTAATCCTCCCAACACTCCCGTGAAATCGGATGACAGATGAGTGATCTTTGGCGCAAGGATGTTAAGTAATTTTCCTGAGGACACACAGCTGGTGAACCAAGGAGCTAGGACTTAAACCCAAGCACAGCAGGGCTTCTCAGTACCTTCCTGACACTGACTGCTGTCTCCCTCCCCACATTTCACCGGACTTCAAGACCCCATTGTTGCAAATCTTGGTTTTTAGAACTGGGCTTTTAAACATCAGTAGACCAAGTCCACTCAATCAATCACACGTATACCACAAACAACACACAGAGAAGAATATGTTATCCATTTGAGCTAGCTGTCCGACCGCAGTACGAGTTTTCTCTGGGGAATCAGAGCAAGAACGTCAACACCGGCTTTGTGTTGAGAGAAAAGCGCTGCTCTTCGCCTGCCCCCACATCTCAAGCTGGTCTGGAAATTCTGAGCCCTGCAGACATGATGGCGTGATGACAGGACCCCATGCATCTCCCAACACATGGATCTACAAATATACTGGACTAGAAAGAATTATGGAAGAAATACTTCCTTCCAATGTGGCTTCTGGAAAGGGTCAAGACCCTATGGGTTTCTCTTACGTGGTAACTTACAGGAGGAGAAGAAACACGCACAGTCTGTGTCTAGAAAGAATATTTCTCTCTGGAATAGGAAGTCAGTAGACAGGAAAAGGCTCTTGGTCAGAGCAAAGAGTATGTGGTCATGATCTGAAGCCGAAGCCGAGGACCCACAGCCCATCTGCGGGGAGAGGTGGTCTCAGGGGAGGGGGAGGCACAGAAAAGGGGTTAACTCATGGACATTTTATGTTGCTAATTTTTTTAAGAGATGTATATGTTTTCAGTATTTGATGCTTCATATTAACCATGGTTTGCTGGATTCATCCTTGTCAGTGAAGGAAAAAGAAAGGCAACACCATCAAATGTTAAATAAACTTTGTGTAATTTGTATCACCTTTTTAAATTCCCTGTTTTGTTTTCGTGTACCTTCAGTTGTGTGTGTGTGTGTGTGTGTGTGTGTGAATCGTGGCCTTAAAAGTTGTCATCAATCGGCCTCCCCGGGCCCGTGGATTCCTTACTGCAGAAGGCTCTCAAACAGACTGCCTCTCAGAAACGCACATTTAGCACGAAATGGGCAATCACTTTGCTGGAGTCAATTGCCTCTTTCAGACTTTCCATTGGCTTCTTCCCTGTGCGCCATTAATCCCTACGCAAATGCAGGGTAGGAAGTGTCAGCAACCACTAGCTCTCTCCTCCAGGTGGCGAGCAGCGAGCTGCTAACAGGTAACCCCAAACCCCCAGCAGGGGCACTTCACTCACTACCTCCTGTAACGGCTTCAAACTGAGCAGACCTCAGAAGCAGGGGGTACAAACCTGGTGCTTCCCGAACACACAGATCCCCTCTTTTATTATTAAGTGCCTGCATGTGACTCTGCCTTTATCTGGCAGGATGTGTAGACAGTCCTTAGAGTAAAGGATAACTTGGTCATTTGGGTAAACATTTTTATCTCAGTACAAAATAAAGAAGCATAGAACAGGGAGGAAATCTTTTTTTTAAATCACGATTTTATCTCTGTTATGAAATGCTTCTTATGTCACCAGAAGTTGTCAGACAGCTTCTGAAAGGATACAAGTCTCTACACTCATATAAGAATTCCAAATACATCTTCTACTTGTAAAAGGGAGGCAGGTCCTGGGAACAGACTCTGCGATAATCTGAAACCCTTGAGGTCAGCGTTTTCCTTCCCACCAGACCAGCCAGTGCTCTGGCCACCACTGCTGCACAACCACCACCTGTGTGACAATTGAAGCAGGCATGCACCTCTGCACCTCTGCTAATCTCTCCCTCCAAACAGCCCTGACTGTTCTGTTCTGAGTAGAGCTCACCTCAGTCAGGTTTCAGAACATAAGCAATGTGTGCAAACAAGTTCACATTAAGGTAAGTAAGAAATATAAACACTGAATGAATTCCTGACATGATCAGGTGAGACTAGAAATCCTGGGAGGTAAGCAGTCCCAGAAGATGGGAATCTCACTAACAGGAGCTGGAAAGCCTGGCTGCCCGGAACTTCCCTCTTGTAACCATACTCAGGACACAGAAGACAGTAGAGGAAGCCTGGGGCCCCCCAGCATGGAACTTCTCAACCTACACAGACAGATCGAAAGACTGATATATTATACATTTCTATTTAAGTATATTTTATATTCTTTATACATAATATAGTTATAGATGTAGGTATAGATATAACTATATGAGACCCCCCCAGAGAATCACTCACAGTAAAAGATTTGACAAGGAATAAACCCACCATGAAAACGATCTGGAAAAATTTTTTTGAAAACAAAACTTGCCCTCTTCAGCCTTGGTTCTGTGCGGAAGAAGAAGAAATCGTTGCCAAGAATTCATAACTCTAAGTCAGCATTTATATGGGTTCACAACGTAAATTCAAGGAACCCATGTGTCCCTACAAATCTCAAGGTGAAACCAGAATTCAAGGATATTCTTTAGTAGTGACCGTAGGAAACTGGCAGAAGCAAACCAAGTCCTCTCTGGGGGAACACGGCTTCCATCAGAGCCTCAAAGAACCCCCAGTGATCCAAGGAACATGAGTTCACCGTATAAAAGAGAAGTAACCTACACCATCAGACAAGGACTTAGTGAAGACAAGGCCAGGAGTGAGAATCCAGATTCCCAGGCAGTGGGCCTACAGGAACCTCAGCGATAAATGCCTGTTCAGTGTGTACATATGACTATGAGAAAGGCCAACAGTGTGACCAAGGAACAAGAAGTAACATTTTCCAAGAGCTTTAAACTAACCCAGTAGAGCCTCTGGAAATGAAACACATAAATTAAAAACACACTGTATGTTTCTATAGATTAAAGAATGTAATAGCTGAAAAAAAAAAAACAGATTACAAATGGCAGAAATCAAGATTAATGCACACAAAAATAGACCCTTAAGAAATTATTCAGAATGTAGCACAGAGTTTAAAAAAATAACAGCTGTGGATGTGAAAGTTCAGGGGTACAAGGGAGAGAGTGAGAAGGTCTGCATATGACTTCTTGAAGTCTCAGAAGATGATTTAAAAATCAGGAAGAGGCGATGCTTAAAGCTATGATGTGTGAGATCCAGATCAGGGCAGCTCAGGATGATCAGCAGAACAGCAAAGACAGGAGAGGATCTTAGCAGCTAAAGGGTCTGGAAGGGAGGGGAGCAATAGTGGGGAGGCCAGGGCACTGGGGATGCGCCCACCAGCTGAGGACACCCTGGCAGAGTCTTCAGGTGTTTCACACCAGTTAGCAGAAGCACCACTTTGCCTTTTCCTGCATTGCTCACCCACCAGCCACAAAGAGGAAGAGAGAAATCCAACCACTGCATCATTAACAGAATTAAATTCATCACTAGGTCAATCAACCTAATTAATTAATTTCAACTGGATAGCGGTTCAGTTAACCAGCTTGATCGGGTTTGATAGCTGGGAATGGGATCGGCAAGCCCCAAAGAACTACGGATTTGGTTAGTTGGAAGGTGGCAGCAGTGACACTCCTGACAGAGGAGACGGGCATGTCTAATGGCCCTTGTTTCGAAAACAACTGGAAACACATTTGAGACAAGTGGCATCAGAGCATCTGATTTTTGTCTCTAAGGACGAGCTCTAAACCAGCAGCATCAACGTCACCTGGGAACTTAGAAATACAGATTTTCTAAAGTTCTGACCCCACGCCAGACCTACTTCACCAGAAACTCTGGGGGTGGGTCCAGCAGTCTGTGTTCTAGTAAACTCTCCAGGTGGATCTGATGCAGCTAAAATTCCAGCACTGTTGCTCTTGGGGAATTTAAACAACAGTATCAATAGCACTCGTCTGTGATCAGTGTTGCTGAAAGCGCAGGTTGTGAAGCCCCCGGCTTTGAATTTTGTTGAGAGCTGTAAAATGTACAGGTATGAGGCCTTGGACAGCTGAGATGAGAGGAAGATGAGGGTCTGATAACTGCAGCTGCAGTTTCTTCACCTTAAAATAGGGCAGTAAGAAGACAAGAGAAACCAGGCAATGTTCCTTTGGACGACCACACTTCTCCTCTTGTCAGCGAAAAGAGGTTGGAGAGAGGGCGAGAAGTTAAAAATGAGAGGTTAGGATTGAACTGAAAGATCGCAAGGCTGAGAGAGGAACAAAGGAGACAAGATGTGGATAGTTGGAGAAAAGCATCTGTAGAATCGCTGTTTCCCTGGGAACTCCAGGTTTTCTGATGCTCACTCTCTAAAGGAAAAGGCAAATCACTTATTCTCTCCCCACCTGTGTTTTTTCTTCCTCAGCTCTTCATGTGATGGGAAAACCCAGCAACTTGTTACAATGTTGAACTGTAAAGCTTCTGTCCTGAAGCTGTGGACCAGTCTGAATCGGGATATCAGTAACGTGAGGTGAAATTTCCAGAGTTAACTCCCTACTCTGCTTAGTCCCTACTCCCACAAAATCAATGGCAGCAAGAATCAGAAGCCTGCCCAGACCAACAATGGATCAGCATCAACGCATCTGCCTCTGGAAGCTGCAACACAATGAACACAGACGAACACGCAGGCATTCTTTCAGAAGCAGGAGTGAAAGCCTTGGAGGGAACACCTTCCCTTACGAGGAAAAGGCTTTGACAGCCAGGCTGGTAGAAGCTGAGCTTCAAGTGTCTCTGCCTTCTGCTCTCAGAGGAAGGGAAGGGCTGGCAAGAGACAAAGGGAGACCTTGGCTGGCCGCTAATGGGGGAGGAGGATGGTCCCCGGGGGAGGACAGAGGCCACCTTGAGGAGGGGAGCCTCCTGCGTTTGCAAACACAGCAGGGAGACCTCAGACAGCCACAGGCCGGCCGTGCGACTGGATTTTGAGAGTTTATTTTACTTTGCAAAAGAGATGGAGGCTTCTTCTCACATCTGATTATAGACACAAAGTTATGTTGTTTTAAGAAAAAAATAAAATGAAATACGTACTGAAAGAAAGAGGTCCGTTAAAATGATGTTACTCCAAGAGAAGATTAACTCCAATGTTTAGTGGATGTTTAAGCATGTATTGGGCAATTTGGGTATGAATACTATTGTCAAAACATGTCTTCCTTTACTTCTTGACTTGTAAATTCTATGTATCAAAATGTATCCTAAGGAAACATTTAAGAAAACTTGTTTAAAAAATACTAGCAATAATGAATGATATTTATAACAATTTCAGTACAGTAAAAGTGCTGGCAACATCCTAAATTCACAACAAAAGGAAATGGACTAAATTAATTGTGGCATAGCTGCAAAATGGAAAACTCTTCAGCCAGTAAAATATATTTGGAAGAATGTTTATCAACATAGAAAAATACTTATAATACATGAAATGAAAAACAACAAAAACAGTTATGGAGTATTTTGTCATAGTGGAAAAAATTATTACATGCACATATACATAGAAAAAGCAAGGTTATTACCCAGATGTGAACTGCAAATTTTTGCATTTAAAAATAGAGATGTTTATTAAACAGCTTGGTTTTTATTTGCATTTTCCTATTTCTTCTATGCTTGCATTGCTTTGTAATAAGAAATCAAAAGTTTACCTCAATTAAAAAAAATTAAGTACATTGTTTGAAAATAAGGGAAAAATGCATCTATTAAGAAAATAATCATTTCCTTTTGAAATGTAAATAAAAATCTGGTAGTTTAGTAGTCGGGATTCAGGGGAGAAGTAACATTTCATAATGTACGAATTTGTTTCCCTGATAGTCAATAGAACTGCCCAAAACTGCAGTTAGGAAACCACTAAAAAATGAGTAACTTTCTAGGTTCCTGCCAAAAGCATACTCAAAGGGCCCTGATTTGCCTAGTTTTCACACCTCATTAGCACTTCTTTTAAACAGAGCTTTCAACCTGGCAGGCGGGAGAGGATGTTTTCCATGGATAACAACCACCATCATCAATCTTTTATTGATCCAGCCCTTCCATCCTTCCCTTGCCCTTTCCCACGGGCTGGCCTCATTCCCCTCGGACTTAATTTTGTGTGTGTCCCTGCCTTGGGGGCGGAGTGGGTACGGCAGATAGAAAACATATTCATACCTCTATAACTATACATCATCCTCTATAATAATTCCCAACTGAAAGAGCCAGGAGGTGTGAGTTTTCACAATGTTTCAGCACCTCTGTCCTGCCTCTTCCGGAGAAGCTTTGATGTCCTCGGGGAGCAAACCTGGCATCTTCTGTGTAGTGGAAGGCAAGTTCAGCCCTTGACGTGGTAACACCAACTGAGTTAGGAGCTGACAGCAATAACCCTGTTCATGTAAGCTAGTGGGGCAGGACCATTCTGTGGTGTGACTGCAGACAGGGGCATATGACGGCCTGTACTCTTGGAAAACATCTGTGCTGTGACAGACAAAGAAAGGAGAAGGAACTATTCCAGATTAAAGGAGACCACCCAATGCCATGTCTGAGCCGGGGATGGATCTGAGGTCAGGAAGGAAATACAGCATAAAGCTCCTTTCTGGAACCATTAGCAATATTTGAAATTTGGTACAATGCTATTTTATGAAAGTATTAAATTAAATTTCCTGAATTTGAAAATTATAGAGTTGTTATTGTAAGATACTGATTTTGTTCTTAGGAAATAAATATTGAAGTATTGGTTGGGGGGAAGAGAGAGAGAGACGGGGGAGAGAGAACATAGAAAGAACAAATGTGGCAAAATGTATAAGGCTGGTGAATCTGAGAGAAGAGTACTTAGTTTGCACTAGTCTTGTAACTATTCTGTAAGCTGGGAATTATTTCAAAGTAACTGTTACACTTGGTTTGTTTGTAGAAAAGTGTATCTCTTCATGAAGCGTTGAAACCTACTGTAAACAGTGGGGGTTTGCAAGGAGGCAGAACATCCTCCAGGGTTTGGGCAGCCAATCAATGAACCACACATACCGAGTGGCTAGAGACGGAGGACAAAGGTATAACTGAGAATTTCCACCTGCAGGTGGAGGTTTCTACCAAGAAGAGGACCCGCTAATTTGCTCTGGGACTCTGCTCCCACCCCTGGAAACTGATTTGGTTCCTGACTACTACAACTTGTCTTTCTCTGTTGTTTCCATTCCCTGTCTACTTTCCTTTATTGCTCATGAATTAAGTGGGGTGAGTGCACAGGCACTGCATTTCATTTGCCTCTTTTATAAGGTGGTCAATGGTACATTTTAATTGACATCAAACAGAGAGAAACTGATTCTGTGAATACATCCTCTTTCTCCACTGGTGACATGCTCATTCAACTTTTAATTTTATATTCTACTCATTTATTCTTTTACTTTAAAAAAATCTACATACCTTGACTGACGAGATTCAAGCTTTTACACGTGTAATTATAAAATGATTTTATAATATTTTTATTTATAATTTTTATAATATTTTGTATTTAGTTGTTATGTATTATAGGAACATCTTTCTTTAAATGGGGTAACGTATTCTAAACAAAGTGAATCTGTACAGTTTTCCCTTCAGGTCAGGTGTCTTGTTTCAAAGATTTCTCATTAAAAAGAAAATCAAATGCCAAATAAGGTTAGAACTGTACAATTCAAGTTGTTTATTTTTGGTATCAGTTTAAGAGATTCTTAATAAAAAGGAAAAAAAATAGTACTGGGGAGGGACTTCGCTGGATTACAAAATCATGTGACTGGAGAGAGGGAGAGAACCAGTTCACTGCAAACTTTTGCAAAGGTTAGACCAGTGGTTCTTAACCAGGGGCTGTATTGCCCTAGAGGGGACCTCTGGCTGTCACAACTGGGAGGCTACTACTGGCATCTAGTGGGTGTCGGGTAAGGTCCTTAAACATCCCACAGTGCACAGGACAGTCCCCCACTCACCCACCCCCTGCACCTCCCACCAGAATTATCCCACTCCAAAATGGCATTGTCAAGGGTGAGGGAATTGATATTTGTGTACAGGTGTGACACGGATAAGGAGGTAGAGATTGAGACACTGCAAATGAGTGGTCCCTGCATATAGGTCAGTAAGGGCAGAACAAGGGTTGCACCCCAAATTTGCCTGCTTCAAAAATTGCTTACATGAAGCTCAGTCTAAAGCATTCTACAACCTCTCTGAACTCTTTCTTACTGTTCAAAACTCACCATTTACGACTCCCCTTTCAATCTCCACGACCTCACGTCTCCAACATGACAGCCTGTGCACCAGCCAAGTGCCATCATCCCTGCTAATGTAAGTCAGTGTGGCGCATTACCAGTCTCTTCCTTTGCTCACTGTGTCTCACTCCATTGTCCTTTTCTCTTCCCCTGCCACCCCTCCCTCCCTCCTTCCAGGGTCCACTCACAGCAGACTCATGGGTAAGAAGACAATGAGGAAGCGGCAAGTTCAGGAAGCACTGTCGCGGCAGCCACTCCAGACCCACACGGCGACCAGTCCAGACCCACACAGTGACGCCGAGACCAGGCAGCCAGTGCCAGGCTGGGGGCTGATACTACAGGAGGCAGCGGCACAGCCTGCCACAAAAACGCACCATCTACGCCCTGCCCGTCACAGCGGTGACTAGGCTCCCAACCTGAGTCATCCCAACAAAGGAACCCAATCCTACCCAGAAGCCTAGTGAGAGCGGTCTTGGGGTGTGTGAGCTTCTGCCCACGAAGGATGTCTCCTGAGGTTGTTCAGCAACCAATCCACAGTGTTGGTCATCCTGACAAAGCTCAGTTACTGGTGTTTTACAACTTAGGTTCTATTAAAGAGACTGTGTTGGGCTTCCCTGGTGGCGCAGTGGTTGAGAGTCTGCCTGCTAATGCAGGGGACACGGGTTCGAGCCCTGGTCTGGGAGGATCCCACATGCGTGGGGCGACTGGGCCCGTGAGCCACAACTGCTGAGCTTGCGCGTCTGGGGCCTGTGCTCCGCAACAAGAGAGGTTGCGATAGTGAGAGGCCCGCACACCACAATGAAGAGTGGCCCCTGCTTGCCATAACTAGAGAAAGCCCTCGCGCAGAAACGAAGACCCAACACAGCAAAATAAATTAATTAATAAACTCCTACCCCCAACATCTTCTTAAAAAAAAAAAAAGACACTGTGTTAATAATGTTGACAAGTTTGCTTACGTGTCCTGAGGACCTGAGGTGTCCTGTGTGAACGCAATCTGCCAACGTAGCTGATGTCCTGTGAGCTTCATTACAATTCATCACAATTTCTGATATTATACAGACGTCCTTATGTGACCTTAGCTTGGGAACTGCGACTGAGCTTCTGCCCATGATGAACACTGACGCTTACCCATCGATGTACCCTATACCCACACAACATCTGCATGCGTCGGCTACTTAACAATGCAAATATCCGCCCCCCTTTAAAAATTTTTATGCTTTTCTTCCTTATGGTGTGCAGTTGTGGTCCAGCTCATTGATGGCTGTTGATTAGAGCATGCTGAATACTGCCTGTTTGCACTAGAGAGACATGTAACAATCTTTTTTATCACAATACACTGAAATGTTTTTATAGAATTGGGCTAAAATAATCATTTATTCTGAAAAGATGAAAGGTAAACATATTAGAGGGTAAATATGCCTACTACTAAGGAGGGCTATGTATATAACTATTACCATTATGTAGGTATTTTTAATGTAGCATGCTACTTTTCAAATGAATTAAGATGTGCTAGACACCAAAAGTCATGCAATATTTTATCTGCTTTATGTATTTTCTGCTACTTGAATCTGGACCTCAAACTTAATATTAATCTTGGAGCAAAAACAACAACTCCTACACATCTACCTGCATTTAATTAAATGTCAGAGGAAATCTAAATGTCTACTGTTAAAACTGATGTTAAAATTTATCAATGATATTAAATTCACTAGTACCAAATTGTGGCCTTATCACACACTGTATAAGTTGTCAAATTTGGGAGTATCTTGCTAGATGTTTTATCCATTTTTTAAGGACATACACATTTTATCCACAGCTATTTAGCTGGATCCTTCCTCCATGGCACATGTAGTCAGATATTACACTGTCTAATTTTTATGAATAATCTTAAATGATAAGAGATACTAGAAAAGGATAAATAAGCCACGTATTATAATAAAAAAGTGATTATACCTTTATTTACAAGCACTCAATGTGCTTTAATTGAAGCAAACTATGCTGATGTGGCAAAATGAACAGACAAAAAAAGGAACTGACTGTGTTCAATGCTAAATTCAGCTGAGCTGGTTAGAACGAGAGGGTCATGAAGCTGCCCCCCCGCCCAGGCTCCTGGCCGAATCATTCCATTCTCACAGGTTGTACACTCTTAGTTATTCTAAATATCTATAGGCTTATGACTAACGGCTTGGTCTGCTAACTATGGATGTGCAAGGGAAAACCCTACTAACACTTCAGAGTGATGAATCACCAAGGTCAGCCTCACACAGACAGGGCATCAAGAGCTCAGTGAGAAGACCCACCATCACTTCCAGTATACAAATGTGGGTTATGCTGTAGCAAGTCTTTGCCCTTCTTGGTGTACCTTGAACCTGCCAAGACTTAATGCCTCAGGGCCTTTGCACATTCTGTCCCCTCTTCCTGGAACATTCTTCCTCCAATGAAGTGCATAGCTGGCCCCTTACTTCATTCAGGTCTCTCCTCTAATGTCACCTTAATAATGTAGTCTTTGCTGACCACTGGCAATCCCCATGTGCAGCTTTATTTTACTCCAGAGCACTGAAGACTATCTGATACACTATATCTTTCCTTGTTCGCTTTTTGTCCCTTCCCCCACTCCCTGCACTGGACTATAAACTCTCTGAGGGCAGTGGATTTATCTGTTTTGTTCACTGCTGTATTCCCAGAACCTAGAACAGTGCGGTATATAGTTAGAACTCAATAAACATTCACTGAAGGGATAAATTAACACCACTGAAGACCGAAGTCCCCTGTATTTTAACTACATAAAATCAATAATTAGCATTCTTGGCACTATTAGTAACACTCAAGTTCGATTAAAACCCAATAAAAGCCACTTAAAAATGCTTTCTATCAGAAAACAGCACTTTATTAAGACACATTCATCAATGGAAAGCTTCACTTCTCCACACATGTACTTTATCAACTGAAAACACTGTGAAGTCATATATTTCAAAGTTTAAGAATATATATATTTTTAAAATTTATCCTCCTTATTCAGATGTTGTCTCACATAGATATAAGGGAGCTACATTAGAAATGATTTAAAAAGAGTGAGGTGTAGTGATTCCGGTCCTTCCTCTATTTGACCCTGGCCTGTAACAGCCAGCTCTCCACCATCTCCAAGGCAGTGATTGGCAGAAGCCCAGCTGGAAGAATAAAGACCCCAGTGAGTGTCTGGCCACACCTCACTGGTGTCCCACAAGGGTCCTGAAAATACTTGTCTCTAAGGAGTAACACATGTTTAATAACCAACACATATTTCATAGATGTGATTATATATGTCTTTGCATTCTCATACCCAGAATGACAGTCTCAGTCCTGACAGCATCAGTTTTAAAAATCAACACTTGCTCTCATGTCTGCAACTGACAGTTTCATTTCACCCATGAGAGGCTACAGTTGTCATATAAAAAGTATGATTTGAAATTGGATTACTGATGTGAAAAGTCAAACCACCACACTGAGTACACAGCATCCAGTTAGGCAGAAATTGCTATAATTATGTCTCATTTGTGTTAGACTGGTGGGTGTTTGCAGGAAACAATGTTACCACCCACTCAGGTTTCTCTTTATACCAGGAGCCACACAGGTACACACACACACACACACACACATATCACTGAACACAGCATAGTTCTCAAGGATATTTTAGTACTTACCTCCGGCTTGACTGAACTGTGCGTGGTACTTTGTAGGGACTGATTGAAAATAACATTGTTAGCCAGAATTTAGATATAATAAAGATATAAAGCTTTATGAAATTATGTAAGAACTTATGGTGGAGTTTGTAAAGATAAATATTTGGTGTCCAGTTGACATTTTTTTGTCTTAGACCAAGTGCAAATGTCAGTGTGTGGGTGTATGAATGCATTTATGTTTAGGGGAAAAAATACAGAAAATGGTACACAGCATTCAAAAAATCAAGAGAAAACAAAAGTCTAAATCTGAAAGGTTAAGAGAAATTAAATTAAAAAATAGGAATTAGCCATGTATATATGGAGAGTTTAGGAGAGGAATTAAATTTCTGCATAAACTCAGAGAACCCGCACACCATTTTCAAAATGAGTTGGCCTTTCTTTTGCTAGGTATGAGAGACTGAGGAAACTTGGTCAAAACTGACTGAGTCTCAGGTCAGAGCAGAGGGGGCTCTGGGCATCTCTGCAGGAGACAGAACTCCAGGCCTGGAGCCAACCTGAACAGACTCAACAAACGTCGTCCCCACTGGGTCTACCAATTAGCCCAGTGCTGTCATGGGGACCAGAATCCATAGGGCCCCACTAGATGCCTCATCACCTGCTTCCCACCCACCCACTGGACCAGGAGACAGGCACTAGCCTCCACACAGTCCAGCCCTGAGCACTTTGTCTGGCATTTGCTGCCATGTTGGTCTTGATGCTTCTCTGGAACAAAATGCCATGTGTGTGAGGGGCGATACAGCGAAAGCCCTCTTATCTTCTCATTTTTCCTTAACTGAAACAATCAGTTAAAGAGGGAAAGTATTTTTTTAAAGTGCCTGTGCTTCTTTTTACTAGTTTATTTTAATTCCAAACATGAAGATGTACATTGATTTTCCAAACTTCAGTTCTAGAGCTAACACACTTGCTTTTGAGTATAGGTTCACAGGCAACACAGGTTTTTGCAAAACCAATTCATCAATGACCATCTAAAACTTTCAGTTTTTAGTGACTATAAAGTGAAGTGAGAACTTAAGACCCCTGAAGGCTACCAGAATGCATAACCCTTCTTTTTTTTTTTTTTTTTTGCGGTACGCGGACCTCTCACCACTGTGGCCTCTCCCGTTGCGGAGCACAGGCTCCGGACGCGCAGGCTCAGTGGCCATGGCTCACAGGCCCAGCCGCTCTGCGGCATGTGGGATCTTCCCGGACCGGGGCACGAACCCGTGTCCCCTGCATCGGCAGGCAGACTCTCAACCACTGCACCACCAGGGAAGCCCAACCCTTCTATTCTTTAAAAAGTGTTTTCCCCCACAATTTTTTTGCAGTCATCTTGCCTACAGCTAATTTGCCAGTCATTTTCATTTTTAGCTATTTTTCTATGGACAGAATAACTCCCTTTTTAAAACCTCATATATCATTGGTTTATCTGAGATTTTATTAAATTACATAATTATGATGACAAATGACACTGACAGAAATAGTTTTGGCACAAATGCAAAACCAGATTCTGAATGAACCCACACCATACCTGCTAAGGAACCCAGCCAAACGAAGTACTAGGAGGAACCTAGTTCCTCCCCTAGTAACGACCATTCAGCCAGCCAGGTGCCTCCAGCAAGAAGCGTTAAAGGAGCCAGTTAATCCTGCAAGTGAAGTGGATTTTGTGAAAGCACACACCACACACAAACACTTCTCCTGTATAGATGTCCATTCTAAATCATTTATAACTTAGCACAGACCTGCAATCAGGCAGTTAGGTATTATGTAAGAAAACAAGAGAGGCTGGCTCTAAAAGCATAAAAAAAGACAAAGTCTTCAAACATTTTTAAGACTGAACCAAGAGAGACTCATGGCAGATGCACCAGACTTCATTTCACAAGAGAACAGACAGGCATAATCTTCTGTGAGGCCAGGAACAAGAGGAAGGACCAGGTGTCCCAAAGCGCTCTCAAATTTATTCCACGAATCCCAGAATCCCTTTCCCTGCAGAGGGTTGGTGAAATAGCTTTTATTTCACCACTAAAACTGAAATTTAAATTGGAAATCCCCCTGGGAAATATGAATGTGAGGTATTTCAACCCATGTCCAAATCCCCCTGGTATGCACAAAGCTGCTCCCAGAAAACTGTGGGGTGGGTAGACTCAGTACAGACAGGGGGAAGAAGGTCTCTTGAGGAAGGTGATGTCTGAGCACAGTTAAGAGGGGGCTGCTGCAGGAGAGAACATGGGGGCACCACTGAGAACAGGAAGGGAAACAGAAAAGCCAAAGTGAGTGCACTCAACCCAAAACATTCCCCCAACTGGCCAAGAATCATGAGGCTTCAGGCACAAAGGTATAACACTACTTTCTCAGAAAACCTTTCTAAGCAGTAGTTTTCATTTTACGGGTGATCCGTGCTCTTCCTTGTTATTTTTCCTCTCTGTGGATGACTTATACACAACGATTGAGATCTCCATGAGAGTAAAAGGCAGTCTTTGGTGGAGAAAAATCTGCACTGGGAGCGTTTACTAGGCAACAGTGAAAGCTTCAGTCTCCTAATGCCCCCAAATAATCTTATAAGCTCAAGCAGGAGCAGTGGGCAGAGAGTTTGGGTTGCTCCATGGAGCCTTTTTTCTCTCCTTTCTTCGTTGCTGGTACAGCTCTTTTTTTATAAGAAGGACTTTAAGCATTGGAGATTGACTTTACCAGCCAGCGGGCAATGTTTAGGTGTGGGTGTATGACCTAATCATGGCCAATAAGACATGGGGGAAAGTCTGTGGGGCATTTCTGAGAAAGACATTCCCCTCGACAAGTCCCCACCCGTCTCTTACTGCGTTTGGGCATTCATTGCCCTGGGAGAACAAGGACAGTCAGAAGACAGCTATAAGCTTAGCAGACAGGCTAAACTAGACTGGCCTATGAGTGGAAGCACAGAAGCCATGTAAGCGCCTCACGCACTTTACCCCCAAGAGCATATCTGTGACTATCCTAATATTTAGAATTAATCCTAAAACTGCACATCGCAAGGACACGTATAAATGTGAGCAGCACCGTAATGAGGGCCCTGTGTGAGCAAAGGAGAGTGGTCACTAGGAGGAAAACCAAAAACATAAAACGCAATCAATTAACCTGAACAACGTGTACTCACACCAACTCTGCCCCAGCTGCAGTTGAACACAAATAAGCACTGCCCCGCCTGCAAAGAGCCCAGGTCACACCTGGGAGTGTAGGGAGGACACAAAAGAAAATGATTAAAATTGCAGGTAATACACGTGATGGCAGGTTCATATAGAGAGAGGGTTAGAGGATTCTGGAGGAATGTGGAAGGATCCTACCATTACAGCAATGTGTAAAATTTAGGTTAGGAAAAACAAGCTTTATGACGCAAAAACCCTTGAGGGCATCACTTATTATCACCCCATATCAAAAGTCCCCATGTTGAAACAACATATATACACTGTCTAGAAATACTGCAGAGAAAATATATTTTTTGCTTTTCTGCAATTAAAATTTATGGATTAAAACATTTTCTCTGACAATTTAAAATAAATTTTAAAAACTAAATTTAGTGAATACTGGCTAAGTGTGTTAATTTTTAGACTAACTTTTTCCACTCTTTAGAACTTCTAGCCTTGAGATCAAGGTGACATTTTTGTTTCAAATATTGCCAAGAATTTGAGCTACATACTTTTGCTGACAATAGCAGAAATTTTGTGGAGTATGGTGTATGTGATGTGGTTATTTTTCTTGCCTCAGAAAGAAATTTTTTGTGTATAAGCCTGCTTATTCTGTGATCTTTTCTGTTGATAATCTGGTCAAAATATATTTAATGAGTAAGATAAAGGTATGCTGCTATTACATTATGGTTTAAATGCTTTATGCCATATTTAGTTAAAAATGAGGCAAATAAGACATTACATATTACGATTTTAAAAAGAGTAATGTGTTTTCTGTCAATACTTTATATAATGAAACAGATTCTTTTTATATACATTATGTAAACCTATGTGATTTTAAAGTAATGCTGGATTTGGTAAAGGGTTATAGAAAGTACCATAATGCATACTCCTGAACATATATGCAGCTATAATAGGGGGGAAATACTGAAATACCACTTAATTAGTTTTGTCAGTGTTTAATCTTAGTGTCTTTATTGTGAATGAGGAGATAACAGGTAATAAAAAAGACATGTCTGTAAAATGTGTACTAGAATATCACTGCTCAGATTTGGAAGCATTTGTGTTCCATCATGAATAATCGTTTGATGAAGAGGAATGAATTCGCATTTGAATATATTGAAAATCAGACATCAGAAACAGGTCAGCCTCTTGAACACCCCAGAGAAAACTGGTGGAAAAGATTTCTCTGTTTATATAAAGTTCAAGTCCAGAACACAAACGCAGGGCAAGGAGCTTTCAGCTATAAAATCATGAATCTACCAGATAACTCCCTTACTGAAAGGCTGAGCTGGTGCTGGTCTGGGGCTGGTACTTCAGTGACCACAATACACAGTGCCTGCCTCCTTGAAGTTCATAATCTGCTGGAGAGTGACGGGTGACACCCAAATAAACAAGATATAATTTGCCAGATCCTGATAAGTGCTATGGAAAAAAAAAACCTGGGTACAGAGGACAGGGAATTTGCAGGGTAGGGCTGGAGCTGCCATGTTACGTAGATGGTCACGTAATTCCTGATAACTAAGGCTGGGCCTATTCCATGCCAGTGGCCGAGTTAAACCCTAGTGTTTTGCAGATGTCTCCAGCTGTTTTCAGGAAGACTCACTCACCACCTGGACATTACGACGCCCCGTTGGCTTGCTAGCCAGCAGGATGACCTGCTCCTTTGCGTGAGGATACTGAGGGGGCTGGAGCCAGGCGGGCGTCGCCTTGGGGTGGAGTCAAAGACCCTCTCTTCTGGGCCTAACCCTCCCACAGTCCAGAGGAACCATTCGGGAAAGAGACGCAGCGGCAAATTCCAGATCTGGAGGCACCCTCCTCAAACTGGCACTAAGTATGATTACTTTTAGAGAAAATGCTTAAAGGTTTAAGTTTTTTGCTTCTTCCTTTTCTTCTTCTCATATTTTCATCTTCTTGGAGTCTAGTGTTGTTTCTTTGTTTCATTTTGTTTTATTCTTATGTAAAAATATTGAAATCTATATCATATGAACCTGTATAAAGTAAATAAATAAATCTTCCGAAAAAAGAAAAAGATATAATTAAGTAAAATAAGCATAAGTCTGCCACACGCTAGAATAAAACCATTTGTGTACTGAGGGGAAAAGTTGGCCTTCAGGCTTTTACAACACTTTCTTAAGATGTGATTTTATAAGAACAGACAATTCTAACCCTAGTGTTTGACTACCAAAACATAAATGTAATTTGTGTAGGAAGCTCCTGCTTCGGGCATATTAGTCCCATTATGCCTTAGGATATTTAACTAACAAAAGAAGGGAAAAGAAGTTTAAGTAGGTCAAATAAACATAGCAGCCCACTTTCTGGTGCTACACGATTATTGTGATTATTGTGTGTGTGTTTGCTTTCCTGTTATAAACCTCATGTTTTCCACTTGGTCTTGCAAACGTGTATTCTGGGCTGCAGGCGACCCCTTCTTGCAGTAATGTGCCCTGAGGTTGCTTGAATGTAACCCAGTTTCCAAACTGGTCTAGCTGCTGGCAGGTGATAATATCACCAACTACACTGTGGTCGTATTTTCATTCACTGACTTTTTCTCTTACACTCTCACTCACAATGGTTGCATTAAAATTGATTATAAATGGCAAAATCATTCACATCCAGAAAAGGTCTACACAAGACTAAATATGTGTATGACCAACAATTTTTTAAAAACTAACATATCTGAGAATATTTAGGTAACTATTTAAACACTTCACTTGTGATAACCTTTTATAAACAAAGAGTGAGGTCCTTCTGGAAACTGGATATTCCCTTCAATATTAATTTGGAAAGCAGGCATATTAACTGGGATCTTACAGGCTCAGAATTTTAATGCCAAGTCCTTATAAAACAGATGCAGCTTAAATCCACTTGCGAGCAAAAAAAAAAAAAAAAAAAAAAAAAAAAACAGTTTGGAACATCAAGAAGTACTTTCCTCCAGTGAAGAGACTAAAAGAACAGTGAAGCGTGAGAAGGAGGGGTTTTAAGGAGAAATGTTATTTTGGCTCAGAGTTCACATTTGCCCTTTTCTCACTGATACCAAATCTGTGTCCTCTTTTCAAAGGACACAACTGACCCTCTGGCACTTGGCACATTTAACACATCCCCTGTTCCTTTCCCTCCTTCCTTGAAGTTTTTGATATGATTTTCCGGCATCCCATCTTATTCTTTTCTGCATTTCATCCTTTCTCTTAGTTCCTTGGCCCTCCCTGGATAATATAATTCACGAACATACGACCTGTGCAGGTGTTATTTGAGATGATGTGACCACAGCCCCCAATCTCTCCTCTCCACCTCTGCACTCCCTCTGAGCCACACGTTTCTGGCTGCCTACAAAAACACTGTGTTATGCAACAAAAGGATATTAAAAATTGTCCAAACTTCTATTTCACTTTAAGAAACAAGCTGTATAATAACAATAATAATAATACTTTGGCTGAATGGGATTAAGAACTACAAATACTGTTAACATTTTTCCTATGTATACATCATAAAACACATGAAAATATTTTTGGGCTCACAAATGGATATGCAGTATGTTCTCTGAAAAGGCTCTTTAGAAGTTTGAATGAATAAATAAGAAAACATCAGAGTGAAATTAAAAATGAAATGCTTAATGCAAAATGGTCCCCCAGAAGCGTATTATATTCTTAAAAGGTACCACAAAGATATACTAAGTCTACTTATGACATCTTAAAATATTTTGACTAGTTTATCCTACTAGGTAGAATAAACTAATTTTATGAGCCTGGTTCATTGTCATTCAATACACTGAAAAGCATGTTGGATATAAAGTAGCACAGTCTTATCAGAAAAACAAATACCGTATGCTAACACATATATATGGAATCTAAAAAAAAGAAAATGGTTCTGATGAACCTAGGGGCAGGACAGGAAAAAAGACGCAGACGTAGAGAATGGACCTGAGGACATGGGGAGGGGGAAGGGTAAGCTGAGATGAAGTGACAGAGTGGCATGGACATATATACACTACCCAATGGAAAATAGATAGCTAGTAGGAAGCAGCCACATAGCACAGGGAGATCAGCTCAGTGCTTTGTGACCACCTAGAGGGGTGGGATAGGGAGGGTGGGAGGGAGACACAAGAGGGAGGAGATATGGGGATATATGTATAGCTGATTCAGTTTGTTATACAGCAGAAACTAACAACATTGTAAAGCAATTATACTCCAGTAAAGATATTAAAAATAAAATAAAAATTAAATTAAGTTAAAAAATAGCACAGTCTTTTTAAAAGGGTAAGTTCCATGAGTACTTTGTAAAAATCACCCATTCATTTAATATATTTACTGAGCATTTAATAAGGACAGAAACATCTTTAAACACCAAAGAAACTGGCTTCAAATCGTGGATTTAGGAAATTGCCAGGCACAGGAAGGGAATTTCAAGTGGGTGATGTTTTGATAACCCCTCCAGTGGGTCACCTACCTCAACCCCTAATGCAGCCACTTATTCGTTTATAACCAAAAATTGAGGTCCTACGCGATGTCAGGCACAGGGGCATGTGGTGAAAGTGCAGTGGGAGATTTGTTCATGGAAGGACTTATGGTCACAACAGCAGGGCTCAGAGGCAGAGGACAGAGTGGTGGGGAGCTGGGGGACACCACGGGGGTGCTGTTAGGGACACTGAGCCCCCCAGAGTGCTGAGGGTGTGGGCAGAGCCAGAGCTGCCAGGTTGGAGGTACATCCTGTTCTAAGGCCCTGAGGCTAGAGAAAGTCAGAAGCATTTAAAAAGCATCAGAGAAACTTTTTGTATGCTGTTTTTAGGAACTGTAACAAATCATTTGATGTGACAAGAATGACACTATTTAACAAACGTCAATAGGAATAGGTCACCTGGGGATGCTAACGTGTAGAAAGACAGTACAAACCATAAACAAAATTTCCTTTATACTCATTTGGGGTTTTCTTTGGAAATTTTCCTTCTTTACCCCTGCTGCTTCCTTTCTTCCTTCTCCCTCCCTCCCTTTCTCTTTCTTTCCTTCTTTCTTTTTCTTTCTTTCTTTCTTTCTGTCTGTCTGTCTCTCTGTCTGTCTGTTGGGGAGAAACAATATTCAATTGTTAACTAATGGTAAACATATCATATACATCATACACTGTATAAAGAGAAACTTTGGATTAGGAACAACAATAATGACTCTTTCACTTCGAAATATCCAGATCAAAAGTAACACAGAGCCAGCACAAAGGCATGTAATAGTGATTATTACAACACAAACAACCTTTTTGTTATTAAAATAAAAGGGGGACTCAAAACCTTTACTAGGTTATCTCCCTCACAATATTACACCAAAACCAATTTCTTTTTAAGCTTAGTTCGAAGATGACATTTATTTAATTAAAAACAAATGGTAATATGTGAAATACTGGAGTGGAATGAATTTTTGTCCTATCGATGATTGCATTTCAGTGTATGAAAGGTTGACCTTTTTCATAGATTTAATGCAATAACTATCTAATTTACTTAAATTTCCTTAGAAACAATTGTTCTGTTTATGTTTACATCATTCTGATCTTAAAAGTGAATTTCAGTAATGTTTAAATGAGCATGTTTTCATTATAGCTTTTTTTAAGAAAAAAATGAAAGTTTTTCAACAAATTTATTTGAATTCTTGCCTATAACTTTAAGGATTTCCTGCCAATTCTTGGGGTATTGTTTCGTGTGACACTTGTTTTGCTCTTTGGATTAATAATTCCATTCTAGATCTACGAAATGATGCATATTAAAATCATAAACTTCATATGGTAGATAACCTAATATTAATAGTGTATTCTCTTAATTTTAGGTCTTTAGAACATTGTCATTAAATTGAACGTGGAGTGGTTACATCTACTTTAAATTCGTCTAGTTTCCTAAATGCTAATACAAGTATTTAAGAACAATTTACATAAATTGCACATAAATTCTTGAAATAAAATGTAACTTGTTCCAGGAACTCAATGCTAAAAGCAAACTGCTTCTTGTTGCGTGTCAGGGAGGTTCAGGGAAACAACATCATTTCTATTTTGAGAAAAAACGGGTAATGAAGACTATTAGAGAGATGCTCCCCTTCACTGATTAATGATGTCAGTGCTGGGACAAAAATAATATGATATTGGGCTCTGGTTACCTACTCACTGCCCCGACAATTTTTTTTTTTTTTACTTGGGACACAGGTAAGTTGCCTCAGTATTTGGAATCCTTCTATGGTTATCTGAAACTCCATTTAGTTTTCAAATCTTTGAAACACACAAACAGCAGGTATTCTCTTTACCAACCACCCCCGAGTAACCGTACTTTTCCTTCTTTGCAAAGAAGAATAAATCATGAATCAGTCCCTTTGGGATCTCCCACTGTAAGAAAAAAAGGCAGTGCTGATGTGGTAAAGCGGATAACGGGAAAAACAGTGCTGTTTTTTTTTTAACAGTGTGGGCTTTTCAAACAAGTGCAAATAACTGCAAACTTTATTAGATTAATCCTCTTAATATCCTTATGAAAAAGTATCATTAAATATCTTGAGTTCCCAATATGCAGTAGAACTAGGGAGTAAAATCACACAGCATAAAATAACATTCCCAGATGGGCCATAAAATGTTAACTTCTTTAGAGAAACGATGTCATATGAATCTAAAATATGAAAATAAAATTTCCAAGTAGGAGCCTGTCTTGATTGTGTAATCTAAAAGAAGAGCGATAATTCCAAACTCGTAAGAGCAAAACCAAGTCACAGTGCTCATTTTGAAAAATACACCTCTAATCATCAAGTTTTATTCAGCACTGAGTGTATGCGCATCAGTGTGCCCCCAGAAATAAGATATATTATGGACATACATGCCTGACATTTTACAGTTAATCTGTAAATACTTTCATCGGCACCGTTTGATTTGATAATGCGAGACTGGTCTAAGGTAGCAGTTTACAGTTTGGGGTCTGGACCCAGGATATTTAAGATCAAATCCCCCTTGGATACATATGAGCCATGGGAGGTTGTGTACGTTCTCTGTTACCTCATCTGTAGGACGGGGATGGTTCCCATGTCCACCTCATGGGATTACTGAGCGGATTAAAAGTATCAGTAATCAGCACGGTGCCCGGCATGGAGCAAGTGCTCCATGAATGTGGACTCGTTGTTGTTGTTCATTTGTTAAGACTCTAGGACAGGCTTTTCTGTACACAAGGCTGACTCTGACCTACAGAAATTCCTTGAGGCAGTGCAGACAACACTAACACACGTGAAGCAGAAGTAAGGACCCAAACTTGGCATAGTTAGCAGTTTGCAACACCTGTGTCTTGTGCTGATCACTGTGGCTGGAGATGCTTGGAGAGGAGAAAACAAAGGATGGAAGAGCGATAGGCTTCACAAAATGAGCAACGCTTCAGTCATACGTGTGGTCTGTACACACAGTGGGGAGAAGACGGCAGATTCGTGGCAAGGAAGTACAACATGATGGGAGAACAGAACAAATGAGAATGGTGCATCCAGGGGCTGGAGGAGAGAGGGGCCATGAAGCAGACCTTGAGAGAAACAAGTGGAAGATTTTTATTCCATGTGGTCAAAGATGTTCAAAGACGGCTGTTTTGCAGTTGTGTGCACAGGGGAGCAAAACGCTTACAGTGACTTTTGGAAATGCAGTGACTCTTTATCTACACACAAGAGGCAGGCTCTAAGATAGTTCATGAACTCAAACTTGTGTCTAGTCAAAATCAGCCTGGAATCGACAGCAAGACAGTGAAATACAACATGATCAATGAGGAGCATGGGAGCTCTGCATTTTCCTTCTCAGGCTCACTAGGGCGTATGCTCAGAGTAAAATGTTCGTGTTATTTAAATCTTTAAAATAAATGCACTATTCATTCTCTCTCTCTTTTCCTCTCCATCTCTCTCGAACTTAAATATACATATAAATGTCAAGAGTCCACTTTATTTGTCTGGCAGCAGGAATTAAGGAAAGAGTAGACGTGAGCAGGCCTAGTGTCCACAGGACTGTGGGTGGCGAGGGCCAGAGCCAGCAGCGCCCTTGGGAGAGGAGGGGGAGGGGAGCTGAGCTAGATCAGCCGACAACCTTGTACCCTAAACACGGAGAAAGGGGTAAGTAACAAAGATCTTTAAAAAGAATAAAGAAGGCTTTCTCCAAGAGCATAAGTGCTGATACTATCGGCAGACACAGGAAATTCGGAGAAGAGAACATATTTGTCAAAGGTGAGGCCTAGACGTTCAGTCTGGGAGAAGCCAAGTCTGACTTTACTATGAGACCCTTAAGCAGATGTTTTCTGGAAGCAGTTATGGGACATGTGGCTAAGACTCCACAGAGAGGATGGGATTCAGACATGTCTTTCATAGCCATTGAGACAAAAGCTTTGTTTAAACTTCCCTGATGCTGATTGTTAAGTCTCCAGCAATCAGATGGGTCAGCGAATCAAAGTTTATATCTCAAAATTAAAATGTTTGTCTTTATACAAAGAAAAGTTTTCCGCTCCAGTTCCACGTCAATCACATAATCAATTCTCCTCCCAAACCCTGTTAGTTTGGACAAAATGGAAACTGGTAAGAAAGCACAGATGACTTAGTATTACTCATGTGTAGGATTGGTAAAATATCTTACGGGAATCATGTTGATGGTGAGTCAACAGCACTGACTTTTTCCTATGAGGAAAAATCAAGTAGGGTAAGAAATATGGATTTTCACCTGCCTTGTGTTATTTTATTGGCCACTATACCATTTCAATGAAAACGGAAAAATCAGGACCATTTTCTCTCTTTACCATTATATGAAGAATGGCTGAATCTTCAGCTCATCACAGTGTTGAGTACAGATTTCTAATTAAGATGTCCAGATTCACACTGAAATTAGGGAGCACATTCTAGCACCATTAGAAATATCCACAAAGCTACAGAGAGAGTCAGGCTTAAAGCTGGCAAGAGTGCGTCATGAAGGCAACACACCATATGCTCTGAAGACTAAATTTCCACAACTAAAATTCCACAAAAATATTTTATTTTATCAGGATTTTGGCTATCTATGCATCAAAGAATTCAATGTATATTTTTCTTTTTTTTGCGGTACGCGGGCCTCTCACTGTTGTGGCCTCTCCCGTTGCGAAGCACAGGCTCCGGACGCGCAGGCTCAGCGGCCATGGCTCACGGGCCCAGCCACTCTGCGGCATGTGGGATCTTCCCGGACTGGGGCACGAACCCGTGTCCCCTGCATCAGCAGGTGGACTCTCAACCACTGCGCCACCAGGGAAGCCCTATCCAACTTAATTGTAATCAAATAATTGACTCAACAGGGTTCTAAATAACCCCTGGGTAAAATACTGAAAAAATGCACTTAAATAGGATAAACACAAAGTCAAGTCTCAGGGTGTGTAGAACCAAGGCTACAGATCTTACCTAAAATGAATTAAAGTAAGCTCCAAAGTACAGCGAGGTATTTATCTAAGGCAGCAGCGTGAAATCTGTAATGTCCCTCAGAGCAACCCTAGAAATGGTTTGAAGATTAGACAGAGATTCTGCTTCTTACTCATTTATGAATTCAGTGTCAGGTTTCCGAGGGTTTGTTTTTTTGTCTTTGTTTTATCCAACATACTGGAAAGCGCTCCTGCTTCTATTCCTTATGCTTCTTTCTTTAGCATCATTCTATTCACCCCTCTCTCTCAAGCTCATGAAAACTGATGTGAAGGATATGCCTCAACACCCATTAAATGATGTCAATGTAAATATCTGTCTATTTAAAAGTACATGTTGGTGCTCCTTCAGTAATGCAGGCACTGAAATGACAAAGAAGGTTAGCAGGTAGCCCGCAGAAGGATGACTTGCAAATTCACGAAGCATTCGATATTTTTGTCAAATATATTTCAACAAAAATAAAGTGCATATTCAATAGAATATCTGTTGAGAGAATGAATAGATGTCCAGGTGAATAAACTTACTGGAAATTCTAAGCTGCCAGTTTCCTCTAGGGAAAATGGAAGTAACAACAGCACCCTCCCTACCTCATGGCAAATTTTCTGTGATGCCAAGGAGGTGCAGGCATGAAAACTTTTTGTAAAATCTCAGGTATGATCTAGTTACTCCATGAACATTTTAGGGATCATAATTGGCAGTAATAATCAGCTTTTAAAACTCTCTTAGGATTTTTATTTCATCAGATTGAATAGTTCAAAATTTTATAAAATTCTAGTTTTATGATCCTTTGTTTGTATCTAGTATATTTTTCTCAAGACATAGTAAGGTACTGATTTTTTTTTAAAGCAAAAACTGACTCACTCACATTTTCCTAAAATTGTATCAGGTGCTTTACTTAAAAGGAATGTGTTTCAATCAGGCCAGGCCCAGGTCAAGCGCTGAAGGCCGTGAAAATAGCGCAGGCAACCTGTTGTCCTCTATATGCCCTCTTTTTAGTTTATTCTCATTTCTTAGCGAACCATGGCCCTTCCTGTCAGGAACAATAACCTGCTCATAAATGAACTGAAATTAATGCAGTGACGACAGTAAGCATTATTATTATTATTACTTTTTTTTTTTTTTTTTTTGCATTTCAACCTAAAAGATGGGGCTTGGGAAGATAAATAGCTTTACACAGAGGACTAGGTTTTAAACCATGGTTTCAACAAAGTAAGAGCAGTAGAGAAGAGACCATTTGCTGCATCAGCCTTTGTCCAAACCTGACCATATACACACCATTGTCTAACAATGTTGGATTGTATCTCCTGCACCTCAGAAGATGAAGCTTGCCATTTTAAATGGGGTGCTGTGACACATTGCTAGTTTGTACAGGATGCTGTATCAAACTTGGGCATTCACAAAGCATTCCGACTATTATTTTCTGGTGTTTTTGAAATCGTAAAGTTTTGTTTTATATATATTCAGCGAAGTTTTCAGCTTGTATAAATGATTTCATCCTTTTCTTATGGTACCAATCACAGCAGAAAGTTTATGATGATACATTTTTAGTTTCATTGTATTTTCAATGAGAATGAAACTATAATAATTCAACAACAAAAACACAATTGGTTAAATAAAACCTGAAGAAAAAAAAAAGAAAGAAAACTTTTTCATTACTTTCTAAGCATATTATTCCAAAAGGGTTGAGGTAGCTTTAGAGGCTTTTCAAAGATCTTTTTTTTTTCAAATCTTGTCATCTAGAATAAAATTTTTCTAAGGACAAGGTTTCTTACAATGTTTGTAGAAATTGGCAGAAAAGAGCCTGATGTGTTCATAAGATTTTCATAACGTTCGTAAGATTTTAAAAATCCAAACTTTATATATAAACCAAAGGATTCCAAACCATAACTCAAGAAACAGACGGAGAATCTTAAGGTCTTCCCAATAGCTCTTGGACCCAAGGACTGACCAATAATTATCTTCCCCATTTTAAATGTCATGTGTGTCAACACTTAGAATATGCTCCTACATCTGGTTACCACATCTCACAAGGAATAAGAAAACTTCAGTTTGGGAGACCAATGTTAAATACTCAGGAAATTCGCAAGACAATTGCTAAATACAGTCATTATAAGTGATTAAATTATGTAAACAAAATTAAAACAATTATATTAAAAATAGAGGTAGTAACTACTCAGATCACATAAATTCCTAATTATTTTACTGTATTTGGCATTTCTCTGCACTCATGAGGTATCTGTCTGGTGGAAATATTAAACAAGAGAGGACTACTGCACATCTCTTCCCAATGCCATGTCCAGTGACACTATGTGGATAGCCAGGAATTGGTCAACTTGGAAAAGTTTAGACCAAGTAGATTAGAAAATGCTATAAATTGAGCTGTTCCCCCCAGAGAACTGGTTGTGAACCATTTATCAGCACACCACTGAGCTGATCTAGAGAAAGAGATCTAGAGAAAGCTCCCACTCCATTTCCATAATCAACACCGCCTTTTCTGTGGCGGTGCTCATATGTGCATGTCAGCATTCTTCTAAACTGGAGGGCATTTCAACATGGTGTCAAGGGTTATTTTAAGTTGAAAGAAAAATAAAATATTTTTAAAGCACTTTTTTGAATATCGTTTTTGTGCCTTGTCTTTCTTCTACTGAAAACATTTTCATACTTTAATACCTATAATTATTTTATGAGGTTGTCATCCTTTTTCCTCATGTGGAAACTGAGACAAAGAAGTTTAATAATTTACCAAGGCCCTACAACTAGTAAATTAGATTCACACCCAGGACTTCAGACTTCCAATTTATTTTTTTTTCAAATAAATTATATCTGCTGTGCTTAGCTTGATATCAAAATATTTTGCCCCAAATTTTAAGATGTAAAGGATATTCATTAATTTTAAACTAGCAGTTTGCTTATTTTTATTTGATGCTATTTACTGACTTAAAATGTGACAGTATTAGGATACTACGTTTTAGAAAATTAAGAAAAATGTAGTTTTGGTTTCACATAAACAAAAACCATGACCTAATCTCATGTGAACACATTCAAATTAATAGGTTAAAGCCACATGTATAAAGTTTATTCTATTTAAATTTAATGATGGCTTATTATAAATATGGAAATAAGCAACTTTATATATTTTTCTTCTGAATGACTCTCTAATACTTAACATTCTTATTTAGATGTAGATTTTGGAATTTTTCCTTTCTTGCCAAATGATGTGCATATATTCTAGCTTCTTTACATGCCATCTGAAATCAAAACTGCACTATCCTATTCCTTTATTTTGATCTCTTTTGAACCCAGTTTCAGATAATGACATATAAGGTAAATATAGTCAGAACATTACTGCAGCTGGGCAGACTCACCCTCATTCTGAATGACACAGATCATATTCCAAACTGGCTCTAGGATTCCCATCAAAGCATTTATTATATTCACCCTTGCTACATATTTTATGCAGTCCCATATTCTTTATTTGGATTCATAGCAATGTGGAGAAGAACTTGGCCAAATTTTACCCTTAAACTATCTTTGGATAAAGTGCAGTAAGCAAGGTCATTTTGGAACCAACAATTCTAGATTTGGACAAACTTCACTTGAAAAGATCAACATCGTGGGAATGTAAATTGGTGCAGCTGCAACAGAAAAAAACAGTATGGAGGTTCCTCAGAAATATAAAAATAGAGCCACATGATCCAGCAATCCCAATTCTGGGTTCATATCCAAAGGAAATAAAATCGCTATCTTGAATAAATCTGCACTCTCATGTTCACTGCAGCATTATTCACAAGAACCAAGACATGGAAATGAATGGATAAAGAAAATGTGAGGATGTAATGTGCAGCATGGTGACTGTAGTTAATAACGCTGTATTGTATATTTGAAAGTTGCTAAGAGAGTAGATCTTTAAAGTTCTCATCACAAAAATAGTGGTAATTTTGTGAGGTGATGGAGGTGTTAACTAACATTATTGTGGGAATCATTTTGCAATACACGCTTGCATCAAATCATCACCTCGCACACTTTAAACTTATACAACATTATGTGTCAACTACATCTCAATAAATCTGGGAAAAAGAGAAGGATCAACATAATTCAAGCCTGCTTTTTGAAGTAAAAACAAGAGACCTATTCATTATAAATTAATTTACTAGGTTCATTATAGAAACTATGTGGGTGGATTTTGGAAGCCAGTATTTTGATGACATTTTTTACAGGGACATTTAAGTTGACTGATAAAATCTGATTCCAAGCTTGCTAAGTGAAGCCATTATTCTTATTTTCTACCTAAAAGAGTGGCTACAAAATAAAGTTGTCTCAGGGCTAGTTTCACTCACTATGTTGAATTTAATGACTCAGCAGTCTAATTGTCCTTTCCACAGTAGAAATCCCTTAAAACTGTTCTACACATCATTACATTATCATTTGATGCTAAGCTTGGGCTTGTTTCTATAAAATCAGGGTGTGGCTCATCCATCTGAGTTCTGGGTTTCATGGATAATGACAGTGGCTTGGAATACTCTCTGGAAAGGCACTAGTAGAAGATCTGTCTTTCACAGGTAGCAGTGTGACCTCAGGGAAGGGCCTCAAAGTCCTTAAACTTGGTTTTACTTTTGCAAAATGGGAGGTGAGACCACATAAATTACTAGATCAGCTTCTGGCCTGGTTCCTTCTATTTGGTGGTCTAGCGAGGAATTTCTAAAGGAAGTGTCTTTTCCATATCCTTGTATAAATTTATTCAAATGTATGAAGAGGAGTGTAATTGTTGAAATGTGGGTGAGGGGATAAAGAATTATAATGAAGCATATTACAATATAAAATATCCATTATGAATCTAATAAAATACAGGATCCCATTCATATTTAAAGCTATGACTACAAATGTGACCTAATCATGCTTCTCTCCTTGAAGTGTGCAGTGTTGAGGACCTTACATCCTGGTGTGCCCGGGAACTGTCCCAATTTAGACCCCCTGTTGTTGTGTCTAGCTTAGCATTTATACCAGACCAAAAAGAGTCCCAGTTTGGACAATCAAGTATATGGTTACCCTGTATATGGCAGATGAAGAAACTGTCACCAGCTGTCACCTGTTCATAGACTGGATAAGACTGGAGAGAGCAAATGTCTATTTCTCTACTATCACAGGGTAGCCATATCTAAAGGGAAATCAATTCTGTTTCTAATTTAAGTCTATGAAGCTTAATTTACCTTTCAAATAAATTATGAAAGTAGGGACATTATTGAGAAAGCTATAAAAATTGAGGCTTATTTATAATAGGCAATTGTTTCCATTTTTATTTTCTTGCAGATATTCTCTGTGTAAACGCTATTTTTCTTCTGGCTTAAACAGACTGGTTTCTTAGGAAACACTTTGAGGAGTTCAGCCAGTACCCAGAATTGTTTACCTGCTAGTTTGCTGTGAAAGCCACATGCTGGGCTGGTGGCACCTTCAGCCCTGCCACTCTAATTAATGGCTGATGGCCTTTGGAAACAAACAGCTATTTGGAAAACAGCAGGGCCCTGAGTTACGGTAAAGTCCAACCTGTAAAAACACTTGACCTCTGCTTCACTTAAGACTCTCCCAGAGAGGAAGAGATGGCGTGGTTTTGGAAGTCCACCTTGGTCCTCCATCCGCCAGGACTGGGGTCTCCATTACCATGGTGATGAGAGATTACTGCACCTTGGAGTCAGTTTCATTCCCCACCTTCTACTAATCCCTGTTCCTCCTTTTCTGTTTGTTCTCCTTGCTTATCTAAACTTTAAAACTTCTGCCTTTTATATCTCAAAACTTTTAGTATAACCCAAATGGATTTCCTTGCTCACTGAATCTGCTTCTTGCTGTTTATAAAGATGTTCAGTGTGCTGGAACCACTGAACATTGAATCCGTTGAACTGTTTTGAAGTATTTACAGCACCTTTATATTGAGATATAATAAAACGACATGAAAATGCCAGGCATAAATTGAGCACAATAAATACTTGTTATATGAATAAGTCGGTGAACACAATAGTACATTTTTATCCAAAATCACAAATATTGTCTCTTTTATTTTGAAATGGAATATAACAGAAATGTAAAGCACTAATTTTAAATGTGGTAAGCCTTAAAATTCATTTAAAAAAATGCCATTAGAAAGATTGATCATCCAGTGATATTTATAAAAAAGGGATAATGTATTGTAGAGAGGTATTTGGCATTCAGATATCAGACCTGGGATCTACTACAGGAACCTGAGTACGTTACCAGCCTTAGTTCTTTAATGTAAAATGGGCATAGTAATCCCTGCTTAGAAGGACTGTAAAAATTACTCTTTGTAATATGTGTAAAACTTTCTTACAATGCATGTGACTAATAAATATTAGCACCTATTTATAATTATTATATGCAAAATGAAATATTGGTTAAAAAAAACTGCTTGAGAAAAATTAATTCTAGATTTCCCAGTGAACCGAAAACTAGTGTATACTCCTGCAAGATTTCTCTAGGCCACTCAGAATTTCTCTTTCCTCTTCAATCTAATAAAAAAAATTACATTTTAAAAGTTCTGGGTGAAACTGTAGCATGATGCAAATTCTGACATGCTGTAAAGAATGAAGATTACTATAAGGCTACAGTCATCAAGCCACTGTGATACTGCTAAAATAGACAAATAGAGGAATAGAACAGAATAGAAAGCCTAGAAATAGACCCAAACAAATATTACAGTCAACTGATCTTTGTTTGACAAAGAAGCAAAGGCAATACAATGGAGAAAGACTGACTTTTCCACAGAGGGTGCTGGAATAAATGGACACCCACATGCAAAATAATTAATCTAAACAGATTTCACATTCTTCACAAAATTTACTTAAAATGGACCATAGACCTCACTGTAAAGTGCAAAACTATACAACTCTTAGAAGGTAACAGGAAACAATCTAAATGACCTTGAGTTTGGCAATGAATTTTTAAATACAGCAGCAAAAGAATAATATGTAAAAAACTGAGAAGTTGGACTTCATTAAAATTAAAAAGTTCTGCTCTGTGACATGTCAAGAGCATAAGCAACGGAGCCACATATGGGAAGAAAATATTTGCAAATGGCACATCTGATAAAGAACTATTATCAAAACATACAAAGAACTCTTAAAACTCAACTATAACAAAAAACTCAAGTAAAATGGGTGAAAGACCTAGACAGACACCTCACCAAAGAAAATATACAGAGGACAAACAGGCATATGGAAAGATGCTCCACATCATAAGTCATCGGGGGAATGCAAATTAAACAAGATACCACTATACACCTATTAAAATGGTAAAAATCCGAAACACGGACAACACCAAATGCTGGCGAGGGTGTGGAGCAACGGGAACTCTCATCACTGCTGGTGGGAATGCAAAATGCTGCAGCCACTCTGGGAGACAGTTTGGTGGTTTCTTAAAAAAACTAAACATACTTTTATCATATGACCCAGCAGTCATGATCCTTGGTGTTTACCCAAAGGAGCTGAAAGCTTATGTCCACACAAAAACCTGCACATGGATGTTTATAGCAGCTTTATTCATAATTATGAAAACTTAAAAGTAATGAGGATGCTATCAAATGTCAACAGTAGGTACTGACCCACACTATACAGAATATTTTACATTGTGGGGCTGTGGCTAAATGGAGTTCTTGCATTAGGAAACAAAATGATAATAAACTTAGAACACAAATCTCAAATTTGCTAGCTTTGGACAAAATACTGGAAAGCACTTTGCACTGCATGTGGGTAAATCATTAAAATTGTGTTGAGGGGTTTTCCACTAGGGGGGCAGCCCAGTGGCTGTCTAAGTCAGCCAGGGGACATGTTCCAAATAGGTTTTTTGTAATCAAACACCTGTAAGTTAACTACCATTTGCAACATTCAATATTAACTAGACTTGATTTAAGGTTATCCCATGATAACATCACTGCCACTCTCAAAATATTACTTTATTTGGTTTTGTTAAGAGATGATCACTTGGTTTAAAGTAGGTATGAGGCAGTTATAGTGATTTAAAAAAAGACTAAAGAGAGTATGTAACTTGAACACTGTCAGAAGGAATTTGAATCTATAACTTATGTGGCTTCAAGATCAAGCACTTTCCATTGTGGAAACACACTCTGAGGTTATCTTCAATTCATTGTTCTTTCATTTCTCTGGGATAGTTGTCTTCACTAAGTTTATGAGATGGGATGCCTGGGTTCCAATCTCATTATTAGCAGAGGCGTAACTTACAATTTTCATCAGACCTCAAATCAACTTTGCAATTCATTATGCTACTCGCTGAGAGAGGTATGATGAGTAATCACTACATATGGTGGCTCCCATTTTAGCTATTTATTATCTGAACATTGTACTAAATTGTTTCTCCTTACTTGAAATGTTTACACCCTTTACATTTCAGTGCCCAGGGGCAAAATTCCGCACAGCCTGCCTCTGAGACTTCACCAACATCACCGTGATTTTACATCCTCACTCACCTCTAAGCACAGGCTCCCACATCCCCAAAGGGAGAGATTCAGATCAAATGCTCTTTATGGAGCTTGTCAGCTCAAATATACCTAATTTGACCCAGAGCTGCCCGACATTTACACTCGAATAAAGATTCCTTAGAATGAACTTTCTCGAGGAAAACATGGGGAGTCTGACTGATGTCCATATGCCTTCTACCGTCAGATACTCTGATCCCTGTGGAGCCAAATATGTATCGCAAAAATAATGCAGCTAAATATTAGTATCTTTTCTTTGGAAAAATTTGAATATTCTGATGGTGCTGTGGTCTTTATATCTTAAACTATGTGCTCTTGTTTTCCATGTGATTAACTTGAATATACCTTCTTTACCAATAAAACTATAATAAATGTTAATATTGATAAACTCTAAAGAAGGTTTACAATATTAAAATTCTCGATGATCAAATACCCATTTATTGTATATGTAAACTATGATAGGTAGATAAATAGATGACATATCAATAGGTAGATGACCTATAGACAGATGATAGATGACATAGAGATACATGATAGTAGATAGCAGACAGATAAATGAGATATATATAGATAATAGATATTGATAGATACAGTAACCCACTCTGTGCCAGGTACCATGCTATGATGAGTAAAACTGGGCAGGCAGTCAAGAAATCAATACTACTTAACAAATGTTTATTATGTGACAGGCATATTACGTTCTGGGTATACAGCCAAGTACAAGGTAAGGCCTCTTATCAAAGAGCTTATATTCTAGGAGAAAAAGAAAAACAGTTAAGTAAATGTTTTCAAATTATTGACAGAAGATATATAAATGATAAGACGAGGATAATGTGGAACATTATTTTTCTTAAGATTATGAAGTGAGCTAACTCAGCGAGGGTGTTTAGGGAAGGGACTTTTGAGGACTTGACATTGTAATTATCAGCTGAATGCCGAGAAGAAGGCAGCTTCACGAAGTTTCATTCATTCATTTATTCGCTCAACATATATACTGAGTAACCAGTGAGTCCCCAGCACAGTTTACGTGAACATAACATTAAAGCCTCCATCCTCATTCTCATTTTTGTGAAAGAAACAATAAATGAAATAATATATATATATATACATAATAACTATAAACATAGTTATTAAATAATGAAAAGAGATAAAGAGAAAAATAAAACAGGAAGGGGATCAGAAAGTGTATGTGTGTGCGCGCTTGTGTGTACATGCATGTATGCAGCTGCATGTGTGTGTTGGTATGCATGCATGGATGCGCATGTGTGTGCTTGTATGCATGCACATGTGTGCACGTGTGCTTATATGTGTACGCATGAGTGTGTGTGCATGCATGTCTGTGTATGCATGCAAGCGCGTGTGTGTGTGTGTGTGTGTGTGTGTGTGTGTGCCTGCATGTGTATGTGGTTGTTGCTGAAGTGTAGGGTAATGATACTGCAGAAGCAGAGAGGGACCGGATCACAGAGAGCCTTTAGGACATTGTCAAAAAGTAGACTTACAGGTGCAACAAACCTTTGAAGGCTTTAAAACATGGGCAAAAGCCTAACGCAATGAAAATTGTAGTGCTGTAATGCAGAATCTGCAAATTAATGTCCTTTACCAAAAACACTTGATGCCCAATAAGAAATGCTGAGTTAACCAAAAAAAGAGGAATCACTCAAATTGTCTCATATGCTAAGCTACATTTTAACAAAATACACTCCAATTAATCCTCTTACTAAAGTGAATATTAATATAAAAATCAAGAGAAACACAAGTTGGGCTTTGTATTATGGTAACTAGAGTTTACCATAGATACAGAAGCGAACATTAATATGGTATCTATTCATTTGTTTTCCAGCAGATAAAAGAAAATTATTATTTTGAATGATGATAGTATTGGAGAAAAATGATCATATATTTTACAAGAACAACCAGAGAAGAGATTTTTAGTTTGTCATTTTCATTGCTAAAAGGAGCAAAAAACAGGAATGTAGTTATTCCTTCAACTAAAGCAAATTTAAATATGTCACTGTGATGTAAATAGCATGTAATGTAAAACTAATATTGGGTCAAAACATGTCATAAATGACTTTTATATGGATTCTAGAAAACTGTGCCTGAAAGTAAGATGGCAGTTTGGTTCACTGGAATGATAGATTATAGACAGCTAAACCTCATTCTTAGCATACACGATACCTGATAAACTGGATGCAAATGATAGATCAATCAGCAAATACTTCTACAATTCATAATAGGATTCTCTTTTCCGTTCACAGAAATTACCACTGTATTCTTTACATGATACATTCACCTAATGCAATTAATATTCTTCTAATTCTTTCCTGTCTTTTAAAGAATAACACATGAATTAGCCCTTACAAAAAAGTACGCCTAACTATATGGGATCACTTTTTCCAATGTCAGAAACCTACAAAGTCTTGTGGAATACTTTTCATATGTACATCGGCACAAAAAAGCTGTAAAGATTTTCTTGGGTTTGAGGGGTGGAGAATTTCTTACATAGTCATTAGTAAACTTGGATTTTTACTTAAAGCTATGACTTTCCCAGATATATAATGAAAGTATCTTGCTTGGATGTCACATGGTTCATACTACTTTATATGCCTTTCAAACTGACAGTTCAACCTATGAAACAGGTTATTTAAACAAGCAAATTGAATTCCCTCCAAAGTATTCTAATAATAATTGCAATACACAGTGCTCACAAAATATGTTGCTTTCCATTTCCAGAGCACTTTACTAATTATCCAATTTGTTAATCTTAGCTTATCTCCTTGACTTTCCACATATTTTCACATATCTTAAAACATAACTTCTTCTTCTTTTCTGGCATAAACTACTACTTAGAAATTCTCTCCATCTGCTTCCTCTTTATGAAAATAATGTAAATTCATTGAACCCAAGGGATATGACCAAATAAGTACTATACCAAATATAAAATCATTTGCTGTAATTAAATTATCTAATTTAATCCAATTAGTGCAGCAATTAATTTGGATAGATTAGTAAGAAAACTGGTGAACACTTCTGAAGTTAAAACATCACTGTTGAAGATGGCGGCGTGAGAATACACCGAATCAGCATCTCCCCACAACTAGGGAACCTGCTGGCTGCTGATGGGGGACCCTGATGCCCAAGAAGATGGGAGGAACCCCCAAGTGAACCGGTAGGATGTGGGGGGACAGAGCGGGGAGGAGAAGTGGAGGCCAGACAGGATCAAAGCCCCTGAGGCCAGGGAGATCAGGAGATATAGGCAGGAAGTGCCCTCCAGGAGGAGCAGGAGAGGAGAGGAGGGTGACTGCCCCGACCACTCGGACATGGGGAGCCTGCTGAGCTCCCAAGCTGGTCTCCTGCCCTCCAAAGCCCCCTCCAGGCCGCGTGGGTCCTTGGGAGCATAGGAGGGAGGCTGGGGAGATCAGGAGAGCCAAGAGGGAGGAGCCAGCTGGGAGGGGCGGGAGAGGAGCAGAGGATGTCTGCCCCACCCACTTGGGCCCAGGCAGCCTGCTGAGCTTCCAGGACAGTCCCCTGTCCTCCAAAGCCCCCTCCAGGCTGCGTGGGTCCTGGGGGCATAGGAAGGAGGTGGAGGGGAGAACAGGAGAGGCAAGCGGAAGGGGCCCTCCCAGACCGGAGGAGCAGGAGAGGAGAGGAGGGCATTTGCCCCACCCACTGGAGGCCAGAAAGCCTGCTGGGCTCCCAGGTGAGGTCCCCTGCTCTCTGAGACCAGGGATGGGGGGCATGCCTGGGCCCCTTTGTTCCTTGAGCTTAAGCCCCACTGCCCACAGCCCACAGGGGCCTTTTCCAGCCCTGTGGGTCCTAAGCATAGGCCCCGCCCACCACCCAAACCTCACCACTGCTTAGGCCCTGCCCTCCACAGGCAAGGCCTTTTCCCCATTGTTTTTTTCTTTCTTTCTTTTTTTTCTCTTGTCCCTCCTCCTCTTTTTTACTAGTGTGGTACTGATGTATCTTCCGGTTGTTGATTCATCTATATTTTTATTTTTATATTCTTTCTAATATCTGTTACTTTCCTAGTCTAATTTTATTTTTTGCTTTGTTATTGTTCTCTCTCTCTTATTTTTTTTTGCCACCCCACATGGCTTGCAGGATCTTGGTTCACGAACCGAGGGTTGGGCCGAAGCTCCTGTGGTGGGAGGTCCATGTCAGAACCACTGGACTAACATAGAACCTCAGACCCCAGGGAATATTCATTGGAGTGAGGTCTCACAGAGGTCTTCATCTCAGCACGAAGACCCAGCTCTACCCAACAGCCTACAAACTCCAGTGTTGGAAGCCTCAGGCCAAACAACCAGTAAGACAGGAACAATACCACTCATAAAATAAAAAAAGAAAGAAAATGAGATGGCCAAAAAAAATGCCACAGATGAAGGAGCAACGTAAAAACCTACAAGACCAAATAAATGAAGAAGAAACAGGCAATCTAACTGAAAAAGAATTCAGAGTAATGATAGTAAAGATGATCCAGAATCTCAGAAATAGAATGGAGGCACAGATTGAGAAAACACAAGGAATGTTTAACAAAGATCTAGAAGAACTAAAGAACAAACAGAGATGAACAACACGATAACTGAAATGAAAAATACCCTAGAAGGAATCAATAACAGAATAACTGAGGCAGAAGAACAAATAAGTGAGCTGGAAGAAAAAATGGTGGATAAAAATGCCAAGGAGCAGAATAAAGAAAAAAGAATGAAAAGAATTGAAGAGAATCTCATAAAACTCTGGGATAACACTAAATGCACCAACATTCGAATTATAGGGGTCCCAGAAGAAGAAGAGAAAAAGAGAGGGTCTGAGAAAATAATTGAAGAGATTACAGTTGAAAACTTCCCTAACATGGGAAAGGGAATAGTCAACCAAGTCCAGGAAGCACAGCAAGTCCCATACAGAATAAACCCTAGGAAAAACACCAAGACACATATCAATCAAGCTAACAAAAGTTAAATTCAAAGAAAAAATATTAAAATCAGCAAGGGAAAAACCAAAAAATAACATATAAAGGAATCCCCATAAGGTTATCAGCTGATTTTTCAGCAGAAACTCTGCAGGCCAGAAGGGAGTGGCAGGATACACTTGAAATGATAAGAGAAAAACCTACTACCAAGATTATTCTACCCAGCAAGGGTCTCATTCAGATTTGGTGGAGAAATCAAAAGCTTTTCAGAAAAGCAAAAGCTAAGAGAATACAGCACCACCAAACCAGCTTTACAACAAATGCTACAGAAACTTCTCTAGGTGGGAAACACAAGAGAAGGAAAAGACCCACAAAAACAAACCCAAAACAATTAAGAAAATGGTAACAGGAAAATACATATCGATAATAACCTTCAACGTAGATGGATTAAATGCCCCAACCAAAAGACACAGCCTGGCTGAATGGACACAAAAACAAGACCCATATATATGCTGTCTACAAGAGACCCACTTCAGACCTAAGGACACATACAGACTGAAGGTGAAGGGATGGAAAAAGATATTCCATGCAAATGGAAGTCCAAAGAAAGTTGGAGCAGCAATACTCGTATCAGATAACATATACTTTAAAATAAAGACTATTACGAGAGACAAAGAAGGACACTACATAATGATCAACGATCAATCCAAGAAGAAGATATAACAATTATAAATGTTTATGCACCCAAAATAGGAGCACCTCAGTACATAAGGCAAATGCTAACAACCATGAAAGGAGAAATCGACAGTAACACAATAACAGTAGGGAACTTTAAAACGCCACTTACACCAATGGACAGATCATCCAAACAGAAAATAAATAAGGAAACACAAGCTTTAAATGACACAACAGACCAGATAGATTTAATTAATATTTATAGAACACTCCACCCAAAAGTGGCAGAATACACTTTCTTCTCAAGTGCACATGGAACATTCTCCAGGAAAGATAACATTTTGGGTCACAAATCAAGCCTCGGAAAATTTAAGAAAATTGAAATCGTATCAAGCATCTTTTCTGAACACAACACTATGAGACTGGAAATCAATTACAGGAGAAAAACTGTAAAAAACACAAATACATGTGCTACTAAATAACGAAGAGATCACTGAAGAAATCGAAGAAGAAATAAAAAATACACAGAAACAAATGACAACAAAAACATGATGACCCAAAACCTATGGGATGCAGCAAAAGCAATTCTAAGAGGAAACTGTACAGCAATTCAATCTCACCTCAAGAAACAAGAAAATCTCAAATAAACAATCTAACCCTACGATTAAAACAACTAGAGAAAGAAGAACAAAGAAAACCCGAAGTCAGTAGAAGGAAAGAAATCATAAAAATCAGAGTAGAAATAAATGAAACAGAAATGAAGAAAACAATAGCAAAGATCGATAAAACTAAAAGCTGGTTCTTTGAGAAGATAAACCAAATTGATAAACCCTTAGCCAGACTCATCAAGAAAAAAAGGGAGAGGATGCAAATCAATAAAATTAGAAATGAAAAAGAATTCATAATTGACACCCACAGCAATACAAAGAATTATAAGAGACTACTACAAACAACTATATGCCAATAAGATGGACAACCACAAAGAAATGGACAAACTCTTGGAAAGGTACAATTTTCCAAGACTGACCAGGAAGAATTAGAAAATATAAACAGACCTATCACAAGTAATGAAATTGAAACCATAATTAAAAATCTTCCAACAAACAATAGTCCAGGACCAGATGGCTTCACAGGCAAATTCTATCAAACATTTAGAAAAGAGCTAACACAGATGCTTCTCAAACTCTTCCAAAAAATTGCAGAGGGAGAAACACTCCCAAATTCATTCTATGAAGCCACCATCACCCTGATACCAAAATGAGAAAAAGATATCACAAAAAAAGAAAATTACAGACCAATATCCCTGATGAACATAGATGCAAAAATCCTGAACAAAAAACTAGCGAAAAGAATCCAACAACTCTTTGAAAGGATCATACACCATGAGGAAATGGGATTTATCACAGGGATTCAAGGATTCTTCAATATATGCAAATCAATGTGATACACCACATTAACAAATTAAGGAATAAAAACCATATGATCATCTCAGTAGATGCAGAAAAAGCTTTTGACAAAATTCAACACCCATTTATGATAAAAACTCTCCAGAAAATGGGCAAAGAGAGAAATTACCTCAACATAATAAAGGCCATGTATGAGAAACCTACAGCAAGCATCATACTCAATGGTGAAAAACTGAAGCATTTCCACTAAGATCAGGAACAAGACAAGGATGTCTACTCTCGCCACTCTTATTCAACATAGTTTTGAAAGTCCTAGCCATGGAAATCAGAGAAGAAAAAGAAATAAAAGGAATCCAAATTGGAAAAGAAGAAGTAAAACTGTCACTGTTTGCAGATGACATGGTACTATACATAGAAAATCCTAAAGATGCTACCAGAAAACTACTAGTACTAATCAATGAATATGGTAAGGTTGCAGAATACAAAGTTAATGCACAGAAATCTCTGGCATACCTATACACCAACAACGAAAAATCAGAAAGAGAAATTAAGGAAACAATCCCATTTACCATCGCAACAAAAAGAACAAAATACCTAGGAATAAACCTGCCTAAGGAGGCTAAAGACTTATACTCAGAAAACTGTAAAATACTGATGAAAGGAATCATAGATAATGTAAACAGATGGAGAAGTATACCATGTTCTTGGATTGGAAGAATCAATACTGTGAAAATAACCATACTACCCAAAGCAATCTACACATTCAATGCAATCCCTAACAAACTACCAATGGCATTCTTCACAGAATTAGGACAAAAAATTTCACAATTTGTATGGAAACACGAAAGACCACGAATAGTCAAAGCAATCTTGAGAAAGACAACTGGAGTAGGAGGAATCATGCTCCCCAATTTCAAACTACACCACAAAGCTACAGTAATCAAGATAGTATGGTACTGGCATAATATATGCCAGTATATTAGATCTATATATAGATCAATGGTACAGGACAGAATGCCCAGAGATAAACCCACACACATATGGTCACCTAATTAATGACAAGGGAGGCAAGAACATACAATGGAGAAAGGACAGCCTCTTCAACAAGTGGTGCTGGGAAAACTGGACAGCTACATGTAAAGCAATGAAATTAGAACACTCCCTAACACCATACACAAAAGTAAACTCAAAATGGATTAAAGACCTAAATGTAAGGCCAGACACTCTAAAACTCTTAGAGGAAAACATAGGCAGAACACTCTATGACATAAATCACAGCAAGATCCTTTTTGACCCACCTCCTAGAGAAATGGAAACAAAAACAAAAATAAACAAATGGGACCTAATGAAACTTAAAAGCTTTTGCACAGCAAAGGAAACCATAAACAAGACAAAAAGACAACCCTCAGAATGGGAGAAAATATTTGCAAACAAAGCAACTGACAAAGGATTAATCTCCAAAATATGCAAGCAGCTCATGCAGCTCAATATCAAAAAAACAAACAACCCAATTAAAAAAATGGGTAGAAGACCTAAATAGACATTTCACCAAGGAGGACATACAGACGGCCAAGAGGCACATGAAAAGATGCTCAACATCACTTATCATTAGAGGAATGCAAATCAAAACTACAATGAGGTAACACCTCACACCAGTCAGAATGGCCATCATCAAAAAATCTACAAACAAATAAATGCTGGAGAGGGTGCTGGAAAAGGGAACCCTCTTGCACTGTTAGTGGGAATGTAAATTGATACAACCACTATGGAAAACAGTATGGAGGTTCCTTAAAAAACTAAAAATAGAACTACCATATGACCCAACAATTCCACTACTGGGCATATACCCTGAGAAAACCATAATTCAAAAAGAGACATGTACCACAATGTTCACTGGAGCACTATTTACAATAGCCAGGACATGGAGGCAACCTAAGTGTCCATCGACAGATGAATGCATAAAGAAGATGTGGCACATATATACAATGGAATATTACGCAGCCATAAAAAGAAATGAAATTGAATTATTTGCAGTGAGGTGGATGGACCTAGAGTCTGTCACACAGAGTGAAGTAAGTCAGAAAGAGAAAAACAAATACCAGATTCTAAAGCATACATATGGAATCTTAAAAAAAAATGGTACTGATGAACCTAGTTGCAGGGCAGGAATAAAGATGTAGGCATAGAGAATGGACTTGAGGACACGGGGTGGGAGGGTGAAGCTGGGGTGAAGCGAGAGTAGCATTGACATATATACATTACCAAATGTAAAATAGTTAGCTAGTGGGAAGCAGCAGCATAGCACAGGGAGATCAGCTCGGTGCTTTGCGATGACCTAGAGGGGTGGGATAGGGAGGATGGGAGGGAGGCTCAAGAAGGAAGGGATATGGGGACATATGTATGCATATGGCTGATTCACTTTGGTGTACAACAAAAACTAACACAGTATTGTGAAGCAATTACACTCCCATAAAGATCTATTTTAAAAAATCATTGTTACGTATCTCTGATGATTTATATTAAGGCTATTCCATTTTGCATTCAAGACAGCAGAGTAAGGGAAACAAAATTGTCCATTTTAAACCTAAAACTTTATGGCTAAACCAGAAATAAAAGGTTAAGAATTTTGAAAAAAATAAATAAGAATTTATAAAATGTTTCTTTATCATTTGCATTAAGCTTTATTTCCATAATTTAAATTCCCTTATATCACTATTTGTACAGCTCATTTGAATCCTCCTGAAAATGTCTATCAATCGTGGGATTATGAATGAGAACGTTTTATCAGTTTCTTTGCCTTCTATATACAGGCCACATAAACTGCCAAGATTTAGGATTTAGGATTGTAAACCTAAAAAGCCTGCAGGCTGTAAGCAGGTCATGGGGTTCTGGTCAATGGGGCTCACTCCACTTCTATTTAAGGCAGCTACCAGTCAGCTGTTCCTGTAGATATCATGCATGGCAGCAGGCCTGGTATTGCCAAGCCTTCCTGCTTTTAAAAGAAACTAGAATCTGTGTTCTCTACATGAAAGTCTATCAGCTAAAAAGGAGATTCGTTCTGCAAAAGGGCCTTTGAAGAGGATGAAAAGCTACAGACAGACAGAAAATATTTGCAAACCATATGTCCAACAAAAGATTAGTATCTAGACTATATAACAAACGCTCAAAACTCGACGGGAAAAATATATAGAGAGAGAAAATGGGCAAAATATGTAAACTAACAGTTCACTGGAGAAGATATACAAACAGCAAATGAGCACATAAAACAATGTTTGACATCATTAGCCATTAAGGAAATGCAACTTAAGACCATAATGAGATATCACCAGCTATTTATCAGAATGGCTCTTTTTTCTTTTTTTTTAAGTCTTAACACCAAATGCTGGAAAGGATGCTGAGAAATTGCATCACATGTATATTGTTTGTGGCAACATAAAGTGGTACAGCCACTCTGTAAATCTGTTTGGCAGTTTCTTATAAAACTAGACAAGCAATTATCATATGATCCACCAGTTACTCTCCCAGGCCTTTATCCAAGAGAAATGAAAAGCCATGTTCATGGAAAACCGTTCATAGCACAAAGTTGATAGCAGTTTTGTTCTTAAGAGCCACAGACTGGAAACAAAACCAGTTTCTTTCAACAGACCAATAGCTGAAGAGTGATACATCCCTGCCTTGGAAAACTCCATGGCAATGAAAAGGAACCAACTACTGATATACACAACCACTGGGATGGTTCACAAAGGAGTTGTGCTGAAGGAAAAAGCCAATCACCAAAGGTTACACAGGGTAGGTTCCATGCATATGATATTCTTGAAATAATGAGCTGATAGAGTGGAGAAGAGCTGAGTGCTTGCCCGGTGGAGGTGGTGCAACTACCAGGAGGGCAGCACAGGGAGACTTGTGGTGATGGGGCTGCTCTGTGTCTTGATTGTGGTGGTGGTTTTAAGAATCCACACAGGTGATACAATTGTGTAGAACTACACACATGCACACACACACACACACGAGAGAGCATGTAAAATTGGTGAAATACTAAAAAACTCTGTGCATTGTCCCAAAGTCACTTTTCCGGTTTTGAGATTATGCTATAGTTAGAGAAATCGCGTGAAGGTCCAAGACCTCCTTGTAGATTTTACAATTTCCTGAAAATCTATGATCATTTCAAAATAAAGGGGTATTTTTTGTTCTTGGTAAAAAGAGAAATTGCCAACTAAGTAAAAACCTTTGAAAGACAATGTAGAGGATACATGACAGGTGTGCCAGTCTTTAGAGGATCACCTGTGATACAGGTAGGTGTGCGTTCACCACCCTCTCACCTGAATCGGAATGCTTCAAACAGCATCTTGTCGATGAGACTTCCCTGAATAACTGGAGGAAGATGGGCATTTCCCTCCTCCCTCAATCTAAACAGACAGGCGGCACCCATGCTTCTTACATTTTCTCTGTTACTGAACACACTAATTACTTACCTTAAAATCAACATAAATTATCAGCATTATCACTATTTGATCAACATCAGTTCATTTATCTCTGAATTTCTCCTTCAGTGAGGCAGCTTTATCCATCTGGGCAAACTGATTTCTCCCTGAAAGCTGAAAGTCAAGTCCAATTTTACAATTCTGTGATTCTAAAGGCACTCCAATGAAAGGACTTAATCTGAAAATATTTTCAGTGTTCTCCTTACACCTTTAAAAATGTGTTTTAAGGCTTCCCTGGTGGCGCAGTGGTTGAGAGTCCACCTGCCAATGCAGGGGACACGGGTTTGTGCCCCGGTCCGGGAAGATCCCACGTGCCACGGAGGGCTGGGCCCGTGAGTCATGGCTTTTGAGCCTGTGCTCCACAACGGGAGAGGCCGCAACAGTGAGAGGCCCGCGTACCGCCAAAAAAAAAAAAAAGTGTGTTTTAAATAAAATGATGAGGCTTAAGAGATGTGTATCTTTTCTGAATTCCCCTTGATGTTCTGAGTACTCCTTGATTTTTAACTCCCAACTCTCCTATCTATCTTTATATCAGGACGTATTAATTTAACTGGCCAACTTACCTTCCTTGTGTATAGAATGGAGGGCTTTAATTTAATTCATAAAGGAGCTACCAGGATTTATTAGCTTAACCCTTAGAGCTTCTGATTGAAGTTACTCACTAGCAAACATCTGACCATATAAGATAATTAAATTACAACGAAATAGCAAGTCCTTCTAACTACTACTGGAATTATGTACCTGTACCAACACACAAACACCAATAGTCCCACAATTCTCTAGTTTCAGAGTTATTTTCACCCAATTATATGGGAAGATTAAGTTATTTTATAAAATTTGATAAAAATGTATGTGATATGTTGGGCTTCTAAAAAATAAGTGATGGAAATGCTGATGTACACTGTTCTTTCAAGTCTACCATAACCTGTAGGTTATGGTAGACTTACCGTTTGTAATAAAAGAATGCATTCTCCAGTCGTTTTGCAAAGTGAGTTTGTCCCTTCAGTTAATCGATTATGCTCTATAACTGTATGCTGAACCCATTTTAAAAGGATTTTACTTCCTACTAGGGTTACAGTACAATTGAACCATCTATAATCCAATCAAGCTATATCTTGTTTCACTTATTTTAATAATCCTTTTTTTCTAGTTACTTAAGAAATTATATCTGTAAATGGCGTGATAAATCATTGATGCACCACCTAGCCTTGCTTCTAGTTACCAGTGATGCCATTCTTCCCAATGTATCTAGACAGCAGTTCCCTTCCCAGCAAGATTTTCCATAGCATTTTAAAAGATATTTTAGCTCCTGCAGTGACAAAGGCCTATTTAGAAACTGCAAGCATAATTTACTTACCTGATTTATGAAGCAATTTGTACAATCTACTAAATTCATGCTAGATGGGAATGGATCTTCGTTAAGAAAACAAGGATCTTTAACAATTGCAAAATTTGATATTGCTACATTTTATGACGGAACAAAGCAGATTGGGGCAATTATCCCTAGTGTTTTATTAAACCTTGATACAACTGTTAGAGGTTAATGGGGCTATATTTTTTCCACTAAGTCTGCTCTAAAGCAAGAACTAGAGCACTTAGTGCCAGAAATCCAGCACAGAGAATAGCAGACACGCCTTTTCCTGCAGCAGTTTTACAAATCACTCTAGTCTACTACCATTCAAATAAATCACCCATTAATAATAGAGCAATAAAGTCCTCTAAAAACAAAACCTGGTGATGGGTGGCATTTGCAGCAATTTAGTAACAACCTTAGTGACTATAACAATATTAATATGAAACAAAATGTGGTGTGTTTTTTTGTAACTGGGTAAAGCAAATCCTGTTAATTTTTGAAGATTATTCAAGTGGGGATTCATGAAACCACAATATATCCAGTTACCTGGGAAAGTATGGTGTGATGAAAATGCCAGTTGGAAATTATTTCTGGAATAAAATTTCAGAGGTGGAAACCACACAAAGCATCATCGATGGCTGATGAGATTAAGGGACGTGGCATGACTTTTGTTCCCTGGATAGCCTGTCTTAGAAGCCTTATTAATGGAGTCACTCAAGTTTCTTAATAGCCTCCCTCCATTCTCCTTCCCTCATCCCATCTCCCTCACATCCACAGCCCTCTTCAAGCACCAGATCTGAGGTAGCACTTGGAGAATTGCAGGGCTGGCTTTCATTGCAGTTCTTCAAATGCCCTTTCTAAAAGCCAGCATGCCCTAGTCATCAATTCAGTAACAAATGGACTCATCCAGCAGTGGTAGAGAGGAAAATTAGTGTATTGTAGAATATTTTCTGACCTACTAGAGCACAGAATCTAGATTGACAATGAGATTTTATTGCCAAATGCCGTCACCTTGTGACAGAAATTTGAAAAAGATTAATTTCTCATGGTTTTAACATTTCTTTTCATGCAGTGGGCATAATGATTCTAAGACTGTAGTACTTTATTGTAGTCGACCAGTTATTTAATTATTTGTGCCTTGTTCATATACTACATATAATTTTGATAATAAGCATGATTTTCTCTTAACCACTGCCAAGCACATGTCTATAAATGAGAGGTTCAAGGAATTCAGTCATTGACGAGGTGTAATATAGAAAGTATGGTGTTTGGGCTTTCAAAGGACTTAATGTTGCTTTACATCTTCCCTGTGGATTCTGACTTTTTATGGGTTGATCTACTACTATTTTGAAAGCTAATAAATTTCTATTTTTACTCAATGCTCAATAAGGGTTGCTATCTTTATTGCAGCACTCATCTGATAAATATTTACATAACCTGAAATACCAGTAGACTGTAATTTCCTCTAGGGAAGGAACATATTTTGAACATCTCCATGATGTTCTTTCCTCAATGTGTGACTGGTGAATGCATGATTAAGATGTGAAATACAACGACCTAACTGAAGAAAAGTATGACATCACTTTGTCACACTTCTTCAGGCCACCACATAACTAGGAAACTCAGTCGTTCAATGGATAAATGTTTACTGAGCAACTGCTGTGTGCCTGAGACTCTGCTGTGTCCTTGGTAGATATCACTGAAGAGGGCAGACAAAAATATCTACCTTCAAAGAGACTGTATTCTAGTGGAGGGAGTGGAAGAGACAGGAAGTAAATAAGAATATATATATATTTATATATATATATATACACTCTTAATATATTATTTACACATTATATAATACATTATATGACACATAATACGTATTATGTTATACAATATATTATATTGAACATATACATCATACATCACGTAATAATATAGAATGCACACCTTATGTACACTATATTACACATAATGTTCCCCATACACACCCCCACACATTCATATAAATGCACACACTAATATGCACACATACATACAAAAATAAGCAAGATACATATGATACACTATGATAAGTGATACAGAGGAAAGCAGAACAGGTAACAAGAGGGGGTAAAGTGATGTATGGGCAAGGCGTGTGAAAGTTAGCTAGGGTGACCAGTGAGAGCCTACGGAGAAGGTAATTTTTGAGAAATGATCTGAAGGGAGGGAGGGATGACTGGGGTGACCATTTCAGACAGGAAATAGAGGAGAAAAGACTGGGGTGGGAGTGTGTCTGAGATCCTTAAGAAACAGCTCCAAAGCTAGTGGACAAGGGCCAGAGGGAGAGGGGATGGGGTGGGGAGGTAAGGAGGTCCTGTTGGTCTCTGTAAGGAATGCGGGTTCATTTCAGCTGTGATGGGACGGCGCTGAAGTGTTTTGAGCGGAAGAATGATGTGATTCTACGGATATTCCCTCCTGATCCCTCTGGATGAGGTATGGAGATCTCAACTGCAGGGAAACAGGCAGAGACAGGGAGACGGGGTGAGGATGATGCAGTAATACACCTAAGGACATTGGTGGTTTGGAGGTAAAGAGAAGTGGTCGGCTTCTGACACATGCTGGGAGGCACCAGGCTGGCTGGTGTCTGGGGGCAGGGGTGGCGCCAGGCTCTAGGTCCCTAACAGGAAAAGCAATGGCCTTTTTCTGAGACGGGAAAGAGATGCCTATCACACGTGGGCATGAAAATCTTGGGTGGGCAGGTGGATATAACAGTCTGGAAATCTAGAGAGAAGTCTGGGGTCATTAATCAGACATGCCTCTTTCCGCTCTGAGAGTGGATCACACTGAAACTACTTTCCAAATGATGAAAATTATTGGGATGGCTTGCCTTTTCTTTATCTCTCATTTTATTTTATTTATCTCTCATCCCTATTAATAAAGATTAATGGTTTCTTTTTTCCTTTTCCTTAACTTCCACTAATCCCTGTTTATGGAGAAAGGATTGAAAGGAGAGACTTTTCCTGGGCTGAGCCCATTTTTGGCTGACAGGAAGGGAAGAAATTATGCAAGACATAAGATTAACCTTTTTTTTTCCCTCTTAGCACACTGGAATATAAGTAAAAAGAGAATATTACATACTAGTATATTCCATTTGCTCTTAAATTATCTCAAACATAAGAAAACAACGACTATGAATGCAGCAATTTTAGTGACAAGTGGATAATACAGTATGACCCAGCACAGATGGGAAAGTCACTTATTATGGCATATTTTAGAAAGTGGATTAATGAGTCACACCATGTTAAAAAGATAAATCAAGCATTATATCATTAGGACTGCATCTTTAACTCTTTAAAGTCATTAAGGTATCATTTTGGACTGTTGACCAACAAGTGGAACTACAAAAGTTTTAAAATGTGCCCTTCCAAATAATTATGTCCAAGACAAAAGAAAAACCAGAGAAAAATGGAACTATTGTTATTATAAAAGACAATATTCGATCAATTGCTTTTCATTAACAGGGCTTCACGTATTTTTTAAAGGTAGGAAAAAATTCACGTATTGGAAAAAAAGGCAATGAAAGGAATGGTCTACAGTCAAAAGTAGAAGAATCTTAGGGTCATTTATTTCATAATGGTCTGTTGTTTTTTCCCAAGGGTTTATAAGGCAATGCATTATACTTTTCCATTTTTCCACAATGTTTAACTTGGCTTTACATTAAGTAATGACTCTGAACCCAGTGTCCTATCCTGCTTGGGTATAAACTGTTTTAACTGCAAATGCTTAATACACCACTGTGCCATCAAGTTATCTGAGTGAGTTACAACAAATCAATATTGAATTTGTAAAGCCATTGGTCTTTAATTTTACATGGGGAGAACAATCTCTAGCTGGAAAATAACCACCAAGGTTTTTGCTTGCCCTTCTCCCTACAGATTTTTATATTTTGGAGTTAGAAGGGCAGTAATGGATTACCTACCCTCCTGACTCTCACACTTAGGTTGCTAACATTGTATTCTGTGGAGGAGAATGTCAAGGAGAAGAGGAAGAAAGTCATCTACAGTTACCACCATTTAAAAAGGGTGGCAATTTAACAATCCTATGTTATTGAGAGGTTCCAATTCCAGAATAAAGAGAAGCCTTCCATCACTCAGTGATGAAAGAAAGATGGGGGGGGATGTTGACTGAATTTATTCCAGGTGCCCTTCCTGCTGTATGTTGCTCAATTATGCTTCAATCCTTTAAAGCTTTAAATAGTGAGAAATTTAGAGCATTATGCAGAATTAAAAACCTTAATTATCTTTGGGCTTTCCTGAAAACATCATTAATCAGTAATGAATGAGACTGATGAAAAAACCAAACTTGTAAGTCATTTCATTCTAAGAATTAACGTAGGAAATCACCCTCACTGTATAGATGAGTTGAAATATCTCCACAGCCTTTCACATCACTCCACCCTATGGTTAAGCTGATGCATGTTAAGGACTAAAGTGAATTGCTAAGGGTTAACTGGTAACATGAAATCAGGGCAGGACGGAGGAACTGACTGACTTAGTGATTCCAGGGCAAAATTCACAAAGGATTCATCAGATTCCACTGAGAGGAGTAAAAGAGAAAATCTGTAGGGCTTTTGCTCCACAATAATGGATATTTTTCCTTCCTTCATTTATTTAATCAGTAAATACTTGCTAAGTGCTGGCTAGCCTGGGCTATCAGAGGATGAGGAAGTGTGTAATTCAGTGTGGGTGTCAGACAAGAAGCACTTCCCAGAGAACTCAGCTCTCAAGCGGCTCACTGTGGACCAAACGTATAAAATCAAAGCAGATCTAGGGAGAAAATGGGGAGACAGGCTGAGAATAGGCTGGAATCCGGGACTGTGGGATACAGGCACCACCTATCCTTCAAATAGAACAATGAAGAGCTTGTTTTTTTGTTTGTTGTTTTTTGCTAATCAACTATACACGGGCTCCTCACCGCTGCGGCCTCTCCCGTTGTGGAGCGCAGGCTCAGCGGCCATGGCCCACGGGCCCAGCCGCTCTGCGGCATGCAGGACCCTCCCGGACCGGGGCAAGAACCCGTGTCCCCTGCATCGGCAGGCGGACTCTCAACCACTGCGCCACCAGGGAAGCCCAAGAGCTTGTTTTTAATCTATGTACCAGTTACTGTATATTGGTATAAATTTTTTTAATGTACTAGTCACAAAACCCTGTCTTTCCCCGGTTATAACATACGATACAGGTTCCCTCAATTCAGCGCTGGAATGGCCTCACTGCTGTGACCCTAGCAGTCTTCCGTCACTAAACTACAAGCTCCTTCTGGTGGTCTGTGAAACCCTCACCTCCCCCTGTCCGGGGCCTCCAGCTCTTTCCCAGCACTTCCTAGATTCCCTCCTGATGCTCAGGGGACTGTCAGGAGGACTTAACCAGGCTTGCGCCTGAAACTGCAGGAAGGCATGGCTCCTTGCCTGGTCTAGTGCTTTGTTTTTAACCATCTGGATCTTTGGGTAGAGTTTGCCCTCAGTGGTTCACCAAAATCTTGACCACTTTCCGTCATCTTAAACAGGGTCCGAACAGGAAATTAATGCCACCCTCGAGGAGAGTAATGTACACCAGTATTCCTTACAAAGGGGCTGCTTGTATCCAAGTACACCTAGAGATGCCACCAGGGGTAGTGTAGACACTTGGAACAAGGTAACAGTCAAGCTCTTATCACCCCCTGGGCTGGAAGCAACAGGGGAGAAAATGAGCCCTGAAAGCCAGAGGGAAAGACCATTGTAGGGTCAACCCCTTTGAGAGGAGCTGTGACCTTTGGCCTCTGCACCTTCAAGCACAGCCAGTTCGAGGGGATTTTGCAAGAGTGATAAATACCCAGACCTCACAATCATGCTTCCCTCCAATCGTCTGCTGGGGCTTCTTACTGGCAGAACACAACCCAAAACCACAAGAGGACAGTTGTTTTTTTTAGTTTCCACATATAAGTGATATCATATGATATTTGTCTTTCTCTGTCTGGCTTACTTCACATAGTATGATAACCTCCAGGTCCATCCATGCTGCTGCAAATGGCATTACTTCATTCTTTTTAACAGCCCAGTAATATTGTAATATTCCATTGTATATATAAGTACCACATCTTCTTTATCCATTCACCTGTCAACGGACATTTAGGTTGCCTCCATGTCTTGGCTATTGTAAACAGTGATGGGGAGGGATAGATTGAGAGTTTGGGATTGACAAATACACACTACTATATTTAAAATAGATAAACAACCAGGACCTACTGTATATCACAGGGAACTCTGTTCAATACTCTGTAATAACCTAAATGGGAAAAGAATTTGAAAAAGAATAGATACATGTATACATATAACTTAATCACTTTGTTGCACACCTGAAACTAACACAACATTGCTAATCAACTATACGCCAATACCAAATAATTTTTTTTTTAAAAAAGAGGACAGTTGCTACTGTCATCCATTCCTGTCAGGTTGTAATTAAATAAGCTCCTCACTGGTGCTTGGTAGCAGACACAGTCTTAGATTAGGGGGTAAAGGGATAATTACACAGCCTTTGCTGTCATATTTCTTACTCTGTGAGGCATCTCAGGAAGAAGGCTCATAAATAAAAAATGTCTATATACAATGAAAACCACCAAAATAGAGATCCACACAAGTGAGGTAGGATGATAGCTAACAGTGGCTGTCAGACCCTACACTAAGCATTTTTTGAGTATTTTGTTATATCCTTTTCCAAACCCTCAGGTGGAGGAACTGAGGTTCAGGGCAGTTACGTACCCTGTGTCAGAGAGGCCTGTATGCTTGAATTTAACCTCGAGAACAGCAGAGGCTGTGGTCTCCAAGAGAAACCCAGCTCTCAGGGTAAACCAGAAATACAGAGACTACAGTTTATTGAATGGCGTGAAAAATAACGAGGCCAATACCAAAGGCACCATATTTAATATAAATACTGAATGTAAATAAATTAGCTAATCTGTGTATAAATGATTTAATAATAGTGTCAGTAACTGACATGTCTGCAGCAAGTGTCACCACATGTATAAAATATATGCATCACCTTCATGTTCCCTCTCACACCCCATCAAAACGGCAAGGGGTTTATCACTTCCTAGGTGAAGGCTGTGTCCTGGGTGAGGCTTCAGGGGCCTGTGTTCTGGGCTCACCTCCTATGAGGAACCAAACTATTTCCTAAGATCTTACAGAACAAGTTCAATGCTCTGGATCTTACCTCCTCCTCCAGCAAGTAAGATCCCAGCCGTTTAGATCCTTGGTTGACCTACTATGAATACAGTCTTTATGTCTCCTGTTTGTGTGTGGAAAGTTCCCACGGGTATGGCTGGCGGAATGCCCACTATATGCTGTATACTGGAACAAGCAGTTTACAAATACCTTGCTTCGTCTACTCAAAAAGAATCATTACCATTTTACTTTTATAAATGATAAAACTTGGACTTGAATATGATAAATACTTTTACAACTATTGAATCCTTGTCTCTCTAGCTTCAAAGCCTATGTCCTTTTCTCTATGAAGCAATTAATTTAGTTTCCTCAGCCACATCTTCTGCATAAATAACATTTTACTATTTATTACATTGCTGATCTTAGAAGGCATTCCTCATTTCCTCTAATGATTAATTTTCAAGTCTAACAAAAAAATAGTTTAATACTATTGGGAGAAAGGGCAGAACACTTTCTAACACCAATGAATTATGACTCATTTGTCAATTTGTGTTCAGATAAGGACCCAGACACATTCTTTTCATAAAAACAACTCTGGCTGAATGTTCCACTAGCAGATAAATTTGATGTCTACTTGACTGCTATCAGACCTATCAGACCTCATATTGATCTGATGTAAGGGTTCACCTGATATGTAGTTCTATGTTACTGTGGATCATTTCTGCAAGGTTTTTAAACCATAAAATATAAATTTCAAAGTAACTATACATACCACATCCCCTATTCTACTGAACATTCCGAACTAATGAGAACAAAATATTAAAACTTTATTTTAAAAGAATGACCTCCTTTCTTCCTGCCCTCCAGTAGTTTTGTCCTTCATTATTTGTAAGTCCAGTTTAATTTGAACACTACTGCCCATGATTATCCAAAAAGAGGTACAATGAAAACAGGAAGTGCATTTACAGGTTGATTTGTGTGTATGTGTGAGACCTAAGGGCCTGAATTGCAGTCAGAGACTGAAGGATCCCCCTTGAATAGACTGTGTGTGTCCCCAAAATTCATATCTTGAAGCCCGGACCTCCAAGGTGATGGTATGTGGAGGTGGGTCCTTTGGGAGGTGATAGGTCATGAGGGTAGAGACCTCATGAATGGGATGAGTTCCCTTATAAGATACCGAAAAGGTGATCTCTCCCTCTCACCACCTTATGAAGATACAGTGAGAAAACAGACTGCTGTCTGTGTTAGGAAGTGAGTCCTCATCAGACACTGAATCGACCAGCACCTTGATCTTGGACTTCCCAGCCTCCTGAACTATGAGAAATAAATTTAAATCACCCAGTCTATATTATCTCAAAATGTCTAAGACACACCTGTGTCTGAAGCCTACATCCTAGGGGTCTGGGTTTGCCTCTCTGTCCTCCCCAAGTGCCAGAGGATAGGGTCATTATACAGAGTCGATGGACTATCATTACACAGGCAATCACTAGGAAGCCATAAAATAGGGATATTAAGAAAGCAGAGGTAGGTTAATCTACAATGTGATTTTTAAATGATCATTATTGCTGTTTGTATTTGCTTTTTAGTTTTAATGTGATATTTGTCATGGATAAAACCTCACACACAAGCCCAATATATCACGCAGATAAAAGCAGAGTTGGTTGAACTGAGGGTGCTCCAAATGACTTCAAGCGTCCCACATGTACCAACTGCTATTAGTGGCAAACCAAATAAAATACATAGATCCCAACCACTGGGATTCTTCACCAAGAGAGCAGGTCAGCAGGAACACCACAAGAAGAGGTCACCAGGAATGAATAGAAAAGGTACCCCAAGAGGCTGAAAATTTTAAAAAGAACATGATGCAGGGGAAAGAACCACCCTGGAAATAAACCTACTTGAGAATCTCAATGGAGCCTTCTACTGTGCAGTGAGCAGGATAGGCAAACCCATAGTGAAACTGTGACAAAATGCAGAGGTTAAGAACACAGGACTGGGGGAACAATAGGAGGAAACAGCTAACCGTGCCTGGAGAAGTCAGGAAAGGGTTCCAATGGTGAGGCTCTAAGACCACCTGGGCTTCTGCATGCAAGGAAGGCGGCGAGGACACTTCTAGCAAAGGCACACATGACACAGTCTACTGGTCCTTTTGGCTAAATTATGGTGAAGGGTGTTAAGGAAGAGATACCAGAAAAGTAGGTGCCAGGGGACACTTTCATTTATCCAACAGCTATTGGCCGGGTGCCTACTATGTGCTGGGCACATCCAGAAAGAACCCTATACATGTGGTCTTCATATTCTGGTTTTCTTTGAAGGGATATAGATGTCGCCTGGAACTATTTTATTCTTCAGTCCACGGATGACCAAGAACATTTTAATAGGAAAATGACAAGACAAGACTCCTGTGCCCCGAAGATCAATCTGGTATGTGTGGTATATACTAGAATGGAAAGAGAAACTGGGATCAAAACACCTGAGAGTGGAACAGCTGTTTAACAGAGAAATCGGAAAGGTCCAGTCTCAGTGATTGATGAGGGTAGAGAGCAAAGACGGGTTTGAGATGCATTTAGGAGATAAGATGAATACACAGTGTAGATTCTCTCTCCCGGCAAATACTTTGAAGGTAGGAAAGCAGAACAAGATGAAGTGGGAAAAGCAGTTTATAGAATCACCTCTCCGAAACCGCTCCCTCTAATGGACATATCAATCCTCATACAGAAAGAAAGAGGACTTACAGACGGAGTTTTTATGGCTACTGTCCTTGCTGGGAAGCATCTTGACTCCTCTTGACTTCAATTCAATCGCCTTTTTCACTGGAAGAAACAAAATAAAACCATTATTAGGTACGACTCAGAGAGAGATCATAAAATTGCGTTTTATCTTCACAGCATTTCCAGTCATAACTGCTTTCTTACCAACCCCTGGAATATGGGATTCATTCTAAGGGGTGAATGATGCAAAGCAAATGAAGTATAAGAGCCTGTGAATAATTAATGCAAGTCTATCAACCAGCAAGATCATATCTTATGACAGCAGTGTCAGAAGCTAAAAATAGTATGTGGTAGGATTACCATCTATACCCAAAGCTGCTTACCACCAGTGATGGCAAATTCTACAAATCATTATCATTTCGCCAAATGACCCAGCAGACTGCTCTCTCAACTTACGTGCAGTGACTAGAGTTTTCTAAATTTGCTACATACATGAAAAATTTTGAAGAAAAATGAAATTTATTCATTCATTCACTCATCTAGTCATTTAATCACTCAAAGTTTAACAAATATCTATTGATGGGAAGCTAGTAGGAGGAAATGTTCTAAATGTGCATGATTAAATGCTAAGAACACCAGTACTGACAGACCCTCGTAACCTACAGGCAATATAAAAAATGTATGACATTGGTTTCTAAAGTCACAGTTCTCAGGCTTTAAGTTTCTTGAGTTTACTAGGTTCTGCATTAAATGTTTTAAGAAGTTCCACTTTTGTGGTCATTTCTGGGGAAAAAAAGTGGGAAGTCATTTGTGGGAAGAAAATAAATAATAGTTTAATTCAAAATTTTGTATTGAATATTAAAATTATCATATCTTTATTAAAATTAAAATATGTTAATTTAAAGATTTCTGATTTACATATTTACATATGATTTACATATATGGACCTAGAGTAGCATGAAGACCTGGGCTCAAATCTTTGCTCACAACTTGCTAGCTATGTGGCCTGTGTAAGTTACTTAATTCAGAGCCTGTTAACTTATCTGCAAAAGGAGTGTGATGGTTACTTTTTATGTCTACTTGACTGGGGTCCAAAGTGACTAGATACCTTGTCAAATGTTTTCCTGGGTGCTTCTGTGAAGGTTGTTTTTGGATGAGATTAAGTTTTAAATCCCAGACTGAGTAGAGCAGATTGCCCCCCCCTCTGTGTGGGTGGGCCTTATCTAATCAGCTGAAGACTGGAATAGAACACAAAGATGACACTTTCCTGAGCAGAAGAGAATTCTTCTGGCCTGACTACCTTCATACTGGGTTATAATTTTTTTTCAATTTTATTGCTTTTTTTCCTTCCAATTTTATTGAGATATAATGCACATACAGCACTGCATAAGTTCAAGGTATATGGAACAATGATTTGACTTACATGTATAATCAAATAATTACCACAATATGTTTAGTAAACATCCATCATCTCATATTGATACAAAATAAAAGAAAAAGAACAAATTCTTTCTTGTGATGAGAACTCTTAGGATTTATTTTCTTAACTTTCATATATAACATATAGCAGTGTTAATTATATTTACCAAGTTGTACATTACATCCCTAGCACTTATTTATTTTATAACTGTAAATTTGTACCTTCTGACTGCCTTCAACTAATTCCCCCTCCCTCCACCCCTCGCCTCTGATAACTGCAAATCTCATCTCTTTTCCTGTAAGTTTATTTGTTTTTCTTTGCTTGTTTTTTGAAGTATAACTGACCTAAAACACTATGTCAGTTCCTGGTGTACAACACAGTGATTTGATATTTCTGTACATTTCAAAATGGTCAGCACGATAAGTCTAGTTACCATCTGTCACCGTACAAAGATGCTACATAATTACTGACTATATTCTCCACACTGTACATTTCATCCCTGTGACTCACTTATTTTGTAATTGGAATTTTGTGCCTCCTAATCTCCCTCACCTATTTCTCTCCCCCGACCCCTCTTTTTTCGCAACCACCAGTTTGTTCTCTGTGTCTTTAACAATGTTTCTGTTTCATTACATTTGTTCGTTTGTTTTGTTTTTTAGATTCACATAAAAGTAAAATCATCCAGTATTTATCTTTGTCTGACTGCCTTCATAGTGGGATACTAATTTTTTTTCCTGCCTTCAGATTCAAACTGAAACACTGGCTTTTCCCGGGTCTTGGTCCTGCCAGCCTTTGAACTAGAACCACACCATTAGCTCTCTGGGTCTCCAGCTTACTGACTCACCCTGAAATCTTGGGACTTCTCAGCCTCCATAATTATGAGAGACAACTTCTTATATTTCTTATATAGGATGGTATGATATATATCATCCTATTGGTTCTGGTTCTCAAAACAGCCCTGACTAATACAATGGGCATGCTGATATCAAATGCAGGGAACAGATATGTGTTCCCTGCACTATAATGAATGCACCATTTTTAGGAGCAGACCCTGGACATCGTGGGCTCCATACACGACAGTGTTTGTTGCTATTTTTGGATCACTTGCATTCACATGGCTTCCCCAGAGGAGGGACTGTCCTTCCATCGCTGATATTACTGGACATTTGTTCCCTCTCCCTGTCCCTTCCCCTGGTCACTGAATTTTCTGACCCTCTGGGTACCATGTGTCTGTAGCTCTACCTCTCAAGGCCCTCATCCCACTTCCCATCCGGCCTCTTCACGGTGACATTTGTACACTACCTTACATTTAAGGAAGCATCTGCAAACACACCATGGTATTTAACTCTTTCCACAACCCTCTGAAGTAGGTATTATGAAGATCCTTACTCATATTAGGAAATCAAGGTTCACAGATTTGTTGAGAGGACATAGGGAGTAAGATGTGGGATTTGGATTCAAATCTTCCCACTCAGAACCCAACACCCTTCACTGTATTCTGCCCACTTGACAATGGAAGGCATGGAGGTAGAGACTGTAGGATCCCAGCACCTGGAAAGAAGCTGAAAACGCCGAAGAACTCTGTACCTGGAATTCAAATCATCGCAGTGACACCAGGGTTAAACTATTGACTCTGTTATTTCTTTTCTCTCTGCACTAACAAAATAAAAGCTGATTCTCTCCCATTTCCCACCTTCCTCCCAAAAACCAAGCTTTTGAATTCAAGAAAAGAAGCAATTTCCTCACATTGGTATTGACAATTCCTTTCCTTGTCAAAGGAGGCACTGAAGAAAACCTCCCCAAAGGAGGTTATTATAGGAAGTTGCTTCAGAAGTAAGAGGAGGCGCTGGCATTTGAGCAGGTTCAGAAGCAGGTGGGGAGATGGTGGCTTTCACCAGTGCTGAGATGCATGACAACTACAGGTAAGCCATGGATGCAGGGCATCTGATGTTTGGAAACTGGTCACAAGGCATTGAGGGTGAGGCAGGGGCCATCTCTGATGGGGCCTGTGGTCAAGCTGAGGGATGGCCTCTCGATGGATGTCCAGGAGAAGAGGACCAAGGAGCACTCCTGTGATGGGGAGCATCCTGAGAGGACGTCTTGGGGTACTATGGAATGAGGAGTGTGTGTGGTGGGGTGCTGCAGCATGGTGTAGAAAATGGGAGGACCCAGACAGTGACAGACGCCGATGTTCACCAGTGGACTGAGAAGACGACTCAGGGTCAGATATGATTAGAGAGAGGTACTGATCTTTGCTACGGAGCCATTTCATAACCATTGCACCAACAAAATGGCAAGCTGGTACTATTTCTACCCCCCCCCATCCCTCATCTGCTGCATCTGTCCTTGAACATGGAAATCTCTCTGCCCAGCCCTGAGGGGAGGGAAGGAGGAGGACTCTGGATGGAGGACAGGAGGGGCTTCAGGGAGGTGATGAGGGGAAAGACCCTCTGAGGAGGGTCCCTTCCTTTTCTTCACAACATTGCCAAGAACCAGGGCTGTCCAGAAAGAGGATGTGTTAATTTGAAACAAGTTAGAACTCAGAGGAGGGGAGAATCCACAGCAGTACATCACCATCGTACTGAAAAAAAAAAAAAAAAAAAAGTTCCCTGGTGGATGTTAGCTTCACTCAGCTACGTACAACTACTTTCTGTCCTTTCCAGGGAGAATGTCCTTCCCCTCTCTGTCCATGACTGACCCCTAATTAAGCTCAGCCTGCTCCTTGGACCCTCCCAGCTCCCTCCCCTGGCCCCAGCAGCAAGAAGTCAGAGTCTACTGAGATCCTCCACACACATCAGACTTCTCTCAGGAAACCCAATCCTACCATCTGCCTCTGGTGTCCTTGGAAATTCCTATACCAGATGATAGGATTCAATGTCTAACACCATAGTTTACCCATAATGGGGAGCTCAGAAAATTCCAAATAAACAAATAAAATGCAAAATTGTTTCAAACAAACTTAATTTACTAAATACAGGGACGGAAGCCATTGAGAAACCTCACAAACCACAGAGGAAACTGTTTCACATATATACACCAACTACTGACAAATTGAAGAAATCAGGGTTTGGAATTTAAAACATAAGCTCTTTTTCTGGACTTATTATTAACTCAGAGGATTATCGTGATTTTATTAATACTTCTCCAGGCTAAAAAATTCCCTCTAAGTGGCACGTGAAAAGAATATTCACAATCATTGATAGCAATAATAGTGAAATCCTTGGAAATCCTTTGAGTTGCGAGAGCTTACTATACAGGTGCATGCAGATGCACACATATATACACTTTCACATTTATTTTATATTTTATTTATATGTTATGTATTTTTACATATTATACACTATATATAATATGTTATATATTAAATATTTTACATATATATATATTATTGTTGTATACTTAAATCTTTTACATTATATATAAAATATGTAAAATATTTATGTATATAACATACATAATTTATTGAGCTTTCTTATTGTTAGAAATGTTCTTGTTATCTAATTTAATTTGTCTTATAATTATTTAATCAATAGCTTTCTATTAAATTTGGCAAGCAATTACAGTCCATAAGCTATTAATCTTTTGTATTTATCAATACATTGTCTTTTTATATTGTCACCTTAGCAGATATGATAATTCAAACTCCATTATATATGTTACCTTATTCTTGAATTAGGAAAACAAAATATTTCAGAAAAATATTTTTGGTTCATGTGTTGTTTGGAAAATTTTTTGTTTTCCTTTATTATTGGGGGAAAAAAATCTAAACTTCTGGATTATCTCAGAGATTTTTTGTTAATCTTTTTCATTTTGAAGAGAAAAATAAATGATTTGAAAATAATATATTTTGAGGAATCCCAGTGGTTTGCATTCTTTCACTTACTGTAAAGCTTACTTTTTTTCTAAGCATTTACACCATAGTGTTTTAGAAATACTTTCAAAATATTAATTTGCTTCATTAATAGATCCAATTATAGCAACCCTTACTTAAATCGTTTAACATTTCATTAGATTTTATGTGTTTTATATTGACGAAGAGTCATCAAAATTCATATCACTTTATATTTTTAACACATATTTAAATTTTTTTGCAAACTGTATCAAAGTATTTCTAAGAATCCCTAAGAATCACTAAATATCTCAGTATGGACCCACTTTCCTATTCTCTGTTAATTATATGAACGCATAGCTCATGTTGATGCTGATAAAAATCAGTTTAATCATATGACCTTATATGGTTGTTATCGTGGATGATGGAGCCATTCCCATCTAAAACCAGAGCCTCCACCTCTGTCTGCACTGGCGCTCATCACCTCAATAACATGATGCCATCATTTTCCTCCTTCCTCACAATCATTTTTTCTTTTCTGCTTGATCAATCCCATTATTATACAAACATGTTTCACTTGCCATCTTTAGGAACCGAGACAAAGCAAACAAGCAAAAAGGCAAGCATGCGAGCAGCGAACAAATAGAACTCTTTCCTGCCCATACTCCCCACAGCTGCCTGGCCCTTTCCTCTCCTCTCCTGGGAGCAGGGAGAGGAAATTCCTCCAGTGAATCATTTTCTTTGATCTCTTCCCATTCTCTCCTGAACCTGAAAACAGCCCTATCAAGGTGAGCTGTCACCTCCCTGTTGCTAGATCTTGTGGTCAGTTCTCCAGTTCCTCTGTCTGTGATGTGAGGTCCCCTCCCCCCACGTCCAGACCCCACACGCTCCGGTTCTCCTCTGATTCAATGGTCACTCCTTGTTCGTAAATCTGAGCATCGCCCTGTGATGCTTTGGTATTTATCGCCATATTTTTAAACTTTCCATGTACTCCCTTGACCAACATTCAATAGAAGTATTATAATCATCTAATAAATTATCATTAATATTACAGTATTATTAATGAGTCGTAATTTTTAAAATTACTATGTATTTGACACTCTGCAAGGTGCTTTATATACATCCTGTTTCATTCCACCGCAAAGTTATAAGATTTATGGTGTTTATTATGGAGAAAAAATGAGCTATAAAGAGGTTAAATAATTTATCCTAGATTACAGGGCTTAAGGTGGAAGAGCTGTCCTGGAGCTGGGGGTCTGATTCTAGAACCTGATTGCTTTACCAGGAGGAGATGCTGTCTCCTTTATAAATGATACCACTTGTTTTAAAATTTTCTTGTTGTAAACAGTTTGTTATTGCATTATACAATATAATACTTACGTAACTATATATTAGTAAACATGTCTTATCATACCACATTTTTAAAAATCAGAATTTAACTGACTCTTCAAACCATTATCTAACAAATCGTTGAATGAACATGTAGGTTAGCTGCTTAAACATGGGTTAAATATTTATTAATATTCATCCTGTTATAACAAAAATTTGTACTGAGTCACATACCATTGAGTGTGTTTTCCTTTTCTATTGAATTCTTTTATCATGATTGTAGTAGTATATGGACATTGTAGAAAACTTGGGAAAACCTAAAAATTATCAAGAAAAAACTAAAAATAACTGACTGAATAAACCCATCACCTAGAGATGACTGCTGTTATCATCATTTTTTATGTATTTATTTACAACACTATGTATATTGCACATATAAGTTAATAGGACATTTTGGTAAAGACACATATATTTACAGAATAAAAATAAGACAGTAATGTATTTTTATTCTGCTTCTATGACTGTTTTGAGCATTTTTGCTTATTACATATTTCTCATTAGATAGTGTGTGTATGCATATATACATATATATCTTCCCCCCCACACCCCCGCCCTGGCTTGAGGGATCTTAGTTCCCCAACCAGGGACTGAACCCAGGCCCCGGCAGTGAAAGTGCCATGTCCTAACCACTGGACCACCAGGGAATTCCCAATTTTTAATCAGATATTGAGGTCACTGAATACTTTTGAAAAACATTTTTAGTGGATTGGTCACAATATATTTAATCCCTTTACTCTTAGATATTAGCCTTTTTCTTACTTCTTGCAGTTGTATATGATACCAAACAGCTTCCAACACATCATTAAACTCTGATGTTTCATGGAAAAAAAAGGGCCAGAGTTAGGATTCTTTGCTCAAGGCCTTAACACATAGTGCTAAACTGATTTTTAGGAAACTGTACCCATTCCCCTCACCAGCTGAATATAAGAATATCTTGACTGTATCGCCTTTGCCAACACTGTTTTATGTTTTTAATTTAAAAAAAATTATTGAAGTATAGTTGACTTACAGTGTTGTGTTAATTTCTGGTGTATAGCAAAGAGATTCAGAGAGAGAGAGAGAGAGAGAGAGAGAGAGAGAGAATATAAGACGTATACATGTTCTTTTCCAGATTCTTTTCCCTTACAGGTTATTACAAAATACTGAGTAGAGTTCCCTGTGCTGTACAGTAAGTAGGTCCTTGTTGGCTATCAATTTTATACAGCATGTATAAGAGAACAGTTACCAATTTGATAACTGAAAAATGCCACCTCACTTTTATCCGCATTTCAAACAAGTAAGGTGCTTATTCCCTCGTTCTGTGAGATAAACTCTCCTATAACATATTGTCTCGTGGTCTACATAGCCGTCCCTCCTTATGCAGCGGGGACACGGCTGTTCGGACGCCCCCAGGGGCTGCCCGAAGCCGCAGAGGGGAGCGGACGCAGAAATTCCGCGTTTTCTCCTGCGCACGCGCCTGGGGACCGAGGTTAAACCCTAAATTGGGCCGAGTCAGAGACGAGCGCCAGCAGCTCATCACACACACGAGAACTAGAACCACCGGCCGCGCTAACAGTCGTGCGCCTGCGGCCTCTCTCGCCCTCACACTAGCTGACTCGACGGATTCAATGACTTGCCCGTCGTGACTACGCACCGGTCACGCGCTGTGGCGTAACTTCGGCACTTGGAGGTGTGACAGCAAAACCAGCGCGCGCTTCTTTTTCCTCCGTCACAATGTCCCCGGCAGAACGCTCTTACCCGAGCTCCTAGCCACCTCAGCAGGCGAGTCTTTTTCTTCTCATTCGACAACTTTCCCTGAAAGGAAGCGCCTCCCGGCTTCCCTTGGGCACATTCCAGCGGCCAGCGTCACTCCTCCTGGGCTTTGGGGTCGTCCTTCAGTAAAACGAGGGTCACGCGGTACCGCGGCAGCCCGTCTGACAAACGAGCGGCGGGACGGTCTGGCCAGCGGCACTACAGGACGAGTCTCGCCCACAGCGCGAACCAGCTGACCTCGCGAGATTTCCTCACGCGACTCCGACCAGCGTGAAATTTACAACTTCTCAACTGTTGACTTCTGGCGTTTTTCCGCTTAGTGTTTTGGGACCGAGGTTGCCCTCCAGTCTCTGAAACCGAGGGCCAGGGGTGGGGAGCGCTGCTGTACATTATTTTATGAGGTTTAATTGTTACTGCAAAAAACCTTTTTTTAAATCTAGAAATAATTGTTTTCTTGCCTTTGCTAGGGTACTCTGCCAGCAGCTCCCTTGTAGGCTTAGCCTCGCTCAGGAATTCCTACATTTTTCATCAGGTTATCGGATGTCCTGGAACGTGGACCCTTGAGAAAAACTGACAACCGAGTTTTAGTAAGTAGATTATCAAATTTCCTTTTGATTCTTAAATCAGCCAGTGTCCCTTCTTTGGTTGAGAAAACCATCCTCTTTTCAAGCTTGGGGTTAAAAGGGATCTTTTGCATCTGAAATGTCACGGATATGTATTTATTATGCTTCACAGTATTAACAGTTTTGTTGTTGATAACTCCCTGTTCCTGGCTATCAGAATGTTTTCGTCTGATGTCACTTAACAGCACTATCGAATTGAAGGAGAAAACTTCCATGCGTGGAGTTATGATTAACACATGGATACCCATGTCTGAGTAGTCTGAAGGGTTAGTGTGGGACACCCGCACACCCTTGGCTATTGCATTCTTTGCTAATTTAATGGGTAATTACAGTAACAGGCTTTATTGGAAGGAAGGCAATTAACTTTCTTTGTCCCCATGTGCTTAAAATATCAGGGACTCCAATGAAACAATATGTTTCCCTGTGATTTAAGTTGTCAGAGATAAGAACATTCAGAATTTAACGGGGGACGCGTTGAGATTAAAAGATTTCTTACTTAGCTTTGTAGTGATTCATTGGGTTACTCCACACACTTTCTTTCAGGCACTTTCCTCCAAAATAGGGGGTGGAGGGCACCAAGAGACAAGAGAGGGGAGAAGGGGGGCACCAACTGGAGACATTGGGGGGAAGGGAGAAGGGGAACAAAGGGGTGAGGTGCCCCCAAAGCAACTTTTCCCCTTCACCGTCTCCCCTTTATGGAGGTACAGGAAGTATTAGAGGCTTGTAAGCAGAATCATCTCAGATAATCCACACATTCCAATAAAGACTCTGTGTCTTTTTCCCTTAACACACTCTTCTCATCTGTGTTTTATGTGTGAAAAGATTTCCTTCTGAAGTTTCTGAGTTTTCCCAGTCAGGCTACCAGAATCCATTGACCTTGCAGCCTGGGCAACTGTTTCATAACAAGGTCAGGTTCAGTGGGGGTTGGTCGAGGGGGGGAGGTCTGTCCAGGAAGCCCGGAGGCCAGAGCTCCAGTCTCACTTCTGAAATTTCCTGAAATCTTGAGCCACAGCCTTGCTTTTTGTCTCATCGATTAATTAAAGGGCTTGAATTTTAAGGCTTCTGATATTCTATTTTCTCATTCTTATTCTAGGCAGATAATGCAGAATAAAGGAAAGTCAGTATTTAATTCAGAGCAGAGTTCCAATCTTCCCTCTATGGCTTATGACAAGGCGGACTTTGAGAGAATTAACTCCAGCGTTTTCTTCTGAAATATAAGGATGACTTGCAGGAGTATCACTACGGATGCACAAGACGCTCCGTGCATAGTGAAAAGTGAGCTTCTGGGCAGGACTGTTAGGGAGTGTTGAAGACCATTCACACAGAACACACTCTGGTCCTCGGACTGGACGAACACTATGCATTAAATACATATGGCTGCCAGTTCTTCCCCACGCTCCTGCCTTCCTCTGAATCTCCTTTACCACTCACACGAAACTCTTCACTTCTGGTCACGAACTCAGTGACAGCAGCTGGGTGTCCTAGGATTTAACTCATTTCTGACACTATCTACCTGGAGACAGTGTCAGATCCCACAGGTCAAGGGTTCAGTCCTGCAGGACTGCCACACACACACACACACACACACACACACACACACACACACACACACACACACACACACACACACACACATTTCACATGCCAGTCCCAAGTCCAGGTTGTCACCGGTGCTCCTGAACGAACAGCTATAGATCAGAGGTTCCAAGGACCCCCTCCTCGGGTTTGATTAATTTGCTAGAGTGTCTCACAGAACTCAGGGAAACACCTACTTGCGTTACCAGTTAATTAAAGAATATGATAAAGGATACAGATGAACAGTCAGATAAAGAGATACACAGGGTGAGGTCTGGGAGGGTCTCGAGCACAGGACCGCTGTACCTGTGGACTTGGGGTCACCCTCCCAGTGTGGATATGTTTGCTAAGCCTCTGAACCCCGTACTACTGAGATTTTATGGAGGCTTCATCTTGTAGGCATGATGGACACTTAACTCCTTTTCCAGCCCCCTCCCCTCTCTGGAGGACGTGGAGTAGGGCTGAAAATTTCGAGCCTTTAATCACAGCTTGGTCTTGGTGAAGAAGTTGTTAACTCCCTGAGTACCGTCCCCGAGGAATTAGGACCATGTCCTATCACCTTAATTTCCAACAGAGAAATTGGCATGTGCCTGTCATCAGTAAGCCAATAGCAAGTAAATCCATAAACCAACAAAATAACCTAGTAGAGACAGCAATTATTTCTAGATTAATAAAAATATTGTGGTAACAATTAAACTCCCTATAAATTACATACAAACCATGAGACAATAATAGTCAGATTTACCTCAAAGAATAAATGAATAAAGACATGATTTTAAGTGCGAATAAAAATGAGATAGTATTTTTCAACTTCCAAGTTAGAAAACATTTTCTTTTATATGCTAAAATTCAATGTTGGAAAGGTGATATAGTCAAGCTATTCTCACATAGGAGGGCTGAGGGGAAATGGTACAGCCTTCCTAAAAATCAAGAGCCTTGATCAAAGAATCCTATCTCTAGCCTTTTATAGACAAAAAGTGAGGGGCGAGGAAAGGAGGGAAGTTACTGGAACATCACTTCAACAACCACCTCTGCCTCTTCTATTCATGAGGTTGGTAGAAGCCTTCATTAGGATTAACTCGATTAAAACATTTGCATAAGGAATACAAGCTCCAGTGTAATACATGTGTCCTGTAAGCCGCGGTGAGGACCTGTTGACAGTAAATCCCAGGATAGCCATTGCTTTTCTGCCACCATAAACCTTTCAATGCCTCTGACTGGTGTATTGTATTCACCCGCCTGACACTCTCCAGCAGGGGCGGCACTTCACGGTGGGAGAGAGCTCATATCTCCATGGCCCACATCTTTATTCTTTCACGCAAAGAATAAAAGCATATTTCTCGTCCATGACCCCTGGGGAAGCTCAAATTATATCCAGTGGCAGGCATGTAAACTGAGCCCCGGGAGACTGATTTCAGGGGGCAGAGTTGTAAAGCCTTCAAGACCCTGACCCTGTTCAAAGCAGCCCTACAAGGTGGGAGGCTCTGACTGCACCTTTGAACAACAGATGACTGGGCTGCACTAAAAACATTGATTTCTTTCCCTGGCTCTGCGCGATTCTGGAACAAACGCTGTTTCATTGGTGAAACTCCTGAGTCCAATCATTTTTCTTGCTCTGTAAGCAGCACTGCCCCCAAGATGTGGGATGCACGGGCTTGTACTTGGGTGTGTGCTCCTGTGGGTGTAGGATTGTAGATTTTCGGCAGTGAGGACCAATAGGAACTTCTGTAGGTCAGCTTTTCCTAATCAGTCCTGTCAGACGATTCACCAGGTTTATACCATCAGCACCAAAAAGTTAACTGGCCCACAGGGAGACTGAGTTCATCATTTTCCCTTCAGCTGCTGATAACAAGACAACTTATGGCACTCTAACGCGTGGAAGGAGAGAGAAAGATATTTTTTAATTGTTTTGTTTCTGAATTGGAAAGGTATTTTCGGTTGAAAAGTATTTGCTCCTTCCCCACTTTTACTTCAATTATTATGACTTTGTAAGTACTATTATTTTGATACTTTCCCCATTGCTTTTGGAAAAGCCTCATTAATTTCATTAAATGGTATATTAAATCAAACTTAGTGTGCTGTAAAAAGGGACAAAATGTAAGTTCTTTACATGGGAATAATAAAATTTCTCTCTGAATGAATTGTCATAAGCCACTTTTGAGAAATTAATTACTGGGCATTTTCCAAGAGATGCCGGATGAAGGAAATAGGGAATGAAGAGCCATTCAGTGGCTGACGATTTCTGATAGAAAACACTGATAAACCTAAATATCACAGAGACTTATCACACCTTCCTCTTTCCTCCTCTCCTCCCATCACCAAAACCCCTACAAAGCCGGTACAAAGGGAGCGGATTTAGTGTATGTTTTGCATGTAGGGATGTGTCAGAAACTTAAACAGTTATTGTAAGAGATGAAAATGCAGATATCTTCAGCTTTGGGAGGCAGACATTTGAAGGCAAAAACATATAAATATAATGACATCGAACTTCCATAAAAGTTAAGATGAACTTGAAAGTGACTTTAATAGTTTGAAGCCTCAAAGCTAAGGAGTCAACAAATTGATTAACCTACTAATCTTGACTAAACATAAGACAGTGTTTGCCTTGACCTAAAACAGATCTGAAAGCGTTCTCTCATGAAGAGAATCTGCTCTCTTATCTTTGAACTTTGATCTAGAAATCTTACCTGTTGCCAATATTCCCAATATATCCCCATTGATAACTCACCTTAGAAAAGAACACAGTGGGAAAAGTCCCCATTAGTAGAACTATTCAGTCCAGGCATGAAATGCGTGTGTTATAACATAACGTTCTGTAAATTGCTCTGAAATAGCTGTTTTCTGGATTCTAAATTATGAACTGAAGTCCTTTTAGGCTAGGTGTTCTAATTAGACCATCCTGCGTATACTGAGATATGGCGGTCTAGAGAGAATGAGGTTGTGTAGGGAAGTCAGTCGTGGTTTTGGGTGTGCTGAGTTTGATATGCCTATTATTAGACTTGGAGCTAAGAATTTGGCTACATGAGACTGAGCAGGGGAAAGACTCAGGCTAGAGACATGCATTGGGGAATCCTCAGCCTACAGACGCAGCTGAAAAGCTGGAAATAGACGAGATCAACTTCCCTAGCAGTTCTCCAAGAGTACCGCATATGCCCGGGGACCCCAAAACTGTCTGGGGGCCCTATTAGGCCGAAACTGTTCTCACGTTCATACCAAGATATTTTTGTTTGTTTCACTCTGTAAAAAACCTGCTGGAGCCTCAGCATGAATCAAGGCAGGGGCACCAACAGGACCGCAGTCATTGTATTACTCATGGTGCTTAAGTGAAGAATGCCAAGGAAGAAGCGATGAAAATCATCAATTTTATGAAGTCTAAACCCTTTAGTGCGTGGCTTTTTAATGTTTTGCTTATGAAACGGGAAGTAACTTTTACCGTACTTCTGCTGCATAGCAAAGAATGATGCTGGTCTTGAGGAGAAGTGCTTGTGCAATTCTTTGACTTCCGAGATGAGCCAGCTGCTCTTTCATGGAGCACCATTTTTACTTAAAAAGAAGACTAACAGTCATGATGGGTGTACTTGTTTTTATTGCTGCCTAAAAAATTAGAGTTGACTCTCTGTATCTGCAGGTTCCACATCCTTGAATTCAAGCAACGACAGATCGGAAATATTTTTTTTTTAATTTCCAGAAAGTTCCAAAAAGCACAACTTGAATTTGTGATGTGCTGGCAGCTATTTTCATAGCATTTACGTTGCATTAAGTATCATAAGCAATCTAGAGATGATTTTAAGTATACGAGAAGATGTGCATAGGTTATATGCAAATACTAAGCCATTTTATAAAAGGGACTTGAGCATCCAGAGATTTTGGTATCTGAGGGGGTCCTGAATCAATACCCCACAGATACCTAGGGACACCTGTACCACCAACAGTACTTAAAACAGTAAGAATGTATTGTCTCATGATTGTTTAGGTCACAAACTGGGTTCTCTGGCCTGGGTCTAACATGTAAGGAGTTGGCCAAGCTGACTTCTCATCTGGGGGACCTGGATACAATCTTCACCCAGGTTCAGTCAGGTTGTTGGTGGTTGGACTGAGGCCCGCATCTTCTTGCCGGCTGTTGACCTGGGGTTACTCTCAGTTCCTGGAGTCCACCCACCCTTCCCTGCCGTGTAGTCCCATCCATCTTCAATGAAATGGAGAATCTCCCTCATGCTGAATCTCTCACACACAGACTCTCTCTTCCAAGGAGAGCTCCTAGGCAGGGCTCACTGGATTAGGCCCGGGCCACTGAAGACAGGGTCCTTTTCTTAAAGTCAACTGTACCATATAATGTAGCCAAATCACAGGAGGGACATCTCATATCACTCAAAGGAGGAACACCAGACAAGGTCAAGGGTCGGTGGGATCATCTTAGAATTCTGCTTATCATCTTCAGATATTCAGGTTTTCACATTTAGGTACAGTATTTGCTGTTACTTACCTGAAAATAGTCAGCTATTTCCGGAAACGTAATTGGATGATATTTTTTCTGATGATGACATTTGAGTGTTTAAGCAAATATCAGGATTATGGAAAACTAGCATATCTGCCTCTGTGATTTTTACAACCTCCTAATACTTCAAGACTTTTCTGAGCACGGAGGTAGTGATATTAACAAATGTGTTATTTTAAAGATACTATACAATATCTTTTTTTAGATATTGACACCAACCATATGGAAAATCTAAATAACTCAGTGACCCAACAATTTTAAAATGACTCGCGCACAATGTCACGCAACAATGCAACGGTATTGTCGTGGAATATAATGCACCTGTTCCCTGGGGCGAGAGCTCCAAATCACTCAGCAAAACCTCTAATCCAAGATCTGGTAATAATAATTCTCCAAGTAGTCTAAGCAACCAGAGAAATGCAATTTGACAGCTAAAGGGGACAACCTTTCAGAAAATTATGTTGTTGACTATCTGGCAAACTCTCTCATGACAGGATTTACTACATTCAGTATGTAACTGCTGTCTTAAAACCACTTCAGGTTATTAAGGCACACTCTTCCCTGTCTTTGTCATATGACTAAGTGTTCGCTGGGGGAACGTTTTAACCCGCTGGCATCCATACAGCTTGGAGTACATGGTGTTTTCTGGTGGACCTCAGAGCAAGACCTTTCCAATTTAGTTCTTCCACCACTCGCTAGCCCTGAGGTCAGTTATCCTTACTAAGTCCTAGACCCTCACGCACTTGCAAATGGGGCAATGGGTTATCCCCAGCAAAGCAAGCTGTAGAATAAGCACCAAAAAAAAAAAAAAAAAAAAGACTTGACAGAGACCAGAGCACAGCAGGACGGTAAGACCACATGATAACTGGTTTGAGTTCATTAGTGTATCTTAGTACAGAGACACAAGGGGTGCATTGGAATATAAGACACACTTTGCTAGACCGTTTTCCCAGGATCTTGTGTCACTTGCTCCATCAAAGTCCAGGGGCTTCAAGTGTTTCCAGCCCGAGGCCCTGAGACCGTCCATCTCTTTCACCCTCAAGCTTTGATCATTCCTTTGTCCATCAGACTCTTTTCCATTTGCAAATGGATCTACTCAGAAGGAGACGACATGGTCACCGCGATGGCTTCTAGCACTTCCATTCCCTGAAATAATGGTTCCACCAAAGAAGTGGATAATGTGGCTTCCTGCTAATATTTCTGGCTACTAAAGTGGATAGATTAGAGGGGGAAACATTTGTACTCCCTGGCATTCACAGCCTCTGACTCAGTCATTTCTCTTTGCTGGTGTTTCCTCAGGATCCAAGGCAGCTTAATCCGTGGGATTCAGTTTCTCTGGGCCTGATCACCACTGAGTTTGACAGAGCAAATCTCTGGGTGCTCAGAGCAAAGAACTCCAGCCATGATGGCTTTTCAGACCTGTTCTCCCTCAATTGACTGATGTCTACTCTGGCCGTACATTAGTGGTGGGGATTGATTATACTTGATAGTTTGCAACCACCAATGAATTTTATACATTTTATGCTCTTAGTACCTACAAGTACACCCTTCTGCTACCCCCGCCACCAAAAAGTTGAGTTTTCTTTCTAAGGGATTGATCTTCCTGGCATTTATTATCCTCATCAAGGACACTGTCCTTATCCCATTTTATGAACCTAGAAACATCCACTGTTCCAGGTTGATAGAAGCATCTAGGAGCTCACTCAGAGATGAAGCTCTGAAGCCAAGATTATGACATGTTCACACACAATACAATTTATATTATGCCAGATATTTTTTTTTAAATGTTAGAGGTGATAAGACAAAGTGTTTAGCCATTATAATAGGTTGAATGATTTACTGCCTCAAAGTCTCATTTCCTGCCAATGGTTGCTGTGTTCTTTAACGTTTTAGAGTGAAAGAAGTATTTCAAGCATAAACAAAATTACAGATAAAGGCATTCAGAATCCACATGCTCCCATCATTCAACTGCAGTAATAAATTATTATTTATTATTATTTTTAAATCTGTACCTTTACAAATGTCCCTCCCTACCCAGGTTGTTCTGAAGCAAACCTGAGATCATAAACTCACAAGTCCCTAAATATTTCAGTATGCATCTCTAAAAGATTAAGATGCTTTTTAAAATGAATGAACGAATTCCCTGGCAGTCCAGTGGTTAGGACTCGGTGCTTTCACTGTGGACGGCATGGGTTCAATCCCTGGTCGGGGAACTAAAATCTCACAAGCCACGTGGCTTTGCCAAAAAAAAAAAAAAAAAATAGAATCCTCATTTAAAATGAATGACCAGGATACCATTATCGTATGTAAACATACTCACAATAATCCCTTGATATCAGATATCCAGTCAGGATTCCAATTTCCCTACTTATCTCATTTTAAAAATTAATCTAATTCCATATTTAGGCCTCAAATATGATGTTGACGTGTCTCTGAAGTCTCTTTTAGAATTCTATAGTTTCTGTTTCTTCTCTCACCCATTCACTCGACTATTTATTTACTGAACACAGTGAGCTGTGTTTTGTAGAGTTTCCTGCTGGTAGATTTTACTAACCATGTTACTGGGAAGGTGTTTTGTATCCTTCTCTGTCCTTTGACTGTCCTGTAAACTGTCAGCCAGATAAAGCCTGGATTCAAGCTTACTCTTCCGGCAAGGATTCCTCGTAGATACGTTTTGTATTTCTAACAGGAAACACAATGTATGGTTTGCCTTTCTGTGATTTCAGGAGCTATTGATGACCGTTATCTAGGTCCATTATTTCATTAGGGGCTATAAAAGGATGATATCTTTCCTCCGAGCCAGGCTAGATATTATTACAACTTGATTCAATTATATAAAATACAGTGTTGGGCTATGAATATGAGCTTGGGAGTTACATGGATCAATGTTAAATTTGGGTTCTGTCACTTAATAACTGCAGGTCCTTGGGCAAATCGCTGAAACTTTCTATTACTCTCAGTATTCTAATGCAAAATGGTATAATATTTGCATCCACCTCCAAAGGCTTCTATGAAGATTCTATGAGATAATGCATTCACTTAATTTTTGTTTGGTCAAAAATCGATGCTGAAAGAAAGACTTGGATGCATTCCATTTATCTGGGAAGGGTCCTGGGAATAGGAAAGTGGAAAGAGAAGGGGAAAAAGTATTCACTGATGAGCGAGGTACTGCTTTGGGCACCTGGGCCTCAATCCATCTGGGGTTCCTTCTAGGGAACCGTATAGAACAAAACTTTGAAAGGATAAAAGGTGGAGAGGGTTACCCACCAATTCCTTTGTCTCCTTGGTTGAGGGGTCTTTCTCTCCCAGCACCTCCAGGCTGCTCTGTGTTGAACAGGCTCTCAGAGCAAGGGATCCTCAGGAGGAGAAGCAGAGGGAAGAGGGAGGTTGAGAATGGAAGCATCAGCACAGGAACTACTGACCTGGCTGCAGGAAACTCAGAGGCAGGCCGAGGGCACCTGTGGGCACCAACAAGGGCTTCTACGTGTATGTGAAGTACTCCTCTCGGTTCCTGGCCTGGAGGAAAGGCAAAATCAAGCTTGGCTGCCATGATGTCTTGTGTATGAAGAGGTTCAGAACACACCACCCCCAAATATGCTCCTTTGGCGTACTGACTTTTTCACCGTGAAGACACCTGAGAAACAGCAGCTGCAGGAAGAACTTCCTTCCCTCCGCCTTCCTACCTGAAAGCAGGTCATGAAATTTCCCCTGAGAAAAGTGCTCTCCCTGCCCTCAGAGGAGAGAACAGTCTTATCACCAGAGATGGGGGTAGGGGGTGTCAACCTTGAAATGGACCTGGACAGACAGACCTACTGAAATGACCCTCATCTCCCATTAGTTTCCCCTGTATGTTTCCATCACTTTGCTACAATTTATGGCCTTAAATCCCTTTTTCTTTTTCTTTTTTTTTTCTTTTTGGTGACAACATAAGGAATTCTTTATGTTTAATTACCAATTTATTAAATCCCTTTTCCTTTGTCTTGTTACTTTTCCACACAATTATTGTTCTTTGTTAAAAAGAAAAGGTATATAATTCTTGGTCATAACCAATTTTGGGGGTCTTCATTTTTCCTATTGAGGCTCTCATGTGCAGGTAAAAATATGAAGTAAAATTTGCAGGCTTTTCTCCTATTAATCTGTTTTCTGTTAGTCTTATTCTTGGGCCCAGTCACAGAATCTGAGAGGATGGGGAAGCCTTTCTTCTGCTACAAGGACCTTCATTTATCATGACATCTACCAGCCTTAGGGCATCACTTCACTTAGAAGAAGAATAGTTTTTCTTTGGGTGAGAATATATGGGAGGGTCTTTCTAGTCCTATTATAATGTAGATTAAAAAAAACACTACTGAGTTGAAATTCACATAACGTAAAAGCGGCCACTTAGAAGTGAACAATTCAGTGGCATTTATTACATTCACCATGTTGTCAATCACCACCTCTGTCTAGTTCCAAAACATTTCCATCATTTCCAAGTAGAACCCCTTGTGCCCATTAAGGAGTTTCTCCACCTCCCCACTGTTCTCCCCAGCCCCTGGCATCACCAGCCTGCAATCCGTATCTAAGGATTTATCTCCATACACAGATTTTTGCTGAATGCCTGCCTTTGAAGGAAGGAGATGGAGAAATAGTCCATTTCGGTGGAAATACAGTCCAACATAGAAAGGAATGTTGAGTATCTTGGTAAGAGTTCAGGTTTCCCTAGCAGATATATTAATAACAACACCCGCCAGCTATAGTCTCTACTAAGAAAACTCAAACCCACTGCAAGTGAATAAGCACTTGAGCCAACACAGCTAATATGGCCGGGTTGATCTGTTTCTAGCACTTCAGAATTTAATATAGGATTATTAAAAATATGAACTTTAGGAAGAAGATCTAAAGCTTAAAGATGTACTGAAAGGAATTAGGAGTTAGCATCAATACCACCAGGCCAGCAAAAATGGAGGAAGCAGAAAGTAGGAATGGGTAGCAGTTATGAAGCACAGAATTTAGGTATACTGGGTAGAGAGACTGAATAAGTGATCAGTAATAATAACAATGACAGCAACAAGATGTATTGAGTGCTTATAGTTTAGACATGCAAGGTTTTGTTTGTTTCTCATAACTTATGAGTAGGTTTCCATTATTATCCCTGTTCTGTAAATGAAAAAAATAAGGCTTAGAGCACTGAGATGATTTGCCCTAAGGAATAAGAGCTGAGGTTTGAAACCAGGTGACTTGACTCCACACCCTTGCTGCTAATGAGCTTGGTGGATGGTTACGGAGCTGTAGCAATATTATGGGAGGGGCAGAATGTCCCCTTTCTCAATTTGTTTTGGATAAAGTGTACTAGTTCCCATGGAACCCTCTTTTTTCCTTAAGCTTGTTAAATGAGTTTCCATTCCTGGGACCAGAAGAACTTAACAAAAATGAATACCACCAGGGAAAGAGGGCCAGGGAGGGGTGAGCTCTGCGTAGGGGCCATCTGAGTGGTTGTCTTGGGAACAAGAGCTTCCAGGAGAGGACTGACTCTACCAATTTAGCAGTTTCCCCCCCGGGGCCACCTCGCAGGGCAAAAACTTGATAGGACGCTGCACTCTGTAGGAAAGCTTAAAACCTCTCTGTTAGAAATAAGCTTGAGCAAGTCATTTAACCTTTGCAGAATCTGGTCTCACCATCAGTAAGTTGATGAGTTGTCTTTTGAAGGACTTTTTCAGCTGTTACCTATCAATGAAATTAAAAATAAACAAGTTCTACTGGATCAAGTCATTTCTCAGGATATCCGTTTAACCAAGAAAACAGAGAACCATAAACCCAAAAATGAGAAGTGGAAAATATTTACTAAACATCAGGAGAGCTTGTCAGATTCTTCCATGCAGGACGACGATTTTATGCTTGGGCAATCCGCCACGAAGACAGTGTTTCAGAGACACTCATCTTTCTAGTTTGTTTGCTTCTTTGAGGAAAGTTAAGTACTCAGTTAATTTTTTTAAAAGACAGAAAGAAAAGATAAAAAAGCCTCCCAGATGAACTGAAACCTTTAGGAATAAAAACTGAAAAGACAAATGCTGGGCTATCATGGTTGAAATTCTGAGTCCCAGGGGTTGTAAGAGATGTCATGTATTCAATTATCATCCTGCCTCATCTCAGATGTTTGTCAGTAAAGTGATCCACAGTTACATGAAAATTTATTGTAAACTGAGAAATAGATGATAGATAATAGAGTTTATTTTTTTACTCGCCATCTCGTTCAGGTAGAAGGGAATTTTTTTTTTTTAATATTGAGCCTTCTTTTATTTATTTTTATTTTTGGCTGTGTTGGGTCTTCGTTTCTGTGCGAGGGCTTTCTCTAGTTGTGGCAAGCGGGGGGGCCACTCTTCATCGCGGTGCGCGGGCCTCTCACTATCGTGGCCTCTCTCGTTGCGGAGCACAGGCTCCAGACGCGCAGGCTCAGTAGTTGTGGCTCACGGGCCTAGTTGCTCCGCGGCATGTGGGATCTTCCCAGACCAGGGCTCGAACCCGTGTCCCCTGCATTAGCAGGCAGATTCTCAACCACTGCGCCACCAGGGAAGCCCAGAAGGGAATTTTTAAAATATATTTCTGATTAGGTGTGTGAGTGCATGTCTACATGTACGAGTATGTGTGTGTATATATGTACAGATACATGCATATGATAGTGAATGAGCTCAAAAATGCATACAAGCTCTTTAAGATGTGAGGAATTTTAAAAGTGAATTTATGAGTTTCAGTGTACTAAGTTAATATTTAATGAAGATACTTAATTATTTAAGATTACTACACCAGTGCTATACTACTTAAACCATTTAATAGATGCATGTAATTGGAAGGCTGCATTTCATGATGAGAACTGGTGCCTTCAATTCTGTATCTCCTACCATCTCCCCTGTGTGTACACATGATACCTGTTACATTACGTTTTGTTCTCTCTGTCACTGCTACTCAACCTTTATCACTGATTGATAAAGGCTCTTGGACAATATAACATAAGAATGGGTTTGCCTCTGACTACAAACCTCGGTGATACTGCTCAATTTAAATAATGGAATTTGAAATATCATATCTGCTCAATGTATTGATGAGTATAAAAGATCAGTAGCTTATGGACTGTGATTTCTTACCAAATTTAATAGAAAGCTATTGATTAAATAATTATAAGACAAATTAAGTTAGATAACAAGAACATTTCTAACAATAAAAAAGCTCAATAGATTAATTTTCCATAGTACCTTGTGTACCTCTGCAGGGGCTGCTTCTGTAATCAGATCTCCCAGTGTGCTAGAATTGGGGGGTGGGGGGTGAGACAATATTTACAATGATGCATTGCCCCTGGTATCCAGAATGAAAAATGTCTAAAGCAGCTGCTGCTAATAACAGTAGGACAATATTAGACAGTTTTACGTTTCCAGTTATAGACATAACTCTTCCATTGCTTTGCTGAGCCCTGCGTAATAACCTCTGTCTTTGTTCTAAGAACAGCAGTCACTCTCCAGTGGTGTGTAATATGGGGGGAAGGAGGGGAAACTACGTGTTTACTTCTTAGAATAGGTGGTATGGGTCTGAATGTGAGAGGAAGAGAGGAAGGTAAGCTATCAACCGTGGACCTGTGGATACACAATACACTTGCACAACTCTTGTCAATAAAGAGCATCCATTCAGTTCACACATTCACAGGTCAGAGTTACCCGGAACGGGGCACATGTTAATTGAAGCATCTCCAAGGTTTCCATAATGGTTTTTTTGCCTGATTACAATATTGAGTGACATCACTCAACACGGATTCCACACTTGACTGATACATTGGAATTAACTGATGAGCTTTAAAAAAAATGAAGAGGGGCTTCGCTGGTGGCACAGTGGTTGAGAGTCCGCCTGCCGATGCAGGGGACACGGGTTCGTGCCCCGGTCCGGGAGGATCCCACATGCCGCGGAGCGGCTGGGCCCGTGAGCCATGGCCACTGAGCCTGCGCGTCCGGAGCCTGTGCTCCGCAACGGGAGAGGCCACAGCAGTGAGAGGCCCGCGAACCGCAAAAATAAATAAAAATTAAAAAAATGAAGATTCTGTAAATATTGACTTAGTCATCTTGGAATTGGATTCTAGAATCCATTTAGTAAACACTTACATGTGATGGTTAATTTTATGTGTCAACTTGTCTGGGCCGAGGGATGCCCAAACAGCTGGTAAAATGTTATTTCTGGATGTACCCGTGAGGGTGTTTTTGAAAGAGATCAGCGCTGGGATGGGTAGAAAGAGTAAAGAAGATCGCTGTCCCCAGTGTGGGCGTTGGCGCATCACCCAGTCTGTATGGGGCCTGAACAGAACCAAAGGCAGAGGAAGGGCTGTCTCTGCTTGAGCTGCCCAGCTTCTGTCCATCTTTTCCTGCCCTCAGACATTGGCACTCCTGGTCCTTGGGCCTCTGGCCAGCCTGGTTTTCCTAGTTCTCCAGCATGCAAATGGCAGATCTAGGGACTTCTGGAGCTCCAGAGTCTTGTAAGGCAATTCCTATAATCAATCTATCTCTCCATCATCTGTCTATCTATCTATCCATCTATCTACTTATCTATCTATCTATCATCTACCTCCGGTTGGTTCTGTTTCTCTGGAGAGACCTGACAGATATATTATACAAAACAAAAACGTTTTGTTTTTAAAAGTCTGCATCTGTGTCAATGTCAGCATGTTCATGTGTGCAAAAGTATGGAATTCTGTTAAGCCACATAGTAAAAACAAATTCTGCACTTTAAACATCACAGATCATTCTTACACTGCTTCTTCCATGTGAGTCAGAGTGGCCCACTTCAGTTCCTGACCTACTCCTTATTTACCCCTCTCCAAGGGCAAGCTGTAACCTCTTGGTGCCCCGGTCCACACAGCTGACCCATGGGCTACGTCATGGCTAGGCTCGTCCAAATACACAGACAACAGAGAGCATTTAGAACAAGGACTGGCACATGGTTATCCTTCATGATATTATTACACACAAAACGCAAGCTCCTTGCTACTCTCGCCAATTATTTATAGTGATATATTGTATCACTACTCATTTTGAAACTGTATGTTGATTGCTTAATCTGTGTCTGACATTGTTCTAAGTCCTGGAAATATAGTTGTAAAAAAAATAGACAAAAATCCTGCCTTCCTATAGCTTTCCTTCCAGGACAAGAAGAGAACTAATAGACAAGTAAATGGGTAAAATACATAGGTTTTCAGCAGAAATAGTCTTTTTGGGTAAAAAAAAAATAGAGGGAAGAGAAATACAAACAGCTACTCTGAAATGGGTGTGAAATTGATGATACAAACTCTGTGTGTCAAGTACTGCTGTATGCATTTTATAGACAGTAAGTCATCTTAATACTCAAAACAACCTTCTCATGTCATTGCATCTGTACATATTCATAAAAATAACTAGTTGTAATGGTTTACCTTAACTGTATCATGTCTACGTGTATTAACACAACTTGCTTTTCAGCCAACATTTTGAAGAAACAAAAATTGGGAGCCTTCCTCAGTGAAGGGAATGGAGGAATAAGTAGTGCTTAATTCAAACAACAGAATATTACCCAGCAGTTAAAACTAATATTGTAGACATACTCCTCATTCTTAAGGTCTGAGTAGCATTTCACATCCAATGTGTCGACTTCCTACCCAGCCACCACCCCAGCCCCTGGGTCTGCTCAGCTCCAGACCACCCACTGCCAGTCTGGCAGAGGGACCCTCCTTCTGCCCCGAGATCTTGTAGCATCTGTGACTCTGCTTCTCCAGAGTGAAGCTGTGGACACGGGCACCATCGGCCACATCCTGGCTGCTTCAGCTTACCATTAGCACTTAGTGGTGACTTTGAAAAAACATCTCCACTTGACTTTACCTCCCAGGTCCTCATTTGCCAAGAGGCAACACTGTGACCATACTGTTTCGTGAGACATCAGTGAGAGTTCCATACGTCTACATAAATACGAGGGAGAACACAGCTCCTACACGTAGAAGGTACTCAAGTCCTATCAGGGTGTGTGTTTTCTGTGTGAGATCAGCACCCCAAACCAGTCCTCCCAGGACCTGATTCACAGACGGCGCTCAACACTTGATTGTGAAATGTTTATTGTGCTCACAAAGTGCTGTAGCTGAAGCCAAGTCTGCATTAATTTATATAAAATAATCATGTAACTACAGTTGTCACGTATTACTTTTTTTTTTTTTTTTTTTTTGCGATACGCGGGCCTCTCACTGTTGTGGCCTCTCCCGTTGCGGAGCACGGGCTCCGGACGCACAGGCTCAGCGGCCATGGCTCACTGGCCCAGCCGCTCCGCGGCATGTGGGATCTTCCCGGACCGGGGCACGAACCCGTGTCCCCTGCATCGGCAGGCGGACTCTCAACCACTGGGCCACCAGGGAAGCCTCTACAGTTGTCACGTATTACATTTTAAACTTACACGGGATGAGAACAAGAACTGTTGCTTTAATAAAAATCACATTTCCTTTACCTTGTGTGCTGCAGTCCTCATCACACACAATGGCTATCTAGAGAAACCAGCACTGATGTTTGCTCTCTGGAGATAAGCCGATTAGTAGTAATGACCCGCATGTTATCACGCTAAGGTAGACTGGCACGAATTTTCTTTCATGAGAAAAAAGTATCGGCTTAATATGAACCTAATTTTTCCAGTTCAACCCTCTGAATCTCATTTCTTGCAGGTTTTATTTTTTAATTTCTAGAATTCTTTTAGGAACACAGAAGTCAAAATTGTTTTAGAATTAAATTAAAGGGTTGCACTAAAATAAAATTTTAAATGGAATCCTATTGTTCAGTCTGTGGCCAAACTCCCTTTATTGATTGTGACATCTTTTACTTAGACTCTCACTGTTTTCTCTTTTACCAACCTCCTTGTGCAGGGCAGTGCCTTTCCTCTTAAGTCAAATCAAAACTCTGCCAGCAGAAAGCACCCTCTTGGTTACTGAGCTTTTCTTAAGCTACTTTGGATGCTTCAACGATCTCTCTGCTCTGTCCAGGAAAATCGACTACGGCTTCGTCTCTTCAGGTCTCTAGGCAGTGATATTTAATGAAAGATTCTCTGCCAGCATTCACTTGAATTCCTATATTTGCATGAGATCATTTGAAATCAAAGAGAAAATCAAAAATAGCCAGGATGGTGGTCTTTAAAACTACAGAAACATAATCCATTTCATGTTAAGCCAGCCTTTACTTAATCTTTGCAGGGTGACAATTTCCTTGAACTCTGACTTTCTTTGTAATGCCATAGGTAGATGACTGTCACGGGAAATTTTTATAAGAAACAACTAAATTACCTGCAAGAGATTGCAGAAGAACACTGTGACAAACTAATGAAGGCGAAGTAACTTGACAAACTAATGAAGGGGAAGTGAACTATGTCTCCCTTGCTGGTGTTTACATGTTTCCAACATTAAAGTCGATAATTACTGTAGGCTCTCTCTGTAATCATTATATAGACTCTAATATACACATTCATTTAGTAAATACATTTAGTAGATATGTGTAAGAAAACTGCCTCTTCCTTTCTCCAAGTTCAATAAATATAGAAATAAATTCAAAGAAGTTGTGAATTTTACAATGTTTCAAATAACAGGAGAGGTCAGAGGATATTTTAGGGCAGTAAAAATGCTCTGTATGATTCCATTACCATGGACAAGTCATTACACATTTGTCCAAACCCATAGAATGTAAAACATCAAGAGTGAACCCAAATGTAAACTACGGACTTAGGGTAATGATAACGTGTCTACGTGGGTTCATCAGTTGTAATAAGTGTACCATCAGGTGTGGGATGTTGATAATGGGGGAGGCTGTGCATATATGGGGGCCGGGGGTGTGTGGGAATCTCTGTACGTTCTGTGGAATTTTGCTGTGAACCTAAAACTCTAAAATAATAAAGTATTTTTAAAAATAGAGAGAGAGAGCCCTAAGAAGAAAACTAAATACCACATTAGCAAGTAGAGGACAGTTAGGTATTTTTACATGCATTGTGCATATTTCAATCCCTCTCACAATATATACACACAAGGCCTGGGCTTTAATTACTATTACTCTATATTCTTTTCATAAACTATGCATGGTGGCTATCACACCTTTTATTTCTTTCAAACTCAGGTGGAAATCATACTTGAAGCTAATGCCTGTGGACAATACTTTATTTACATTTGAATTTTGATCATGATCAGAAACGCAAGTATCGGCCCCTCAGCCAAAAGTGAACATGCCATGCCCTTTCTGGGGCTGTAAGCTCCAGTCGTGGGAAAATGGCAAAGCTCCCTCAAATGATACTGAGCACCCCCAGTGTTGACTAAGAGAAAACAAGCCCTAGAAAACCACACTGCGGCAGAGCTAGGTCTTCCTACCGAATTCAAGTGATGATACAAAAGACGTGACGGTCTGGTCATCAACCCTAATTCCAAAGACAAATTCATCAAGTGGCATTAAATACGACACTATCTATGAACGGTATGGATGTTCAAAGACCCTACGGATACGCTGTTATGCATGATGCCATTTTCTCGTTATTTAAAATAGATATTGATAAGTGATGCTTATTCCTTGAAATTTTACCACATTAATATTTCAGGTTCTAAAAAGCTGTAAAGCCTCCATAATCCTTCTTCTACCCTTGACTAGTTGACATATAAGCATAAACAAAAGGCCTGTTAAAACTTGTTAAGACTAACAATTTCCATTGGCATGTTTTGCTGTAATGTAACTTTGTCTCTCCTTTATTATATTTTTCACTATGTATATGTACGCATTTTTCACCTAACATAGGTTTAATCTCAGAATAGTGAGGGTTTACTCTATAAAGTTACTTTTTTATTTAGATAACAAAGGTTTTTTTCCCCAGCTTTATTGAGCTGTGATGACAGATAAAAATTGCACATATTTAAGGTGTACAATGTGATGTTTCGATATATGCATACAATGTTAAATGATGACCACAATCACGCTAATTAACACTAACGTCACCTCAAATAGTTAATTTTTTTTTTTTTTGGTGAGAACACCTGAGATGTAGTAATTTAGCAAATTTCAAGTATACAGCACGTTATTATTAACTATAGTCACCACGCTGTACATTATGTCTCCAGAACTTATTCATGTTATAACTGAAAGTTTGTACCCTTTGACCCACATCTCCCCATTTCCCTGGCAACCACCATTCCACTCTCTGTTACTATGAGTTTCACTTTTTTTTTCAGTTTCCACTTGTAATCGAGACCATGCACGGGTGTGAGGTGATATCTCACTGTGGTTTTGATTTGATTGCCCTGGTGATCAGCGAAGTTGAGCACCTTTTCATAGACCTGTTGGCTGTTTGGGTGTCTTCCAGAGACTTCTGATTCTTTCTTCTGCTTGACTGCATCTGTCGGTGAAGCTCTTTATTGAGTTTTTTAGTTCATTCATTGTATTCCTTAGCTCCAAAATTTCTGTTCGATTCTTTTTTATGTTTTATATCTCTTTGTTGGACTTCTCATTTTTTCTTGTATCATTTTCCTGATTTCATCAAATGATTTATCCATGTTTCTTGTAGCTCATTGAGCTTCTTTAGAACAATTATTTTGAATTCTTTGTCAGTCAATTCATGGGTCTCCATTCCACTGGGGCCATTTACTGGACGTTGATTGCGTTCCTTTGGTGGTGGCATATTTCCCTGATTCTTTGTGATCCCTGTAGCCTTGCACAGTTGCCTGCACATTTAAGAAGCTGTCACCTTTTCCAGACTTTATGGACTGGCTTTGGTGAGGAAAGACCTTCACCTGCTGGAGGGGGCCATGCTGGAATGTGCTGTGCCCCTGGGCCTGGTGGAGTGGAGGTGTGCTGCAGCTTCAGGTGTGTGGGGCTGGGACTCAGCTCAAATAGCTGTGATCTGTGATGTCACCAACCCTGTGGTCCTTAGTGCCAGGAGCTTCAGGACATCTGTGGTGTCTGTGAGAGCTACTGGGGTCCTCGGCAGCCCCTCCGGATCCAGCGGTAAAAGGGACAGAGGCAGGTGTTGATGGTGACTGGTGATGTGCACGCTCTGGGTGCCAGGGCTGGGGTCCCCACGGCAGCACTGGCTGGGGTCCCAGCAACTGGGACAGAGGGGTTGGGACTCAAACAGCTGGAGTGTGCAGAGGAGAAAACCTACAGGGCTCTTTGGGGCAAACGTTGTACAGGGGTCACTGTGAATCTAATGGCGCTGGTTTCCTTAGGGTGGGGACCCCTGTGGGTCCTTCATGTGGTTGGGGAGCTGGCGGCTCTCCCTGCTCTCCTTTGCCTTGGAGGAACCTTCTGGGGAGGAGTTTCCTCTTCACCCCGAGCAGTGCCAGCCTGGGGGATGGGATGATGCAGGAAAAACGGAACTTCTTCCTGCCCTCTCCGTGGGGTTATTCTCAGGGTTTGTGCTCCGCTGTGCTGCTGCTGCTTCTCCTGAGCTCTCCCGGAGCTGTATTTGTTCACGGGTAGTTGGATATTATTGGTTTTCGGAGGCTGAGACCTCCTCCCCTGCCACCTTGGTGATGAAGTCTTTTCAGTTTTAAGTTTTAAAAAAATATTTGTAAAGTATCTGATGCTGGATCCATAAGGAATGTCATCCCCCTTCCCTCACCGTTTTCCCTCCAGGCAGTCTCCTCTCCTTGTCATCTTAAACTTATATGGCCAAGTTCCGACATTGTTTTTAGAAATGCCGATTTCAGTCTGTGGATGCTCAACTTTCTGCCAATTTACATTATTCAGTCTTTCAAAATGAATATGCTTGCTGATTACTTGCAGTCCATAGTTAAATCCATTAATGTTTAAACTCCTATATTGTGAGGTTGTACCATATGGTGTGATATTAATTTTAGATGATTTCTTATTTAAATTATTTTTACAAATTTAATTAATACCAATTATAACTCCCCCAAGACCCCAATATTTCTTGTTTCCCTTTCTTTCTATTGTCTTTGCTCTTCACCTCAGGACAGGCACATGCAGAGGTGGGAGAAGGTTCTAGAACTCTGCATGTGCACTGGGGCCCTGGGATGGAATGATGGGCAGGAAATGAGACAAAGTCGTATCAAGAGAGTCTTAACATCTGGCAGAAGAGAAGCGCCTGCAGTCAGATCAACAAGTACCATCAGAGTACCTCATCAAATCTAAGGTACCGCTGATCATAGGACGCAGAATTATATACCACTGAGAAGGGGCCAAGGCAAAGTAGTGCCAAATACATGATCCTCCTTTTGGAGACATTAAAATGTGAAAACATTCTCATCTTGGATTCAATGTAATAAAGTATAAGGCTCAACTAATAGAACAGGAGGAAGGCTTCACGTTTATTGCGTAGAAATATTTTTTATTGACGTTACTTGAAATAGGATTTATTACAGATGTGTTTTCCCAGAGCTATTTTTTAAGCTAATCTGTTTTGAGCATGACTTTAAACTTGCTATGAATAAACTTCCTGTTCATCATCTATAAAACATGACAATTTCTAGAGGAAGAAAAAAGAGAGCATGGGTTCTTCAACAGAGCTAGAAAAAGTAAGCTTTTTATGAACGTTCGATTAGGTTTTTAAAAAATTTTTAATACCTATCATTTAAACTCTAACTAGTCAAAATGCACAAAGGACCACATCTACTCATTCCTTGAGTACCTGTTGCTAAGAAAATTATATGGACATGCAAAACTATAAGCTTCCTGCCTCGCACTAATTAGATTAAAATTAGCTATTGAAATAAAGCCTAAGAGTAATCCCTAAAGACTCATCTGGGTTATAACTTTATTTCACAAGAAAAGACTTTGAAAATAGTTTCCTAGGCAAAGAAAATTGCAAATCATATAAAGGAGCTGAAAAAGGAACATTGAAAGGGCTCTGAGGGTGCAAAGAGTATTATTAAGTATTAAGTTATTGATCTGTATTTATCAAGACAATAGCAATAGAATTCATAGCCAATTGAGATAGAATGGGATATAATGTTATTCTTTTTCAATTTTTTAGCAATAAATAATGCAGACATTTTACCTTAGCGGCCATTCAGAGAAGCAGATAAGTTGAAGAACTTCAAGAGGTATGCAATGCTGACATAAGTCTTTAACCAATAATGGCATTTCTCTAAAAACTAGAGAAAAATTAATGCCAGAACTCACTTTTATCTTCAGTATACTTGTAATTAAAATTCTCTTGGACTCTTCTGGTGTCACTGAATGAATCAATTAAATATAAAGGAATTTGCAAAAAAATAGAGCCACTTTTTCAGAGTGAAAATGCAACAGAGGTATTAATTTCACTGAATTTAAATTTTATATTATTTTAGTTTTCCACAGTCACTGCTTTTTCAAAAGTTTTAAATGATAATTTTAATTATTTCAGTAGAGCACTTACTTCACATCCAGGTTGTGAGAATTTTTGTCAGTTAAGAAAATTGTAATCCAAGTGGGGTTTTCCAAGAAATATTTAAATAGGAAGTTTTAAAAAATAAACCTATTATTCTAATAAAACTTATAATCATGGTATCACCTACTATGCAGTCAGGATTTAATTTGTGGGGAGCATAAGCTGATTTAGCTTCCTTCACACTAAGGAGGGGATCTGTTCATGTGTGGTATGGTCCGCTTCCTTTTTATCACCACTATGAGATCTGAAACCTTTTGTTGGTCCTTGTCCTGGACACTAAAGACAGTGAACTGAGGAAGAGGTAGTTCTCACTCATCTACTGAGTAGCATAGAAGCCTCTTAGGAGCTTACACTCAGGTTTTTAAATTTTTTTTATTTTATTATTTATTATTTTTGGCTGCATTGGTTCTTCGTTGCGGTGCACGGGCTTCTCATTGCGGTGGCTTCTCACGCTGCAGAGCACAGGCTCTAGGCACGTGGGCTTCAGTAGTTGCAGCACGTGGGCTTGGTAGTTGTAGTGCATGGGCTTAGTAGCTGTGGCTCACGGGCTCTAGAGCACAGGCTCAGTAGTGGTGGCACATGGGCTTAGTTGCCCTGCAGCACATTGGATCTTCCCGGACCAGGGCTCGAACTCGTGTTCCCTGCATTGGCAGGTGGATTCTTAACCACTGCGCCACCAGGGAAGTCCCCTTACACTCAGGTTTTAATCAGGATGTCAAAGGCTGGTCCAGGGCAATCTCGTGAATTAAAAAAAAAAAAAAATCCTCATTTGTTCACTATTTGTTCTCTTTTTTAAAAAACGGTGTTTTTTCTTGTTTTCATCTTTTCTTCTTTTTCTCTTTCATAGTATAATTCTTTCTCTTTCAAACACTGGGAAATTTCATATAATCCCTATGTTTTGTTCACATCCAAGGAAGGAGCTGAAAAACTCATTTAGATTGAAGAATAAATGGTAGTAAAGCGTATACTTTGACCTCTTACAGAGATTTTGCTTTATAAACGAAAATTTTAAACCAAGACTTAGGTAGAATCTCACATTGTCTCTCAAGCGACCTACCCCACTGATTACTAATGTCTGAAATCCCCGTACTAAACCTAACATCCCAGAAATCACTTCAGCCGGTCCTGTTGAAAAGGCATGGCCAATCTCAGTGTGAAGCTCAAATATTTACACCAGAGCTGCCCAATAAAATAAAGTGTGGGCCACAAATGTGACCGCTTACGTAATTTAAAATTTTCTAGTAGACACCTTAAAAAAGTTTTAAAATATTTGAAATGATAAAAAGACATCATCTTTTCAACGCACAATGTCTTATAGTCATTTTTTTTCACACTGCCTTTGAAATCTGATAACTTTTATGCTTACAGCTCATCTCTGCTTCAAACAGCCACATTTTCTTTTTTTTTTTGAGTATTCATTTTTAATGAGTAAAGGATAAGATACTGATAGTACCATGTGATCATACAGAAGCATGGCATTATTTTATTTTTAAATTTATATACAGTAAAATTCACTCTTTTGATTATACAGTTCTATAAAATTTAACAAAAAGTAAAGACTCATATTAACTATCACCAGAAAACAATAAGTACAATGCTTCCATGATATTAAAAAAAAAATTCCCCAGCCCTGCACCTCTGTAGTCAGCTCCTCTCCTCACCCTTAATCCTTGACACCACTGTTACTGTCTCTATTTAGTTTTGCTTTTCCCAGAATATCATTCAGGTTAATCATGTAGTGTGTAGCCTTTTAAAACTACACACTGTATGCAGTTGAGATTCATCCATGTCATTGCATTTCTCAATAGTCCATTCTTTTTCATTACTGAGTAATATTCCATTATGTGGTTATACCACATTTTTCTTAGCATCTTTATTGGAGTATAATTGCTTTACATTGTTGTGTTACTTTCTGCTGTATAACAAAGTGAATCAGCTATACCTGTACATATATCTCCAAATCCCCTTCCTCTTACGTCTCCCTCCCACCCTCCCTATCCCTCCCCTCTAGGTGGTAACAAAGCACCAAGCTGATGTCCCTGTGCTATGCACTGCTTCCCACTAGCTAGCTATTTTACATTTGGTAGTGTATATATGTCCATGCTACTCTCTCACTTTGTCCCAGCTTACCCTTCCCCCACCCCGTGTCCTCAAGTCTATTCTCTACGTCTGCGTCTTTATTCCTGTCCTGCCCCTAGGTTCTTCAGAATGATGTTTATTTTTAGATTCCATATATATGTGTTAGCATACAGTATTTGTTTTTCTCTGACTTACTTCACTCTGTATGACAGTCTCTAGGTCCATCCACCTCACTACAAATAACTCAATTTTGTTTCTTTTTATGGCTGAGTAATGTTCCATTGTATATATGTGCCACATCTTCTTTATCCATTCATCTGTCGATGGGCATTTAGGTTGCTTCCATGTCCTGGCTATTGTAAATAGAGCTGCAATGTACACTGCGGTACATGACTCTTTTTGAATTATGGTTTTCTCAGGATATATGCCCAGTAGCGGGATTGCTGTGTCATATGGTAGTTCTATTTGTAGTTTTTTAAGGAACCTCCATACTGTTCTCCATAGTGGCTGTATCAATTTACATTCCCACCAACAGTGCAAGAGGGTTCCCTTTTCTCCACACCCTCTCCAGCATTTATTGTTTGTAGATTTTTGATGATGGCCATTCTGACTGGTGTGATGTGATACCTCATTGTAGTTTTGATTTGCATTTCTCTAATGAGTGATGTTGGGCATCTTTTCATGTGCCTCTTGGCCGTCTGTATGTCTTCCTTGGTGAAATGTCTATTTAGGTCTTCTGCCCATTTTTTAAATTGGTTTGTTTGTTTTTCTGATATTGAGCTGCATGAGCTGCTTGTATATTTTGGAGATTAATCCTTTGTCAGTTGCTTCGTTTGCAAATATTTTCTCCCATTCTGAGGGTTTTTTTCATCTTGTTTATGGTTTCCTTTGCTGTGCAAAAGCTTTTAAGTTTCATTAGGTCCCATTTGTTTATTTTTGTTTATTTCCATTTCTCTAGGAGGTGGGTCAAAGAGGATCTTGCTGTGATTTATGTCGTAGAGTGTTCTGCCTATGTTTTCCTCTAAGAGTTTTATACTGTCTGGCCTTACATTTAGGTCTTTAATCCATTTTGAGTTTATTTTTGTGTATGGTGTTAGGGAGTGCTCTAATTTCATTCTTTTACGTGTAGATGTCCAGTTTTCCCAGCACCACTTGTTGAAGAGGCTGTCCTTTCTCCACTGTATATTCTTGCCTCCTTTATCAAAGATAAGGTGACCATAGTGCATGGGTTTATATCTGGGCTTTCTATCCTGTTTCACTGATCTATATTTCTGTTTTTGTGCCAGTACCATACTGTCTTGATTACTGTAACTTTGTAGTATAGTCTGAAGTCCAGGAGCCTGATTCCTCCAGCTCCATTTTTCTTTCTCAAGATTGCTTTGGCTATCCAGGGTTTAGACAGAATATTTACATAGATATTGAACTAGCTTTTAGTAGACACTGTGTGTTTTCACTATTATTATTGTTCTTGCTGGTTTTCTAGATTGCTCTTTTACTCTGCTTTTCTTTTTAGCAATTGTGTTGGTAATAACAACAGCGTTTTTTCCCCTGAGTTTGTCTGGTTGAAATAGAGTACAATACAAATTGGGGCTTTCTGATGTTTAATGCCGGCAGAAAAAAAAAGGGAAAATTTACAGGAATAACACACTTTCCTACAGGACAGGAAGCTTTCCCCTCATTTGTCCTCAGAGTGAAAACATTGAGGCCTCTCAGAGGCAAAGTCAGGGCAGAGTGGTGTCCAGAGGAGGTGGTCAGTGGGACAGCTGCCAGGGGCTCTGAGAGGCTCGGCCTGAGCCATCGCTTGCCTCTTGCCTTCCTCTGCCCTCAGGCTTGTTCTAGAATCAGCAGGAAGGACCACCCGTAGCTTCTATTCATGGGTGATAGTTCTGCCCTCCGGAGCAAGAAAAATTCTCATAATGCCTTCCCTCCTGGCGTTGACACGTTGACACGTGCTCTCTGTTATGTCACAAAAGGATGACCTCCGGTACTGAATCTGACCTTCCACGTATGGTCGGCTGAGATTCAGCCTTAGTCATGACCCCTCCTGTGACACAAGGTCTGAGGTGAATGAAACAAAAGGCAGCTCCCTCCCCCCATTTAGTCTTGGACTTGAACTTCAAAGTCAGCCTGAAGAGGTTTCCTCATGTATCACTGTTAAGCCATGTTTACCCCTCCTTATATTTTTGCATCTTTTTATCTCTTGGGACTTATGTACAGATTTTTCTAATCACGGCTTATATATATCATCAATGGCTGATATGTCTAAACTATTACAATTGTTTCTTATATCTACCAATTTAGAGTATCTTCAAACTTGATATTCTGTTTTTCACCTTTCTTCCAATCACTGGTACAGATGCCAAATCCACTGATCAGGTTTAGAGGATGATACCTAGAAATTTTTCTGTAGTTCCGTACCAATCAATTAATCAGGACCTTTGGAGAAGATCAATCGCCAGTTTAGAAATAACGCTATAGATCTACCTACCTGCCTGTCTGATCAGTCAGTTGTTATTCCAAATAGTGATCTACGATGGTTTTAAATCAGGGATAGATGTATCTGTTGATGTGCAGTAATATGGAGAAGACTCAGAATTTCCTACGAGACTGAGTGGTGTATCCCTCATCCCCCACCACTATATCACCTAGTGACCCCAGTCCCCACTGATATGTCCTTTCCATACCTGTTCTCCTATAACTACAGTTAGAATATGTGGCCTTGAAAGATAAAGGCACACAAAGGCAGATATGGGAAGAAAAAGATTGGCCTTGCCTGGGTCTCAGAATAAGTGAAAACAAATTGCTGTGACTCTTACCAGGCTTCAAGGCAGTATATTTGCAATCCAAGGGCTTTCCAGCAGCATCGGAAGAAACTGAGGGGTGGACAATGCTCCTTATGAATAAAATGCATTTTGGTGAAATAAAATTGTCCCTGGACTCCAAGTCAGGCCCGTTCCATGAGGGTTCACAGGCCCCAAGGGTCCCAGTGGCAGATAAAACTCAACACATGTGTCCTCCTCAGCATCATCTGTCTTTAAATCCCTGAAGATTACTCTTATTTTTTTAACTTCTTGCCCAAAAGGACAGAGTGAAGGATTACGGATTTTAAAATGTGTTTCAGATAGGAGTCATTCAGAGCCACTTGTTGGAATATTACTAAAACCCCCTTAAGTGGCTCCCGTGATTCTCTTTCTGTTCCATCTTTCATGGGAGCTGTTTACAAATTATCTTTCTGATCTGCTAGTTTCTGGAGCATGGGGGTTGTCATAATTTCCTCACTTTGTGGTCCCAACTTCCCTGTGGCAAGTGTTCAGGGAATTCAGGGAATTCTGCCTTAATGGAACTGGCATTCTCACGGCCACGATTTGGGGAAAGCTAGAGAAGTTTGCTCGGCACGGCATCTAGCTTTCTGACAGCGCCGTACTGGTTTTATTTGCAGATGCATGTGGAATAGTTTCCACCAACCTTTTCACAGTATTGATAACAATTATTGATTATTAGAAACATATAGGAGACTATACAATACTATCCAGGAATAAACCCTAGAAATTAGAGAGAAAGAGAAAGTTTCAGAATCAACCCTACATACTATTGACTACAGACTCTCTGTTTTACCCGGCTACAAACAATCTGCCATGTCTGTTTTGAGGTCCCCTTATGTGTAAGTCACTAAATCAGGTAGTTGCATTTATGCAGTGTGAATACATATTTTTTTTTCTTATACGATGGAGCCTTCTTACCTTGAAACTGAGCATTAAATCCTTTCCGTCGATGGTTACTGTCGGATGTGAAATGGAGTCGTAACCAATTCTTGCTACTGATAACAGGAGAAGGGAGGTTCATGCCCGTCAGCCTGGAAGAGAGAATGAAGAAAATCTGTCTTGTAAACCAGCAGCGCAAAGTCCCATCTCAAACCCGATTTTACAACTGAGCGCCGACAGTCTTTATGTAGAGTTGCCTAAAACAGATGCCATTTATTAGCTGCATTTCCACATTGAAGCACTTCAGGTAATTTCATCTTTGCCCACAAAGAAATGCGATATTCATCCTTGATGGAATAAAGGCTTTCACAAATATTGGTTTTGATTTTGATTCTTCTTTATTAATGATGATTAAATGAACAGATATTCTTTTGATCTCTTATTTCTTCTTATCAGGACCTCAATCATAGTGAATTACAAAAGGAAAAGATAGGCAAATGATACAAGTCTGCCCTTCACTATTTGAACACTTGGCAATTCGGTTTCACCTGAAGTCGACTCAGATAACTGATAACATCCAATGTTTCCAGGGCCCCATCTGCAGATTCACAACCTGGGCCTTTCCTACTCAAGTGAAGAAGAGGGATGTTTATGAGATTAGTGGCAAGAACTGTCAAAGAGATTCAACATGGAATAAAATCATGTGTGAGTAAAGTAGTATATTAAACAAAATTAAATCTTTCAAAAGTAAGACAGGATCAATCTCTGGTTAAGCTGTTGAACATATCCAGTCCACTTACAATGTGCGCTCTGGTTGTCAGAAAAAGCAAGTCATTTACTTCCTACTATTGAAAACTTTGTGTCATTACTAAGGAGTGCGTGCCTTCTCAGGCAGAGGAGCTCTTGATGGTTAGAGATGATGTGAGGCATTCCGTTCTGGACAGTGGTCTAAGTACCACTGGATTGGCTGCTTCAGACAGACGATTGTGTGTTGGCTCCACTTGCACTAGTTGAGGCACTATATCCCTGGGTTATCTTTTCTGAACCTCAGTTTTCCAGTCTGTAAACTGGACTTGAAAAGACCTAGATCAAGGTGTTTAAAGAGATGGTACAGATGCACGTGTAAATGCTCCTAAAGCTACTTACGTGGGGTTACACATTGTATAATTATTTTGCATCTCAGCTGTAAAACTATTCTCAAAATGATGCTTATTCATGCAGATGATATGTCAGGGATCCACAAATTGCCCTGAAGCTGAAACTGGTGGGGCCCTTTGCGGGCTGGCTGGCGATTTCCACAGCTGGAAACCGTACTCTATGCCTGGAATTTGCTAGGCACGGGTGGGCTGTGTAGAGCATTTCCCTAGTTACTCCTACTTTTACCTGGAGGAAAAGCTGCATCCAGTGAAATATGTAGGCAAGCTTCCTGATGTCAGGGTGCTCAATTTCAACTCTCAGGTTTAAAAACGTGCAGTATCCATTCAAAGTGAAAAGCCAAACCTTGACTGGAACCAATTGCAACAGTGTTTGTGTCACTGTTTGAAATAATCTTCTGTAAGAGGAAATACACTACTCAGATCTTACTCTTTGCTTGGATTTATGTAGCACCGACTGGTGAAGCTGGACACGACTGATTCCAAAAAACATTTCATCATTCTAATATTTTTTTTGAAGGCTCCTTCCGCCACCTTTCTTTTCCTGGTGAGATTACGTTACAAATTCTATTAGAAAAAAGTCACATACCTCTTTGCCTAATAGTGACAATGGCCAAGAGAGAAGTAAATTCTGGATTCAGAAACCCACATTGATCCAGCTCACCTATATCTACTTACTAAAATTTTTATAACTGAAATCCACGTTTATTTTGCTGTTGCTTTAAAAATATTGTTTATCCTTAATTAGATTCTCTTGGAGTGGTTCTGATTTCAAAAACTAGGTGGAGTTACATTTTAGTTCCATATCAACATTAGCAATGCACATAAACAAATCCCCCTTTCACCGCCATATCTCCCAAATACTTACCTACCAAAAAATGTCAGTTTTGTGTTAGAGGACAAACTTGAACAATAAAGAGCCAGATAGAAATAGTTTAGGGTTTATGAGTCACATCGTCTCTGTTGCCACTGTTCACCTCTGCCCTTGTAGCCCCAAAGCAGCCCTGTGTGATATGTTCCAACAACACTTTACTTACGGACACGACTTGCATGTCATGTAATTTTTCTGCATAACAAAATATTATTCTTTTTTGATGTTTTTTCAGCCACTGAACAATGTAACAACCATTCTTAACTTATAGGCCAGATTTGACCTGTGGGCCATAGTCTGCTGATTCTTGCTTTATTATATATGAGGCAGTTTGTAAAATATTGAGTAAGGAAGATAACTAGACGATGTATATCAACCTAGTGTATATACTCAAAAAATGCATAATTCCTGTGCAGATTTCTTTTATATAGAATCAAAGGTGAGGATGTAGTAACAATTATATAATTAATTTCCCGTGGTTAGAGCCAAGCCATGCAAATGAATCATACTCCAGAGTGAATTAACATGCATGGATTTCTTGACTGGGCTGTGTGAATGCAACAGATATTCACATCCTCTGTTTTGGGGGGAATATGGGGGCAGGTCATTGTTCCATGTAAGACCTATCCTCGGAACTGTGAGCTGTTCTCTCACCTTCCTTAGCGCAGGGGCTAACCTTAGAGATGCCATTTAACAGAAAGATCATATTACAAAGTCAGTCATTCCTTCATTACAAGCAAATTTAAAGAAAGTTGACTAATATGGAAGCCAGCGGATGATAAGGCAGATTTACTAAGATCCTGGATGATTCAGATAAGGTTTAGAGGTAAAGAAATTCAACTGAATACCTTTGTGGTAATGGCTCCCAAAGTGTCCACAGCCTAATTTCCACAGTCTGTGACTATGTCACCTTACATGGGAAAAGGGCACTTTGATGATATGATGAAGTTACAGATTACCCTGGATGATGGGGTGGCCCAATGTAATCAGAAAGACCCTTAAAAGTGGAAGGTGGAGACAGAATAAGACAGTCAGAGGGATAGCTGTGAAATCGAGTCAGAGTGAGGCTTGTGCAAACTCCACAGGTGGTCGCTGACCTTGATGATGGAGGAAAGGGTCATGGACCAAGGAACGAGGGTGACCTCTAGAAGACAGAAAAGGCAAGTAAGTGCCTTCTCCCATAGAGCCTCCAGAAAGGACACAGCCCTGATGACACCTTGATTTCATTGCAGCAAAACCTGTATAAGATTTATAACCTGTAGAACCATAAGATAATAAATTTGTATTGGTTTCAGCCATCAGGTTTGTGTTAATTTGGTATGGCGGCAATGAAAAACTACCACAGCCTTTTAATATGTGTATCCTACTTTTCATTCAAAAACAGTCCTGAAAGAAAGTCCATATGGTAGAAAATGTCATCACTGTATACCTGTTAATAACCTTAGAGAACCAGTGCAGTTTAAACCCTGTCCGTAATTATCAACAATTGAACGTCTATCATTGTTGCAGTGAGATCTCCTACAAGTCCTCTACAATTCTTAGCTGTATTTCTTGTAAATCTGTTGGAATTGGTTTTCTAATAAATAAATAGTTTGGGAAGTGAGAGGTAAATTATGGGGCAATAGTGGACTTGACATGGTTAGTACAAGACAAAAAGCAGAACCATTTTCAAGAGAAAAGAGGGAATGATGGCATAACAAATATCTTTGTCTATTAGCTTACAATATACTGACAACTTTTTTATCCTAAGCATATAGAAACAAATGACCTGGTAAAATCAAGCAAATCAAAGATTTCTGGGCTTATAAAATAAAGGAGGATGGTGAGGAAAAAAAGAACACCTCAATGCAATCAGCTGGGAAAAAGTCTTTCTGAGGAATTGGTAGATGCATTTCATTTCTGGAGCATCTCCAACTGGGTCAGGAAGCTCATCAAGCCCAACAATGTGGATACTGAGCAGTCCCTACAGATATGGCTAAAGGTGTCAGTAGTTCTCAACATTTGTTTCAATAATGCCAAATTAAGCGATTTAATCCATTGGCAAATTCATTTCTTTCAAAGGATTCAACAAGGTTTTGCTCCTGCCACAGGAACGGAATTGGGTCATTTGTAGAGACATGGATGGACCTAGAGACTGTCATACAGAGTGAAGTAAGTCAGAAAGAGAAAACAAATACCATATGCTAACACATATATATGGAACCTAGAAAAATGGTACAGATGAACTGGTTTGCAAGGCAGAAATAGAGACACAGATGTAGAGAACAAACGTAGGAATGCCAAGGGGGGAAAGCGGTGGCGGGGCTGGTGGTGTGATGAACTGGGAGATTGGGATTGACATGTACACACTAATATGTATAAAATGGATAATTGATAAGAACCTGCTGTATAAAAAATAAATAAATGAAATGAAATTTTAAAATAAATAAATGGGGCTTCCCTGGTGGCGCAGTGGTTGGGAGTTCGCCTGCCAATGCAGGGGACACGGGTTCGTGCCCCGGTCCGGGAAGATCCCACATGCCGCGGAACGGCTGGGCCCGTGAGCCATGGCCACTGAGCCTGCGTGTCCAGAGCCTGTGCTCCGCAACGGGAGAGGCCACAGCAGTGAGAGACCCGCGTACCGCAAAAAAAATAAAATAGAATGAATGAATGAATGAATGAAGATCCCTCATGGGATCCTTAAAGTTAAGACGATCATCTTTGAGCCAACATAGAACCGTCCAGGCTGTTCCATTTTCTCCAAATAGCTTTACCATAAATTCTGTGATTCTATTTTGAATATATCCATAACGTCTTTTTCCACTTAACCTCCATTAGCTCCTCTTTCCTCCTTTGCGACATAAAGGGGTCCAGCACACTGTTCTTCCCAAACATCACGCCCTGTGTCTGTGACTCATCTGTTTACTTATGTAAATTGAAAGCTGTAGACTTGAGTCACCAAGATAGTGTTCTGAAATGCATTGGGAAAGGCTACAGTTTTCTCAGAGAGCTCTTTTTGAGCACTCCTCTGACATTAAGCCAGACTTCTTAAGTCTTTAGGAAATTATCACACAAATCTCTGGGGGTTCCTTGGTGGTTAAACCTCTTTAACGGCGATGACTAAGAAGCCGGAAAGCATTAATACCATCAACACGGACTGTAAATTACCCAGCCTCCCTAAGGAGACTAAGGAATTTAATAAATCTGTTACTTTGAAGAGACTCATTGCTTGTCAAGTTGGGGAGAAAGTCATCTGGAAGCTGTGCTAGTTCTGTGCTCTTGTGGACATTTAATCAGAGTGTGGTGCTTCACTTATCTCTGTTTTGTCAAAATTAACTAGAGTAATCTGATCAAATGAAGTTTTCCTGAAATGCCGTATTTCTAATTGGGTGTTATTCATGTTAGTAGTGAAATCTGCTGTCTTGTGAATATATATACATATTTTACATTGAGTTTCTAATGCTGCCACCGGAAGCCTTATTTGGGGCACTGAAGAAGATAACAACGGAAGTAAAAGGTAGTCCTTACCTTGGAAGAATAGAAAAAGCAATGAAAAAAAGAGCTATGTAAGTGCATGGACATACACAGATATATGTACACCAGATACACAAGCATGTACATATACACACACAATAGTTACATATTTACATACAAATATTTCTAGAAAGTTATTCCAAAGGTTTCCAAAGGTTTTCTCTTGGAAAAACAACTACGACTACAAAACAAAAACAAAAAAACACCCACCGCCTATTTAAAAGCAGACTACGGAAGACTTCTCCGTTAAAAGTTCTTCCTTTCATCAAATGGATACTTTCTAATAGACTTTTCTTTCACCCTCTTGGCATTCATGGTTAGCTCTCATGAAGATCTCATGAAGATCTTCTCTCTTGGACAACAATCTCTCTGTCTCTCTCTCTGTCTCTGTCTCTGTCTCTGTCTCTGTCTCTCTCTCTCTCTCTCTCTGCCTTTTTTTCCTCCAGGCACTTTTGAAGATTCTATCATTATATTGTTATTATACACCCATGGCTACACCCTTCTCTCTTGGTAATTTTATCCACCCTAGGACTTTAGCATCATCTTTCACATTCTCTGTGTGCCTCATACCTCCTATGCCTTTTGCAAAAATAATTTATAGGTCCTGGAGCCCCTGATGCTCCCTCCAGGATGGGACACCCATCCTTCCAGGCTCACACTCTCCCGTTGCTTCCACTCTGGCATGAACTTGACTTCATTGTGCCCACACGTACAGCCATTGCTCCTTCCCCACTCAGGGTCTTGACATGCACTGTTCTCTCGCATCTACCCCACCACCCACTTCCTCTCCATTTGCCTGGTAAGACTGGGCATCCTTTAGAGCTCAGATGATATGTCACATTCTCAGGGAAGCCTGACCTGACCACGTAGGTGAAGCTGTTTCTCCCTCCTTCTGCCCTCTCCTCCCTCCCTAGTTTATCCTTTGCAGACATTTCAAATTAGTGACAACCTGGTCTCTTGTGTGGTTATTTACTGGATGTGCATCTTTCCTGTGACACATGAAGCTTGTGTTACCATCAGTGTCTCTCTAGCACCCGGTAAAGTGCCGGGCAGTTAGTAGAGGTTGAATATACATAGGATGGGAAAATGGAATAGGTAAGTTTAAACACTCCCAGGGGGCCTTACCCAGGTCCCATCTCACAAAGTGAAGGCTACTCTGTACAATCCTTCATGTTATGATGCCAGGCTGGGTGTTCGTGACGTAAGATGCCTTCATGGGGTGAATCAGATCTCTTTATAGCATTAGAGGTGAGCAGAGTGGGGGGATGGTGCTGGGAGAGAGCGATGGTGTCGTATCTGCCCGGGACCCAGGCCTCCACACAGACCCATGCACGACTCTGAGGGGGCTGGTCACGCAGAATAGATTTGAACGGACTCCCCCGGTTTCATGCCCCAGCAACCCTGACTGGACATCCAGTCTCCCCTTACTTTAATAAACCCTCAGGAAACCCACAGAGACACAGCTCAGCTGCCCCAGAAATGCCCTCAATACCCACCCCTGAGGCTGGCCTTTGGTAGATGTTTAGACCCTAGTTGCACCGGGTTCCGTGGATTTCTGGGAGCAGCAAGTTCTCAGATGGGTAACACCGGCCGCGCCAAAACAGGCGTGATTGCAGTGGATGCAAGGGAGGGATCAGCGTGTGTGCAGCACCCTCACCTCATAGCCATCTCCTCAACTTTGGGTTTGCACACAGCATCTGTCCAGTTGCTAAGTTGGCATTCAACCCTGCAGTGTTCATTCTTCTAACCCAGCACTGCCCAGGTTCTCGCCCAAACCCTATCACCTCTTATTGTGCTGTGGAAAAGGTCTCTTTAATTGTGCGTTGCTTTCCTGCCCCTCCCTACTCAAATCCACTCGGTGTAATCCTGACATGAACTGCCCTAAATACAACCCAATTCAACATTTATAAACAAACATCCTAGGCACCAAAGATACAGCTGTCGGCAAAATAAGATGCCCAGAATCTCTCAGAGAAGAGTGACCTCAGGGTATGACACGTAGGGTAAGCGTCGCCAGATGGGGAACACGGGTCACGATACACATCCACAATAGGGCTTCCAACTCTTCTTGGCAGAAGACCCTCCTGGAAATGCGACATCTGAGTTGTGACTTGTCAGGTGAGTTGCTGGACTGGGGACGACAATTCGAGAGCAACAATTTCCAAAGTGCAGATTTGTGGAGACACCCAGGCCAAATCACAACTCACAGGCACTTTCCTAAAAATACTCCAATGGCTCCAAATCACTCAGAGAAGAATCAACTTTCTTGGCATGGGATTGAAGATGCTTCATGGTATGACTCTGCCCATGTCCTGCCTTCTCTCTCTTTGTGCCCTTTCTGGAATTGCTCCCTAAATCATCTTATACCTTCATGCTTCCCTGACTTTGAGCTGTCCTCTCCCATCCAGAGCCCTTTGGCTGACAGTTGCCTGTTTAAATTCTCAGATTTCAAAGCTTTTGTAAAAGATATCCCCTCCAAAAATCTTATCTCAGGTAGAATCAACTGTCCTGTGTCCATAATCTTTTAGCTCTTGACCCATATATGTCTATGGAAATTATAAGAGCCCATCTTGTACTTCTGATGTTCATATTGATGTCTGTGAGTCCCCTGAGGGTACACCTGGCACCTTGTTAATTGCCCTCATCCTGGTACTTTGCATACACGGGAGTCTCAATAAATCCATTTTGAGCGGTTTCTATGCTTTTGTTTTTGCTCCTGAAAGAGCAGCACGGCTTGAGACTATAAAAAGTTAAGATCATCAAGAGAAGGCCATTCTTATCTTTTCACGCACGGCGATTTCCTGCCAGTGTCGTGATCTGCCGAGTGTGAATGCCAAATGGATCAGCTCTGGCATCTTCTTTTTGATCCATCTATGGCATCCAAGGGGTCCAGAGCAGTAATACAGGCCTCACTGAAGCCAGCGAGAACATCCCATGTGTGTCAAGGAAGGAGCAGGTGGTGCGCGATGGACCCTATTAGAGACGGGGCAAAGGAGCCCAGCCCAGACAGGAGGGACTGAGAGCAGGGCATAGACACATCCAGGGCTTCAGCAAGTCAGGCATTAGGCATTAATCCAGAGGTCAAGCAGAGAGAACCATTTGGGAAAGAATGGGACAAATCCTGTCCTCTAAAGCTTAAGGACTAAATGTCAGGCAGTAGCTCGGAACGAAGCCCGGGAAATGGCCCAGACGGACGGTAATAGGATAGACGGTCAAGAGACAGTATTTCTCAGTGGAAAGTCCTTTGGGCCTCTCGTGCACCCCGGTGACCTAGGAAGGAGGTCAGCAGGGAATGTGGCTGCAGCCCAGGGGCATGCTTTTCCCTCGTGGCCTGAGGGGTGGTCACACCCACCAGAAACCTGCACAGTGGGGGGGACCCCGTTCACAGGTGACATGAGGTCACATCTGTACCAAATATCTCTGTTGCAGCAAACTGGTCTGGATCTGAGTCGGTGACTTGGGAAACAAAACCTCCAGTGTGTGTCTCTCATCCCCGGCTCCATCTAATATTCTGGCGGGTTCTTTTAGTGCCACCTGCAAAGACAGGCATCTGAGGTTTGCCAACAGGAAACGAGGTTCTTTGCCTCCTGTACCACCTGGACTTTCAAAAGAGCCAATAGTTGGCTGTAGGCATGGATGCACATCCATATGATTTGTTGATTATTAAAAAGACATTATCTACAAACAGATTTCTATAATAAATGCACATAGGCGGTACTCCAAGACTGTCAATAAAAAAAAAAAAAAAAAAAACCCGAAAAACAAAATGACATTTAATTACTGGATCACTCACCATTTTCTCTTTGATGTTATTTTTAGCAATATGTATTATTTAAGACACTACAAAAATATTTTTTCCCTTAATCTTGGGGTAAAATGTTATCCTAGCCTATTTCAAGGGTCTGAAATGTCTCTCTTTTTATCAGGAAACTTTTTTCCTCACTTGATATAATGACATTTCCTTATGCCACTAGCTGGTAAGGTCCACCCCCTCCCCGATGCTGCTACATTCTTGGTGGCAGGAGGGTAGGAGATGAGCTGTCCCTAATTGCACGGGACCCAGGGTACAGTTCTGATATGCGAGATCATCAGAGTCGGGGGCACATCTGACAGAGGCACACCTGTGTCGCCGTCCGGCTGCTGCAAACCTGGTTACTCTTCACACAGGGACACACAGCCCTTGGGTTCGGTCTATGGCTGCTCCTTCCCAGGTGGTCTGATCTGTGCTTGTCACCTTCATCTCACAAGTGCTATCATAGCAAGTGAGCTCCCTCTACCCACGGCTCTGTATTGAGGCCCAGGGGCAGCTGGAGCCTCACGGAGGCTACCCCATGCTTTCTCCCTCACCTGCGGACTCTGGGAACCTATAGTCATTATGAACACAGACTTTGGAGCCACCCTTGCCTGCACTCATGCCCCTCCCGGCTGGGTGACCTCAGGGACTGACTCACCTGAACCTCCAGCCTCCTCTGTGTGAAGAATCACTCACATACACTGCAGACTGGACACTCCTGGTCGCCTCGCAAGAACGCTTTCCTACTTTCCCGTCCTAAAAAAATTCAGTTTTGTTCTGAAACCCACTTCTACCCTAGCAGCAATGAGATTCATGGAAAGACGATTGCTTGCTGAACTTGTACGTGGATACCTATCTATCTATCTATACATATATACTCACAAAACACACTCATATGTATGCAAGTTAAATATGTGATATATGACATATACTGTGATATTGATGTATTATGAAATATATATGCAGGTCTCTGTCTACCTATATATCATCATAAAAAGTTTCCAAACATGTCAACTATTTTCTATTTCACATTGATGAGACCAATACTGCCTCAATTTTTCAAATGTATTTATGACCTTCCACATGCCAAGCCTTGTGCAATGTGCCAGGAATACGAAGTGGAATAAGTCCTTGTCTCTGACTTCACATGGTTTACAGTCAACCTAACTGAGGGTGTTATGGGCTGATTTGTGGCCCCCAACTCCATGTGTTGAAGTTCTAAGCACAAGTACCTCAGGATGTGAGTGTGACCCACATGACGGGTGTTCTTATAAGAAGAGGAGATTAGGACACAGACACGCACAGAAGGAGGACCACGCAAAGACACAGGGAGAAGACGGATGTCTACATGCCAAGCAGAGAGGCCTGGAACACATCCTGCCCTCATGGCTGTCAGAAGAAAGCAAACCTGTTGACACCTTGACTGCAGACGTCCAACCTCCAGAATTGTGAGACAATCAATGTCCGTTGTTTAAGCCCCGCAGGGTGTGGAACTGTCCTCTGGTAGCTCTAAACTAAAACAAGGAGTCCCATAAGTAAGCCAATGACTGTGCTGCAGGAGGAGGGCTGTGTGACGTTGCCCCAGCAAGCCTGCTTGCTCAGGAGGTGGGAACTCATCAGACTGTAGGGTCACGACATCAGGGAGGGCGTCCTGCAGGTGGCAGTGCATAAACACTCAGGATAAAGAAATAAACAGAGAAGAAGGGGAGACTCAGTGTGAACCTGGGGGATACAGATGTCTAAGGACGAGTCCAAAAAAGTGTCCTCCAAGGTGATGGAGAGGGACTGAGCATCAAGAGAGGAAAACTGACAGCCCAGAAGTTAAGGGAAAAGGGAATATTCAGGAAGGATGATTGCTAGTTTCTCGAACCTCAAAGGGCCAATTCTGACCCGGCAAAGACGTGCTTTGGTGTTCGATGACCCAGTGAAAACCAGTGATTGAAGAGGCCAGCTTGGTTTAACACCCACTCAATGGATACTCTGACCACATGGTAGCCAATCCTACTAAACAGGACTGGGGAGTCCACGGCATCCAAACGTTAAGGAGAAACATGCTCGCAGGTCAATGTATGTTTATTTCTCTCAATGATTATATATTGTATTTAGGAAATAGAGTTCCAGCCCATTCTTCCTGAAAGTTTCAGTTGTGAAATAAGAACATACAACAGCATGAGGGAAGATATATGAGAGTCCAAATGGCTCAGACACATGGAAGCCTGCCACCAAGTACACGAGTGTCACAGAGGCAGGAATTGGCCGTGGGGGACCCTCACTTGTTCCAGGAATCAGAATTTGTGGGTGTCCCTGCCCACTTCCAGCCTTTCCAGCAGAGATACATCACTGTTCACACGTAAACCCTGTCAGCACGTCACAGATTACTGGCACACTCAGAAATGGTAAGGCTTGTCCTAAGCTTTGTCCATAGCTTCATTTAATAAAGAATTCTCTTGAGGGCTTCCCCGGTGGCGCAGTGGTTGAGAGTCCGCCTGCCGATGCAGGGGACACGGGTTCGTACCCCGGTCCGGGAAGATCCCACATGCCGCGGAGCGGCTGGGCCCGTGAGCCATGGCCGCTGAGCCTGCACGTCCGGAGCCTGTGCTCCGCGGTGGGAGAGGCCACAACAGTGAGAGGCCTGCATACCACCAAAAAAAAAAAAAGAAAAGAAAAAAAGGGGAGGTTTGTACCTTTGCCCAACATCTTCCCATTTCCCTAACCTCAGCCCCTGGTAACCACCATCTACTCTGTTTCTATGAGTTCGACTTGTTTAGATTATAAGTGAGATCAAAGGTATTCATCTGTATCTGGCTTGTTTTTCTTAGCATACTGTCCTCTATTTTGGTCCATCCACCTCAAGGTCAGAGAGATGGGCAGTGGCCATTCATCCATCTGGGTTTCTTGTTTTGTTGCGTTTTTTACTTGGAATAGATATTATTTTCCCCATTTTACAGACAGAGAACTAAGCCGTACAGGCATGGAGTAAGTTTCAGATTCAGCCTACAGCACAGGAGAGGTATATTCACTTAATTAATGTTGAATCTTGAACTTACTGCCTTTTAGATTTTGAAAACGCACATCACTGCAAGTCTGCAGGACTATGGCGGCTGGTGAAAGCCAAATCACATCCTAGTTTACAACCCCTTTGCCTCCTGAGCTGACCTCCTCTCAGCTTGTGAATCCTGGCCACTTCCTGAACAGATGCAGAAGCTCAGGTCAAATCGAAAACAGGTGAGCCTCTTGGTGAGCCCGGGAGGACTTCGAGGCAGCCTCCTGTGCAGTGGAGCTGCAGACGCTGCTCTGCCCTCGAATTAAGTCAGGGCTGTTGACCTTCGTCTGTCCTGCACGTCGGATGGTCGATGGTCCTTTTGTCCGGTAGGGCTGAATATCTTGTTTAAGCCATTTAGCTATCAAAGCCTCTTGAGGAACATGAGCCTGGGCCAGGCTGCTCGGCAGAAGGAATTCCACAAGGGAATTCCACGGGGTTGCAAACGGCAGGATTGCTTCGTTTTATGGCTTCTAGGGCTGAATAATATTCCATTGTGTGTATGTATGTGTATGTGTATATATAGATCAGATTATCCAAGGAGAGACTGCTTAGTAATTACTGCTTTTCAAGAATATGATACGTGTTGATAGAGGATAAACAGACCAGATAAATGAAGCCAGGTGGCTTCCTAGACAACTGCTCGCTTATGATTTTCCTTATTCGTAACTACATAGTTAAATAGATTAAAAAACAAAGAATACTTATATTTTTCCTCTTGCCATTTTCCTATGAACTTTTAATATCTACAGAGATGCTAGTGAGACAAATCACTTGAAAGCAATTATTCTAATCAATTGGAATCTTCACCTGTGATCCTTCCCTGGAAGTAACAAATTATAGCCCCAAACTGGTCTTTACAACAACCTTAAGAGGAATTGAAAGTTTGTTAAAAAACATTTGTTCCAAATTGGTTAAAAATATCCACTAAATATTATATTTAAAAGCATTCACTGGCACAAAAGAATATTACAGAGAGATGCAGCTCAACAGAACCTCCTGGATTATTTCTTCTTCCATGATTAATGCGTAAATAGTAAATAAGGAAAAAAAGATGAGGGAAATTAAAATTAGTCACAAAATGCATCTGATATTCTAAATACTTTCCCATATAGATATGTGTAGGTAGATATTAGAAATGGTGTGCCTATTTACATACCATTTAAGAAACTTAATTTTTCTCTTTAAGAGAAGATTATAATTCTTTCTACATCAATACATATAATTTGTGAATTTTGTACTACCCCATCAAATTAATATGCCATTACTTGTTAAACCAATGCCCTCGTGTAGCTAAGTGATCGTACTTCTGATATCTTGATAAATTTCATAATAAACCACATTATAACGAGTACTTTTAAAATCAGTGCATTTATTGCCTTAGGATCAATTCCTACAAGTAAAATTTATGGGTCAAAAGGGATGCACTTCTTCAAGACTTTTTTAAAAAGCATATTGAAAAATTGCTCTTTAAAAAAAAATAAGCTTTGGGAAGAAGCCTTTCAAAGCTACTCCATGAATTTATCCTGTGAAGCTCCTTTATTTTAGATCCAGTTCAATTGCCACCTTTTCGCTGAGCCCCGAGCACACGTGTTTCTGATTTCGTTGTTCTGCGTTCTTTCTCCTGTCAGAGTCCTTACGTCGTCTGTTCCTGCCATGAGATTAATAACTACCTGAGGCCGTGGCATATGCTTTACTAGTTTTGAGTCCCCTCTGTGTGCGTTTATCTTTTCCTTGATACAAGGGAAATGCTTGGAAGCATTAAGAAGCTCCTAACACACTTAGAACAGCAGAACTGTTTTGAATGTCTTTCCCTCTTATTACCGACTGAGCACCCCTAAGCCCTTATCATCCGTGTTTCATAAATAAAATTGTAACTTACATCCCTATAACTGTGATACCTACCGTGGTATAACTCATTGTTTTAGTCTCAAAAATATTTTAGGACTAAATTCATTGTTTTCAGATTGCCAAGTGAATTTCCCATGTCTGCCAGGAGGTACACAGAAATTTCACCTATGGTTGTTAACTTGGTCAGGGTGTGTGCATTTTATATGTGTCTGTGTGGACACTGGATGGCTAGGATATTGAATTCTTAGGATCTTGAGAGACTGTCTCCAAACTGTGAAAACAAGAAAAAAAAAAAACAACCAACACGTGTTGATTATGAGTTGGTACAGTTGGAGAAAGAGAAAATGCCCAACTGTTTTAGGGCCAGCTTCTTCCAGGTTTGAAAGTCAATCGTGTTTGGATCCCTTGAGCACCTCTGGTCTTTGAATCAGGGTCCCGGCCTCCCCTCCCCTCCCCAGCTTCAAACTGTCCTTCCTCTGTGGCTGCACACACAGGGATCCTAGACAAAGAGGAACACGTTGAAAGCCAGGGGGCTTTGCTGCAGGCTCTACTCCGGCAGCTTGAAAAGGAGAATTTTCATAAAAAGGGCTCTGCATAGAGCAAAGTTTTTTCTCACAAAGCGTAGATTTTTTCCTGTGAGGCTGGGAGATGCAAGCAGGGCCAGGCCGGTTCACAGACTTCCCCAGACTCAACAGGTCTGAGCGTTTACACTTCTGCTCACGTGGGTGATTGAGCAACAGCAATGGGGCAGAAACACAGCCCCGCAGCCCGGGGAGGGGGAGGGGGAGGGGCGGGCCTCAGACCTGGGCCACCTCTAACCTCCCCACCCCCGTACCCAGAGGACTCAGCAAGGATGGGGGTGAGCAGAGGGGCCTCTAAGGACCCCAGGTGAAAGACAAGCTGCACACTGGCTCCAGTGGCATCCAGCAAGTGATTAAAATGACAGCCTGGACGGCTTTTTCCCTTTGAGGAAATACTCTGCTAAGGAACCCTTTGCTCTGAGTAAAGGGATTAGTTCAGTATATTCTCACGTGGCCTCACCCTGCCCTTGTTTGCTGACTTCTGAAGCTGCCACCACCCTGATCTGACCCAGATATGAATAGGATAAAAATAGCCAGGAGGCAAATCAACAGGCCGTGTGATATCTCCTGGCATTGGGTGATTACAGACAGCACTTATCCAGTGCCAGGCTGCTGAGAATCTGTTCCCTCGTTTCATGGACTTGAAGAGGAGTGGCTGACGCCTGTACCGACTCCTTCCTTCTTCTCTCTGTCTAGGCAGCTGCTATCAGGATGCTCTTCTGCAAGTGCTCTAGCTGTAAATGAACGTTTCCTTTTCCGTTTGCATCCTTAGAAAGGAGAACATACAAACTATAATTCATTCAGCAGTAACAGATGAACGCTTGGTCCCTAAGAGCCTGTGACAGCCACTAATCACAGTGCCCTGCACAGAACTCTGCACCCCTCCTCTGCGTCACATCCTGACTAATGTGTCACCAAAGTGTGCATTAGCCTGAGCCTCGGTTTTCTCATGTGTAACTTGCGGATGTGAGTACTTACCTTATGTGTTTTAGCAAAGATAAAATAAGCGCAATTTAAATGCTTTTTGCAGTTTCATTAGATTTTGGACTTATTATTTCTTTGGAATAGAGAAATAGCATCTTTTTTCTTTTTTTACTTTATTTTTATTTTTTTAACATCTTTATTGGAGTATAATTGCTTTACAATGGTGTGTTAGTTTCTGCTTTATAACAAAGTGAATCAGCTATACATATACATATATCCCCATATCTCCTCCCTCTTGCGTCTCCCTCCCTCCCACCTTCCCTATCCCACCCCTCTAGGGGGTCACAAAGCACCAAGCTGATCTCCCTGTGCTATGCGGCTGCTTCCCACTAGCTATCTATTTTACATTTGGTAGTGTATATATGTCCATGCCACTCTCTCACTTCATCCCAGCTTACCCTTCCCCCTCCCCATGTCCTCAAGTCCATTCTTTTTGTCTGTCTTTATTCCCGTCCTGCACCTAGGTTCTTAAGAACCAATTTTTTTTTTTTTTTTTTTTTTTAGATTTCGTATATATATGTGTTAGCACACAGTATTTGTTTTTCTCTTTCTGACTTACTTCACTTTGTATGACAGACTCTAGGTCCATCCACCTCATGACAAATAACTCAATTTCCTTTCTTTTTATGGCTGAGTAATATTCCATTGTATATATGTACCACATCTTCTTTATCCATTCATCCAATGATGGACACTTAGGTTGCTTCCAGGTCCTGGCTATTGTAAATAGAGCTGCAGTGAACATTGTGGTACATGACTCTTTTTGAATTTCTCAGGGTATATGCCCAGTACTGGGATTGCTGGATTGTATGGTAGTTCTATTTTTAGTTTTTTAAGGAACCTCCATACTGTTCTCCATAGTGGCTGTATCCATTTACATTCCCACCAACAGTGCAAGAGGGTTCCCTTTTCTCCACACCCTCTCCAGCATTTATTGTTTCTAGATTTTTTGATGATGGCCATTCTGACTGGTGTGATGTGATACCTCATTGTAGTTTTGATTTGCATTTCTCTAATGATTAGTGATGTTGAGCATCCTTTCATGTGTTTGTTGGCAATCTGTATATCTTCTTTGGAGAAATGTCTCTTTATGACTTCTGCCCATTTTTGGATTGGGTTGTTTGTTTTTTTGATATTGAGCTTCGTGAGCTGCTTGTAAATTTTGGAGGTTAATCCTTTGTCAGTTGCTTCATGTGCAAAAATTTTCTCCTATTCTGAGGGTTGTCTTTTCATCTTGTTTATGGTTTCCTTTGCTGTGCAAAAGCTTTTAAGTTTCATTAGATCCCATTTGTTTACTTTTGTTTTTATTTCCATTTCTGCCTACAGGTCTTTTGTCTCCTTAGGTAGGTTTATTCCTAGGTATTTTATTCTTTTTGTTGCAGTGGTAAATGAGAGTGTTTCCTTAATTTCTCTTTCCGATTTTTCATCATTAGTGTATAGGAATGCAAGAGATTTCTGTGCATTAATTTTGTATCCTGCTGCTTTACCAAATTCATTGATTAGCTGTAGTAGTTTTCTGGTAGCATTTTTAGGATCCTCTATGTATAGTATCATGTCATCTGCAAACAGTGACAGCTTTACTTCTTCTTTTCTGATTTGGATTTCTTTTATTTCTTTTTCTTCTCTGATTGCTGTGGCTAAAACTTCCAAAGCTATGTTGAATAATAGTGGTGAGAGTGGGCAACCTTGTCTTGTTCCTGATCTTAGTGGAAATGGTTTCAGTTTTTCACCATTGTGAACAATGTTGGCTGTGGGTTTGTCATATATGGCCTTTATTATATTGAGGTAAGTTCCCTCTATGCCCACTTTCCGGAGAGGTTTTTTTTTTTTTTTTTTTTTTTTTTTGCAGTATGCGGGCCTCTCACTGTTGTGGCCTCTCCTGTTGTGGAGCACAGGCTCCAGATGCGCAGGCTCAGTGGCCATGGCTCATGAGCCTAGCCGCTCCACGGCATGTGGGATCTTCCCGGACCAGGCACGAACCCACGTCCCCTGCATCAGCAGGCGGACTCTCAACCACTGCGCCACCAGGGAAGCCCTCTGGAGAGTTTTTATCATAAATGGGTGTTGAATTTTGTCAAAAGCTTTTTCTGCATCTATTGAGATGATCATATGGTTTTTCTCCTTCAATTTGTTAATATGGTTTATCACATTGATTGATTTGCGTATATTGAAGAATCCTTGCATTCCTGGAATAAACCCCACTTGATCATGGTGTATGATCCTTTTAATGTGCTGTTGGATTCTGTTTGCTAGTATTTTGTTGAGGATTTTTGTATTTATGTTTATCAGTGATGTTGGCCTGTAGTTTTCTTTCTTTGTGACATCTTTGGTTTTGGTATCAGGGTGATGGTGGCCTCATAGAATGAGTTTGGAGTGTTCCTTCCTCTGCTATATTTTGGAAGAGTTTGAGAAGGATAGGTGTTAGCTCTTCTCTAAACGTTTGATAGAATTCACCTGTGAAGCCATCTGGTCCTGGACATTTGTTTGTTGGAAGATTTTTAATCTCAGTCTCAATTTCAGTGCTTATGATTGGTCTGCTTATATTTTCTATTTCTTCCTGGTTCAGTCTCGGAAGGTTGTGCTTTACTAAGATTTTGTCCATTTCTTCCAGGTTGTCCATTTTATTGGCATAGAGTTGCTTGTAGTAATCTCTCATGATCCTTTGTATTTCTGCAGTGCCAGTTGTTACTTCTCCTTTTTCATTTCTGATTCTATTGATTTGAGTCTTCTCCCTTTTTTTCTTGATGAGTCTGGCTAATGGTTTATCAATTTTGTTTACCTTCTCAAAGAACTAGCTTTCAATTTTATTGATCTTTGCTATCGTTTCCTTCATTTCTTTTTCATTTATTTCTGATCTGATCTTTATGATTTCTTTCCTTCTGTAACTTTGGGGCTTTTTTGTTCTTCTTTCTCTAATTGCTTTAGCTGTAATGTTAGGTTGTTTATTTGAGATGTTTCTTGTTTCTTGAGGTAGGCTTGTATTGCTATAAACTTCCCTTTTAGAACTGCATTTGCTGCATCCCACAGGTTTTGGGTCATCATGTTTTCATTGTCATTTGGTTCTAGATACTTTCTGATTTCCTCTATGATTTCTTCAGTGATCTCTTGGTTATTTAGTAGTGTATTGTTTAGCCTCCATGTATTTGTATTTTTTACAGATTTTTTCCTGTAATTGATATCTAGTCTCATAGCATTGTGGTTGGAAAAGATACTTGATACGATTTTGATTTTCTTAAATTTACCAAGGCTTGATTTGTGACCCAAGATATGATCTATCTTGGAGAATGTTCCATGAGCACTTGAGAAGAAAGTGTATTATTCTGTGGTTTTTGGATGGAATGTCCTATAAATATCAATTAAGTCCATCTTGTTTAATGTCATTTAAATCTTGTGTTTCCTTATTTATTTTCATTTTGGATGATCTGTCCATTGGTGAAAGTGGGGTGTTCAAGTCCCCTACTATGAATGTGTTACTGTCGATTTCCCATTTTATGGCTGTTAGCGTTTGCCTTATGTATTGAGGTGCTCCTATGTTGGGTACATAAATATTTACAATTGTTATATCTTCTTCTTGGATTGATCCCTTGATCATTATGTAGTGTCCTTCCTTGTCTCTTGTAACATTCTTTATTTTAAAGTCTATTTTATCTGATATGAGTATTGCTACTCCAGATTTCTTTTGATTTCCATTTGCATGGAATATCTTTATCCATCCCCCGACTTTCAGTCTGTATGTGTCTCTAGGTCTGAAGTGGGTCTCTTGTAGACAGCATATATATGGGTCTTGTTTTTGTATCCATTCAGCCAGTCTATGACTTTTGGCTGGAGCATTTAATCCATTTACATTTAAGGTAGTTATTGATATGTATGTTCCTATTACCATTTTCTTAATTGTTTTGGGTTTGTTATCGTAGGTCTTTTCCTTTGCTTGTGTTTCCTGCCTAGAGAAGTTCCTTTAGCATTTGTTGTAAAGATGGTTTGTTGGTGCTGAATTCTTTTAGCTTTTGCTTGTCTGTAAAGGTTTTAATTTCTCCATCGAATCTGAGTGAGATCCTTGCTGGGTAGAGTAAACTTGGTTGTAAGCTTTTCCCTTTCATCACTTTAAATATGTCCTGCCACTCCCTTCTGGCTTGCAGAGTTTCTGCTGAAAGGTCAGCTGTTAACCTTATGGACATTCCCTTGTATGTCATTTGTTGTTTTCCCCTTGCTGCTTTTAATATTTTTTCTTTGTCTTTAATTTTTGGTAGTTTGATTAATATGGGTCTTGGCGTGTTTCTCCTTGGATTTATCCTGTATGGGACTCTCTGTGCTTCCTGGACTTGATTGACTATTTCCTTTCCCATATTAGGGAAGTTTTCAACTATAATCTCCTCAAATATTTTCTCAGTCCCTTCCTTTTTCTTTTCGTCTTCTGGGACCCCTATAATTCGAATGTTGGTGCGTTTAATGTGGTCCCAGAGGTCTCTGAGGCTGTCCTCAATTCTTTTCATTCTTTTTTGTTTATTCTGCTCTGTGGTAGTTATTTCCACTATTTTATCTTCCAGGTCACTTATCTGTTATTCTGCCTCAGTTATTCTGCTATTGATTCCTTCTAGAGAATTTTAAATTTCATTTATTGTGTTGTTCATCATTGTTTGTTTGCTCTTTAGTTCTTCTAGGTCCTTGTTAAACATTTCTTGTAATTTCTCCATTGTATTTCCAAGATTTTGGATCATCTTTACTATTATTATTCTGAATTCTTTTTCAGGTAGACTGCCTACTTCCTCTTCATTTGTTTGGTCTCGTGGGTTTTTGCCTTGCTCCTTCATCTGCTGTATGTTTCTCTGTCTTCTCATTTTGCTTAACTTACTGTGTTTGGGGTCTCCTTTTCAAAGGCTGCAGGTTCGTCATTCCCGTTGTTTTTGGTGTCTGTCCCCAGTGGCTAAGTGGTTAGCTTAGCCACTTAGTGGTTCTCTTTGAGAGCCAGTGGCCTTTTGCCTGCTTGGTTCAGCGGGTTCTGTAGGTTTCTTGGTGGAGGGGACTGGTGCCTGTGTTCTGGTGGATGAGGCTGGATCTTGTCTTCCTGGTGGGCTGGACCGTGTCCGGTGGTGTGTTTTGGGGTGTCTTTGACCTTATTATGATTTTAGGCAGCCTCTCTGCTAATAGGTGGTGTTGTGCTCCTGTCTTGCTAGTTGTTTGGCATAGGGTGTCCAGCACTGTAGCTTGCTGGTCATTGAATGCAGCTGGGTCTTAGCGTTGATATGGAAATCTCTGGGAGAGCTTTCACCATTTGATATTACATGGAGCTGAGAGGTCTCTCATGGACCAATATCCTGAACTCGGCTCTCCCACCTCAGAGGCACAGGCCTGACACCCGGCTGGAGCACGAAGACCTTGCCAGCCACATGGCATATGCCTGGCACAGTACTAGATGCTCAAGATACAGGAGTGAATGAGAGAGATGATGTACTTTGCCCTCTTGAAGTTTACATCCAACTGTATTTATATCAAGCAGGGCATATAATTTCATTGTCTCAATTCTCTCATCTGTGGGGGGAGAAGAGACAGGCACCGTGTCCCACTCACTGTGCTCTCTAGAGCAATAGCATCTTAATTGATCTCCTACTCTCTAAAAGCAATGATGATGATGATAATGGAAACTAACAGTTAACCCAGAATAAATATTATTCAACTGTTGGCTCCTTTTATATGCTTTGTCAGAACTTAACATTAGATTTGCTCTATACACTGGTGATTATTTTAATTTTACATACAAAAAATGGGGATCTGTGAAGTTAAAGGCATTTGTTGCCAAGCTAGTTAAGAGCCTGTGAATGAAACCCACATCTGTTTTCTCTTAACTCTTTTACCATGCAATTGCTTCTCTACCCAAACCATCTTTAACCCTAGTGCTTTTACTATTTTCCTGAAGTACAATGGAGTCCTGCCACTTCTTGTCTAAAAATGTTCACTGTCCATTTCCTCTTAGACCCTGAGAGTGTATATATCTTCCTTAGAATGTCATCTAAGACCTGTCATGACCTTACCTTCCGATCTTATTTTTCTCTGTTTCTTATCCATCAAGACTGGGCTCAAAGGCCACTTTCTCTCTAATTTCTTTCAGACTCCCTCAATCAGAATGGAATCTCTATGTATCTCATAGCATCTGCACTTCAGTAGAGTGCCTATTGCCTTAGGTCTTGTAACATGGCTAGTTGTCAGTGTTCTCCCCAGGAGGCAACAGGTGAACTTTTGAAGGCAGGTGCTGTGTGCCCCTTCCCCCCCAACTGCCTGAGTTAGTGCTTTGTTGCACTGCTCATGGGGCACCAGGGAGGCTGAATAAATAAACAGGTGAATGCCACAGACTGAATCAGTATTAATCATGCATGTCTCTCTTTACATGTCAGAATTCTATTTTTTTCTGCTTTTGCCTCATTAACCTTCTTCAATTCTGAACCTATATCAGATTTTTCACCAACCTTTTTGAACTATGGAACATATAGCTGAGACGATTGAAAGTCAGTTTGACCAGTGCTCAGATTAGAAAGAATAACATCTTGATTTCCGCTAATTAGAGTCAAATTTTGGTGAAAAGATTTATGCATACTATTCTAACCAGTACAATAGGGGTGATACAGGGTCAATTTGTAAAGCAGAATTCATTTATTCACACAAAACTTAAGTCCAAAAGGGGATTTTTAAAGGCTTTGTTAACACTTTGGAAAACAAGTGAAAAACAAAAATACATCTTAAATATTGGAAGACTTAAAGCCAAAGTAAGACTTAAAGGGAAAATAAGATACTGTGAGCCAGGAGGGAGGCTGTGAAGGACCGCATCTCCACGTTTGGTTCTAGACCTTTCAGCAGCCAGAATGAAGAGGGAATCAGAATAGGTACTGCCCATCGACTGAAAGCCAACCGCGTGTTGGGGACAAAAAAGCAAGTATCAAATCAATGATCATCATGAAAAGGACACTGTTTGAGATCATGAATAGATATCACCTGATCGTGACAAGGAAAGCAAGAACTTTTAAAAGAAGGCATCTTAGAATGTTTCCTCGTGTAGACACATGTATTAATGTCAAGGTTCAGTAACAGTCATAAGGGGTTTAGGGGAGGGACCACCACAATGGCACTAAAATAGGTTCTATTTCCTAAACGATCTATGTAAACTTATGGTTCAACTAGTATGTGACTTGCGTTGTAAATTTGTTCTACTTCCTTACTCCAACCAAAGTCAACAAGACACCACCATGTGGTTGATGGCATCCTGCCAGTAGCAGGGTTGTCACCCACCAGGTCCTGGGACCTCTTCCCTGTTCTGTGCTCATCCTCTCAGAGAGCTCATCCAGTCTCATGGCTTCCAGCACCACCTGTGCGCTGATGATACCAGTGTATGCAGATGCTAGCCTGGACCTCTCTCCCAGGACCCCAGCCCACACGGCCACCTCCCCCCATCTGCTTCTGCAGCCATCTCAGAATGAGCACACCTCCCTGCCTGGCAGGTCTTTCCGTATGGATCTGCCCCCTCCCATTCTCTCCCCTTCCTTTCTCCTTCTCACCTGTACACATTCTATTCATCAGCACAACCTAGGATTCCACCCTCAACATAGATCCTATCTGACCATTTCTTAGTAGCTCAGTGGTACCCTGTTCTCATCTGGATGGACCTCACCTTCTCCTGTGATGCTTTCTGGCCTCCTTACTTGTATCGTCACCCCCTATATTCTTTTCTCATCACAGCATCCAGATCATTTAAACATAAATTAGACTATATCACATCTGTGAATAAAACTCACTGGGACTAAAGCTAGAATCTAAAGGTGTTCTGTGAGGACTGACACATCTCTAACACTGTCCTCCCGGGAACCCACCCCTGGCCACTTCCCATCACATGCTTAGCTCTGGCCACCCTGGTTTCGTGCTCCCTTGAACACACCCGCACCTTTGAACCTGCTGTGCCCTCTGCCTAGAATTTTAGATATTCTCAAGGTTGCCTTTCTTTCCTCCTTTAGGACTTTGGTCAAATCTCATGACATTGTAATATCAACATCCTGCCATGTTCCAACTCCTCTCCTTCATCTTCCTCCAGGGGACTTATCAGGACCTGATTTTAGGTAGATGGATAGATAGATAGATACATAAATAAAGATATAGCTATATAGATTGTATATAGATATTTATATCTATACACACATGTTATATGTATGTAGTATGCACACATATGTTCACACCTATACACACATACATATCTGTATATGCGTGTGTGCACTGCTTATTATTTAATATTTAAAGTCTGTCTTCCTTTATAGAATATGAGCTCCTCGAAGGCAGGGGTTCTGTCTGATTTCTGCTTGGCTCATAGTAGGTGCTTAATTAACATCTGTTGAAGGAATGAATAAGCTTGCTCAGCAGTGCCTCCTAATGGACTGGCCACTTGCAAGACACTTTCAAGGACACTTTTTCATAGCGCTCCACACCTGGGACATCTTGCCAGTCCCTGTATATCCTTTAAGCGAAGTGAGCCTTCCTCCTGGTGTCCTGCTCTTCTAAATGAAGATGGATTTGGGATGCTCTGAGCACCATAAAATCCTGTGAAGAAAGGCTTCATCTTCCATGCTTGCCCTGCTCGACAGGAGAAAACTGCTTTGAGGAGTGGTTCTCAGAATGAGATTCCTTGCCACCTTCACCCCACCAGCAACATCACCTTCCCCAGGCAGGGTCCCTAAAATGGCGAGCCCTCCAGGTGACTCCAGGGAACACTAAAATTTGAGAACCACTGGCCTAAAGCATTATCTTGAGAAAGACTTTGAGACTCAATCTGTGGCCAGTGGGAAAAAGGGTCAGTGTCCACTAGAAATGCAGGCAGAGGGCGCTGGAGAGAGGCAGGTGGTCTGTCTGCCCTGCAGAGCTTGATAAACCGTACTCTTTTCTACTCTGACATTTGCTATCACACCCTAGTTTGACTTGCAGCAGGTTAATACTTGAAAGGGTGTCTTTCTCTTAGTACCTCTTTCTAATTAGCAGGGTACATGCAGATACCAGCTGCCTGAAATCACTTTGTAATGAGGTAGGGCCAGAAACAAAGTAAACACAACACTTCAATGATTTGGTTCCACTTCCACGTCCTTACAAAGCCCCTCCCTTACAGCTCTCTCTCTGTCTTGTGGTCCTTCTGGTCACCGAGCCCCCTGCATTACCACCCATACCAGCCAGGTGTGCCAGGTACTGCAGCCCTCTCCCAGACCCCAGTCCCGGAGGGTGTGCCAATCAGAGAGGTCACTGACGCCCTGTCCTGCTCCATCTTGGGCCTCATCCTCCTGCCTGGTCCTTGCTCTGGTTACATCTGTGGCTTCCTGCGGCTCTGGACCTTGTCTCACAGGCAGGCCCCTCCTTTTCTCAGGATCTTTGAAAATCGGGTTAAGTATAATTGCTTGTGATCGGTATCACGGAGCCTTGTTTTACACTCCAAGCACTTTTCTCCTGACTGCCCTGTGTGTTTCTGATTTCTCATTGAATCCCCGGTTGAGAAAACACACTGCTTGTGGGCATTTGTAAGAAAAGTAGGTCAGGACTTTATTGATCAGGAAGATTCTCTTTAAAAACGCTGATTCCGGGGCCGGTCAGGCTTGGCTTGTACGCTTTCCATTCACAACACTTCTTCTGGGCACCAGTATGATTGTAGGATTAACATTTTTATAACAAGTCACCATTCCTTGTCTCCTCCAAATGGAATATATGTTAAAGAAGCTCTTTAAAACTAGTTTTCAGAGAAAAGAAATTTTCATTACATTTTTTTGGGTAAAATATTTGGTAGCGTACATGAAGCGGAGCTGACAATATATTCCCTAACATACAAAGAAACGCAAGAGTGATATCTACCTGATTGAGCTTCTGGGGAACAAGGCTTCAGATCGTCTATTTTTAAACATGTTCATTATTTAAAAGTAGCGGCATGGCTGTAAATGGTCGTGACCCACTATAGAGAAGGGGCTTCAGAAAACCTGTAGTGGATGAACACCAATTAGGAGCATAGGGAGAGATTGTTCAAATCGTCATTTTTTTAAAGGATTTTATATGTCTTAAAATAATCTTTTTATATTATCACTGATTTCATCCCATACTTGATTAAAATTACCCCACTCAATGAGCCATGCAAATTAGCAGTGAATTATGCTCAAATATCCAAAAGCAATTATGTTGGTGAATAAGTTGGTATTTTAATAAAATATAGATGATAGCAGGGTTAATATTTTAGATTATGCATGTCATGATATGACTTGAAATATGGAAGAAATGGGCAGAATAAGATGATCTAATGCATACATAGGCAGAAGGCAGAATTATATTGAAGTTATTTGAAAACTCTCATGAGCTAAATCTTCATGCTTATTCCAGGAGGAGGATTAATGGCCAGACATTTTAAGTAGTCATGCGTTGAAGTATATTTAACAGAGAACTAGAAAAATAGTTCCTCAAGATGTTCTTGAATATTTTGAGAGTTTATATTTTCTCAAATTTTAAACGCTTGAAAACTAAGAAATCTTAATTTATTTTTTTTAACCAAAATAATGTTAACTTCCAAACTCCTTTTTTTCTGAATGCAAACATGCTGCTAGCATTCGCCAACCCTCTGCTTTACTTCTGTGAAAAGCATTTTCTGTATCATTTTGAACCTTCTTGCCTTACCACTCAGTACTAAATAATTAGAATATTAGGATATAAACCTGTGCCATCTGGCTAAAAAATTAAATGCACAACTCAAATATCAAAGGTTCAAAGTCAATAGCATCTTTTATCTCCGTATGTAAATACACCAGGATTAATCAAGTCAGTATCGTCTAGTCCTTTCTTGCTCAGAAAACACCACAGATGATGCTAAACAATTAGTCCCCATTTCCACAAATGAGGAGACTGAAATAACAGTTGTTCATCAGAATAAAATTTCGGAAGCTCTGCAAACAATCAAGATGCTGCCTAGTCCTTCATTATCCCCCTTTAAGTACACATTATAAACTCTGCTGACTCACGAGGGAAAGTGGATTTCACCACTTTAATGCTTCAAAATTACCTCCTCAAGTGAATATCAGAAACCATTCCATTAAGCCAATTTTGGTGGTCAGATTGAATTGTGTCGGGAATGAACGCTCCCAAACGACAATCATCCAATTCACAAATACTAAAGTGTATCTAACAAGTCACTAAAACGGACACCAAACTGGACCTGCTTCCAGCTCCTGGAGATTATAATAAAGCATCTGATCTGTTAGCATCCACTTCGGTCAACAACAGACGGAAGGCAACCTGACGCATATCGTACAGGTGATTTTCAGGTAAAGCCGATTTAATCTCTTTGGTGATGTTCTTAGACACAGATCCATCTAAAAGAAAGTAATTCAATCAGCTGGTCCTAGTGTTTTTCCTCAGAACAATTTCCTTGATACTTTTCTCTCTTTATGGGATATTTTGATATTCGCAGAGTATGGAAAGGGTGTAGGTAACACTGGGGAATTTAGATAAGATTATAGCCTTCGGAAAAGGAGGTTTTAAAGATATTTGTCTACTCACACCCAAAATAGCCATGACATTTTGTTTGACTGCTTGGAATAAAGCATTTCATAAGGGAAATTTAAATCCAATCCAATCCAAGCAAAGCAAAACAGCAAGTAGTTATGATTCTGTGAAAGACATGGCACTGCAGACTGTATCGAGAAGCAAAAAACGCAGCTTCTGGGAGTTTACAACCTAACTTGGTGAAACAAGGCAAAGATTCTGACTATTTAACTAAAAGTACTAGGTTACTAATTGGAGCAAAATTCCAAAAATTATTACAACCAATCATTTCTGTGAATTAGAATGTGCAATACCAGTAAAATGCTCACACGTGCATTTATTTTTTCATGTTTTATTCGTTTAGCCGGGTTAGAATTGTCTGAGTGATGTTCCTGTCTCTGTGCTGTGTGCTTTATTCAGTGAGGTGAATTATATGGAATTAATGAGAACTTGCAGTGTGGCCAAATGGGCTGTGAACTGTGCCCTCTGGGAGGTGCCTTCACATAGACAAGGGGGTGGGTGGGGCCCCGGAGCCACGTGGTGGCCCCTGAATCAGGATGTGCGATGGAGGACATGGTTATACGGTCTGTCCCCCTGCACACTACAACTCCCTTACAAAGAGAATGCTCCAGCCTCTGTCAACTCTCTCCCACGGCCTCACACGCGGTCAAGAAACTCAACATATAAATGGCTGACCACGTGATGGGGATGGCACGTGTTTGGGAAGAACCATGACTCCAGCTGTCTCTGCCCTTGGCGTTCCGTCAGAATGCCATCACAGACCCCGGCATGTGTAGGTCCTGGTGGGTTGCCTGTGAAGATGATGGTGATATCAGGGTGCTGAGTATATGATGAAGACATATTAGTGAATGTCCCCCACTAAAAAGCTTACGTCCTTACAATTTTTCTCCTGCACTTCTTAGATCTTCTTGCTCGACAGACTCTTTGCCATCACATTTTCTCATCTAAGCTCATTCTCTACTTTTAATAGATTCATTTGCTAAGAACTATCATCTTAACCACCAATTCCATTAAAAATGTATATGTGGTTATAGGAAGAAGCGACAAAATAAGACATTTTGACTTTAAGGTACAACTGAAGAGTGTCTACCAATGAATCTGTCTTTCTGTCAGTCTAGTAAGTGTTCGGTAGGAGATATGGATGACTTGAACAATAAAGTTAGGGAACCATAAAGAACTGAGGGGTCGTATGATCATTTTCCCTTACAAAGAGGAAGAATCTGGCCCTAAGGAGGTTCATATCATATGAAAAGCAAATTTATAATGTTGTATAGGATAGAATACAAGTTATCTGAGTCCCAACTCAGCACTCATTCTTAAATTAAGGATAATTATTTACTAGCTTATATATTTCAATACTAACTCTACTTTTATGAAACTGTTGACTTAATGGAAATACCCCAAAAGAAACTTTAGTAAGTCAATTTTTTACATGAATGATCATTGTAAACTAAAAATTAATCCATGAATTAGTGTCTTCTTAGCCAAGAACCTTAATTCAGGGCAGCAGGAATGGCATATAATACATATAGGAGGGCTTCCCTGGTGGCGCAGTGGTTGAGAGTCCGCCTGCCGATGCAGGGGACATGGGTTCGTGCCCTGGTTCGGGAAGATCCCACATGCCGCGGAGCGGCTGGGCCCGTGAGCCATGACCGCTGAGCCTGCGCATCCGGAGCCTGTGCTCCGCAACGGGGAGGCCACAACAGTGAGAGGCCAGCGTACCACCCCCCCAAAAAAAAAATACATATAGGAGACTTTCTGTAATACACAGATAAGACTTAATGGAAGCAGGTGATTTTATTTCTAAACTGTGGTAAAAAACACATAATGAGATCCACGCTCTTACCAAATAATTTGAGTGTGCAGTGCAGCACGGGTAACTACAAGCATAGCGATGTACAGCAGGTCTCCAGAACTTTCTCTTGTGACTAAATCTTCAACCTTATTGAACAGAAACTCCCCCAGTCCCTGGCATTCACCTATCTACTTTCTGGGTGTTTATCCAAATGATCCTCATTTTTGACGATGAAAGTTTTAGCATTTTTCCGCTTGCTCTATTTGTTTATTCATTGCTCTCTCTTGTTCATGGAGAGTGGTCCACTATCAGATGATTCCACATCCTCTGACAAGATAAGGAGGCTGGTGAGGGAGCAGTGGTGCAGAAGTGGCAGAGCACATGTTCCTGAAAAACCTTGTGCTCTGCAAAATTACACATTAAAAATAATTGGTCTTATGGAGAAAATGGAGCTGGTGGCCGATTATTCAAATCCTGTGTAGCTCTGTAAGCAGAGCGCCAGCCAGTCCATCATTTGTCTCCTGGATGATGACGAGGACGGCACAGACGGGCAGGTCCGCGTGGCCACGGGCTGATGCGGCAGGTAACACACACCTGTAAAAGCCACAGACTGGCTGTGCCGGCCACCTGGGGGCTCAGAACTGACAGGTGCTGAGACGGACCAGGACTTAGAGCTCCAGCCGGGGTGGGGTTGCCTTTAAGGTGGGCGCACAAAGCAGCCAACCCAGCGCAGCTGCAAGCCAGGCCTGGGGTGCTGGGTGCCAAGAGCTAGAAAGCGTGTGACGTCTCAGGAACTTGGGAAAACGTAGGGTCGGGCTGTGGAACGCCTCATAGATGATGTCAAGGATCTCACTCTCTCTCTCTCTCTTTTTTTTTTTTTTTTTTTTATTCGTAAGGAGTTTGAGAAATAGCAGAGATAATTGTGGAAGGCTATGTCATGATCACATCAAAATTTCAAAAAGATTTCTCTGTGAAGCACTGTTGGGCAGCAAGAGAGGGAAACACACAGCTGGAGATGGAGCTGTTCCAGTTTCCCCCGAGACGTGGTGTAACGTGGACTAGGGAGGTAGCCCTAGAGATGGAGAAGAGCAGATATGCATTTAGGGGTAAAAATCAGTGGAGACAGGGTGGTCCCCGGGCCCCTGGTTTGCACAACTAGGTGACGGAGCGTTATCCACTGCGAGGGTGGACCCTGAAGGAACCCGGTCTGGGGACGGGGCCGCGTGGGAGATCGTACTGTCATCCCGACTGGGCTGAGATGGAGACATTTGGTGGATAGGTGCATGGCATGGAGGTCACAGGGGATTTGGGAACTGGAGACAGAAGTCATCCGGCAGAAGGAAACCAAAGCCGGGGGCTTGGCGACCTCACGTAGGGAGATGGCGGATGGAGAAGAAGAGGTTCCGGCTGCGTTTGGGGAACTGGGGGTATGAGAGGACGCACTCACGAAGACAGGGAGAAGCGGCAGTAGCAGGGACAGAGAGCGATTCTGTCACAGAAGCCAGAATGAAGGCAAAAGTGTCAGAAGTGTTGACACACAAGTAGCCATATGGGCCTGCAAGGATGCAAGGATGGAGCTGAGTGGAGTTACAGTACATCTCTGCTGAGCTCTGCGCCTGTGATATGTCAAACCTAGATTGCAGGAGGGCTTGGGAGGCGAGGTTCAGAGTCAGAAGCCTGCTTTTATTTCACAGACATTTATTAAGCACCTCCTGTACGCTAACACTGTGTTCATTCTGAGTTCCGAATATTAAAGCACACTCAATATGGCTCAGAAGGAAAGGTAACCAGGGAAAAGGTACTGGACGTGTAATCACATGGCTACCAACTCCTAGAAAGAGAAAAAAGGTCCAGAGTTGGACATCCTTCCATTGAGTAGAATGAAGAAAAAAATTTGAAAAAGGTTCTGGGTTGTAAAAAGAGCTATACCCAATTTGACGAGATAAGTAAGATCTTACAGACCCTTAAATCGGAAGGCTGTGGAGGAAACAGCTCCAAGCTGTCACTTTACTTTCCAACTCAATTCAATAAGCAGAAAACCATGATCTTCACATGTTGTGGGAAAGCCATGAATTTCAATTAATCTTCTAAATAATTTGCAAGTGTTCATGTGAAAAACAAAATAATGATTAATCCAGTAACATGGCAGCTTATCATAACAGGTTAATAGCAATTAAGATAATATTAATATTCATGACTCTATGAGAAGATACAGATTTTCCCAGGTACTAATTAAAGATTTAATTGTTACAACAATTACAGCTCTGTAATTATGTTTAGTCCAAGGAGAAGTAAGGCAGCCTGGTAATTTCAATTTAATATTGTTTACAAATTATTACAAGCTTTCAGACAACTAGAAATCTATATTATACCTGTAAGGCAAACATGGGCCCTGTGTGGGAAACTTGGGGACTCTTATACTAGGAGGACAGAACTTAGAACTTTTTAGTACTTTGAATGTTCTAGAATGTGATAATACTTTGAATGCTAGTACTTTGTTAGTACTTTGAGTGTTCTAGAATGTGATAATACCATCCTGTTTTATACAAAGTAGTGCTTGAATGTGATAGGATCATTCTCTTTGACAAAAATCAAAGCATTGCAGTGGTGGGAAAGAGGAGGAAAAAAGAGGCCCTTGCAGGGGTTTGTAATGATCTTGCACCATGAACTGAGAACTATGATTTCCAGCCCCAGGGTAAAGAGAGCTGCTATTTGGCTACAGTCTCAACTTCACACATTGAGCCAAAGAGCCTACCCACTGGGTGAGTGTGTTCACTGGGGGACTCTCCAGTCCCTTTCAGCACTTAGCGCTAAGATTTTCTTAAAAATATTCCTGAGAGCCGGATATGAAATCATGCATAGGAAGGAGGACCCGGGTGGCGTTACATCATTACCAATTACAGAGACATGGATCAACTGTTTTAAGACAGGAAGGTCGCTTTGCATTTAAACATGATTGACTTCACAGCAGTTTTCCTTCTTGATGAATTTTTTTCTTACTAGTCCATCACCATACAACATTATTACATAATTATCGACTATACTCCCCACACCGTACATTTTATACCCGTGACTCGTTTATTTTGCAATGGGAAGTTTGTACCTCTTACTCTCCCTCACCTACTTCTTCTCGCCGCTTTTGGTGACCACCATTTTGTTCTCTGCACATGTCTGTTTCTGTTTTGCTACATTTGTTTTGTCTTTCAGATTTCACATATACGTAAAATCGTTTGGTACTTGTCTTCTCTTTCTGAGTTATTTCACTTCCATAAGACCCTCTAGGTTCATCCATGTTGTTACAAATGGCATTATTTCATTCTTTTCTATTGCTTAGTAATATTCCGTTTTACATACGTACCACATCTACTTTATCCATCCATCTGTCAATGGGCACTTAGGCTGCTTCAATATCTTGGCCCTTCTTGATGAACTTTGTCTTAGCAATTTGCTAAAAAGTGTAAGAGATGAAGGAACGCTCCTTAAGATTCCCTGACCAGTGCAGGCCACTGTCTGCACCTTAGCCACCCTAGCTGAGGTTTGCGTACAAGCATAGACCCTGGGTTTGAGGGTACACATACAAGCAAATGGCTGCAACTGGAGACGGAAACCAAAAACAAACTTGGAAAGTGTCTCCTTTCCGCCTAGGAACTTTAAGATCAGCTGCTTCATCTCCCTCCTGAAGGTCACTCATTCATTCCTTCATTCCTTCATTCATCCATTAACTTGTTCATTCCATTCTTCCAAAGACCTTGTAAGAGGAAATCAGTCCCACCACATCCCTCTGAAGTAGATATGGACACAGCTGTAGCTACACCTACAGGGGTAGTTATAGATCTAGAGATCTACTTAGAGTTTATAAAGCACCTTCACATCCACAGAGCACTCTCACTTCTAAGTATTTGTGTAAAGGGTGCATGATAAATACATATAACAAATGTACTTACAATTTTATTTAACGTAACTTTCCAATAACAATTTGTGGTAGATATTATCGTCATACCCATTTTACACATGAGAAAACAGAGGTTCAGAAGGGTGAGTGGCTAGACTATGAAAACACGGATCACACACATCATGTGAGAACTCAAACCCAGGTTGTCTGATTTCAAATCCCAAGGTATTTTACCTATATATCACACTCTTCCTGAAGTAGGGAGATACTGTGACATGTGTCTGCCAGTGTGTGCTGTTATTTTTTAAAGTAATTTATACAACTTTAATAGGAAATGGAATAAAGGTTATGAAATACTACCATTCAATTGTTTATGCATATACTTTAATAGTCTAAATTATAGACAACATTTTCAGCCATTTGCTAAATAAAGCACATCTAACTAGGGATGCTGAATAATTCTGTTAGTCTTTGAGTAAATCCTTTGGAGAGTAAAATAGTGAAGACTCAAAATTTTCTAGTAAGGCATTTAGTATTTGTCTATTTAGTATTTACCAAAAATGTTACAATAGCCATGGTTAATAACAATGTAAGCATTTACAGGAGACCATTGAAGGTCCATTATTAGCATATTAAATGAAAGTATCAGAGAACTGCTTACTGTTATTTTAAAACATAGCAATTAAATTGCATTGGCTCCTCTGCCTTGTTACAAATCCGTATCTATGGTCAGAACTCTGATATGCCTCGTGAATCTATGTTGCAAAACCCATTGTAGGAGGAAATGCACATCTAGATAACTAAAACAGAAAACAAGTTGTGTGCCTACTGGGTTTAGCTTCAGAAGTGTGGTGATGATGATGGAGATGATGACAGTGATGCCTAGGACACCTAGAGTCAAGCACAAAGCGTGTGCTTTTTATGTTTCTGCATTACAATATAATCATACACTGCAATAGCCACCTATCAATAATAATATCAAAAACCTATCAAAGGTTTCTCTGAGCCTATATAACAGAAGTACTGTGAATTTTTTTGTCAGTTGATTTGTTTTAATCTTCTGATATCTAGCTATCTTTGAAAGAAAACAGCCAAATGTCTTCAAGAATCATGGCCACTGGAAATAACTACTAACTAAAGTGAGTTTGGGTTTTTAGAAACAACAGGGTCACAAATGGATCTGAAAGTGTCAGAGCCCTGATTAATGTGTATTACCAAGGGAAAGATCCAATCTGAAAAGGCTACATGCTGTTTGATTCCAAGTATGTGACATTCTGGAAAAGGCAAAACTATAGAGACAGTAAAAAGATCAAGGGTTGCCAGGGGTTGTGGGCTGGGAGGAAGGGGGAGTATGCATAGACAGAAAACAGAAGATTTTTAGGGCAGTGAAATACTTCTGTGTGATAACTACAGCGATGGATACTTATTGTACCTTTTCCAAACCCATAGAATGTACGACACCAAGAGTGACCCCTAATGTAAACTGTGGACTCTGGGGGATGTGATGTGTCAGTGTATGTTCACGATTGTAACAACTGCACCATCTGGTCGGGGGGTGTTGATATCGGGGGACCCTGTGTGTGTGTTGGGGCAGGGGGTGCATGGGACACCTCTGTACCTCCCTCTCAGTTTTGTTGTAAACCCCAAACTATATTAGAAAATTAGAGTCTTAAAAACAATTTCAGAAATTGGGGAGTATTTTTTCACGGAATTAACCAGGATGAGTAGAGGAGTGATATTCAACAATGACATTCGTGGTATTAATAGCCAGGGTAGTTCTGAGGAGTCTGTGATACTCTATGGCATTTTCTACAGAAAGTCTCATGGGCTCTTGAGGTGTCTGGTTCCCTCGCCCTACGTAAATATTTGTTGGCAATGTCTGGAAGCCACTATTTCATCGTTGTATTGTTGTCTTTATTTTTTGTAGAATAGAGTGTTTGGTATTATGTTTTCATTGAAATTTATGGACATCTTACCTTGTTTGACAGAATCATTGAGCCAAAGACATTTCCTGGGCAGATCTTCTGAAAAGCAAAGTATTATGTCCCTCATTTGTCTTCTGTCTGCAGTGACATTTCCCAGCTAATTGCATTATGTCAATCTTATGAACTTTACTAAAATGCTTTCAGTCCCTTTACCTACATTTTCAAGCCAGTTCATATCACTCTGCCTCAGATAACTCAGGTAGACCGTTCATGTAATGTTTAATTTCACTTTAATTTCAAAATGAACGAAAGTATCTAGTTAAGGTGATACATGAAATCTTAAACCTTGAAAAGCAAGCTAGGTAAATATAATAAAACTGATGTTAAATTCTTAGGACCTAGAAATTGAGAGAGTTCATAATTTAAGCTGCTAACTACATTAATGTCCACCCAATAAATTATAAGGAACGTGGAGTTCTACATAATCAGTTATGTTAATAAGTTATTAAGCACAGTAGTTGTATTAAAATTAAATGCAATCAGATGGTTAGCTTTTCAAATGTTTTAGTTATAATTCTATTGAATATTCTGAGACTTACATGATTATTTATATCATAAAGACTTGTTTTAGAATTTGATTGAATGATAGATAAGGCATAATCACGGCTGGCTTCCTGTCATTTATTCCTTTCCTGGAGTCCTTGAAGTTGGTCTTCTGAACCCACTGTACTAATGGAATTCTTCTCTCCTCATTAGCAGGAATTTTCTAAGGACCAATTCAATGGTTATTTCCTGTCTGCATCCCTTGATGCCAACGCAGAATCCGACCATCGTGAACACTCTTGTGTTCATGAAGCGCTTTTCTCCCTCAGGGCACATTGCATCGCAGTACTGTTAGGTGTTGCTGCTATTTTCAGGTCAACAAATAGTTATCCTGTAAGACTGAAGCAGCACAAAATTAAAGACTATATGGTCTGTGCCTTTGAAGAACTTAAAGTCTAACAGAGGGACACGTGGTAGCATAGATGCTCAATAAATATCTATTGAGGGAATAAATCATTCATGAATGAGGAATGAACTGATGACAGATAAGTGTCAGAGGGGCTGCAAATAAAAAGGAATATAAGAAAATAAAGACATTCATCACATAACAGCTCAGTTCACTCGTGCACTAGTGGGATTTTCAGGAGAAAAGGGGACAGCACCGTACTTCAGGGCAGATGGTACTCTTTTCTATGCTTACTTTACCATCAGGAGGAACTCTCCCTTTCAACAGTGGGAACTTTACTGTAATATTTAGTTACAAATATTGCTCTTTTTATCTGTAACACACATTCCCCTCCTTTAAGACGCGATTGCACCCAATGAATCGCAGTAGAGATAGGAGAGTGAGATTGGGGACTTCTCCGATTCCTTCCACCAGACTCCCCCCTCCCCGCGCCCACCTGTCCTCCGTCCATCCACGTTGCTGTGACCTTCAGTGGGCCTCTGGGTCCTGACCTCCTGCACGTTCTCAGGAAGGCAGTGCTGCCTCTTCATGCTCTACCTTCAGAAGGTACAGGCCCTCCTCCTAACACCTTTCTACCCGACTGTACTCCTTTACATGGACTCACATCGCTCTCGGCTTTAAAATCACCCTTTGACCCAGACTCCTTCACCAGCGACCGCCTTGCCCACTGATTACATTTAAACGTCTTGGAAAGTGTGTGTCCTGGCTTGTTTAGTGCCTCAATCTTCAGCTTTCCATCACTGGGTTACTCTTACTAAGGAGGCCCTGATCTGTCTATTGCCAAAGGCATTGGAATTCAGTCATCATATTATTTATTGCCTCACCATCACTCCATCCGTTGTGAACACTTCTTTTTCCTTCACTTCTGGGACACATTCCTGTCACCTTCTTTCTTCCTCTCTAGTTGCTTGTGTCCTTTACTGGTTGTTCCCTCTGTCCTGACTGGCCTTGGATCCTCTCTACTCAGTAGAAAGATGTTTGGTCTTCAGACCATCCCTGAGAAAACTAGCCCTAAGATTTCCATTACCATCAACGTGCGAGGAATCCCCAAATGTTTATTCCAACCCTAATGTCTGTTCTGACCTCCAAAAAGGGTATTAAACATTCAACTCAGCATCTCTACATAGATTAACACGGACACTGCAAAAATCAACGCGTCCAAACCCTAAATGACCATTGCATCACGCGCATGCACACACACACACACACACACACACACAGAGACACACAGACACACTAAAATGGCTCCTTTTCCACTGCTGCGCGTCTTCAAAGACATCACTGTTGACCTAGTTGCCCAGGTCATGAGTCTCCCTCTTACTCATTGTTTATATCTACCAGCACATCAGGTTTCCTCTATCGTCCTCATGTTCGGTTTTTTCTCTTCAGCCCCGTAGCCACTCCCTCTTCTAAGCCCACTGTGTTCTCTCAGCAGTGTGACCACTGCAGCTGCGGACTGGTCCATCTTAACTCACTCTTAACACCGTCCTCCCTGTGACCCCATCTCACACTCTCAAGGGTAGATCATTTTAAAATCACCCTTCTACCAATTAGCATTTAATGCCTCGATGTTGCCTGTAACCTACAAGCGCAGACCCCCATCCACCTCTCCAGCCTGACCTTGGACCTCTCATCCCGTTTTCCTGCTATTTTGTGTCTTTTTTCGGTTTCTCCAGCATGCTCTACTTTTCCCGACCTGGAGCCTTTGTCAACACTGTCTAGAGCTCTTACTCTCTCTTCACCACATGCCTTCATTTCTCCTCCTGCCTCCCCACCTATTTTCCTATTCATCTCCAAAATAAACTCACCCAGGCCCCTGTAGTTTCCAATGTTTCACGTTAGGGTCTAGGAGCCCTTATAGTTTCTAGTTTAATGTATCTTCCCTGGCAGATGATGAGCAGAAGTTATGATGTCCTGTTTTTTACTGTCCCCCCAGTGGCTAGAAGATGGCCATGAATGTAGTAAATATTCAGTAAGCATTTTGACTGAAGTAAGACAGATGCGTTTGCATCTGATATAATTTACCAAAGTACTGAATATTAACTCTCAGTTTATTTTTTTCCCCATACTTTGAGACATTTTCCAATAGATTCATACCCCTATAGAAGTGTGTCAGAGAATTAGAATAAGGTTGTCTGATTTACATTTATCTGATTAAGTAAAAATAGAAAAATTTCACACAGTTGGACAGTCTATTACTTTTATTGATTTAGGGTTTAAAAAGTCTCAATAAAGTATAAAAGGTGGTTAAAGAAAATATACTGAATATATATATATACACGTTTTGAAGGGATCACTTACTGTATATGTATATATAGCACGTGATCCCTTAAAATTTTGACCAGACCAATAAGCTCTGTGAATATGTAACATGTTGATGACCGTATGGGGAAACCACATGGAGGAGAATCCTTCTGAAAGAGATGGTGAGAAAGGTGATGGAGGTAAGAAGATGGGACTTCCTCTTCTGGTGAAAGTCTTGAGAAAAAGTCAGAGCTGAGAAATGGCATGTTGTGTTTGTGGCAGGCAAAATAAAAGCGTGGACAAAAGGTACAAATTTTAATGTATTGAGCAATGAGGCTGGAAAGATGAGGGGAGATTTGGTAGGAGAACTTCTATGATGAAGGTGAAGGATTTGCGGTTATATGGAAGTCCTAGAAGCGTGTACGGCTATTCAGACAAGCAACGCCACGTGGAAGTGGTGATTACGACAGGCACTTCTAGTTATTAATTGGATTGGACGGGAAACAAGCTGGAGATAGGACCAGCTGGTGTTATGTGGCCATTTAGTGAGGAGAAAGGAAAAAAAAAAAAAAGCAGAATATACAATAATAGAGATTTTGGTTAACCGTAAGAAAAAGGACCTTGAGAATGATGTGATTTAATCCTGGAATAAGCTTTCAAGGGAGATGCTGACATCTTGGCCCCCAGAGACCTGCCTGGAAGCAGATGCCTGCATGATGTGATTTTCTGGGAGCCTTTTGAGTCCTGAGCTTGGCATCCTGTCCAGTAAACCACTGTTGCCAAGGTAACTTGACAGGATGCCCTGGTCATCTCAGATTTCTAGAGCACTGGAATATCCCCAAAGGGCTAGCTGGGCAGAGCCTGAATAAGTAGGACTTGGCTGACTGTGTGTGCCTTGAAATAGCTATGGTAATATGCCCAAGAACGTGCTAGCAATCATCACCAATGACACAAATAACAGTATTGTGCAGACAGTATGGGGAAAACACTTATTTTTCTATTTCTCTTGAAATTCATTTCCTCCAAGAAAGTTAGAAATTAGAGAGAGATTTAGCCTGTTACATGCACGCTCCAACAACAACTTATATTCATAACAGTGTCCTCTGGGCGGAAGGCAATGCGCTCTCTAAAGCAGCACCGATTTCATCGTAGAGTTTGTACACCCCTAATGGCTTGAAAAAGCATTTCCAAATAACAAAGGAGAAAAATAAATTATATAATTAGCAATCTCGGTGTGTTTTCTTATTAAGCATAATAGCTTTATATTAAAATCATCCATCTTCTGCTGTCTTAGAGCCCTAACAATAACACATCCCTAAGAATGTCTGCTCGAATCATTTCGAGTGTATCATTGGAATCCTACTTCTTGGTAACATTAGTATTGTGTTTATTGGGTTCACATTTAAAATATATATTAAAAAATTAGTAAACTGAGATTTCATGACTTTTACAAAAGGACTTTTTACAGTCCTCGTGGCGATCAAGGATATGCCGTCAGAGCACTTCCATAATTCACCCAATGATCTCGACACTTCAGATACCACTGCAGACAGTTTGCAGGAAGGGGCAAGGTCCAGCTTCTATCATCTTTTCTCACATAGTCATGAGCTATTTGAGCATCTGGACGTCAGGCTGACTCCTGACATGTTTTCATCTCCACACGAAAATGTGTGGAAAATTTGTGAAAACTGTTTTGACTGCATTATCAACCTCTTTTTATCCCAATATAACTAATGTGTCCAAAGTAAGTTTCAACACACACACTGTTATTATCCTTATTTTATATTTAGTTCTCCTTTCCCAGCACCTTGTTAAGCCTCTATTTAGGAGAAAAATATAGGAAATGATTGGGCAAACATTCCTGTCCTCACTCTCCAACGTCGTCTTCACAGAAGTCAGAAAGCTATTTGTCTTTCTTATCTAAATAGCATCCATGCAGCTGTGATACAGGGATTCGTCTTTTAATTATTTTGTACCCATTCCTTCAACTATTTTCCAACAGTATATATGTGATGCTTTTATTATGAACACTATCAAAAATGGCAATGGAAGCTGCTAATTATTTTTCAAATCCACAGAGTCCATATCAGCTCCAGAATCAAGAGCCTCTTCTTCTGATTCCTGCCTTTGCTCCTATTGATAAAATTAAGCAGTTAGGTTGTTCCCTAAGAAATTAGGAACGGAACCCTGAGGTCCACACAGGGATATGAGATAGCCAGATGATTCTTCACCTGTTCCTGCAGTGACAGACAAGTCCCTGGATGCAAAGAGGCCACCAGAACCTGGACTTCACGTCAGTAAAAGGGAAACTCCCACCAAGTGTCAATGCATCCAGAGAGAAGTGACAGCAACAATCCTGCTGATGGAACAAAACACAACACACTGGACCTTAGCCTGGCTCTATCCCAGGAGCAGCTGCACAGCCTTCTTCCCCCGGTCCTGCCCCGGTCACCGTTTAGCTCATCCCACCTGTGGGTTTAGTCTTGATTCCTATTTACGACCAGGAGTTAGAACAGTGCTTCTCAGCCATGTTGCTCCAGTGAAACATCACAGAAGATGATGTAAAAATTACAGATTATAATTAGAAAAAGTGCCTCCACAGGTAGATATGTCAGAAGATCAACAGGGATTCCCACGCAGGGACACGGTTGAGAGGACCGCTCTCTTGCCTGCCACATCAACCACCTTAGCCAGGGCCTGACACAATCCTGACAATCCAATCCAATCCACTCCAGCCTCTCCAAACATATGGCTCCACTTCTTCCCAGCCCAGCGCACCTGTTCCCTAGAATCCCCCAGAGACTTGCTTAGATGCTTCCTTCCTTTCAAGAAGGACAGACAATTCGACTGAAATAGCATTAGCTTTGAACCTGATTCCCTACCAGGCTTTGCAGAGCAATATAAATGGAATAACTCTTAAGGGAGGCGTATTATTATATTACATCCATGAGTGATATTTGAGAAGTCTAAAAGCTGCTGGTCCTCACATGTGGATACTGCTTTCAAATAATAGCTAAGAACCACAATCTCTCCTAATGCCTGTAAGCAAGTTTGGCACCTTTGGAAGTTAACATTAATAATATCTGTGAGACCTCTGGACTGCTATTAGGTTATTGCTTCAGCAGAGTTGATTCATGCTGCTAGAACTGGCCCAGCAGAACAATTTTTTAGAAAATGATTTTATTTGAGCAAAGTTTTTTTTTAAGCATATTCAGGGCTCAGAACAGAGAGAGAGGTTGTGTGAGGTTTACTGCTACAAAAGGGTTTCCCTTAGGGTAGGAGTTCTTACTCAGAGACATTGGACACCAGAAGCTCAGGTCAAACACCCAGAAACCACATGCAGACTTTTCTGCCTCTCTTCCTGTGGAGAGATTCCTCAGCATCCATCACTCCTGCTGGGAGATCTCCCGCCACAGTGGGTAAAGCAAGCCTGTGAAAGAATGACCGTTTTTCCATCTCTACTTTTCCACTCAAAACTTCCTTGACCTTGGGCAAATTTCTCAACTCATCTAAGACTCAGTTTTCTCCATTCTGCTAAATGTGTTGTGAACATTACATTAGGTAGAGAACTGATGTGCTCAGCGTCTAGCCTGGCATGTAGTCAGTGGTCCATAAGTGTAGGTTTGTAATGATTCTCATTTGCTATTCTCAGAGGGGTCCATAAGTCAACAGACATTGAGCGCTCTGATCCCCACTGAGTCCCAATCTGAGGGTCAGATTTTTTTTAAATTAATTAATTCATTTTTTGGCTGCATTGGGTCTTCGTTGCAGTGTGTGGGCTTCTCATTGCTGTGGCTTCTCTTGGTGCGGGGCACGGGCTCTAGGCGCGCGGGCTTCAGTAGTTGTGGCACGCGGGCTCAGTAGTTGTGGCTCGCGGGCTCTACAGCGCAGGCTCAGCAGTTGTGGTGCACGGGCTTAGTTGCTCTGCGGCATGTGGGATCTTTCCAGACCAGGGCTCGAACCCATGTCCCCTGCATTGGCAGGTGGATTCTTAACCACTGTGCCACCAGGGAAGCCCTGAGGGTCAGATTTCATCTCCTATCACAACTTAAAATTCCTGTGGTGTCCTTCTAGTGGTGAGAGATTGTGAACATGTCAAAGTTCGTTTCAGGTCCCAGCAAATCACCATGTCTTCTGCCCCCCAACCCCCATAAAGATAATAATAAATGTTCTTCTCAGAGGCAAGAACTCCAGCAATGCTCTGAGGAAGAAAGGTTGTTTACTTGAATCCTGGAACATAGGGTTGGAATTAGAGGGACTTGAGCTGTTTATCAACAATAACAAAGAATGAACTCTAAAAGTCTAGTTGCTACTGACTGGCCAGAGGTAGGGTCCGAGATCCCTCATATACATCCCTGATGGCAGGCATTTACCCAGGTCCACACTTCTCACAAAAAGCTTGTCCCCTGTCTTTCCTAGTACAAGTTAGGGGGTGGCATTGTTGTCAGCTAGCCTTAGCTCATGATGGTAACCTTTACCTGGCACTAGCCACAGCCATTGGCACCTCACCCTTGGCTGGGGCATTTCTTACAAACAAAGCAAAGATCTACGGAATGATTGTATGACACCCTACTTGAAAGGCTATTGCAAAATCGCATCGTCATGTTACCTTAGAGTGTTCATGAGAGCTTGGTGTTATTTCTAATAGTACACCAGGAGGAAATCATAAAGGGAATAACAAAGAAAATTCTACATTTCCACATTTATACAATTCACATAAGATTGAACTTTGATATTTTTTCTAATTATACTTTTATTAAACACTAAATGTGTGTTTTATAATATTTAATGTTCTATTATGGTCCTAAAATGCATTTAAAATATGTTGACCGAATGCATTTTCTTTTACAGACATATGATAAAACTGATTTCTTTTTTTTCTTTTTACTTTTGCAACACAAATGCTCAACTTTGCGTTTGCTATATGAGATCATATTTCTGGTTTCTGGTTTACTTTGAACAGCAGATTTTCTGCTGCTTAAAGTAATATACAGAGTAACACACAAGGTAATGTTTGTGCACAGCAGGGTGCATGGGAACCAGGGACTTGGAATCAGAGAGATCGCAATTTGAATATTACTTTGGCTGCTCACTAGCTGATGTCATTTGAGAAGCTTTTTAACCTCTCTCAACCATTTTCCTCATCTATCACATGGCAATGTAAGACCCGCTTACAAAGCGTTTGAGAATCTTCAGCTGTCTGGTACATGTGGCACTTAGTACTATAGGCAGCTCCAACCAGTAAGCTGATGGGTAATGTTTGGCTTAATGTTGGGGCTGAATATGTGCACTTGACCTTAATATTTTCTGTTACTACAAAATGAGAATGATATCCATCTTCATATATGCATATATACATGTTACATATACATTTATGTTTTATATAAAATATATATGCCCATTATATATCCATGTATATGTAATATATAAAGTATGTATATATATAATATATATAAAGTATGTATATATATACATATATATTTTTCCCTCTTGGAGGTATTTCTGTTTCCAGAGGTAGGAAAGACCTACCAACCACCGAGTTAATTGCCATTTTTCACATAAAACAAATAATTATTTCCACTTTTCTGTTGAAATTGTACTTTGCAAATCTGAAAAGAAAAAATTTAGGTTCATTTGATACTGGAATCTTACTTTACCTGAAAAGGTTTTAGAGATTATTGTACCGCTTCTTTTTTGCCTAAAAACCCCTTTATTCAATCTTTTAAACTGCATATAACCTTGTTTTTTATCCCCCCCATTAGATAACATTTGTCAATTGTTTCTTTCTAGAATTTACAACAAGACTTCTAAAGTATTAAGCATTCCTATCTCACGTTTGGTGAAAATTTGTTGAATGTTCCACATGATATATCTAGACTACGCAGTACGTGACTCAGGTACACCCTGGGATTTTGAATTAGTGTCCCGAATTGACGTTTATACTATTTTCTAAGAACAGTTGATTTTATTTGAAGCAGATTCATGTTACAATTTAATATTATGCCGTGGCATTTTGTTGCCAAAATCAATAAAATTAGCTATTTACAATTTATTTAGAATAACTCACAGCCCCTGTAGAACGGATGCTTGAATGGGTTTCCAAGGGCTGTGGGAGGAATCCCTGCAGCTCTGAAGTCAGCACTGTGGCCACGAAAGGGAGGGGGCTGAGTCTCCTCAGCCCCACGGCAACCCAGCACTTAGGGTTTGGGGAAGCAAACAAGAGCGTTCCAGACAGAACCGTCTCGTGAAGAAACAGGTTTGAAAAAAAAAAATCGAAAAGCATGTTTCGGGCTCACCAACCACATTTATACATTGGCCTATTGCGGACAAGGAAGTAAACAGTAAGAGATAAGATGATTGTTGTTTAATTGGGTCCAAAGTCAGAGAAGAACTTGAAGTCAGACCAAGGTGTTTGAGTTTACTAGAGAGGAACCCATTGAAGGATTCTGGACAAGGATGTAACACAATCCGAATCCAGCTGTGAGGTGACTGATTCTATTATCCGTGAGCACTTGTATGTGGACAGGAAATCACCCAGCGAGGTCCTGAAGGTGTGGTCCCCCATCTAGCGGCTTGAGCACCCCCTGGAGCCTGTTGGAAATGCACATTCTCAGCATTGTCAGCCAGAGTGAATCAGCAACTCTGGGGTCCAGGCTCATAATTCTGCGTTGTTGTGTTTTTTGTTTTTTTTTTTTTTCTTTTGCGGTACGCGGGCCTCTCACTGCTGTGGACTCTCCCGTTGCGGAGCATAGGCTCCGGACGCGCAGGCTCAGCGGCCATAGCTCACGGGCCCAGCCGCTCCGCGGCATGTGGGATCTTCCCGGACAGGGGCACGAACCCGTGTGCCCTGCATCGGCAGGCGGACTCTCAACCACTGCGCCACCAGGGAAGCCCTAATTCTGCGTTTTGACAAGCCCTCCTAGGAAGACTGAAGAAGGCTGAATACTGAGCATCCCTGGGCAGCAGCTGCAAATACATAGTGTATTAAGTTTAGGGAAGTTACAGGTGTCCACCCACCCAATCCCTCGTGGGCATTCCATTCCACTACCGTGACTTTAAGCAACTGTCTGGTTAATGAAGCCACACCTCTGCTTACAGTTACTCAGAAAATCTCTAGAGACCTTTTGGCAAGTCATCAACACTATTTGTTTTGTTGGATTTAAAATCAGATAGCTGGGTGTTACTAGTCTTCTTTCTCTCTGCAGTGGATATAGTCCCCTCATTATGTATAAAAAAGTACAATCTAAATATACATTTCTGAAAAGGAATATATATAATCACTTTGCTATATATCAGAAATTAACACAACACTGTAAACCAACGATACCTCAATTAAAAAAATATATATGCATTTCAGTGGGTGAAAAAATTCATTTTTTTAAACATGTTTATTGGAGTATAATTGTTTTACAGTGGTGTGTTAGTTTCTGCTTTATAACAAAGTGAATCAGCTATACGTATACATACATCCCCATATCTCCTCCCTCTTGCGTCTCCCTCCCACCCTCCCTAGCCCACCCCTTTAGGTGGACACAAAGCACCGAGCTGATCTCCCTGTGCTATGCAGCTGCTTCCCACTAGCTATTTATTTTACATTTGGTAGTGTATATATGTCCATGCCACTCTCTCACTTCGCCCCACCTTCCCCTTCCCCTTCCCCATGTCCTCAAGTCCATTCTCTACGTCTGCGTCTTTATTCCTGTCCTGCCCCTGTGTTCGTCAGAACCATTTTTTTTTTAGATTCCATATTTATGTGTTAGCATACGGTCTTTGTTTTTCTCTTTCTGACTTCCTTCACTCTGTGTAACAGTCTCTAGGTCTATCTGCCTCGCTACAAATAACTCAATTTCTTTTCTTTTTATGGCTGAGTAATATTCCATTGTGCCACATCTTTATCCATTCATCTGTCGATGGACAGTTAGGTTGCTTCCATGACCTGGCTATTGTAAATAAAGCTGCAATGAACATTGTGGTACATGACTCTTTTTGAATGATGGTTTTCTCAGGGTATATGCCCAGTAGTGGGATTGCTGGGTCGTATGGTAGTTCTATTCTTAGTTGAATTCATTTTATGGAAAAGGATGCATTGTCTTTCATGTGAACATAGTGGCAACACGCTTACCTATTATCGGTAATTATTTGAATGGAAGGGCTCTTTCTTAATCTCTTACAAAATACCAAGGAAGTGGCTCCAGCTCCCACACAGAGATTTAGGTAGATAGAGGCTCATGGAAGAGTAAACGCAGAGAAAGCCGGTCTCCAGTACAGATGCTAGTTTAAGAATATTCTATATATGCAATGCGCTACTTTCTCCATTGCTGTAAAAGGTCAGGTGTTCAAAACATATTTCTGAGTTGATTTAATTCCTACTTCTCCCAAGTGTGGTTCATAAAGGCAGCATTGGCATCACCAGTCAGCTTCTTAGAAATGCTGAATCTCAGGACAACTGTTTTAAAATCTGCGTTTTAGTTAAATCACCAGGACATTTTTAGACGCTTTCAAGTTTGAGAACACTAACATGGGCCCATTGTAATAACAAAAAATTAGCAGGTCTCCGCCGCATCTTTTCTTTTATTAGAACTGAGTTTGATGACGCTGTAATGCAAGGGAAGAGAGTCGCTTCCCAAAACCTGGAATCTCTTTGGGAAGGAAAGATGATATGGATCTATATCATAATTCAGCTCCTGTTACACACATGGTGCTTCAACATAGCTCTGGTTCTCGGGAGACATATATTAGAGCAAAGTAGACAAAATAATATAGGCAGAAGACTTCATTCTCTGAAAGAGTCATAAAATAATGTAAAATTTCAGAATGAAATACTACACCTGTGGGGGAAATCAGTGCTGCAGGAAGTGACCTTTAGGCCAAGCCTGGAAAGACAGGGAAGTTGAAAGATAGGGTATCCCAGGTACATGGTTCAATCTAAAAGACACAAGTCATGACCGAAGGAGGTATATCGTAGTGCAGTCATTGTTCTGTGCACGTATAATATGCCCGTCAGTACATCATAAACACGACTACCTAGGAGTTCAGAGATTTAAAATAAAAAGGAACAATGAACAGAGAGGCTCAAATATTGACTGGACTGGCAGGTAGCAAAGCCCGGAGTCCGAGAGATGAACCATATCCTGCTGGCTTTTGCTCAGGCTCTTGTAACTGATGTGTTTTCTTGTCATTAAGATGGTTGGGGCTAAGTTCTTGGTAGAAAAGACTTTATTACCTGACACATTACCCAAACTCGCTAACACAGTAGTGAACCCTGCACAAAGAAAAGGGCACCATGACAGAGTAATAATAATCTACAAGATGAGATTCAGAAAGAGGATAAAACACCAGCAAACACTGAATCTGTATATGAAAAACATACTTCTCTGATATCAATAATATCATTTCAGACTTTCTTGATAATATTCTACATAATTTGCATGGTAATATCTTATTAATATGCATACTCTGGCCTGGGAAAGCTTATAATAATGGTATAATAATTATGTAATGATTGTTTTGTTAAACCCTGTGGGTTGAGCAATCATTTCTGAGCTTGACAGGTTATTTTTTTTTAATTATTTTTATTTTTTGTGGTGTGCGGGCCTCTCACTGTTGTGGCCTCTCCCGTTGCGGAGCACAGGCTCCGGACGCGCAGGCTCAGCGGCCGTGGCTCACGGGTCCAGCCGCTCCGTGGCATGTGGGATCTTCCTGGACCGGGGCACGAACCCGCGTCCCCTGCATTTGTTCTTATGCCTCTGTGGCCATTTTACCTGAACTATCTTCATTTCCTCAGTATATAGTAGACTTTTTCCATGTTTATAGACTTGTAGCTGGATGGCTTGGGGGGATTAGTGACTTATAGTTGCCCCTATTCTCTCCCAGCTAGTAGAAAACTCTGCTACCCCATGAGCAATTGGGTGTCAGGATGATTGTAATGTATTTTTCTATAAACATTGCTTGTAAGCACCATTTAAATGGTGAGAATAGCATTCTTGAAATAGGATCTGAAGACCTCCTAGGAGGCCTCCTGTTCTCTGTGACTAGATTTTAACTTTGTATTTTCATTTTATGATCATGTAACTCTATGTAACCATATACTGTATTATCAGCATGACCGCCTTATTTGTATTGTGTTTAAGATTCCACAGGCTATAAGTAGCACTACTTTAATATCCTCAGGCTAATGAGAAAAGATAGTCATGAACTTGTGATGTAAATGACACATCTGGGCCAAAGGAAGGCACATGATATCAGAGTGTTTCATATGAAAGAGATTTTTGCTATAATTTTAATAGAGCTTCATCAGAGTATTATGGCCATGTTAAAGAATATTGATGGTAATAATAGTAATAATGATCATAATAATATTATTATTATTGATGATGACTTGTGCCAGAAGAGTTTTGAGTGGTAATTTATTGTCACTTAAAATTCGTCATATTAATGTATGTTCTTGAAGATTTTTATAAACAGGTTATTTTTTAAAACGAAAAGATATATGAATATATACAGTTTTGTGTGCATTTGTTTTATATATTTTTTATATTTGTATACAAGCTATAAGCATTCCTAGTTTTATATTTGCATGATTTTAAGGTCATCATTTTTTAAACTTTTTAATTGAAGTATAGTAGATTTACAATATCATGTGTTTCCGGTATACATCACAATGATTCATTTACATATATATATGTATTCTTTTCCCTTATAGCCTATTACATAATATTGAGTATAGTTCCCAATGCTATACAGTAGGTCTGTGTTGGTTATCAATTTCATATACAGTAGTGTGTATATGTTAATCCTAAACTCCTAATTTATCCTCCTCCCACCCCTTTCCCCTTTGGTAACCATAAGTTTGTTTTCTATGTCTGTGAGTCTATTTCTGTTTCGGAAATAAGTTCATTTGTGTCTTTTTTTTTTTTAATTCCACATATAAGTGATATCATGTCTTTGATATTTGTCTTTCCCTGTCTGACTTACTTCACTTAGTGTGATGATCTCTAGATCCATCCATGTTGCTGCATATGGCATTATTTCACTCTTTTTTATGGCTGAGTAATATTCCACCATATGTGTATATATACCACATTAGGATCATAATTTGAATGAAAATCTAATCAGTTGTGACTGCCTGGAGGGGTGGGATAGGGAGGGTGGGAGGGAGGGAGACGCAAGAGGGAAGAGATTTAGGAATATATGTTTATGTATAACTGATTCACTTTGTTATAAAGCAGAAACTAACACACCATTGTAAAGCAATTATACCCCAATAAAGATGTTTAAAAAAAAAACAAAAACCTAATCAGTACGGGGATACTTGAGAAATGTTTTGTTTTAGAAGAGGCTCATATGGCATCAGATTTATGAAACACTTGTCAGAAGTGACTGGTTATAATATAAAACTGACCCAAGTATCTGATTGTCCCACGCACAGCTCTCCTTACGTGAAGGTAATTAAAATCGCTAGTTGTGCTGTGCTGTGACCATTGTCTCAGGAGGAAAGAATGGCTACATCACTGAACTTTGTTTTGGAAACTTCTTGTACCTTTTCTACTAATCCTCAACTCACTGAAATTTAGACCCCTGCTTTAAAAATACTGGCTATCCTTTAAGATCTCCATGATTTTGATGCTCTCATGAATACACACAACACGGAAAGGTGCATTAGAAAAATTCCAGTGCACTAATTCCATTTAACAAATGAGGAAAATTAGATCCAGAGAGAGATTAAGTTGCCTGAGATCAGTGGGCAGTTAGAATTGCTGTCCGGGATGTGAAGCAGGTTTCATTAGTAATATGGATGAAGTTTTTTATGAGATAGCAGTTATACTATTAGAGAACCCAGCATCAAAGTGAATTAGGTAATAGACAAACACAATTTTCTTGATTCAAACTTAATGTCACAATGATACCACTGCCACAGGCTGTTAGACCACCTACTTGTTTTCTCCATCTATGTATTTCTGTGGTTTTTAAGAACTAGTTTCTAGTTCTAGTTTTTTAGAACTAGAAAATCTAGATTCTAGATGATCTAGAACTTTCAGTACATCATTTGGAAGGTTTTTATTGAATTTGCTTCCTATGTTCAAGGTTTCAGAATCTTTTTCTGGGGCATCTCTGGTGTGTAAAGAGATCACTTCCTTTAATATTTCTTTGGACTATTACTTGTTAATACATTGCTAATTCAGCAGAGGGGGTATATAAACTCCCGGAAATCAGTTTATGCATTTTTTCCCCTCAGGGTAATTTCACTCACAGACAGATACAAGTTTGGAAATGATTGGTTCAAGAACTTTTGTCAACATCAAAAAGGCTGTAGAATTCGAAGATTTTTCTCACAGGTTGCAAGATGATCTTTTAGTTGTTTCTTAAGCATGGCATTGGTTAAATCACATTGGACTAAATCAAATGCACAAGCCACATTCTGCAGTGCTGGTGATGGGTGTGTGTGTCAGGCTGCTATGAACTGCAGCATGTCTAACTAGCCATTGCCAGTCAGTCCACTGAGCTGGCTGGTTGTGTCTTTTTCTGGAACCAGCTGCACTGCCTTAAATGTGATGCAACAATACAGGAGGCTGAGATGGCTCATCTTCCACAGGTGTGACCTGAAGCTCTTAACTCCCCACAGTGCTTCTCCAACAGGAATGCACATACAGAGCAGGTGCGAATATTGTTAAAGCACTAATTCTGGTTCAGCACCTCTGGGGTGAAATCTGAGGTTCCACATTCCTGGCAAGTTCCTGATGTGAGGCTACTCTGCCCCTACAATTTGAGCCTGAATATTTAAGACTGTGGCAAGTATTTGTTGAAGAGTGGATTATGAATGGGTAAATAAGTGAAAGAACAGACAAATAAGTTAGGAACCAAATGCAAAGTCTTAAACTATAAATATGTGTGTATAACAAAAAGCGATTTTAAAAATTTCACATAGAGTTTTTCCCATTTTTGAGAATTTATCAGGACAATTTCTATAAGTGAGACATGTTTGGGCATTAGAAATAGAAGCCTGTGTGTATATAGTAAATGTGTTTATGTCCTTTCAGGAATATCTCACAAGGATAGGTACACCTAAATTGATCATAGGCCTAATGATTCTGATTTTCTATTTTCTGTCTGATAAGATTTAAATTTTGTGCCTCTATAATACTGCATTAACAGGGACAAAAATAAACACACTCGTGCAGTATTCCATTTAGTATCTAAAATAAGGCATTCCCCTTGGGCTATAAATCTCAGCTATAATTTAAAACGTGAATGTGTGTTAATAAAGCACTACATGGGTTTATTTGATCAACCATAACTTAAATAGCATGCAGCAGACATTCTAACTCTGTGTTGTGGTTGGCCACGAGTATGATGGAAAAAATCAACTATTTTGATTAAAACCCATTTTCTTAATATATAGGGAATATTTATTGATGTCTTTAAAATTGTAATTTTGAAGTGAAGCCAACATCGAGGTGATTCATGAATTACATCTAATCAATAAGTGAGTAAGCCAATGAATGTTTAATTATGACGACCATTGGTTGTACTTTGCCCGAACACTGTTCAGCTAGTAAAAATCTCACAAATGGCCTCGGTTAAGCTGGTTTCAGGCCAAATGGGCATTTCATGATTGACTTTTTAATGCCCCCTTCATCATATTGGGAATTAAGTCATCTATACAGTAGAGGTTTGAATACCACTAACGCAGCATAATTTTTTTAGGATTGTATGTGACGGGTGTGAAAATAACGCTCTTTTTAACAGAACTAGAACGAAACATTGTCACTGAACGCAAATCAGGGCATCTACCTATTTCACAGCCACATGCACCTCTAATTGACGCTTGGAAGCCGACTTCCTGGCTAATTCTAGTTAATCAAGCACATCATTCATATGGTTGGAGCACTGCCGTCTTTTCAATTAGACTCTCTCGTCGGCAGTAACTCTGGACTCTTCCTTTGACCTCAGCGCTGACCATTTACTTTCCTCTGCGTAGCCCAATGCAGACAACAAACCAACAGAAAGAGGGAAGAATATTTGAAGTGCATATTTTTGAGAAAAATGTCCTAGAATGATTATTTTTGAATTAGGTAAACGGTAAAGCTCTCTGCACTTCTATTGTTGAGGGCTCACAGTGGTGCAAAGTTGTTTTCTTTTAATTGCATAGACTTAAATATCTGCTGATCTTTACAAATGTCAAAACCGTGAGAGCCATCTGTCCTATGACACTGATAGCCAGTTGCCACCAGAAGTAGAGAAAACCCAGAGCAAAACTTACAGTGGGTGGGCCTAGGAAGGAAGCAAGATGGAATGCACAGGAAGGAGAAGGCAGTGTTTGCCTTTGATTTTATAATATTCTTGGATTTTCTTTGTTATGGAAGGACTGTATTCTTTGGAACCTGATATCAAACTGTCACAATAGTTTTCAGAGGCCAATCTAGGTTTTGGCAAGCTTAAAGGTCATAATTTGGGGGGCATGCCAATAAAAAAAAGACAAAATTGTGAATATTATATTGTTTGAAAGTGAATATTTTCTTTAGAGTAAGAAAGCACTACAACTTACATATGTTTAGAAAGCGAAAAAATACTATAATCATCAGAAATGTCAGAAAAAAATCTGAAAACAAAATTCCTAGTCATTTTACCCCTCACATACCTGTAGCATCTATTTTCCTATAGCTTTGGCTGAATACTGATTACCTTTTCACGTGAGCATATGATTTGGTAATACTGTTTTGTAGAGAGAATAGAAAGATCATTGGTGCTTTTCTTAGTCAAATACTTATTCAAACTTGTTTTATAAATATTACTATTATGGATGAGTTGTATTCTGAAGTGAGGACTTGTTTTGGTAATGTCATGTATATTTTTAGCACTGTGGTCATACTTGAGAAAACTTCCCTCAGGCGAATTTCACAGACTAGCATCTGGCTTTGTCCATCTCAACTCCCTTTCCCTCTTCCACTGCTAACCTCCCTTCAGGGGTGGCACTCAGAACACGGGCCATAACACCCCCGCCCTACACCGGGCTCTGTGACCCCCGCTGCGTTCTCGGAGCAGACTATACACATTGTTTTGGGATGATGAGTGATAACTTAGTTATCGACAGAAGTGATGGAAACTGCATAAACAGGCTGAAATAAGAGATCTTGAACTTCCCTTTAGACTGATCCCAAAAGCCCCACGCCATGCCCAGCACCAGTGCTGAAGTACCCCAGAGGGAGGATGCAGTGGAAAGAGAGCGGCCTTAACCTGTTGAACTTAAAATATATTATTGTTGCAAAATTCCCCAATCAGAGGATTATAGGCACACACTGTAAGGACAGTTTCCAGAGCCTCAAGGCACCTGTGTGAAGGACGGGTTCTCGAGTTCAAGCTTCGTTAGCTTCGGGGAAATAATCCTCTCATGATCCGTGCAGGTAAATGCGAAGATATTAAAAGTATAAAATCACCCCCAACACGTCTTCTTGAAGACGGAAGCTGAAGACGGTTTTCCTTTTTAGCAATTATGGGTGAGTGATGTGGAGCTGACGTGCTGGCTTATTGAATGTTCAGGTGTCTTGAGTGAATGGTTGACCTCAACTCTTTGGTTTAACCTTATAAAATGTGACTGTGCGTTCGAAGAAGGCTAAAGGCGTCGTATGTTTTGGGCTGTTACCTTTCACTTGCTAATATTATCTGAGAGCATATCTATATATATCTCTCTATATATCTATATCTGTATTGCCTTCACACAGAGGACATTTCAGCACACATGAAATAAAACCTTACACAAATGTGACCTCCTTTACTATTTCCTTTTTTTTTTTGCTGCTCTCATGTTAGTAATATTAGTGTGTGCTAATATCAAAATAATTGATGATATGCTTTGGGAAACTAATTGGGCATGTTCAAATATTTCTCAAGAGTTTGGCATTCTGATAATTTTGTAAATCATATACAGAAATAATAAATATATCAATAGCTACCCTTACTGGGCACCTTCTACTAGGTTTACAGACAAGGGAATCAAGGTTTACAGAAATCACCTGTGTACCTGAATTACACAGTAACGAAGTTATAGAGCTGGGAGTCAGCGTCAGGTCACAGGTGTGCTGCGTGAATGCTAGTTTGGAGAGTCTGGGGACATGGGATGGAATAGTAGAAAGCAAGTGAGTTGTAGAATCAGAGAGACACAGCTTCAAAAACCTGCTCAACTGCGGGATGGCCTTCACTTTCCTTACCTAGCAAATGTCCATAGTGTTTATTTCACACATTGTCGGGAGAATTATATGAGAGCATCCTGTCCAACTGACTCAACAAATGCTGCTTTTCTTCCTCCAAACTTCTATGCTTAGTGAAGATGAGAATTTTTATCACAAAGAATTACTCAGATATTACTGTATTTTAGGAACTGGAAACTTCCAAGACCAAAAATTCCCATTGCTATAAGCATCAGACATCCTTGCTATTTTATATAATGCTCCCAGCTTGTTCCTTTAAATACTTTCTGGGGCAAGACTCATCTGCAGCAACAGTTTTATTAAACTCTGGGGTTAGAAATGTGCTCCATTTTCTGGGGTGGGAAAATATGCCACCTGCTTTAGTTCATGTAATCTTTATTTAAAAAAGAAAATCCTGGTGAATTAGGTATCAATCTGTCCTTTGAGAGATAAAAGTTGTTTTCTTTGCAGAAAGCTGAAGGGTCTTGACACAGTTAATAATGATGGAGCCAGGGTTCACATGTTCCCATCCCGTCCTGTCTGACTGAGAAACGAGGGCTCTCGAGTCTGGTCCAGCCCAACAGCCTCAAAGTTCTATGGACGGTGTGCACATTCAGGGACTGAGAATCCAATTGCTGCGGATTCTCAGCGCTCACGGCTGCTTCAGCTGAACCCAGCAAGTGCTGTCCCATCAAAATGTCTTCTGATGTAATTTCTATTTCTGTAGGCATTTAAAAGTGAGCTACTTTGCCGAGACTTTCCAGTGAAGGAGGCAAACGTGCCCCCGGCTGGCGCTCAGGGTCTCGGGAGCTCACAGGCAGCCCAGTGTGGTCAGGGCTGCAGTGAGTGACCTTGTCTCAGTTTGGACCTGCGTGAGGGTCTCTCATCTCCCCCTCCGGCCTAGGCCACTATACGTATAGTTTTAAAAGCCCCGGTAGGTTAAGCATTTTGTACCTTTTCCTCTTTGCCTAAGTCTACTCAGCTCCAGGACAGGTTCCGAGTGAGGCTGCGAGCCTGGAATCAGGATCCGCATGGCCCTCACCTCTGACCTCCAGGAAAGGGGCCTCTGCATTCCTCTTCCCAGTGGCTCGTCATCTTTATCCCCTCCGTTCCACCCTTCACCCTACAGCCCACGTCATGCTCTGCACATCCCAGTTGGCTTCCAAGCCTATACTAGTCGCTGTTATGGACTGAATTGCTTTCCCTCAAAATCCATATGTTGAAGCCTCCGCCCCCACATGTGAGCGTGTGGGGAGAGGACCCTTTAAGGAGCTGATGAAGGTTAACTGGGGTCAGAGGGGTGGAGCCCAAATCTGATAGGACCACAGGGTCCCTATAAGCAGAGGGAGAAACGGCTGAGGTGTGAGTGCGCAGAGAGCGTGGCAGGAGGACGCGGGCCGGAGCAGCTGTCTGTCTACACACCGAGGAGGAGCGAGGCGTCGGGGAAGCCAGCCCTGCCGGACCCCTTGGTCGCGGACGTCCAGCCTCCAGAACCGTGAGGAAATATTTTCCTGCGTTTAAGCTCGTATTTTGTGATCCTTTGTTTTGGCCGCCGAGCTAACACAGCCCCCGTTGGGTTTTATCACTGGGATGAAACGCCACCCTCCTTCCCACAAAGGAACTTTCTAGTTCCAGTTTGCAAGGCTGTCCCCACCCTAGGGGCTGATTCTGTGTCCTCTCGGGTGCCTTTCTGTCCTGTGAGTGAGCCGAGACCCCTGAAACCTTTGTGGGCGCAGTTTCCGTGCTGTCTGTCCTGCTTCTCCCCGTCTCAGCCCCCCGGGTGGTCATGAGGCCTTCGCAGGTTTTCCTCATCAGGATGCTGGAGCCCCCACCCCCAGCCACGGGGGCCCCCAGGTGCATCCACAATGACCGCCCTTAAAAAGCCCCTCCCTCAATTAGAGTCATGTGTGTCCAAGACGCCAGGAGCGAGCTCCTTGAGGCCCAGGTGTACGTTCCATCGACATGTGTTTCCCATATTCCTGCCAGGGTCTGCTCAATGATAAATGCTCAAGAGGAGTCTGTTGAATTGACGGGCACAATCTTCCATCATTATGAAGATTTCCCAAGTAGATTAAATTTACCAACCAGTAAAATACCTGGTTTCTTTGCAAATTGGATCTGTAACAATGTCCCTTTTATTAAAAGTAGAAGTGTATTCTTCTTAGGGATTGTGATATTCTAGTTCTCAAAATGCTCCAAAAGAAAGCAGGACCCATATATCCATTAATAAGCTGTAAAAGTAGATTATCAAATTACCTAATTCACCCTGAAACCAGGCCACACAAAATGCAACAACGACTTAGCGACTCAAAGAATGTGTGTAATTTTGGTGCCTTTGAGCTCTCACCTGATGCGCATAAAATAGTTGATAGCGCGTAATGGGGCTTTGTTCATTAGAAGCGGTATCCAGTCCCTTTTCAGACTTTCAGTTGTGTGCACTTATGGTCTAAATGTGCATTTTTGATATTGAGGCTAAGAGTGTATGATCTAATGGGAACATTCTAGAATATGCTATTTTAGCAAAATAAAACCTAATGTTTTTAATAGTATAAAACTTGACAGGTTATCTTTAAAACCTTTGAAATTAAGGACAATGACTGTCTATAAAGTCAACATTTAAGAAACCTCTCGTAAATTCATCATTCAACTGAATTTTTGTGGTTTGTTGTTTATTTTGGTGGTGGTTTCTAAACCTGTCTTGAAGAAACCTGCAACCTTCACGCCGGTCTTCATTTTATTCTCGAGACCTTGATATTTGTCTTTTGAATTATTAGAAGTCAGACTTCTAACTTGCAGAATCCAATACACTGGTGATCAGCAGATAAAACGTACAGTTGGGCTATTAAGTTCCTTCTAAAATTGTTTTATGGGATTACATTTAGTGTGACAATTGTATGGGTTTATAAGAACTTTTTATCCTAAGAGAGAGAAATTTCAAGAAGAATGCACTTAATGGCATTGAGTTTTTAAATATAAAACTAAATGGTGTAGATATGCTTTTAATTACATGATAGAAATAATGTGTTGAATATTGAAATATGCATTTACGAACATAGGCTTTATTTCTAGAATAATCTTTCTCAGCTGCGTTTAGAAGTGCTATTCATTTCACTTGCAAAGTTCTGCTTGCCGAAGTGTAGGCTGGAACGTGATGCAGTGCTCCAGCCAGCACTAGCGTCCCGGCCTCTTTCTCTCTCAGCGCACAATGAGATTAATACGCTACAGGATAGAGCACTTGACCTTGCTTGTATCACAAAGATCTCGTTAGACTATGCAGCTGGGCCATTATTAGCTTGGTTTTCTCCAGCTGGGCACTTGATACAGCAAGAGTTATGGCAAGGTCACAAGGGGGAGTGAGCAAAGCCTGCGTGTGCTACTTGAAATCGCTGATAATCTCCTAAATGACGCTCCTTTTTAATTATGCATTTTGCACATGAACTTTGCATTAAGGTAAAAACAAAAAGTGTCCCTATGGAATGAATCGAGCTTGTCTAGCAAGCTTGTTTGACAGGTCACCCAATTGAGTAATCACCGTCCTTTGAATTTGGATGTGAATGCTTGCCTAGAAGACCACGTTGCCAGGGTTCCACTAACAAGGACTTTGCGCTCAGGTGTATGTAGCTGATGGTCACATCTTACTTAAATTACTCTAAATGAATCTTTAGGCTTTGAAGTTGTCAGGTCAGGTGTGATAAAATTTTTACAAGGTATTTTATACAACTAATGTTATTGATCCATGTTACCCCATTTAGATAAAAGACCATTTGTTTCTAATTACATGATATCACGGAATAATAACTGTACCCTATTTTCCAATTTCTTCTGTGCTTTCAATTTCCCTGCCAGAAGTTAGGCTTCTTTGATAATCAGAGAATAATTCTAACAAGCACCTTTTAAAAGAGTACATCCTGTCATTAAAAGCACTATTTTCATAATTATAATTTTTGCCAAGTGGGCTCTCTTTACCTCACTCACCCCACCTAGGAGCACAGAGGTAGACCTTATCTTTCTAATCCCTTCCTTGCACGTATGAAGAGTCCGAGGCACATAGAAGCAAAGTGCCTTTCCCAGTAGCACAGGGACATTAGTCTGCTGACATGAGACGAGAACCCCAGTCTCCCGATGCCCAGATCAAAACTACTTCTTCCAATCTAGTCTGTACATGCCTGTTACAAAGGTATGGCATCTTAACTGTGGGTCTGGAACAGTGTTCTTGACTCCATATTCGTGTTAGAATTACCTGGAGAGCTTAAAAGAAATTCCTTTGCCCTGTCCTACAGAGATGCTGATTTGATTGGTTTAGGAGAAAGTCTGGGCATCATTGCTGGTAAAACACCACCTGGTGATTCTGATGTGTAGGCGTGGAGGAGAACCACAGGTTAGAACAAAATTCATTCCAGTTCTGTGCGTACCTTACCTAACCGGCATGTAAGTTGCAGACAAAGTAGAAGGTATCATGTCCTTGGACACATCCAGAAAGGATATTTGCCTTGTCTTCTGCGTTTATCTGTAAACGTTCTCAGGAAAGGATCACCTGGCAGTGAAAGGAGGGTGCTCTGTGGTCTCCCAGGGGTCTCTATCCTCACTCTGCAGCTGAAGGACAGTGGTCCCCAGAGCCAGCTCTTCCTTACTGATGACACCGCCTTTAGGAGCTGGAACACTTTGAGTGGCTGGAAGGCTCTCTGCAGATGCCATCGATTTCACCAATTCAGCATGGTTTTGGTACATGCTCCACTTCAAATTAAGACGCTCGGCCTGAGTGGAATCGTGCCTTAAAGTCAGGAGAGGATTTGTATAGTGCAGAGGTTGAAAGGTTCCTAAGGTCATTGTGTTCCAGAATGTTCCCTGCCTCCCTGAGGAGGAATACATTAGTGAATGTATTCTTCTTTGGCTTGATCTACTGAAGAGCATTTCAGTGCCTCCAGAGTTGGGTAGAATGCTGAGAAGGGGCGTGTGGCCCTGATCACTGGCTGTGTTTATGCTTCGCAGGAAGTCGGTACAACTTGCTGGTAGCTACTGAGGGCAGGAAGTGTGGAACCAGAACTGGGCTCACATCTCAATGCCACTGTCCCTGTTTACCTGATCTTGGCGATCTCTCTTTACCTTTCTAAATCTCGGCCTCCTCTGCAGAATAAGGATGGGGATGCTTACCTCCCTGGCACCAGATGAGGGGTTTAGCAAGGGTGCTACATAGTTCTTAACAGTAGCAATGATGAGAAGAAACATCTCCAGCGTCAGGAAACTACAGCCTGTGAGCCAGACCCGACCCCACTAGTTTTTGTAAACTGGTTTTACTGGATCGCAGGTGGACTCAGTTGTGAATGTGCCACCCACGGCTGCTTCCACGTGTCAACAGCAGAGCTGAGTCGTTGACAGGCGGTAGGGCCCCCCAAACCTAACATATTTACTGTCTGGCCCTGTAAAGAAAAGGTTTGTTGAATAGATGATACTCTAAATCACTGCTATCACATTATTTAGTGGCAAAGAAATAACTGATCATGAAAGTTAGTGTTTTAAAAAAATCATCTTGATTTAGCCCTGTTGTGAGTTCAGTAGCTTAAGTTATAATTATTGAATACTGATTGATAGAGAGGCAACAGGCCTCATTCCGAGCAAATTGTTCCAAAAAGACTTTGGCCGGGTCAGAAATAATTTTATTCTGTGGTTTATTGCAGAAAACCAGCTTTTAGCCATAAATAAGCGTTATTTCAGTTTGTGTTATGGGGATGTCTGGTGTGTACATGCAAATTTGTGAACTCACATGTATTTCTATGAATTCGGGAAAGAAGGGACAAGGAAGGATAGAGAACAGAAAACAAAGGAAAATATAATTAGTAGGTGGATTGAATGACAATGGAACAGCTGTTCATCGTAGCAAATTCAGATGCTGGATAACAGTCTACGCAATTACATTCGTAGGTAGAGTAACAACCCTTCCCTCATCTGATGAGAGGGCAGGCTAGGTAGAGAGAGTTTTCAGGAATTTATTTTCATCTTTGAGAACAGTAGAAATTCGCACTTCAGCTTTGTTCAAATAATTTACAGCATCCTGTGATCAGATATTGTCCCTATAATGATTCCATTGGCAGCTTCAAACTTTTATACTTTCATTTAACAATATAAATGTCACTAAGTGTGCCGATAAATATTGACAAACCCCCCAAAAGGTCAGATTGATTCTATAACTCACACACCTGTCTGATGCTAATGGCTTTTCAGGACTTTCTGTGAACACCGTAAGCAGTCTCCCTAAGGAATTTTCCATTTTTCCTGCCTGTCAGTACCCCTTGGTACAACTCAGTACTTGGTGCAAGAAGCTATTTGCTCGAGGAACATGATAGAATCATGGAAGCCACACACACCTCCTAGCTTTCCGTGGATGTTTTAAGGTTGTGTTCTGTTTATACAAACAGAACACATGGAGGCTTTCTCTATGGGCATTTGTTATATAGTCTTTCTGAACAACTCTAATCCGTTATGTGTCTTCCTAAAGATGCTGGTCCTACCATTAACATCTGTTCCCACCACCCTCACTGGAAACCCAGTTTTCCTCTTTTCCCCCGGTGCACCCTTTGCAGGCATTTTCAGAAACTCGGATCCTGGCGTGTCACACAGCCGGCCCTTTGCCGTCCACTCAGTGTGGGCTCTTCATTCCCTTTCTGTTGTGGTCCAGCTGCCCGAGGGGTAACTTCCTGGTTCCCTCTCATCCTGCTCTGTGGCCGCTCTCCACAACCAGAGTGAGAACCCCACGTGACAGCTCTGATCACATGGCCCGTTTGCTCCAGTGCCTTCAACCACCCGCCTTGTCTAGCTCTCGAGGTTCCAGTCCTGGCTTCGAGCCCTCCTACACCTGGTTCTGTTTGCTCTTTCCTAGGCCGACTGTTCAATTATCTTTATGAAAAGGATACCAGGCCCAATCAGAGCTAGCTTCTGATAATACCAAGATAGTTCTGCAGTATTTTCTCCCTTCTCACAGCATCGTCCCCATTCTTGAGGTCCTAACTCAGATTTTCAAACACACAACCTCTTTTGGGTGCTCAACTTCCTAGGCTGAAGCAGCATTTTCTCCAAACTGTAGTGGCATTCATCACACTGCACTGTAATTGCCCACCTTCTTGCCTGTACCATCCATTAGGATTGTACAATACAATTTCTGTATCGTTCCCCTCTGTATTCTCAGTGTCCAAGCGGTATGTGGCACATACTGGATGTCCAGTAACTTTTTGACTGAATGCCAGGATCCTTGGAACGGCGAGATAGGCGAGGATTCTCCTCCACAGAGACCATTCACGTCACTACCCTACCTGCACGTGGGGCCTGCCACTCAGCCTCAGGTGTTCAGGGACACCTTCTATTTACATCTCCAACACGTTCTCGTTTAGGTTAACTAGTACTGGACCACAGATGCAAAGTTTTGATTGCTCTTTTTTATACCTGACTCCACGAAATTCTCATAGAAGCAAAACAGTGTTCTCAAGATCAGTTTTCCTTGGTTATAAATACAACTTCAGTAGGAGACATTTTCATATCTAAGCATCCTACGGTTAGTAATGAGATGGTCATCGAAAACCTATCATACACACACCTTCAGAAGGCACTTAGCAGATTTTTATGTAGCAAGTTTCTTGGCCTTGGCATTTTAATATATACAATTGAGGACCAGGTAGAGGACTTGGTCTACACAGAAGCTCAAAATAATGTCAGTGGAACAGGAATTATTTACCTAAAGGTTTTATAGAAGTTAAAGCCAAACATAGACATTCTCCCAGGTGAGTTAGTATGTAAATTGTAATTTAAATAAGGAAGAATATACACAGCGTGCAGGTCAACGTTAAAAGAACACTTCTATTTAACCGCGTCAGAACAAGTTGTCTTTCTGGGCTCTGTGAGCCCGGAGTCCTAGAACCAAGTGTATCAGGGAATCATGAATTACTAGGGCTGGGACGTGTGGGAGAGGAGAGGCAGCCAAATGTGAGTCCATGCCAGTGTGTGAGCCTCCTTAGTGCTGATAATTTTTGGTTTTGTTCTCTGGGTCCTTTCATGTCCCTTGAGCCCAAGACCTCTAACAGAACATGCCAGTTGAAGCAGCAGTGATGTGTCTCTAACAGTTCTACAGGGAAAGGCTTTATTACTGTCTTTGTTGATGCAGGTTTACATAATGCAGGTATCCTCTTTTATGTAATAGATACAAATGGTGATGTTACATGGTAAATAGAAAGGAGTTTGGAGTCATCAGAGGGATGTAGAAGGAAAATAGAGGGCTTGTTCAGTAAACGTACTTGTTCAAAATTTTAAGCCACCTGAGTTTATTGTTCCATAAATATTTTCTTAGAAATATGAAAGCGGCAAGAACATTAAATTGACTTCAGATTTCTTTCATTTTGCTATTCAGTTTTATGGGAAAGTAAACGCTTTGAAAACGTCATGTAGAAACTAATGTTCTCTGGCATGAGAGCTAAAATATTTAGTAAATTCTGACCTTTCGATGGGACTATTTCCCTATGCTATATTTGTAAAATATAAATGCATATGCATATGTACATGTTTGTATATACATATGTTTAAATATATTTATAATTTACAATAAATATATTAATATATTTATATATTAATATATTTATATAGAGGCAATTAGTTTCCTCTTTTCTGACCTAATTGTTAAAATTTATGTCCTCTGAGCAGTGCTTATAAAAGGAATTGTGTAACCTCATTTAAAAACTACTACATCCATGTAGATTTACAATAGGTTTCAATTGATCATTTCCAAACCATAAAAGAGATCAACCATGCCATGATACACGGTACTTGATTGATAAATGTTTGTGTCAATAAATGATTCACAATAAATCCTCAATGGTTTGGGGTTTTTCTGGAGACTGTTCCTTGAAGGCATTGGTTCAGTGCACTGTAGTGATTAAAAAGCATATAAATCCTCAGGATTCAATTAGAACAGTAGTGGAAGTGATTATACATATAAATTTATAGAAATCACATATATACACATATAGAAACTGTGTATATATGTATATAGACATACACACCCCCCACACACACCTCATATAAAACTTGTGTATTAGTACCTGGGATAGCTCAAGTTTTTCAACTTGTCAAATGTTTAGGACACTGAATCTTGGGTTATTCATTCGGTGCTCACAAAAACCTAAGAGGTAGGAAATTATTTTTCCATTTTTAATGAGAAAAACTAGAGCAGTTACAAAAATCGCTCAGACGCTTGTCTAGTAAACTGCATTTCCTGGATCCGAACCCAGCAATTTGCCTCTGAGGGCTGAGCTTTTAACAGTGCTACTATATTAGATTGAATTCTTTATCTATATTAAGAATCTAGAGGATTTCTTACAGAAAAGACATATCAGTGATTCTAGGATGTTTTCAGGCTTCTGATCAGTTAGCCAAATAAAATACGCATACAAAAATGTGTACATGCTGTATGCTTAGCGGGCAAAATTTTCACGAACTTAAAAATCTATGGAACTTCAGTTCAGGGTCAAGTTACAGAACATTTCCCCCAGGAGACCCTCATGAGCTCTTCTTTGAATCTTAAATCCCAACTCAGGAGTAACCATGCTCTTGCCTTCTAACAGCATTGGTTAATTTTGCTTATCTTGGAATATTATATAAATGGTGAAACATAGATTTTGTGTCTTCATCTCTGGCTTCGTTCACTGAAGGTTGTGTCGGTGACATTCATCCAGGTGTTGTACACACTTGTGTTCATCGTCATTGCGGTAGGGTGTTCTATTTTGTGAATCTGGCGTAATTTATGTGTCTCTTCTGACGGGCATTTATGTAATTTCTAGCTTATGGTTACGAATTGTGTCGTTCTGAACATTCTAGTACATGTCTCAGGTGAAGAGATGGATGCGTATCCACTGGACACAGGCCAGGGAATGGTGTTGAGTCAGTACGAATGTAGTGAGGGCCGTCCAGGTGCTCCACGAACTAACCAGCGTTTGGTTGTGTCCTATCTTTTTCATTTAAGTCATTCTGGTCAGGCTGTAGTGGTATCTCATTATGGAGGCTTCACTTGCATTTTTTTGATACATGAAGTTGATCACCTTTTCATATTTGTTGGACTGGCTCTTTTAACATCTTTCTCTGAGAAGTGTCAGTTTAAGCTTACGGCCGATTTTTTTCACCTGTGTGTTGTCTTTTGCTTTTTGAGAGCTTTCTTTACATGTTCCGTGAGCCAATCTTTAATAAAACGATGGTCATCTTTTCTCACTCTGGATAGTGGTGTCTTTTGATGAATAGAATTTCTCAAATTTAACGACCCAGCCTATTGCTTTTTTCTTTTACTGTTAATACCTTTGATGTTTGCACAACCTTTGACTACTCAGAGGTCATGAAGATGTCCCCTGGTGTGTGACTCTAGAAAACTTCTTTTTACTTTTAGATCTGCAGTCTTTCTGGAATTGTAAACAGTCTCTAGCTGCATCTGTCCTTGAACCAGTCGGTCACACTCACGTTTTAAATACTTCATCACCATAACGGTCTTGATAGCTGGTAGTATAAGGCCTCGAGCTCTGCTCTTCTTCAGAATTGCTCTTTATATACTCAGCCTTCCGTATTTCTCTGTAAATTTTAGAATTGGCCTGTCAATTTGTGCCAGCAAAGAAATTCTGTTGGTTTTGGGTTAAGATTGGATTAAACCTATTCATTGGAGAGAATTGCTAGGTTCATAGTATTGTGTCATTCTGTACATGAACATGGTGTATATCTGCATTTCTTTAGGTCTTTTTAAAAATTCATTTTTGGCTGTGTTGGGTCTCTGCTGCGTGTGGGCTTTCTCTAGTTGTGGCATGCGGGGGCTGCCCTTTGTTGCTGCGTGTGGGCTTCTCATTGCGGTGGCTTCTCTTGTGGCATGTGGGCTCCAGCCATGTGGACTTCAGTAGTTGTGGCACGTGGGCTCAGTAGTTGCAGCTCACGGGCTCTAGAGCGCAGGGTCAGTAGTTGTGGCGCATGGGCTTAGTTGCTCCGCAGCATGTAGGATCTTTCCGGACCAGGGCTCGAACCCATGTCCCCTGTGTTGGCAGGCAGATTCTTAACCACTCTGCCCCCGGGGAAGCCCTCTTTAGGTCTTTAATTTCACTTAGTAACATTCTAACAAGTCACTCCTTAAATTTACTCATAGAGATTTCACATTATGCTGAGGTACATGGCACCTTTAAAATTTTTTTCCATTTTTCTGTTGCTAGTATTTAAGAATACAATTGACTTTTCTGTTTATTGGCTTTGTATCCAATGTGAATACTTGCTAAATAATATGGCATTTGAATTTAATGAGACAAAAAGGACTGGGAAAGTTTGTTAGAAATATAGAGATGCACAAACACATACCAGTCATTAGATGATCCTGAAGAATTATTCTACTTACAACAAGCCATCTAAAGGAAAATGTTTTTCCTGGGATTTAATTTTAGGATAATACTTGTATAACTTATCTTCAGGAAATACTGTTTTCCCACTTATATTGGTATCTGGAGCTGAGGATTTGTGAATCAAATCTTTGTGTGCAAAGATTTCTTCCTCCTTAGGTTAAGAAGTACACGTGCTCTAGACTTAAAAGGGGAGATCTCAAAATACAGTATTTGTTGGGAAGATAACTGGCTATATATAGTCCTACTCAGAAGTATTGAATGAAATCACCTTGCTTGTATAGCTTGGCAAAATCAAGTTTCATCTATAACTATAAGGAAATTCAGCTAAACAGTGAAATATCTGGGAACTTTACATAGAAAAAATGCTCATACTGCAAACCAGAACTGCTTTGATCATATGGTACTTATATAGGAATTGGGAATATTTTCACTCAAATAACATTTAATAAAGAACTAAGACTTGGTATTCTGGGAAGAGTTTGAAAGCTGTAACCTAATATCTTTACGTACGGCAAGAGAATTTGAGTTCTAATGCATGCTAAGAGAAGGTAATTCATATAGAATTGCACTTAAAATTACATTGTTTCCCCTGACTGCTCCTCTTGGCTATTCTTGAATCCAGTTTCCTCTGTACCTTGATAGAATGTATTAGAAGTCATAGTTGAAACGTATGGCAGTAAATGAATTCAAGTGATAGGCTTGTTAGGTTAGGAACTCTATTTAGAAACATCTTTTATATTCGTTCAGGTATCCCACTTTACAGTAGTCAGTGACTTTAGTATAGAAGCCAACCTTCGCATCCATCTTTAATAAAATTCTATTTCACTGCACAAATATATTAAGTCCTACCATGTACCAAGCACTATGTCATTGATAGGATATAAAGGTAAATAGACCAGTGACTGCCGTAAGATTCTCACCCACACCCACACCTCTAACAAAATAAACTAACTATCTGAATCTGAAAGCAGGGTTAATTCAGGGTAAAATGTACTCTATTCCACATGCAACATTTTTTTGTTTGTAGTGTAGGAATTGGCCTTTCATATTTTCCTGTAGTCCATGAGATCTCTAGAAATACTGGATCTCTACACAAAGTTTGTGCTTTATCACCTGTGAAACCAGTGAATGGAAGCAAATACAGTTCTAATGCCTGTGTGATTTTTAGAGGGATATCAACGGAGAATGACAAAATAGACCAGCGATGGGGGAGCGAAAACCTCACCTAACCTGCCCTGTCACATTTCCACACAATCAGAGCTTTACCTGGGAAGTTGCCCTCAGCACCACAGTGATCAGTTCTTCCACATGTATGGGCTTTTGCTACAATGGATGGACGCTTTATATGTGGAGATTATCCTTAGTGTATCCTAACAAGTCTGAAAATTTTATCTCGATTTAGATTTGACTACAGAGTATTTCTGACATACTGATAAAATACATACAATATACATGTAACACGTGTGCATAGGTGTATACATGTGTTTTTCCATGCAAAGAAAATTATAATTATTTGTAAGCAATAAATCATGACCTGTAACACCTCTGTATCAAGAACCCAACTAAATGCTGAGATATTCAGGAATCAGAAAGATGGTATCCTTATGCCTGGAGAGCTATCAAAGGTAGCATTCTAGAAAAATAATGGAGTACAGCATACAACATATCAGGGGTAGGCACAGGGTATTCCAACATTATACTAATCAAGCAGTTTTATTGAAGGGCCTGAATCATGATTTTTAAAAGCATAGGTTAAGTTACTTTCCTTTAGATCCTCTCTCTGATTTAATACCCTTCTGATACCGGTGAAGAATTAAGCTCAGACAACTTAGCATCCTATGTGTTCTGGCCACACGTGATTAAAATATGAAAATGGGAATTTGTGATAGTGAATATAGTTACCGAGTCAGCTGAGAGTCGGGAAGGGAGGTGATGACATAAACCACACGCTCCCTTCCACAGTGCCTTCACACAGCACGGGACATAATAACTCAGACACATTGAATTTGGGTCTTTTAAAGGTTTTGCTCAATAGAGATTATAGATATTTATAGATACCGATATTTGAAGGAAATCACACACTGATTACCTGTTTTCCTGTTGATAAAATTTCCTTCTCCATTGTTTTTTAATAAACCAAGGTAAAACAAAACTAAATAAGCTCACGTTTTACGTAGCTAATATTTACATTTCTATTCATCTTTCTAAAGTGCAGGTAAAACCGGCATTATTATCGCTGCCGTACTGAAATAGTTACCATTTGCGGAGATACCTATAGAAGTGTTCAGGGTTTTCTGTGTATCCAACGGAGAAGATACTCATGCAGGAAAGTTTGAAAACATAGTGTGTAGTACACTGCACACCTTGGGAGGGATCAAGCTCCACTTGCACCCCCATTCCTGGCAACTGTGGATAAACTAAAAAATTATTATCTCCCTTTCTCACTCCCTGGTGTTTGTTTTATGTTTGAACTATCCAATCTGGAGTTATCTGTTTGAATCTTCCAAGCAAAGAACGTCCAGGGACAAAGGGATTGTGAGCTGTGAGGGGACAGAAGAGGTTAGGCAAGACATGACAATGCATGCTTGGTACACGACCATCCAGCATGAATTATTCATTATTATGTCCATCTAATAGTCATCTTTGATAGTTTATCATCTGCATTCAGCTGAATTTGAAGACTTTGAGCTCTAATGTAGTTTAAGCTTTAGATCCTGTCCAGGGTCTACAATGTCATTTTCTTGCTTATAATATTTTCCTGATGAATAATTTGTGTTCATCATTTTTCGGCAAAATTGAAATTCTTTCTATGACTACACACTCTCCGTGACAGTGTTTTTGCTTACTTTAACATTTTCAATATAAGTCTCAGACTGAGTTATTAATAGTCAGACTTGTTAAATCTTTGCATCACTAGATATGAAAACTATATAAAATGTACAAGCCATGTACTTGGAGCCCTAGTCAAGAGACAAACAGAAGCTCCAATCTGAGAAGCATATGAACTAGAGCAGATGCTCTGAATTCTGGTCCCAGATGTAAGAGTGTAACCCTGAGGAACTCACATCTCTGAACTTTACCTAAAACTGGGGACTGTTGAGGCTGGAGGTCATCTCTAAGCAAAGCTCTCTCTTGTCTACCCCAGTTATCACAGATGAAAAGAGACATAGGTCGGGTCTCCCGGATTGAGATAACCCACCTTTAATACCATCCCCTTTGATACTTATAACTGGGATGTGGCTTGAGTCGGCAGCCACGACAGGCCTCTTCTCACCCCATCTCTGACACAGCTGGACACCCACAGGACTCTCCACATACGGCAGGACCACTTGGCCGTGCAGTAAAGGGAACAGCAGAGCATCCACTCCCCATAGGCAGGCATATCCTAAAGCGAGGGGAAAGAGGTGTGGAGGGTGCACCCAGTTCCTATGTTCAAATGTCCCTTTTTCTCCCGTGGGGAACAGGGAGGAAGGGATGGAGTGAGGTGGGATTAACTAGCTCCCTTCATGTGGGAACTGGGCTACCTGAGGCTGAAGGCCTCTTCAAAGACCCTAAGACTTTGTGGCTAGGAGAGGAAGAGATGCTATTTTAATTAACATGTCAAATAAAAAGGCTCACATTTCACATAAAAATGTGCTCTTGGTTAGGACTCGTGAGTTATGAACTATTATACTTCTAGTAATTCCTGATGTAACAAGCATACTTAAAATGTATTGCCTCTTTTTGGAATTAGTATTTTTCTAGGAATAAACAAAAGGGTGAATCTTCGCCTATAAATTATTATAAATGTTTATATACTCCATAAATTCTGTTAGAGCCCTCCAAAACAAGACACAGTAATAGAGAGTGCTGTCTTCCAGCCTCTAAGTGCAAAATATCTTATCACCGTAGGACAATGATAAACACAAAAACTAATAGAGCAGTCATTTCATTTTGGGCTTTGAAATATGTATCACCTTTTCCCATACTACTTCAGAAAATTCAAAGGCAATAAAGGAGTACCTGAATGGATTTGATTTAAAACAAGTGTGGCTTCTGCGATGTGAGATCAGCTTAGCTTCCAAGGTCCTTACTGTGGTCCTGAAGTCGCCGCAGGATTTTGTCCCTATTAACTTTCCTGTTCTCATCACTCTGCTTTTCACATGGTTCAGGTTCATATCAGACTTAATGGCTCTGCATTAGATCCTCGCATTGCAGGCTCTGGAGCCAGCTCTTCTCCTGCTGCTTCTCACGGCAGAAGCTCTCAGCTTAAAGGTCACCTCCCTGTGTGCTCTTCTCGAAGTCCCATAGAAATCACTGGTTGCCACTGTCTCTGTCACCTTCCCCCATTCCCCTTTCTTAATGGCTTCATTCATTCTCTGAAATGATCCCTTGCTTTTTTTTTTTTTTTTTTTGCGGTACGCGGGCCTCTCACTGCTGAGGCCTCTCTCGTTGCGGAGCACAGGCTCCGGATGCGCAGGCTCAGCGGCCATGGCTCACGGGCCCAGCCGCTCCACGGCATGTGGGATCTTCCCGGACCGGGGCACAAACCCGTGTCTCCTGCAGGTGGACACTCAACCACTGTGTCGCCAGGGAAGCCCGATCCCTTTCTTTGAGTTGTTCCCTTGTTTATTGTCGGCATCCTCACCTAAATCTGTCCTTCGCAAAAACAGCCATGTTGTTCTCACCTCTACCACCAGTGACCGTGCCTGGCGCTGAGCGGGGGCTCAGTAACATTTGTTGTGTGAAGGAATGGTAGGGCATTTGTTATCCACAGGGAGAAACACGGTTCTTTTGGAAACCTGATCTTTCTGAGCCAAGCTGAAGATAAAGTGCACAAGTGGGAATTAATATACTGAACGATGTTTCTAACAACATCCCCGGAGCAGATGCTGTAAACACTTCATAAGGTGCTGCCTTCACCTTCTCAGTGAAGGCTGGGAGCACATGCTCCAGTGCAGCCTTGTACAGGTCAGTGAAGGCAGGGAGAATGTGCTCCAGTGCAGCTTCGTGCAGAAAACCTACAGGAGACAGACCGGGCAGTAGAGTCTGAGCCCTCTGGTGTCTGGTATCTCTGCCTGATGCACTGATAACACCTACAGGGGCTGTAGGAACTCGTGGAAGGTGTGTCTTCAAACAGTTCCCCGTAAGTATGATTTCTCCAAACTGCTTTTGATATGAGTTGGGCAGCTTGTCATAACATCGTATAGGACTTACTCCCTGGCCCACATCAAGGTCTGGGGCACAGGGACCATGAATATTGTAGCTCTACAATGAGCATACTCACCTTCCCTTTCGAAATTGCAGGGCAGGGAGGGTGCATCTCTAAATGGCAGACTCCTAAATGGCAGAGATGTGGGAAAATGTGATATTTTTGGATTTATAAGAAATACATAGTTGGTCATTCATATGACCAAAATATATTTCTCATATGTATTTGATCTTCTTTCAGGGTTCTTGGTTTCTGGCTCACAGCAACCAAAACACTTGGCATTTCCTAAGTGATGAGAGCAACAAAATTGTCTTTGTTATGTTAATGAAGTGACTTTTGGATCCCCAGCAAAGGTTGGGTTGGTTACCATGGGAACCAACCATGTGATTAAGGGGTTGAAACTTTCAGTCCTATCCCTGACCTCTGGGGAAGTGGGGAGAGGGGCTAGAGGTTAGCTCAATCACCAACGGCCAGTGATTCAACTAATCATGCCTATGTGTGGAAGTCTCCATAAAAACCTCAAAGGATGGTTTGGAGAGCTTCTGGGTTTGTGAACAGGTGGAGGGTTTGGAGAGACTGGTGCACCTGGAGAGGGCGTCAAAGCTCTGTGCCCTTTCCCCATGCCTCTCCCCATGCATCTCTTCCATCCGGCTGTTTGAGTTATATCCTTACATGATAAACCACTGATCTTGCAAGGAAAATGTTCCTCTGGTGTCTGATGCAGGGATAGAGTGCATAGAGTGAGCCACTCTAGCAAATTAATTGAAACTCTAATTTATAACCAGTGGGTCAGACATACAGGAGACAACCGGGACTTGAAGCAGAGGGTAGGCTTGTAGGACTGAGCCTGTGTAATCTGATGCTGTCTCTGTGTAGACAGTGTCAGAATTGAGTTAAGGTGTAGGAAACCCAGCTGTTGTTTGGAGAATCACTCAGTGGTATGTGAAACCCACGCCCCCAACATACACTCACACATTTGAATTAGGTCACAGACCCTTACAGAAAGCTGTGTAGATGCCAAACCAACAGACCCGCTTCAGCCACGCAGTACGTCACAACGCACCTAACAGACCAACACGGTCCCTGAGGGCACAGCTCTTCTCTTGCCAGAATCCAAACTCGGATCTGTTTGTTTCCAAGATTGGTCACACGCACACGCCCACACACCCATTAGCCAGTCTGGTTTCAGTGAACTTCTGTCTTCCTAATGTTAGGGACCTACAAGGTAGATTCCAGCTCTGATGGACTGCAAGCCCTAGAAAGTCACTCGACAACCACTATTTATACATTCCTTTCTCTCATCTCTTAATCACCCTGCTCCCCACACTGGGGGCCAGTCTGATTGGTACTGTCTTATATTTTTCTATATCCGTAATGCTGAGAATAAGTCCTTATGTATAGTAAGAGAAGCTGAATGAATGAAGGGCTGGAGGAATAAACATTCAAGTAAATGAAGAGCCAATGAATAGATGTAGGAAATTGAATTATGAAATGAATGCTTTTCCACCGGAGCTCATCAGAAAATTCTGAAATAGCAAACGTCGATTCTTAAAAGCCATCATCTAAGTGACCTGGCAGAGTATTACCTAGTTAAGGCATCAAAAAAACACATTTTCCCTCTTTTCCCATAGCTTTTTCATTTGCAAAATGGGTTTGGAATAATGCTTGTTAACTAGGCAATTCGGGGAAGGGTGTGATGAATAGAGTAGGGATAACTGAAGCATAAACATCTTGCCAACACAGCGTCTGGCTTCCCGCTGGAGGGAACGCCGGGAGAATTGAAAATGAACACAGAGCAGTTACTGAATGACCTGAGACACAGCACATTCAGCTCCCAGCTAGCCTCTTTCACCAAAAAGAAAAAAAAAAGGGCAGAATAAAGTACGTGATCTCAGAATGACATTAACCATTCTAATTTAGCTGAGCATCCTCCATGGGTTGAAACAGCATGAAATGAGGAAAGGAATAGATAAAAAAGAAAAGACAAAAGCAGAGTTACCTTTAGCAGGTTTTCCTCTAAAATACCAATATAATTTATTCCACGGTAACGTACTGACCACCCCAGTGACTGCATCCACATCTTACAGAACATAGCCCAGGTGTGTGGATAGAAGAGGGCAAAACTTAGGCTGTGTTTTTCAGAAATTGGCACGTGGCAGTTGGTTTTCTTTACTGCAAAATGGGTTGCTGCTTTCTTTGAGATGGAAGTTTATGGCTCAGTCACCTGTAAAATAATCATAAGCTTCACACTTCACATCAACAACACATGCTTAATCTCTATGCCATCTACATTGCACCAAATGTCTTAGATATTAAAGAGTAGGCTTTGGAAGCAGTAACATAAAAGACAATTTTGCCCACATGAAAATGACTGACCTTTATATGGAAAGGATGCAAAGTTAAGAGGCAAATGATAAAAAGTGAGAAAATATTTGCTTTATAAAATATGAATCTGAAGATTGATTCTCCTGATATGTAAAGAGCTTCTGCAAATCAATAATCATCTATGAGACTAAGAAAAAATCAGGTACTCCCAGCAAGGGAGTTATAAATGGTTAAACATAATAAAGGACATTCAATTCAACCTCACTAGTAATCTAGGGAAATACAACCTAAGAGAATGGTGAGACATGTTTTTTGACTACTTCAGAGAAAGGAGTCATGTTTATATCAACTGAAAGTCATGTTTTTCAAATACCACTAGGAGGAGTTTAAATTGGTGCAGGTATTTTGGAAGGTAATTTGTTATTGAATGCTAAAGTATTTGTCTCCTATTATCAATTTAGTTCCTTGGTATTCTGGCAAAATAGTTGTCCATTTGCATTGAAGGCAAATATAAGGATGCTCAATGAAGCATCGTTTGTTATTAAAAAAATTTGGAACATTCTAAATGTCTATCAATAGGACAATTAAATAAGCCTTAATATATACATATCATGAAATACTATACATTAGTGTAAAGAAAATATATATTTATATGGATTAAATAGAAAAATTTATGTTCAATAAGAAGTTGTTTAAAAATGCACAGCAGTCATTTACATTTTAAAGATCTATATAAAGCATTATACATGCATTAAAGAATGCTAGAAAACAATGAGCTCTGTGGAGGAAGCAGCATTGGAATAAGGGGAGTAAAATAAGTTTGATAATGTGTTTTTCTTTCATGTTTTACAATACAAATGCAACCCTACATTGCTTGTATCATTTAAATTAATATGTAAATAATTACATGGTCAGGGACTTCCCTGGTGGTGCAGTGGTTAAGAATCTGCCTGCCAGTGCAGGGGACACAGGTTCAAGTCCTGGTCCCGGAAGATACCACATGCTGCAGAGCAACTGAGCCTGTGTGCCACAACTACTGAGCCCACGTGCCATAACTACTGAAGCCCGCCCACCTAGAGCCTGTGCTCTGCAACAAGAGAAGCCTCCGTCTGCAATGAGAAGCCTGTGCACTGCAATGAAGAGTAGCCCCCGCTTGCTGCAACTAGAGAAAGCCTGCGTGCAGCAACGAAGACCCAATGCAGCCCCAAAAAAAAAAAAAAATACATGGTCAAAGATTCAGAATAGGATATTAGCTGAGAAGGAAATACAGATGATTTACAGGTTAAATAATGGTTAACCTCTTGCTAATGTTCAGGTGATAAAAAATAAACATAGTTTTAATGAGTTTACATTAAACTCATTAAAATTTTAATATTTAAAAATTTTTAAATATTTAAATATTTCTCATTTTTAATGAGAAATAGTATCTATTTTCAAACTTTAACTTTGTTTTAGTTTATTTTAATTTATACACACATGCACATCTATAAGTTACATAGAAATTTTGGAATACATTTCAAGAAACATACACACAAGGTGGTGAAAAATTGACATGGATTTTCTAGAGGGTCATCTGGCAGTGCCTGTGAAAATACAAATTTCCCTTACGTATCAACCTGTGAATTACAGCTCTAAGAATTTATTTTATAAAAATACTTGTAAACATGCAAAGATATGTACATGAATGTTCTCTACGGTGTTGGGTGCACAGTTGGGGAATAAAGAGGCATCCACAAGGGAAAGATTATTCTGTCTCCAAGCAACAGATCACCACGGAGCCAATAAGAAAATTGAGGATTTATAAACACAGACTAATAATCAGTTTATGAAATTTTAGCGCAGTGGGTAAGAGAGAGATGTATATGACAGATTTTTCCTGACCTTCTGGAAAAGAGTCTTTAACCAAGATTCAAACTGTGAAAAAATGAGTATAGTCTTACATTATGATAGACCTGTTTATAAAGTATATATTGTTTGGAAGGACAACAACTGTTAAAAGTCAGTGTATCTGGGGATTATGCCTATAGTTGAGTGAAGAGACTTCCCTGATCTGGCCGTGGGTGACAGGGACATGAAAGATATGCAGTCCCAAATCCAGAGTGGAGTTGGGGGCATGTGACCTGAGAATTGTGGGTTTCCTGCAGTGACATCAACAGCAATAAAGGGCATGAAAAGATTGGGTCTAAAAGTCTCCAGGTAGAAAGTGATGCTGATGCAGTGAGTTTTGGGGATTAGGTCAGGGGAGATGGGCCAGTGGTCTGACTTTCAGTTCCGAATGGAAGCCTGGACTCTGGGGGGTGACAACCCTGTTAAACCTATAGAGGCTTTTTCCTAGCTCTTGGTGGAGGAAGGCTCATTGTTCCTTTGTCTGTATTGGCAACTAGTATTAGTAATAACTGTGTGAGGTAAATGCAGTACATGCTCCAGGTTTCTGTAAAGATTAATCAAGTTAATGTACATAAAGGACTTTGTGTCTCAGGTACCTAAATATCTCCTTAGAGGTACCGCACCAGCCTTATGTTCTCTTGGACACTTGAGAACGTACGTATTCTATTCTGCCATCTTCAGAAGGCCGTTGGTATACTTGTTTTGTTTTGTTTGCGGTACGCGGGCCTCTCATTGTTGTGGCCTCTCCCGTTGCGGAGCACAGGCTCCGGACGCGCAGGCTCAGCGGCCATGGCTCATGGGCCCAGCCGCTCCGCGGCATGTGGGATCTTCCCGGACCGGGGCATGAACCCGTGTCCCCTGCATCAGCAGGCAGACTCTCAACCACTGCGCCATCAGGGAAGCCCCACTGGTATCCTTTGATTAGTTATTTAACCTACAGCCCAGGAAGATGCACAGGTAAACCACTCCTGAATAAGAACCTTGAAAAGATAGGAATGGAGGCAACTTGAGGAGTTGTCCAATTCACTAGAAGAAATGTCCAGTCCAGGCTCTAAGGCTACCTACTCTCTGTGGTGTTAGGAGATTGATATATACATTCGAGTTTTGGAGCTTTTAACTACATGGTCTTGGTTCTCAAGTTATTAATTTGTTCATTAATTATTTCACTCTTTCATCCATTGGCAAGACAGAAGACCAACCAGCTATCCTATCCATCCCACTATTCGATTAAAAAAAAACATAGCAACAAAGAGAACTTTGAAAGAATGAAATCAAAATGGTTGCAATAATTTCCTAGGAAAAAATCATTGGTAAAATGAAAATTAAACAGCAATTCTACAAATGTATTGATCCACTCAGTTGAAAAGGTTGGCTGACTCACAAACACAACAGTGTTTCCAAACCTCCACGCAGGCATATGCCAGCATCATAACATTGCCACATGTTTCGTGAGAGCAAGTTTTTACAGCAGAATTTAGAAATAGTCTTCCCAAATAATGCTGGTAGCCTGGAACTTTTAATTCATCAACACCAAATTGGAGGAGCTGCTTAAAGCTTAAGCAATCCATTACCAGTAGGTAAACATTCCTAAAATGAAAGAAACAAAATCCTTCTGCACTTGGAGACGTAACAGGAGCAAAGAATCTTCACCTTGGATAAGTTTGCAGCTATCGGGTGCCAGGTGGGCGGGGATCCCTTTGGCTTAATGGTGCCAGGGGCCATCCTTACAAAATAGCTTTAAGAAGAACTATTTCCATGTAGCTCCTGCAAGTTTATTCTCCCGAGTCCTTTCCAAATACTGACTTCGGTGTCAGGAGATGGAAAGCAGAGACTGCGTGGTTTTTTCAATGGCTCGTGTCCTCCCCAGAACTAAAGGACTCCTTTAAAGCCTGGAAGAACACTCATTAGCAAGCGCTGCCATGGTACAGCACGCACCCGGAAGAAACCCGTAACACGCTAACATCACGCACACGCACACGCAATTTAAACAAGTCCGTTAACTAAAATTAACCCCTCTGTTTACTAAAGAACCATACCAACTGAGCAACGTAAAGTGAAATACACGTGTGATTTCTGTATTCCATTGAAAGAATAGAATGTCAGTCCTCAGGGCTCAGCCAGCCTTTTTCGACAGTTCCCTTTTAAAATGTATTCATCAAAAAGGTTGTTTACAGGTAATTGCAGATGATGTTCAGAAACTGGCTAAAGGTTTGAATTAGGAATAATGGCTTACTCATTTAGGCTTAAATGGCCATGCAGTCGGGAAGTGAAGTCTTGATGTAATAGCTTCCGTGTCTTCATAAACATTCATCTATGCAATAATGTAATCCTTATTTAGCAGAACGCTCATGAATTGAATTTTTAAAGTTTCGTCTTGTTTATCAAAAGTATTACTATGTGATTTGGGGGAGATTTGTCTCACGAATATGGCTACAGATAATTCTAAAATTCCTCTCAGTTTTTATCATTTTAATTACATTTCCAGATATGAGAGAAACATGAGGTGGTGATGCAGCTTGTAAATATTTTTACAGTTTGATTTTACTGCACCATGGGTTTCTAGTTCACATTTACCAACAATAAAAGGGTAGTTATACAAAAATTTAAGAATGGAGACTTGTTTTCAGGAAATAGGAGGGGGACCTAGTTAACAGCATCAATCCATCCGCATGTGAGCTCCATGAATGGAGATCTTGTCTTTTCTATTTCCATAGAACCTAGAACAGTGCCTGGTACGTAATAGGCACTCACTGTCTTTTGTTAATGATGCCAAGAAATGAATGAAGAAGTGAAACATCGTGACCTTGCCAATGAGTGGCACCTAAATCCTTTTACCATTTTCCGTTCCGCCCCCCCTCATTTTCTAGCCTTTTCTCCACTCCGTCCCTCTCTTGCCTCTATTGTCCCTCTTTCCTAGTTTCCCATATCTTCTCTAAGATCTGTTAGCAGCATCTATGATTCTGCATCTTAGCCCGGCTCACAGGCAGAGTTGCACACAGTACCTAGTGACTTGACAAGACCGTCTGCATTGGTTTCATCTGTGCACCCAGTTTTAGCCCAGCAAAAGCACTTCAGAGCTCACTGATTAAAAATTGTGCTTATATGTTACTTTTAACCACCAGCCTGTGAAATATGCCTGGTAGGAGTTACTTATTACCTCGTTTTATGGATGAGGCAACGGAGGACCAGAGATAATGGTGCCTCTTGTCGTTCCTCAAGATGGTAAATAGCACAGGTGCCCCTAGACCCCAAAGGTTCTGCATCTCAGCCTGAAAATTTGGATGAATGGCTGGAACATGGGGTTAGAAGTATCACATCAATTATATTCACCAAAATAATATGCTTTGAATGTGTTGAAAAATAGAACCAGGGCACATCTTCCTCTGCAAATTAGAAAAACAGCACCTCCATGAACCAAAGTGAATGATGCTGTGCGTGCAAACTGTGCTGTCAAAACTGGAGAGAAAGCTGCTTGTTCAATCTGAACAAAAGTCCAAAAGCTGGCGTGATAGTTTCCTCCTTTTACTAAATATTAGAAGTCAGCCATTTCTTCAGTTTTAGCCTGACCGACACTAGCATGATTCTAGGAAAACTTCTGCATCACACGCAACTTTGTGGACTTAGAAGAGCTGTCATAGCATCCACCTAACCACAGGTGGCCATGCTTTTCTCTATCAGGAGGGGAGATGAGGCCGAATTACGGTCATGATTCTATCCCAACAAGATGACACCTTCAACTAAAAGTCTTTCTCTTTCCTCTGTTCTTCCATCCTTCTGGTACTTTGCTTCTCACTTTATCTCTCCTACCTTCCTCTCTTGTACTTTTTCCAAAGGATATTTATGTATTTCCTTTGGAAAAATTAGCCCCCTTCTAAAGTTATTAATGCATTGTTTTTGTCTGACCCCAACACCCCTCTCAGTAAGAGCTCAACAAATATTTGCTGAATTATCAAATTATGATTCCCACAAAATTTTAACAGCAAATTATGATGAGTTCTTGTGGACAAGGAATCTGAGTCATCATTTTTACCATTCAGCACATTTCTTGAAATATACAAGGGATCCATAAATACTGGTCAAATAAAAAAAATCAAGAGCTTTAAAAATGAGGTGAAAATGGCATGTGTTTAGCTGAGAAAAAACCATTTTCACATTTCCTTTCACTGAGTAACTTCTGAGATTTGCAAACCTTTTTGTTTTTTCTTTCATGCCATATGAATTTACTACCTGCTTAGAATGTAGCTGCAGAAAAATAAAAACCTCAACCTCTGGGGCTTCCCTGGTGGCGCAGTGGTTGAGAATCTGCCTGCCGATGCAGGGGGACACGGGTTCAAGCCCTGGTCTGGGAGGATCCCGCATGCCGTGGAGCAACTAGGCCCGTGAGCCACAACTACTGAGCCTGTGCATCTGGAGCCTGTGCTCTGCAACAAGAGAGGCTGCGATAGTGAGAGGCCCGCGCACCGCGATGAAGAGTGGCCCCTGCTTGCCACAACTAGAGAAAGCCCTCGCACAGAAACGAAGACCCAACACAGCAAAAATAAATAAATAAATTACTAAACTCCTACCCCCAACATCTTCTAAAAAAAAAAAAAAAAAAAGATGGAGTTATTTAAAACCACCTGGCCTCAACTGGTAGCGATTAGCATTTTAAAAAAAACCCACCTCAACCTCTGGAGATCATTTTTCTATCAAGTTCTAAGAGTGCATGTCAGTTTCACAATCATTATATTAATCTCTCAAACTAAAAGCCATGGGGAAAATTAAACCTTTTTTGCTGATGGGTTGAATTGCTGCTTTATGTTTTTTCAAATTTGAATACTCTGCATTATAAAAAATAGATTATGGGAATTTTAAGTGGGGAAACTAGTAGGAAATTATCTTCTGGGTAGATGTTAACATTTTAGATGAAAGACTTCTTAATCGGCGACTACACACACAAGTAGTATTGAGTTATTCAGCATATAGGAGGGTGTGTGTATTAGTGCACGTGTGGTTTGCGGTGCTGAAACGTAAAATATATTCACAAGGTATGGCGTCAACCTTAGAGAATATTCTTCCAAAAAAGCATACAGTAATAAAAGCACAAAACTTATGACCAAAATATCTGGGCAAATGCTAATTCTGCTACTAACGTAGGTGATGCTGTTGTGATAAGAAATTAACTTCTCTGGGACTTAATGTCTTCATTTGTGATCATTTGTGAAAGGGAAATAATATTCCCTCCTCAATTCCCATTCTCGGTTTTGGAGATCAACATGCATCCCTACATGTGAAAGCATTTTTAATCAAAGCCAATGTATTGGATGATTTGGTTGATCTAACATCTAGAGAGCAGTTGGAAGGCAATACAGAAGCAAATACTTATTCAAGGAAAATATACAGTAAAGACAGGTGCTGAATCTCAGGAATGGGGTGAATTTTATGGTACCCAGGAGTTGTAAGCTCTGAGAAAGGTGAGCTGTGAGTTCTGGAGAAAGGCTTACATTTGAATTATGAGAAGTGGCAGCTATTCCAGGAGAGGATAACAAAAGACACATAAGAGAAATTCGGGAGGAGAAAATGGAAGGGCTGCAGGAAAGGGTAAATCTGGGGAAGCGAAGCGAGGTCCACAGGTGGCAGTCGTTCTGTGAATGAAGCCCTAAGGATATAAATCTGGCCTGAAACATGACAGTAAGTTATCATGGTCTCTTAAGTGGAAGCTGTATATTAGGTGGGTTAAGGCAGTAATGTGGCATCATTTGGAAAAGAGAGAAACCCACTGTGATACAACACAGGTACAAGGCCATGGAGAGCTGGATTTAATTCAAAGCAAGGGGAGTTAAAAAGTTCAAAAATGATAGTACACTTTGACTAATGACACAGATGAGTCTGGGAAAGAAAACCTAGTTGTATCAAGTAGGGGCATGGAAGGGCTGTTGGCTTTAGATGTGCCACAGGATATAAACACAGATCTCAGAAGAGCTATTAACCCACAGTATATAGAGGGGCTTCCCAGAGCCATGACGTCCTGGAAATGCAGGCATGTTGGGTGTTGAAACTTCCATCCTGGATCTGAGCCTCAACTAGACATTTATTTACTTATTTTTTATTTAAGTCAACATGTTGTGTTAGCTTCAGGCGTACCGAAAAGTGACTCAGTTACACTATATTTTTCAGGTTCTTTTTCCTTAAAGGTTATTACAAGGTATTGAGTATAGTTCCCTGTGCTATACAGTAGGTCCTTGTTATCTATTTTATATACAGTAGTGTGTATATGTTAATCCCAAACTCCTAATTTATCCCTCCCCGCCTTTCCCCTTTGGTAACTGTAAGTTTGTTTTCTATGTCTGTGGGTCTGTTTCCGTTTTGTATATAATTTCATTTGTTTCATTTTTTTAGATTCCACATAAGCCATATCACATGATACTTGTCTTTGAGTTACTTCACTTAGTACGATAATCTCTAGGTCCATCCATGTTGCTGCAACTGGCAATATTCTGTTCTTTTTTTATAGCTGAGTAACATTCCACTACTCAGGTAAACATTTAGACACTTGTGGCTTCCTGGATTGTTTGTCTTTAGATTCATTTAGATGGATAAGGAGACCAGATACTCAGTGGGGCAGTGGAAGAATCAGGAGATTTCCTTTGGTCAAACATTCGCAGCAGACAGAGGACTATGTCCCGTTCCTCCAAGTAGCAGAAGGGCTGTGCGCATATCCAAGGGGCTGAGGTCCACATAAGTGGACATGAGGTGCTCCGGAGTAGCCACTGCCGTGTAACACCTGCATAGGATTAAAGCTCAGAGTTCTCCTCGGGGGCATGCCCCAACTAAAGGCACGGCCCTCGGAGAAGTCCAAAGCTATCGCTTCCCAACGGACGTCGATAGGTTCTTCCAGGTGACTGCACTCAGGGGCTAGGTACCTGACCTTGTCAACAAATACGTGAAGAGATGTGAAGGAACCAAGCCCAGTGTGGTCAAGGGCAGCGGCCTGCATAGGAGAGAAAGGCATTGCCTCTTTTATGGCGTCCTTGAGGTCGGTGTTCTAATGATACCGTAAAAGGAAGAAAACGTACAAAGAGGACCAATTACTACTTGGAAAATTCAAACACCTGTCATGCCTTTCAGGATTTGCCTTAAATTAACAAAATCTCATTTTGTACAAACTGAATCAAATAAAAATATTTTTTAAAGTCCTTACAGAGTAGATTGCTGGCGCTAACCTAAATTTATAGTAAACTTTGTCACCTCGATGATTGGATCCTTAAGGGATGCGTAATGATGAATCAGGTAACTGAGTGTTAGGTATTTCAGGGTGAGACGGGCCTGCTCTCTCCATCACACTGACCTGGGTTCACACTTGGATGTTGCTGTTACAGGGTGTTGCAATTAGTCCAGCTTAGTTTACTGATCCTAACTTCACTCCCTTTTGTAGGAAGTAATAACTACTTTACAGAATTGTGATTACAATTCGAGGAATATAAAAACAGTTTATTTCATCCTCAACAGCATGACTTTCACACTGTTCATCATTTATTACGACTTTCACACTGTTAACAACATATATGAAAAAAATGTGTGCTGTCTGATATTGGTAAGTCCAGGTCACCAGTGTCTTATGTACAAGGTACTTGTGTGAAAGAATTTCAAATATCGTCTGTTTTTCTTTAAGACCTACATTCAAACTGTGAATGTTTTATTGCTGTAGTGAAATATAGCCATTGACTCAATTGGGACAGATTGAGATTCTTTTCATATCGTAGTACAAAAATTGTTTTAAACTACATTATACTTGCTGTAGGGCAGTTTTTAAAGACCTTGTGTTTCTTGACATTGCTCCAGAGGGTAGAGTTCTCAGAATAGATAATTGACATTAAATGGTATGGCAGGCAGCTGGGGCCACGTCCTGATACTGTTACTGCTTTGTGAGATCTTAGCTGAATCACTCAACCTGCCAAGTGAGAGTTCCAACATGTATTAAATTCTAAGATTCAAATGGGATCAATGGGAAAGTTATGCTTTAAAATCTCATCTGTCACCCAGAGTTAACCAAACTGCAACATCCAAGGGCCCAAGTCCTCCGTGAGACCCCCTCACCTCTGACCCCATTTGCAGGGGTTGTGGGTGTTCTCTCAACCACACTCAGGTCTGACAATTCACTGTAAGAACTTACAGAACTCAGTAAACATTTTAGTCTTTTAAATGATTTGTGCATGATTGTAACATACAAAGTAATATTGAAAATGTGGTGTAACTTATGAACTATTCTATTTAAGGTATAGCAAACAAGCCCCTTCTAAGACTATAAAGACAGCACTGAATGCATAGGAAAAGGTAATTTTTAAAACAGCCACAGGCATTTTGCAGAAGTTAAGAGTACGCTTTAATATGGTACATCTATGTATTATTAACACCTCACTACATGAATTTTTATTCATAAGTAAGTAGGCCTTAATTTCTACCAATGGTTAGAATTACATAAAGATTTATATTCTGCTGAAATTAACCCCAAGATCAACCTGATGAGGAAGGTAGTTGATAATATAGGGTACATTTTAAATTACTGTTGTAAAATTGAGGTCAAGCACAGAATAGTCTAAGCGTTTTCCTAAAAAGGAGAACCTTTGAAGTTTTTATTCATGTTAATAAAATCCAGAGGGTTTGATAAAGTCCACCCTGATTCTGTAGATACAAGAGAAAAATCCTGCTTAACTTTTAGTTTGAATTATGGTTTTAGGGAATGGAGATATTTAGGGTGTTTAAAAAAGATCACTCTAGGGGCTTCCCTAGTGGCACAGTGGTTGAGAGTCCGCCTGCCGTTGCAGGGGACGCAGGTTCGTGCCCTGGTCCGGGAAGATCCCACATGCCGTGGAGCGGCTGGGCCCGTGAGCCATGGCCGCTGAGCCTGCGCTCCGCAACGGGAGAGGCCACAACAGTGAGAGGCCCACATACTGCAAAAAAAATAAAAATAAAAAAGATCACTCCACTGGCAAAAACCTGTTTCTATCTCTAATGATAGAAAGTTAGCTAAGATGGAAGTGATTTGACTGTTACAATCTATGACTGTCAAATTAAATTGTAATATCTTCACAGAGGCAAGTATATTCTTTATATCATATATATCAAAATATAACTACACATTTCTGCAAGAACACAAATGCAGAACAATTTCATTCAGATAACACATATTTTAAAATGTAATTTAGGCTTTAATTGATTGGAGCCAAAGGCTACCCAGTTTTAAAGATTGAAGAAATCTGTTTTATACCAGATAACCTCTCATTCAATGAATGTGACTAGACAGCTTTTCAAAGAATATGCTTTTTTTTCCTGAGTTCTAATTTTGACTTTGGACCAATGCTGAATTATTCTCCTCCTACCATCTCTCTCAACATTTTTGTCCTTAGAATCTATGTTGAAAACTGTCTTTGTAAGTCCATCGCCACACAAGGTACTTACAGATTATGATGGATCTAAGGAACATATTAAAGTTCTGTTCAGGCTTGTCACTATCCGGTTGCACTGTTCCATGTCTCCACCATGAAGCTCACCTGTGCTCTGGACAGGGGAGCAGGTGGTCAGGTGTAAATTGTGTGTCTGCCATTTCCCAGTGGCATAAGCTTGAAAGTTGCATGCCTCCTCTGGATGTGGGAATCCTTATGTACAGAAGTGGGATATTTGATTCAGGTCCTCTGAGGTCCTTACCAGCTCTGCTGACTTGGCATCATGCCTTTCTGGACTGGCTATTCCAAATACTAGCCAATCTGTTTAAAACCTATGAGCTTATGCTTATTTTCTTTGGTTTAAATTGCCATGCCCTTCTCACCTCCCTGATTAGAGCCGTCCTCCTGATGTTGAAGGCCCAGTTTCATCATCACCCTGTGTGTGAATGTTCCCTCTTTCTTACTCTGCCACCCGGGTTGAATCAGTTAGTCACTATTTTGGCACTGTGTTCATGAAGCTTATATAATGATCCCATCATTTGACACTTAGTAGAAAACCTTGAGGCAGGAACTGTATCTGTCATTTAAGCTTTTTCCTGCATGAAGGGAACACAGGAAGCTCTCAATATACTTTTCTCATCCTTGCCACGACTTTGCAATAAACTTCTCTCCATGCAAAATAAAAATTTTCCAAATACCATCTGATTCTTCATAAAGGTCAGGATAGCTGGGGGATGCTGCAGTAACAAAGAGCCTCTGTGTCTCAGTAGCTACAAGGGTTTCTCCCTTGATGTGTGTCTATGTGTGTCAGCGGGGACTCTGTTTCCTGTCCCTCTGTCTTCACTCTGGGCCTCACCCAGTGGTGCAGCCTGTATCTGGGATGTGTTTGGTGTCCAGGTGGAGGGAAAGGAGACATGGCAAACCAAAACCTTGGTGCTTAAAGACTTTGCTGGGAAATGACATACACTTTCTACCCACAGTTTCATTACTCAGCAGGCGTTCCTGAGTTTATCAGTGCACAAATGTTTACCCTGCTGTGGGAAGGGGCTTCACAGGCAGGGACTGGAATATATGCAAAATTAGAATATGATCTACCACACTCACAGCCCAATACTACACACTCTGGGAGGTCTCTGAATGCGTGGTGGTGAAAGTACATTTGGTCTTGACGTGGTTCTCAAGACTATTAGGGAAGCATGTTAATAGGATGATGGGAATGATGTAAATGTTTGGAGAATGTTGAGATAGCAGAGAAAATAGAAAAGATTAGATTGATATACACTGGTATTATGAAACTACTAAATAAAAAGATATGTTGTATAGTATCACTATTTAGGTAACCTGTACAGATTTGGCAGTGAAGATAAGAAAGCAAGCAAACCGGACAGCATTTCCCGAGAGCAATAATAAATGCAGTTGAACTCTAAGAAAATGGATTCTCCATAAAGCCCCACTAGGAAGAATTCTACAGAGAGCACAACTGTACTCAGTTCGGTAGACTAGAAGTTAATACTGCATGAGCCATTAAGACGAAACTTTGTGAGAAGAAAATGGTTACATTATTATATGGTGCATAACAGTTATGACTAATGAAATCAGGAAAATTAAATCCATGTTTCAAGCAGTAAACTGTCGTAAGAACTGGCATACTCAGTCATCTGGCATTGTACCAACTAGAACTCAATTAATCGATATTTGTGTTAAGCTCATTAAAGCCTGCAGAGGCAAAATGGCAATTCAAAAATAAATTTTTCAACATGTGAGACTAACACTCCATAAGTAGTGCATAGCTCTGTGAAAACATAATTCCTGAGATTTAAATGTTTATCCTTCATACTGGTATGCCTTTGTTTTTTGTTTTTGTTTTTTTTTTTTTGCAGTACGCAGGGCTCTCTCACTGTGTGGCCTCTCCCGTTGTGGAGCAGAGGCTCTGGACGCACGGGCTCAGCGGCCATGGCTCACGGGCCCAGCCGCTCCGCAGCATGTGGGATCTTCCCGGACCGGGGCACGAACCCGTGTCCCCTGCATCGGCAGGTGGACTCTTAACCACTGCGCTACCAGGGAAGCCCATGCCTTTGTTTCTTGTTTTGCTTTTCATACCAGCAAGTAAAGGGTTGGAATAGGACTCTTTCTTCTGTTGGTGGCGGGGCAGGGAGTGTGTGTGTGTGTAAATGTATATGGATACGTATTTTTAAATACCTGGACTTTAACTTGCAAATAAGGATTTTCGTGTATAACATGACAAAATGTTGTTTCTTCTTTTATAAAGGTTTTTGCTATGTCCATTAGATCTTTTTAAAATAAATATTTTGCCTTAATGAAAATAATTCATTAGCAGAATTTTGAAAATAGAGATTATATTTTTAGAACATAGCTTCAATGGTAGGAGATAACTACTCTATTTGGGACAGTTCCATTTCCCTCTCTCCCTGTGTATGTACATGCTTGTTTCCTTATAAATATGTAGGTGTACGTATGACTGTATGTTTTGTAGGTATTTATGCTATCATAAATACTTACTGAATATCACATTGTCACATACACATCCACTGAGTATCATACGAAAAAAGATTTCCACGTTAGAAATATTTTGTAAGTAAACTATAATATCTGTACAATTTCTCATCTTAAAATGGATCAGCATTTATTCAGCAACTCCATATTTTCATTATTTAAAATAATATAATGAACAGCGCTGACTTGAACTTTGATCTCCATCATGACACCCCTTCTCAACAGCTCCTCCCCTTTCTGGAACCTCGCTCTTACTCTTCAGTCCTCTCCCCCATCCCGATACTTCTCTCTCCGCGTCTCTTGGCCTCGCTCCCTGCCTTCCGGCTCCCTCTCTCCCTCTTCCTCTCTTCTCCTCTGTACAGATCCTAAATCTCGAAGTCGGAGGATCCAGCTGACAAACTTAGAGGAGGGACTGTAGTCGAAGAGCTCAGTGCAAAGGCGAAACTGCCAATAAAACTGTGCAGCTAAATGACTGATGCCTGATCTGTATCTCAAAATTCGGGAATTTATAAAATGTGCCAAATACCTTTGAAGTTTTATTGTGTGGCTAATCTTCAGTATGAGCATGAAAAACCCCTGGAAATGTGAGACATTTTAATCCATTAGCTGCAGTTTCAAGGCAAACTGAGATATTCAAAAGGAAAAACGTTTATCTCAAAGAAAATTACAGAAAAGATGCAATGCATCCTACTAAAATTTTATTATAAAAGGATTATTGATTTAATGATTTGAAGTTTATCATATGATTTGAAAGTTTTAAGTGTTCCCAAGTATTAGCATTGCCTTCATTTTTAATTTGTTTTTTCTAATTAAAATAATTTCATTGTTTTTACTTACACTTATTAATTAAAAAAATAGTTGATATCTGACAGGGAAAATATCAAGGAAGACGTACACATGAGGAAGATAAGGGTTTTCTTGGAAAATAAGTGCGTAAGACGTAAGCAAGCAAATTCAATGTACTCTCCTGATGTAACCAAATTATTTGCTCATTGAGTGAGACTGAATCACTGCAGTTGGTGTAGACAAAGGCACTGCAGAAAACAATGTCGATTTCTTTCCATTGTTAAGCAACATGCTGCCTTTTCTTAGCTTTTCCAAAAATACAAAATTATATAGTTGGTAGAACCAATAGAATGTGGTAAAGTTTTGGAAAGAGATACTTATCAAGGTTTCTGAGGCTCATCCAACTGCCTGGTTTGTAATCTACCAAGTCGGGAGAAGACAGCCTAGAATGCCAAAGAATGTTACTCATGGTGGACCCACATCTCCTCCCTTTTGACAAGTGTCTTCTCCTTATCTCATTTTTCCTCCTTCCTTCCATAAATAGTTTTTTGAAGTTCTATTTTATTGGATGTGCATTGTTTTTCATTTTATTTTTTAATTTTTATTTTTTGAAGTATAGTTGATGTACAATGTGTTAATTTCTGCTGTACAGCAAAGTGACTCAGTTATACACATATATTTTTTAATATTTTTTTCCATTATGGTTTATCCCAGGATATTGAATATAGTTCCCTGTGCTATACAGTAGGACCTTGTTTATCCATCCTACATATGCTGATTTGCATCTGCTTATCCCAAACTCCCAGTCCTTCCCTCCCCCACCCCCTCTCCCCCTTGGCAACAAGTCTGTTCTGTATGTCTGTGAGTCTGTTTTGTAGAAACGCTCATGTGTGTCATATTTTAGATTCCACATATAAGTGGAATCATGGTGTTTGTCTTTCTTTATCCATTCCTGTCTTGATGGACATTCAGGTTGCTTTCACATCTTGGCTATTGTGACTAGTGCTGCTATGAACATAGGGGGTGCACGTCTATTTTTGAATTACAGTTTTGTCTGGATATATGCCCAGGAGTGGGATTGCTCCTTCCATAAATATTGATTGTGCATCCTTTTACCAGGCACAGATATCGATGCTTGAGAGACATCAGTGAACAAAATAGACCAAGATCTTCACCATCATGGGGCTTACATTTTCCAGGGAGAAGATAGGAGATAAGTAATTAATCTTAAGTAAATTACATGTCATGTTACAAAGTAATAGGTGTGAGGTAAGAATTAGTATTAAGCAGGGCAGAAGAGATCAAGGAAAAGAGCCATGGCTTATTCTTGAGCTTCAGGACTGAGTTCTTAAAAGGAAGAAGTAGCAAAAAGACTGAAAAAGTGAAAGCACTATAAAAGAAGGAAGCAAGCAGAGGGATGCCCTTGAAGTTGAGTGCTGAGGGCACAACCGTGGATAGCAAGCACCCCGGGAGATCAAGAATGAAGAGGTCACAGATGAGCGTTGGGTCGAACAGCGTAGAGATGGTTGATGATGAGGAGGACAGTTTTAGTTGAAGAGTGGGTGTGAACGCCTGGCGGGCGGATGTAAAAGTACTCGGGAGGAGATGCCGCGCATAGAACACTCTTGGGAGAGTTTTGCTGTAAAGAGATGGGGCAACATCTAGCAAGGGGAAACGGGGTCAAGAGAGATTCTTAAATGAGAGAAGTAAGAGCCTGCTTGGATGCTCAAGGTGGGGAACCATCCAGGTGAGAAGCAAACACTGGTGGCTTAGAGAGAGCAGAGCAACGGCTAAAGCAGTGTACCTGGAGGAGACGGAGTTGATTGCACACAGTGATAACCACCGCTTCACATCTCCATGACTCGTGGCTTCACCACCACTGTCTGTCATAAATTCACCTGGACTAACCTCATATTTCTTATTGCTGTCCAGTCACCTTCCTTAAGCAGGGGGACTCTGCTCTGTTGTACTCGCACCCTCCTGATGCTCTGTGTACCCTTCATTCTGTCCCCCTGCCCTCACCCTTCTTCAATCGCTGGGACTGTCTACTGTCTTTTCAGGAATCCTTTGTTGGTTGTCAACAGCATCTTCTATACCCCCGTAGCCTCCCATACTCTGAGCGCTCCTATCCCTTGCTGCTTAGCCTCTGGGGACCTGCCACCTCCAGCCCTCTCAGAGTCGTGGTGGTACTTCGTTTACTCTCACTCGCCTCTACCACAGTAGCGGTGGGACAGGTGTCCTCCTTGCTCTGCATTACTGACCTCAGACTACTCTCCCTCCCAAACAACCCTCATCTCGGCTTCTCAGGCCACCAGCTTACAGCATCCACTGACTGCAGTGTCCTTGCCACCTGCCGACCCCTGACCCGCTCCACCTCATTCTCAGTGACTTGATCCTGGTATAGAGCCACACTCTCCACACTTCTGCTCAATTCTTGGTGACTTCAGTATCTGTGTATATGACGTTCCCAGCAGTCACAATGCTCAGCTTCTTGAACTCCTTCTCTGCGATGGTCCCCTCCAGTTGGCCTTAGCCATCCTCACCGTTGTACCAGAGGACTTGTCTTTGCCAATGGCTGCCATCCCTACATCGTCTAAATTTGATGAATTCTTCTCTTTGCCCTCTTTCCAGCTCACTTCTTCCTACCTGCTGATCCCTCAAAATTTTTACTGCACTAGTATCTAATCCTTGGACCCAACTAGCTGTTCACTTTTCACTCTTTCAGTGTCCCCACCTTCGTTATGCCCTCACTCTCATGCTTATGCTTAATATTATTCTTATGCAGTATGATTGCTTTCTCATTTCCTTTACTTTTATTGCCCTCTTCTTCACTTCCTTACTTTTAAATCTTTTTTCTTCCCATTTTCCTTTGTTTCTCCGCTATCACATAAAGCTTAATTTGCCATAGGTGTTTTCTTGGTCCAGTGCAAGTAGTGTGGAGTAGCATGGCCGCGTTCCCCTTCCTTGACCTATAATTAGTGACTGCTACTCACAGCCCAAAGTATTACCTTTTTAGGGACCAACTAACAAGACATACCAAAGTGGCCCGTAACCAGTTCTTTTTTTGTTTTCCATTTTTTCCCTTGAGATAATGTGTCATTTAGAGTGTAAAACTCAGCATTTGAGAAATCAAGTGCATTTTACATGTTGATTCAAAAAGAAATAACCATATATAGCTAAATGGCGGTGTTTTTTGGTAGTTGAGGCATAAATTTGGAATTTTCTACTGATATCTGTGCTATCAGTAAAAAAAAAAAAGGCCAGCCCTTAAAGAGATTTCAGGGCCATGGTACACACCATTGTTGAGAAACAGAATTGTCATTTCAAATGCTCTCCCTTGTAAAATAATGGCCGGGTTCATTTTATGGAAATTAATATCATAATACATCTTGTCATAACCTAGTCCCTCAGAAATCTTATAGTAAATGGAAAACTAGTCATCTTTAATGAAATCCATAATCGTACCTAAATATTTAAAAAGCCTTCCCGTGTTAATTTCTACAAATCATAGTTAACATATTAACACCAATGCAGCAAGATTCATTGATACTTAAGTTGATATGTATTGCTTTTACTGTACTCATTTATGTGAGAATAAATGACTTGAAATAAGTAATTCCTTTCTCTTTCAGATACTTTATACTCTATTTCCTTTGAAAACAGTAAAAATATAAAATAAGAATATATTTTTTCAAGTCTGTAGAGTATCTTTGACATCAATTTCTTGATGAGTGTTTAGCCTTTAAGTTTTGAGATCTGTTTTATTTGGTTGGTTTTTTACAAACTATTAAATCACACTCTTAGGATGTATATGAGCATGGATTTTAAACAGTCAACAGCAATGACAATGTTTAGAGGAAGGGAGAAATACAGATTGTGGTCAACGTCCTGTGACAAACACGAGAGAGTAAGACATATGGAAAAATAGTTATCCAAACCACAATGGAGTGCATTGAATATAAAACTGATTGTATCCTGAGACTTACCTATTATTCTTTAATTCTTGTATTTAGAACCTTTGTGAAGAAAAGTGTAAATGTCCACATAATTTACCTACAGAGCAGACCCTTGAAATTCATGACCTGAGAATGCAAGAATCACCAATACATTGATACTTTTATGGGATAGAACCTCTTTCATTAAATTATGTCTCTAAAAATTACTGTCCTTCATAAATATTTTTACAAGAGTTTCAGAAAGCTTGCTTCTAAGTCCTGTGTTTCCCATCCAGGGCCTCCTGTCACCAATCCACACCCTCACTAAAGCTGATCTCTCTCCAGGACTTTGCTTGTAAGTCAGGTTGACTGCCTGCAAACTGTCTCAGGGATCACTTTTCTTTTTCCATACAGAGCATTAAATGAACTTATTTGCATCAGAGAAAGGAATGTCTGCCAAAACCATCATTCCAACCTTTGAGTTGTGCCTTTACTTATTTTATGGATTACAATTTAGATGTGAGTAAACCACCAGTTACCATGACCAGCATGGTTGTGTTCTAGTCTTTAACAAGGGCTCTGCCTCTTGCACTTCCTTTTTTTGATGTCTGAGTTGATGGTCTTCTGCTACATTCTACAGCTTTCCACTTTACCTACCACCATCTTTACAGAGCCTTCATGCCCAGTTGGCATCTGCTCTTCTTTGTGTCCACACTCTTTCATCTTTATTCCTGTTCCCATGCTTCTGTTTTGTTATTGTTCTTTTCTTTTTCTCATTGACCATTCTTAGACTGATTCTTCCTTCAAACTAATCTATTCTCTCATCTTCTAAGAGAAACCTCTTTATTAATCTAGGCTTTTCTGACCCTTGCTTAGCCTTCAGTTCTGTTGTGCGTTTAGCTGGTAAACTTGTTCCTCTATGTTGAGAGCTAAGACTACATGCCACCAAGTTTATCTTAAGGGATTAGGTGACGGGAGAGCTGAAGTCCATTATCATAAATTGGCTAGGACTGCCACTTCCTGTCGAAATGAAGATACTACCATCACAAACCAGGATGCCAAATCCTGTTCTCACAAAGAATGGGGAACAGGGCAATAGAAATTCAAATTGAAAACACAAAAACGTAGCATATAAAGTAGGCACAAGGTCTGGTAGGAGTGGGGGGAAACTCCAAGCTGAAGTGGTAGTGCCTAGAATTTGTTTCATTCAAGGCAGATTTTAAATTGCAATATACAAGAAAAGCCCAACATAGAGGCGTAAAGAGAGAACGATAATTGCATTCGGCTGAAAATATCTGTGAGATGCACTTAGGGGGTCCTGTTATTTGCCAGGTTAATGACGCTTCTGAGTCTCAAGAAAAACCCAAAGAGCAAATTCCAAAAGAAGTGAAATGAAATGGCAAAATATTACTCCTTTGTTTTTAAGTCAGATTTCATGATGATGAATAGGTGGCCCAGAGTAAATCAAATGGGGAAAAATGACAAGAGAAGCTTTCAATTCATAACCTTCTAAGAAACAAATAAGTCCTGAAATATGTCCTGCAGAGACCATCACACTGTCCTCTGTGTTCTGCTGTCCTGAACAGAGAACTTTCTGAAGAACTCTGGCCTCTGGCAACGGAGTCAGGTGATTCTGCATTTCACTGGAGCCATAGGGGACCCAGAAAGACCTTAGCTTTGCTGTAGTTACGTAACCATGATCCATGTTCAGAATTACTGATACGTTCATAAGAAACTCAGCTAAATGTGAGTCACTTAATACTGTTTTCTGCCTTTGAACAATTTTAGCTATTTCCATTTCTGCCTTATCAAAATTTTAGTAAAAAAGATTTTGGTTGAACTATGTATTAGGAATTAGTCTTCAAAAATTACAGCATGTGTTACACTTAAAACACACATGCAAATAAGTTCAAAAATGCAGGTAGTTCGTTCTGTCCTATCTTTAATATTTTAGGTATAAACAAAGTTTAATTAATTGCCATTTTCTTATGCAAACATTGTTTTGATCAAATTACTGAAAGTCAAATTTCAGTGACCTCATTTTTCCTACTAATGATTCTGGTCACCAATTCCAGTATGTGGGGACCCTCCCGCCCACATCCAAACGATTCTCCAGCACCAGCTGGATGTCCTACAGTTCAACCCAATTCTGACACTGTCTACCCAGAGACGGCATGAGATCTGACAGGTTAAGGGCTCAGTCCTCCAAGACTCTCCCCCATCCTTTTAGACACACCAATAGCAAGTCCAGGCTGTCACCTGTGCTTCCGATTGGTTATAGATCAGAGGTTCTCATGGCCCCCTCCTTGGGTTTGATTAATTTGCCCATAGAACTCAAAATTTACTTACTGGTTTACCAGTTTATTATAAAAGAATATAATTTGGCAACAGCCAGATGAAAGAGATGTAAAGGGCAGGGTATGGGGAAAGGATGGGGAGCTTCCATGGCCTCTCTGGGGGCCACTCTCTCAGTACCTCCACATGTTCACCAACAAGGACACTCTCTGGACCCTGTCCTCTTGAGTTTTCACAGAGGCTTCATTACATAAGTGTGATTGATTTAGTCATTGACCATTGACTCAACCTCCAGCCCTCTCCACTCCCCAGGTCAGGGGGTGGGACTGAAAGTTCCAAGCCTCTAATCACGTGGTTGGTTCTCCTGGCAACCAGCCCCCAACCTTAGGTGTGTTCCAAAATCCATCTCATTAACATAACAGAAGACACCTTTGTTGCTCTCGTTATGTAGACAAAATATATATTTCTTCTTATGAATCACACAATGTCACACCTATTTACATAGGCATAATATTTTCACTTTTTCTGGAAGGATACAAAACTTATATAACACATGATAACCAGGTATATATCTTAAGGGATATCATTTCAGACTTTTTGTTTGGATTTTGATTGTTTTTAGAATCTTGCTAATTACTTAGCAAAATCCTGTATTGAAAGTTAGATGTGCGCTCAAAGTACATTAAGTTTACTATTTAATACTTTCTAATTTAGGTTACACTACTTGTAACATAAAGGTTCTGGGATCTTAAGGTACCTGACTCTCCTCTCTCTCTTTTTTTTTTCTCCTGGTATCTATAAGAGAATCTCATGTACGACAAACTCTGTAGCTGAACCAATTCTACCCAACAGTGCTTTCTCCATGTTTCTCTTAAAATCGAATTCATCAGTTAAGCTGTTGATTGAATCTGTTGTATTTTCTTGATAGTCTGGCATCCATTTGCTTTGATTCTTCATACTTCAGTCTTCTAACTCGGGGGTCCCCAGGCCGCGGACCGGTACCGGTTGGCGGCCTGTTAGGAACCAGGCCATGCAGCAGGAGGTGAGCACAGGCCAGCGAGCAAAGCTTCATCTGCCACTCCCCGTCACTTGCATCACCGCATGAAGCATCCTCCTCGCACACACCCGTCTGTGGAAGAATTGTCTTCCATGAAACCGGTCCCTGGTGCCAAAAAGGTTAGGGACCCCTGCCCTAACTGGAACTCTCCTTCCTGTGGTTAGACTTCCCTGCATACACAGTATATTTTTGCAATAGTATGTGTGCTGTTTGTCACTCTTTCATGTTTCTGGGCCCCCCAAAAGAAAATAATACATATTTTTTTAAGATTTTATTTTAAAAGGTAATTTTTACCTTTTTGGTAAAATTACTACTACTAATTTACTCTGGTAAGATTTTATTTTAAAAGGTAATTTTTACCTTTTTGGTAAAATTACTACTACTAATTTACTCTGGTAAGTATTTGATAACTATAATTAGACACACATAGCTCAGAAGCACCTAATATACCATTTTACTTTCAGATAGCAAGACAGAATTTTCAAGTAGCATAACGTGAACGGAAATTAAAATACCTGCTTTAAAATTAAATCCCATCTATTATTTGCATTTTAAAATGAGGGAAGTTGAGCATTACAAAACAATTCAAAGTGCATATCTACAAGGAATAGTACACAAAGGTAAAGTAAAGTAGTAGTGAACAAATTAAGCAAGTAACTCCTGGCTTTTGCTATAAAATGAGAGTTCTGTAATTTCAGATCACTTAATTGAAAAAAAAAACTCAGTACTTAAATTGTTAGAAATTATAAAATGGCTCCTAAATGCTGAAAAAAATCAACTGTATGTCTAAACAACATAGAAAAAGCATGAGCCTTTTTCTAGGTATTTTGTGGCATCATAGTTGTTGCTTTTGTTTTGTCCTCCTGATTCTGGGAGCTCTGTAGAAGCAGCAGAGCTGAATGAGCTCCCTTCTCGGGGGCAGGTGTTGGGGCATGTAAGGTCTCACCTGAAACGTTCTGGATTTCTTCGACATTGGTTTTCGACAGAAAAAATTCTCCATTTGTTATCAACCCCAAACAGTAATCGCAGCAAAAAGAAATTCAGGATCATACACTAAATAAATATGCGTGTATATCTATCTATAGAGAATTTGGGTGGGGGGAATCACCGGGATGGCTTAAAAACATGAAAAAAAATAACGCAGGCAGAGATGATCCAAGGTACGTGGAACACTGGGAAAAGTATATTCGGTAATTTCAAACACAAGGATTACTCTTACTCAAAAAGGATGGATTAGAAAAACATGGCTGAAGTTGAAAAGTGAAAGTGGCACATGAAACATGTGAGAATAAGACATCTGAATTAGCCACTGTTCTGTGCTCCCTGAAGCTGATATGCAAATATCAGACCCCAACTGCGTATCATGATCGCTTGTGATGGAAAAGAAAATATGGATCTAAGCTGTATCCTCAGGGTTAGGCTTGATTTAAGGAGGCATTCTGTGTGACAGATCACCATGACCTCGGCAGCTTCCGTGGGTCAGGAGGCTGAGCAAGGCTTCCCTGGGTCCCACAGGGCCCCATGATGCAGCAGTCCCGCCATCGGTGGCTCTGTGATCTTATCTGAAGCTCTAGGTTCTCCTCAAAACTCTGTTGCTGGCAGATCTCAGTTCCTTGTGTATCCTTTAGTCCTTCTGGTTGGACCCAAACCCTCAACTACCTAACAGCTGCCTGTGGCCCCATGCCACGTGGGCCTCCCCACCACAAGGCAGTGTGCTTTCTCAGTCACCAGGACAGCACCTCTGCTGCTGCTTTCTGTGACCAAGACTCAGCGGAGAGGTCGGGCTGCCCAGAATTAACTCCTGGTGAATAACCTCAAGTCAACTAATTAGGAACCTTTATTGCATGTGCAAAACCTCTTTCCCTTTGCCGGGTAACATGGCATCATCATGGGAGTGACATCAGCATGGCTGGTTAGAAGTGGGCTATGCGTCCTGCCCATACTCAAGGGAAGGGGATTCTAGGAGGCATGGGGGTCATGCTGGAAGGTCTGGCTACCGACGTGTTCCAACAAGGCTTCTAAACTTGAGACTGTAGCACTAGTAGAAATCACGTGATCTTTGTGGAGATGAGAAGACTGGGTTTAAAGAATAAGTTCTTTGATTGCCTGGGGACAAGAGGAGTAGCTAGAGAGATTATAAAAGAGAGCAAGGAAGGTTTTAGGGGTGGTGGGTATATTCATTATCTTGATTGAAGTGGTTTCATGGATCTACACGTGTCAAATTTTTTTGTCTCCTTTCACTCACCATAATTATTTGGAGATTCATTCGTGTGTGAGCTTTAATAATTCATTCCTTTTTTATTGCTGAGTAATAGTCCATTGTATGGATCTACAGTAATTTATCCATTCACCTGTTGATACACACCTAAGTTGTTTCCAGTTTTTGGCTATTACAAATAAAGCTCCTAGCTACGTTTTAAAAAAAGTTCTGTGGCTAAGATATTTTGTCCTTCTGCAGAAACAGGGTGAGTTAATAATAGCAGCTAACATTTGTGAATATCTATCCTAAACATCAAGTTGATGTAAAGTTGAAGGCTTAATGTACACTGACTCAATTAATCCACCCAATCCTATAGAATAGATTTTACTGTTATCCTAGTTTTACACATGAAGAAACAGAGGAAAGAAGCTTAAGAGCTTGTCTGAGTCATCCAGTTGGTCAGTTGATGCTAATCAAGACATACATATATTTAGGTCACATGTACTTTTTCCTAACTGTACATGATATATTATTTTTAGAAATTCTCCTGGCTTCAAATCAATGTCTATAGATTTGCCTTATACTTGACACTTCTTTTCAAATACACCTATGCATTCTAAATATGAAAGTGGATTCACAAGAGGCCTTCGTTCAGTGTCTAATTTTATAGTGCAACTTAACTTTTACTTCTTTTAGTTTTAAACTTTGTATCTTCATGCTACTTATTTAAAATAACTGAACATCAGAATCTCAATTTTTAAATGCATAGAGAAGTGTTGATGAGAATTTCAGGAAGAGTTACCATTTCAACCAGCTTTAACCTTGAAGAGACTTTTTTCCCTTCCAAAAAAAAAAAAAAAAAAATTGTCTGATTATTCCAGGAGACAGGATATTTCACTTACCCATTGCTAAGGTCACACAACCTCACTGACCATGAAAATCTGTATTTCTGTCTATTGGAAATAAAACTAGTAAGGCTTCAATTCCTGACAATGATGAATTCAAACACTGAGTTCCCAGATGCTTGCTCAGAGGAATCCGTCCATCTGCAGAGATGAGGTCTCCGCATGTGCCGTTTTAAATGACATCGGTCTCTAGTTATTACTTTCTTAAAAATCCAATTTTTTCCCTGTGACAATTCTGCTAAAATACGATAAAGTTAGTTAGTGACATGACCAAACAGATTGCACTCCCAAAGTACATAAATCAACTCTCTAGCGCTCAGAGTTGAGTCCTAAAATCATTCTTTTTTAATAATTTGCTTGGAAAGCGAGGTATGCATGTATATACCCAATGGAGCTTCTGGGGCTTCTTGCAAGTATTTCATTCCCTTCCACCAAGTACTTGAGTTGATCCGCCAAAGTCATTGTTAATTTTTCTTGCTTCATTGCGGATCACCCGTTCACTAGTGACCACAGCAGCCTTCCCTGATATCTGAATCAGCAGCCAGGCCTACTCCGTGCACCTACTTCTTCAAGAGGAGAAATAAAAATAGACTTTTCCTAGATTAAAATCGATTTTGTTTTATTCCTAAAGGACTATTCTTTTATATACATAATAATAAAGGTGTGGGAGGGCAAGTTTAGATGGCCTTGTGAAGAATGAGATGGGAATTTAATTGTGTTACAATCATGCCACTGTAATAACTAAATCTCTGGAGTGCTGGATGCCAGACTGAGCACTTTGAGTCCATTTTCTTGGTTCATCTTCATGCTTCTCTCATAACCTCGCTGGGATGCAGTGGAAAGTTCTGCTCAGTCAGTGTAAATTAAATTACTCTAATTTTTACTTACAGTGTGTGCCCTCTTTATAGTTTTCAAGGGCACATTTTTTTTTTTTTAATTTAATTAATTTATTTTTGGCTGCGTTGGGTCTTCGTTGCTGCACGCGGGCTTTCTCTAGTTGCGGCGAGCGGGGGTACTCTAAATTGTGTGCGGGCTTCTCATTGCGGTGGCTTCTCGTTGTGGAGCATGGGCTCTAGGCACGTGGGCTTCAGTAGTTGTGGCACGCGGGCTCAGTAGTTGTGGCTTGTGGGCTCTAGAGAGCACAGGCTCAGTAGTTGTGTCGCATGGGCTTAGCTGCCCCGTGGCATGTGGGATCTTCCTGGACCAGGGTTCCAACCCGTGTCCCCTGCATTGGCAGGCAGGTTCTTAACCACTGCGCCACCAGGGAAGCCCGAAGGGCACATTCTGAAACAATGCTCCGAAGTGAGTATTACTGTCATTTCCGTTTTGCAGACAGTGGATCGGAGACTCATATAGACGAAGGTACTTCCCAGAGATCAAGCACCTCATAATAGAGTGCAGACTGCACCCTCGTTCTGCCCACTGGGGGCTCTTTTCTGTAACTTTGCTATCTGCCATTTTTGTTTACAGTGCATGCCATGATATCCTATTATAGGTTATTTTATTTTTTTACTATTCAGATAGTTGGTTTCCACCTAGATGTGTTGACACAGAAGTCTTTGTAATTTATAGTTCTGCTTTTTATTCAAAGCCAATAAACCAATTAGTAATTTAAATTGATAGGAATAATCATGTACCAGTTTTTAATTTTTCATATATTTCCCTACTTTTGTCTGTCAGGTTCCATGTGCACAGGGTCTGGGTAGAATTCGCTGTTTTTATCCTTGGGTGGCCGTTATTTTGAATTACTCTGAATGGAGAAACACTGGCTTTAAATTTCTTTATCTTTGCTTACAGTTGCACATAGTAGGCACTCACGAAATACTAAAACAATGTCCTCAAAGGATTTCTCTCCTATTGAGGAAAAGTAGTATAAAAAGAGAGAGTTTTTAACAAGTCACAAAAGTATTGTCAGTAGAGCAGACTATTTTGTGTTAATTGCAAAAAATGGGAAAACAAGACTTCCAAGGAAAGTAGAAATTTACAAGCCACCAGAGTGAATAATGGAGAGTTGATTCCATTAAAAAATGGCAGCTTAATCACTTATTTAACTTTTGTGATTAAAAAAATGCTGAAATGGGGGCTTCCCTGTTGGCGCAGTGGTTGAGAGTCTGCCTGCCAATGCAGGGGACCCGGGTTCGTGCCCCGGTCCGGGAAGATCCCACATGCCACGGAGCGGCTGGGCCCTTGAGCCATGGCCGCTGAGCCTGTGCGTCCAGAGCCTGTGCTCCGCAACGGGAGAGGCCACAACAGTGAGAGGCCCACGTACCGCAAAAAAAAAAAAAAAAAAAAGCTGGAATGAAAAATCACTATGACATTCATCTGTAAAATGTAACAGTGATCCTTGTGGCCAAGGGTTCTTTTAGAAAGCTAATTGATTGAATAAACTAATGTTGACTATTGGTAGTTTCTTCCAATTCTTGGAATGTTTTTGGTGCATTTAGGAAATTTTATGTTTTCACTTTTCACATCAAGTTTGTGAAACAAACACTATTCATATTATATTCCCATTTATGATAATAGCCATCTGGTACTGTATTTTTGAGAACTGGTTCATCTTACTACTTTTAAAAAGATAATTTTAAAACCAAGTATCTAGCTAACTTTTTACTGTTTTCTCAATCTGAATCTTAACATTTTTTTTTTTTTTTGCTCATTTCTCATTAGCATGGTTTTGATTTCAAATTCTCTCTTAAATTGAATGTAATTTTATGGGTGTTCTAGGTAGTAGTAGCTATAGTCATCAACATCATCTTTATTTATGTTCCATGCAGGCAGGAGACGTGTGTGTTACTTTTACTACTGTCTCTAGGATCTACAACAATCTCTGACAGAGACGCAAGATTAGAACCTGGTTCTTCCTAGAACTGAAGTTAAAAAATAGTCGATATTGGCAATGCACAATTAGGGAGAGAGAGTTTAACATCTGCTTAAAATTGAGTGATCAGGATGATAGTAACACCAACCAATCATAGGGATTTTTTTTTTATTTAAGTGTTAACTAATAGTAATACTGACATGGTTATCCAAAATCGAACTTAGGGTGGGTGTACTGATAGAATGTTCTAGAATGAGAAGTGGACAATCTCATTGGAAGACTCGAAATTAGTTTTGAATCTCTAATGGAGACACTGACAAGCTAGATGATCCTCCAACAGAGGCTTGAATAATGGTGATACTTAGAATCATGCCATCAAGAAAAGTTTAAAAGAAACCCGAAGTTGTTCAAGTAGAAGATTTCAGTTGAATAGGGCAGTGTTAGGTGAAAAAGTTGGGGATAAATAGTCTGTGAATATTCCAGTTATATTCTGTGTTTCAAATGTAAGAAGTAGGACAAAATATGCAAGTTAGAGGGAGAGACTTTTTAGCTCAATATAAAGATTAATAATGCACTCTGTATGACAGACTCTAGGTCCATCCACCTCACTACAGATAACTCAATTTCCTTTCTTTTCATGGCTGAGTAATATTCCATTGTATATATGTGCCACATCTTCTTTATCCATTCATCCGATGATGAACACTTAGGTTGCTTCCATGTCCTGGCTGCAATGAACATTTTGGTACATGACTCTTTTTGAATTATGGTTTTCTCAGGGTATATGCCCAGTAGTGGAATTGCTGGGCCATATGGTAGTTCTATTTTTAGTTTTCTAAGGAACCTCCATACTGTTCTCCATAGTGGTTGTATCAATTTACATTCCCACCAGCAGTGCAAGAGTGTTCCCTTTTCTCCACACCCTCTCCAGCATTTATTGTTTCTAGATTTTTTGATGATGGCTATTCTGAGTCTGTCATACAGAGTGAAGTAAGTCAGAAAGAGAAAAACAAATACCGTATGCTAACACATATATATGGAATCTAAGAAAAAAAAAAAAAAGGTCATGAAGAACCTAGGGGTAAGACGGGAATAAAGACACAGACCTAGGGCTTCCCTGGTGGCGCAGTAGTTGAGAGTCCGCCTGCCAATGCAGGGGACACGGGTGCGTGCCTCGGTTCGGGAAGATCCCACATGCCGCGGAGCGGCTGGGCCCGTGAGCCATGGCTACTGAGCCTGCGCGTCCGGAGCCTGTGCTCCGCAGCGGGAGAGGCCACAACAGTGAGAGGCCTGTGTAAAAAAAGACACAGACCTAGTAGAGAATGGACTTGAGGATATGGGGAGGGGAAGGGTAAGCTGTGACAAAGTGAGAGAGTGGCATGGACATATATACACTACCAAACGTAAAATAGATAGCTAGTGGGAAGCAGCCGCATAGCACAGGGAGATCAGCTCGGTGCTTTGTGACCACCTAGAGGGGTGGGATAGGGAGGCTGGGAGGGAGGGAGACGCAAGAGGGAAGAGATATGGGAACATGTGTATATGTATAACTGATTCACTTTGTTATAAAGCATGAAACTAACACACCATTGTAAAGCAATTATACTCCACTAAAATGTTAAAAAAAAGATTAATAATGCAAACTAAAGTAAAGGATGATTTGGGGGGAGTAATGGCTTTCCCCCTACTTTTGGAGTATAAGCTGAGACAGGATGGAGGCTCTTGTGCAAAAGGCATAGCTGTAGCCAGAGCTGCTAATCCAAGGGCCAGGACCCTGTGAAATGCTGCTAGATGTGCACAAGGTCGTAGCACATCACAGGGCTTCAGACACAGACCATGCACTGAGTTGTACATATTTGCAAATTTTGAATGTTATATACATGTTATTAATACAACTTGTTTAAAGCTCAAAGTAAATTTGTGTAGTTTGGCATTATATATTTTAATCAGTGGATATCTAAATTAGAATTGATTGTGGGTTAAAACAAACAAAGAAACAAAAAAAACCTCTAAAAGTGTCAGCCCTAAAAAATTGGAAACCAACTCTAATACCCCTTCTAATGCTAAGATTTGGTGACTTTTGTGACCAGCAATTTAACTGATGTATGAACTATGTGAAAGTTTACAAGAGTGTAGAAACCACCGCGAAACACAGAAGAATAATGAAAAAGTAATGGGTAAATACAGAATTCGGTCTTTACTATGAAAGAATGTCAAAGGTTTGAGTTTGTTTGTGTTTTGTTTTTCTTCCCATATACTTAATCAAAAATGTAGGCTTTCGGTTGGGAGCCAAAGAGCGGAAGTCTGGTTAAATCAGTCAGAACGTACATTCGATGATGCTTTGATTTGCTGGCTGACGTGTTTTTAAGTTAATATTGAGGATAGTTCAAGGTCAAGTTCATGAGATATTTAAAACTATGCAGTATAAAACTTTTCCAAGCAAAAAGCTTATTGAAATTCTATTGTATTTCCATTATGTAGATAAAAACCCAATTTAAGCCATTCTGTCGATACATTCTCTCATTAGAGTGATGAACAGTAACAAGGTAGCCCAGCGAAGTTCCTTTTTAATACCTGGTTTCACATCAACTATTAACAGTTAGCATTTGTCTTGGAATGTCACCCTAACTCTCATGAACTAAAGAATTGGGGTCACCATTTAGTAAATACACACACACACACACTTTATCCTGAAATAATGAGGCACATTTGCATTTTGATTGAGTGATAAAGCATACATCTCCACTTTTTGCATGTATGTAATTTTTTTCATTCAATCAGTAATTTGTTGAATGCCTACTGTGTTCAGGAAAATAGGCATTCTTGTTAGGACAGAAATATAAAATACAAGTTTATGTTGCTTATTCATAAACTATTATTCTCTCTCAAAATATTTGTGCACGACAGTTTTCAAGGATATTTCTGTTAAAGGGACAGTAAGATGCTGTTTGGCATTTTAATCACCTCCTTGAGCACTGCCATTCTGGAACATCTGTCTCAGCATTTGGCTAATAGATCCTGTGTCTTCCCCCCCCACCAAGATTCAAAGTTACGGAAGCATTTAGTTCCTTCATGAAGCCTCTTTGAGGGCTTAGGCATGTTGAGAAAACATTAAGGAGGGCAAGCTGTTCATAATAGGTCTTTTTTAATAGTGAAGAAAGTGTTCATAAAAATGGATGTAGAGCTATAATATCAAAGAAACACAGGGTCCCTGGGAGCACAGCTTTGAATGACCCTGAAATGCATCTCTTTCAGTGTCTCACCCCATGTTTCCATCTCCAAGGACCCATGGCAGACCACCATCACTGTGTTTGTACTTGTAAACTCTACTGTGGCTCTTAGTACCTTGAAAGGCTCATCTGATCCTTAGAAATTTCTTCCCATAAATGAGTCAAAAATGTCCCTTTCCTTTTACTCCTTGGCCTGCAATTTCACCACCAGACCCTCTTGGGACAAATCTAAACTTCCATACAAATGGCAGCACGCATGTGTTTAAAAGCAAGCAAAGGGCTCTATGGTCACCGTAATTTCATTCCTTATAATAATTTCCAAATAAAGGCAAGTAAGAGATTTACAAACAGAACTATAGTAGTTCTAGAAAGCAAACCAATAGGCAGTGATCTCATGGTGTGAGACTAGATACAATGTTGAAATTAAGCTGTGTGCTTTAATAACTTTACATTGGTATCTCTATCTGATGTTGAATTTTAAAAAATGCATTTATTTGGTAATTTCTGTGCCATTTAACTTTTTAAGCAGGGATGTAATGGTGACATTCTAGTTCTCATGGAGATTTGGTTTTAAGGGGAGATAAAACAGATATGGTAATAGAAGTGAGCAGGGATGCTAGGGTTATGGGGGAGCTAGTATAAATAGGGATGATCTCTGGGGTGATGTGCTTGAGTTGTAGCCTGTCAAGAAGTCATCCCCAAATAACCTGGGAGCACAGAACTGTCCTCAGAGGGAGCAGCTGTTGCAGAGGTCCTGAGGGAGAGCTGAGCGAGTGACTCAAAATCACACACACCCACAAAGACACACACACTACTGTAATGTGTGTGGGGTATGAATAGTTCAGGACTGGAGGAAGTGGTAGGAGGAAAATGCGGAGATACAAGTGAAGATCAGAGCACATATTTCTAGAAAACTCTCCTGGATCCCTCATCTGATAGAGAAACAATACCCCAGAAAGGGTAAGGAAATCATGTGAGGTCACAAATCTAAGCAGTGGAGCATTCATGAGATGATTTCACTAATGGAATTTCTCCCACTCGAAGCAGGTTGTTTCTACTCTAACCTGCTTCACGATGTATCTTCAGGTATTAGCTCAGAGTCTTGGTTAGTAGGGTTCAACATGTATTTTTTAAGTAAGTGAATGGATGAATAAATAATGCCTATTTAAACTTTTAGTTTTAAAAGTATTTGACAACCACTCATCTCTGTTTCTCTGAATTTGGCATTCTCAGATTACACGTAGTGGGATTATAGTACTTGTGTGTTTCTGTCCGATTTATTTCACTGAGCATGATGCCCTCAGGACCCACCCATGTTGTCCGAGATGATGGGATTCCCTTCTTTTGTATGGCTGAGTACAGATGGGTAATTGGCAGAGATGGAGGTTGGGGGGTGGGAGAAACAGCTGAAAGTGGTCCCAAAGTACAAACTTCCAGTTGTAACATACAGAAGTTCTGATTTATAATTTTCTGTTAATTTCTTGACAGCAAAGTGACTCAGTTATACATATATATATTCTTTTTCATATTCTTTTCCATTATGGTTTGCAACAGAAAATTGAATATAGTTCCTTGTGCTATACAGTAGGACTTGTTGTTTATCCATCCTATGTGTACTAGTTTGTATCTGCTAATCCCAAACTCCCAATCCATCCCTCCCCACCTCCTCTCCCCTTTGGCAACCACAAGTCTGTTCACTATATCTGTGAGCCTGTTTTTGGTTTGTAGATTTGTCTTGTATTTTAGACTCCACATGTAAGTGATATTATATGGTATATGTCTTTCTCTTTCTGGCTTCCTTCGCTTAGTATGATAAACTCTAGGTCCATCATATGGCTACACATGGCATTATTTCATTCATTTTAATGGTTGAGTCATATTCCATTGTATATATGTACCACATATTCTTTATCCATTCACCTGTTGATGGACATTTAGGTTGTTTCCATGTCTTGGCTATTGTAAATAGTGCTGCTGTGAACACAGGGGTGCATGTATCTTTTTGAATTGTAGTGTTGTCTGGATATATGCCCAGGAGTGGGATTGCTGGATCATATGGCAACTCTATCTTTAGTTTTTTGAGGAACCTCCATACTGTTTTCCATAGTGGCCGCACCAATTTACATTCCCAACTGGTGTCCTTTTAAGAGAAGGAGATTAGGACACAGACACACACAGAGGGAAGACCATGAGAAGATACAGGAAGACAAATCAAGGAGAGAATCCTCTGGAGATACTGACTTTGCTGGCATCTTAATCTCTGTTTTCTAGAACTCCAAGGAAATAAATTCCTGTTGTTCTAGCCATCCAGCTCTTTGTTATGGCAGCCCTAGCAAACTAATACACATTACAATAAAAACTATGCTATGAAGACTCCATAGAGCTCTAACCACCATTATTAGTGATATTAATAACAAGAGTATCACACTCAATTCTAGGGATGTCGGGCATGGTGTCAGTTTGGAATACATAAGGCTTATTCTTCATTTCACGATGTTGTCATTTATTCGAGAGCATGATTGTACTGTGTTTATTTTCTTTTTTCATTCCCAATGCCTAACAACTGCCCCAGAACACGGCAGACTATTAACTTACAAACTTTTTTTTTCATGATGAGTGGAAACTTGTCTCTGATTGAAATCACATCAGGAATCCCAAATATTAAAACATATAATAATAAAAGCTGGTCTGTTTGAAGCAAGGGTGATGTAAAACCTGTGTTGTATTAGGATTCTCTTGGGAAAGAGCCAACAAGATTCATGTATGTATATAGAAAAAGTTGGAGGAATTGGCTTCCATGATTTTGGAGGCTTGGTAAGTCCAGATTTGCAGAATAGGCCAGCTGTCTGGAGACCCAGGGCAGAGATACTTTTTGAGGAGGTGGAAGGAAAAGGCCTAAGGCAGTAACTATTGATATCAACGCTCAAAGTATCACTAATAAATATGCAATAGCCCTGGTATGGTATATAAATATGAATAACTGTATATCCATCTGTGTACTTTCCAAGTGGCAGAAAAACCAACACCTGGTTACACAGGTTAGGGTAAAGCTTGTGGGAACAGAACTCCTTATACCAACAGAGAAGGAAGCTGTGGTTTCTTGGCCTGGGAAGGATGCAGTCTGAGAGGGTGAAGACACAGCTAATAAGCAGGAGAAAGCCACCCAGGACTTTGCAGGAGACACACACCTCACTCTTCCAGCTCAAGAACAGGCATCCCTGTGTCTACTTACGGTAGTATTTTCTCACAACCCACAGAGAAGCCCACAAACCCTAGAATATTAAGACTTTTAAACTGTCTGGCCAATCATTTCAAACATCAGTTTTTGTTATCTTGGGGGTCTACTCTGTTTTTTAAATTTTTTCTGTGTCCTCAGGTCCTCAAGTCATGTCTCTGCCATTCATCCTGAGACCCCAGGGGTGCATCTCTGCATACTTAGAAAGGCTTGCCCGTCAGGGCAGAGACAGTCATTAACCATCAACATTCCTGCTACTTCAATGTCTCAGACCCTCCAGTGACTTAATACAGCATCCAGCCTGGGGCTCGGATGCAGACATGAGCTGGTTGCAATCTCATTTTCTTCTGCCATTGAAAAGATTCATCTATATGATGAAAGAATACTTCTAAGGGTTGAATAAGTTTTATGTCTGTGTACATCTATCCTGGAATAATTGGCCAATGTTTTCCTTCACCATAGCCCATGAAACTGATGTGAGGAGATTCTTTCTCTTGATGACTCTACCTTCAATATATGTATTTAATACAGAATGGGAGTCTGCTAAATGCTGACTCCATGTTTTTAAAAAAAAAAAAAAAAAAAAAAAAGCCCATGGATATAAATTCACCCATCCTGGTCTCCAAGAAGGGAATAACTTCATTTAAAGTAACTGATGAAGGACTTGTTATTGGTTACATTTTCCCTCATAGAACTTTATTTGTGCCAACATTAGTAGATTGGGACTTAAGCAAGGTGATATCTCATGAAAGAAAAACTTAAAGCACTGCTTTAGTCAACTTGTTAATATTTACATTTTAACTATATTTTAAAGTTTGCTTATGAGACTGTTTAAGCAACCCAGTAAACTGTGCAAACTTTACTACTGGGCTGTGAGAAGAAGTTCAGTATTTCTGGGTTATAAGACTGTATGACTTTAATTGAGAAGATGCTGTGATGTATTAGTGACAATAGCATCACCCATGAGTGAACAGATCCTGAATTGTCATGCGTGGCACTGTCCGAGAACAGTATTTTGAACCCTATTTCTCTTTCGATAGCAAACGCATTAGCATTCTAAACATATCCCGTGCCAGTCGAGATTTTAATTTGTCAGAGACTCGTTTCAAAGGAAACCCATAAGCAGCGCAGTGAAAATGATACAAAAATAAAGACATTTGAATTTTCCATTTCTGTAGTGAGCACAGAGGAAGATTAAAATTAAACATTTTCCTTCTGTCTGTTCCCTAAAAGTAATTTTTAAGCATCTACATTGTGTGTTTTGGCGCCTTAATGAGATATTGACAAGGAATCCCCTGGATCTTTCCATATGGAATTCTAATGTGGTTCTGGTCACTGTTGGGGCAATTCCGAGAATCATTTGTCTGGATCAGGAAGACAGGTTTGCAACTGCTGTTAGTAATTCCAGAAGGAGACAGACGGCGCCTCCCAGAACGAGCATGGCTCCACACTCCAAGGTCAGCTCGCCCGAGGAGCATAAGTAACTAACGTCACTCAAAACTTCTTTTTTATTGTTTTTTTTTGCGGTATGCGGGCCTCTCACTGCTGTGGCCTCTCCCGTTGCGGAGCACAGGCTCCCGACGCGCAGACTCAGCGGCCATGGCTCACAGGCCCAGCCGCTCCGCGGCATGTGGGATCTTCCCGGACCGGGTCACAAACCCGCGTTGCCTCCATCGGCAGGCGGACTCTCAACCACTGCGCCACCAGGGAAGCCCAAAACTTCTTTTTAATTTAACTTTTCATATGCTTTTGTGAAAACCTGTCACTCATCACTGTGCAGTCTCCAGAGAAACTGGTTTTCTTAATTGTGAAAGCATTCGAGAAATAATATTTAATTTTTCATTCTCAGTGCTCTTAGTCATTCGATATTTGGCTTTCTTCCTGATCGTCCCTCACCCAGGTCTTGATCACCTACCAAGCTCACTCAGAGCCAACGGGCAAAAAGAGGCTGCTGTGTGCATCTTTGCTTCAACCCTGTATTGTCAATTTTATAACATTTCTTATCATTTGACCATAAGCCATCCATGGTCCACTTTATTACTAGGCTAGATGGAAGTGAACCTCTTAAAACATGGGATCAGATGAAAGCACAGACATTATTCTCTCTCATGTTAAAATCGAGGCAATGGGCACAGATAATTAAAGTGGTTTGTTGAAAGTCAAATAGTTATTAGCAGAATTAGACTTGGAATCCAATTGTCTTGGTGAAAAAGAAAAGAAAAGAAAAAACATGAACAAAACTTTTATTTTTCCTTGCACAGATTTTTTTCTTTAAGGGGAAAAGCCTTCAGGTTCTCAGTAGGTCTGTGTAAGTAGATGTGTACACATTAGCGTCTTTTAAATTGGTTAAACTTCGTAGGTTAGTCAGAGCTGCTCCTTATAAAGAAATTATTCCCTGGTAAACTAAGTTTGGGAAACCACTTATTCAGTATTCCTCTCTTGGAGATGTAATATGGCATAATTACATTACATTCAAATTTCTGACGAATGCTACAGAAAGAGCTGAGTTTTTTTATCCTAATGTTTATTGAGCCTATTTGATACCACCTTATGTATTTCATGGAATACCTTTAGTTCTTCATTCTACACATACTTATTAAGCATGTTTTATGTGTGAGTCACTAATCTGAACACCTGAGGTTACAGCAAGGAAATACTGATAATCCCTAACTTCACATAATCCTATTTTAAGGCAGGCTGGGAGTATACAAGACAGACAAACAAGGACAGCAGGATGGAGACAAGGTTTCTGCAGAGAACCCGGATTCCTGGATGAGACAGAGGTTGACCTGTCTCAACCTGGCTATTAGATCGACGGCCATGCAAGGCCTCTCTGAAGGGATGACATTTAGACTAAGTTCTGAGTAACAAGAAGGACCTGGTTATGCAAAGATCATTGCAGACAGAGGAAATTCTAGAATATAAACTCTAAGGAGAGGGGCTTGCCCATGTGAGAAACAGAAAACCAGTGTAGCTAAATAATGGGCGAGGTCACGGCTGCCACTGTGGACAAGGGGGGGTCAGTGATGTGAATGGGGTCAGAGACAAGGCAAGATCTCATAGGGTTTTATAATCAAGAGCAAATAATTTGGTTTTAACCCGAGGAAGCTGTGTGTGTATGCTCAGGACGAAAGTGACATGATCTCATTTGTGTTAAACAAGGTCTTTCTGGCGAATATGGAGAAAGGGTTGCAGGATAATGAGAAATGTAGGGAGCCCAGTAAGAAATACCTGCACACAGGTCCACAGTGAGATGATGGTGGCTTGAACTGGGGCTGGGATGGAAGAGAGGAAAGTGGGAGGATGCTTTCTAGAAAGAGTAAGACTCGTTATCTAAGACATGGGAGGTTGGAGAAGAGGAGAAATCAAAGATAACTAGGGTTTGAGAAAAGCTGATAAAGATCACATTTGCTGTGTTCATGTGGGATTTATTTATTTAGAAAGTATATTTGAGTTACAATATTAGTTTCAGGTATACAGCATAGCGATTCAGTATTTTGGGGGATTATACTCCATTAAGTTATTAGAAGATAATGGCTATAATTCCCTGTGTTGTACAATATATCCTTGTTGCTTATCTTTTATACATAGTAGTTGGTATTTCTTAATCCCATACCCCTAATTTGCCCCTTCCCCTTCCCTCTCCCCTTTGGTAACCCCTAGTTTATTTTCAATGTCTGCGAGTCTGTTTCTGTTCTGCATATACATTCACTTGTATTATTTTTTAGATTCTACATATAAGTGGTGTCACACAGTATTTGCCTTTCTCTGAGTTATTTCACTAAGCATGATATTCTGTAGGTCCATCCATTTGCTGCAGAATTTCATTCTTGTTATGGCTCAATATTGCTAAGCATTAGTGAAATGCAAATCAGAACAATGAGGTATCACCTCACACCTGTCAGATGGCCATCATCAAAAAGTCTACAAATAACCAATGTCGGTGAGGATGTGGAGAAAAAGAAACCCTCCTCACTGTTGGTGGGGATGTAAATTGGGGCAGCCGCTGTGGAGAACAGTGTGGAGGTTCCTCAGACTAAAACTAGAGCTACCATATGATCCAGCAATCCCACTCCTGGGTGTATATATGGAAAAAATGAAAACACTAATCTGAAAAGATACATGCACCCCGATGTTCATAGCAGCACCGTTCACAACAGCCTACATATGGAAGCAACCCAAATGCCCATCACCAGGTGAACAAATAAAGAAGATGTGGTATATATACCTAATATGATTTATTTGGGTTTTATTATTTTTTACATTCCTTGTCAGAGGCTGTTGGAATATGACAATATGTTAACACAATTTTCTCAAAACTCACTATTCTATGCAAATCTAACAGATTCTTAATCATAGATGCGTTATAATTGTGAAGGCTGTGACAGGTGTTCAAAATCAAACATAAGCACATTGAGAAGAGCCATGAGAACTTACACAGCATTACAATTTATTTCTCCAGAAAGCAAGTGTGTCTTTTCTAGCCAGGAACGTCAGGATGGTATCCTGGTTAAACTTGGGTTGTCTTTGTAAATGTTAAGTGAGTTTCAATTAGGGCATTCCCAGGTACTGGCATATGGGCTGGTAGTACGCTGTACAGGATATAAATAAGCACTTTGTGGCATCACTTTTTGCCCGTTGATGTGCAGTACGTCACCCACAAATTCAGAGTTGTAGTCTTGCCAAGCATGAGGGTGTTACTCTGTATACTAGGATTCTAATTTGCATAGCAATGTCAAGACAGATTCTTTATTTTCTGTTTTAAATTGTACCTCCTGTATTGTTCACTTTGAGAGCTCCTGGGGATAGAACTTCATGAGAACTGCTGTTCTGTACCAGGCACGTAAGTAATTAGCGGGCCAGCTTTTACAGCTGTACGTTTGTATAGCTGGTGACAATTTATAGAGCAGCCTTCCCCCACTCGGCTATTCATTATTGTATATTGGAGCAGTGCAAGTATGTTGACAGAATTCACAACCAAGTTGATAAATTGGGTTTATCTGCTTTTCAAAAACGATGCTTTTATTTGAAGAGGTTTTTATAGAAAGCTGAGTTCCATATGAATAGTTCATTTCATCGATGTAATTGAAATTTTATCTTGAGCTTTGATCTAGCAAAGAACATTTCAGGAAGATGACAGTACCTTGGGGAAATCTGGAAGTCACAGAGGAATTACAAGTTAAAAATCACATCCTGAAAGACATGTTTTGAACTGCAAAAATAATAGTTTAATGTGTTTTTTTTCAACCAGATACATATGATCTCTAAATACAGGTGCTACTGAAACAGGTTGCCTTTTAAATTAATGTCTTTAATTATTCATGATTAATTATTTCTATTTACACAGAGCCTTTGATTCCAATCACCTGTGGTTCAAATATAACTTTGCAAGGGTATGTGCAGTTCATTTTGGCTCTTGACAGAAAATTCAGGTCTCTCTTGATCTGTTCAGGCTGCTATAACAAAGCACCAACAACTGGGTGGCTTATAAACAACAGGGGTTTATTTCTCATAGTGCCAGAGGCTGAAGTCAAAGATCAGGGAGCCAGTGGGGGATCTGGGGGTTGGGGGGGTCTTCCTGGTTGAAGATGGTTGACTTCTCCCTGTGTCCTCACTTGAAGGAGTGAAGGAACTCTCTGGGGTCTCTTTTCTAAGGGCACTAATCCCATTCATGGGGGCCCCACTCATGACCGAATCACCTCCCAAAGGCTCCACCTCTTAATACCATCCCCTTGAGGATTAGAATTCCCATATATGAATATGGGGGGAACACAGACATTCAGGCCATAGCAAAAACAAAAGGCAAGTTTGTACCTACTTTCTGAAAAAAGGTAATACTTCAGGAACATAAGAGCAGGATTACATTAAGGATCAAAACTATGCCAGCAGATGTAGGCTTTCTTTTATAATTGGCACATCTAATGTAGAGAAGATAATGTTAAAAATAGTTACATTCATGATTTGGTTCTCCTAATATTCAGCCCTAACTTCTAAAAATTTTTAATTAATAAATTTACTGATTGATTGCTGTGTTAGGTCTTCATTACTACATGCGGGCTTTCTCTAGTTGCAGCAAGCTGGGGCTACTGTTCCTTGTGGTGTGCAGGCTTCTCATTGTGGTGGCTTCTGTTGTTGTGGAGCATGGGCTCTAGGCGTGTGGGCTCTAGAGTACAGGCTCAGTAGTTGTGGTGCACAGGCTTAGTTGCTCCATGGTATGCGGGATCTTCCCAGACCAGGGCTCAAACCTGTGTCCCCTGCAGGCAGATTCTTAACCACTGTACCACCAGGGAGGTGCCAAGCCCTAACTTACTTCTAAAAATAAATTATGGAGTGTTCTAATTTCATTCTTTTACATGTAGCTGTCCAGTTTTCCCAGCACCACTTATTGAAGAGGCTGTCTTTTCTCCACTGTATATTCTTGCCTCCTTTATCAAAGATAAGGTGACCATATGTGCGTGGGTTTATCTCTGGACTTTCTATCCTGTTCCATGATATATATTTCTGTTTTTGTGCCAGTACCATACTGTCTTGATTACTGTAGCTTTGTAGTATAGTCTGAAGTCAGGGAGCCTTATTCCTCCAGCTCCATTTTTCTTTCTCAGGATTGCTTTGGCTATTCAGGGTCTCTTGTGTTTCCATACAAATTAGAACACTCCCTAACACCATACACAAAAATAAACTCAAAATGGATTAAAGACCTAAATGTAAGGCCAGACACTATCAAACTCTTAGAGGAAAATATAGGCAGAACACTCTATGACAGAAATCACAGCAAGATCCTTTTTGACCCACCTCCTAGAGAAATGGAAATAAAAACAAAAATAAACAAATGGACCTAATGAAACTTCAAAGCCTTTGGCACAGCAACAGAAACCATAAACAAGATGAGAAGACAACCCTCAGAATGGGAGAAAATATTTGCAAATGAAGCAACTGACAAAGGATTAATCTCCAAAATTTATAAACAGCTTAATATCAAAAAAACAAACAACCCAATCCAAAAATGGGCAGAAGACCTAAATAGACATTTCTCCAAAGAAGATATACAGATTGCCAACAAACACATGAAAGAATGCTCAACATCATTAATCATTAGAGAAATGCATATGAAAACTACAATGAGATATCATCTCACACTGGTCAGAATGGCCATCAAAAAATCTACAAACAATAATCTGCTGGAGAGGGTGTTGAGAAAAGGGAGCCCTCCTGCACTGTTGTTGGGAATGTAAATTGATACAACCGCTATGGAGAACAGTATGAAGGTTCCTTAAAAAACTAAAAATAGAACTACCATATGACCCAGCAATTCCACTACTGGACATATACCCTGAGAAAAACCATAATTCAGAAAGTCATGTACCAGTGTTCATTGCAGCTCTGTTTACAGTAGCCAGGACATGGAAGCAACCTAAGTGTCCATCAACAGATGAATGAATAAAGAAGATGTGGCACATATATACAATGGAATATTACTCAGCCATAAAAAGAAACAAAATTGAGTTATTTGTAGTGAGGTGGATGGACCTAGAGTCTGTCATACAGAGTGAAGTAAGTCAGAGAAAAATACTGTATGCTAGCACATATATATGGAATCTAAAAAAAAAAAAAAAAGTCATGAAGAACCTAGGGGCAAGACGGGAATAAAGACACAGACCTACTAGAGAATGGACTTGAGCATATGGGGAGGGGGAAGGGTAAGCTGGGACAAAGTGAGAGGGAGAGGGACATATATACACTACCAAATGTAAAACAGATAGCTAGTGGGAAGCAGCCGCATAGCACAGGGAGATCAGCTTGGTGCTTTGTGACCACCTACAGGGGTGGGATAGGGTGGGAGGGAGATGCAAGAGGAAGGAGATATGGGGATATATGTATATGTATAGCTGATTCACTTTGTTATAAAGCAGAAACTAACACACCTCTGTAAAGCAGTTTTACTCCAATAAAGATGTTTAATAAATAAATAAATAAATAAATTATGGAGGGCCAAGTCCGAGATCGTTCGCCAGAATCCAGGTGTGAGCTGTAGTGAGAAACAGGACTCAGATGTAAGATCCAAAGAAGGGAAACAATGGAAAAAGTGTGACTGAGCCAGAAGCAGAACTTAAGCCCCTGGAGTGGGGGCAGGTTCTAGTCAGCCCAGAGGATGTACAGTAAGGCCCACATTAAAAACCTGGGAGACAAAACATCTGAAATGCTGGGTCTGAAAAAGCTTTATGGTCCCCTGACCATAAAGACTTGAAAGGACTGAGCAAAACAGAGCCACAAATGAGGAAGGGGTATATTCTCCTCTTAAATAGTATCTGGTTGCTGTGTTCTTTAATCAGCAATGCGTTTCCTTGAGAACCTCCTCAGAAGAAGGAACAATTCTTGTAACTCATTTCAAGCCCCCAATTCATACAATCTCCACCTCCTCCATGACCTAGGGTATAACTGTCTTTGTATGATCCTTGTTTGGCTGACTACAGAGTACATCATTTCTTCAGAAACCATGTCCAGCTCTACCCGCCTACAAAGGGCTTTAAGCGAAGTCCTTCTTCATCACACTGATGTGTTGATTCTCAGTACAAGTTCCTGATGACTCCAGACTTACAGGTGTCTAGCTTGCATGTTACAAGAGGTCTATGTGGGTCTACAGTTGAAAGACAAAATGTTGGCCTTTGGAGAAAGATTAAAGAATGTTATAATGCTGAAGGTCTAGCTAAAATGATGGATTTAATCTTCCTCAGAATCCATCAAAATGAATTCTTGTGAGTCTGATTTTGTCACTTGGTCTTAATTTCTCATCTTGCCTTACTGAACAATGAGTCTATAATTATGGAACCCTATTTCATATCCAAATTGTGGATATGGGTTTAAATCCATCAAATTCTATACAATCTGGGTTAAGCCTGAAAATGGTGACTATTTCAACAGTTTGTGGCGCTCCAACTGCCTCCTCTGCTTCAGAGGTTATTTTCCATAACTAGCTTTTGTATCTTTGAGGGAGCGCTTGATTCTCTACATAGCAGACTCGCTCCTCAGAAGCTTTGAGGACTTTGTGATTTAAGTTCCAAGTATAAACCGTGCACTCCCCCCTCATCCAGGTAACAAGGTCGCATCGTCAACCCCGCAGCCATCCCTGCCACGGCATCCCTCCGGGGACTTCTCAGATGCTCCCCATGTGACTTTGTATTCATTCAGTGACTAAACACTCTTTAAAATCAGACCCACAGGTCCTGGTAAAGAGAATTAGGTACCTCCCATCCCATGTAATTTCTTCCAAAATACCTTCCTCAGAACCGCCTGGCCTAGAGGAATAAAATATACCCATGGGCCCCCATCACAATGGCTCCTCACAAAAGATGAAAGAAGACTGGTATTTTTAGTACCACGTTCATAGTTCTGAAACCTAAAGAAAAAATTCCATCAGTATTAAATAATAGGGACAAAAAATCAGACCCATCATGGTGGTGGCTTTTCTAGTACCAGGCTACCAGCACCAGACTCTTCAGAATTCTTATTTGCTTAAAACCTGTGTCCCACGGCACCAGTGATTCAGTTGGCTGGTCCATCAGTTTAGACCTGAGAGTGACGCTGTCCAGTACAGATGCTGTCCAGTACATTGTGAGCTGCATTCATCATTTAAATTTTCCCAGTGGCCAAATTAAAGGGCGTGAAAAGAAACAGGTGAAATTAACTTCAATGGAAAATTTATTAACCCAGTGTATATGAAATATTTAACATGTGATCCATATAAAAAAACAGTACTGAAATATTTTACATTCTTCCTACTAGTTCATCGAAATCCATTCTGTGTTTCTACAAAACATCACATCTCAAGCGTTAACGGCCCTGTGTGGCTCACAGCTGCCCTACTGAGCACTGCAGCTCTAGGGAGGAAGAAGAACGCCCATAGGATTATGATGTCTATTTACATTTCCTACTGGAAGTTTTATGGCTCTGAGTTTTGCTTGCTGCCACTTGGAAAACACTGTCCAGAGTACCTGGAAATCTCTCAGCATTCGTGGGCTTTTGTTGTGCCCATTTGCTTAAAACATAATTCAGGGAAGGAGTCGGCAGGGGTATTTTTAGAATTCCTCTTTCAGATAAATCAACTCTGTCAGACTAAATTAGGCACAGTCTCCCACGCTACAGATATTTCAATTGGAATATTCTGCTGGTGAAGGAGCTATTTCTTCAGAAATACAGCACGTGAGAAGAGTGGTGTCACAGTCACACTTTTATCCCCACAAACTGTCCAACCCCAAAATGAAGGCAAAACAAAAGGGCCCTCTGGAGGAGTGAGTTCAGTGGCCTTTCTTAGGCGCACGGGAATTAATGGACTTAAAAAATTAGGTCATTTGAAGTGTTCGTATAAAGTTAGTAGAAATTAAAAGGTGGGTATAAAAAAAAATATTTTCCACATCAATAAAACTGAGGATTGCAATGGTAAACTAAATTAAATAAATTTAAAATTTTAAAGAGTTAAAATCTCTGATCAAAATCATTTTTAATAAGTTTATGTTTAATTGATCAAGATTGACAAAGAATTTTAAAGGAATAAACATAAGTATATATTATGTATTATATAAATAAGTTCAAAAATGAGTTAAGTGGTTCAAAAATATATTAATTGCATAAGAGGTGTAAAGGTACTATACTTCCTTTTTGAAATGTCTGCATAAGAAATATCACCCTTCTTCCTGAAATCTGATATTTAACTTCCCATTAATTAATGCATTAGTTAATGCAACCAGGATTAAAAATTAGAGCACTGGAATTCTATTACACATACAAAACAAGGTTTTCAGGAGAAAGATTCTGGACATTTTCTGGCAAAACTGAAACATTTTGAAGTTCTGGACTACTTTATTTAATTCCTTACCTAAACCAGTAACTCGTAACAGTATTGTGAACTGTGATTGCCCTTACGCAGCAAAGATAAATCAAAGGCTATTCAATCACAGGCTCCAGCTTACACCTTTGCGATAACTGTCACTTGCATGAGAGGCTCATGAGATCACAGGTAATTTACTCCTCTTGAAAGCTCTTCCATGACCGTGGAGATCATAGAATATTGATGCTGAATTATTTCTTCAGCTGACTCAGACTTCATAACCAAAGGGAGCCTAAGACAGCATAACAAGAAAGTTGGGCAGGTGATGGAGTATCAACAAGTGTTTGCTAGCCCTCTGCAGTGAGTAACTCTAGTTCAAATTCAGGTATCTTAAATCTAAAACACCACAGGCGTAACTTATTTTTATGAGATTAATCTACGATAAACCCACAGTCCTATTTTGTGAGTAAATCTTTTGTTCTTTGTTCCGTACAAGCCCGTGCTCAAGGTTTGGTACCATTACTGCACCTGAAGGGTTTTAAGATGCCACTTGCCCAGAAGGAAGTTGTGGAGTAAAGGTGAGAAGACAAAAATGTCGATGCAACTTAGTAAAGCAGGGAAGGGCAGTGGTTGAAGGAAGGTGAGAGCCCAGAGGACGCAGAATCTAATTAAGCTGTGTGAGTTGATTGGGGGGTGGTAGAGTTACCCACTGGGAGAAGGCCAAAGGTGGGAGAACACCAAATCATGTTTATGGGTACCTAGCAGCTCTTTTCTGAAATGTGTATTCTATAATTACACTTAGGAAGACCTATATCATTTTTGAATTCGTTCTTTTCTAGATACTCAAAACAATTCAAGAATTCATATCCTTCCCACTTCCTCCTAACTGCGATCAACCTGATTATTTCCAATAGGTTTGGTGTTAAGATTTCAAAGGTGTTTAAGACAAGTGTCCTTCCCTGTAGAAGTGCATCTTTAAAGGTACCTTACACATAATCAGTGCAGGTAACAGGTAAATAGTAGAGGCAGCTACGTGGCATGGTGTGTATGCAAGGAATGAAGTGATGCACTGTGTTTAATTCAAAGAATGTTTCAGAAAGAAGAAATTTCGAGCTTATCCCTTAAAGGACAAAAATTGTACAAGAAAAACCATGGGGACCATATAAGATGTTTCAGGCAGAGTTAACAGCATGAGGCAAGGTGCAGAGGTGTGAAGCAGCACATGTAAATGCTGTGGTTGTATATGACTAGAGAGGAGAGTGTGAGGGACCAGTGAGAGATGAATCTGGATGGAGAGGAAAAGCATCTGTGTGTTATCTCCACCCATAGCTCAAGGCTTCTTGTTTTTTTGGAGCCCCTTTCATGGCTTCTGGCTGCTTGGTGTACATTTTCAATCTCCCTTGTCATGGCGAACTCCTACTCTTTCTTTAGTACTCAGATCAAATACTGTCTACTCTAGGAGCTCCTGTGGACGAGTATTTTGTCTTCTGAGTTCACATGATACACCACACATTTCTACCTTCCCATGCGCCACACTGTCTGGCAGTTGTGTCTGTGTGTCTCTTTCCTGACATTAACCCATAAGGTCCTTGAAGTCAGGGGCCATCATTAATGGGTTATCCATCCTAATACTGGAAGCACCCAGGACTTTGCAGAACATATTGAAAGGCATTCAAATTGAACTGATGAGCGTTGGCCAAAAGAGAGGTATCATGCTACAGCTGACCCTCGAACAACATGGGTTTGAACTGCATGGGTCCACTTACATGTGGATGTTTTCCAGTATTGAATACTACAGCACTGCGTGGTCCATGGGTGATCGAACCCACAGAGGTGGATGAGTGTATATGTAGGAGCCCCTTGTAAGGAGGGCCAGCTCTACGTTACATGTGGATTTTCCACTGCATGTGGAGGGTTGGTGCCCCTAAGCCCACTCCACCCTTGCCCAATATTGTTCAAGGGTCGACGGTATGTTCTAAGCAGTGTGGCTTTTTCTGAGGAAAATGAGGAACCACTGAGAGTCCTAAGTAGTGAAGTGGTCCCAATCAGCTTTTTATGTTTGCAAAGGATGACTCTGATGCCCAGGTGGAAGAGATTGTGAATCCGGAGACAGGGATCAAGGAAATGTAATACTTAATTTTCCAAGAGAAAGGTGATGCCGTGTCAACTCTAGTCAATTCTGCCTCTGTGATAGAACTCTGGATTTGCGTGTTTGTTTCTTGTTGAACCTTTCAGTATGCTTTGGAGAGCAGAAAGAGCAGGGATACCGAAAATGAAATTTTAGGTTCAAACTTCCTCTACCATGTTAGATAAATATCTGCTTAAACTTCAGTTTCTTCAGCAAAACAAAGAGGGTGGCTACAATGACAGAGTGGGGTAACACGAGGAGTGTAGCTATCACTCCGTGGTCGCTTAATAAATACTAGTGACTTTTTCAAAACAGGTTTATTAAGGTATAATTAATAAATAGGAAACTGCATATATTTAACTTGTAGAATGAATGATGAGTTTTACATATGCATGTGCCCATGATACCATCTCTACAACAAGGTATAGATACATTCACTGCTTCCCAACATCCCCCCGTGTCCCCGTCTATGTGTTCGTGGTAAGAGCACCAGATATGAGGTCTGTGCTCAGCAGACATTTAAGTGCAGGGTGCAGTACTGTTAACTACAGGTGTAGTGTCCTGCAGAAAATGGCTAGAATACGTTCATCTTTCATAATGGAAATTTTTCCCAGCAGAGCAACAGCTCTCCATTTCTCCACCCAGCAGCCCCTGGAAACCACCGTTCTACTCTGCTTCTATAAGCTGACTCTTGTAGAGACTTTGTATAAAGAGAATCATAAAGCATTTGTTCTTCTGTAACTGGCTTTTCACTTAGAGGAGGTTCGCCAGGTTCATTCATGTTGTCACAAACGGTAGTATTTCCTTCTTATTTTAAGGCTGGATAGTATTCCATTTCACGCATGCACCACATTTCTTTGCCCATTCATTCATCGGTGGCTATTTGGGTTGTTTCCATTCCTTGGCTACTGTAAATAATGCTGTAATGAACACCGGAGTGTACACATCTCTTTGGGATCCTGATTTTGTTGACTTTGGATATATACCCAGGAGTAGGATTGCTGGGTCAAATGCTAGTTCTATTTTTTTTTTTTCGGTACGCGGGCCTCTCACTGTTGTGGCCCCTCCCATTGCGGAGCACAGGCTCCGGACGCGCAGCCTCAGCGGCCATGGCTCACGGGCCCAGCCACACCGCGGCCTGTGGGATCTTCCCAGACCGGGGCACGAACCCGTGTCTCCTGCATCGGCAGGTGGACTCTCAACCACTGCGCCACCAGGGAAGCCCGCTAGTTCTATGTTTAATTTTTTGAAGAATCTCCGTACTGATTCTCATAAAGACTGCAGCATTTTACATTCCCACCAGCAGTGCACGAGGGTTCCACTTCGTGTACATCCTCACCCACACTTAACCTTTTTTTAAAAAAATAGCCATTCTAACAGTTGTGATGTGATATCTCTTTGTGCTTTTGATTTGCATTTTCCAGACTAGTGATGTTGAACATCTCTTCACGGACCTTTTGACCACTTGTATGTCTTCTATGAGAAATTCCTATTCAAGTCCTTTGCCCAGTTTTCAGTTGGGTTATTTTTCTTACATTTTTGCTATTGAGTCGTAGGAGTTCCTTATATATTTTGGGTTTTCATCTCTTAGCAGATATATGGTTAAAAACTATTTTCTTCCATTCTGTAAGTTGCTTTTCCACTGTGGATTGCCTCCTTCGCTGTGCAGAAGCTTTTTAGTGGCATGTAGTCCCCGCTGTCTAATTTTACTTTTGTTACTTGTGCTTTTGGTTCTTATCCAGGAAATTATCACTAAGCCCAATGGCATGAAGGTTTTCCCCTACGTTTTATTCTAGAAGCTTTACAGTTTCAGTTTAAAGTCTTTAATCCACTTTGATTTTCGTTTATGGTGTAAGGTAAAGGGTCCAGTTTCATTCTTTTTTCATTTCATGTGGATATCCAGTTTTCCCAACACCATTTATCCTTTCCCCATTGAGTGTTTTTGGCACCCTTGTCAAAGATCAGTTGACTGTATTTGTGTGGGTTTATTTCTGGGCGCTCTGTTCTGTTCCTTTAGTCTAAATGTCTGTCTTTATGCCAGTACCAGACAGTTTTAAATAATACAGCAGTTACTTTGAGAGAAGGTAAGTTCCTCATAATTAAAACTTTAGAGCCAAAGTGCTTGCCTCCACAACAAAAGGAGACTGTACATGAAATTAGCGTCAAAAACATTGGGGTTGCTGCCAGCTGGATGATGTCTGACCGATGCTGGTCCCTTCCCGTCTCTTACACCCACACCTCCCTCCAACCTCTTGCCTTCTCTTCCCTCTGCCTTTTCCTAGGGCGTTAATCCCGAGTCTTTTCCCTACAACCAGGGTTACTCTCAACTGTGATATCAAAATAGGAGTGATAAAGCAGCCTTACTGTCAACTTTTTGTCCCTCTTCTAAATTTGTAAACTGTCGAATCCTAATCAGAAGGGTGTGTGTGCAGTGCTTATACTGTCTTCACATTTACAGAAAGTGTAAGCAAGAGTGTTACCTCATGCAAGGACCTTGCCTTTGGTGACAGTCACATGGGTGACTTAAAGGGTGAGAGAGACAGAGGTGGAGGGCTTGGGATCATGCAGGTCTTTTAATGCCTGTGTCTCTCCTGACACGATCCCTCCATTTCATTCGTCATCTTACCTGCTGTACTGAAGGTCACATCTATTGGAGGGCCATCCCTATTCTCATCAGATGAGGCGAGGTCCCCTACGGTGTGGTCCCTGGCACCCCCTGATTCCCCTCTTAAAAAAGATGTACTTTTGTAATATCTCCACACCCTGCAGGTCTGTCCGCTTTCTGTCCGCTCCTTAAGGGTAAAGCTCAGGACTGTCTAATTTGCTGCTGTTCCTCTACTGCCTAAGAAAGTACTTGGCATATATAATGAGCTTAATTAATAGGGGATATATGAGTTAATAATAGGGTTGTTTTTTCTGAAACTATGCCTTCTAAGGGTAGACATTTGGAAGTTTCCATTAGGAAAGGGCTTTAGTGCTTTCACGCGGGGGATTTTTTGAACTGTGTGAATGAATCTCAGCTCTACTGCATCTTGTGACTCTGAGTCAAGAGGGTGGGGTATCTTTGGTGCCCGGATCCCGGGGAGGCTGCGTCGACAGTGGGCTACACAGTTTCCCAGAGGAGCAGGCCTGGGGAGGGTGGTGGTTGGGATAGTGTGAGATTCAGAGGAAATAATCACCCCTGACTAGAACTCCGGTTTTTAAACTAGGCAACCATGCGTCCTAAGGTTCCACTGATTTGCCTCAGGGAATAAAATGGGGCCAGACTGCCAAGGCCTGGACCTGCATCCCTGCTTCGCACGGATTGGATCAAGAGATGTACTTGGGCTTCCCTGAACAATTCTGAAATCATTTTTTTTCTTTAAACATAAGTAACAATACAGACCACACCAGAAAAATCCACTTATCTAATACCAGCTTCTGGTCTTACAGTCAACAGGAAGGACTAATGACTAAGAAGTTAGCTGGGAGGTAAATGTTCAGTATGTATATTGAAACCTGGGCTTGGCACAGACAGATGAATGTGTTTATTAAATAGTCTGAACTCTTTCTACCCTTTTCCTGGAAGGTTTTTCCACCTAATCCTTTATTCTGAAACTCAGAATACTTTCCAAGAGTAGATAAGATGTTCACACTAGTCTTTCACATGGAAGTGCTTTCCTAAAATGCCAGAGGGTCTCACCTCCCGTATTTGGTGACTCTGGATACAGATGATTTGACCGCTTTGGTCCATGACCCAGTGGGCTAAACATCTCTCCGTCACTCAGAGCTCGCCCTAAGGTCAGCCAATCTCGGTAGAACCTCCTCCATCATCCTGCTTCTCCTTTTCCTCTTGTAATTTTCCACTCTTTTCCTGCACAGCACTTTGAATGGTTTGAATTTCGTTGCGTGTCTATTTGTTGGTTTATCTTTTTCTTGGGTGATGGCCAGAAGGAGGAGGGTCATGCAGAGATTAGACAAGAGACGGGGAAAGTGAAATAGGGCTTAATTTAGGGGAAATAAATTGACAATAACCAGGATCAAGTCTATTATCTCCCCTACGTAAAGAGCTGTGATTCTTCCTGATTCAGATATGAAAGAGGAAGATTGTTTAAATTGTGTGTTCTTAGAGTTTGAGCCTGGGTTTTTTTATGTTAAAGAAACAAAAACCTAGAGATGGATTCAACTGCAAAATGGGAGCATTCTTGATACACAAAGAGTAGTTCCGTAGGATCACAGCCTGCCCTTGACACGGTTATATTAAGTATTTAACCAGGCATTGTATAGAAAGGGTCCTAGGATATACATTTGTTAATTGATTTCTTTAAACAATTATTATTTGGCAATATAAATATTGATAATTTGCTGCTTATTATATTAATATGCTCTTTTTTTCATTTTGGAGAATAGAACCTAAGCATCTATTCTAGTTCACCACTATTTATAACTAGGGGAGAGGAAGATTCCTGACAAGTCCTCTGTAACTATGTCGGCTGGTTATGCCACTTCTTCTGGAATATAGACCTAGGTGATAATTGCTGTTATTTAAATTCAGCTCAAAGGCAGGGTGGGAAACATAGAGCATGCAAGTTTATCAGGAGGGCAAGAAGTCTCCTGAAGAGAGATGACCCAGTGAGACCTAATAATGCAGACAATATCTTCCTGAACTTTTTAAGTTTGATTCTATAATGCTTTTATCAAGCAAACCTATTGGAGGAATAAGTGGAATTTCTAGCCCAATGAATTATTTCTCCGTTTCCTCTTTCCATTTACTTTTGATGATAAATTAGTTTAATAAGTGCGGAGTAAAGCTGGATTTAATTTCACTGCCACGTGCTGGGATTCAAAGGGTGGAATTCCACCTCTTGAGACACAGTCCACTGACTTGCTGCTATAGATCAAAGGAACAATGGGCTTTTATGACCTTCCACAATCTGTGTTTGAGAATCTTTCAGTTCAAAGAACCAGAGGCAGTGTTAGATGAATCCAGAATATGGAAAAGCCACCGTCAGTGATAAGAGGCTGAAAGCCTATATCTAGGTTGTTATTTTGTTAACACATGATTTCTAAATTGATTATTGGCTCTAGACCTTTTAGAATCATTAATTCTTATATAATTTCAAAGCACTGTTAGTTTTTCCAAAAACATAGATTTTTTTCTTTCATTTCTTTTGCTATAACGTTTAAACATGACTATACACTTATTTTAGATTTACCTTTCATATTTACCCAGAATTCCAAGGGACTGGCAAGATATCTGTCAATGTCAGTTGTACGTACTGTAAGCATAATTCATATGAATTTTAAATTTACCATTGTGTAAGTTTTAATGGCCTTTTCTGACCCCTGGTGGGTACCCAAAATGAATGACTCCTTCTAAGAGTGGATGAATTAGGGAACTTCATTATTCTTTCTCCAGTTTTCAGGGATAATCATACAGCTTCAGACATTTCCCCCAGATTTTACAGTTTTCTGTGTTCCTATAAAACTGAATAGGAGAGTCATAGGAGGAACTATGTTAAATAAAACAACAGAAACATAAGAGCTGCCGGCTGTCACATCTGGGGGAAATACTACGAAAAATATCCCCTGCTTTGAATCATTTTCTAGAAAATGTCTTGCTCAAATAGCGGGGGACGTTTCCTCAAAGTATCTTTGCATTTTCCACTATTGCTTAGTCTGGCAAAGATATTGTGTAACCACTTTTATTATTTTTTTTTTTACCATTGTGTTTTTTCAAAGACTGTTTTTATTTGATGACTGGCTTCAGAATTCATGAAAGCTTCATTTTCATTTTTGTTTTCTATAATTTTGAATACTTAACACAAGTGCCTAGTAATTGATGCTTCTTGAAGGTGTTGGAGTTGGTGTGAAATAATCACATAATTACAAAAGTATAGAAAAGAGTGGCGAGTAGTAAACCGCCAAGTGCCAGTTGTAGGTTCACGTGTAAGATAAAATGACCTCCCAGGTCCCCAAGAACCTTAGGGCAACAGGGTTTCCCAGTCTTGGTACCATTGACATTAGGGGTTGGATAATTCTTTGTTTCTGGGGGCACTCCTGTGTCTTGTATGGTGTTCATCTGCATCTTTGACCTCCTCCACCAAATTCCAGTGGCATCCACCCACATACAACCCCAGACCCTCTCTGGACAAGTGGACCCTGAGGGGGGAGGGCTTGCCAAACCACCCACAGCTGGAAACCAGCCAAGGAAGCGAGCAGAGTGTACAGTCACTGCTTCCTGCCGATCCTGTCACTCTGCAATTTGAAAAGTGTTTATTACATCAAAGTTGCGTCTCTCATGTGGTGTGCAGAAGGAAGAACTATCTCTGGAGTTGAAGGTGTCCTTGATCAGATAACGGGTTCTGCTTTGCAGGAACAGGGCAGAAAGGTCCGATGACTCAGGGTTCACATGCAGAATTTCAGCACTAAGCCTTAGCAAAACCTCATTTCTATTCAGAACGCAAATGAGAGGTGGATGTCGTGCTGCTTCCGTGTTGCCAGCAATGCTGGCAGTAACTGAATCTCGGGGCCGGGATGGTGGCTATTGACAGACATCGTTCTGACGTGTAGTCATTTGTTAGCGCATCTGCAAACACATTTTACAGGATAATAATTCTCACTTCTATTTTATAGCTACTTTTCTTCTGTTGTACAAATCTGTTAACCTGCTGTCATTTTTACTTAGGTAAAGATCCCATGTGTCAAATTTTCAAGGGATTTGTCACAAAGGGCTTCAAGAGCAGAGACTTAGAGCAGCAAGAAAGGGGAGTGATCACTTTTTCCTCTTCTTTTAAGTTATCTGATTGAAAACATAAATTTCCAAGCTTTTAGAGAAGAGAAATATGCTTCAAGTGTAGTCAGTAATGGGAGGCGTTAGTAGAGTGATGTCATTTTCTCTTGCCTTCCTCTCTGTCCCCTCCCCCCCTCTCAAAAATGGACCACTTAGGGCTTCCCTGGTGGTGCAGTGGTTGAGATTGAGAGTCTGCGTGCTGATGCAGGGGACACGGGTTCGTGCCCCGGTCCAGGAAGATCCCACATGCCGCGGAGCGGCTGGGCCCGTGAGCCATGGCCGCTGAGCCTGCGCGTCCGGAGCCTGTGCTCTGCAACGGGAGGGGCCACAGCAGTGAGAGGCCTGCGTACCACAAAAAAAAAAAAAAAAAAAAAAAAAAGGACCACTTATTAAAGAACAAATAATTGAATATTGGCAAGCACAGGACTTTTAAACCATTTGGAAAGCTTTTAAAGTAATATGCCATCTTTCCTGTAGGACACAAGCAGTTAGAAGAATTATATCTGAAAACTATCTTGAAATTGTTAAATTGAGTTCTAGACATTGTTTTATTATACTGGGGGTGTTTTCTCAACCTAATGCACTGACTGATACTCATTAAGGTAGGGGACCCATCTTCCCATTCATACTGGCCCCTCTGAATTCATACAAAATTCCAAAGCACATGAGGTGACTGAACACAGTCCTCCTAGAATAAATTTACATAATTCCTATATGGGACTCTAAGGAAAATACAGCCTCCTTTAATGGCTCAGATCATGTATTTACTTCAAAACATTTGCATAACCAAACCCAGCTGCGGTATAGTTATCTGATCCTAGTTGTCTTATCACATATCTTAAACTCTTGTGCCATTAAAAGTATTTGCACACTTTCAGATACTTACAATTTGATATGCTGTACTAATGATGACACCACAGTTTCTCCCCCCCTCCTTTTTTTTAGTTAGTAAGGAAATTAACCTGAATTTAAAATGTCATGAATTCCCGAGATGTATTGTGTTAGAATTTTAGTGGGAACACATTTGAAAGTGTCTAGTCAATAAAATAAAGCTAGGTTAAAATAGGATTTTATTTCGGTACCAGCCTTTGTGCAACACACGATTGTTGAGTGGTGTCCCCATACTCCCTTAAGTAACCTAAGAGTTAATTCTAAATTTCCTCCGAAGAAATTGCACTGCCTCTTCCCTTTACCATGACAGATACCTGACATTAGCAAAGGACAAAAACATTATCATGGCCACAGAAGAACCTGCATGTCATTATGTTGGTCCTCGTTGGCTAATTTGGGAACTGATTGAATGAATGCTTCAGAAGTCTTTGCAACCTCAAAGGAAAGACAGTTAATTCAGTGGCTACTATTGACTGACCCTGGGTTAATTAAAACAGGCAAGAATGTGGAGGGGTGGTGTTTCCTGGGGTCCACGGGGATAATCATCGCATGTCCTTTGCAGTCTCCGTCGTCTCTTCCCTTCTTGCCTTTCCACTCTAGCTTAGTACACTTAGCAAATGCATTTTCCATTCAGGCCCTTTATAGCGTAAATATTTATTCCCTCATGAGCTGAAATTCAACTATACTTGAAATCTTGCTTAACTTTTGAACTGTTGGCCACATATTGGTGTTTCAGTGATCTGAACACCCCTGAGCTGTGATGAAAATGTGTCTCACTGTAATCCAGTCACATCATTGTGAAGCACTGTCGTTTAGTGAATATTTAAGTGTGACAACTTCTTAGTTTTTCCTTTAAGTATTGCACCATCCAGCATGCACACTGGGTTCAGAAAATAAACTGACACCCACGGTGCTCACTGTGGGCAAAGCTCAGAAATTCACCCTGTGACATTATTGTCCCTCGAAAGACAACATGAAATTATCATTTCATTTCTTCTGTGAACTTCCTTTACCTATATTTTCTGTGTAGAAGATAAAAACTATGTGTATGTTTTCTCTTTGTATCAAAACAATCCGCTACTTAAATTTACATAAATGTCAAATGAATATGCACATAAACGTAAGTGTTCTGGTAAGTGGATCTGTTGTATTTTTTTAAAGAAATTATATCAGGGTTCACTAATTGAACCCAGTGACTGAAAAAACCTTGAAATGTTTCATGGAAGCTTTTTGCCCACTAAGCATAAGAACCTACCAAAACGATGTCAGTCAGTGACTTAAGGCAAAGGTCCAAGCACCTCAAACTCGAAGAGAGCATATTCCTTGACTCTTATCAGAAGGTCTTTTGTTAACGCTGTTTAGGTTTCAAATGACCAAAAGCTTCCCCCAGGGCTTCCCTGGTGGCGCAGTGGTTGAGAGTCTGCCTGCTGATGCAGGGGACTTGGTTGCCCCCGTCCGGGAGGATCCCACATGCCGCGGAGTGGCTGGGCCCGTGAGCCATGGCCGCTGAGCCTGCGCGTCGGGAGCCTGTGCTCCGCAACGGGAGAGGCCACAGCGGTGAGAGCCCCGCGTGCCGCAAGAAAAAAAAAGCTTCCCCCAAACTGGATTAAGTATAAAACTTAAAAATGTGTGGGATGGTGTAACAGAAAACCGTAGGAGAAGGGAAGCTCTTGGGTGTTTATCATTGCTCAAGCAGTGTTGCCCCAGCTTTGTTTCTCCATCTTTTGCCTCAGCTTTTGTTCAAAAGGCTCCTCTCCTCGGCATGCAGTGGCAAAGACAGTATTTGCTCTTTCAAATACAGCAAGAAAAAGTCCACCATTTTCCTAAGAAAACAAACATCTGGTATTGATTTCTTGGTGCCAATGACGGCAGTGAATGGTCTTGCTTGGGTCCTGTGACCCATCTCACAGCCAGGAATGTGTGGCAGTGTTGTCTCACCTTAGCCTGGACCTGGAGTGCTGCCTGGAGGGAAAAGAATGTGTTCTCGGAGGAAAGTCAGAGAACTGCTTACCCCAGAGCATCGTCAGACACTTGCCAGGGGGATGAACATGTCCTCTATAGGTAAAACCACACACCCCCTACAGATGAGTCCAAAGTGAAGTGAACTGTTCTCTAAGATGTTCTTTGGATCTGAACAAGCAAGAATCACAGATCCAGGTGGAATCTGAAAGCCTTAATCATCTGCAGGTAAGTTACAGTAGGCTGGCAGTTTTCAAAGGTCATAAACCTACCTCTGGTGATCTCTCCCTATGCTTCATAATTAACTCCAGGGTTTTGTACTCACGTGCTTCCCTTCTTCCTTAAAAGTACTTGGGATATGGGATGGACTCCAAGCTCACAGTTCTGTCGGAGATTTAACAACATATGGTAGTTATATACATATACTGACACAGAAGGGTTACCTGAGAACAAGCTTCTGTCACAAACTCAACAAAGCAAAGCAAAGCAGCTCTTTAAAATGTAAGGTTCATCCCCTGTCAGTAAGCTGGAGCCATCCTATGGATGTAACCACAGGACTTCATAGCTTCACAGCACTTTCACCTGTATCCACAGAGGCCAAAGGTGCATATCCACGTTTCACAGAAAAACAAAGGGCGGGAAGGCTGCACATCTTCCCAACACCTCTGGGTAAGAATAACTTCTGCTTAACGCTGAAAGGACCCAGGAGATCATTACCCCACCTCCTGATTTTGCAGTTGAGAAAAGTGAGCACAGCCAGGAAGAGAAATAAGGTTTCCTGATAATGAATTCAGCGTTCTTTCTTCATAGATAAGTTTCCCATGTTCCATCACAGAGAAGATGCTGCCACAAACTATTGATAAACGAAAGCCTCCAGCCCTCCATCGCCACTGGGTCTGTGCCAGTGATGTGCTCTAACCCCTACATAATCACACCTTTCCTGGAAGGCACCTTCATCCTCACCCCTTCAGTCACAAACCGAAGACCCCGAAGGACCCTTCTCTCCTGCCCATTGTTCTGAACAAAGCAGCACTTTTCCTCACTTTCTCTGCCTGAGTCCTGATATTGTCCAAATCCCATTTTGACTTTCACGAATGAGAATCAATCTCTTTATCGATGCTTCCAGATTTTGGCTTCCCTCCCACCTAAGAAATACCACGTACATATGAAAACACCAGAATTCCTCTTGGTATCTGGATGAAAACTTGACTACATTGTCAAAGACAATGACTTCCCTGACTCATCTGACATCGGTTAAGCACTGACTATATTCCTGGCCCTGTAATTGTCACTTGGAGATACTGTTATTGTCATAAAAAAACAGGGGAGAAAGGCAACCAGACAGATATTTAAATATCACAAACATGATAATGAAAATACGGAGGTGATGATACAGAAGGAACAATTAATTTTGCACGGGGGAAACAGAGCTGGTGTATAGTCCTGTATCAAATATGTGGGATGGTCCCTGCATAGATAAAAATTGGATGGACTCGAGTATACTATGATGGGGTTAGGAGAGAAATGCAAACAGCACAGTAACGGCGACATCACAGACTTGGTCAGGTTTTTTTTTTTTTTTTTTTTTTAATATATGCGGTACGCGGGACTCTCACTGTTGTGGCCTCTCCCGTTGCGGAGCAACAGGCTCCGGATGCGCAGGCTCAGCGGCCATGGCTCACGGGCCCAGCCGCTCCGCGGCATGTGGGATCTTCCCGGACCGGGGCACGAACCCGCGTCCCCTGCATCGGCAGGCGGACTCCCAGCCACTGCGCCACCAGGGAAGCCCCTTCGTCAGTCTTTACAGAAGCCAGCGAGCTTGCCTTTCTCAGCCTCATCCAGCACCTTGGAGTCCCAAGCCTTTTCCTATTGTCTCAGTGCGTCTCTTACAAAGCCCTGCTCTGTGTACAGACTCACGGACTTACGATGGTGGTTCTCCAAGTGTGGTCCCCAGACCAGCAGCATCAGAATCACCAGCAGACATGTTAGAATTTGGGGGTACTATCTGAGGCTGACAGAATCAGCCACTTTGGCCCCAGCAGTACATGGCTTAGCCAGCAGGGATTCTAATACAGGCAGAAGTTTGAGAACCACTCATTTCTGGGATGATGTCATTGAAAATGACCTTACAGACCTTATGTAGGCTTATACAGACGTATATATAGACCACATAGCCCAACACTGTGATTTTCCAAATAAAGAGCCAGGGAGTTTGTACTAATCATTTTCCATGTAGAGCTGGACAAACAGTCATCCTCCCTGATTCACTAAAAGCATCTAGTGAGCAAGAGAGAGGCAGTAATTACACAAATATTAGTAACAATTCTGAATACGAGCCCTGACCAGTGTGTGTGCGTTACACACGTGCCACATGTACGTGCAGGAACCACGGTACTGGAGGGGATTTACTGCCATGTTTGTGGAATCGAAGAGGTTGATACCCTGAACCTTTTGGGCAGCAGGTGTGGCCTGAAGCAGCCCTGCTTTCCTTGTCTGCAGCGTCAGAGAGGCTCGTTTGTTTATTGCAGGGTGCTGGACAATTGCTGTTTCACTTCGTGTGCTGTCACGTGAGGGAAATTTTGGAAAGCCCTGCTCTAGAGCAGACACAGACCAAACCTTGGTTTGCGCTTCTTCGTAGCGTGGATGAGTAAACCGAGATGCAAGGAGTTTCCATGAATTGCACACGGCAGCCTCTGACTAGCACAAAGGAAGACTCAACCCCGGGTCAGTACTTCCAAGGTTGGACTCTTTTACTACTACTGCTTCCTTTAGTGCAGAGAGAGCCTCATGGCTAAGCCATCCTGGACCCAGAGAGGAGAGGATGGCCGGTTTTGTATTTCTTTATCACTTTCAGTAGTCACATGGCCACTACATATACACACCACCACACTGTGCTTCATCCCTCTCAAGTTAAAAGAGACCCTCACACGCCTTACATAGGCCCTGAAGACTCTCCTTGACCTTTCAGAGCATACCTGTACGATGGGATCTCCAACTATTCATACGATGTTTCCGGGTCTACAGCATGGGAGCAGCTGATATGATGATACCTTGATCAGTGGACCCTTTTCTGATTATTTACTTCTTTTACCCAGAAATCTCCACAGCACATAGAAATGGAATCAAGCAAAGATATAGTGAGTCCAGCTTACTAACTAAAGGGCACAGCACGGCCGGGAGGCAGGTTATCATAGGTCACACAAGCTGTCTGAATCTTCAGGGGCTGTTTGAAGGCAGAGCATATCCCATTGTCCTTCCCAGACCTTCTGATCATCTAAGCCTTACCTGTTTAATCACTGAATCATCTATTCTTGCAAGTAAACATCCTCTATAGGATGACCTATTCCATAGCACTGGCATGGAAGTTTGCCCAAGAGAGCTGGAAGTCTGTAATCCCCGATGTTAACTTCAGAATTCTCATCAGGGTAAGGCCTGGATTCTTTTTATTTGGAAATAAATAGCCTTGCTCTACTGGAACCTGACCCTCCCACAGATTTCCTGTTCTGAGATAAAGTATAAATTACAGAAACCAGCTCTCAAGTTCTTGCCATCAAATTCTTGGACACTAAGAGAGTTGAGCATTTAAACAAAAGAGGAAGTGCTAAATACCAGAAACATTCTTTAAACAGATCTAAATCTCCTTAGTTTCAGAATTATCTCTGATGCAATAGAATTTAATAAGAGAATAGTCAGAGGGTGGTATAAGTATTGCCAATCACGAGGTTCCTGCCTGTGCCACAAATTGAGATGTACCCAGTGTGTGAATTAACCAGTGTTGCATATTATTAACCCTCGTCCATATGGACAGACTTATCACTGTCAACTTTTTAAGGGAGAAACAGATTTTTGAAGAGTCATTCCAGTAAGTTTTTGTTGAATAGATAAAAGTTGCTTTTGATAATAGTTTTATATATCAGTCAACCCTCCGATTACACCCAAAGTCCACAGACCCCCAAATTTGTCTTAAGAGAGGTTTCAAATAATATAAGAATTTTTAAAAAAAGAAAATGTTCTTATTTCTCTTAGTGTGACCATAAAAGAAAACCTTTAATTGTGTATCATGTGTCTCTTGGTATATTTCATGGTGAAGGTGTCTTGAAAAAACAACTTTTTTCTTTTTTTTTTTTTTTTTTTGCGGTACGCGGGCCTCTCACTGTTGTGGCCTCTCCCGTTGCGGAGCACAGGCTCCGGACGCGCAGGCTCAGCGGCCATGGCTCACGGGCCCAGCCGCTCCGCGGTACGCGGGATCCTCCCAGACCGGGGCACGAACCCGTGTCCCCTGCATCGGCAGGCGGACTCTCAACCACTGTGCCACCAGGGAAGCCCAAAAAAACTTTTATAGGTCACTTTTTTTTTTTTTTTTTTTAACTTTTGAAGAGAATTTAGATGATTTCAGGAAGACACATTCCTAAGTGACATGGCTGAAGGCTAACAGGTCTTCTATAATCAAACCATTTTTTCCAACAACTGCTGTAACTTCTGTAGAAAAGGCAATTTAAAAATAGAACTTGAGTTCGGGTTGACAGGAAAGCATTTTAAATGACACGGGAATAGGGCTGCATATCTTGTTGGACAAGTTATGCAAGCCATACAGCCTCCAAGAATTATAATTTATTTTTTTCTGTGTGATTACTTGGCAAGACGGGGATTGCTTTTGGACTTTGCTATGTCCCAGAGAGGGGACAGTAATTCCATTTGTAAATGGACCAGCATCCCAGCCAGGGTCTGTCCACCTTTCTGAAAGCCTGAATGACAACCTAGCTGTCTCAGAGAGAGGACTAAAAATAGATTACTGAAGATGATTCCTGTTTAATAAAGACATTAGGATCAATTATAACTCGGGGAGAAAAAGCCAAAACTTAATTACATAGAGATGTGTAGGTGAATGAAAGCATTCCCGTGTTTACTGAAAACAAAACTGACACACAATTATGTTATTTAAACATAAAGAAATTGCGGCTTTGTAAGTATGTTATTAAAATGTGCGATTAGCCAATTAACATATCGTTAGTATCGATGCACTGGTAACACTGCGTTTGTGTTTCAAAGCTAACTTGATATTTCTGCTCTAATCTTTGCCTTTCATTACACACATGAAAAAAAATAGAAAACATCCTAGGCTGAACACGGTGTTGAATTTCTCTAAAGGGCTTGGTGATATTGCGAGCTTAATCACTTTCTATTACTTTTTGTCAGGTACAAATCTGAAATTTTATTTTGCTAGCATGCTGGTTACATTGCTTAAGTTTCTGTTGACCGAAGAAGGAAGATGACTAGGTATTGAAATGTGGGTTTATCAGTGTCCTAGCTTTTTCATGAAAATTTCTAGTGCAGAATGTCACAGGAGAAAATTACAGGTTGTGAATAAAGGTTAAGCCCTCCCTTAGGGACTATACCCTGTTCTCCTCGATTTAACCTTTTCCCAGAGCATGAACAAGGAGTGGTGATCAGGCTCCTGGGCTCTGGAGTCAGACTGCTTGGGTGACAACCTTCCTAGTCCTCTTGGATGTTGTATCTGGTCTCTAGCAGGTACATTAAGTCACTGGATTAGATAGTTAGATTATTATGCTATCTGGTAACTAGAGTATCTCACTACTGCTGGATTAAGTTAGGCTATGTAACAGCTATTAATCTGCTACTAGATTAAGATGTTTCTAGTAGATTATGTAGTTAGATAACTTTCTAAGATGTTTTATCTAGTGTTTAGAAGTTAAGGGTCAGTTTTAAGCTAACATTTTGCTAGGTACTTAATTTCAACTAAGCTTCAATTTCCCCACCTCTAAAATGGGAATAATAACATTGCCTATCTTGTTGAATTGTCCTGAAGATTAAATAAGTTTATTAAAGTGCTTAGACTACTGATGCATGTGAAGCTGAATCGAGTTTAATTACTAGGATTGGTATTGCTTTTACCGCTGTTATGAGGAGCTCTGCACACGTGTACATTTCTCTGAGGTGTGTGTGTGTGAACACAGCACACGAGGCCCTATCTTGGTTTCCTTGGAGCAGCCAGCGTGGGAGCGGATATCTTTAAATCAGTCACTGTGGGGCCGTGGCTTTATTCGGTTGTTGTGCAGTTTCACACAAGGTTTTGGTGTCCCATGGTCTTAGGGGCATATGATTCAGCATTTTTGTTTGCAAACTTGGCTACAGAAAAACTACTCCCCAAGGAACTAAACCGAGTGGTGAGTCAAAGAGGATGGAAACTGGACCCTCTGACCCTCGGTTAAAACAACCTGTATTTACTCCGGGATCTGAGGGAAAAAGAATACAAAGCAGTCTGTTGTGGCACGTAAGCCCAAGTCATGAAGCCCAAGTGCCTTCATAAATAAGTATTTAGAACCAAAAGGGACATTGGAAACCACCAAACCACCTGGTGATTTTTTTTTTTTTCCCAATTCAAGTTAACATCTGTTGAGCCAATTTGTGTGCAATAAAGATGCTCCACGCCTACCCCCACCTGCCTGAGCAAGAGTCCTGCCCAGGAGCCAAGGATGGAGAGAGTAGATGTTTCTGCAGCAGACCTCCAGGTCCTGGCTGTGGAACAAGCCCACCTGCAGGGACCAGACGAGTGACCCAGGAAACTGAGGCAGGGAGAAATTCGGGCAGAAAGGAAGCTGAACAAGCTTAAATGCTACCCCTAACATGGGTAACTGAGACCACCTGCAGGTCCTGAGTAGAGGGGTTCAGGCAGTAGCACAAGCAAATGAGATTCTTAAATTTTAAAGAAGCAAATGTAACGATGCTGTGGTACAAATACACGACTTCCGTTCATCCCACTAAACCCCAAGATGGTTGCCTTGCAAACGACGCCACTTTTAGCTAAGAAATGGATTCAGAAAGGTTTCACCTGTTTCTTAAAAGCAACAAAACAAAACAAAAACCTTACTCTGCAGAAGGGAGTGTGTTCTGAGGCTCAGAATTATCTCACAAATTTATGGGGAGCTGTGGTAGAGGCCACACAGGGAAGGATGTAGATAGCACAGCTCCACTCAGGGCTGCCAGGAAGGGGCTGCTGCCTCCCTTGTGATGATGGGGTCTCGGGGGAAATTGTAGCTTTTTGCCTTGTGAGGATGGTGTCCTAGGGAAAACGGTAGTTGCTTCCCTTCAGCTGGTGATGTTCTGGGGGAAACTGGCCACTAGCCCTGTGATAACTATGTCCTAAGGGAGATGGTGTCTCTTTCCCTCGTGATGATGGTGTTCTGGGGGCAGTTGTGGTGTCTTCCTTTGAGGTGCTGGCACCTTAGGGGAAATTGGGCAATTCCAGCCCCCTTTCCACCCATCATAGCCACAGTGCTGTATCCACAATATCCATCATTCAAATGCTCTCTGCCAAAGTGCTGCTGGCCACACTGTGAGCATAAGCCAGCCCTTCAAGGCTAGGACCTGCGGGCAGAAGGACTGTACAGGCACACCTCGTTTCGTTGTGCTTCGCTTTACTGCTACTTGCAGTTGTTGCTTATCTTTTTCAGATCGAAGGTTTGCAGCAACCCTGCAGTGGGGCAAGTCTGTCGGTGCCATTTTTCCAACAGCATTTGCTTCATGTGTCTGTGTCACATTTTGGTAATCCTCACAACATTTCAAGCTTTTTCATTATTATGATGGTATCCATTATGGTGATCTGGGATCTTTGTTATTACTACTGTGACTTGCGGAAGGCTCAGAAGATGGTTAGCACTTTTTAGCAATGAAGTTTTTCTTTTTTGTTTTTTTGCGGTACGCGGGTCTCTCACTATTGTGGCCTCTCCCGTTGCGGAGCACAGGCTCCGGATGCGCAGGCTCAGCGGCCATGGCTCACGGGCCCAGCCACTCTGCGGCATGTGGGATCTTCCCAGACTGGGGCACGAACCCGTGTCCCCTGCATCGGCAGGCGGACTCTCAACCACTGCGCCACCAGGGAAGCCTGCTACTGGCCTACTTCTAAACTCATCTGGTTCCAGGCTGACATCCTCTAAATCCACTTCGTTTTCCTTTGTGAACGATGTAAGCCTTCCCCATGTAGGGCTCCTTGCCAGCCCGTCCTCTGCCAGCCCTGAGTGTTCTGTGCTCTCTGCCCTCTCCTCGTTCACCTTCTCGGGTGATGGTTTTGGGTTTCAGCCTGTCTCCTGTGAGTGGTCTCCTTGACTACACCCTCTGCACTGGCTACCCCTTCACTGTCCAGCTGAGATTCCATTATCACCTTAGCCTTGAACTCTTTTTTTTTCCATCCTGCTATGACTATCTCTACGGAACATTGTAAACTATGAGCTTTAGTCGATAAAGTCCCGGGACTCCACTGTACGCTGCATACTTAGAACAGAAATGGGCACACAGGCACTCAAAACTGAATTCTGAAAGAACAGGTGATTGTACATCGCCTTAGGCATGAGTGCATCCTAAGTATTTACAATGGACTTTTTCTATAAGGAGGCAGCATTTTGGAATGAATATTGTATTGTGATAGGGATAGATTCAAATGCTGCTAGTACCATTTTCTTAATCTTAAACTTTCTTTTTAAAATTTTTATGGATTTAATTTTTACATCATTACAAAAAGAAATGATACAAACTTCACACTAGAAGATTATCCTCGATATTTTTTTTTCCTGTTTTCAAGTCTTTGGTAGGCCTTTCCAAAAACGCCTGTTTTCTCTGGTCATATAGAACTATTCTTTTTAAAGACTACATCATATAATTGCCACTGTGGATCTCAGAAGTGCACTTCATTTGATAGAGAAGGGAAAAGAACACGTCTTTAGTTGTAGCAAAGGGAACAGAGCTTTAAACTTTGAAGCATTTGTATTGCCCCCTTGGGATGTCTTTTAATTAAAATAAATTAAAGGCAGTTTTTGAGAGCAGGATTTGAAGTTTTGAAGTATCATGGTTAAACTAGTAAAATGACAAATTCATGATTGCTTTATTACTAAGGGCTTAAAATTATGTAAATAGTTGGTGACTACGTGCTGCAATGAGTATATATTTCACTCTTGAAACAGGTAGCAGACTTATTCTGCTAAATATATTGCCCACTGGGCCTAGCAAGTGACCTCACATCAGTTTCACATGAATAATGTAGATGCTTGTGCATAGGCGGTCAATTTTAATAGGAAAAAACATCTAAAATATAATAATATGAAGATTTTCTTAAACACAACATTAAATTTTTTAATATATCTACATATGCGTGTGTGCGCACACACACACACACAGATATATAACATAATGGGAACTATTATAAAAAAAATGGTACTAGTTTTTTAAAGTGGAAAAACATGTTAGAAATCTTGTTATATAAATTTCCCAAGCTTATTTTATGTCTCCACAATATATCTTTAAGGATCAACAAGGTGTATCATGAGGTTAGCATAAGTCAACCTTTAATGCCTTTCTCAATTATGATAGTAACAGTTTTTGACTGCTGCAGCACTGAAGAAAATTTTGTTTGCCTTTTTAAAACAGATTTATTGAGATATAATTTACATATCTTAAATTTTGTCTGATTAAAGTATGCAAATCAATGGACTTTCATATATTTAGAGCATTATACACCCATTACCATAATCTAATTTTAGAATATTTTCATCACCCCACAAAGAAATCTGTTCCCATGATCACTCTTTTTGTGTGTGTGTGTGGTACGCAGGCCTCTCACCGCTGTGGCCTCTCCTGTTGCGGAGCACAGGCTCCGGACGCGCAGGCTCAGTGGCCATGGCTCACGGGCCCAGCTGCTCCGCGGCATGTGGGATCCTCCCGGACCAGGGCACGAACCCGTGTCCCCTGCATCGGCAGGCGGACTCTCAACCACTGCGCCACCAGGGAAGCCCTATCACTCTATTTGCCCCTCCCCCTGCACTAAGCATTATCAATAGATGGAATCATACAGTGTGTGGTCTTTTGTCCCTGGCTTCTTTCCCTCAGCATAATGATTTTGAGGTCTGTTAATATTCTAGCCTATATCTTTATGCCTTTCCTTTTAACTGATGAATAATATTCCATTGAATGTATATGACACATTGTGTTTACCCAGCCATCAGCTGGCAGACACTTGAATTGTTTTACATTTTGAGTATTATGAATAACGCTGCAATGAATATAAGTGTGTACTAGTTTTTGTGTGTATATATGTTTCCAGTTCTCTTGAGTATAAAACCTAGGGGTGAAATTGCTGGATCATGTGGTAACACTTTTTTTTAACAACTTGAGGAACTGCAAAAATACTTCCGAAACCTCCGTACCATTTTACGTTCCCATGAGCAACGTATGAGGGTTCTGATTTCTCCATATCCTTGCAAAACACCTGTTCTCTCTCTGCCTATAGCCCTCACTGTGGGGGGAAAGTGCTATCTCGTTGTGGTTTTTAAATTCTTTTCCCTAATGATATTGAACATATTTTCATATGATTATTGTCCATTTGTATATCTTCTTTGGAAAAGTGTCTGTTTTTATCCTTTGCCCAGTTTTTGTGTTCTATTGTGGTTGAGTTGTAAGCATTCTTTATATTCTGGAAGTTAGACACTTATTAGATTTATCAACTGCAAATATTTTCTTCCATTCTGTGGTTTGTCTTTTCACTATCTTGATAGTGCTGTATCATTTGCAGCAAAAAAAAAAAAAAGTTTTCAATTTTCATGAAACCCAACTTTTAGTTCCCTTTTATTGCTTGTGCTTTTGGTGTCATATCTAAGAAATCATAAGCCTACCTTAAGGTCGCAAAGATTTACTTCTGTGTTTTCTTCCAAGATTCTATAATTTTAGCTGTTACATTTAGGTCTATGGTCTATTGAGATAATTTTTGTGTTTGTCATGAGCTAGAACTCCAAATTCATTTCTTGTATATGGATAGCCAGTTTTCACAGCACTGTTTAGTAGAATGAGAATTTTGAGGGCTTATTTATATGTCAATAATTGTGTTAAATTGCTTATGTAGGATGTCATTTGTTTCTCAGAACAGCTCTAGAACATTGATATTTTGATGTATTATGAAATTGAGGTCAATTTGTTCAACATTTATTTTTTATTGTGGTATAATTGACATATAACACTATATTTGTATATATTGCAATATGATCACTAAAATAAGCTAACGCCCATCACAATACTTTTTTTTTAATAAGGACTTCTAAGATCTACTCTCATAGAAATATTATTAACTGTACTCAGCATGCTGTACATTATATCACTTATCTATTTTATAATGAAAATCTGTACCTTTGAACCCCCTTCATGCATTGCCCCCATACCTTGCTTCTGGCAACCACCAACCTCTTCTCTGTATCTAGGAGTCTAGCTTCTTGTTGTCGTTGTTTGAAATTTCTCATATAAGTGAGATCATATGGGTGGGTGTGGGTGTGTATGTGCGTTGGTGTGACTTCTTCCTTATCCATTTATTCATCAGTGGACAAAGAGGTTGCTTCCATTTCCTGGCTGTTAAAACATTAACTCAAAAAGATATATGGGGCTTCCCTAGTGGTGCAGTGCTTGGGAGTCCTCCTGCCGATGCAGGAGACGCAGGTTCGTGCCCCGGTCCGGGAGGATCCCACATGCCGCGGAGCGGCTGGGCCCGTGCGCCATGGCCGCTGAGCCTGCGCGTCCAGAGCCTGTGCTCCGCAATGGGAGAGGCCACAACAGTGAGAGGCCCATGTACCGCAAAAAAAAAAAAAAAAAAAAAAAAAAGATATATGCACCCCAGGTTCACTGCAGCATTATTTTTAATTTTCTTTACATAAATACACAGAAATGGGACTACTGGATCATATGGTAATTCTAGTTTTAATTTTTTAAGGAACATTTATACTGTTTTTCAGTCGCTGCATCAACTTACATTCCCACTAACAAGGCACAAGAATTCCCTTTTCTCCACATCTTTGCCAGCACTTACCTCTTGTCTTCTCATACCTGTTAGAATGGCTATTATGAGGTGATATCTCACTGTGGTTTGGTTTGCCTTCCCCTGATGATTAGGGATGCTGAGACTCTTTTCATGGACTTGTTGGCCATGTGTATGTCTTCTTTGGAAAAATGTCTATTCAGATACCCTGACCACTTTTTATTCAGAATGTTTGGTTTTTCTTGCTATTGAGTTTTATGTGTTCTTTATATATTTTGGATATTGATCCCTCCTCAGATATATGTTTGGCAAATATTTTCTCCCATTCAGTAGGTTGTCTTTTCATTTTGTTGATAATTACTTTAGCTGTATAGTTTTTTAGTTTGATGTAGTCTGACTTGTTTGTTTTGGCTTTTGTTTGCTTTTTAAGTCAGATCCAGAAACCTCCTCAAGACCAATGCCAAGGAGCTTACCACCTGTTTTCTTCTAAGAGTTTTATGGTTTCAGGTCTTATTATACATTCAAGTCTTTAATCCATTTTGAGTTAGTTTTTGTGTGTGGTGTAAGATAAGAGTCTAGTTTCCATCTTTTGCATGTGGCTGTCCTGTTTTCCCAACAACCATTGATTGAGAGACTGCCCTTTCCCCATTTTATAGCCTTGGCTTCTTTGTCCTAAATTAACTGACTATATTTGTGTGGGTTTATTGCTCAGCTTCCTGTTATCTTTCATTGATTCATGTGCCTGTTTTGATGCCAACCATACTGTTTTGATTACTATAGCTTTGTAATACAGTTTGAAATCCAGGAGTGTGAGCTTCTAGGTCTTCTTTCTTAAGATTTACAATATTAATTTTCTACAGTCCATGATCATGGAAATCTTCTATTTGTGTTATCTTCAGTTACTTAAATCTTTGTTCTGTAGTTTTCGGTGTACAGGTATTTCACCTCCTTGGATAAATTTATTACTGATTATTTTATTTTTGATATATTCATAAATGAAACTTTTCTTAATTCTCTTATAGTTTATTATTAGAGTATAGAAATGCAACAGATTTTTGTATATTGATCCTACAACTTTACAGAATTCACTTATTATCTAACAGTTTTTTGGTGGAGTCTTCAGGTTTTCCATGTCATCTGCAAATAGTGACAGTTTTACTTTTTCCTTTCCAATTGGGATGCCTTTTATATATTCTTCTTACTTATTGCTGTGGCTATGACTTCCAATACTATGTTGAATAAAAATGTGAGAATGGGCATTCTTGTCTTGTCCCTGGTCTTAGAGGAAAAGCTTTCAGCTTTTCACAGTTGAGTGCAATGTTAGCTGTGGGATTGTCACATAGGGCCTTTATGATGTTTAGGTACATTTCCGCTATACTCATGTTGTTGAGAGTTTTTATCATAAATGAATGTTGAATTATGTCAAATGCTTAATTGCATCTATTGAGATAATATCATTTTAATCCTTCATTTTGTTAAAATGTTCTATTACGTTGATTGATCTGCAAATGTTGAACTATCTTTGCATTCCTGAGATAATTCCCACTTGATCATGGTGTATGATCCTCTAATGCATTGCTGAATTTGGTTTCTTAGTATTTTGTTGAGGATATTTTCTGTCTATGCTTATCAAGTATATTGGCCTGTAATTTTTTATTTTTTCTTGTGATGCCTTTGCTTTTGGTACCAGTGTAATGCTGGCATCATAAAATGAGTTTCGAAGTTCTCTTCTATATTTTGGAGGAGTTTGAGAAGGACTGGTATTAATTCATCTTTGAAAGTTTGGTAGAAATCGCTAGTGAAGCCATGTGGTTCTGGACTTTTATTTGTTGGGAGGTTATTGATTCAATCTCCTTATTAGTAATTGGCCTATTCAGATTTTCTGTTTCCTCATGATTCAGTCTTGGAAGGTTGTACGTTTCTTGGAATTTATCCATTTCTTCCAGGTTGTCAACTGTGTTGGAGTATAATTATTTATAGTAATCTGTTATGATCTGTGGCCTTCCTATGGTATCAGTTGTAATATCTTTTTAATTTTTGAATTTGTTTATTTGGGCTGTCTCTCTTTTTTTTTTTTTTTTTTGGTGAGTCTAGCTAAATATCTCCTTTGTCTTTTCAAAGAATCAGCTTTGGATTTTTTTGTTATTTTCTATTATATTCTTAGTGTCTCTTTTATTTAGTTCTCTCTGTTATTTCTACTAACTGGGTTTCATTAATTCTTCTTTTTTCTAGGTCCTTGAGTTGTAAAGTTAGGTTGTTTATTTTAGATTTTTCTTATTTCTTGAGATAGTCATTTCTTGCCTGAGTTTACCTCTCAGAACAGTGTTTGCTGCATCCCATAATTTTTTTTTAAAATATACTTATTGGAGTATAATTACTTTACAATGGTGTGTTAGTTTCTCCTTTATAACAAAGTGAATGAGTTATACATATACATATGTCCCTATATCTCTTCCCTCTTGCATCTCCCTCCCTCCTACCCTCCCTATCCCACCCCTTTAGGTGGTCACAAAGCATTGAGCTGATCTCCCTGTGCTATGTGGCTGCTTCCCACTAGCTCTCTACTTTACATTTGGTAGTGTATATATGTCCATTCCACTCTCTCACTTTGTCCCAGCTTACCCTTCCCCTCCCTGTATCCTCAAGTCCATTCTCTAGTAGGTCTGTGTCTTTATTTTCCTCTCTTGCCTCTAGGTTCTTCATGACCTTTTTTTTTCTTTTTTTTTTAAGATTCCATATATATGTGTTAGCATATGGTATTTGTTTTCCTCTTTCTGACTTCACTCTGTATAACAGACTCTAGGTCCCTCCACCTCACTACAAATAACTCAATTTCGTTTGTTTTAATGGCTGAGTAATACTTCGTTGTATATATGTGCAACATCTTCTCTATCCATCTGCTGATGGACACTTAGGCTGCTTCCATGTCCTGGCTATTGTAAATAGAGCTGCAGTGAACATTGTGGTACATGACTCTTTTTGAATTATGGTTTTCTCAGGGTATATGCCCAGTAGTGGGATTTCTGGGTTGTATGGTAGTTCTATTTTTAGTTTTGAGGAACCTCCATACTGTTCTCCATAGTGGCTGTATCCATTTACATTCCCACCAACAGTGCAAGAGGGTTCCCTTTTCTCTACACCCTATCCAGCATTTATTGTTTGTAGATTTTTTGATGATGGCCATTCTGACCGGTGTGAGATGATACCTCATTGTAGTTTTGATTTGCATTTCTCTAATGATTAATGATGTTGAGTATTCTTTCTTTCATGTGTTTGCTGGCAATATGTATATCTTCTTTGGAGAAATATCTGTTTAGGTCTTCTGCCCATTTTTGGATTAGGTTGTTTGTTTTTTTGATATTGAGCTGCATGAGCTGCTTGTAAATTTTGGAGATTAATCCGTTGCTTCATTTGCAAATATTTTCTCCCATTCTGAGGGTTGTCTTCTCATATTGTTTATGGTTTCCTTTGCTGTGCAAAAGCTTTTAAGTTTCATTAGGTCCCATCTGTTTATTTTTGTTTTTATTTCCATTTGTCTAGGAGGTGGGTCAAAAAGGATCTTGCTGTGATTTATGCCATAGAGTGTTCTGCCTATGTTTCCCTAAGAGTTTGATAGTGTCTGGCCTTACATTTAGGTCTTTAATCCATTTTGAGTTTATTTTTGTGTATGGTGTTAGGGAGTGTTTTAATTTCATTCTTTTACATGTAGCTGTCCAGTTTTCCCATCACCACTTATTGAAGAGACTGTCTCTCCTCCATTGTATATCCTTGTCTCCTTTGTCATGGATTAGTTGACCATAGGTGTGTGGGTTTATCTCTGGGCTTTCTAACCTGTTCCATTGATCTATATTTCTGTTTTTGTGCCAGTACCATACTGTCTTGTTTACTGTAGCTTTGTAGTATAGTGTGAAGTCAGGGAGACTGATTCCTCCAGCTCCGTTTTTCTTTCTCAAGATTGCTTTGGCTATCCGGGGTCTTTTGTGTTTCCATACAAATTGTGAATTTTTTTGTTCTAGTTCTGTGAAAAATGCCATTGGTAGTTTGATAGGGATTGTGTTGAATCTGTAGATTGCTTTGGGTAGTAGAGTCATTTTCACAATGTTGATTCTTGCAATTCAAGAACATGGTATATCTCTCCATCTATTTGTATCTTCTTTAATTTCTTTCATCAGTGTCTTATAATTTTCTGCATACAGGTCTTTTGTCTCCTTAGGTAGGTTTATTCCTAGGTATTTTATTCTCTTTGTTGCAATAGTAAATGGGAGTGTTTTCTTAGTTTCTCTGTCAGACTTTTCATCATTAGTGTATAGGAATGCAGATTATAGTTGAAAACATCCCTAATATGGGAAAGGAAATAGTCAATCAAGTCCAGGAAGCACAGAGAGTCCCATACAGGATAAATTCAAGGAGAAACACGCCAAGACAGATATTCATCAAACTATCAAAAATTAAATACAAAGAAAAAATATTAAAAGCAGCAAGGGAAAAACAACAAATAACACACAAGGGAATCCCCATATGGTTAACAGCTGATCTTCCAGCATAAACTCTGCAAGCCAGAGGGAGTGGCAGGACATATTTAAAGTGATGAAGGAGAAAAACCTACATCTAAGATTACTCCACCCAGCAAGGATCTCATTCAGATTTGATAGAGCAGTTAAAACCTTTACACACAAGCAAAAGCTAAGAGAATTCAGCACCACCAAACCAGCTTTACAACAAATGCTAAAGGAACTTCTCTAGGCAGGAAACACAAGAGAAGGAAAAGACCTACATTAACAAACCCAAAACAATTAAGAGAATGGTAATAGGAACATACATATCAATAATTACCTTAAATGTAAATGGATTAAATGCTCCAACCAAAAGACATAGACTGGCTGAATGGATACAAGAACAAGACCCGTATATATGCTGTCTGCAAGAGAGCCACCTCAGATCTAGGGACACATACAGACTGAAAGTGAGGGGATGGAAAAAGATATTCCATGCAAATGGAAATTAAAAGAAGCTTGAGTAGCAATTCTCATATCAGACAAAATAGACTTTAAAACAAAGATTATTACAAGAGACAAGGAAACTACATAATGATCAAGGGATCAATCCAAGAAGATGTAACAATTGGAAATATTTATGCACCCAGCATAGGAGCACCTCAATACATAAGGCAAATACAGCCATAAAAGGGGAAATCGACAGGAGCACAATCATAGTAGGGGACTTGAACACCCCACTTTCACCAATGGACAGCTCATCCAAAATGAAAATAAATTAGGAAACACAAGCTTTAAATGATACATTAAACAAGATGGACTTAATTGATATTTATAGGACACTCCGTCCAAAACCTACAGAATACATATTCTTCTCAAGTGCTCATGGAACATTCTCCAGGATAGATCATATCTTGGGTCACAAATCAAGCCTCGGTAAATTTAAGAAAATTGAAATTGTATCGAGTGTCTTTTCCGACCACAAATGCTATGAGACTAGATATCAATTACAGGAAAAGATCTGTAAAAAATACAAACACATGGAGGGTAAACAATGCACTACTTAATAACCAAGAGATCACTGAAGAAATCAAAGAGGAAATCAAAAAATACCTAGAAACAAATGACAATGAAAACACGACAACCCAAAACCTATGGCATGCAACAAAAGCAGTTCTAAGAGGGAAGTTTATAGCAATACAATCCTACCTTAAGAAACAAGAAACATCTCAAATAAACAACCTAACCTTACACCTAAAGCAATTAGAGAAAGAAGAACAAAACACCCCCGAAGTTAGCAGAAGGAAAGAAATCATAAAGATCAGATCAGAAATAAATGAAAAAGAAATGAAGGAAACGATAGCAAAGATCAGTATAACTAAAAGCTGGTTCTTTGAGAAGATAGACAAAATTGATAAACCATTAGCCAGACTCATCAAGAAGAAAAGGGAGAAGACTCAAATCAATAGAATTAGAAATGAAAAGGGAGACATAACAAGTGACACTGCAGAAATACGAAGGATCATGAGAGATTACTACAAGCAACTATATGCCAATAAAATGAACAACCTGGAAGAAATAGACAAATTCTTAGAAAAGCACAACCTTCCGAGACTGAACCAGGAAGAAATAGAAAATATAAACAGACCAATCAGAAGCACTGAAATTGAGACTATGATTAAACATCTTCCCACAAACAAAAGCCCAGGAGCAGATGGCTTCACAGGTGAATTCTATCAAATTCAAAATAGGTGTTAGAAGGGCTAACACCTATCCTTGTCAAACTCTTCCAAAATATAGCAGAGGGAGGAACACTCCCAAACTCATTCTGTGAGGCCTCCATCACCCTGATACCAAAACCAGACAGAGATGTCACAAAAAAAGAAAACTACAGGCCAATATCACTGATGAACAAAGAGGCAAAAATCCTTAACAAAATACTAGTAAACAGAATCCAACAGCACATTATAAGGCTCATACACCATGATCAAGTGGGGTTTATCCCAGGAATGCAAGGATTCTTCAATATATGCAAATCAATCAATGTGATACACCATATTAACAAATTGAAGGAGAAAAACCATATGATCATCTCAGTAGATTCAGCAAAAGCTTTCGACAAAATTCAACACCCATTTATGATAAAAACTCTCCAGAAAGTAGGCATAGAGGGAACTTTCCTCAACATAATAAGGGCCATATGTGACAAACCCACAGCCAACATTGTCCTCAATGGTGAAAAACTGAAACCATTTCCACTAAGATCAGGAACAAGACAAGGTTGCCCACTCTCACCACTATTATTCAACATAGTTTTGGAAGTTTTAGCCACAGCAATCAGAGAAGGAAAAAAAATAAAAAATCCAAATCGGAAAAGAAGAAGTAAAGCTGTTACTGTTTGTAGATGACATGATACTATACATAGAGAATCCTAAAGATGCTACCAGAAAACTACTAGAGCTAATCAATGAATTTCGTAAAGTAGCAGGATAGAAAATTAATGCTGCATCCCATAAGTTTTGATGTTGTATTTCCATTTTCATTTTCTCAAGGTACTTTTAAATTTCTCTTTTGATTTCTTCATTGACCTATTGCTTGTTCAGTAGCATGTTGTTTAATCTGTACATGTTTGAACTTTCCTGTACAATTCTTGTCACTGATTAGAGTTTATTACCTATAGTGAGAAAAGATTGATATGAATTCAGTCTTCATAAATGTGTGAAGACTTGTTTTGTGGTCTAACATGTGATCTGTCCTAGAGAATGCTCCATGTGCACTTGAGAAGAATGCATATTGCTTTTATTTTTATTCATTTAGTTATTTTTAACATCTTTATTGCAGTATAGTTGCTTTACAATGTTGTGTTAGTTTCTGCTGTATAACAAAGTGAATCAGCTGTGTGTATACATATATCCCCATATCCCTTCACTCGTGCATCTTGCTCCCACCCTCCCTATCCCACCCCTCTAGGTGGTCACAAAGCAGTGAACTGATCTTCCTGTGCTATGCAGCGGCTTCCCAGTAGCTATTTTACATTTGGTAGTATATTATAAGTCCATGCCACTCTCTCACTTCATCCCAGCTTACCCTTCCACCCTCCCCATGTCCTCAAGTCCATTCTCTACGTCGGCATCTTTATGGACTGTTCTGTACTATCTGTTAATACTGTCTAATTTAATGTGTCACTTAAGACCAGTATTTCTTTATTATTGTATCTGGATGATCTGTCCATTGATGTAAGTGGGGCATTAATGTCCCTGACAATTATTGTGTTACTGTCTGTTTCTCCCTTTAGGTTTTTAAATATTTGCAGTATGTATTTATGTGCTCCTATACAGGGTACATAAATATTTACACATATTATATCTTCATTTGGACTGACTCCTTTATCTTTATGTAGCAGTCTTCTTTCTTATTACAGTCTTTGTCTTAAAGTCTATTTTGTTTGATATAAGTACAGATTCTCCAACTTTCTTTTGGTTTCTGTTTGCATGGAATATCTTTTTCCATCCCTTCACTTTCAGTTTGGGTGTATCCTTGCATCTGACGTGAGTCTATTGTAGGCAGCATATAGATGGGTCTTGGTTTTTTATTCATTCAACCACTCTGTGTCTTTTGATGGGCAGATTTAGTCCATTTACATTTAAAGTAATTATTGATAGGTATGTACTTACTGCTATTTTGATAATTGTTTTTTGGTTGCTTTGTAGTTTCTCTGTTCCTTTTTTCTTTTGTTTTCTATCTTTGTGGCCTGATGACTTTCTGTAATGGTATGCGTAGTTTCCTTTCTCATTATATTTTGTGTATCTACTACTGGTTTTGGCTTGGTATTTACCATTAGGCTTACACATAACAACCTACATTTATAGTAGACTATTTTAAGTAGATAATGACTTAATTTGAACACATTCTAGAGCTCTACATTTTTACTCCACCCTCCCCACACTGTTTTTGATATAATATTTTACATCTTTTTATCTTGAATATCTGTTAAGTAATTATTACAGTTATACTTTTACTACTTTTTTCCTTCACACTAGCTTTGTAAGTGTTTAATCCACTGCCTTTACTTTATATTTACCTTTCCCAGTGAGCTTTATACTTTCATATGTTCTCTTGTTACTAATTAGTGCCCTTTCTTTGCAGAGTAAGGAAGTCCTTTAAATATATATTGTAAGGTCAGTTCAGTGGTGATGAACTCTTCTACTTTGGCTGTCTGGAAAACTCTATTTCTCCTTCAATTCTGAATAATATCTTGGCCAAGTAGATTATTATGGGTTGGAAGTTGTTTGTTTTGTTTTTGTTTTTCCTTGTAGTACTTTGAATATATCATGCTACTCCCTTTTGGCCTGCAGATTTTCTACTGAAAATCTGCTGACAGTCTTATGGGGGTTAACTTGTATGCAACATTTTATTTTTCTCTTGCTGCTTTTAAGATTAATTCTTTAACTTTAGCATCTTAATTATAATACACCTTGGTTCATGTCTCTTGGGGTTCATCTTCTTTGGAACTCTCTAGGCTCCCTGGGTCTGTATGTCTGTTTCCTTTCCCAGGTTAGAAATTTTCAGTCATTATTTCTTTAAATAAGTTTTCTGCTACTTTCACCCTTTTTCTCCATTTGGGATTCCTAACTGTGAATATTAGTTTGCTTGATATTGTACCATAAGTCCCTTAAGCTATGAACACTTTTTAAACTTATTTTTTTCTTTTGGTTGTTCTATTTGGGTCAGTTCCACTGCACTGTCTTCCAGATCACTGACCCTTTCTTTTGCTTCATTTAGTCTGCTGTTGAACCCCTCTTGTGTATTTTTCAGTTTAGTTACTGTATTCTTCAGTGCTGTGTCTACTATTTGGTACTTTCTGATATTTTATCTCTTTGTTAAAGTTTACACTGAGTTCATCAATTCTTCTGTGAAGTTCAGTGATCATGTTTATGACCATTATTTTGAGCTTTATAAGGTAACTTAATTATATTTGAAGTTTTTTTCTGATTTTTTATCTTGTTCTTTCATTTGGAACATATTCCTTAACATACATATTCCTTAAACATACTTTATAACCTAGGAATCCCACTCTTTGCTGTTTCCCCATGTGTAGTGAAAATATATGTCCACACAACATTTTGTACAAGAATATTCATTTCAGACTTGTTCATATAGCCCCAAACTGAAACAACCCAAATGTCCTTCAGTGGAAAAATGGACAAGCACATGTTGACATATTCATACAACAGAATACTACCCAACAATAAAAATGAGTTACTGACACACTCAACAACACTAATGAATCTTTCAAACATTTTATGGAGAGACAGAAGCCAGACATAAGAGATGTATGTATGATTCCATTTACATGAAGATAAAGGCCAGATGAAGTCAACTTATGGTAATAGAAGTCAGAGAAGTTGCCTATGGAGGGGGAGGGGTTGAGAATTGAATATAAGGTGCAAAAAGAAACTTTATGGGATATGGAAATGGTATATGCCTTCATACATGGCATTGGCTACACTTGTAGGCATGAGTCATTAGTCATAAATCATTGAATCATACAACTAAGTTATGTGCATTTTACTGTAAGAATATTCTACCTCAATTTTAAAAATAACTACTTTATAGCACCTTGGGCTCTGAAAGTGGAAAGGAGGATCATGGGACATTTCAGGTTGAATTGTCTTTGGATTTCAATTGTTATATTTGGCTGTATTTGGCTGGTTTTTATTTGTATGTTTTATTAACTATTCACTCCAATTTTATTTCAAATTGTCCCTTATTAAAGTAGAAGGCTACCTTAAAAAGGGACAAATTGCCCCACAAAATGTGCTAATTCATAACAATTGTTTATAGATTTATAATGTTGTTAATTCAGTATTAGCTTGAATGAGCAACATTTTTAGCTGTAGGAAATTTACAGTTCACCTTCTTTACGTTTTCACCAAAATAAAATCTTCATTTTCAGTTTCTGAAATTGAAATATGTACTCATTTGAACCTTGGAGAACTGCCAGTTTTGTAGGTAGAAATCAATGGAACGTTGTGAAAGTCGTAGGGTTCAACCTGATGTGTTTCACTGATACCATGAAGGTGAGTGGAAAGAGATTTCAAAACTACGATGGACATAAAGTTTCATATGGTTGTAACTACCTATTACAAGGTTTCATTTCTTGTAGAAGATGAAGGAGGAAGAGAAGAGGTAGGAGGCTATTATAAATAGTAAGTCAGCGATGCTTGGTAAATGGACTCAGGATATCTGGGGAAGAAAAGCTGGGTCGAAAAAGGTTAAGAAAAGAATGGGAGCCCTTGATAATTTCACCTTCAGAATTAATGTTTACTGACAAGTTGGTTATCTCTGTAGAGATTTATTACCTTGATTTGGGGGTGACCATCTGGACCCGTAGGGTACAACCATCAGATGTCGGAGGGAGGGGTGTTGCCTAGCTTTATATCCAGGCAGTAAGCCTTTCCTTCTAGGAGAAATAACTGAAATAATCATGCAAACACACTCATTTTGCAAATGAAAAAAAAAAAAAGGATTTACTATGTATATCAAGATAAATAAATGCAAGTCCTTTGAAAACAGGGAAGGAGTATTGATTACTTATTGTAAGCCCATAATACACAATATGATATGATGCAGAGTAGCTGATGAAAAGCTATTTGTTGATTTAATGGTTACAGGTCCTGATCCAGTGCTCAGTACAGATAACGTGGTTATAGACTATCAGGTGACTCAGAAAACTACCTGGGTGAAATTTCAAGATCAAGAAGAATTTAATATAGTCGACATATACTTACTCAGTTTAACATTTGGGCACAATGGTTTAAGTCACTGCGATTCAGGATATGAAAGGAAACAGCTGCAGGCTATGATCACGCCAATTACACAGGACAGGATTTTCTAGGAGAAGAAAATCACTCCCTTTAAACCAGTGATTTTCAAGCTTTAATGTGCAGAACATTATCTGGTGGGGATCATGTGGAAAGACCAGCACCAGTTCCCTAGGCGTGATGTGGGCCTGGGATTCTGCATCGTTAACAGGCCTCCAGGTGAAGGTGATGCTGCTCGAGCAGCGCCCCTGTGTGAGCAGGGAGTCTTGAGACCATCCCTGCTGGGGACTAGCAGGGAGTCAGGAGAAGGACGGAGGGAGAGCCTTTACCTATGGTCCCGTTAATCCAGATCCGGGGGGGAAGAGCAGGAGGCTAACAACTCTTCCAAAGCCCAGACTATTTGCAATTTGGAAAGTGGTCCATTCCTGTCATTACTGATGGAGTGATTCCTGTGTACAGACCCTGACATTTGTTGCCCTACGGATAACAGAGGAGGCAAAAGTCATGGGTCTGTCCTCAAGTTCTTGCTCTATTTCCAGAGAGATGATCTGACAAAAATAAAAAATATACAAGGACACCAATTAAAAAAAAAGAAATAAACATATTAAGTTGCCCTGAGTCATGAATCACGAATGGTTTACAAATGCTGAGAGATCACCAGAGCAGTTGAGGTGGATGCGTCCCAGTGACATTTGAGAAGGCTTAATATGAGAGTTGCATTTTAAATAGATGGGAAGTAGCTGATAAGCCTTAAAGAAGGGGGTATCATGTGTGAACGTCCAGAAGAGAAAGCAAAGGAATGAAACCAGAAGAGACGTGAACCCCTGGCTTGTGTGAAGGTACAGCGGGGTGGGCGTGATTAGAAGTGAAAGTTATTATAGGGACAGTGGCAACGTTCTTGAAAGTGGGTAAGAAAGGTATGGGTTTCTGAACAGAAAAAAAATGACATGATTTAAATGTCAGTCATGGACACTGGAGCTGGATGAAACAGATTGGAATGAAAAGTCTAAAAATAGAAGAACAGCCTGAGAGGTGCTGCAGTCACCTGAGACTGATGATGGCCTGGCATGGGGCTCCGACTACAGAGGCTCAGAGAAATATGGCTAAACGGGAGAGGCCGAAGTCCCCTGGGCCCTAGACAAAGGGGTGGGTATCAGGGTCGTTTCAAGTGTCCCTTTCCCCACTCTGCTGGGATGCTTTTTTCCATCCTCAGCACTCCCATCTTCAAGGCTTCAGTCAAAGAGTGAAATGATGACCCACACGTGATGTAGGATAGATGGTCTTAAGGCCTCTTCAGAGTAATATTGGGTTGGCCAAAAGTTCGTTCAGGTTTCCCGTAACACACAGGAAAGCACCAGTGGGATGAGATTCAGCAGTAAAGTCTCACATACTTTAGGAGTTCTCCAGGGAAATATTTGAGATTTGGAATTTCATTCCATCCTACAGATCAAATACATATGGGAACTGTTTCCTTCTATTTACCAAAATGTGTCTTAAATTCTGAGAGGTAGCACGAAAAAGCACTGACTTAAAAGTCCAAAAATGTGCATTCTGCCCATATCTTCTCCATCACTTAGCTGAGTCAATTTTTAAAAAGGTTGAGTGATTGCAGGTGTCAGTTTTCTGTAAAGTGACAATTGATAACTAACCTATTGGCCTTTGTGTTTGCTATGAAAGTCATTTGAAAGGTAGAGTAGAGATAACAGAAGCAGAGTCTTTTCTAAAGTTACTAGTCTGAAAAAAGATCAATCATGATGCAGTTGACAATAAGCAGAAGATTGCAAAAATGCTTAGCCTTTTAAGGAAAATGTAAAGCCTTCTGTTCTAACCTTGTGCAGTTGTGCGTTTGTTAAGACACCAGGCAGGCAGGGACCACTTTAATGTTCATTAATGATAGATGTGGATTCAGGAATTATCCATGTTGGGTGTTAATTAATCTTATAGAATCACGGTATCTGGTTAAGAAGACATTCACTTTTTTTCTTTGAATGATTTTATTTTTTAAAAACAGCTTGGAGTTCACAGCAAAATTGAGGGGAAGGTGCAGAGACTTCCCATATACGCCCCCCCCCCCAACGTACGTGCATAGCTTTCCCCGTTACCCACACACTCCACCAGGTGGTACATTTGTTACAACTGATGAACCTATACGGACACATCATCACCACCCAAATTCCATGCTTTACCTTAGCGTTCACTCTGGGTGATGTACATCCTGTGGGTTTGGACAAATGTATAATGACGTGTATGGATTGTTGTATCATACGGAGTAGTTTCACTGCCCTAAAAATCCTCTGTGCTCCACCTGTTTTCCCTCCCTTCCCCAGGAAGTCATTCTGGAAGAAATCAGAGAGCTTGGGTTAAATTTGAATGATGTGCAAGCTAGTCAACTTTTAGTAAAGCAGAAGTAAACAGAGGACTTAGAAATCAGAGAAGAACAAGAAAGCGATGCTATGTCTGAGAGCTAATGAGCTGAAAAGGATTTTGAGAAGTTCATTTTAAAATTCTTCATTCCCATTTTAGGAAAGTTTTTAGGTTAGTTAAAAATGTGCGCATAACGAATGCCTGCTAAAAAGCAGCACAGAGCAGAGAGGCTACAGGAAACACCCAGAGAAACGAAAACGAAGTCCACACTCATGCACCTTTCCACGGATTTTCTGTCCCAGATTTAGTTTTTCACATGTTAGTGGACATTCTCCAATGAAATTTCACTCTACCTAAATTCAAGTATCAATACATAGATTCATGCTCACTAATTAAAGCTACTTTATAGTACATAGGTTGGAGAAAATTAGAGACCTAGTCAGTCTTTTTTGTTTTACTTTCCAAATACATTTAAATGTTTCTAAAATATAAGAAATAATTCAGAAGAATACATTTGCCATTAACGCCACATTTCAGAGTTACAGTGTTGGCCATCAAACAGAGTTTATGAAATTAATTTCTAAGTAGTGATAAATCATATTGGAAGCAGTCCTGCTTTCACTGGAGCCTTTATAACCTGAAGGCATTGCACTCCTTTTGTCTGTAATTGAAGGATATTTTTGACCATCTATCCTGTGAGCTAAAATGACAGGTGTTACCTGTTGCTCTCATTACCTGACAGTTTTGACACATCTATTCATTAGAGACACATTTCTGCCTCAAGAAGTAGTTGCCTGGAAGGGTATCTGTTTTAAGATTCCCCCACATCTTTTCATGGCTTGATAGCTCATTTCTTTTTAGTGATGAATAATATTCCATTGTCTGGATACACTGTAGTTTGTCAATTCACCAACTGAAGGACATCTTCGTTGCTTCCAAGTTTTGGCAGTTATGAATAAAGCTGCCATTAACATTTACGTGCAGGTTTTGTGTAGACATAAAATTATTTGTATAATATTTATCATTATAATTTATTATATTTAATTATGTCCAGAATTACTTTAACAAAGTAAGAATATACTAATATTAACTATATTTACTTATATATAAAGCCTCATAGTCTCTAAGTTTCCTAATTACAGAGATTAAATTCCCCCTCAGGGATCTGCATAGGTTAAAACCATTCAATATCCAATCGTGTATGAAATATCGAATGTGAATATTAATATCATTAGATGACTAAGAAACTGGTTAACACATACACACCTAGATATGCAAATCTGCCACATTTATTTGTTGATGGTAATCAGTGTGTGTGTGTGTGTGTGTGTGTTTTAAGAGTCATCATAAGGATAAAAAAAAGCAGGGATAATAACTTGTTTTGCCTTAATTTCCAAGTATGGGGTGAAGAGGGATTCTGGGAGAGTTATAAACTTTGGTGGAGTGGACGGGGAAAAAAGCCCTACACTGAAGAAAGCCCACAGCCTGTCATGAGATAGAACTGGGGAATATGAAAAATAATAGTGTAGATATTCATTATCTACTGAGGCAAAATTGTGAAACTCCAGTTCCTATGAACCCATGTTACTAATGAAAATGAATTTTATTTCCCCCTGTCTTCTGATACGTTTCCTTAGAAACTGGGCAGTTACTCAGAATATTAGAGGTTTCTAGATGAAAGCTTTCTGAGAGAACAGACGTTGACCTTTCACACAGAGGTAGTAATATTCGCAACTGTTCCCTGTATCCCTGCCCCCAGTAGGCAATGAGCTCTGTGCCTCACACATACTGTCCCTTGTGGTACTAACAGCAGCCCTAAGAAATCCTGCTGGATTCATGAGGACATGAAATTACAAGAGGTAAAGGGAGGATGTAAGTGGTGGAGTCGGGATTGAAAGCCAGGCTGAGCAGGTACAGAGCTGAGGCACTTCCACACTCCAGGACACTGCTGTCCCCACAGGGCTCCTTATAACAAGAGACACTTACGTACTATCACCAATGTTGCGGAAAAAGCCTTAAATGATACACATTAAGAGAGAATCAGACTAATTAGTGATTAATGTTTTGTTATAGCAACAGCTTTGTTTTAACTGCAGAAGAATTGGGAATGACTTAATGTGTTGTTTGGTTTTCTTTAAAATAATAAAAGGTGCGCCTTCTTGAATCAACAGAAAGTTAGGGGGAGCGGAGGTAAGATAGGACACCAAGGCAAAAATAACCAGACCAAGGTTAAATGCTGAGAAATCAAATAAAAACACAGGAAAGCCAATAATCCTCGAGAAGAGGGCAAAGCCACTTGGTTTGTTAGGCAGCCTCGAAGACAGACATCACCGATCCCTGCTTCCTGGTATTCACTTCCCTTGCAATCTTCTCCCTTTGGGTATGGACTGGACTTGCTAACTCCCAAAGAGTAGAGTATAGTAGAAAATGATGGGACATCACTTCTGAGATACTAGGTTACAAAAGACCAGCTTCCATTGTGCACATGCTATCTCTTTCTCTCCTTGTCTCCCTTTCTTGGACCATTCACTCTGAGAGGAGCCCATCGCCATGCTGTGAGGGAGCCCTGTGCAGAGGGCCCAGGTGAGAGAGCTCGGGAGTAAATCCTCACCTAGTCGAGCCTTGGGAAGACCTCAGCTCCTGCTGACACTTTACTGCAGCAGCCCTGTGGCAGAGCCTGAGGCAAAAATCACCAGATTAGCCGCTTCTAGGTTACTGACCCTCAGAAACTCTGAGGTAATACATGTGTGTGTTTCAAGCTGCTACACTGGGGGGAATGTTGTTAAATAGCAATAGATAAGTAATACCACTGGGAAAGCTGATTCAACTTTTGCTACAGTGACCAAAGAGGTCAAGTTACAGAGCAAAGTACCTGTGCATTTGTGCATTCTATACTATTCTATTTTAGTCAAAAAACAAACAATCCAGTATTAGGTATATATATACAAAATATTTGAATATATGATAAGGGAATTCATATTTAAACTCTCCATTTGGGCTTGGAATATGGCTCAAGAGAGGATATTCAACATGGTGGAGGCCAAGGCACTGCAGGATATTTAGGAGTCTTTATTGATTGATTTTCATTTAAATTTTATTTATTTTTAAAATACATATTATCTATACAACCTACAGAATTTCAAAGGCATAGCACTTGCACATACTGTGAGAGCTTTCTCTCCCACCTCTGACCTCTATCACCCAGTTTCCCTCTCCATGAAACCAGTGATCTGCGTGTATTTTGTGTGTGTGTATTCCATAGGGAGGATGTTTGTGTCTTTTTCCTCAATCATATTCTATGTATGCAAGCCTTTAAACACCAATTACGTATTGGATATATTTCCTTTTATGCTTTAACTCTAAAACTGCAACCCCTGTCCCCTTGCCCAATGAATGCTTCCTATCTTCCCTCTTGCTATATAATTCTCATTGGCACTTATCATAATGTATGCATTTTGCTTATATTATTTTCTGTTTCCTTGATAGAATGAAGCTCTATGAGGGTAGAGAGTCTTTCTTCGTGTTTTGTTTATTATTATATACCGAGTATAGTGTCTGATATAAATATTTGCTGAGAGAATAAACAGTATACTTGATCATATTGATTATATTTTATACTAGTGTTTTTTACTTACTAAAGGCAGATTATTTTTCTTCTGGTTTAGTATTTTGATGCATATTCTAACATGGTGATTTCCAAATAATTTGGTTATTTAAAGCATTTGATTTTCTATAATGTAAATTATTAGAATTAGCTGACCTGTAGTTGTAAGTGAAACACATTAAAGAAAAAAATATGAATGCAATTAAGGTCAGTATAAATTAACATCTTTTAAAGTACTTTATTTTTGCTTTGCTTTATTTTTATAAGAGAGAATTCAGTATTGGCTATTTTGTTTCAGTTTTTAAATTGAGAGCAGTAGAAATCATTATGAATAAAAGATAAGGTTGTTGTAACACTGTGAAGCTATAATTCATTAGAGCCTTCATTTCCATCAACCTCTCATAGTTTAAAGCTGATTCTTCTTTATACTAGTCCAATAAGTGCAAAGAAATGGGAGGGGGTAAGTTAATACTTACTAAAATGTCACAGCAAGCAAATCGTCCTGGCTGTAATTAAGACAAAATAATCCAAATATTCTATGGCAAGGGAAAGGGCGTTGCTGTATAATCAGTATTTTTTTTTTTTTTTACCTTTAACCAGAAACACCAGAAAACTCTCATTTAATCTTGTAGAATCAGAACACCAAGAATAATATCAAAACTGTCAAATATTTTAAGTTTAAATTTAAAAGATTAAAAACTCACCATCACTTATCAGAAAGAAAATCAGTCTTAAAACCAGTATATCCATCTTAGATGTGATATCTGTTTTATATTTATGAGTGTGAATAACATTGTGTGTGCCTGTGTATATGTGCGTCTGTAAGTCTAGTTAGCAATTATCATGTTTTTAAATGATGGGAAGTGTGGTCGACAACAAAAAAGTTTACAAAATAATTCCATAGGTATAAATACTTCTTTATTATGATATTTAAAGTTTAACTTTAGAACGTCTTTAAAATGTGTCAGTTCTGCCATACCGTCCACTGATTTTTTTTTAGTTTAACATAACTTTTAAAAATCCAATGATCAGATTTTTCAAAATTAAAATTCTCCTTTTTGATTGAACAATTACAGCATCCAGTTTTTCTTAAACTTGCCTAGTTCATTTGTGGTTAGAAAAGTGTAACAGGAACACAGAAAAAGGTAAATAAAGTATCTATAGATTTAATTGCAAATCATAAGTTATATTTCAGTCAAGCTACTGAGAAAAGAATATGGAAACAATGTTAATATAGTAGAATGGAAAAGAAAATCAAGGTAGTAGATACAAATAGGACGGCCTGGTATCACACATGCTGTGATGCAGATGCCACCGTGATTTCCCCGGACTTTTAATATTTTGTCTCTTAATGCTCTGGGTTCTTTACCCATGCAAAGTGTAGGAAGAAGTATGTAGGTGGCTGTAGGCATCTGCAGAAGCAGTCCTGAGTTTTCAGAAACCAAGAACTGCTGAATTAATTCTAACCTTTCGTTAAAACCAAGTGTAATATGCAGCAGGATTCTATTATTCACCTGCATTTAAATGTGTTCCTGGCTCGTTCACAGGCACAGACTCTGCGAAGCTCTCTCTTCAGTTTTGTCATCCACCAATATAAGCAGATGATACTGAAGTAAGGAGGAAAGGAAATAACAAGGTTAAAAATAGTAATAAAGGTGTGTTGAAAGAAGCTATATATATATATATATATATATTTTAAAGTTCTTTGGCTTTTTGTTGTTTTTATTAAAGTGGAATCTTTTCTAAAAGGCCTTGGAACAGGGCATGACCTCATTTGCCTGCCACTCCTATAAAAGCGGCTTTTCAGTACACAATAAAGTATTGTTAACTGTCATCGCAGTCCTGACCAGTACATCTCCAGAACCTACTCATTTGCTTAATTGACTCTGTGTACCTTGATAAGATACTTTCTCTTTAATAAAAGAGGTATTTGTCGGTATACAAATACAGACAGAATGGTTGTTACCCTCTAAAATTCTCTGTTGAGAGACCAAATGATAAAATAGAAATCATCATCTAAGTAGAAAATGTATGTGTGCCGGTGTGTGTGTCTGTGCATGTGTATATTTGGAAAAGTCTTTTTTGCAATACATTATTTTAGTTTCATGTGTACAATATAATGATTCAATATTTATATATGCTGTGAAATGACCACCATAGTAAGTTAACATCCATCACCATTTGTAATTAAATAATTTTTTTCATGTGATGGGACTTTTAAGATCTACTTTTACTGATTTTTAATTATACAATATAGCAGTAATAACTATAGTTACCATCGTGTATATTATATCCTCATGACTTACTTGTAACTGGAAGTTTGGACCTTTTGACTCCCTTCACCCATTTTCCCTACCCCTTGTCTCTGGCAACCACCAGTTCTCTGTGTTTAAGATTCCACATATAAGTGGTATTATATGGTATTTGTCTTTCTCTGTCTGATTTATTTCACTTAGAGTAATGCTGTCCAGTGCCGTAATGTTGTTGCAAATGGCAAGATTCCTTTCTTTTTTATGGCTGAGTAATATTCCAGTGTGTGTGTGTGTGTGTGTGTGTGTGTGTGTGTGTGTATGTGTATCTCACACCTTTAGCCATTCATGCATTGATGGACATTTAGGTTGTTTCCATATCTTGGCTATGGTAAATAATGCTGTGATGAACGTGAGGGTGCATATATCTTTTTGAGTTAGTCTTTTTGTTTTTTCTTCAGATAAATACCCAGAAGTGGAATTGCTGGATCCATATGATAACTCCATTTTTATTTTTTGAGGAACCTCCATACTATTTTCCATAGTGGCTGCACCAATTTATATTCTCACCAACAGGGCACAAAGGATGTCTTTTCTCCACATCCTCAACAGTACTTTTTTTACTTCTTGCCTTTTTGACAACCAGTGTCCCAGGTGTGGGGTGATTTCTCATTGTGGTTTTGGTTTGCATTTCCCTAATGATTAGGGATGTTGAGCATCTTTTCATGTACTTGTTGGGTATCTGTATGTCTTCTTTGGGAAAATGTTTATTTAGATCCTGTATTTTTTAATTGGATTGTTTGTTTTCCTGCTATTGAGCTGTATGAGTTATTTATATATTTTAGATATTAACCCCTATCAGCTATATGATTTGCAAATATTTTCCCCATTCAGTACGTTGCCTATTTTGTTGATGGTTTCCTTTTCTGTCCAGAAGCATTTCTTTATAGTTTGATGTAGTCCCACTTGATCATTTTTGCTTTTGCCGCCTTTGCTTTTGGTGTCAGATCCAAGAAATCATCTCTGTAACCAATGTCAAGGAGCCAACCACCTATGTTTTCTTCTAGTAGTTTTACAGTTTCAAGTTTTACACAAGTCTTTAATCCATTTTTGAGTTAATTTTTGTGTATGGTGTAAGATGGAGTCTAGTTTCATTCTTCGCCTGTGGCTATCCTGTTTTCCCAACACCATTTATTGAAGAGGCTATTCTTTCCTCCCTGTATATTCTTGGCTTCTCTGTCATAAATTAATTGACCATATATGCAGGGGTTTATTTCTGGGCTGTCTATTTTTTGTTCCATTGATCTAGGTGTCTGTTTTGACTACTATAGCTTTGTAATATAGTTTGAAATCAGGGAGCATGGGGCTTCCAGCTTTGTTGTTCTTTTTCAAGACTGCTGTCGCTATTTGGGGGTCTTTTGTGATTGCATACAATTTTAGAATTGTTTGTTCTATTTCTGTGAAAAGCACCATTGAAATTTTGATAGGGATTGCATTGAATCTGTAGATTGCTTTGGGCTGTGTGGACATTTTAACAATACTGATTCTTCCAATACATGAGCATGGAATATCTCCATTAATTTGTGTCAGCTGAGTGGTAGTCTGCTGAGAACTCTCTCTCTGATTCTTAAGTTCCGTGAGTCCCAGGAACTAAGCCCCCCTAGCCTCCAGAGCCATGCAAACAAGGGGTGTCCCTTGGGTCATAGCCACAAAAATCAGGTCACCAGACATAAAAACAGGTGCACCATACATGTGTAGAAGCTCTCTTCTGGGAGATACTGGTGTGCAGGAGTGCAGCAGAGGTGGCTACAAAGAGGGCACTGCCACAAAAAAAAGAAAAAAAGAAAAAGAAAAAAAAGAAGATGCTGGATTTCAGCAAGACACAGGTAGAGCAGGAAGATGGTGCCCTTCAGCTTCTCTCACTGGAGATAGCCCAGCAGGTCCCTGCCCCGCAGACCAACACTTTAAAATTAACAACTGAGTTTCTTTCACCTAAAGTCTGGGTGCTTTTCAAAGGGTTGCTTCTGTACTGGGCACTGGGTGGGTGAATCTGCATGTGAGCCCTTTAAGAGCCATTTCTCAGTTCATCACAGTCCCCGGGTTTTGTGGGCAAGAGCCCTGTTGGTCTTCAAAGCCAGATGTCTCAGGACTCATCTCTCTGCTGCCAGTCTTAAAAGCTGGGGTGCCCGATGTGGGCAATGAATGCTTTGCTTCAGGGGAGCAGCTCCAGGTTCTGAGTTCCCTCCTGATTGTGCGTTGCCGAGCTGGAGGTGGGATCTATGCTGAGATTTTGTCTTGGGTTTCCTTTTTTGCTTCCATGTATTTTTGTCCTTATCTGCCTGGTGTGAGGGGGTTACTTTGCCAGTTTTTAGGTTTTTGCCGGAGAAAATTGTTGCATGTGTAGCTGTCCATTTGGTGTGTGCGTTGGAGGAGGTGACTTCAGGATCTTCCTATATAACCGCCTTAAACTGCAAACTCAGAAAAGTCTTAAAAATCTCCGTGGCCAGATCTGACATTTCAGCTTCCCCCTGTGAGAAGCATATCCTGGAGGTGAAGGGTGCAGAGAAAAGATCAACTATAGGTATTTTTCCTGAGCAGAACCCTGCAAACCAAGTGTCAAAACTCAAAGTTAATGTCACTTGACAGGGACTGGGCTGTCTGTCTGTTAAGATGCGTTGGTTTCATACAGTAAGATGGAAAACAAAAGTGTGTTATTTTGTCTTTAAAAGGAAAAGTATCTTATTTGAACACTATTCGTGTAAATAAAAAATATAATTTCCCTATTGAGGTGTATTTCGTTCAATGTTTATTTTTTACAGTTAGAGCAAAGTTTTCTTAAGTTGGTTTGTGGGAAATCATCTCTGAGAAAGGATTTGTGTTGTTTGGGGTTGGTTCCCTCCCTGGGGGAGTCCTGTAGATACTAAAAATATTTATGAAAGCAGTGCCGGAGCATTAAAAATCACTGCTATCGTGGTGAGGATAAGTTATACATGCTCTGTGAAATGATGATTCTGGAGAAAGGGCCAAGATTTCATATAAATTTGTACTTTAAAAAAAAGAGAAGCAATATGTATTTTAAGGTTTAACCTATTTTTACAACCTAATGAAATTCAGAGGAAAATAAGTTTAAATGCGTACAAGTAACCTGATTCACTTCCTTACAATATTACTAATAGGTGTTAATTAACTATAGTGTTAATTACCAAGGGGAAAATCTTATCTGTTATGTGAGTTCTGGAATCAAGTTTTCCTACTTGTCACCTCTCCTTAGACATATCATGAAAGCCTAGGAACTTAAAGGTTTACCACTAATTTTAGCTAAACACCTTTGTCCCTTTCAAAGCGTCACCCACTCATGTTTATTTAAGAAGACACCAACAGAGTTGAGGGTTTCATATAAATTTTAGTAGGCTCTGGCTACAGTTTGTATTTTCGGTATTAAATACACGGTTTTCTTCAATGTCAAAGGTTTTAAAAAGTAGGAATAAACAGGGGACAGGCCCCCCTCCCATCTCTTTGGCTCTTACCTAAATGTCAGACTTACCATTTTACTCATTCCAGATAGGCTGCAAAAGGGTTTGTTTAAATACATGGTTTTTAAACCTGACAACTCATTAGATTGTGGCCCTTTTAGAAATTGTGGATGCCCATGCTCAAGTCCATTCTTACTGAGCTAGAATTAACTTGTTTAATAAACCTGTTTTGGAGGAAGAACGGTCCTGCCATTAGCTGGCTTTTACCCACTGTCCCAAGTGTAACAGCTCCTGAAAAGGTGCTACAGGATGTCTTTGTACCTTGTATATCCGATTATTTTTTTCTTTAAGAACTGCAGCATGAAAGGGTGATGCATTAGAAAGCTTTCATCTGGATCCACACGGAGAGAACAGGTAGGTAAGGAGAGGCTCTGAGGTCAGTCAATAATCTTCAATAGACAACAGGAGGTTCTGACTCAAGCAGGAGGCTGCGTTATCTTTAATGCGATCTTTTCTCTCCCTTTGCATTCCTTTTCAGTGCAAAGGAAGATATGGTTTTGGCTTTCAAAGATCTTAGGAAAAGGAAAATGGGAAAAAGAAAACCATAGCTGTAGAATTTAAAAAGAATTTTTTAAGAGGTTGAAATAAAGGAGGTCTAGATGGAGAGGTGGGATGAGAACACGACACAATCACATTCCCACAGCCCTAATCTCATCAGAGTGAACTTCACTGTCAATAGGTCTATTTGAATACTCAAATCCAGAATAACATTTTTGAAATAAGGTAATCTTATGGCTGGTGTACTGAGGACAATACTAGAGTGAGTCTCAGATACAGACAGTTGTTGGCATTTTTAGCTGCAGCTTGGTCTTGTTTTGTAGCAAAGGCTCAAAAACAGGACAGAAAAATTTGCCCAAAGGAAGAGCATCTCTGGAATTCTCAAGTTCTGTTGCTCAGTTAGACATGCGCACATCAGCTCTACTGATGCACCTTTCCGGGTCGTTTTACCACTAGAGGAACAAACGTAGACACGTGGGTGTCCTACTCTGCCCCCCGGTACTGATATTTCTAAGGGTATTTGGTTTGTTTCTCATAACGCAGCTTAATCTGCGTAAGAAGACCTTGATCTGTAGGGTTTTAATACTAAGTCTAGGGACAGTGGCAGATGTTTACCTTATTAAATCAATCAAGCCTCACAATTAAAGTTCAGCTTATTGCAGTTTAATTAGCACTGTGGCTAGTTAAGAGCCTACAAACAAGATCGTATTCCACCAAACATTTATACTGACATTCTGTACATTGTTAAAGAATCTTCAAAAAGCCTGTCCAATAAACTGAGAAGAACATTACTCATTTCTGGTGGACTTTATGTTAATTGCTTACAATGAACTAATAATAGTTATAAAGGTTGTAGATGCTGAATTGTAACTTTCAGTGCAGACATAATTTATTTCATGTTTTCTGCACTATTACTGGAATTCACTACTTTGTGAAATTGAAAAATGCTTCTGAATTTCCTGTTCCAATGAGAACACACCTCTAACGAGTAAGAAAAATGAAAATCTTAAAAAAGTACATGCATTTTTCACTTTCTGCTAATATCCTGAAAAACGGTGTAAATATTCTGTATGCATAGAATAGGAGAAATACTTTATTTAAAAAATTTGTGATAAAGTGTCTTGTTAGAAGGAAAAGAAAAACAGCGTTATTTTCCTCCAGGTTATCAGAGTCGTACATCTGGATTTTCACATAGTATAATAATGAATTTGTCTAAAAGGCATCTGTATGGTAAAACCTCAGCAATCGGCTTCGTCTGCTCTTGGAACAGAAACAGAGATGAAACAAGATTTAGTGTATGTTATACTAAATAACACAATGTAAACTAACGTAACATTACTGTAAAAATACTTTGCTTTATTTAAAAATGTATTTGCAAACTGAAGGTATTACTAAATCACTTGAAACCATTTTAAACTACATTTTCGTTTAGTTCTCACTAAATATGTAAATACGTAATGTATCAGCGTGACTGTGGTAGGGAGAGAGAGAAGTGTTTCTAGCTGCACCTGTGCTTGCCCTGTCCGCCCCGCCCAGTCCCACCACTAACTTTTTTGAGGGAAAATAGTTCTAGAGCCCTTTGAGAACAGAAGAGACGAGAGTCCGGTACAGCATATGATACTTCGGGAAATATATTGGTACGTACAGTGTTGCTATTGGCAAGAGACTGGTATTTCCCATACTCGGGAGATTCTGGCAAAAAGTTAATTACTTCTGAAAATGTTTGGCATCCAATTTATGTTTCTTCTGTACACATTAGAATGCTGAACAAGTCCTAAAGTAAGGAAAAAGGTCAAATTTATTCAAGGTTTATACTTTTTCTCATATTAATTTTTATAATATAGGTCTTGTACTTAGAGCCAGTTAGTCCAAAATGGATATGCTGCTGTGTCCTGACCCAATTTGTCTCCTTCAAGAAAGCTTTATTCATCACCTTTGCTAGGCCACCTGGTGTGTGCAGGTGAAAACTTCAAAGAAAAATGAGGTGTGGTCCAGGTGTACAGAACTCAGGCAGCTGGAGGGAAATACTCACCACAGCCCATGAAGCCGCAAAGAACAGGGGCCTTCCTTGCTCTCTGCACAGTCTAAACAGATGCTGTGTCCAAAACTACGTTTACTTTCTGTGAGCATTTTTGAAAAGTCCATATTTAAAATGATTACAGACTTTACAATGAAGATGGCCTTGGAACGCTCCAGACACAATCAACCAGAATCCTGGCTAAACTAGGATCTTAATCGTATTAGAATCCAAGCTAATCAGTGAAGGTGAGCTGATTGATAAGCCTACTTGGAATAATCAATCAGCTGCTCTTCACGATTTAACGTGCACCCAAGTGCCTAGAAGTGGGACTGCACAATGGCTACAAGAGTTAACATACAAATAAAGAGGAAGAGATGTATATTTAATCCTGCACTAATTTTCATGTGTCCACTAATCACTAATGGACAGAGTAGTCACTGAGAGGAAATTTCTACCATTTTCAAAATGAGTATCGTTTCTCTCAAATGGTTTTAAAATTGAAGGGAAGCTGATGACGCCAGGCTAGATCAGTGATACCTTCATTGCAAGCTTACTCCACCCCGGGGTTGTGCCAGCCCGGAGCTGTGTGAACTTCCAGACTTGGTATCGATGGATGACTCCGGGGTGGTACGTTTGTTTGGGTTTTCCAAGAAGAACGATATTATTAGGAGAGTGAAAGACGGATGGAAGTGTAATATTTACTAAACATTTACCAGGCGTTCAGATCTAAGCTCAGGGATGCATCACATCAAGTGGAATCCAGACTTAAACTCCAAAACTGAGCCTCATTCATGTTTTTATTGCACTGACTTAATAATAACAGTCTACTTATATCCAACATTTAAAATAACAGAAATGCATTTTCTATGTCAGAATTAAGAAGTTAAGAATATAACCTTATTTTTCTCTAAATTCTAACGTAACATTTCTCGTTTCTTCTATTAGAGATATTAAGGGAAAACAGTAATTAGTTATTACATGGAAGGTCCTCAGGAACTATATTCCAGCACATTCCAGATGAGCACAGAACTTGAGTTACATTAGTAGTTACTCTCAGTTATTTATTGTGATAGATTTTCATACGTACTAAGAACTGCAGGACTTCCCTGGTGGTGCGGTGGTTAAAATCTGCCTGCCAGTGCAGGGGACACGGGTTCGAGCCCTGGTCCGGGAAGATCCCACACGCTGCGGAGCAACTAAACCCGTGCACCACAACTACTGAGCCCACACACCTAGAGCCCGTGCTCTGCAACAAGAGAAGCCACCGCAGTGAGAAGCCTGCGCACCGCAACAAACAGTAGCCCCTGCTCGCCGCAACTAGAGAAAAGCCCGTGCAGCAACGAAGACCCAACGCAGACAAAAAAATAAATTTATTAAAAAAAAAACTGCAGACGTTTTTCCCTATATTCACTCTTTTTTCTTTATTAAAACATCATGTAAGATACGACTAATGAGATGTGATTTATTCTTGTACAGCGGGAGACTCTCGTAGAATATTACCTGAATTCTGACTTGCACAGGAAACTTCATGCTCCATGGTTTAAAGCGCTGGGAAACTTCAGTTAATACCAGTTCTGGTCACTCTTCATATACTAACTTAGAGTCACCTTGGTATATATCACGTTGTCTCAATTTTAAAACTGCCAACTGTAAAACCCAGTCTCTAATTATAAAACAGTTGATCAAAAGCCTTCTCTAATGAACTCCCAAATGTATTCTGAGCATTCCATAAGATCTCACATGTAAATTTTTGGAAAGCGTGAAGCATACGAAATGTTCAGTGAGAATGAGTATTAATTCCCGGTAACCCTGAGTTAGTAAAAGTAAGGCTCCGAACCCGCCTTCCACGTCAGTGCAAAACAGTTCAGCCATCCAGTCAATGAACTCATGTTTACAGAGCTTTACTGTGTGGGAAAATTATAATTACAGAGCATATAACTTTCCTTCCTGGCTCAAGAGAAAAAAAACTGGCAAGCTAAAGTTCCTTAAATCACTGATGTTCGGGGGGAATAAAGCACACAAGTTTATATAAAGGTTTATACAAAGCAATGCAGTCGAAACAGAGTATGTGAAATGTGACTGGCAGGAGGGTGTTTCGATTTAAGCTGTGCAACTGTGAAGGAGCTTAAAGACCTCGTGGCCTGGCCGGAGGTGAGAATAAGCAAATTGAGTGCAGGGGCCTAAGAGGGTTTGTTGGCAGAAATGGAGGGGGTCTGCTGAGGAATAACCAGAGATGACCGGTGCTACTGACCTGTCTCCTTTCCTTGGGTCATTAACTGGAAATCAGTGTGGGCCCCTGGCCCACCAGCGCTGGGGTGAGCTTGTTGTCACTGTGGGTTTCTTTGCAGGCTGCTTCCCTTAACTATTTGGAATGGCTGGAGCTGAGGAGGTCGCCTTCAGAGTCCAAAGCACAACTGGAGACTCAAATGTGCGTTACTGTTCCCATCTCAACAATCTACGTGGAATACAGCGTTAGAACGGAGGGCCTTTGGTATCAACACGAGGCTTCAGGTAAACGCAAGTATTTTCATTAGTCACAGAGTTACCTAATATATCTTTGTTTTTACACAAAGTAAAATTCCTCACGAGAGACGTGAATCATTCAGTGTGACAACTGTGTATCTACATATTCAACATTCTACCATTCTCTAACACATTAATACTTTTTTGCTTCATAAAAATAATATTCTTGGCCAGGGGGTATGAGGGTATAGACTAACCTAGAATGGAATTTTCCATAAATGATGAAAATGATTTTTATTCTGATGTAGTAAATATTGAACCAACATTCTGACAGAATACGTTAATCTCCTAAGATGCATAAGTTGTTGAGAGCTTATTGAGTCACTGGGAAATAGTTGTTATCATTTGGAGAATAAACCAATGCAATATAGTTTGTGAGTGACAGATGGTACACAGGAACCCCACACAAAAGCACTGTTTTGACTGAAGTAGTTTTGCCTTGAAAAAAGACTCTTAAATCTTTGTTTCAAACAAAAAACTAGAGACGTGTAGATGTATAAGTAACATACAAGTGCAGATAAGCTGTACCTGGTTTGCTTTATAAAATATTACTTTACGAGTCATTTTAAATTTTCTATTACGTTTTAAACATGAAAAAGTTCTACCACCCATCATTTAAGTAAGCAGACAATAAAATGAAGAGAATTATATATATAGGAAAAAAAACTAGAAAACAGACTCTGAAATATTAGTGATAGACATTTCAGGATAAAGATATATATATATATATATATATATATATAATTTGAACATTTTTGAAAATCTTTTTTCTTTCATTGTGAGCAATTATGTTAGCAATTATGTAAGAAAAAAACTTTTGAAAAATACTGAAAAAGATAATGAAAAGAAAATGTAATACATATATGGCTAAGAGAGATTAAACACATTTTATTTTTTTATTTTTACAATTTCTAAGATATAATTTTATTAATATGGAAAAACAATCATGATATATTATGTAAAGCATACATAATTTAGACAGGGAACAGTCTAAAAAATACCGCAAAATATTTATAATTGTAACCACTGGGTAGTAGGATTTGGGGTGGTATTTTTCTTTTTGCTTATCTGTTTTCCTAATTTTTCAACCCTGGTTATATTACTTGCATACTGAAAGTGAGAGATAGTTGAGGTGCTTACATTACTTTAATAACTTATCAAATTCTGTATGAAAAACCAGAGCCTGCTTTACCTCATTAACTTAAAACATAAGGAATAAACAGAAGCTTTGACACAATGTAAGGAGAGCAGTGAATAGAAACATGTATCTAGGTAAGAAAAAATTAGATCTTGCAAAAAGTTTAAAAAATAACTGAGATTATTGAATAACAGATTACTCAACTAGAGAGAAATTACTATTTACCAATTGTATAAAAGATGAACACATATAATTTATGATGACCAGCTGTTCTCCATCTCTATGGAAGACTGAACTGAAAGAAAGCGAAACAAAAAAGCAAGCAAAATATCCAGTATATTCGGTAAGATTTACATTTTGTGCCCATGTGTGTAGTGTGTTGGGAGGTGAGGAAGACAGAGGGTGATGTCTATGTGTGCATATATGTATGAAATGGAAAACAAAAACATAGGACACAATACTGCCAATCAAGGTATAAATTTAATTTTCTTCTCCGTGTTTTCTGTTGTTTCAAGGAATCTCTAATGTTACTTTTATAATAAAAATGTCATATTAACATGTATTTTAAAGCATTATATAGTTTAAACACTGAACATGAGTCTGTCTTCCTGAATTTACTAAATGCTAAAATTCTTTTAATCAGATGCAATGGAAATGTCCTGTCATCTATAATCTTCTTCCATATTGTTTAATGAATATTGATAACTGTTTTCAAGTAAGTTTATGACTTCTCAAAAGTTTAAAACTTCTAAATATTTCTGTCCAAAGTGTAAAAATTGCTTGATTTTCCTATCAAATGCACAGTTGAGGTGTCTGATGGAAAGGAGTTCTGATTTAAATGTACATGATTTTAACGTGTTTTCTCTCCAGCAGTGGGCATCCATGGACATTTTTATTAACTACCAAATTCTGTTAATAAAAAGTATCTTGGCAATTCATGAAGAAAAGACCAAAAAAAAAAAAAAACTTAGACACCCTTGAACAGCAAACATGAAGATTTCAATTAGCATTTAATGAGATTTTTTCCAAATATTGTTTCTTATGGCATAGCTAAATCTTTCATACAGCAGTACACAATTCTGATTCAAAACTCTTAAGAAGGAAGTCTTATAAACAAGGAGAAGGGTAAATTTACCCCCCTCCTTTAACCAAAGCATTTTTTTCAGGACGCGGTACTGTAAATGCAAAGACCAACAGCTGCTGCTGATAGAATGGCGCCAGATAACCTCGGTAACCTCAAACATGTTGTCTTATTGTTCCCATAATTTTTCTAAGCAATGCATTCAAGTTGTTTAATGAGACACATAAAAGCCAGCGTAAAGTCATCCATGATTTAGAGGAATAGAGGAACTGATTACATTTGTCATCCTCTAGCCTCTCAAAGCTGTGACTTTGCTGAGGACCAAAATAAAACTATATTAGATGTAGCCTTAGTAAAATACCAGTGCAACTACCATAGTATATTGACTTCAGTGTGTCATTGACAAAAGATGAGAATGTACCATAATATCTTGATTTGGTTTTATTAAACAACTACATCCATTTGTGTGATGTTATTTTACTATAGCTGAATGATTGCCCTCATCGTCACATATTCCCAAAATGTGTCTCAAATCTCAGTGTTTAAACAATAAATACCGGACGTCAGATAGGTATTGGCATTTAGAATATGCGTTATTAAGACCTTAAGAATTAAAGGGGGATTTGCAAGTTATACAGTGGAAAAAGTTAAATTGAGGCTAATCAGTAAGTAGGATAGTGAGACGAATGTTGTATCAACATTTGGGGTAACGAGCAACCCGCCTCACCATCTGATGGATTGGATTGGCTTGGCACACTAAACCTACATTTACCGTGTGTCTCAAGGTTAAAGGTTATGGTCCCTAATAGTCCATTTCTAGCCAGGGCTTTCACATAGTGAAAGCTGACCAACTGAACCACTTGAGGAATTGAGTATATTTTTAATATGCTGTTTATCTTTGAGCTGTAGTTTTTAACTTTAACAAGGAATTTATATCTATATTCTGTATTTTAGCAAAAATGTTTCTGTTGTCTACAGGGAGTCATGAGTCTCTTGTCTTGGCCACCATCTTCCATCTGTCCCTACGTGTCTGGCCTCCAATAGACCTGCTCCATTTGGATTCTGCGTAAGAATGCATATTAAAACATTGATGCTAAAGGCATAAAAACAAGGCTTAAAAACTACCAATTTTTTTACTTGGTTTTAATCTTTGCACTAAAATTAAACTGGAGCATTTTAGTACTTGCTACTGCTTTATCGTATAAAGTATATGGAAGACAATTTATTTTTTTTCTGGTAACTGCAGAACTACAAGTAGATAGAGTACTCTGGGATTCGATAAATTCCATTTTTCAGAAGAAGTCAGATACTTGTCTAAGTTTATGAGAAGTTCCCCAATAATGGTTTCTGGCAAAATTATCAGTGGGTGCTAATAAAGTTGTAGGTGACAATATTATGGGAAATGAAATATGTATATAGACTCAATGAATATTTATATAGACTCAATGAATGTCTCAACAAAGTACTTATTAGTTATGAAGGAAAAAAAAGTGGCTTTTCAGTTGAAATGTTTGGCAGACACCACTTAACCTAAATTCAAAGTTAATATCACAGGTGATGGGACAAACCCACAGCATGTGCTTCATGCAGTGATGGACCGAGCAGGACGTGATGCCAGTTCTGAGCGTTTCTGCCCCCCCCACCGCCCCAATCAGCTAAATCTAATCATGAGGACATCATTAGACAAACCCAAATTGAGGAACAGTCTATAAAATAATTGGCCTTTACTCTTCAGAAGTTATCAAGGATATGAAAGATACAGAAAGACTTTCCTGTTAAGGGAGATGAAAGACATGGAAACTAACTAAATGTATGAGGTTGAACTGAATTCTGGAGAAAAAGGAATGACGTCCGTGAGATGGTTGGCAAAGTTTGAATTAGGTCTGTAAATTAGGTAATGAAATTGAATCAATGTTAATATGCTGATTTAAATAATTAGACGGTGATTATGAAAGATAAATCCTTGTTTTCGCTCTCTTAACAGGTCAGGAAAATAGAACAAATGATGAGGTAAATTTGATAAAATATTACTTGGTTAATCTCGGTGAAGAAAACATGGACATAGGCAACACTAAGCCTGGAATAATTTCAAAATGAAAAGTTTGCATCAAATTGTTCTATTATCATTATTGTTGCTGTTATTTTGCTGTCAGAGAGAGGGCATGGGGAAAAATCGATCTGTGCCCTGGATAATTAACTTTTGTAGAATGCCGTATTTATTGAAGCATGATTTCTGTAACAGGATTAGATGCACTCCTATTTATGCCTGAGGACTGACAACTGAGTGAGGGATCTGTTTTGTATTTAACTGATGCAAAGCCTGTCTGTTTTTTGAGATGTTCCCCCCCCCCGTAACTTTTGATGTTGTCAGATCACTCTATATTAGGCAGAATCTGAATTTTAATCAGAACACATATATTCAAGCAAATGAAAACTTGCTACAGATTTTGAAACATTTTGTGTGTGAATTCCCACATATGTCAACAAATTCGTGGACAGATTTTTCCTATAAAATTGGTGGGTTTTTGAGGGGGTGGAAAATAAATCTGTGTTAAAGATGCCTTAGGGCATTTGTCTATGGTTAAAAATAATCTCAAATATTTTCTTACGAATTCTGAGATGTTCTTCTGTTTGTTGTTGCTTTCTCCACGCCCCCCCAAAAATTCACAGAAAACAACTTGGTCTCCAAATTGGTCATATCTTTGACACAGCTTCGGTTTTCTAGTTTGTTCCTCATAGCCAGTTTTCCCCCTACCCTGATTCTTATTTTTCGACATTGTAATGCTAACAAGCATAATTCCTGGTGTCACGTTTACCTACAAATCAAATATAAAGGGTTAGATTTCCAGGAGGTTTAAAAGCTCCACAATCCCTCATTACCAAATGTCTAATTTGAGACTCCGAAAACATGAAGCAGATTGTCCAAAGTAATTAAACTAAGTGTTTACAAATGATAGCCAATTTGAAGAAAAATCTTCACTAATTTGTCTATGATAAAAGACCAAATGGTGACTATCTGCTTTAGAAAATTGCTTTTATTGATAAAAGATTAATGTAACCAGAAAGATAACTTCTGTATCATATGGGTAAATTGAAATGATCCCTAGCTTCCTAAGAAATTACATTTAAAAACAGTATATTCATGGTAATGTTCACAAATCCATACAGTATAAATTAAAGGCACTTTTTTTTTGCAGAAATGATATATTATGAATGACTTCAATAGTCTAAGGGCTAAATGTTTTCAATTATTTTCACAGTCTATATCTTCTACGCATTTTCTGTATTTCAAACTTTAATAATGGTGAAAGCCACCGATTGAGAGAACTTTGAGATAGGACAAGTTAAAAAACAACTCTTCAAAGAATTAAAAATGAATATCACCATTAGGCAAACTAATATACCAGTTAATCCACCATATTAAGTAGGCTCAATATATTATTTTAGTTAGGTGAAATGACCAGAAGCCCTGTTTCGCATCAGCATTTCCTGCTAATTTCCTGTCCTTGGGGTACTAAGGGATGAAGAAACAAGAAATGTTCTGGAACAGGAGATCCACAAGTGGATGAGAAGCAGTTTTCATCTTCACCAGCCAACATCCATGTGAAGTAGCATAAAAGGTAAATACTGATTTTCGTCAATAACTGTTTCAGAAATACTGCTGTTAGGCATAAAAACGTCCACACAAGTTGTGACTCCTACTACAGCTATGATTATAATTTTTACTAATAACTCAAATGTATTGAAAGGCCACTGTGTTCCAGACCCTTTTCAAAGCACTTTATAGCAATTATGCTCATAAAATGCTATGATGTAGGTATTCCTTTCACCTTTATTCCAGTACTAATGCAAACACTAATTGTGCTCTGTGGAGGGCTCTGTAGCGTGTACTCAGGAAGCGCTCACATGCACATTATCTCAATGGAACTCTCTGAAATAGGACTATTACAGAGAATAAATGAGAGAGGTTTAGCAATTTTTCTAAATTCATCTGGTTGGTTGCAAGTCGTGGCGATGGTGCGTCTTGACCTTGGGCAGTGTCCACGGTAAAGAGCACAGTTGAAGAGTCTCATCCCTTCGGTGTGGATGCTGAAAGGATTCTCTTTTCCTTGTTGAATTACCTCATAGTTTTGTCAAACATCATTTCACCATCTATGTGTTGGCCCATCTCTGGACTTCCTCTTCTGTTCCACTGCACTATTTGTCTATCCTTTCACCAATTCCACACCACTTTGTTCTTCCTTTTAAAAATAACTTCAGCTATTCTAGACCCTCTGCCATTTCACATCAATTTTAGAATCAGTACATCAATTTCTACCTATGTCAAAAAAAAAAAAAAGAAAAAAAGGAAGAAAGTCAAAAAATGAAAGCCAGGCAGCCTGTTGGGCTCGTGATTGAAACTGTGTTCACTCAACAGACTTTCTATAGGTGAGTAAATTTACACCTTAAACATTCTGTCTTCTGATCCATGACCTCATCTCTTCACCCCCTTCCAGTTAGGTGTTTATCATTTCTCTCAGCTATGTTTTATAGTTTCAGCACACAGTCTTGCACATATTTTGTTAAATTTATTCCTAAGTATTTCACATTTTTATGCTATTGTAAATAGGACAGTTTTTAAATTTTCATATTCCAATCATTCATTGCTGATATTGATTTAAATTGTGGCCTTGTATCAGGCAACATCTTTACCGTATTACTGGTTCTACTAGCTTTGCGCATCACAGTGGTGATGACATCATATAAAGACACTTTTACTTCTTTATTTCTAATTTCTATTTATTTTTTCCGTGTCTCATAGCCCTGGCTAGGAATTTGAATAGAAGTTGTAAAAGTAGGCTTTTTGGCCTTGCTCCTGATCTTATGAGGAATCCATTCAGTCTTTCATCAGTAAGTAAGAATTTAGCTATGAATCTTCCGTAGATGCCCTTTACTGGGTTGAAGAAGTTTCCTTTAGTATCTAGTTAGCTGAGAGTTTGTACCATAAATGGGTGTTGAATTTTTGTCAAAAGCCGATCTACATCTATTGATAGGATCATGCATTGGTTTTCATTTTTAGTCTGTTAATATTGTGAATTACGCTGATTTTCAAATGTTAAACAAGTCTTGTTCTCCTGGGATGGACCCCATTTGGTCATGATATACTATCATTTTTATGCATTGCTGGATTTGATTTGCCAAAATTTTGTAAAGTGTTTCCATTTTCGTTGAGTGCAGAATGTTTTCTTAGGTGCCTTGTGATATAACTACTTTGACCCATGGGTTATTTAAAAGCTTCTTGTTTAATTTCCAAATACTTGGGGATTTTCTATATAGGCTTTTACCGATTTCTAGTCTAATTCTGTCATGATCAGGTAATATATTTCTTATGATTTCAAACATTTTTAATTTTTTGTTTTTCAGTAACCCGGAATATTCTCTATCTTGGTTGAATGTTCAGTGTGCACTTCAAATGAATGTGTTTTCTGTTGTCCTTGGGAGGTGTGTTTTAAAAACAGCAATTAAGTCATGTTAGTTAATAGGACTGATTACATTTCCATTTCCTTATTAATTTATGGCTATTAGTTTTACAAATTATGGAGAGAGGACTGATGAAATTAATTGCAGATTTATCTGTTTCATTTTTCAAATCTTTCAGTTTTTGCTTCATTTATCTTGCAGCTCCATTAAGTACACATGCATTGAGGACTGTTACATCCTTTTGATGAATTGACTCCTTTTTCGTTATGTATTGTCCACCTATATTTATAAAATATTTCTTGTTCTAAAATCGTTTTTGTCTGATATTCATATAACTGCTCCAGCCTTCTTTGGTTAGCCTTTGAATTATGTATCCTTTTCTGTCTTTTTAGTTCTACCTCTCCTGTGTCTTTATATTAATGTAGATTTCTGAATAGAGTGCATGTAGTTAGGCTTTCTTACTAATAATGGTTTTCCTTTTCAGTTGGGGATTTTTGGCCATTTAATCTTAATAGATGTATTAATACAGTTAGGTTTCAACAAACCAGCTTGTTTCCAATTTTTCCTCTATATTCATTTTTGTTTTCCTTTTTGTCACCTTCTTATGGGTTAATGCATTTAAAAAAACCCCACTCCATTATTCAGTTATTACCTAAATCTTACACTTCTAATGCTACTATATTTTATTGGTTGCTCTTGAGTTATCATATACACTTTTTATCTTACTAGACCCTCCCTTCAAATTACGTCTGGTGAACAATGTGAGAACCGCACAAGGTATGTTTCCCCTTTTCTTAGCATACTGTGTGTTGCTATTGTCATGTGCTTTGTGGTGCATATGTCATAAACAGTAAAATACATTGTTTTTATTTGTGCTTTAAACAATTATTTTTTAGTCAATTATCTGTTAAAGGGCTTAAAAGGAGAAAGTATATTCATATGCGGTCACATACCATTTCAAGAGCTCTCTCTTCCTTCTTGTAAGTTTATATTGCATTTGGTATTCTTGTATTGCCTGGACAACTTTCTTTAATATTTCTTACACTGTATATCTGCTGGCTGTGAATCTTAACTTTCTGGAAAGATATTTTCACTGGGTATAATAAAATTGACAGCTGTTCCTTCCCCTTCCTGAAGATCTGGCTCTATTGTCCTCTGGACTGTACAGCTCATCTTCTGAGAACAGGTATCATTTTTATGTTTGTTCCTCTGTACATACTGTGTTTTTTCTCTGGATGCTTTTACGATTTTGATTCTATACCTGGTTTTCAGATGTGGCTGCAGAATGACTTTCTGTGGTTTTCTTTATGTTTATTCAGGTTGGTGTTGGGTTTGTTTCTTGGATCTGTAGGTTTATATTTTGCATCAAATATCTGAATATTGGTTGAAACTTTTTCATATTTTTTTCTGTGTCCTCCAACATTAGATCACTTGATTTTGTCCCACAAGTCCACAAATGCTGTAATATCAATCCGTTGTGATTTTGTTTTTCCTCTTCTCTGTGCTTCATGACCAGGATAGTAAGAAATGTGGTGCTAACTTCTGGGGAAGTGGCAAAATTATTATGGACGGTAGGACTGTGGGAGAGAGTAGCCTAATCATGACAACTAAAACGTGTCCCAGGTGTGAACTAAGCAACGAAGACTAAATGGAAAAGAGGAGGGAAGCCAGAGGTGGGAAAGCAAAGCATAGAACAGAATAATCTAACAGTTCTTTAGAGCCTGCAGGGGTCCATCCGTGAAAGATGATCTGCACAGTGCCCTTTAGAAACAGGAATAATGATTATGGCTTCCTCATAGGACTGTATTAGGCTTACCGAGTTGATACATGTATAGGGCTTAAAAGCTTCTGACACATAGTAGGTTCTATATATATTTTTTTTTTTGCTAAAAAGTGAAAATAAGGCATATGTAGTCTGCATTTTAACAGCTGTTGTGGGGTTGGAATTGAGGAGCCCTAGTAAAGGGCTGAGGAATGGACTTAGTGAACAGCTCCCCGGTGGAGAGATAGCGATCAAGGGCCTGGGCAGTAAGGCAGAGATGTTAGGTTCTGCTGTACATTTTGAAGGGAATCCCTCTTGCTCAGGAAAAGGGGGATTGTCTCAAACATTTTTATTGCTTTGTAATTATACTTGGATGCTGGACAGAGATTTGTAAATGTAATCCTGCTTCAGGAAACAGCTCTGACTTATTGGTTTCATGCATTTATTGCTGAATACTTTAAAAAAAGCACAGTGTTGCTATAGAAATGACAGGACTGATCGGTTCTATCTTATCAACTTATCATGAAGAAAACAATGATCTATGATAGTTTTAATTAGGTGGAACGTGTGTGTATCTCATCAACACAACTTGTACCATCAAATCTGAGTTTTAGTATCCGGTTGTCAATTTCATGAGACCGTTCTTCTTGCATGGAATGCTCCAATTTTCCATGTTTTCATTGTTAAGAAATGAACAAAGAAAGGAATTTCTTTAGAGAACTGACTGGTATAAAAGCAATAGTAGGATAATTGATGAGGGAGTATGGGAAAATGTTTATCACTAGGGTGAGAAATTGTATAATTAAAATTAAATCTGAAATAGAATTTCCTAATTTGTAAAATGAGTTTACCAGTACTGGTTTTTAAATTACTACATCAGGTCTATAGATGCTCTTAAAATTTAGAGAAGAGGATAAATATTAAGCATCAATATTACACAAATTAAAAAGGTTAATATTACTCTGTTACAAAGAGAAAAGCTTCCACTAGTGAGTTGGTTCACTGTTTTGGGTCCCCTGGTGCCGAGAACTTGATTTAAGAATGTGAGGGTTGGGGGGTGGGCTTGTCAGGTCGTTTCAGGCACAAGGGAGGGAGGAAAAGCTACCCTGAGACCGTTTGAGGGTCTCTGCTCTAGGCACTGGGGCTTGATTCCATTGGGATTTCTGAGAAGTGTCCGAAATGACCACCCAGATTATGCCCCCAGCAGATGGAAAGCTGAGGCATTTCTTCATCGACTGGCTGAGGGTTTCCCTGGGGGCATAACCTCCCTCACCCACCCCCTCCGTAGAGGCCTCATGAGCTGCTGGGACAGGATGTGAAAAAGACGCATGGTTTGGCCTCAGGTGGGATGCTGGCAGAGGGGGGTGACCTGCTGCCATCGCCAGGGTCCTGGGAGATGTCTTGGGGGCGCTGGGTACGGCTGCTGGGAAATGGAAAGGAAGCCTCATCCGTCCGTACCTCTAATAGTAATCAGAACCCTGGTATTGACCCTTCATTTATATGTAAGCCTGCTTATCGGACAGAGGACAACTCTAAAAGGTCCTCAAGGTCAGAACAAAACAAACACTATGAGGTCGCCCATGGTGCAGTCAAAGAACTAAGCTGATGAATTTGTTTATAGCTTGATATTTAATCAACAATGATAAAGCTAAAAGAATTGATTCCCAACTCTATGGTTTCCAATTAGAAAACCCACCTGGCTTTAGCTAGTCTGTGCAAAGGCTGAGAATTCCAGCCAAGAACAGAAAACTCTCCAGTAGAGAGAGATCCAAGCTGCCTTCAAGGTAAGAAGCAAAGAGGGCAGTTTTCTCTCTCTGAGGAGTCACTGATGTGGCTGCCAGCATCTAAACAAAGCCTGTGCCCTCAGATCTGTGCGCTCTCAGCATGACAGGCTGCAGTACAAGTATGTCTCTTGCCTGTAGCAATACTGCATGAAATATTGAACCACCATTAGGTTGCAGCTCTGTAGGGAAACGTCTGATCTTTTCCTCTGTCATGGTTAATGTTTCTCTACCACTTTAATAATGCATTATTGAGTACTCCATTCCTTCCTCTGTATGTAATTAACATTTTCAATATTTTTAGTTTTTACTCCTAACAAACAATATCCAGTAGAGATTCTGTCATCAATCATAACAGGTTTAATAATAATAAAATATGATGCTAAATGGAATATTCCTTTAAAACGATTAATTTTCATCATATTACTCTTTCAGAAAAAACAATAAAACTAAGGCAATCTAATATTCACAGTAGATGCTGAACAAAGAAAACCCAATGGTTTCTTTTTTTTGAATCATAGAACAATCACAGCAAGAGCATTATTCACTGAAGCCTTCGTTTTGACCTGTCGTGAGATGTCTTTAAAGTAATACTTGGAATTTCGTATTTTTAGATCGAAGTGTATTTTTAAATCTATAGGAAGGAAGGGAAAGCCTCAAAGTTGTTTGTCTTAAGAACTGACAGAACTGTTAAGCTGAAATCCTATTTGGTGTGTGGCTGGCAGGGAGTGACACAGTGGTTTCAGTCCTAAAGTGGACTGTGAAGGGACTGGATCTCCTCCTGGCTCTTTCCCCAGTCCTTGAATGGCGAGCTTTCTTCTGAAGTACCAGCTGGTGTCATATGCACAGAGGAAGAGCACAATACATACATCTTAATGAATGAGATGGCTATGGTTTGGTTAATGGCAACTTAAGTCTATGTAGAATGCTGCCCTTTCCTCCACTTGTGGGATTTTAGCCACTGGCACAGCAACGCCTGGACCTGAGTCCTAGACTGAGCATCTAAAAATGATAAATTTATCTACCTAAATTGAATTTGTGACCAAAGATAGGAATAATCATGCAAAACATCCAGGGTGATGCAACTACTCTGAGTCAAGGAAATGTTTGAGGGGAAATGTGTGTGTATATATGTACCTATGTATACATATGGATATGATACAATAGGGTGGCTGCACAGGCTTGTGGCTCCTCACCAGCACCCAGATTTCTTGGAGGGCAGAAGGCCACCAAAGAGAACTCTGCTCTCTGCCCCAGGATTCTGGCAAGAGATCCCTATTCAAGGACCGCCCCCCCCCCCCCCCGCCCCAGGGGCCTGCGGGCACATGCAGATCCCCAAGTGCTAGGCACACACCTCCCCTTCTCTGCCATGAGTCCTTTCTGTTTTGTTACAGGCCTCTCCCAACCTTAGCTGGGAGTCAGCGTTGGTAAGAGAAACCCAAAACTTGTGCTATCCTGACACCTTCTGGGAAACAAACAAAAGGCTTCTAGTTAGTTAGCAATCTGTTGAACAAAGTCTAATCTAACTGGAAAGGGACGGGCTTCTTCAACTCAGCAAACACCATGGAAAATCACGGCAGTATGGTATAATAGAAAGAAAATGACAATTCTCCAGCAACTGACTTCAAAGATTCAGACTATTATCCTCTAACAGATAAAGAATTCAAAACAGCTGTTCCGAAGAAGTTCCGTGAGCTACTAGAAAACTCAAAGGCAATGCAGTGATCTCAGGAATAGGAACAGAAATGAACAGAAGTACTTTATCAAAGAAATTTACGTTCTAAAACAGAACCAAACAAATTCTATACCTGAAGAACTCAAAAATGAAGTGAAGACTGTGTGAAAGTGTTGGACGTAGGGCAGATAAGATGGAAGAGAGAATAAGTGATCTAGAAGATACGGATTTAGAAATGGTTCAGGTGGAAAAGGAGAGACTTTTAGAAAGTGAAGAAACTCTGTGAGAGTTATCAGATTCTATTTAGAAAAGCAAGAATAATGGGTAGGTATCCCTGAAGGAAGGGGGTGGGACAGAAAGTTTACTTAAATAATAGCTGAGAACTTCCAAAAAGTGGAGTAAGAACTGGACATAGACATCAACAATACACCTTATCTCAATGCAAAAACACCTTCTCCCAGACACATTATAATGAAATTCTGGAAAGTCAGTGATAAATTTAAAGTCAGCCAGGGAAAAAAGAGAAAGTAACTTACAAGGAACCTCCCCTCTCCCCAACCAGGCTCACAGCAGAAAATGTATAAGCCAGGAAAGAGTCGAATAACATATTCAAAGTATTGAAAGATAACACTTGCCAGCTAAGAATACTCCACCTGGCAAAGTCATCCTCTAGATATGGAGAAGTAAAGGCTTTCCCAGACAAACAAAAGCTGAGGGAGGTCACTCCCACTAGACCTGCTGTACAAGGAAGATTGAAAGGATCACTTCAAGCTGAACAAAAAGTCAAAAGTACACAAAAATTTGAATAAGGTGGGAGAAGTAGTCAGAATTTTTGAATAGTGTGTTAAATAATTATAGTATAAACATAAAAGAGCATTAAAAATATACTACAATGGGGTAACAGATAATCTGTGACATTAAAAATATGAACATTAGACAAAGGTCATTATACAGTGATAACAGGGTCAGTACATCAAGAAGCTATAACACACACATATATATATTCCCAACACCAGAGCATGGAAATATATCAAGCAAATAATAGTAGATCAAGGGAGAATTTAACAATACAGTAACAGGAGACTTCAATACCTCACTATCAAAAATGAATAGATTGTCCAGACAAAATCAATATGGAAATGATGAACTACACCTTAGAACAAAAGCAGTTAACAGACATATTATAGAATATTCCACCCAACAGCAACAGAATATACATTGAGTGCACACACAACATTCTCTAGGATCATATGAAAGGACAGAAGACAAATCTGTCCTTTCTCAAATTCAAGAAAATTGAAATCATTCCAACTATTTTTTCTGACCACAGTGGTATGAAACTAGAAATCAACAAGAGGAAAGTGAGTACAAATATGTGTAAACTAAACAACACACTTCTAAACAACCCGTAGGTCAAAGAATAAATCAAATAGGGAAATATCAAATCTTCCAGGATGCAGCAAAACTAGTTTGGAAAGTTCATAGTAATAAACACATGAATTACAAATCAGAAGGACCTCAAACAACCTAACTTCACACCTCAAGGAAATACAAAAAGAACAACTTAAGAGCTTCCCTGGTGGCGCAGTGGTTGAGAGTCCACCTGCCGATGCAGGGGACACGGGTTCAGGCCCTGGTCCGGGAAGATCCCACATGCCGTGGAGCAGCTAGGCCTGTGAGCCATGTCCGCTGAGCCTGTGCTCCGCAACGGGAGAGGCCACAACAGTGAGAGGCCCGTGTACCGCAAAAAAAGGAATAAATGAAAGGATCAACAAAATTCTTCAAGAAGATAAAATTGACGAACCTTTAGCTAACTAAAAAGAGAAGACTCAGAAACAAAAGAATACAATTGATACTAAAAAAAAATACATCCAATGATATGATTATATATACAGAAAAATCCCAGAGTCAAAGTGTTGGAACTAATCCACAATTTCAGTTAAACTGCAGGATACAAAATCAACATATATAAAGAAGTTGCCTTACTTTGATGAGACGTTTGAAAAATTATGAAAACTATCCCATTCATAATCGTATCAAAAACAATATTTAAGAATGAATTTAAGCAAGGAAGTGAAAAATCTATACAATGAAAACTTTAAGACTTTGCCTAAAGAAATCAAAAGACACACAACAAATGAAAAGACATACCATGTTCATGGATTGGAAGATTTACTATTGTTAAAACATCCATAGCATGCAAAGTCATCTACAGATACCACTCAATCCCCCTCAAAATACCAAAAAGTGTTCTTCATAGAAATAGAAGAACCAATTCTAAAATTCACGTGGAACCACAAAAGAATAGCCAAGGCCATCCTGAGAAAAAAGAACAAAGGTATCAGCTTCCTGATTGCAAACTATACTACAAATCCATGAGAGTAAAAAACAGACACATAGAACAATGGAACAGAATAGAAACCCTAGAATTAAATCCAGGCATATATGGTCAACTATTACTTGACAAGGGAGCCAAGAAAATCCAGTGGGGGAAAGGATATTCCCTTCAACAACATAGTAGTGGAAAAACTGAAGAAACGCATGCAGAACAATGAAATTGGACCTCTATATCATGCTACTCACAAAAAATTACCTCAAAGACTTAAACATAAAATGATATGATAAAATGTCTAGAAGAAGTCATGGAGAAGAGGTTCCTTGACATTGGTCTTGGCAAGGAGTTTTTGGACATGACACCAAAAACACAAATTGGACTACATCAAACTCAAGAGCTGCTGCACAGCAAAATAAACAGTTTAAAAAAAATGAAGACAGCCTACAGAAGGGAAGAAATTTTTTGCAAACCATGTATTATTACTAACCCTCACATATAAGGGTTAATATCCAAAATGTATTTTGAACTCCTACAACTTAAATAATTTGATTAAAAAGTGGGCAGAACTAAATACACATTTCTTTCAGAGGACATCAAAGGGGCCAACTTTGGCATATGAAAAGATGCCCATTCAGAGGACATCAAAGGGGCCAACTTTGGCATATGAAAAGATGCCCAACATCACAAATTATCAGAAAATGCAAATGAGAATCATGAAATATCATCACCTCACACCTGTTAGAATGTCTTTCCTCAAGAGGGTGAAACAACAGGTGCTGGTGAGGATGTGGTGAAAAGGCTGGACCAGTTTATATTCCCACCAACAGGGTATAAGGGTTCTTTTGCTTTGGAAAACAATATAGAGCTTCTTCAGAAAATTAAAAACAGACCTACCATACAATCCAGAAATTCCACTTCTGAGGTATGTACCCAAAGGAAATAAAAACAGGTTTTCAAAGAGATATCTGCCCTCCCATGTTCACTGCAGCATTCTTCACAACTGCTAAGATAGGTAAACAACCTAAATGCCCCCAAACAAATGAATGGGTACAAAAATATGTGGTATATATACACAGTGGACTATTTTTCAGACACAAGGAGGATATCTTGCCTTTTGCAACAACATGGATGAACCTTGAGCACATTATGCTTAAGTGAGATGTCAGAGAAACAATTACTTTATGATATCATATATGGTATTTAAAAATGTCAAACATAAAAAAACAGAGGGTCAAATGATGGTTACCAGGGAATGGAGGGAGTGTGGGGATAAGACTGAAGTTGTTTAAGCTTACAAACTTAATTAGTAACTAAGCTGTAGAGATCTATTCACTATACTGTGCATTAAAGACAACAATATTGTATTATGATAATGCAATGTGAATATTGTATTATGATAATGCAATGTGATAAATATCACTGGCATGGCAATCATAATAGAATATATAAATGTATCAAAGTAACATGTTGTATACCTTAAATCTACACAGTGTTAAATATATTCAATGAAAAAAAACAAAATTTAAAGAAAAGGCAATTAAGAGAATGATGCATGAATAAGTAGGGAATATCGATAAAAAATATAAAAAGAAACCAGTAGAAAATCTGGACCTGAAAAATATGATAGCTGACATGAAAAACTCTGGAAGAGTCCAACAACAGATTTGAGCAGGCAGAAGAAAAATCAGCAAACTTGATTATAGGGCAATTGAAACTATCAACTCTGAGTAGCCGAAAAAAATAAGGAACAAAGGAAAATGAGCAGAACCTAAGGGACATATGGGGCACCATTAAGGGTATCAACATATGCATTATGGAAGTCACAGAATAAGGAGAGAATGAAAGAAACAGAAAAAATGAACTAATGGACAAAACTTCCCAAATGTGGTGAAAAACATATACATCCAAGAAGCTCAATGAATTCCAGGGAAGGTAAATTCAAAGGGATGTGCACTAAGACCCACTGTATTCATGGTATAAAAAGACAGAGGATCAGCTTGTCTCAAACAAGGAATCTTCAATAACATTAACAGAAATCATGGAACCCAGAAGGCAGTAGGATGATAAAGTGCAAAAAGAAGAGAAAAAACAAAGCAAAACAAACAGCTACCAAAAATGAATTCTATATCTGGTAAAACTGACCTTCCAAAATGAAGGAGAAATTGAGACATTCGCAGATAAAAGAAAGCTGGGGAATTTCATTACTAAAGAGAAATGCTAAAGAAAGTCCTACACTTTGAAACCGAACGACTCCTGATATTAACATAAAGCAACATGAAAAAGTGAAGATCTCTGGTCACGATACCTACTGTAGGTAAATTAAAAAGCTAGATTTATTGTAGGTTTATTTTGAAACTCCCCTTTTTTGTTTTCCATATGATTTTAAAATGTAAATGCATAAAACATGAATTATAAATCAATGTCAATGGCACAAAAACATTAAGATTCAATTTGTAATCATAACCACGTAAAGGAGGGGGACGAAGCTGTAAAAGTGCAGAGTTAATATATTTTATTGAAGCTAATTTGGTATTAAACGAGATTGGCATAATTTAGAATTTTAATGCAGTTACCACAGTAACCATTAAGAAAGGAACGAAAAATATATACAGGCAAGGAAATTAGGAGGGAATCAAAATGGTGCACTAGAAGAATATCTCACAGGAAAATAAAGCAGTAGTGGAGGAATCGAGGGACACAAAGTAGACAGATAGAAAACAAAGAGCGGAATGGCAGAAGTCCTGCAATATTAGTAACACTTTCCATGTAAGTGGACTTAATTCACCAAGTGAAAGAGCATGGCAGAATGGGAAAAATTTATCTAATGACATGCTGTTTTCAAGAGATTCACTTAAGACCTAAAGACAGCAATAGAATGACAGTAAACGTATGGAAAAACAATATATGCCATGCAATAGAAATCAGAAGACTTGCAGTGACTACACTAATAATAGACAAAAGAGATTATTAAGGTAAAAATTGTTGTAAGAAACAAGGGCATTATTTATTGATAAAAGGGTCAATTCATCATAAAATGAAACAATTCCAAACTTATACTAACCAAAAACAGAACACAAAATATATAAAGCAAACTTTGATAGAACTTAAAAGAGAAATACTTCTACAAAAATAGTTCTACTTCAATACTCTTTCAATAATAGACAAAACAGCTAGATTGGATAATCACTCAGGAAATAGAGAACTTAAACAACGTTGTAATCTGACTAGGCCTAAAGGACACACTACCCAAAAACTGCAGAATAGACATTCCTCTCAAGTGCGCATGGAACATTGAGCTTTTCCATATGTTAGACCTTGAAACAATTATCAACAAACTTTACAAGATTGAAATCATGAAAGGTATCTCCTATAACCATAATGTAATAAAGTTAACAAATCAGTTAGCAGAAGGAAAACTGGAAGCTAAGCTACCTACTCTTAAATAACCCAATGGGGCAAAGAAATTGTTAGGGAAATTAGAAAATATTTTGGCACAAACAAAATTAAAAATACAATCTCCCAAAACTTATGGGGTACAGCACAAGCAGTGCTCAGAAGGAAAGTTAAAACCATAAATTACTCCATTCAAATAAATACCTACGTGTACACCTAATGGAACTAGAAAGGGAAGAGAAAACTAATGATCAGGTCAGAGATAAATGTAATAGAATATAGAAAAACAATATAAAGAAACAACAAAATCATGAGCTAATTCTTTGAAAGGATCAACAAATTAAGCCTTTAGCTAGACTTAGGAAAAAAGACACAAATAATAAACATCAGAAAAGTGTGTATATTATCAACCTTACAGAAATTAAAAGCATTATAAGAATTCACTATGAAAACTTGTAGGTGAACATATTAAATAATCTAGAAGAAATAGACAAATCCCTAGAAACATACTAGAAATCACCAAAACTGACTAAAGAAGAAACAGAAAAATTTAACAGTCCTATAAAACAGATGGAATCAGTAACAAAAGCATGGCAACAAAGAAAAGTCCAGGACCAGATGATGACATGGGTGAATACTACCAAACATTTTAAGGAGAGTTAACACCAATCATGCTCAAAAAACTTCCAAAATATAGAAGAGGGAATACTTTCTAACATTTTCTATGGGGTCAGCATTTTGTTAATGCAGGAAAATATACCACAAATTGAACCCAACAGCACATTAAAAGGATTCTACACCAGAACCAAGTGAAGTTTATCCTAGGAAGACATATGTTATTCATGATAAGAAAGCCAATGAATGTGACACACCACATTAACGAAGGAAAAACCAAAATAAAATTACATGATCATCTCAATAGAGAAAAGGCATTTAACAAAATTCAACATTGTTTCATTATAAAAGCACCCAGAAAACTAGGAATAAAAGGGAATATGCTTAAATGAAAAACCCACAGCTAACATGAAACTTAATAGTGAAAAATTGAAACCTTTCTCCCTAAAATCAGAAACAAGACAGTTTTGATGCTTACTTTTACCACTGCTATTTGACATTGTACTGGAGGTCCTATCCAGAGTAATTAAGCAAGAAAAATCAATAAAAGGCATCCAAATTATAAAGTAGTAAACTCTATTTTCAGATGAAAAGATTCTATATATAGAAAGTCCCAAAGAATACACACACACACACACACACACACACACACACACAAACTACTAGATCTAATACACAGATTCAGCAAAGATGTAGGATGCAAGATCAACATACAAAATCATTTTGTTTTCTAGACACCAGTGATAAGCAATCCAAAAAAGGAAGGTTAAAAACCAATTACATTTACAATAGCATCCAAAGAATCAATATCTACGAATAAATGTAACCAAAGAGATATAAGACCTGGATACTGAAAGCCAGGAAGCACTGCTGAAGGAATGATGACTTAATTAAATGAACAGACATCCCACATTTATGGACTGGAAGACAATATTGTTAAGAAGGCAACCACCCTGAAGCAATCTGGTAGTTCATCCAACAGTGCAACGTGGAATTGCCATATGACCCAGCAATTCCGCTCCTAGGTATTTAGTTAACTGGAGTGAAAATGTGTCCGCACAGAAGTGTGTCCATGAATGTTCATAGCAGCACTATTCACAATAAGCCAAAAGGTAGAAACAGCTCAGGTATCCTTCAGGATACATAAATGATGGCATAGGTACAAGGCCCTATTATTCAAGCATGAAAGAGGGGGATGAATTACAGTCCTGATACATGCTGCAACTTGGGTGAACCTTACAGACATTCTGCTAAGTTAAAGAAGCCAGATCCAAATGGTCACAAATTGTATGACTTCTTTTATTTGAAATATCCAGAATAGATAGAGAAGGAAAGCAGATTTGTGACTGCCAAGGGATAGGGTGAGGGGAGGGGGGAGAATGGGAGGGATTATTATAGGGGTGAATGGAGTTTTCTTCTGGGTGATAAAAAAAAAAATTGACACTAGAGAGAGATGGTGATTGCACATTGTGAATGTACTAAATGTCTCTGAACCACACTCAAATGTTTAATTGTATATTATCTGATTATTATTGAATTATATATTATTGAATTACACCTCAATAGGAGAAAACTGATTTTTAAGCAATAATCATTAAATAAATCAAAATGGAAAATTGTCGTGAATGCAGTGGAAAGAACAACAAAATGCAGCTCAAATCTAATCCAGTCCAACTCAATGAAAGCTGAATTCAGAGAGTAATTTATAGCCTTAAATGACTCAGTAATGAAAAAAAAAGGAAAACCCTTCTTTTAATACCCTATTAAGCAATTAGAGGAAAAAACAGTTTTGAAAATTAGGGGAAAATAATTACCAATGATAGAACTATGATTATTGCAAAGAATATAAAATAATAAAAAGAGAAACTCAAAATCTGTTTCTTTGAAAATAATCAATATAAAATAATCATGGAACCCCACCAAATAGCATTTATAAAAATAAATTCCAAATGGATTTAAGACTTTATGTAAAAACCTATCAATATTTTAAAAAAACAGTATGACTAATAGAGGGATTAGAAAAATGTTTTCTGCCTCGATTAAAAGATAAAAATTCTCTACAGAAGAAAATACAGCTTATTTGCATAAATACTCTATCTATTAAACATATATAAACATATATAATGCTATATAGATAAAGATGCTCACATGTGATGATTATATGAAATGTTTTTATACAAGAACACTTTTGTGCAGAGAAGAGGCCATGAACACAAGGAGAAATAGGCATATCGGCAGAGTTTCAGGGATCCATGGGGAAGAAGATGGCTTGGTTCTGAGTGCAGTTTTCCAGCTTCAGGCATCTCCTAATATAAGTAACTGGAGTTGCTAAATTAGGCCGCAGCCTCAAGTGTACAAATGCTGATCTTTCGGGTCTCTGTAAGTGTGGCATGTCACAGCCCAGCAGGTACCTCATCTGAAAGCTGGGGACCAGGCTCATCCTGGGAAGTGATGGTCAAGGGCAGGAAAGGTCACCAGGGCCTGAAGGGATTCTTCCCATCACACCTGGCGCCATGAGATGGCCAAGGCTTTTCCAACCCCCCACCCCCAGACCTTCAGAAACGAATATCCATGACATGTGTTCTTTTCTTCTCTATTTCCATGAACTGAATTTTCTAGATGGTTCCCACAGTGAGGTACTGTTCAGGCCCCAAGCCTTTGCCTGTTGACCACCATCTAGGGAAACACCACACAAGGAAACTTGCACGGTTTGGGTCCAGCCTTAAGGCAGAAGGGGCCAAGGCACCTGTTCCTTCCTTCTCACTGCCAACCTCAGCATCATATGCCCTGGGTGGTCCCTCAGTGAACTGGGTGGATCCACGCCACTTTCCTACTGTTAGCATGCATCATCTGAACCTGTCCTCCTGGAAGCTTTGTGGGCTCTTGGGAAGAGTGGGGAACTGCTAGTATCCCCTTACCTGTGACCACCTGGTGGGAACACCTTAATGAGCCTCTAGCTGCCACAAAAAGCCCTCAAAGATACCACTAACAATATCAATTAACACAGATGGATGCAAGCAGTATAAATACTGAGAACAATTCAGTGTGTCCACAGTGAAGCAATTACAGAGAATATCATAAATTAAAACAAAAAGAACACTTACAACCAGGAACAAGAAACACATCCTAATAGGCAAGTGAGCCAAACATGTAAATAAATAATATTTATGGGGGAGCACATGCAAACACACAAAAAATGGGATAATGCAAATTAAAGATCTCTCTCTGTAATATATATATATACATATAAACATATAAATTTAGTAGATTGGCAAAAAATTTTGTGAAACAATCTGACAGTAACTAATAAAAGTGAAACAAACCCACATGGTGAGGTGAGGCAATCCCGGTAGTGGGGTTCTCTCTCCCATGGGGAATGTACACTTATTACAATATTAGTTAAAATGACAAAAAATGGAAACAAAGGGAATTCACTTACACAGAATGGTTGAAAAAATTGTATCTGATATGAAGCCAAAATGAAGAGTTAGAATCACACATTTTGCATTTGTGTGGTAAGAACACTTAACGCGAGATTTATCCTTTTAACAATTTTTAAGTGTGCGGGACAGTGTTATTAACTGTAGGTAAAGTGTTGTACAGCAGCTCTCTAGAGAGTATGCATCTTGCATAAATGAACCATACCAGTGGAGAGTTACGCTTTTTGAGAGGACAGAGTGACATTTGCCGATTTGGAACACGGTGATAACATAACTCAAGATCAGATCCTGGATTCATACCCTGTGACTCTGAGCAAGTTTCTCTCCATTTCTCTCTCTCTCTTTTTTTTTTTTTTGGCAAAAATCCATAGAATCGTATTGCCTGGCTTGTAGAATTGTGGGTAGGATTTCATAATATAAGCGAATCACCACAAAGTGTTCCTGGGAAGGGCAAACATCAAATACATTTATAGTTTTATTTTTGTTGTGAAAAATACAACTCTCATTCTGAGGCTGTTTAGTTTCAGATGAATGAAAAAACCCAAAACCCCAAAATGCACTGAACACACATTAACACGAGATTTTGTTCTTTGCTTTCAAACCTCATGTCAAGCCAGGCAGGAGGAACATTTCACCACCACACATCTCAATGTTGCCAACCAGGAGATGTGAATTTTAACACTCTCTCCTATTGTTAAACATTGTATAAGAAGTATTTAAATAAAGCCTTTTCCAGAGTGATGGAGATCGCTTAATATTTGAAATTCATTAAGTATTCCATTGAAGGCACAATGAAGGAGACTTTGCTGAACCGAACCAATCAGTCTGAATGAAGCCTTCACACTAGAACCTTGAGCTTGTTAAAGCATCCTCTACCTTAATCTGCTGAAATAAAAGGTATAGATTCCCCATCTCATGAGTTCACAGACTTTCTTAAGTTGACGCTTAGGTTCCATTTGAGACACATAATACAAAAAAAAAAAAGGAAATAAACTTGACTCTTGTCCTACATGTTATTTTCTCTACTTACATTAACAGACTGTCAGCCAACATCAACCAAATCGATAGAGGATTTGGGGCTTGAACAAAGTGTTTTGACATTACACATGACAATTATGCCACTTCTATTACTCTATTCTGTTCCATAAAAATATCAGTAAATACTGTGCAGTCACTCTTCCTGATGATATCAATACAGTGATACACAGGGAGAGAAAATGGGATGGTGGGCATGCCTGAGTAGGGATATCAAAACTCTTTAAGGACTACCAAAGACTAAGAAAACATAGTATCAAAATATGTTCAAACCCACCAAATTGCATATATTACATATGTGAAGTTTCTGTATATAAATTGCATCTCAATCAAGTTACTTTAATCAGAAAATATTAATATATGGAGACCCAGCTAATTAATGACACTTAGAAATAGTGTCCCTGGTTGATTGACTAGAGAAGGTTTTAATATTGTTTAAATGTCCGTACTACCCAAAGCAATCTACAAATTCAGTGCAATCCCTATCAAAATTCCAATGGCATTTTTCACAGAAATAGAATAATCCTAACATCTGTATGGAACCACAAGAGATCTCAAATAGCCAAAGTAATCTTGAGAAAGAACAAACTTGGAAGCATCACATGCCTTGATTTCAAAGTATATTACAAAGCTATAGTAATCAAAACAGTATGGTATTGACATAAAAACAGACACATAGATCAATGGACCAGAATAGAGAGCCCAGAAATAAACCCATGCATATACAGTCAATTAATTTACAACAAAGGAGCCAAAAATACACCATGGGAAAAAGACAGTATCTTCAATAAACGCTGTTGGGAAAACCAGACCAGTATCTCACGTCATGAACAAAAGTTAACTCAGAATAGATTAAAGGCTTGAACATAAGACCTGACACCATAAAACTCTTAGAAGAAAACATAGGTGGTAATAAGCTCCTTGACATTGGTCTTGGTGATGATTTTTTGGATTGCACACCAAGAGCAAAGTTAACAAAAGCAAAAATAGACAAGTGGGACTACATCAAGCTAAAAAACTTCACAGCAAAGTAAACCATCAAGAAAGTGAAAGGGAATCCTCAGAATGGGGGGAAAGAGCTGCAAATCATTTATCTGATAAGGGGCTAATATCCAAAATACATAAAGAACTCCTACAACTCATTAGCAAGAAAAGAATCTAACTGAAAAATGAGCAAAGAATCTGAACAGACGTTTTTCCAGAAAAGACACACAGATGGCCAGTAGAGCCATGAAAAGATCTTCAACATCACTAATCATCAGGGAAATGCAGACCAAAACCACAATGAGAGATCACTTCAAATCTATCGGAATGGGTTTTATGGAAAGAAAAAACAAACAAGAAACAAGTATTGGTAAGGATGTGGAGAACAGGGAACCCCTGTGCACTGTTGTGGGGAGTGTAAATTTGTGCAACATAGAGATTCCTCCAGAAAAGCACAAATAGAACTAGCATATCACCCAGCAGTCCCACCTCTGGGTATCCAAAGAAAATGAAAACACTAATGTGAAAGGATAGAGCCACCCCCAAAGTTCACTGCAACTTTATTTACAATAGCCAAGATATGGGAACAACCTAAGTGTCCATCACTGGTTGAATGGATAAAAAAAGATGTGGTATACACACACACACACACACACACACACGAATATTATTCAGCCATAAAAAATATAAAATTTTGTCACTTGTGACAACATGGATGGACCTTGAGGGCATCATGCTAAGTGAGATAAGTCAACAGAGAAAGACAAATACCACATGATCTCACTTATACATGGAATCTAAAATAGAAAAAAACCAAAACCAACCAAACAAAAAACAAAGCTCACAGATACAGAGGACACATTGCTGGTTTCCAGGGGCAGAGGGTTGGTGGGGAGGGGTAGGTGAAATGCGTGAAGGGGATCAAAAGGTACAAACTTCCAGTTATTAAAAAGAGGAATGTAAGGTGCAACATGGTGACTGCACTTAATAATATTGTTTTGCATATCTGAAAGTTGCTAAGAGATTAAATCTTAAAAGTTCTCATCACACAAGTCCTGGACTGAAGAACTTTGCACAAATTTGTGGGTATCAGCTATAGTTAAATGTATGTAGCACACAGTGTCCCAGGCACTGTTCTAAGCAGTTTATATATACTAATTCATTCAGTTCTAAACATACAAAACCATGAAGTCAAGCTATTATTGCCCCCATTTAAAGATGTGGAAACAGTCTCAGAGAGGCTGGTCACTTGTTTTCGTCCCAGCTGGAAGTGATGGAGGTAGAATCTGGTCCTCAGAAGTCTACCTCGAGAGCCTGTACTTTCAACTACCACGTAGCACTGATTTATCTTTCTTTTTTTGCGGTACGCGGGCCTCCCATTGCTGTGGCCTCTCCCATTGCGGAGCACAGGCTCCGGACGTGCAGGCTCAGCAGCCATGGCTCATGGGCCCAGCCGCTCCGCGGCATGTGGGATCTTCCCGGACCAGGGCCCAAACCCGTGTCCCCTGCATCAGCAGGCGGACTCTCAACCACTGCGCCACCAGGGAAGCCCTGATTTAACCTTTTGATGGCCTGACTTTCATCATCCTCACAAACTTTTCCACATGCCTAAAGAGAGTATATGAAAAGAAGATACATTGAAACTTACTAAAAACGATGGCTACTTTTCATTTGAGTATGTAAATGTATTGAACACTATGTCATGTACTTTGCATAAATATTTAATTCCAGTGACAAAACTAAGAGGTTATTAATATTTTCATTTTCAGGTAGGACCACCGAGAATGACGCTACTTGGAATTACAGTACAATGTGGCACAACCTATATTTGGAATTAGTTCAATGCAACTCCAAGCTTAAGATTTTAACCTTTATAAGAATAGGCTTGGAGGTCACTCCAGCCTTTTTGGAAGGAAGGGAGAATGGTGGTGGTTTCATAGGAATCGGTGCTCCTCAAAATATTATTTCCGCATTGCTAGTAGCATTAAAACTCCCTCTAATATCTAAAAAGAGCTGCGCCTTTTCTCTACGAAGGGGAAACCAGGAGACTGCTTCTGTTTTCGGGGGTCTGGGATAGGAATGAAAGCCAATGCGAGCAACACGTGCATGGGTAGAAAGGAGAATAGTGGGCCCATCTTGGATGGAGGAGATTACAATGGGGACAAAGTCACTGGTGGGGAACCCCCGTGTGCCTTTGGGAACTCTCTCCTCATATTCCTTATTCCAAACTTCCCACCACTCCTTTGTCCCCTGTCTATGCCCCTCCACCACCAACCCGTTACATCCCTGCTCTGTTTGTGACAGAGAACAGACCCGACTCCACGTTGGATCTATTCCTTTAGCTCTGACCTCTGTGATCTGTCTCCTGTGCTTAGTCATGCTGGCTCTGCACTTTATAAAGGAACATTACCTAGAGCCTGAAATATACATAATAGCCCTTTCTCAAGGCTTTGCTTCCCAGGCTTGATCTTTAAAGGCAAGATCATTCATTAAAGGCAATTTCTATTCATATAGAGCTACAAAGTTGCAGAACAGAAAATAACATGTGTCTTGTTACAGGTTTACAGGAACATTTTGACCAGACCTACACAGACAGCAGCGGGAGCAAAGGATTATCACACCCCCTCCAGGGTCCGGCCAGCACCAAGGAGTCTGCAGCAACCAGCCTCGCCATCTACCTTTCTAGTATAGAAGAAGCCTGAAGTCTCACCCTGGTCAGATAGTTCTTTGGGACACGAGTCCGCCCGCCCGCCCGCCATCTTCTCGGTCTGCTGGCTTTCTGATAAAGTCGCTGTTTCTTGCCCCAACACCGTGTCTCTGGATTTACTGGCCTGTCATTTGGCGGGCAGGACGAGCTCGGACTCAGTAACACACTGAGGAGCTAGAACCTCTTCCACGGGGAGGAGATAGAAAAACGGGGCCAAACAAAGACTGGATGTGTGTCTCACATTCACAGTGGGGACAAACATACCTTTTTCCCCCGAGACACATCGTTCTTGTCACTCCTTTCATTCCATATGTATTTATGAGTGTCTCCCACATACCAGGCACTGAGGCCGGTGATAGACAAAGATATATCACAATTTCCGGGTTGGAAATCAAAACATGTGGACCTTAGGGGTTCTGGGGTTCCAGACAACAAACTAACTTGCCTTTCAGACTCTCGGCAAGCATTTCAGAAAGATTTTTTTTCTTTTATAAAAATGCTCATGAATCTGAATCGCCGGGTATACACCTGAGAGACCCAGTGAAGAATATGTGTTGAATCTGAATATGTATTTTCCACCCCAAAAAGAACAGCACTATGAGGTTTATGAAGCACAGGGGGAGCTGATGGGGGAGTGGTGGATTCTACAGCCCTGGCGGGCACACGGGCGGACTCAGGGCGATTGCCAGATGATAATAACTTCTTCCATTTGGCCAGAGGAATACTTCTTAAGGGAGCAAAGTGTCACTCTGTACAGTGTAAAATCTCGAAATAGTTTTGTTTGCTTGTCTTTCTTTTTGCTTCCTTAAACACTTGAGATGAAAACCGTGGAAGACAAAACTGTTTCTGATAGGATGCCATCCTCCAAAGATTGAAAGTATCACATGAATATTGCAACACAAGTGGTGTCAGAAAATGGAGCAGAGTTTGTGCCTGTATACAAGACTTGACACAGTATCGAAATTTTTAGTTACTGTGTTTCTGGAAGGGAAAGGGCAACATGGCAATAACTCTACAAGCAAATTAATGAGCATTCTGTCCCTCTGACAAGCAACAACAATCATTACACGGGAGGAAAGAAACAACCCAACTCAGAAATGCACCTGCAGACTTCCGTTTTTATATTAAGAGATTCTATATTACAGTGTGGGTTGTTGATGAGGAGGTAGCAAAAGCGTTTTTGCTTTTGAAAACTCTTGTCTATTTTTTAAGCTTGCTTCGTGAGCATTAACTTTTTAGTTGTTTCAACTTCCAGAAAACCAGAAAGGAGGCAGAAAAAGAAGCAAAAACCTGGGAAGGAGGTTTAGATTTTTGACATATCTATTTTGTTTCTGAATTGAATTATCATTAAAATTGTTCCTATTTATCATTAACATTTGTAGAAATGTGTTCTCTGGTTGTAGATTTATTATTCATTTACTTATCAATTTATTTTTTTACCTACTCATTCTTTACCCATTGGCACCCCTGGCTTTGGAATAATTTAAAGGGGGCTTACAAAACACTGTAAAACAAGAATTAGAATAGAGAAAGAAGAAGATGGAGGAAATGGATCAGGACATGCATGAGGGTCAGAAATGAGGCTTTTACACGAGCAAAGATTCTGTATGGTGGATTTAGTGGGTTTCACAAAGCACTCTTATGCCCCACTGCAAGGAGAAAACATGGTTATGATGTTATCTGTGATGCACACCAGGAGGATCAGCAGAGGGAATTTTATAACAGGTAAAGGGTAATTAGATAATGATCACAAAGGCAACAGATATCCACTGAACTTAACAATTCCAATACCCTATCAGTCATTCAGCAGTATCGCTAGAGCTGTGATCTTGGTGTAGGACCCATAAACTCCCTGTGACCCATCATTCTCCACTGTGTCTCTTGCCTTCTTCAATTTGGGGTTGTTTCATCCATGTTTCCCAATCCCTACCTCCTTAGCTCACCTTGTGCTTCTCAAACTCAGCCCTTAATAATATTTTGTCATATACGTCTACTTGTTATGACCTATTGCCCCTTCAAAATTCAAAACTTTAATGTGAAAGTAAGAAAAGATTTACAGTGAATAAAAGATTCACAGTGAATCTTTTAAAAAACTGCTGAAAAGGACATTTCCAATAGTTTTTGTGTCTCTTAATTTGAAAATAATTTTACCTGATGCCCCTGATTACTGAATATTATTTACCACTTATTTAACTTGTTGGGGGGTGGCATGTCTTTACCTATTAGACCACAGTGCTAGTTCCGCAGGTATGTTCCCTTATGCTGTACGCCTGAAGGGAGAACGTTTTGAATCTACAATGGAAACACGTTCACATTTGGGGACATGTTCGGTTTTGTCATGGGAAGAAGTGCAGGAACCTGGTAATATTTTCTGGTTTCTTTACAGACCAAGTGATGCTAAGACAGACTTCCTGTGTTATGATTTATACAGTGTCCACTCTGCCTTTCTTCCTGTCATCATTTGTCCGATGTCTGGGTGTGTCGTGAAGCCCAGTAGTAGCATTTGATCATATTGCACTGGCACAACTGTGAAATAAAACAGGCTCTGTTAATGATAATGGGTTTTTAAAGATATTTAATCCCTTGCAAGGGGCCTTCTGGGCACCTCAGTAAACACATCTATCTCATGGTGATCATCTCATTAAGCAGATGGGCTGGGCTGAGTGGGAAATATACAGGTTGCTCAAAATAGAAATGAAAGAACCACCTTCCTATGACTTACACCTATTTTTTTTTTTACAGTGTATCTATCACATGTTGCCTTTATTTACGAATTTTCATTTCAGTCATGGAATGTAATAACCAAAAATATTTTTTTCTCTCCTCAGAATCAGGGAACATCAATATACTAAGTGTCATCTAATAAGGGATTTTGCAAATGATATTCTCCAAATCCTTAAAATGTATTAGAGTTTCAAAATATAATGTATACTTTCCCCAATCATTCTATAGCCTAAAACTACTGTGTGTCTAAAATGCCCCAAGCACAAGGTTAGGCATTCACTGTATATAGTAAGGAATAAATTTTCAACATCTGGGGCAGTTTTTAATTGTCTTTAGAGACTTTCATTCCATAAACTACCAAGAAAATTTACAGATGAAGGTTAAGGCATACCATTTAGAAAATTATTTGTAGACTTGAAGGATTTTATTATTGACAAAGCAAAAAATTGATGGTATTTTCTTAAATATTAATTTAAATATTAATATATTGAAGTATTAAATCAAGAGGCTATGATAAAAGCTCATAGAGAAATCATTTAACTGTTACTGTATTCCATTCATAAAGAGATTTAAAAGAGTGGCTCACACAATTGTGGCGCTGACATGGTTGAAATATGCAGGGCAGGCATATTTCAGCCATGGAAAATGGATAACCAACAAGGACCTACTGTATAGCACAGGGAACTCTGCTCAATGTTATGTGGCAGCCTGGATGGGAGGGGCGTTTGGGGGAGAACGGAAACATGTATATGTATAGCTGAGTAGCTTTGCTGTGCACCTGAAACTATCACAACATTGTTAATCGGCTATACTCCAATATAAGATAAAAAGTTACAAAAACAAAAAGAAGCATTTCTTCTTCTTTAGGAAACCTCAGTCTTTGGAATGGAGACCTTCAACTGATTGGAGAAGGCCCACCCACATTATCCAGGGTCATCGCCTTTGCTTAAAGTCAACTGACTGTAGTTTTTAATCAAGCCTACAAAATACCTTCACAGCAATATCTAGATAAATGATTGATGAAATACCTGAGTGCTAGAGTTAACATACATAAACTTATCTGGCTAACATATAAAACTAATTATCACACACAGTGTAGAATTAACCAATGTAGGCAGATACTATATGAGGGGCTAAGTATCACATCAATAGATTTGAAGTCATAGATGCTGATGTCAGCAAACATCCAGTTGAATATTTCTGCTTCCAGTTCTTAACAATTCTGTTTTTAGTGACAGTAGAACATGCATGGTGATGGGGGAGGGGTCTGTGCCTGTTTATCCAATGAGCACTGATTATTCATATAGGATTAGGGTTACTTTGTAATAATAACACTGTAATAAAACGAGAGCCATTTATACCAAACGTCTGTCTGAAGCATCTTAAACTCCTCTCTCCTGCCTCAGACCCTCACAGGTGATAAAGGGGTAACACCACCCTTTAGGGTGGTTTGGACAATTCAAATCCTTTCCAAAATATATTACATTATTTTGAAAAATGTAAATTGTACTATAATTCTCACTTCACACATGAGAATTCAAGCAAAACAACATAAATCTAAAAGCTACAAAAACTCCATGAATGCATGGATTGCACACTATGTCTCTTCTCACCCACAGGAGAAAATTCCCCATCTTTGTTAATATAACACATCATTCTCTCTGCTTCTCAGCGTAATACTCATCCTCTCAATTAAATCAAAATACTTCTCCAGGTAAATCACTGGAGAAAAATGTTCCCAAGTTATTTAGTCTCCTTAGCATTACAGTTTCAGAGTATGTCCCCAAACACCAAAATTTCCCAGATATTCATCTTTGACATGATGAAAAATGCCATTTAAAAAGTCTAGCCACAGATTCTTTATTGTAAAGACTCTGGTTTTGCTCTGTAAGAACACTAATCGGTCTACTTTTACCAAAGCATTTTACCAATAAAAATGCTTTGAGATTAATTCACTCTGGCACCATTTCTAATATAAAATCTATTTGTGGTAGTCTCTAAACAGATCAATAATAATAATAATAATTGGAAAAAAAGCAAATGTCAGAAAGAAAAGGTAGTGGTGATACTTGTGTGGATATTTCCTACATAATATGTCAAGATTTGGCCCCTGGTCTTTCACGGAGGTGTCAATATCAGTGATGATGAATTGGGTTTTTAGTATTTGCTCCTGGAAACAATATTAAACAAACAAAAGCACCATTATGAGAAGCAGAAATCTTCCTCTTCTGTCTTAAAACAGTGACTTCTTTAGTCATCACTGAACACATGGATTGTGTATTTATTTACTAAAATAATTTCTTTTTTCCTTCTCTGAGATACTTCCAAAGGAAGAGTGGTGCTACTCAATGCTCATCTCCATAAGGATTCATGTAGTTTTGTTACCTTCATGTTGTGTTCTTGGCGATCCTGGGCAGGTGAGAGGACACTTGAGCTTCCCTTCCCAGAGCTCCCTGGAGTCAGGACCGCCCCTGCGTCCCACCCCTGCCACTGCATCCGGTCCACACACCTGCTCTATTACGTTGGTTGAATGAACACCCAACCTAAATTGGGTTATTTTGCTTCTGTGATGGTTTTCTTCCATTCAGAGACAGACCTCTCCCTCCAGATCTGGTCACTGCTAGATCCTTCTGTTGTGAAATCACCACCCACTTTGGACTCAGAAGACTTTTGTTCCAGTATCCACTTTTCAGGGTGGTGACTCCACGTTGGGTCTGAAGTAGCCCAGGGTGTTGGTGACACACACAGTGTCATCTGACAGGCGTGGATTCCAGTTGAAGCTGCATCACCTCTTTGCTGTGTCACGTGGGGTGAGAATATCCATGTCCCTCATGTTCCCTTCCTCTTGTAATACCAAGGGTCCTAATCACACCAGCATCAGTAATAATAGACTGACCACATAGAGAGAGGTGTAGGGATCCTGATCTCACACCGTGAGAGCAAACAGATCTGTGACATGGAGACACAGGAATATATCCTCACGCAAGTGAAAGTGAACGGAAATGAATGCAGATGTAAAGGGGTTGGCCTAGAGGAACATGGCAGTGACAGGTGGGGATCAGAGTGGATGGTGGGGATGGTGGTAGGTGGAGTCACGCAAATTCTCTCCTGATCAGAATACAGCCCTTGGGCACTCCAAGTGGCCTGTATCTGCATTAATCTGCAATTATTACAATAATCTGCAATTATTTAAATATCGAGGGCAATCAGTTTTCTTTTACATTTTACCTGCTGCAATAAAAGAGAAACAATTTCCCTTACTTCGTATGTATTACGCTACATGGTCTCTGAAGTCAGCGTTTGTTTTTATCTTTATTTTTTTCCCTAAATATTTTGCTCAGTATTTTGAACACTGTAGTTTTAATCATTATTTAATAAATGAAAGAATGAACACATTAATGAATGGCAAAGCTGCCATATCAGGGGCTCTCACGCAGCTAAGCCAGTTAAATGTGTTTGGAGAAACTGGGGTATTTGTTTAGTAATACGTTCATGTCCTGTACCGCATGGTTCTCAATTAGCTTGAAAATAGCTCACAAGTCCCATTACCCAATTTAAGACAAATAGCTCTTAATTAAAATTATGCATTGGAAATATTTGGGGTTTAAATTTTAAAATGTAGAATGTTTCCTACTTCAACATATAAAATCCACAATAGTTTAATTTAAACACATTAAAATAGGCTGAGTAAACAAAAAATGAGGTTTAAATTTAATAAAACATGGTGAATGGTTTCACTTAAAAATTAAAGCTATATGTGTGTGTAGCTTAACATATATGTTTCTATATATAATTTTGATGTCAAAACAAAAGTGATATGCATGTAACAATAGTTTATTGTATATATAGCAACCTAGTATTTTGTAGTCAATACTGCATAAAACTTCTGTTTTTAAACAAAATTAAATAGAATCTTAAAATTTTAGTTTAAGAATTGAAGTTCTATGTGTTAATTTATTCCTGGAAGAATTTCTAACTCACTCTAGCCTTCATTTTCTCCCTCTTAAAAGATGTTTGCTGAACTTCAAAGGTGTTTAGTCAAACAGAATGACTTGAGCATTACTAGAATACACAAAGACACTTCACGCTTTGCATAAATTATTGTCATTAATGGCACCGCATGAGGTTGCTTGCTTGAATAATGTTTTTGTCAATAGTAAAAAACTTGCTTTCAGAAGAGAAGTTGTGCTGAAAGCTCACAGAAGAGGGTGACAGCTCATTTTCATCTTAACAAATAAACATTAAAGTTGTTTTTATATTAAAGTTGTTTTTTTAAAGACCATGTAAATCAGAGTAACTTCCTAAATTATACTTTTTGCTCATATTCCCTTTGAGATTTAGAGCTTATGTACTAACATTCTTCAAGCAAACTGGTGACTTCAGGAGAAATCCCATAGGCACTATACAGTGGGTCTTCCCAGGACTTATATGAGTATTTGCACAAGCTAATTCACATGCATTAGCTTTAATTCTGATATATTATCCAGAGCAGGTCCCCTGTTCTGACTCAGGCCTCGTTAGCCAGTGGAAAGGGAAGCAAATGCTTTGCCCGTGGTGCTCCAGCTGGGAAAGACAGAAACGGGCACCACCAGGACATAGATGCACTGGAGAAGTCCTCCGGGTTCATTTCCTTATCCATTCAAATCCCAAATGTGACCCTGGAGTTAGCTGCAAGAAAAACACTCTTTACGTTTATTATGTTTAGGATTTCCCTATATGTTCATCTTAAAACTGACCATAGTTATTAAAGACAGAACATTTTTAGAAATCCGTTTCGAGGTACTTGCAAAACATCCTGGGTCTTTCACAAAACACTAATGTACTCAAACATTTTTTTGTTGAGAATCCCTTAAGCTCACAAATTGAGTCACATGTGGTTCTTTACTAGTAGGGTTTCTACCTTTAAAACAAGTGTGATTATGCCTCATCCATGCCTTGAATCAGTGAAGTAAATCCTGTTTTACATACAGTCCTCTTCGCTATGTTTGTTCTCAACATGTATCCATGAGAGGTCACTGCAGACAATCTATGCCTTCTTTTTTTTCTTAATATTTATTAAATTGAGATGCTAATTTCTACTTACATACTGTATGATTCCAACTATGTAATGTTCTGGAAAAGACAAAACTACGGAGGCAGTAAAAAGATCAGTGGTTGCCAGGGGTTGGGGGGAGGAATGAATGGGCAGAGCACAGAGGATTTTTCGGGCAGTGAAACTACTCTGTATGACACTATAATGGTGGATACCTGTCATTATACATTTGTCCAAACCCACAAAAGGTACAACACCAAGAGTGAACCTTGATGTAGACTGTGTACCCCTATTAGGTAACAATGATGTGTCAATGGAGGTTCACTGATTATAACGAATGTACCCCTATGATGAGGGATGTTGATAGCGGGGAGGCTGAATGTACAGGGGCAGGCGGTACATGGGAAAATCTCTGTATCTTCCTCTCAATTTTGATACGAGCCTAAAACCACTCTAGAAGATTGTCTTTAAAAAAATTGCACTTTTGCTGAGTCACAGAGCCTGAAGGTCATGGAGCAGAAAGCTTTCAATTTCAGGCCTTACAATTAATTACCATTTTTCTAAGAAATAAGTGCTTTTAAGATCTTTTAAGAAGGCATAATTTAGGGAAGAATAAAATGCTAACATGAAGAATGAATTCAATTTTAGACAGAAGCAGGAGATACTAATTAGAGAATTATTCTAGAATAAAAACAATGGAGGTCTAAGTGAGTAATGGGTAGGGGCTAGAAACGTGTCCCTTCTTGAAGGGGCTCTTACGCACCTTCCATATATGATCTCAGTTACTAGGATGGCGAAGGAGAAAAGGCCTAAGACACGGCAGTGTGAAATTTGCCAGGCTGTCCGCCCACTGGCTAAATGATTTCCCTTCCATAGTTAATCAGTATCGTACAGATACAAACAAATACAGGGAAGCGTAAGCGATGAGTGAAGAAGAGAGAAAGCAAGAAAATCTTCCTCTGTCACATTTATAAACATCCAGGTATTGCAACTTTTATACAATTTTGATTTTTTTCGTTTCTTCTACTGGTATGCCAGGAGGAATAGAAGACCTAGTTCTAGGGGATAAATAATGGGTTTGGATATTTTTAGGCTTACTTTATCGCTGGTTTCTCTTCTATAAACACTGGCTTGTAGTATTTGGCATGTACGACTCATATTCATTATTTTTTCAATTAGCCTGCAAGGTCCTTGAGGGCAAAGACCACGTGTTGTGTTCCTTGGTATCTACTACCTCAGCTTGCGTGATGTCTGGCAGGCTACAGACATTCACTCGCGCGCGCGCGCACACACACACACACACACACACACACAATTGGATTGGTAAGTCTGTCAGTGGATCTCAAGATATTACTTATCTTATACCTGAATCAAGTCTATACAGATAATAATTTAAGCTGTATCATGTCACATGCAACATATTTGACGTATCATCTGTTTTCAATTTGAGTTAAATGCCAGTGAACTGAATTAAGAGGTCGGCGGTACAATAGAAAATGATCCAGAGATAATTTAGGTTCTCCATCCAATTCTAAAGCGGTGAGGATCCGTCTCACGCTCTAGTCACCTGGTGAATTGATGAAATATTCTCAAAGGCAGTTTGGGACTGGGTAATCCAGGTATCAGAGCCAGACATGAGAAGTCATTACACAAAGGAACAAAGGCTACAATTCTTATAAAAGAATAGAAAATAGCTTTGTCTATTTCCATCTTCTTATTCTTTAAAACTTCTATGTTTCCCTTTCCAGCTTCTAGCTTGAGTGTCTGCATTGCTTTGGGCTTTTCCACTCCAGATATTTTTCTCTTCTGACCTCAGGCTTTCTGCTTTCCCCCCCTGCACTCCTCTTCTCTTTGTCCCTCTCCTTACATGAGTGGAGATGGCTGTACAGCGCTTCTTTGTGCCCCTGAACTTGGAGATACGGCGTTACTGCCTCGCAGCCCCCAAGGTGGGCTCCTACTCAACCTGCCATTGCCTGATGGTTTGAGTCCCTCATCCCGATTCCTCGTCTGCTCAAAGGAAGGGACAGAAGGAAAGCTGTCAAGATAGATGTGCTGCTGACCTGGATGGAGGATTAAAAAGGAAACAAACGAAGCACATGTGAGCTCAGCAAACGTCACCAGCTCAGTCTCTGTGTTTAGGATCTGACAGTTCACAGGAACATGAATTCCTTCTATGGTTGTCACTCGCCTTTCACTCCTCTCTCTGCTTCTAGCCAACAACTGTGCTTTGTCAGTAGACAAAGGGTTAAACTCCAAAGGGAGGTGAACATGAGAAGTTGGCCAAAAGGTGAAGCCAACAGAGATCAGGAAGGAAGAATGGTATTTAGTATTATATGTGAGTTAGCTACCTTTTTATGTGAGTCTAATCTGTTTCGGCATACGTCTTTCGAGGCAAGGAAAGGGACGTATTAGGGAAGGAAAGGAACGTAATAATGAAAGCATTCCCTTTTCTCGACTAAGAATTTGCCAGAACATTCTTTCGTACTTTATTCTATTCCCCAGCTGTAGGTAGTACAGGTATTGGCTGGACACAGGGCTATGAGCCCTGTGCTTCTGAAGAGGACGCTCGCTGTGGAAACCAAATGAGGCTGAGGTTCTCCTTCCTTCCTCTGTCAGCAGGCGGACACACCTGTTAGCCAATAGAATGCATTTTTTTCTATAAGGATCTTTATAGTCGAATGTATCTTGCATATAAATCATACTTCGTTAACCAACATACTGCCTAAGGCCATTGTTCAGATGCTAAGAAAGTTTTAACAATTATAGAGACAACAGGTCATTTGCTACGGAAGACGGCTTTCCCTACACAGGACGCAGAATGATGTTTTACTATCCTAACTGCTACCTTCTCTGTGTACGTACTCAGAGAAATAAATGCTTAGTTAGTGTTGGCCATTGTGCTTGCTCTTATCACAAGATCTATGGATACATAGTATTTATGCAGCTTCAACGATGAAAAGAGTGAAGATGGGTGGGAGGATTTGGAATTTTAAGAAAAAATAGAAAAACACTGATCCAATGGGTGTCCATATTTGGCCATTAATTATATTTGACCACACAGTGTCTTTTCTTTTCAAGTAAGAGTCATATAATTCAGATTTTAAGCAATTTATATTATTAAAATACTATATTCCATAATGTTTTATTTCAAAATTTTCAAGGCCTGAAACCCACCACTCTTCTTTACGCAAAACCTAATGCAGAAATGCAATAATAAAAAAAAAAAGATTGTGCAGCAAATGGAACTATCGACAAAATGAACAGGCAGCCTGTGGAATGTGAGAAAATATTTACAAACCACAGATGCAATAACGGATTAACAGCCAAATTATACAAGGAACTTATACAACTTAGTAGCAAAAAAAAAAAATAACCCAACAAAAAATGGGCAAAGGTCATGAATAGACATTTTTCTAAATAGACATCCAAATGCCCAAGAGGTATGGACTTGAGGACATGGGGAGTGGGAAGGGTAAGCTGGGATGAAGTGAGAGAGTGGCATGAACTTATATACACTACCAAATGTAAAATAGATAGCTAGTGGGAAGCAGCTGCATAGCACAGGGAGATCAGCTCAGTGCTTTGTGACCACCTAGAGGGGTGGGATAGGGAGGGTGGGAGGGAGACGCAAGAGGGAGGAGATATGGGGATACATGTATACGTATAGCTGATTCACTTTGTTATACAGCAGAAACTAACACAACAATATAAAGCAATTATACTCCAATAAAGATGTTAAAAAAAAAAGTGCTCAACATCACTAATCATCAGGAAAATGCAAATCAATATGACAGTGAGATATCATCTCACACCTGTCAGGATGTCTATTAAAAAAAAAACAGGAGATGATAAATACTGGCAAAGATGTGGAAAAAAGGGAAACTTTGTACACTGTTGGTGGGAATAAAAACTAGCACAGCCACTGTGGAAAACAGTATGAAGCTTACTCAAGAAATTAAAACTACAACTACCATATGATCCAACAGTTCTACTTCTGGGTATGTATTCCAAAGGAAGCAAACTCATTACCCTGAAGAAATATATGCACTCTGGTATTCATTGCAGCATTATTCATAAGAGGCAAGGTATGGAAACAACAACCTACATGTCCATCGATGGTGAATGGATACAGAAGATGTGAGATACACACACACACACACACACACACACACACACACACACACAGGAATACTATTCAGCCATAAATAAAGAAAAAAACCCTCTCCATTTGTGACAACATGGATGAACCTAGAGGACATTATGCTAAGGGAAATAGCCAGACAGAGAAAGGCATACTGAATGATATCATTTATATGTGGAATCAAAAAGAAATCTTAAGCAAAACTCATAGAAACAGAGAACAGAATGGTGGTTGCCAGGGGTTTCAGGGGTGGGGGAACTAGGGAGAGGTTGGTAAAAGGGGACAAAGTTTCAGCTACAAGATGAAGATTAATAAGGAATGATGAGCTAATGTATAACATGGTGGCTATAGTTGGTAATACAGTATTATATAATTGAAATTTGCTAGGATAGTAGAAATTAAGTGTTCTCAACAAAAACCCTGTAAATACATGAGATGAGGAATGTGTTAATTAACACTATAGTGAATCCTGTCATGACATATATGTATATCAAAGTCAAGTGGCACACTTTAAATATATTACAATTTTATTTGTCAATTATACCTCTGTAAGGCTGAAAAAAATAATAGTAAAGGTAAACACAGAGCAGGTCGGGCTGAACTTGGGGAGATGAGGATGGATCTTCCCAGCTGGCTCCACGCCCCGTCACCTGGCCTCCCGTTGCAGCTGCACAGACTGCATGGAATTTAAAATCCATTCACCTAGACTGTAGCTCACGCCTTCGCTTCCGCACAACACGACTGGCCGTACTGGTAACCAGTGGTGTGTAAGACCCTAGTCTGTAAGCTCGTGTTTGTTTGAGTTTTAAATCCTTGTAAAAGGGGGTTAATCAGAGGAAATCTCTATACGTGGGGAATGGCAACCATCCCTACTTCACTGTAGTGTTGTAGAGCTTAAATAAGATGGTACACTGAAAGCACGCAGTGCAAAGTGAAAGAAAAGGGAAGAAAAGGGAAAATAGAACACTTACAACGTGTGGTGACTACTGGCACTTACTCCCTAGTTCATGGAAGTACTTAGTGACTGAGAATTATACATAGTTTCCTACTTATCGGGAATACATGTAAGTAAGTATATATATACATATATAATAATATAGTTACTATATATAACTTAATAGGAATATATCTGAATATGTATATAAGTATATATATATATAAAATGATATAATTATATATATAACTTATTGGGTATATATGAATATGTATATGTATAAGTATATACATATATAATTATAATTATATATATAACTGAATGGGAATATATAAATAGCTACATATGTAAGTGTATATATATACACATATATAATGATATAATTGTATAACTTATTGGAAATATATATATGAATATGTATATACGTAAGTGTATATATACATATACTGATATAATGATAATTATATATAACTTATTGGGAATATATATGAACATGTATATATTTAACTGTATATATATACATATACAGTGATATAATTATATATAACTTATTGGGAACATATACTAACTATATACAAAATTACATATATAATCTGTGTATATAACTGTATATGTGTAGTTTTATACACATATATTTTTACAAATACATAGAACCTGTATATATATACACATACACACACACACACACACACACACACACACACATATACAGATTTTTATTTGCAGTGAACTATTTTTATTTGGAGTAAAATGGTAGCATTTCTTCACAGGAAAATTCTCAGGGAACTTCAAACTCTGTCTCCTCCCTAAAAGCATATAAGTGCATTGTATATTGAACATATTTACTAGGGAAGGACTTCACAAACATAGAAGCAACACAAGAAGCAATCGTTTTTTTTCAAACGATTTTGGAATACTGTTTTTTTTTTTTTAGACCGTTCTCTTAGTACTTTTTTAAAACTTAAGTCAGCATTGTCTTCCAGTGTTAAAGGCCCCCCTCACCTCTGCATTGAACTTAAGGTGTCAATCAATACAAAGGAATGGAAAACCCATCTTGAGCCAATTCCATTATGTGTAAATTCGAAATATTTTAATTTTTTATGCTATCTGATGAGTAGATGAGCTCAGATTTAAAATTCTTAAAAGCACGTTTATTATAACAAGAATTGTTATGTATTAATACTGCAGTTTTCAATAAAGATTGACTTGTGTTGCAAAAAAAAAAAAAAAAAGAAGAAGATTGTAAAAGAAGAGAATCACTTTCTTGCTTCCAGACACATTCTGCTCCCTCAGTCCACGATGTTCTGACTATCCTCCCCCAGGGGGACCTTTCTAGGCTCTGGATCGAGTAGCAAGGAGTGTGGCACATGACCTACTTCATCATGGGTCGAAGCAGCCTGGGAAACACAAATCAGCAAAACAAGCTGAGACCTCTCTGACTTCGATTTGCACAAAGCAGTCACAACAGTCAGCCTGATGACGGCCTAGGCAACGGAAAACTAAATCCTAGGTTTCTGTAACGTCCCCTTTTGACATCCAGAGGGAAAAAGGTTAAAACTGGCTTCGAAACAGTCATGGCCATCTCGTATTTCACAGCCCAGGAGCCATGACAAAGAGGGCAGAAGAGCATTTTTATGACGACGAATTCTGAACTTCAGTAAAGAAAAAGGCAACCTCAAAAAGAGCGGGTACCAGCATTCCGGCAGTGGAAGCATGCACGGGGGAGCCTTCAGGAAGAGCAGCAGCTGCCCGCGAAATGCATGTGAGTCCTGCTGGTCATGTCCCAGCCCCTCCCAGTATAATGCAGAGGGGCCAACAATCACTGCCTCTGTGGCAGTCAGGAAAGAAACATCCTAACAAAACTCTGTGTGCAAGGTCAACGGAGACTAAGGAAAGACCTGCTCCTGAGGAATGTAGCAAAACTCTTTAATTCCAAGTTAATTCCAGATTGCTGGATTGGGTGAGCTCTAGGAAGAAACCACATCTGAAATGAGGAGCTGGAGGGATACCAAGAAACTCTGTCCCTGAAAATTTGTTTCCCAAACATTTTCCTTTAAAGCTGTAGAGCTCCTATTCCAGAGATCATTTTTTTCAGCGAAGTGCTTTTCCCCTAGTCAGGTCCTATTTTATTTTATTTTATTTATTTATTTTTGCAGTACGTGGGCCTCTCACTACTGTGGCCTCTCCCATTGCGGAGCACAGGCTCCAGATGCGCAGGCTCAGCGGCCATGGCTCACGGGCCCAGCCGCTCCGCGGCATGTGGGATCTTCCCGGACCGGGGCACGAACCCGCGTCCCCTGCATCGGCAGGCGGACTCTCAACCACTGCGCCACCAGGGAAGCCCTCAGGTCCTATTTTAAAACAGAAATGCCACCATGAAAGGAGTGAACGCCCCCAGGGAAAGAATTTCTCAGAAGCTCTCTCTGTGCTAGAATGAGCATCTCTGGGAAGCCTGTGATTCTTCCCCAGGTGGAAGGAGTACAGGGAGAAGCTCTGAGATGAGGACACAGGTAGAGACCAGCTGGCGGCCAAGGCAGGGCCAACCAGACCTTGACCTTAAGCAGATGGTAGTGAGTGAACACAACTGCAGCCCTTTCTTAGCTTGAACAACACCGACGTACTCTGTCTGCACATGTAGTGGTTTTGCAGCCCTGAGCTAGTCTAAGGGTGTCCTAACATCCGTCTCAGAGGCTGGGGTAGATGTCACCACCCGCCCCAACCAAGTGCACAGAGGGCTGACACGGCCCATCCTGGGTCTCCAGGACAGGAAGATGACGGGCAGCCACAAACACAGCTTTGCACTCTCACCCCGGGCAGAAGCAACTCCTAACCCTCCCGCTAATTCATTCACTGTATCCCTTAAAGAATGACTTAAATACTTTCAATAATGTCCTTTAATTAAGTCTCTGCTAATTTTAAAATGGGATGTATGATGATGTTTTCTCATCTTAAATCTCCTTGAAGTTTCTTAAAGGCCAGGAGTCAGCCTCACATTTCATTTGCTTTGCCTGCAAGTAACATCCACTGCAAATAACACATGCTTAGTGTCCAGGGTTTTCACTCCAGAATAGGAATCTAGAATCTGATGCAGGTGAACTTTACTTTTCTAGAAGTACAGCCATCTCTCCTCCTTGATGTTGCTTGTGGCTGTGAATCCTAAAGCATTCCTAACCTCAGAATATATTTTCTTTGAAAACTCAGATAAGGGGGGTGACAACTGCTTGCCTCTGCCTCCAATACAAAGTCACATCTCAGACGTCTTTCCCTCTTGTATCCTCAGGACGCGTGTCAGGACCAGGTCCACAGGGCAGGACCCTCATCCTCCCACTGCTGCCAGAGCTGGAGGGACGGTGCTGTAGCTCAGCACCCACAGTGGATCCACAGGTAACCGGATGCTTGAAGAGCATGAGAACACGTCAGCCTCGCAGCCACGTCGGAACACAGGTGGTGGAAGGACTGAAACTTTGTTCCAACCTAACTTGGTCTAAAATTAAATCACGATTTAAGTGACGGCTACATTTTAAAAGTCTGAATGTTTTTGGTATGACGACATGAATGGGTATTATTGATATATCCAATGATGATTTTGACAATAAAATAACCATCTGAACTTGGTGTGAAAGAATCATACGTACTGTCATTTTAATTCATGGAAGATGAGAAAGGGGGATGTTTGAATGAAATGTTCATCAACGAGAGAACTTCTGGGAAGTTGTCAGACTAGAATGCAGAGCGTGAGGTAATTTTTAAAAAGCAGCTCCTTTTATTCAAACAATCTCACCTGGCATTTTGTCACTCAGGAAAAGGTGTTAGTCAACATGGGATTGAGTTATTTGACAAAAATGCCATTTCCCATTTACTGTATTATTCCTATCGAGTTACTCAACCAGTAAGTAGCCTGTGTTAGACGCAGCTCTGAAATTAAAGACGTGTTTACAGGGGAGGTCTTGAAATTTTCAAACATGTTCGAAAATAATGACTTTTTTTGTGACAGGCAGTGGTCAAATAGGAAGTTGTCAGGTTGTGTGGGTTTTCTCTTTCAGAATCACTGCTTGCCCAGAGCACCTGCTAACTTAATCAAGTAGGAAGCCCAGCAGAGTGAAGTGGGTCCTGAACCCTGAAATCTGCTTTGTAAGCACAGATGCACTGCAGTGAAGACAGCAGCCCAGCCCAGGAGAAGATGTCGCTAGTAGCTCATCTGTGACTAAGCAGGAGACTGGAGTCCTGGGTGATGAAGCAGTTCCGGGTCTGCCTGCCGCAAGGATGTGGCCATGAGAATCCTCAGGTCTGTGCTTATTGAAGAAGCAGCTGCAAGAAAATTCACCATCGTTGACACTATGGACTCCAGAAATACAATCGAGGACCCTGAGGCCAGATTTTCATGTTTTGCAATTGAAATGCTGCTGTGGACCCAACCAAACTCTAAGCAAAAAAAAGGGAGGAAGGAAAACTTCCAGGGAAATTGTCAAGGAAATGCTGGTCCGTTAGCATCAAGTGGACCCTCTACAGGCTTCAGCTTCTCAATTAGCTTTGAAACATCCAATAAAACAGGTATTTGTATGTCGCTGTGGTCTGGGCCCAGTTGTGGGAGCTGGCTTTCGGTGGCAGTGAACTGTGTCATCAAAGTATCTCTGAAATCACAAAATGGTAAATACTCTGTTTATGCTGCTTTCAGTCCCACTGGATTTCCTGTCCACGTTCAGCGAGCTGCCGAGCCTTCAGTGTTCAGGACTCTGCTTGTGCTTTTTTCTCTCTTCAAGTTGTGATTTATATTCGCCTCAGCTCCACCAGGCTCTCCTAGTTTCCACAGGCTGCAGCTGCCAGTTCAGATGTGTTCTGTTTCTAGTAACATTCTGAAAATACAAATGATGACTGTGCCCATTGATTCTGCATAAGATCTTTCTCAGGAATTTTTTTTTTTTTTTTTTTTTTTGCTCTCTTTATATGCTTTGGGGTTTGACGCTTCAAATTACACGTTTAGAACTTTAGATAACCTATTTAGTAAACCAGAACTCCCAATCTTAGGACTGGATTTTAAATACGAGGCAATCAAATGCAATGAAATATTTTTAAAGAAATAATACCACCATTTTGTGGGGTATTTTTGACTTTTAGGGTAATTTTACTTCTGTTTCTTCGTGTAAACCTCTAGATAATCTTGTTTTATTTTAAAAATAAGAAAAGAGAGGCCGAGAGAAGTGAAAGGGATTAATGCCATGCTCTCACGTTGGAGGTCAATTCTCGTGACTAAATGAATAAATTATTGTATTTTCAACATGCTACCAAAATAAAGACATTTTCTTATATTCAATAAGGGAAATCATCAAAGTAGAGAGTAGAATTCAACATGGAATTATTTCTCCGACTGGAGCAGGAATTATTTGAACTTCCAGCTCTCTTGTGTATTCACTGCCTAAATTCCCGTAGATGTGATTTTTTTTAACATTTCCTTGAAGAAAAAATAATCAATTAAATCATATTGACCTGTTTTTCTTGTTTGTTTGTTGTTTGTTTGTTTACAGTACTGGTTACATAAGCTTCTAGCACAACCCAACTTTAGAATTTCAATTTTTTAATACTGTTACTTCTTTCTAAAATTTCACTTACTATTTGCTGAAGTAAAAAGTAAAGTCAGTTGTGTGATTAAGTGACTCAGTGCAATCTCAGATCTTTGTAACCAGTTCGCCTGGATCCTTCCGTCTTTCCTCCCTGGAATGGGTTTTGCCTCTGCCATTCCTTAGGAAGGAATACGGTTCCGAAAGGAAGTGTGATCACACGTTGCCACAGGGCTCTCTTGCATTACTCTTATTGATCAGACATTTATTTTTAATGTATTAATAAGCCATGTATTTAAGGCAGTTCACATTTGATTATAAAAATAGCAATTGATTATAACCAAGGTTAGCAGGGATTTTTCCAGCAGGTTCTTTTAAACACTTCTTGTGGGAATAAACACAGTGTCAGTTAAAATCAAGACACATATATCTATTAAATGTCTTGGCAAGTTTTCAGAATCTATCTCATGGAAAAAACTGGCTATTCACACATACATGTTGACATTTATTTCATTGTTACGTGATACAGCAAAGGAAAAAAAAATCCTGCCAAAATATGAAGTAGGAAAACCAGCTAAATGACCAAACTAAAGAACTAGTGGAAAAAAAACAGATAAAAAAGAAAACTATTCCCAATGATTAAGTGGAAAAAGCCGGTTAACAATGTTATTGACCATATGATTAACTGTTTATTTTTCTCTTCTAACAGCATATTCTAATGAGATCACAGATAAGAGTTATTTGATGACAAATCTTCTGTTTGCTTTACAGCAGTTAATTCTTTCTTGCAAGCATACTGTATTGGCAGGTGAAACATATGGAAATAAAATTCTAATCAATCCCTGTATTTTGCCTGAAAATATGCAAATTATTACTTTTAATGAAGGTTTCTGCATCCAACCGTGGCTTATGCAGAGCTGTTCGTGGAGCGTGGAGTGAGGGCCCAGCCTGTGTCCTGAACTTGCTTAGAAATTTCTCTCCTGCACCCGGATTTGCATGTCCTTCCAAAGGCCACACTCTGCTTGGTGCTAGAGAGACTGTTTTCAAAAGAATACTTAACTTTTACATATTTACCTATTTTTGTGACCTGTCATACTCTACTAGTGAAGCATATGCATAATATTAAGATTATCTGAAAATATGTGGCAATATTCCTGAAGTTGTTTATTTTTCAAAAATAGTATGCATCCCAAATCATTCTTGTGTAAGTAGAAATACACTACTGAAAACTACAAAACTCTCTCGTCTTTCTATAATTTAGAAGGAAAAAAAGTAAAACTGAAAAGGAGAACATTGTATCACTACAGTATTTCTTGATTTTTTTTATTCTTTGATTTCTTGGAAATAAAAATGTGATAGGAAGTGTTCTATCATTTTCCAGGGATAGTGACTATTCTATTGATAAACTCATATAAATCAATGAATTTGCCATAATTTGAGATTTAGTAGCTAGTTCCCAGAAATCAGCAATGGTTTTGTACAGACACACACACAACTTTTTGTATGTGTGTCTGTGTATACACAAGCATGAATACATACATTTATTAGCTGAAACTCCAAAGTCAGAAAATCTTCCATTAATAACTCTTTTTTTAAAAAAAAATTATAAATGCCTTAGATAATTATTTTCCCTGAGTTTTAATTTAGGAGCCAATCATGCTTTGGGTGTTTCATTTCTCTTCCCCTTCAAGCATTCTCTGATGAGTTGAAAGACACTGAATCAAATATACAGATTTCTTAAGTGGGGGAATTAAATACGTATTTTATTTTTATTTGGGCCAGAGAGTCAAAAGAGTATTGCAAATCACAGCATGTAACCACCTATTAAAATGTGGTAATTTTTTTTTTAAGTTTGGGCAATAAAAAAGAAAATGTTTTACAGTATTTATAGATTTAGTCCTCTCAAAATATTTAAATATTTACTTTCATAACTCTTGACAATCCTATTTCTTTTCATAATAATAATAACCCTTGCTCATGATAAACTTTCAGTAACAGGTGAAAAAGCAGTTTAAACTGCTTATAAAACAGGGTGTGTCTTTAAATGTGTTGGCAATTCAGTCATTCATGAACAACTAGGTATAGAATATATAATAAGATAATTAACATATATTGCCAGATTTAAAGTAAAATCAGCCTGATACCATGTTAATTTAAATTATTTAAAATAATATATCAGATTGATCAGCTATTATAATAAAATTATCTTGATTAGATGGAACAAATCTCAACCAACATCTGTTAAGAACCCAGAATTTTCTTTACCTAAAATGCTGATGCTGGACTAATCTGTAGTGTTTAAAATGAGATATGTATTTTAAACTATTTTAAATCTTATTTAGCAAATACATAGCTTCCCATTGAAGTTTATTTCATAACCTTAAAAAAACTACTTTTAATGATTTGAAAATTATGATACATATTTATATGCAACATTATGTGATTGGCTTACTGCCAAATTGTGTCATGATTAAAAATGTAAACTTATAAAGTAGTTTACATAATTGCTGGGAGTAACTTATTGATGAATATAAATGAGTTTGATTAACAGGAGATAACCAAAATCAGAATAACAAAAAGCCCATAAATAATTAATTAATTAAAGACTTCTTCCTCCCAAAGGGTATTTTCAAATTCTAACGAGGGGCATGCATACTTCAAATTTGCTCACGACAGTATTATGGCACAGTGGCAAGAATCTTGGTCTCGAAGAAGGGGGATGATCTACACACTTGACAATCTAGAATTTTATTTAACATCTTTAGCCAAGATTTTTAATTGTAGAATAATGACTGTCTCAGAGTTTTCATGAAGATTCAATATCATATTTTATATATTTATTATAATAGACATAGAATGTGCTTTACAAGATGACTATGATAATTAAATATTGAGGCTTCTGTCATGATGGGCAGGTGAAATTAACCAACCCAGAAGCTGATAACTAACAACTTTTCTGAGAAATCTGTCTTAGAGTCTCTACATTCAAATCCTGTCCAACAGTTTGCCTTTCTTCCTTCAAAAACTAAACATTACCCAGATGTCTTTCTGGTTGTGGCCACGCAGCGATGCCCCAAAACTAGCCCCTGCATCCAGCAAAATCACTCTGCCGAACTCCTACGTGTCTGCTAAACACTCAGCTTCTAGTAGCGGTTTTGTTTACATATGACTAAATACTTCATCTAAGCCATCCATTCCTTTGCTATTTATTAATATTATTAGATAGAAACAACTATGTGAGAGAAAGGATTGTTGCAAATTTATTTTGTTTTTCCCCTTTGTTTTACAGTATGATTTTGGAACTTCAACTGGAAAATGTTTGTAGACATCAGTGATGCTCTGTGCCTTTTAGTGACATGAGCTAAATCGGACATTTCCTTTTCTAACCATTAGATGGAACCCATTCACTCCCCCTATAAAAATTCAGTTAAAAACACTTACTAAATCACAGGGGAATGACTATCAGGGCAGGAGGGAGGAGGGAGGCTCTTCAGCCACAGGCTGCCGCTGTGATGTCTTCTCCCGTGTCAGGAGGGTGGCCCGTCCTTTACCTGAAAGAGGCTGCACACCTCATGTGACTTAGGAAAAAGGGTTCCCGGGAATAACACTCCTGTGGCTTCACAGCAGTGCTTAATAGTACTGATTCAGGAAATGTCCAGGAGATGACTGATTTAAAGGCCATGGTTGGCACCCACTTCATAATATGCAAACTAAAAAAAGAGGGAAAATCGTGGCCACATAGTCAGAAGTATTCCCTGATAACGTACTTCCGAAAACTGCTTGTCTATTTTTATTTTTACCTAAAGCCATATTGTTCATATATAAGTTCTAGTTATTGAAGCCCCTTGTTATTTAAATAAGAAAACAATACTGTGTTTTCCTTAGCTGCAATATTAATGGAAATGAACCAGCTTCACAGACAGTTGCAGCGTGTTTTACCAATCATTAACATGAAAAATAATGAGAATGAAAGTGGGAGAATTATTGAATATGTACTGATAGAAATCTACACTTCACGTGCTAGACATTTTTGCCTGAAACTAGTAAGAACCTAATAGAGAAAACATTAACTATAGGGTAGAAATTCTACAGCAAAGATGCCAACCCACCATCTTAAATAAGAAATGACTCGTGCTTATTTTCAGTCACTTATGTGCCAGTTTCATGAATACTTTAAACATGATTTTTTGTTATTAAAAATTTATCTTTTTAGGTTACTCTTACCTGTCAGAGTAATTCATGAATTTTTCTCATATGGTCAATGCTTCTTTAATTACTAAACCAGAAAAGTAAATATTACCAGGCTGGTAAAGATGCTTAAGTTACTTTCAAGTTGTATATTATTTATTAGCATGAAACACACCAGGGCAAGGTTTTCTACCCTTTTATTTATTAATGCATCTGTTTCTAAGGTCTAGAAAAGCGACTAACACATGAAAAGTTAATACATATTTGTTGAATAAAGTCAAATTATACTATGAAAAGCTCCTACTGATCTTATCAATATTATCCATTAAGGGCAAGTAAAACAAGACAGGATTTGCATAAGCAATAATGACATCACTACAATGTACTTTTACTACCACCGTGACCGCCTTCATCAACTGTGGTCAACACGTCCTTGAAAGTCTACTGCTGCAAGATCTTCTATCAACTCCTTTACTCTCCACAAGAACCTGATGAGTCCCTACTCTTAGTGTTGTCTTAAAGATGATGAAAATGTCTCAGGAAACACCTTCTCTGGCAGAAGGGTTTGACGCATTATATCTGCTTTCATGCCGTTGAAGCTCTTCCTAAGACATCCAAATCTCTATACAGATAGATTTTCTATACCCTACATATTCACACTGCATACTTTTTGTCATTGTAAGATAACAATGAATATTTTTGCCCATAAATTGTCAGTGTTTTGGATTAATTTCTTTGGATAATTTCTAGGACTACTATTTAGGATAAAATGGTATACACATATTTCACGTTCTTGCCAAACTCCTCTCTAAATAGAAAAAATTAACTCCTAGAATAGGGGATTGTTTATGTCATCATATTTTTGAGCCTTTAATAGTCTTATAAAAATCTAATTAAGGGACTTCCCTGGTGGTGCAGTGGTTAAGAATCCACCGGCCAATGCAGGGGACACGGGTTTGAGCCCTGGTCCGGGAAGATCCCACATGCCGCAGAGCAACTAAGTCCATGCGCCACAACTACTGAGCCTGCGCTCTAGAGCCCATGAGCCACAACTACTGAAGCGCGCGCGCCTAGAGCCTGTGCTCCGCAGCAAGAGAAGCCACCGCAAGGAGAAGCCCACGCACCGCAACGAAGAGTAGCCCCCGTTCGCCGCAACTAGAGAAAGCCCGTGTGCAGCAACGAAGACCCAACACAGCCAAAAATAAACAAATAAATAATTTACCATAGTAAATATTCCAAAATCTGTAATAAATTATTAAAAAAAAGCTAATTGGGCAAATATTTTACTTTTGTTTTCATTGAAATATGTGGTTAATTAGTGAAGTCATTATATATTACATACTATGAAATAAAATTATCACATATAAACTTAGGTTTATATAAGTTTATTTATAACAAGTTTATATATTAATACATAGATATACAATATGGAGAGAGAGAGAGAAGGAGAGAAAGATGTATTTACACTCTATTTTGTGTGGTTTATTTCAATTCTTGGATCACTTAACTGTACCCTTGTGAATTTTTTTTCGGGGTCATGTGCAAACCCTTGGACCATTCAATATGGTCAGACTGCATATTTAGTGTTGGAGGCCAGTCACTGCAAACCCTCATATGTAGGGAGAATTCGGAGCCCAAAAAAGAGTGGCGGCTGGGCTTCTATGGCAATAAGTGTCCAGTGCAGGTGAGTACTCTTGTGTGAGTGGGAGATGTTCGGTCCATCGACCCTGGTTACAAAGCTAACAATTAGCAGAGTTAACACCGGGACCTGCATCTGATATGTTCACCACCCAGAACCGATATTCTAAACTATTCAACAAGTGAAACATTTGTTTCTGATCTTAAAATGTAACAGCTTATCTTCTTTCTCCAGATTAGAGGGGGATATACAGGCAGGATTTTTACTTCAATTGCCTTCCTTTCTTTTTCTCAGCTTCACTGAGGTATAATTGACTTTCACAGTGAGTTTTATACTTTCGCGTGTTTTCCTTTTACTCACAGCATCCTTTTGTTTCTTCTTGAAGACCTCCTATAGCATTTCTGGTAGGGCCAGTCTAGCGTGATGAACTCCTTCAGCTTTTGTTTGCCTGGAAAATTTGGACGAATTGCTTCCAAGCACTGGTGCAACTCACCTGAATGGATCTCCTTTTAATTCTTTCCTGTTTCATTTGTGTCTCCCCAAATCTCACGCTTTCCCTGCTACTTGGAACACTGTCTTACCAGACTATTGTCGTTACTACTATCCTTTTCCACTTCACTTCATTCGTGGCTTTTCTCATAATTTCTAGGTATTTGCTTTTTCATATGTTTGTAGATTACAGACTCTATGAAGGCAAGGGCATTGCTCACAGCCTAGAAAAGGTATGTAAAAACTCAAATGGAATGAATTAATCAACGATCTTGGTCTAGGTAGATGGTCTCTCCAGATAGAGAAGAAAACAGAATTAATTTGAGCTACATTAACCACTTACCTAAATGGTTGAACAGGGATTTGTTTGACCTCAAAGTCCTTATTTGTTTCACTATGTTAAGAAAACTTTCTTTTTATACTGTTGTTTAAAAATACTTTTACTTTTAGAGTCTAGATTTATGTCAAAGCCAAATATTACTAGGATTTCTCCAGATACATGCCCAGGAGTGGGACTGCAGGATCATCAAACCATAATTTGAAAGGATACATGCACCCCTATGTTCATAGCAGCACTATTTACAGTAGCCAAGACATGGAAGCAACCTAATTGTCCATCAACAGATGAATGGATAAAGAAGATGTGGTATATTTATACAATGGAATATTACTCACCCATAAAAAAGAATGAAATAATGCCATTTGCAGCAACATGGATGGACCTAGAGATTGTCATACTAAGTGAAGTAAGTCAGACAGAGAAAGACAGATATCATATGATATTGCTTATATGTGGACTCTGAAAAAAAAGGTTCAAATGAACTTATTTCCGAAACATAAATAGACTCACAGACATAGAAAACAAACTTGTGGTTACCAAAGGGTAAGTGGGGAAGAATAAATTAGGAATTTGGGATTAACATATACACACTGCCATATATAAAATATATAACCACTGAGGACCTACTCTGTAGCACAGGGAACTATACTGAATATTTTGTAATAGCCTTTAAGGGAAAAGAATCTGAAAAAATATATATGTGTATGTATCACTTTGCTGTACACCTGAAACTAATGAAACATTGTAAATCAACTGTACTTCAATTAAAAATAAACAAACAAATAATATTTTAGGAAAGAACAACTGGCAAGTACATGGGTTTTGTTCCCAGTCATACTTACACAATAAATATGAAAGTTTTATTAATTGATGGGGCTTCATTACTCACTTTATAGACTCTCTATTGATTTTACACCAAAAGATAAAGCTTACTGAAAAACGGAATGTGTCCCATAAGAGATCAGGGCAAATAATTAAATGCATATCCTCCAAGGAAAGTGACACATAAAAGCACGTTTAGTTTCCAAAGAGTTTAAATATATGATCGTCTTAGTCAAGAGATTTATTTCTCAAAGAGGAGGAGAGCAGTTGATAGAAACCATTGTATCTACTGTGAACAGTTCCTCATGATCTATATGGGCACTTCCTGCCACTCTCGGGTTTAAACAGAGCTCTTAAATACAGATTATGTTCTGCAATATCAAAATGAAAATTTCACATTTCTTGCTATTTTAGTTAATAGCAAGATAATTACATTAGTTGGCCAGTATTTTACATATCATCCAGACTAAAGGTCAATGAATGAATCAGGAAATATGTATTTGAGGGTGTGAGGGTGTGTGTGTTCGTAGGTCTACTGGGAGTGGCTTATAGGGGATTGCAGTCATCTTTGTGTCTGCTTTTTTCCCACTTGTTTTGTTGTTTTCACCCTATTTTCTATGTTACAAAATCCTAAGATGAAACTTCCACAAGTAAACTTATTCTGAGCTCTCAAACTGAAATGATCTATTAATTCCTCTGAGATTACAGTTAATATTCATTACATTTCTTATGATTACTTATCACATTCTACCTATTATAGTAAGTAATTCCTACAAGATGATCCAACTAGATCATGGGTTCCCTGAAGATAAATTATGTCTCATTCCTTTCTGGACAGCCTGCCTGCCATATGTACCCAGCACAGCAACCTAAAATAGAAAATGAAAATAAATCTTGCTGAAGCAAGAAATGTATAAAGGGATGCATGTGTGTGTGTGTGTGTGTGTGTGTGTGTGTGTGTGTGTGTGTTTCTTCTTCTCTGAATTGTTTTGGGTATCACACACTTGACTTAAAAAATTACTTTGATGGACACTCACAGGTAATCTGCTATTGAATTTCACATTCTCCTGTTCAGAACATCAGATATTTTTATTCTTCTGGGACCCAGGCATAAAGTCCCAGGTTAAATTTTATTTTCAAATTTCATGCTAAAAAATTGAGAGAAATTTGGAAACTTCCCTTTGCTGCTAATGAGAGTATGGTAAATTACCAACTTCCTCTTTTTGCCACAGATGCCTGGAAATTAAAAATTAAATATTAATTTTGGTCTCTACCATTCTATTCATCTCCATTTATAGTTAATTAATTCACTCCTCCTGGCTTTCCTTTTCTATTTCATTATATTATTCTGTGTTTTGCTCAAACAAGGCAATGGAAGTAATTTGTAAACACGGGTTATGGATAAATTCAATAAACAAAAGAATGGTAACGGATCTCTGGATCCATTTCACCCACATAATGACACCAAAAGCTTGCGCGGACGTCTGCCTCTTATGTTCACCTTATACAGTAGCTTCCCCAGAAAACACATAGTACTTGAACAAGTGCTGAATGAGGTGGCTGTAAATTTGAATTTTTATATCAGCCAAATCTGTCATCAAACCACTGCGTACTGAGAACCCCCTATGGGAATAACAAAAGGAACGGCAAGATCTGCCCTCAAGAAAAGCCTCCTCTCTAGTGAAGAAACAGTTCATCTCCAGCAAAACTGTGATTATCAGTGGGACAAATCCTGTACCCTGGGACCCCCGGGGGCTGGGGTAAGTTGGTAATCACTGAACATGGAAAACTTCAGCCGCCCCATAACCTCACATGCACCAAAACACCAACTGTTTGCACACTTCTTTCTTTACCTCAGTCTTTTTTACCTCTCATTTATAAAATGTTTATAATTCATAGATTTATTCAACGCGTATTCTATTTGTACTCTCGGAATCCACCTACCAATAAAGACATTATGGCAAGAAAGTCAAGAATGCGTCCATATTTGTAAATATTTCAATACGCTCAGCAATGCAGCAACGCAATTTGGTAAAGGGTTTGAAAAACACAGATCCTCCTAGGGGCTAATGAATAGAATTAGGCATATTTGTGGGAAAGTAATTATTTGAATGAAAAGTATTGTCTCCTTGCTCACCCTCTTCGCAGTGGTATCGAAATGGCTCTTGCCCAGCTGGGCTCTAATTACCACTAACTGAACGCTCTGATATTGGTATAAAAGATGTATCCCCAGTATATAACACGAGTGTGTTACGGTACTGATGCTTTTAAGGGAAAGCAGCTTCCCTTTTTGGGGACACCCTTTATTTACTGAGGTCTAGTCTACTCTTGATCACCTTCCCAATGCTCCCATTAGCTGTAATGAAAGGAACACAACAAGGGAACGGTGAGTGGATGGGGAATTAGCGTCATAATATGCATTTGATTGCAAACCACAGGTTCCACTGCTTTTAAACTGTCTCCTAGAAGCGTGGGCTTTACAGCAATTAGAAGATGAGAAGAAGAAAAATAATATTGTGTAACACCTGGGCCACATGATGTCTTTCCAGATGTACACAGCAGTACGTGAGCAACACAGAGCAACATCACACGGCTCTACTTTACCCATTTAAATATGGTATCCTTGTCCCTCATCAGACTGTACAACTCCGGTCAGGGTGAAGCACACACAGACACAGGTACCGCAAAATCTCAGTAACTGATATTGTGTTTTAGGTCAGGAAATGTAGGACATCTTCTCTTGGAGCAGACTGCAATATCTTCTAACGTGTTCTGAATATTGTGTCAGGGGTGCCAGGCAAGTATTATTTGATTTTGATTGCTACTACAAGGTGCGGGAGAAATATTGATGAAAAGTTGAGGATGGCTACGAAGGCTAAAGGGAGAGAGAGAGCAGGAGACATGGCTGTTAAATTTGCTTTATTTTTTTTTATTTTTTGCAGTACGCGGGCCTCTCACTGTTGTGGCCTCTCCCGTTGTGGAGCACAGGCTCCGGACGCGCAGGCTCACCGGCCACGGCTCACGGGCCCAGCCGCTCCGCGGCATGTAGGATCCTCCCGGACTGGGGCACGATCCCGTGTCCCCTGCATCGGCAGGCGGACTCTCAACCACTGCGCCACCAGGGAAGCCCGAAGCACTACTTTTTTAAAAGATCCTATTAAAGTCTGCGGGGCAAGGTGCTGTCAGAGAGGCCAGATGCCAGTGCACCATACTGCGATGCCTCAGAGGATGGAGAGCAGAGGGAATCATGCACACCTGGAGGAAGATGTTCCGCCTCCCATCTGGGAGAAGCCGATGGTAGGAAAATGGAGAAAGAAGGAAAGAGGAAGGAGCAGCGGGAAGATGCTCTGATAGCAACAGTGACAGTGACCATCATGACCACAGCACTCCCAGGGCCAAGGGCTGAGCCGAGCCCTGAGCATCCTCCGTCCTCTATCCCCACAACCACCTGGGAAATTCCACTTCGCAGGTGAAGAAACGGGCCTTAGAGAGGGGAGCGATCAGCCCAGGAAGACAAAGCTTGATAAATGGTGGGGCTGGGATTCCAGGCCTGCTGACTGAGTAGTTGTTTTCCAATTTGGAGTATCTAATTTCAATTGGTTAGTACCTTTGGTTATAAGATGATAAAGCTAGACAGAGACACATTAATATGTTCCTATAATGGAATATGGCATTAAATAATGACTATAGTTTTTTGAATCCTAGCACCCTCAAATACAATATTATGATTTTTCAAGTAGGTACATTAAGAAAAAAAAATTGCTATAGCCAAGTAGAATACTTTGGTTTTTTTTTTTAGGTAAAGAGAAGAAAAATATAACTAGAGCTTGATTTGAACAGACTGCCTATTTTCTTTCCCAAAAAACCCATGTATTTTCTTGGTTCTGGGCTCAGCATTTATAGCACGTGCCCCCACATATACAAATGTTCGTCCCTGTGTGTTAGACGGCGTACACAAAAGAGAAAGCAAGAGAGAAAGAGAAAACTTGAATCAATGTTTAGAAAATCAGTACTTGGTTTCGGGTTTTAGTTTAATTCATGGTAACTCTGCAAAAATAACACAAATTAGAATCTGGTGATGATGGGCAAGAGGTGGATTATCCAGATTTAGAAATAATAACTGACCTCGCGTGGTTGCTCTGACCGCAATTTTCTTACTGTGTTCATGTTCTTAGCTCTCAAAACAGCATAGCTTTTATGTTACTCAGGTGTGACTTATGAAAAATCACACCATAGATCCTGGACGCCTCCAGATTTCACGGTCTGGAGGGATGGATGTCAAAGGAACCTCCCTGTCCCTTCCCACAGCTGGTGGTAAATTAGAAAGTACCAAAGAAGCACCAATGGGTTATAAATGAAATTCCTGTTTTATGCTTTAGGATATTCCCCCAGCGCGTACAGGGCACATTTGCTGAGAATAAGTGATTTTTCTTGCAGGCATATCTGTTTCCATTCATTAGGGTTACATGTTACACTGTTTTTTCTTTTCTTTTTTAATAGAAAGTAAATATATGCATACCTTCTTGCCTGGTCTAACACACATGTATACACACACACACACACTCACACACACACATTTTTGAACGGCACTGCTGCTTAAAAACTACCCACTGCAGATGGTTTAACAGCTAAAGAAAATGTGCACGTCATTTACTTGCTTGCTCTCCCTCTGAATACCAACAGTTTCCCTGGATGGAGTGGTGGCCTCCTAGTACTTGAACCTCTTCACAACACTAATCTGTAGACACACAAAAGCTCTGCAAGGGAGACAGTAGAAATCTCACCTCAGCCTCTGAGAATTACTTCCTCAATGCTGAGATCTTTCCCTGCATCTGTCCGGCCCCCAGATCCTTTTTCTTTTCCAATTCGTCATGCTTTCCTCCTCGGAACATCTCAAACCATTTTGCATAAGCTACAAGATTTTTCTTCTTTACTCACTCTAGCCTAAAAGTTTCCCTGCTTATATTTAAGTCAGATGCTCCTCCGGGGCCCTTCGCTGTCTCTTGAACTTGTGATTCCTTTCCTATTTCTTTCTACCAAGAGCTCCCTCTAAAATTCAGGATCACACAGCTGGGAGCTCCCTCTAAAATTCAGGATCACACAGCCCTCAGCTCATTCTGGACCAGCTGCCTTAGAAGATCTTCCAAAAGCATTTCCATTTTGAACCATCCTGGTACTCTGCAACAGCAAGAGGAAGAGGCGAGTTGGAAAGGCCCTTGAAACTTCCCTTGTTCTAGCTGAAAGCATCAGGGTTTCTTCGTAAGTCATCCCCACGTTTCTAAAAGTTGAGTTCCTTGAAACTCTTCTAGAGCACTGATTAAAATGGAGACCCCTGAACACAGCCCGACACCCCCAAACTTCCCAGCCATGAGTCCTGGACATTTGAATTTTTGAACTGAAGTATGTATAGTTGATTTACAATGTTGCGTTAGTTTCTGGTGTACAGCAACGTGATTCAGAGATGTATACATATATAAAATATAAAAAAGAATGTATATATACATATATACATTCTTTCTATATCTTGTCCATTATGCTTTATTATAGGATACTGACTATAGTTCCCTGTGCTATACAGCAGGATTTTGTTGCTTATCTATTTTATATATGGTAGTTTGTATCTTCTCATCGCAAACTCCCAATTTACCCCTTCCCACCCCCTTTTCCCTTTGGAAAGTTTGTTTTCTATGTCTGTGAGTCTGTTTCTGTTTTGTAAATAAGTTCATTTGTATCATATTTTAGATTCCACATATAAGTGATACCATACGGTATTTGTCTTTCTCTGACTTACTTCACTTAGTATGATAATCTCTAGGTCCATCCATGTTGCTGCAGGTGGCATTATTTCATTCTTTTTTATGTCTGAGTAGTATTCCATTGTGTATAAACATGGACCATATCTTCTTTATCCATTCATCTGTCGACGGTCATTTAGGTTGTTTCCATGTCTGGCTACTGTAAATAGTGCTGCTATGAATATTGGGGTTCGTGTGTCTTTTTGAATTAGAGTTTTCTCCAGATGTATGCCCAGGGGTGGGAGTGCAGGATCATATGTTAGCTCTATTTTTAGTTTTTTAAGGAATGTCCATACTGTTCTCCATAGTGGCTGCACCAATTTACATTCCCACTGAACAGTGTAGGAGGGTTCCCTTTTTTCCATACCCTCTCCAGCATTTGTGATTTGTAGACTTTTTAATAAGTTTCAAGCTTAAGTGGAAAGTTGGAATATCTCTGCATTGCCATTTGCAAAGTCCACTGCCAGACTTTTCTGGCTTTCAATAGCTCCATTATTTTCCTTTCTCTTTCTACCCCTGTGATCATACAGTCTTATAAATTCTATGTGTCCTGCTCACAGAAATTTGTAATTGTTTAATATCTCTCATTTCTTCTTTTCCCAATCTAATACATCAAAATCACCTTTATTTTCCTGAAGCAGTGTTTTTCTTATATTAGCAGATATTAGGAATACAATAAACATTTTATCAAGAAACAATAGGGCTTTGCAGATAAGATAATCCATACCATTTTTCTAGATTCCACATATATGTGTTAATATACAATATTTGCTTTTCTCTTTCTGACATACTTCACTCTCTATGACAGTCTCTAGGTCCATCCACGCCTCTACAAATGACCCAACTTTGTTCTTTTTTATGGCTGAGAAATATTCCATTGTATATATGTACCACATCTTCTTTATCCATTCCTCTGCTGATGGACATTTAGATTGCTTCCATGACCTGACTATTGTAAATAGTGCTGCAATGAACACTGGGGCGCATGTGTCCTTTTGAATTATGGTTTTCTCTGGGTATATGCCTAGGAGTGGGATTTCTGGGTCATATGGTAGTTCTATTTTTGGCTTTTTAAGGAATCTCCATACTGTGCTCCATAGTGGCTGTATCAATTTACATTCCCACCAACACTGCAAGAGGGTTCCCTTTTCTCCACACCCTCTCACATATGGATACCAAGGGGGAAGGGGGTTGGGATGAAGTGGGATATTGGGATTGACATATATACACTATTGATACTATGTATAAAATAGATAACTAATGTGAACCTACTGTATAGCACAGGGGAATCTACTCAGTGCTCTGTGGTGACCTAAATGGGAAGGAAATCCAAAAAGGAGGGGATATGTGTATACGTATAGCTGACTCACTTTGCTGTACAGTGGAAACTAACACAACATTGTAAAGCAACTATACTCCGATAAAAATTTTAAAAAAAAGAAAAGATAGGGCTTGCCATCAAATATTTTAAGTTATTTCTTATTGTTCTGTGGAAAAAATGGATTGCTTTCGCTCATATCATCGACTATCTCCTGTGCTTTGCCATATCTGTACTTTTCATTTTGCACATCCTGTGTCTAAAATAGCCCCACAAATTTTGTGCCCAGACCCTTTCTGTTCTCCGGGTCTGTGTCAAATCCCAACTTTTCTGTGAAATGTTCTTTGATGACCTCACTGGGTAATAATTTCTCTTTCTTCAAACTTCGCTCTCTTTTATTTGTGAGCAATCTCTCTCTGATTGCTCATTTGTCATGTTTCATACACAGCTCGATAATTAGGATGGATAGTTTACTGAGCATCTCTGTACCACAGACAGCGATAGGTTTCTGACCTATATTTTAATCTTCACCCAGCAAGATAAGTATCATTAACCTCATTTTACAGTCGGGAAACAAAAACTCTGGGAGTTTGAATAACTAATCCAAATTACCCAGCTACAGAGAGGAAAAACACAAATCTTAACCCATAATCTCTCTCACGCCAAGGCCAACTCTCTTTCACCAATCTGAGCTGAATAACTATGGACTTCGCTGACACAGCAGAACAGAAGACTGCAGATGGAGAAAAGGGATTGAAGCCATGGCTAGAAGAAACAGCAAGTTGGAATAAAGTCACTATCAGCTTCAAGTGCAAAATGGAATGTAAATGTTGCCAGGGCTCAGATCAGGACAGTACCTGTAATATATCAAGAAAAGCACAGCCTTTCCTGAGCCCATAGTCCCAGGTTTTAATCTATATCCCACCAAAGATGAGCGCTTCATAGTCACATATGTTTGGTGAATTGCAACCTCCTCTAACTGACCTCTGAGCCATGTTGCCCAGTAAGGTATTAAAAGACTGAGAATCTTTGGCAAAGGGACCTGTTTAACTTTTTAGCCCAATGTCCTCCAAAAGAGTTCAAAACGATTTTATTTTCAATGTACAACTATTAATAGACTGGAAACATGCTAATACTGCTGAAAATATTTGGAAGCCACTGAAATACTGTGTTTCTTTCTCTTCTGACCCTCTCTCTCAGTCCCAGCAGTCAGCGCCACAGCTGAGCTGGTTCAGCTAATTAAACTGGAATCTCTGAGGAGTGGCACCCAGGCAGTTCTGATGTGAAGCCCAAATTGGAAACTAAATGCTGAACCCAATCTTTCTGAATCTGCCCCATTTTGCACCAGCAGCCCATTACAAAATTATAAGATATATTTCAACAAAGACCAGAGAGCTTATGTTATCATACTCTGAAATACAACTACTAAAAAGTTTTCACTTTTCAAGAAAACTTGAAATGATTATTAGTAACGATACTTTTACCTCCACCTATTGAGGTATAATTGTCAAAACTGTATAGGGTTAACAGGTACAATATGATGCTTTGATACACACATACACTAAAAACGACAGCCTTTACTGAAATCAAGGTAATTAACATATCCATCATGGTACACAGGTTTGGTTTTGTTTGGTTTTGTTTTGTGGTGAGAACTCTTAAGATCTCTGCTCTTAGCAATGGAAAACATGAGGCGCCTCAAAAAATTAAAAATAGCACCAGCATATGATCCAGCAATCCTAATTCTGGGTATAAGACCAAAAGAAATGAAATCCGTATCTCAAAGAGATATCTGCATTCCTGTGCTTGTTGCAACATGATTCACGATGGCCAAGATATGGAACCAACCTAAGTATCCAGCTATGGACAAATGGATAAAGAAAATGTGATACACACACACACACACACACACACACACACACACACACACACACGACTATTACTCAGCCGTAATAAAGAAGGAAATCCTACCATTTGTGACAACATGGATGGACCTGGAGAAAGACGAATATTGCATGATCTTACTTATAGGTAGAATCTAAATTAAAAAACCAAGTAGAACTCATATAACCAGACAGTAGAATGGTGGCTGCCAGGGGCTGAGAGCAGGGGAAACAGGGAGATTTGGTCAAAGGGTACAAATGTCCAGTGGTTAAGATAAGTTCTGAGGATCCAATATACAGTACGATGACTAGAGTTAATAATACTGTATTGCATACTTGAAACTTAATTAGTTATTATTGCAATTATCTTACTGTCCACTCTCTGCACCACCCACAAACACTCTAGACCCTCACTTCTTGGCCTGGTCCACAGACCAGCGACACCCACATCACCCAGGAACTTGTTGAAATGCAGAATCTCGGTACCTTCCTCAGGCCTCCTGAGTCGTAATCTGCATCGAAAGAAGATCCCGGGTGATTCCTACACACAATAAATTTAAGCAGCATTGGACTAGCAGATATCACCATTTCAGGCACATGTTACGCCCTTGAAAAAGTTTTCTAAATAGATACATATGTACTTCGGTACAAATTCTATGGTTCTCACACTATATTTTTACTAAGTTGTAGACTTTTAGTAGTATGATGACCTGGGGACTTCCCTGGTGGCGTAGGGGTTAAGAATCCGCGTGCCAATGCAGGGGACACGGGTTGGAACCCTGGTCCAGAAGATCCCAGTGTGTTTTTAAAAGGGAAATTTATTTAAAAGTGTTAATTTAAGTGTAATTTTGCTTTCTGGAAAAGACCACATACAAAAAGAGAGAGGTGTGACTATAAAAAAACAAGAACAAGACACAAATATATTGTATTGTGTGAACTGAATTTATATTCCTAAAGGGGAAATTTTTCCCACTGCCTGTAACACTGATAATTTACAGGAAATGTAATCTTCAGTAACATCAGGTAAAGTGGTTGGGCTTTCCTATGACAGGAGAAATATCACAGCAGAGTTGAGGTTTCTGACATGTGGTATCTGCCCTGACTTGGTAAAGAACCACACTCTGGGACTCTCTAATCAGTTCCATCTTTAGGGACCAGGAATGTTTTGTTTTTTTTTTTCTCTTCATCATCCCTTGGTCTGGTCTTTTTGCATGTAGTCCTGGTGTAAAAATACTACATTTTATCCACAGCTACCACCATTAAATAAATCATATAAATTTCCTATGTCCAAAATATTTATTGATGAACATAGTTTAACTTCATCAACTGTAAATATTTGAAATTCTAAATACTGATTTCAGCCAAAATGAAAGCTATCTAAGATGACCTACTCTGATGGTATCTCAGACATCTGTGAAGAAATATGGAAATGAGACACTTCTGGGCAATGAAATGGCACCAGGGTACCTACTAAGAAACCCATCACAATCCTTAGGAGGGAGCTTGGAGGGCACGGAAGTCTTCACCTGGGGTATATGTTTGCCTGGTCGTGAATTGGGGATAGAGGACGTGGGAGATTGAAAACAGGCAGCAGTTTCTCCTGGCCCATCAGGGACAGCCTCCTTTCCTCCTCAAGGCAACTTCCAGCAAGAAAGACTCTTCCTTCAGCACCTACTACAGACGGTACATTTCAGGTGAAAACGGAGGGAAATAAGCGCCTTGAAAAGTACACCTGATTGGAAGCTTCCTGAAACACAGCCTGCGTGCTTGGCTCAGCTGCACTGTTTCCAGTGATTCCTTCGCTGCCCGTTGGGATAAAGAGTCCTCAGGCAGCTGGCTGCCAACGGGAGAGGGAGAGAACGGAAAGGGGGTTTGCGTAGGCCTTGTGGACGGGGTGGGGGTGGGGGTCACCTAATCACGTAGGTAACGCAAGTGTCATCTGGACGGTGCGAGGGAAAGAATGTCTCAGACCAGGTTACAAATTCCCCGTTGCACAGACTTGGCTGTGATCAGACAAATTTCCCTATTGAGTCTGGAGGGTTTGGGATGACTGGGGCTGGTCATTATTTCCCCACCACCTCTCATGTAAATGAGTCAAAGTTGTAGATGGGAAGCCTTAACGTTTACACTGTTGGCAATGTCTTTACGGTATGCCCCCTTTTAGAAGACTTATAACATCCATTATTGTGTTTATACTCACAACTATACATGACAAGTAAGTTAAGGTTTATTACCTTACCTTATACCTAATAACACAGAAAAAGAAGACTGTAAAAGAAGGGGTCATGATGTCTCCACCATGGAGTAACAGGACCAGATCTAGACTTGAAGCGGCCTCACGCTTCCCTTGGTGTCCAATGAGGCCAGACAGAATTGCGGTCATTCTGGGATAATACTGGAGTGTAACATACTTCTTTAATTTTTAATAATAAAAATTTTAATAAAAGTATTTTATTTACTTTTATTTTCCTGACTTAAAAACAGTACAGAAATATCATCTTGATATATTTAAATAAAGGAAGAAATATAGCTTGGGGCTGTCTCTGTTTCAGTCCCTGCTCTGCCACCTGGCAGCTGTGTGGTAAGATATTTAACCTTCTCTGAGTTCATTTCTCTTGCCTATAAAATGGGGATAATAGTATCTCAAGTAGTGGCAACTGATTACATTTGCCTGGCACATAGCAATACTTATTGAATATTATTATTCAGTGTAAGGTTTTCTTAAAGTAATATATTATTCAAAGAAATCTTTAGAGAAAGGTATTTTGAGTACAAGAGGGGTTTAGGAAAGGGGCTGTAATAATATCATATTAATTATGGCCTTAGGCCTCTGCATGGTAATGTAGAGGTTCAAGAAAAGTAGAAATTCATATACTGTTGTATACATATATATACACACATACACACCTACGATATTTGTTTATGTTATGCTCGCTCCACAGAAAATGCTGAGGTGCAAACATTCCAATAGGTTTGTGCAACGTAATTATTAAATTTAAAACGGAAAACATAAAAGAAAGGAAACCAATTATTTCAGTTGGTGGTCACGGGGCCATGCTTTATGGCCCCGTCCTCCTCAGGCCTGAAAAACGCCATCATCTTTCAAAGAGAGTGTGACCAGACTGTACTGTTAACATGAGGGGGGTGAAGGGTACGGAAACGGAAAAACTGAAAACAGTCGCCCCGCGGAGGTGCGGAAGAGACGGAATTCAGGGCCGTGCAGGTCCCTGGACTGAGTTCTGGAGCAGAAAAAGGGCAGCAGGGAAAATTCAGATCAGGTCTGTAAGTTAGTCAGCACCAGTGTTAATTTCTTGGTTTCCACGACGACACTAGGGCTGTAGAAGACGTGATTGTTAAGGGAAGCTGGGCTGGGTGATATACCAACTCTCTGGGCTGGTTTTACAAGTTCTCTGTGAAATGATTTTAAAATGAATAGTTAACAAAATGAGGAGGGAGCGGAAGGGGTTTCCTTTCTTGTACCCTGGGCAGGTGAACAGAAGGACTGATTTCAGGGCATCTCTGCTCTGTGTGTGCCTCAATAATCTGTCCTCATTAGAAATGAAATATACACCAAGTCAGTTATCAATTAAGTGACAAGCTGGATAAACATCATAGATGTTAACTGACCCTTCAAGGGTTCTTTGAAGCTCACTCAGCTTCGCCAGTTCCTTTGAAGTTCTGTTTTGGCTTCAGCAAGTCACTGATCAGATTGGTTTAATGGTGAAGTTGTGCCTGGTTAATGGGAACAAAATAAAGTGTAGTTACAAAACGACTTTTTGCTCTCTTATATGTAATCTTGCATCACCCAGACAGGCAAAGGGGTAGAGTCATGTTGGTTAGTGAATGACTGAACTTAAGCCTTAAAAAATATCATAAAGTAACAGATTTTCTATTGCTATAAGAAGTCAGCTCTAATCTAAATCAACCAAGAAGCATTCTTGCATTGATGATCCCTGAGGTTTTCCAGGGAGGCAGATATATAACTGTCTGCCCCACTGGTAGTACTTCTTCGAATGTTCTACCATTCATATGTCAATTTAACGTTGGTTAAATTGGGCCACGTGGGCCTTCCCTGTGGAGGCTGGTTCCTGAACAAGCGTGCAAGAGACACAAACGTGCTATGGTGAAGACAGGGGTGCATTCAGTGGGGCAAAGTGAGGGGTGCTTGCCGGGCAGAGGAGAAGGCCAGACTGGAGGGCAAGGCGGGCCAAGCTCTGAAAAGCCTTGAATGACATGCTAAGGCCTTCGGGTTTTATTCCGATGGCCCATGGCTCAGTCACTGAAGGTTTTTAAGAAAACTGATGCATTTAAGTAAGTTTTGGGGCATATTTTAAACGCATTTATTAGCCCTTGTTTTCTTTCCTTCTCTACCCTATACACACACTCCCTGCCATGAAATGGGGTAGATAATTATTCCCAAACATGAGTGCATGTTTTGAAGATAGCAAATGCTCTCTTCCTCGTTTCTCGTCAAGACTCTGTGATGTTCTTAGGAACATCCCTTTAACCATCGTATCTTAATTTAGAAACCTTAGTAACTTAACTCTGAAATAAAATCAATTTTCTGCCTCCTTGATATTTCCGGACTTAGGAGTTAGATGCTGCCCCATCAAATCACTTCAGAAAGTAAGAACGTGTGGCTAGCTTTACTGTTAACCAGGTTTTTAACTGCAGGAAAAAACCGTAATTACTGGACCACGTTGCAAAGACAACGAGGCATGACAGCTCTCTCTTAAAGGAGGGTATTGATAAGAGGCCAACCTATCTAAAATTAGAACCTGATGAGTTAAAAACAAATTCAGCCTCATCTGATGTACACAGAGTCGATTAGGCTTAAGTGATGACACCCCGGCCACGTTTAATACATGGATAATTTTGGGACTTTACATCATCCACCGCTTTTAGACTGCCTCTGCTGTAGCCATGGCAACCCTTACATAAAACATAGCTGAGTTGGTAATTTTACTCCAAATGAAATGAAAATAAGGCTAATCCTATTATTGTTCTTAACAATTTCCCAAGTATCTTCTTCTCAGAGTGCCCTTGCTTGTATAGTCCGTCTTTTAAAAATAGATTATTGGAAAATCATACGTGTGTGTGCACTCTCTCTACTCATAGCCGTTAGCACTGTCCTACTGCCCCTGCCGTGTAACCTTGTGCCTGAAAGAAGGTGTATCCACCTACACGGCCACTTAGTATTTTTCTTGCAATTCGGGGATGGGTAAATCTTTTAAATGTACCAGTTTAGACCATGAAACATTTCAGAGGCAGTCACTTGAAAGTTACGGTTAAATAGTAGTCTTTTGAAGATAAGCCCTATTACGCATTTGTATAAATCTGAGAAGGTAACTCAAGTGATCCTGTTTTGTATTGTAAATGTGCCCGTGTGTGTTGCAGTACTGATTTAGGAAAACCATCTTTTCCTTTTCTGCCTCCACTGAAGAGCCTTCTGTTGAATAGGGGTCCTATGCCATGTCAGGATCTTTCTCTTTATAATTGTGATAAACACTCAGTGTCATCCCTGATATTGTCCCTGTTGTCCCTGACTTTCCTGATGCAGCGTGTGTGCTAAATGGCTTCTCAGGTGGCCCATCTCCCCTACGGTGGTTGTCTGCCCAAGGCTTTAGGATCCAAAGTGCAGTCCTGAAACAGAGAAAAGGGAACTTCCTGACAGGCCATTAAGCTCAGACCTGGGTTCTTCCACTGGGGGGACGGTCTTACAGTAAAAAGGAAACATAGTTTGGGTTCAGGGGCTTGCAGATCCAGCTGCAGCTCTACCAACGCTCCGTCAGCTTTGCCATCTCTTACCCTTTGTGGCTCTCAGTCATCAGGAGAATATAATGATCAGTACAACTGTCTGATAATGGCTGTCAAAACAGAGAAATCATGATGAACCAACAGGTAACCCAGTTTATCAGACCAGAAGGCACCCAGGGTCAAAGTCCCACGGACAGCTTTTCCATCAACTACCCAATTCTTCCCAACTGCTGCTGGATCATTGATCTTGGTATCCTGGCAAATACGGGGAGATTTCAGACAGCTGGAAAACGTCTTCCAGTCTGAATCCAAACACCAGGAAGACACAGGGCCATTTCTCTGGCTGCCACGACAATATTCTCTATGTCACGATTGTGAGTCGTTGCTATCAGGCCCCGCAGGTTGCCGTGGCCTCACCTGGCATTTCCGACAGGTGGCAATTTTAGCAGATTCAAGACCCCGTCCGAGAACATTTTTCTGAGTCTGGTATTGAAGTTGGAGGGGACCCGTGTCGGGGGAAAGGACCGATGGAGAGAAAACAGAGGGGAGGAGAGGACGCAAAAGAAACCAGCGGGGATGAGAAAAGAAGAAACAGGCAAAACCAAGTCAAGTAACATTGTCTCACTGCTGGGGACCGCTTACTGAAGACACCTGAACTGAAGGAGGTCTCCCTGCTCAAGGCGGTCACGTGGTGTGGGAATGCGCCGCGAGGCTCTGCGCACCGGGACTGGCATCTCTGTTCAGCATTCCTATTTTTCTTTCAGACTTGGATATGGACATCTGAGTTTCCTTTCCTACATAAACGGCATTTGTTTGGCGAAAGCCAACCTTGACTGTGGAGTCTACAATCATCCTGTGATATGCCTACTTTTTTTCCTCTCCCCCAGCCCGACACCTCACCATCCAGGTGACGCCCATCATGTCTAGAATCTCTCACAAATAAGGCCTTTACCATGAGTCCCAGAATTTCTGAGAAACCGTCACCATGTAGTTTTGCATGGCAATGATTTTCTGGAAACCAAAACAAGGTGACTTTAGAGCTAGGAGGGTGTTGCATCACTGAATCTCCTACAGTGATACACAGAGAAAGGCACTCAGTAGATGTTGAATGAATTAATTCAAAAGCTCATTCAGGATAGCCCCTTTTTATACAAGCAGTTAAATGATTTGTCCAAGGTCACAAGGAAGGTTTGGGGCAGAACTTGGAGCAAAATCCAGGACATTCAGCTTTCAGTTTGGTATCTGTTTCCACTAACTCTGATGTTACAAAAAGGTAGATAGATAATAACATAAACCAATCCTTGAGTCTTTAAATTGTATAACATGAAATAAGCAAAAGGGTAAGCTTGCCTGATCTAAAAGGATTGCTCAGATCAATGAAATGAAAAACAAAGATCACAGAGGCAGTGGTTACTTTTCTTTTAACTGAAGTAGCATTTAACGTAAGAACAATAAAACTAACGAAAGGAAATGACTTAAACTATAAATATGAATCCTCTGCTTTGAGTTTTGAGTCTTGGAAAATAAAATTCAACGTTGCTAATTTGTTTAAAATGTAAAACAGTTTATGACATTTGTCAGGTTTGATATTTTTATCCTTCAGTCTCTGTACTGAAATACAGACTTAAACCTATAGAGATATTCAGAATCATTCATTTCATCTCCTCCACCAATGCATAAACAGCCAAACATTTCCTCTATCCCAACTTAATTTGAACATACATATTGTCAAGTTTCCTTACCGTTCAAGACCTGAAATAGATAACAGCTGCAGTTTTTAAAATGCTAAGAAATTGAAAAAACAAAAAAAACCCAGTTCAACCCATAACAAACGACATAATTTAAAGTATACCTTACGTCTTTAAACATTTATTCTTCGAATTCTCCCTTTTCAGTTGTACTTATAGACACAGCTAGAGCTGCTCTCACACAAGAAACACCATACACCAGAGACTGTAATGGATCTGATCAGGTTTTCTTCTGTTGCCACTAGCGCACACACCAGAGAACTGATCATCAGATGACTGGCATTATCTGTGTATCAGATTAGCATTTACGGTTTGCCTGTGACCCTCACAGGTGGTTATATGATTCGGTGCAGCATATCCAGGGAGGAAAAGACATACAAAATCACACATCTGCAGCAGAGGCGACAAACGGTTGGTGACGTGACATTTTTAAATCTCCACTGTCTAAAAATATCTGTTTACACTGAATCAGCTCCAGACCAAATCCAAAACTAGCTTAGCTCACTTAGCTGCCATCTTTTGTGTTGCTTTATAAGAATCCAAGATGAGACATGATACGTTCCAGTGCCCAAGGCCAGATAACAGCTCCAAATACCAGCACAAAGACATCTCAGAAACTTGGAAATCAGTCACAATATAGATGACATTTTAGCAGCCAACGGCGGAAGGCAAGGAAAGAACACAACTTTGTAAAGTCTGTTGTGGGAAGTGGGAAGGACATTTCTTGTCCAGTACTCACCATATGGAGGGCGCTTCTGTCCCGCTGATCTCTAAGAAGTCATATCCTTCTTCGAGCTGAAAGTCAGTGAAGACTAAAGCAATGGTGTCCCCGGGTTCCGCGAGGATGGTCCACGTACAGTCGGCGTTGTTCTCGTACTCTGAAGGGAAGTAGGGGCTGGAGATGCTGCCGCTCGTCCCCCGTAAGGTCCCTCCGCAGGCCCCCTCAGCTGCACAGGACAGAAACAAAGAAAGCGTACTTGAAAATGGCCTCGTACACAAGCACCTCCACAAAGTGTCACGCTCGATCAGTGACACATATTTTCTGAACCCCAAAGAGCGACACGCAACCTGACAAAGGGTTTCTCCTGGTTTGTTAGTTTAGTTCCACAGAAAGACTTCAAAAGTCTACCCATTACACCGCGTTGTTAACTGAACTGCCACTATAGAAAGAAGTGAAATTGTCATTTCTAAAATCTGGAACGTGCGGTTACTATACACCTGACATTCACAGACAGCTGAACCGTATTTTCAAAGGTTTTCTCTGCATCTTGGAAGACGGAAGTAAGGTGTGAGTCTTAACAGTATGTGGCCATCATTTCTTCCTTTTCTGAGAGCTGGCTTGAAAATACAGGGATCTTAAAAGATGCAGTTGCCCTAATCTTTATGTCCTGTAGAGTTTGGAATATGCACTTGGTTTTGAATTTCAGATAAGTTCTTGAATGAGATGATAACGGAGACACATCAACTCATAAAAAAGTTCTGAGTAGGAAATAGTTGCATGAAAACTTAAAATGGATTATCTTGGAAAAGTGACAAGGAAAAGGTCAGTAAGATAAAATACATTTAGGATGCAAATTAGCATCGGAATAAATATTGTTTTGAAGAGAAATGGATCCTGTAACTTTCTCCACAGAGTAAAAAATAGATGGTATTCAATTTATATAATCATCTATTACAAAATGTTATGTACGTAGTAAACTGTACATATAGGGTAAATAAATATTTGTGAAATAACATGTTTTAAGACAAGTCTGTAAATACCGTCCCTCCCTTCCTTCTTTCCTATCAGACAACCCTAGCAAACAGTATACACTTGGCCCTCTATATCTGCAGATTCAGCAAACACAGATTCTACCAACAGATGAAGAATATACAAAAAAATTCCTAGAAAGTTCCAAAGAGCAAAACTAAAGTCTGCTGCATGCCCACAACTATTTACATAGTATTTTCATTGTTTTAGGTATTGTAAGTATTCTAGAAATCATTTAAAGTATACAGGAGGATGTATGTAGGTTATACGCAAATATGATGCCACTTTATGTAAGGGACTTGAGCATCCGAAGATTTTGTTATCTGCAGGGGAACCTGGAAGCAATCTCCTGTGGATACCAAGGGACAATTGTATTTCACAATGAGGGACATCAGCGTTACAATTAGAGTGATGGACAAAGTCAGCCTGTTACCAAGATGGGAAACTTGCCTTTGGCGGCTTGTGGGACTAGACAGAGATCACTTGGAACAGATATTTACATTGGCTACTGAATAAATAACTGTGTATATAAGCATATCACACTTATATATAAAAAGCTGATACACACACACACACACACATATATATATAAACTTAAAAGTTTTCAAATCCAATGCTGTGGTTGGGTGATTACATGAAATGTATTAAATCTGACGGCCAAGACCGCATAAGTGGTTTGTAAAGTGTTAGAGGAGAAACACTCATATCAAATTATTCTGGATTTTTGAAACTGTAACCTATGCGCTGAAGCATTGTTTATGATTTAAAAGACCTCGAAACAGGTGTATTTGTGTGCATAATACACTATAACCATAAAATAAGAGTGAAGAGGGTAAGAAGCATACTGGGTTCTTTGGGAAAATATCTTGGTGACCTTGACCGAACAGAGGTGATACTAAACCTATCTGACAAGAGTATGTATGCACAGGTACCAAACATCAACCAGGGACCTTGGCTGTAGCTCTAGGGCAGGGCCCTGGAGTTCCTCCCCTGCAGGCTTTCTCCCTCTGGTCGCTCAACTGTCGGAAGATCTGAGGACCTGTAGAAGGTGTCTACTGAGCTGGGGCGACATCGTGTTTCCAGGGACTCCAGGAAGTGGCTATATGTTACCTGGTATGGGAATATTTTATCAGCTGACAGAGCTGTGCTGGTATCTGCAAGCTGATAGCAGCACTGATGTCTCAGCAACACATCTACCTTCTGTTTAAAAGGGTGGTTGAACTGGATAACTTCCAGTGTCACTTCCTTTGATCCAATGACTCTAAGAGTTTAGACACTAAGTATCTAGATTTCCCTTAGGACTTCAGCTGAGGGCTTAAGCAGGTCATGGAGGACCACGCTTGGATGGCCTAGTGAGTGAGTTCTGTACTCACTAACTCCAGAGGAGCCTGGGATGCCCATCACAGGCGCAGGCAAGTGGTGCGATTTTATGGCTACTCTGTTGAGACTAGGAGCAGACTGTATGAGGAAGACAAAAAGAATAGAAAATGAAACTAAAGAGAAAGAAAATTAAAAAGTTGGTAGAGAACAAAAACTATAATTCTTCCAAGGCTGCAATCACCATTGCGTTTTCTCTGGTAGATATTTTAATGACCACAGAACATTTTTAAATGAGTTACAGTCAGAATTATGTCAGGCTAAACAGATGCAGGATGTATTATAATTCTTAATGCAGCATTTCAAATAAAATATTACAGAACACTATCAGGTAGTCTGACTGATGATACCTTCTTTGATAATTAAGCACATAAAACAAAACAAAAATAATTCATACCACTCATTGGATAACAAACAATAAAAAACTGTACAGAGTGAGGTCACATGTGTATGTGTGTTTGAACATGTCTGTGTGTGTTTGAACATGTCTGTATGTGTTTGAAAGCAACTGCAACGGTGCTTCACATGTTTTTCCAACAAAACATTTTAACAGTTTTAGCTTCTTCCCCAGTTTTGTAAGATAATTTGTTCTCTAAACTATAACATTTTACACATCTAAAACGTAATAGCATGTGAGGAAGGGTAACATAAGCCCCGTTTGAGTCTGGGAAATACAGTCAGGAATAACCCAGAAACAGTGAGGGAAGGAATGTGGTGAATAAATTCTCCGCCTTCTCTCCCCTTGGTGGGGAAATTTTAAACTGTAACTTACATGGAGTATCAGATAAGACCCAGAGAGATTTAGTACCAATTCCCACAAGACTAACCCTATTAAAACATACCTCAATGGCATTCTTCACTTCCCAGCCTTACCTCCTCACTAGTTCACTTTGCTTCCTGAATCACCTCCCAAATACTTCAGTTGCATTAAGTCTGGACCTCAGAGTCTACTCTCGTGGGACTGAGGCTAGGAAAATAGAGGTGTCATGGGTACTTGATAGGACCACAGGGAGCCCAGATAGTTGGTTAAACGTTATTCGAGTGTGTCTGTGAGGCTGACCTGAATAGAACAAAAAGGTGGATTAAGAGAGAATTCACTCCCTTGGATTGACTGCCTTCATACATGGACTCGGGCTGGGACTTACAGCCCTGTCTCCCCTGGATCCAGCCTGTTGACTGCAAGTGTTAAGACTCCGCCTCCAAATCCAATGAGCCCAGTCCTTTCATAAATCTCTTTATATTTCTCAGAATCTCCAAAAAATAAACCCCTCAAAATCATGTATGATATTTTATTTACTTTTGTATCTCACCATATATTATTTTTAAAGCTCCCAATAAAAAATACTGACGATAACTGAACTTTACTAGAGCAGCTGCTGGTATCTCGATGGACCCGAGGATGAAGCTGACACTCCTATGACCTTAGCCTTGGGCTAAGGCAATGGGTTACGTCCGCTGGTCTTTACAGCACTATGCAATAGACTCTACTGTGGTTCAATGTGTGTTTACTGATTTTGCTTTTGTTGTCATTTGTAATAGGAAGACTAGTATAGCAGCAATAGTAGTAGTGACAGTTCAGAGTTCAGAGATAAAAATCTCTCAATCTAAAGGCCCCAAGGAACACAGAGACACAGTATCATATATCTCCATCCTAATTTTTAACTACATCACCAATTTCCAAGGGAAAATTATGAAAATATGAGATGTCCACAATCATAAAATATTCACTCATATCTCTTTTTCAGTTATCTGCTCGGGAAATGTACATGAATGAAGACCCTGCATTTTCTAGGAGGTACCTACACCTCATTATTACAGGTGTCTCCTATAATAAAGAGTAGCAAGGAGAAAGCAAATTTCTTTTTCAAGTTATTATAAAGAGATAACACTGAGATCATGCTTCTCAACCTCTCCACCACTGACATTGGGGCCAAATAATTTTTTGTTCTGAGAGGCTGTCCTTTGCATTGTAGAAGGTTTAGCAGCATCCTACCCTGTACCCACTAATCGCCAAGATTATCGCCCCCATTGTGACAGCCAAAAATGTCTCCAGACATTGCCAACTGTTCTCTGGGGACAGAACTGCCCCTCATTAAGAACCAATTATTTAGATGAATTTAATTAGTGCTTTTTCCAGTTCTTTTCACTGGTATTATATAGATCCTTCTAAACAAGAGAAATTAAAACCATATTAAAATGCTGTGTAGTATTCTTTCTTTGAGTCAAGATAAATCATTCATTGGATATTTGACCTATTTAAACTTATTAAAACATAGGAAGACTATAAATATTTCCCCTTAGATAATATGTTTATTTAAAGTAATTTAAAAGAATTCTAGTTACTGCAATAGTATTTGAAAATACTCTCATTCTGGTACACTTTACACAGTTTTTTGATAAATTAATTAGGAAATAGTTATTAAATGTTCTAAACTAAAATGTTATCTCTTTAGAAAAACCGAAAAATCAGTATAGATATAATAAATTTATTGTTGTTTTTATTTAACATATCTCTAACACTAGGATTCGTATTTTGATGGAAAATATGTGTGACAAATGTAATTTAAATTATTTTATATGACAAATTATATTTTTAAATACATAAGTTTATAATTTCTGAGATATGTTTTCACAAGGCAGGCCTCACTGGTTATAAATCAGTAACACTGCAAAAACACAGTTAAACTAAACAATTTAACACTTTTCCTCTAATTATTCATAAATAAAATACTAAAATCAAATGCTTTACTTGAAAATTAGATATAGAGATTTCAAAACTAGAGATCATTAGCTAGATTTATATATATATATAACATATATATTACACATAATGGCCACAGACCTTTGGAATCATCTCTTAATGCTGTTTACACACACACACATACACTTACAAGCACACACACAATAGTACTGAAAATTAAATGATCTTCTTACTCTCATCTTTTCTCTGGAATCTGTTTCACTCAAATTAACCAGACCAATCCTTTTAAAATTTAACTTGAATCTTAAAAATTTCCACTCAAAACTGTTAAACTTTCCGTATCCCCACTCGGAATAAAATCAAACCCAACCAGGACCTGAGAAGCCCTAGGTGATCTGACCCAATGCCCCCATCTCACACCCACGTTGCCTGGCCTCTGTCCACCCCACCTCTCCTCATCCCCCTCTAACCATAGCCTGCGGGGACCACAGCCAAGTGCGTCCCTGCCCCAGGGCCTCTGCACTCACCGTCCTGCCTTCCGGTCTGTTCATTAGTCCCCTTCCTGGGTCCACCTTCTCTGACCGCTGTGAATGAACTGGCAGCTACTTTGGACCACTCCCTGTCTCTTCATCCTGCTCTGTTACGTCTTAGCACTTTGCTAAGGGCGAAGCATTGAACCATAAGCTTTACGAGCTTGCCTTTGCACAGGTCTGCTATTCCTAGTAGGCGGCCTGGAACCCAGTAAAATTCCCCCCCGCCCCCGACCCCGCCTCATTGTGTGAATGACTCAGTATTTCCTGTACATATACCAGTTACCTGGAGCCTATACTCAGTCACCTTCAGTAGGAAAAATGGGACTACAGTAATATATATTTCTGGGCCTAAGCATGGCATCAAACTATATCATTTCTAAGAGTAGAAATAGAAAAGTTAATTTATGTATAGAAATAGGAGGTATTTTCAACCATGAAGTTTAAAAAAATAATACTCTACTAAAAACAACAGCAAGCCTCTAAGCAGAGAGGTATTTCAGACGAAAATTAATTGCCAAGAAGAAGGTTTCATCATGGTAGCAGGTCCAGGAGGGGTTTAGCTGACGGCTTGTTTTGCTTTGTTCTCATCAAGTAGCTAAGCCACAAGTCCAGAAATATTATTTTTATTCTCAGCAGAGCAGTGGGGAAATTTCTAGAAGAATTAAAGCCAAGGCAGGCAGAGAAAGCAAAATAATCAGTGCAAAACATTAAGAAAGGGAGATTATGAACAATCTTCCCGGAAACTGAAGAATTATTTCAAGCTCCATAAGCATCTGATGTAAACTTAAAAACCACATATAAAAAGTAAAATGTATAAAAAAAAAAATAAGTAACCATTAAAATAAACTAAATAATTCTGACCAATATTTAAATAATATAGTTATATGAACATAATGTAAGCTTCTTTTATCCCTGGATGTTCACAGCAGTACAAATGTATCAAAAATTTTACTTGAACATTAATTTTGCTATATCCAGAGCAATGTTTTGTCTGGAAGCTGAAAAACTGGAGGGAATCTAATTAAGTAAATGCTATTTAGAATTCCATCATCTCCCCCCATACACCTTTTTTTACACATTACGCAGAAAGAAAATGAAGATAGGTTCGAAACTGCCAAGTAAATACTTGACTGTAAAAATTAGCACACAAAATACTTCTTAATAAAATGATGCATACAGGCCTTCCCTGGTGGCGCAGTGGTTGAGAGTCCGCCTGCCGATGCAGGGGATACGGGTTCGTGCCCCGGTCCGGGAAGATCCCACATGCCGCGGAGCGACTGGGCCCGTGAGCCATGGCCGCTGAGCCTGCGCATCCGGAGCCTGTGCTCCGCAACGGGAGAGGCCACAACAGTGAGAGGCCCGCGTACCGCAAAAAAAAAAAAAAAAAAAAAGATGCATATAATATTGAGTCACTTCACTCTATATTTTAAAAACTGTGCTCCTAGGACATCCACATGTAGGAGTCACAGGTTACAAGTAGCAAATAAAGTCAAGTGGTTGGGCTTTGTTCCCACACCAAATGTCTCAGAGCAATTATTTCTTTAAGTCCATGTCCTATATTGAATTTTCAAAAAATCTTACATTTGGAAAAAAAAAAAACATTCTACAGCTTAAAGGAGTCTGAATGCCATCAAGTCAATCCACGAAGCAGATAAGGTTTTTAATAAAAGATGTGTTTGAACCTACTGATTTCTGTAAGTGGGGAAAATAATTCTAACTGTAAGCAGAAATCAGAGTGCACTATTTCCCCTAAGGAATTTCAAAACATTAAAAAATTTTCATCCTAAACTGTAAAATTATTATAAGCGTTGCCTGGGTATAAATGCTGCTAGGAATGTATCTTAAGGGCATGATTCAAAATACAGAATAAAACATTATTTAGAGACATACTTTGCCATATTTATCATAAAGAAAAATTGAAACCAACTAAATGTTTAACAACAGATAAATCATTAAATAAAGTATGTTGCACCCGAACCAAACCATGCAGTGTTTACCGAGCATTTGTAACATTGCTTCAACAGATTCCTGACCTAGAATATTGAATTTATAAAATGCAGGGTATACAGTGGGTTGTATAGTTTCTTCTCAATTTTAAAATTTGTATGAAAAGCATCCAGGAAAGAAAAAAGAAATGCACACACATTTATAATGTTCAATGTCTAATACTAGGCAATAGTCTCTAATATACCTTCCCTTGGGCTGTTTAGAATATTGGTACCTACAAGTCAGACTGTCTGGGTTTGAATCCAGGTTTTCCTACTTTTGTGTCACAAGTTCTCTTCTCTGGGCCTCAGTTTGGTTATTTATAAATGAAGATAATAATGGCATCTATTCACAGGGTGGTTGGGAAGGTTAGACAGATCAATAGCTGTAAAGTGCTCAGAACAATACTAAGGACTCAGTAAAAATAGCTATTATTTTTTTCTCCCATCTGGCATGCAGTGATCACTCAATGATAGTTTATTTAATTATTTTGACCATTGTATCACTGCTTTGAGTAAAACTGCCCTTCCAAGTCTACACACTGTTTTCACCAGGAGTTTAGCAGCTGCTTCAGAAGGAGGGGAGAGTCACACAGAGCCCAGTCACCAGGAGGCAGCCTCCTTCCCCAGGTTTCCACTCCTCCAGGGGCTGGAATGAAAGGGGGCCCAGATCTTTTGCTTCTGTTCTTGTAGCCTCACCACCACCTATGTCACACCTGAGACCATCAGGAGATTAACCTCTTACACCCTTCATCCTTAGGTACTGAAGACACTGGAGGTGAACGCTGGTCTCCTAGGTCACCCCTCATCCCCTCAGACCCTCATTCGCTCAAAGATCTACAAAGCTCACGTGTCTGACCCCTACCTCTCCCAAGTTCTTAAAACCCTTCTGCTAAGTCCTCTGAAACTCAAGGTCAACTACCAGCAAAACTTCCTGCGTCTCAGCCACTTCTGAGGTACCCCCTCACTTCTTCCTCGTGGAAGCCGGCTGTCTTCTGAGAACGTTGCATCATGAAATCCTCCCCAAGGTCAATGTTCAGCATCCACAGCCCAAGTACCACTGTCCCTAGAGCTGGACTACATGCCCACCAACACGCATCTCATTACGACTTCTGGACCACGTTTGTTCTTTCCCCAGCGTGGAGTCTGTCGTCCTCAGAATCCAACACCTTCTTCCCTGGAGTCATCTACAACATCCCCTGGGCAGCCCCACTAGTCCTTGCAGATGTTTACTTCTGGCTCAGTTTCTCCAGCTCTACATTTGTCTTGATTCTTGCTGATTTCAGTATCGAGTTAGATCATCTTCTGAATATTGGCCTCTCAGTTCATTCGGCTCCTCTTCCAAAAACCTAACCCCACACAGTCATTCATTCCCACCATCACCCTTCATCTTCTCAATACCAATAAATGATCATTTTCCAGAGCTGCAAGGTGGGGTGTCCCATTCTCAGACCTCCACTTTCTATATTTCCAGGTCACTGCCTCAAATACCTTAACTTCAATATTTCTTTGACACCGATAGACCTACAGTTCCCTGATCTTGACATTTTTTCACTTCCTTCCCCTCAGGCCCCTCATGTCCCCATTTCTCCCCTTGCCATCCTCAGATTTCATGGCCATCATTTCAGTCATTGCCTTGGGTCTGCCGTAACTCCACTGTCAACACCTTAGACTCAAATCAGGGCAAATCCACATTTTCTCCCATGGTAAACATGGCTGGAGAAAAACCCAAAACAAAAATACACTAATGGGTCTAACTTTAAATTAAGGACCACATCCAAGTTGGCTTTCAATGATGACATTCCTACTTTATACCCTTCATCCATTCAGTCCTCTTTCAGGGGGAATGACCATTTTGTACCCTCTTCCTCATTCACCTGCCAGCATCTCCTACCACATCCTTAATACTACATGGTGATTTTGTTTCCTATTTCCCTAAGAAAACAGAAGCAATCAAAAGAGACATTTTACAATCTATTGACACCATATTTGATCACCTATCTGCTTTTCTGCTCATAAAATTTCCTTCCTATATGAATGGTAAACACTCTTAACCTAGGGTTAATGCTGTCTGTGCTCTTGCTTTCATCCCTGAACAAGTTTCTAAGCCAAACCTCCCAACAAATGATCATTTACCCTTTTTATTGGAGAACTGCTCTCAGCATACAAACATGTTACAATTTTCCCCATTCAAAAACGTTTTTTAAAAAGCAACTATCTTTTAATTCCACATCTATTTTCCAGACTCCATATCTACCTTTAACTTTATTTATAAAAATCCCTCTCCCAGCAACACATCTCAAGAAATGTATATAATTGCAATCTTTAATTTCTTCCCATCCTCTACTGAACCCACTTGAGTCAGGATTTTGTCCTCAGCGGTCCACAAGAACTGCTCTTCTCACGTCAGCCACACCAACAAATCCAATGGTCAGTCCTCAGTTCTTATCTTATACAACCACTCAACAACATCCCACAGTTATCCATCTCCACCTCCTTGAAGGACTTTTCTCAATATACTTTTAAAACTTTCTTTTATCTTGAAATAATTGCAAATTCATAAGAAGTTGCAAAAATAGTCCAGGGTGATTCTGTGTACCCATTTTCCACCAATGATTACATCATACAAAGGTATAGTATAGCAACAAAATTAAAAAAAAATGACACTAGTACAACGTGTACATATGCTTTTATTCACTACTACTTTATATACTACACACGTGGATGCCTCTAATCTTATTGACCATTTCTTCTCAATCTCCTCATTATTTTGATTCCATCTCCCAATCCTTAGTGTAGTGCCCAGTATTCAGTATCTGGACCTCTTTTCTTCCTAACTGCATTTACTACCTGGGTGATCTCATCTAGTTTCAGTTATGTGGATGTAAATACGGTACATATGTTGACAGTTCTCAAATTTGTAGTTCAATTCCAGATCTCTCTTGAATTTCAGTTTTTGTATCCACCTGCCAACCTGGCATATCCATATGGATGTCTAAATAGCATTCCAGACTTACTAACCCCCAAATCATATTCTTGACCTTTCCTTTTCCAAATCTGAAATTCCCTAGCTTTCTCCCTTTCAGTAAATGGGAACCCCATTCTTCCAGTGGCTTAGATAAAAATGGTGTCATCCATGACTCTCCTATTTCTCTCATATCCTGTAGCCACTGCATCGTAAAATTCTACTGGCTCTTTATTTAAACCGTATTCTTTTTTGTTTGTTTTGTTTTTATAGCAGCTTTATTCATAATTGTTAAACCTTGGAAGCGACCAAGATGTCCTTCAACAGATTAATGGATAAACAAACTCTGTTGCATTTATATAATGGGATATTATTCCGAAAACTAAGGAATTGAACTACCAAACTACAAAAAGACATGGAATAGCCTTAAATGCATACTGCGAAGAGAAAGAAGCCAATCTGAAAAGGCTACATACTGTATGGCTTCAACTATATGACATTCTGAAAAGGTAAAACTCTAGAGACAGTAAAATGATCAGGGGTTACCAGGGTATCTGGTGGAGGGAGAGGTGAACAGGTGGAACACAGAGGATTTTAAGGGCAGTGAAGCCATTCTACATGATACTGTAATGGTGGATATACGGCATTATGCATTTGTCAAAGTGTATCGATATCATTTCATCAGTTGTAACAAAGGTACCACACTAATGTAAGATATGAAGAATAGGAGAGACTGCGCAAGGGGGCAGAGGAATTAGTATATAGGATGCTCTCTAGTTCCTGCTCAGGTTTTCTGTCATCTTAAAACTGCTCGAAAAAATGAAGTCTGTAAGTTGTTTTTTTTTTTTAATGCAATGATAAAGAATAAGAATGATAGGATAAAGAGTGCCCTGGGTCAGAGGCGGGAGGGAATCTACTGTCCAGTAGGTCTTCAGAGAAGTCTCTCGGAAAAGGTGACCCTTCTAAGCTGTATTCTTAACCCAAATGCATTGTGCAGCCTTCTCTGCTCCTACTGTCTCTCAACATGACATCATCCCTCACCTTGAAGACTGCAGTGGCTTCCTAACAGGTTTTCCCACTTTGCCCTTCCCACCATATATTCTTTGCTCAACAGAGCAGCCAGCGTAAGGCTCTTACGTTCAAGATGAGATGATGCCACTTCTCTTGTCAAAACCCTCCCGTGTCTTCCCGCGTTGCTCAGAATAGAAGCTAAAGTCTGTATGATGGTCCACGGGTCTCCCAGGATCTCTCAACGCCCATCTTCTCTGACCGTTTCTCCCAGATCCACACCACTGTCCAGTCTGCTCCACCATACTGGCTGCTGCATTATTCTCCACTCACCCTGGGGTCACTCAGGATCAAAACCCTGGCTGATTCCTTGATCTGGACCATGCTCTTGACATTCTCATACAGTTTAATCTCTCACCTCTCCGAGGGGTCCAAATAATGCTGGTTTGGCCAAAGGTAGTGGTTTCCCAGGACATGGGGCTTCCGGTGCTAAAACCAGGACAGTCCAGGGCAAACCAAGCAACTGGTCACCACAGCTCAATCAAATGTCACTGTCTTAGTGAGAGCGTCTGTGAACACGTACTACGATTGGATATGTGACATATTTGTTTTTACTCATTGTTTTTCGATTTCTGTGGTCTACCTCTACCCATTAAGATATTCTCATGGCAGTTGGCATCTTTCTAGTTTTGTTCGCTTTGTAGCCCCAGCGAAGAACTAATGTAAGCAAACTACAGCCTGTGGGCTACATACAGCCCAGTATCTGTTACTGTAAATAGAGTTTTACTGGAAACAGCCATGCCTATTTGTTTAGGTAGCGTCTATGGAGACTTTTGCTCTAAAATGACTGACTACAGTAGCGGAAACAGAGACCATATGGCTTGAAACACATAAAATATTTGCTATCTGGCCCTTGACAGAAAAAGTCTAGTGACCCGACTGTTAAACGTATCTGACATCTTGTCTCTCCTGGATAAACGTTTCTTGAAAGAACAAATGAACAAATACAAATAGACAGCAGACATATTCTACTGGCAATTAAAAAAAAAAAGCAACTTTGGGGCATCATTTTAATGCTAGTAAATTCTCAGCAACTTAAAAGGAAATACTAATATCAAAACCAAGAGTAATTGTAGCGAAAATACTTGTGGCATGGAAATTTGTTCAGCAAATTTGCAAAGCATAAATAACATTCTGAGAATTCTATCCTTAGGAAATAATCAAACAGAAGAAACAAAAGCAATGTTATATGTACAGAGACACTAATTATAGCATTATGTGTAGAAGCAAACACTGGAAACAATCATTATGTTCAATTATGGGGAGAGAGAGAACTATTCCTTTGTATAATATTGAGGATATTGAGAAGAAAATGCTGTCAGTTAAAACTGAAATGTTTATGATTTAATACCAATCTTAAAAAGAGAAAACAATGCACTATGCTCTATGACTTTAGTCTCTAAGAGCTTTTCAGAGGATGAATTGGCTTCCTTTGGTCTCCATTTCTGTTCCATTCTAGCTCTTCAATGATAATGATTTCAATAATAATAGCTATTATTGGTATTAAGTACTTCAAGCATCTCATTTAAACTTTACCAGTCCCATGAAATTAAAAGTAGTTTTAATCCAGCTATATATGTATAATCCAAACAGAATCACTTTGCTCTGCACTTTAAAGTAACACAACATTGTCAATCAACTATACTTCAATTATAAAAAAAAAAAAAAAGTAGCACTAATCCAATTCAACAGATTCAGAACCAGAGGTTTTGCAGACAGTTTGTCCATGATGTTGAGCTAGTAAGTAAGAAATGACCTTGAATGACCAAGACCTTGAATGACCAAGTCCTCGCTATTAAACACCTCCATCACTGCCTGTCACAATGAATGGCATTTAATTGGACGTGTGTTTTTTTGGGCACTAGACAACTTCAGCCCTGCAACCTAATATGGTACTTACATGGAAAAACAAATCATGGAAAAATACTGTAAATTGATCCACAAAATGATTTGTATACAGGCACTTATGACTATGCTTTAAACCAGTTCCAAGATTGTATTTAATGAGATAATATATATTAAAAAAAAGAGTGCTTATCAGAAAGCCTTGTATCATAGTGAAATGCAAACCATGTAGACCAGATTTACTCTAATAATGTTGACATATGTTATTGATTTTTTTTTTCAATTTTGGTAAGACTTAGAGTTGGTTATTACACAGTATGCAAGAAAAGTGCTGAAAACTCAATTGTCTAAAGCCATTCAAACTTTATTTAGATCTGAGTTTCTTATATGAAGACTACCTCATTCAATCTTACTTTGCAATGCTTGGTCCTGACAAGAAAGATCATCTGAGATTCATTTTACAACGTTACCTCTGTAACATAACTGATGAAAACCCAGCTGTGTTTTAAATATCACAGAATTGATCGGTACCCACAAAAAGCATGACTTCTCTCCCTTCTCCTCCCCTCCAGCTACATGTTCTCCCAGCATTTGTCTTCCCCATCATCACTAGTGGCAGAATGTCTGCAATTAAACACCCTGAGTGACATTTCGTAAAGCGCTGGCCAGTGCCACGTTGTCATTTCCAGTCACCTTATGTAAGGCTTATCAGTTAAAGAAACTTGCAGCTTCAGGCACTGACATCCCTTGTTTAGCATGTTTTATTAAAGGTATTGCCGACACTGCTCCTGGTACTGTACTTGGTGGCATGTTTGCGTGCTCTCAGTCATCCTTCCGAGGAAATACAACTGTCCTGAAATGCATAAAATCCATCAACTCTTCAAAAAAAGCAAAACAGCTGCCATATCCTACACTCTTTAAAACTCTCAAGTAACAGTGACACTGTGTTTTGACACTTTTAGGTGAATATTTATCTTAAATGCTTTTGTTGAGACAGAGAGAAACAAGGTCAGAGTCTTGGTGAGTAAGCAGTTTTAGTCCCTGATCATAACTCACTTATGGTTATTTGTCAGTGGTTTACAGATCACGCTTCTCAACAGAACAAAAGGAAAAAACAAAAACACCTCTCCTTACCCACGCCAAGCAGAAGACACAACATGAGAATGGCCTTTACCACCTACTGTGTCTGCAGCCCTGGACAGGATCCCTCACATCTCAGGGAGTTAGATCCCTCATCTGCAAACTCTCAGTATCGATATTAACCTTGAACACTTTTGGACAAGAAAACATAAACGAATGTATGCCAAGTTTATAACGCAACACCTGCCGCAGAGATCTGGTCTAAATAAAATGCTTAGCCATGCTATTTCTACTTCCCCCTGGCTTTCCTTCTTTAGTAATTCATAGTGGCTGAAAAAGATTCTGTTGGCCAAAAATGGAAAATAGGGAGGGAAGAGTTACTGGCCAATCACGTCTCAGGTAGCTTCTATCTGGTCTCAAGGGCCTCCTAACACCACTCTGCCTGGAACCAGTACCCTGCAGGTTCACGGAGCCCAGATGCCAGCAGCATCCTTCAGGCCTCACCTTTCTGCCCCCACATGAGAATCCCTGCGAGGACAAATTGGCGGTAGGGAAGGATTTAGGGTTGCGACAGAGAAAGAGGAAAGAGGACCAACTTCATGCAAAGAGAAGCCTTCCCCAGAGAAGGAAGACCATCTGACTGGGGCAAATTGATCCCTGCTTGCCTCCTGTGCTCCAAGATTGACTTACTCTACAAAGAAACGGCTGCAGCAAGTCATACGTTAGCCTTTAAAATATAATAAGAAAGATCCTACTGCCAAACAGCTCTCTTTGGGCTCAAGGCTCTCTTGAGCTGGGTTTATACATCATGTTGTTCATCTGAAAGCCCTGAGGCTGTGGCTGGTGGTAGCTCCCATCAAGCCCACAGAAAACAGTTTTAGCTGGTGCTTGCTTTGAACCACAGGCTTCTGCAGAAAATACTGAGACTGGCAGTCACTCTTCCCTGCCGGCATCTTACTGCCCTTATATTTCTCTTTTTAGGCTCGTAATCTCTGAAGGGCCTGCAGGTCTGCCAGACACCTTCTCCTGCATTTCCCAAGGAGCAGGTGGAGAAACGGGAGGATGCTAGAGACCACCAAGCTCCATCTCCCCCGGAGAAAACCAAGGCACACGCTTCATTCTCAGAAGAAGGACATCCCCAGACAAGCCGTGTTCTCTCCACCCCTTCCCAGATTCCTCAGGGCTCAAGCACCAATCCCTCGAGAAGAAAATGTTTGTCTGTCTAATCCAACTTCAAATATTTGTTCCCCAATGAAAATGTAAGTTCCTTCTTTAAAGGAACCTATTTTTTTATTCTCATAAATTAAAAGGGAAAGAGCCGGGCACTGCAGTGCCCAATGGCATAAGACACCAGGCCCAGATTCCAACTCTCCCATTCACTACTGTGTGACCTCAGAAAAGTCACCTCACGTCTCTGTGCCCGAGTCTCTCTGACTGAAAAGCAGGATCAACGATAATACAAAACTTGCGGGGTTATTGTGAAAGTTAAACACAAGAATATTTGTAAAGCATGTAAATGATGTCTGACATTTGGTCATTGCTACAGGTTTAACTGTTATTATCACCGCACCTTTTTCTTAAAAATCTACAATTTGAGTGACCAAGCTGAAATGTCTATCATTAGATAACAGATGCTCCTCCATGTGTTCCTTATTAAAAATATGTTGAGTTTGATTGATTGATCCCTTAAGAAAAAGGTTGATTGATTAGTCCCTTAAGGAAAAGGAATCTAGAAATAATCTCCAGCTGACTATTGCCAAATCTACATTTTCGATACTGTCATGCTATTTATATGCATATGTGTATCTACACGCACGCTGTATACGTGGCTTTTGTTTCCTTATTGCAGCCCAAGTAGTGACACATAAAACACAATGACCTGTCCTGACACGGACTCACCCTTTAGTAGGCACTTAACTGGCTCTTTGTCTGAGTCTCTATTCATTCAGTTTCTCTTCTTAAATCAGCCTGGTAGTTGTTGTTTTTTTTTTTTCCCCCCCAAAGAATTTCAGTAATGCAGAAAAGCCATTTGTTTAAGAGCTACTAGCACTGAGATCCTATAATCTATTTGTCTCCAATCACTTAAATCTGAATTTGCTTTCAAAACTGGAGCGGGGAGAAGATAGAAACAGTAATTATAACAGCTAATACACATAGAACTTCACTGTGTCGAGTTCTCTGTTAAGGATTTTATCTGGATTATCTCATTTAATCTTTACAACAGACCTGTGAAATAGGTACTATTACACAGGTAGGAAAATTGACGACAGAGAGAAAATAACACTGCACAGCCCATAAGCATCATGCTAGACCACCTGTGCTTTATTCACCTTCTTTATGTGTTAAAGACTTTGCAGGATGTTTTGCATATGTCATTTCACTTAATCCTCATACTAACACTGAGAATATCAATCTTTTCAAAACATTTGCTTTTCTATTGACGATACTGTGTAGAAATTGGGTGTGTGGTCTCTGTAGCTAGGTTGCTGTACGAACATCTTACCGTAGTATATGTAGTAGTTTACAGATGGAAAAGAAGTGTGAGAGAGGAATCCAATGTACTTACAGTAGCATAGACCATAACTGCTAGGTCCCAGAATTGAACCTAGTTTATTTTCTCCCTAGAATCACTCTTATTTTTATTCTTTTATACATCTGGAGCCATACACGCACAAAGCTATTTCCAATTCTTTGCCAGCTCCACTATAGCTAATTAGCCTCTTCTTCAAAATTTCCCATAATCTTTGTTCATTAGATCCCAATATCATTTCTTCCCAAAGTAAGATAGTATCTGAAACGAGATTCCTTTTGAGAAATCTTTTTGGATTACTGGAGAGCTAGGCTCACCGTGATCTTCTGCTTAAAAGTAAAAGTAAAACTAGGCTTCTCCTTTCCAATACTATTCAGCTCAAATCTGTTTCAGCAATTGCCGAGAAGTTAAAGGGGAGAATTCCAATCAGAGAATGGCATACATGTGTGTATTTCAGACCCATTTTCTTATGAGTCCTTATCATAAAACTACAACTGTATACTGAACCCTACATCATAAGTGAAAGTGACATGTACTCACAGCACCAGAACTCTGCATACATTAACGATTGTTGTGGATAGAAAAAAAGAAAACTAAAATTCTTCTGCTTGCTAAGTCTGAGCTGTCTGAAACAGTAGATACTAGCATACATAGCTAATGAGAACATGCGGCTAGTTCACCTTGAGAAATGATTTAACTGTGAAATGCGCGTAAGGTTTTAAAGACTCGGGGAAAAGTGCAAACTACTTCATTAATATTAATAATACTGATTATGTGTAGAAATGGCCATCTTTGGACTATGCTGGGTTAAGAAAATGCATTCTTAAAATTAAATGCACCTGTTTCTTTTTACTTTATCGATGTAGTTATTAGGAAATTTTAATTACATAATTGGCTCCCACTTGTGGGTTGCGTTATATTTCTAGCGAACGGCACTGATCTAAATACTGAGGACCTGGGAGTTTTTCTTGGTTAGGCGTGTGGCAGCTGGACAGCCCCGAGCCCCTGCCTGAATGATGACGGTCACTGCCCCCCACCAGCTCCATCACACAGAAGAAGGATGCTCTGGGCTACAACCTAGCTAATTCCGAACGTCTTTGGCTTTTCCCCATGCTGTATGTTATCCTTCTACTCCAAAAGATTATGAATATAGTATCTTCCCTCAAATAATGTTTCACTTGTGGATGCTTTTTTAAAGACCTGTTTTTTTTTTTTTCTCTCTCTCTCTCTTTTTTGACATATGCCTGGAAAACTTACTACTTTTCTAGTTTGGAATATTTCTTTTCAAGCAGAAGCCAATAATATGCTTAAAATAATGAAACGATGCTTTAACAATTCTGGGAGGAAATGGTTTCCATGTATAATTTGATACTCAGCTAGACTGTCCATCACTACGGATGCAGACAGGGACTATTTGCAGGCATGCTAAAGCTCAAAGGGTTTTCCTCCAAAGCAACCTTTCTCAGGAAACTGTCTGAGATGAAACAAAGAGAAAAGAAGACAGGATTTACAAAATAGTGAACAGGTTGAGTGGAACAGGGAAGAAGTGTCAGAAACACTGCCTTATAACAGACCTACAAGCCAGTGCTGGACCCTCTGAGGGAACAGGGAGAGGGAAGTGATGGATTTGGGAAAATGAGAGCAAAAGGGGTACAGACAAGGGGACAAAGGTACAATATGCTGAGAGTGGTGATGACCGAGACTTCAGGAACTGCAGAAGACGAGTGTATGCAAAATACGATGCAATCTGGTTTACGTTAGAGAAATGTCAGTGACCTTCAGGAAGAAGAACAGAGTTCATTCCCAGCAATAATTCAAATAAGTGTAAAGTAGAAGATATCTGGATTACTGGAATGAAACATAAGTTTTATAAATCAACAAAGGGAAAAAAATAATTCAAAAATTTAGGACAAATAGAAGGCAGTCACGGCAACAGGCCAGCCATTTACCAAATCTGCTTTTTCTTCTGCCTTTTCGTTCGAGCTTTCCTTGCAGTTAAGGACGCCCACACGACTGAGTCTAACCAGAGCGATATACGTGTGGGAGGCCTGCCCATAACAACCCCAGGCTCTTTCCTCCCTCTGCCAATGGATGGAGACAAAGCTGCCAACCCTGACTGAAAGCCAGACACAAAAGTCCCCAAATCACCGCTCAATCAAAACCAACCCCAGTCAGAAATACTCATTTGGGGTTTAACACGCAAAGCAGACAATAGTAACACTGGAGCCTGCTAATGTTACATTAACTAAACAAGCAGAACGAGAAAGTCTTGGTCCAAATGTGGGGGAAAAAAGTAACTGTGGCATTATTATGAATAATTAGGCTAAGAAAGAACTCATCTGATCTGAACTCTCTTGGAGTGGCACAGGGATGATGACGTTGGAACAGTATGTACGCAGTTGTAATAACACGAATGTTGTTTATTGCTATCCAGCCTTCAGACAAATTAAGAAGGACTTAATTACGAGCACAGAATAAAACGTACATGTTCACAACTTTGATACTGCAAAAGTGCTATTACAGCTGAGAGAACATAGAGGAAGGAAAGTATTAGAACATTTACTGGAAAGAGCAGAGGCAGTGATAGTCACACCTTATACAGTGGACAGGCGAAAGATGCTGTCAAAAATGAAAGAAATAAGGTATGAACGGTCAAGTGCGTTATTCAGATTTATAATGTTTAGAAATCTAAATTAAATTGGAAGAAACAAGACATGGTGAATGGAGTGATAAAATTACAGTAACACTCATTGCAAGATGTCAATTTAAAAAGTTTTAACTTGATAAAGCAAGAAAGAACAGTATAAGCATATATAAGATAATAATGACAAAAATGGTTAAATTTTATTGAAATGTCTACAGCCTAAGAGTATGGATGCTTCAACAGGATGTTCCTTTTCACTATAATCCCTTCAGTATTATTAAATTTTTAAATGATGTACAAATGCTACTTAATCAAATTTAGTAAGAGTAGAATGATAAAATCAGAAGGACAGCTGTCTTGCTACAAAGTTCAAGTCATAAACCAACATATGTCAACACAATTGAAGCTTTAGTTCCTTACCTTCAAAACAAGACTACTATTACTTTCCCTGCATACATCTCAAGGTGATTTGAGGTATACACAGGATCATACATTCATGGGTTTCAGCATATTTACAAACTGACATTGCATACATATGATTTTTAGATGCCGTTCTAGGGTAGTTCATATGAGTCGTGCACATAATGTTAATACAGGTTAATCTATGAAGCATAGAATATACAAAAATAAGTTATTTAGGACAGCCTGTGAATGGGAATGTCCAGAGCTATGACTTTAGGGATCTCAGCTCTGCAGTAGCTGCTAAGAATTATTTTCTGAAGCATACTTGGCAAATACAAAGCGCTCCATCATTGAAAGAATTAAGGCATATCAGAAGGTAATGTTTGGGGAAGGGGGAGCAGGCATCTCTGGCTGAGAAGACTAGTGTTTGCTTAGAGCTGGCTTATTTCAGGTGGCATATGCCTGATGCAACCATCCTATCATCTTTCCAGAGCGTAAAGGAGCCTAGCCTTTTCCAGGACCAGAGATATAGCTCATGTCCCCAAACGTATATACATTTCCTATGTGATTATACCCATGGAATAAGACAGTTGACGAAAGATCACACTAATGCTTTCAAAAACGAGATCCAGGATTGGAGAGCTGCAGTGGACGGAAATGCTCACTGAAGGGACCAAAGGGAGATGGTTTCAGAACAACTTCCCCACCTAATGGTGGACTAATGTGAGGACAGGACCACTTCTCCCTGGGGATTTCTCCACATCAGACAACAGGTTTCTTACGAAGGAGCATTTTCCAAACGCAGCTCCTGACCTACTTCCTTTCTGCCTTCTCGGACAATCTTATCACAAATCTGGAGACAAGGACCCACCGTGCGCATTTTCCACTCAAGGAGAATACCTTCTCTTTTGGATTTCATATGCTACGGCTCTCTATTATCCTGGAGCTCAAAGTCATTTATGATCATTCCTGGACCGTGACATTATAGTCTTTGTGATTTAGTAATAGAATAGGGGAAACATAAATTAAGAAGGCATTTAAATTCTGAGTTGGGAGCATACGTCATTAAGTAGATCTAGTTTTTTTTTTTCTTTTTCTTTTCCCCTTTTTATGTTTCTCCTCTAAATACACACCACACTTGCAAATACAGAAACAGTACATCTTTGTAAAGATCAGAAGGGACAATAGGAACGATGTGCAATAATGAAGGGAGATGAAGGAAGATACAGACATTTAGGTGAAAACTCAAGGATTAATGAGGAAGACAAAAACACACCTCCAGAAGGAGACAATCTGAACTCTCATCCTTGGAAGAAGTCGGTTTGATGCTGGTCTCCTGTTTAAGGGAATCAGCTTTAAGTAAATCTGGCTGACCTCCCACTTCATTATGCACTGACTTTATTAAATATATGGCTATATCCTTTTTCTTTAAAGAGCACCACGTGACTCTAGAAATGCTACATTTAAGTGTCACTGTTCAGGTTAAATACTGCCACTTGGAGTTACAATGTAAAATTGTCAACACTAGGAAAGGGTCATTGCAAAGAGATTCAGCGGTGTTACTGTTAGCAGCACTTTAAGATGACTCAAGCAATTCCTGGAACAAAATATCTAGGATGTTGGGGAAGCAGAAAATACACTCATTTCATTTTTTAAAATGATCTAAGTCCATATCGCTGAAATTAATTTATCTCCTCTAGATATGCCACATCTACACATTTATAAGAATTCGATTATCGACTTTTTTCTTTATGATCCAGTTACCCAAAATCAATGACAAACTGTGTTGTATCTTTCAAATCTGTTACATAAAAGAATTATATCAAATTTAATGCCCTTTGAAATGTTACTATCCCAAGCACTGAAATAAGCATAAATTTAATAATCTATAATATAGAAGAAAAGATAAATATTATGATAAAAGCGTCTTGATATGGTTTGGATTTAATAAATTGGTGACAACATAGGAAAGATTATGAGCTGACTGTTACATCAACTTTGACTTTGTAAGTTTTATAATTGTGAAATTTGTAAAGACCCTTCAATTCAGAAGAAAATGCTTGGGGAGGTATGAGCAAAACAGAAACTGGCATAGTTACTGTTAATATTTATTTTTGCATTTTCCAGTTTATAATAACTCCTCATTTGATGCCCAGCATATTTCCACTCCTCTATTAAATGTTTGAATGGGGGATCAGGTACAGCATTAGGGGTAAATAGCTATGGATTCGGATAATTTTAAGGTAGAAGCAAGGACATAGTCACACAGTTTTTATGACTGTAAATTATGTCCTGGGGGGTTACAAACTAGTTGAGGAAACGCTGAAGACAAGGTTAAAATATAAAATAGCAACAAAATAAATGCTCAAGACAAAAGGACTTGGGTTTTCTTAAAGAATTTAAAAAGGGGTTGCAATGGTTAAAAAAAAGGTGACTAAAATTTGGGCTTAAGTGTGAACTTGACAACTAAGTAAGATTTATGGCTTTAACGGAGATGAAAGGGAAAACTTCATAACAGGAAAAAATGAGTGACAGTTTGGATTTAGGCATGGAGTGGTGAGCTGGTTAAGGAACTCTTTGGGAAGAAACCCTGCTTTGTAGAGTTTGCTGATTTCTGGTGTCAATACTCCCACCGTGGAGGGGATGCCAAGCTAACAGCTTGGTGTGAGGAACACAGCACTTGGGGGAGACGCACACAGCTGGCTTTTGGGAAGTCAGATCAAGCAAAGCATCGCGTGGAGACAAAAGGATAACATCTGTGTCTGGGAACACTAACGGATGAAAGGGGACAAGTCAGTTCAGACGAGGTGATGGAGCACGGGGGCAGCGTTTTCAAGGGTTTGCACTTAATTCTCGTTGAGTCACTGACGTGGTCTGGCTGAGAGAGCACAGGTGATGACGAAGACGTGTGTGTTGGGAGCGGGACTAAGGAGGAGAGTGTCGGATGAAGGCTGAGATTCTGGATGTGGCGCTCATTTCACCAACTTGAAGCTGGTCTGGGTGAGAAGAAAACACAACTGGAACGGGACAGCTGGCGTGGGAAAGGGGAGACGTGAAAGACAGTCTGACAGAATAAAAGGGGCAAGCAGGGCAAAGTGGAGAGAGTGACTGCAACGTTTCCACGGAGTGAGTATCAGATACACAGTGGTAGAAATAGGGAAAAAGGAATATATTTAGGATATCCAAGGGACAGCGTCCTTAAACAGTATCACTTAGTTGAGGGGATCAGTGAAAAGACAAGGGAAGGGACACAGAAATCTGGATTTTGAGGACACCACTGTTTTGACAATAGAAGATGTAAAATAATTAATAGCACTAAGGAAAAAAAGAAGAGAGATACAATAGACCTGAGGAACATGCAAGAAAATGAGCATTTCAGGAGGAGTAATGGATGCGTGTGGTAGAAAACGTCCACAGCAGGAATTTCTCTAGGACACAGGGATGATTTGAAGACGGTGGATCTGACCTCTGGTAATTACCAGCTGGAATACCTTGAACAAGTTATGTTTCCCATCTAACCCTCAGATGCCTCACGTGTAAAACACTTCTTTAATAAAATACCTACTGTGACGATTACACATGAAAAAGTAATGCCTGCTCATAACAAGCAATCGCTATGTACTAGTTACCAGCTGTAGTATTAATGGCAGTAGTAGTAACAGTACTAATACTAGTTGTAGTAATAGTAATAGCAGCAGCAGCAATATGCCATAACTAAGATAAGTAGCGTTGGGAAGATCTCATGAGACTGCAACGCGTAACAGAGATAACAAAAAAAATAGAAAAGTATTCATTAAAATAGCATAGACGAAAATATAAACAGACTGATGAAAAAAACACATTTTGATATGAGGACTTAAGCTAAGGCTGTGGATTTGCCTGGTTACATACGTGAATAAAAAGTTGGACATGGGTTCTTGTAATAAACTATAATGGAAAATAATTGAAAAAAAGAATATAGATACATCCATAGATATAGGTATAACCAAATCACTTTGCTGTACACCTGAAACTAACACAATATTATAAATCAACCATACTTCAATAAAAAAAATTCAGACATGGGTTTGTGTCTTAACTCATCATATGCTATCTTTTGGAACCTTTTGAAAATTAAAATTTGCTTCTTTACCTGTTAAATGAGTGTGAGTGTTTATTATTTCAGTGGGGTTTTGTGAGAATTCAGCGATACGATTCAGGTAAAGCACTTAGCACATTTTCTGAATTACATTAAGACCTCAATAAATGTAAGCTACACTTTTACATTTGAAACCATAAAGTGAGTTTTTTCTTAGGAAAATCAAAACCTAAGAGTCAAAGCATGCCCTTTCCTAAAGTTACTGGATCAGGAAAATAATGTCACAGAAAAGACTAAAAATCACAAGGCTTCCAGAAAACTGATTCTAATCTTGCAACAAATCATAACGAGGAACACTTGCACTGGTGCAATCCTTTATGGTCTATCTCTAAAGCCCGAGAGTGTTGCAAGAGTCTTCCAATGGTATAATTTAATTATCAAGGGGTATCTGCCGTTTTTAATGAGAAAAAGGTAAAAAAGGAAACTTCAAAGCAAGGAGGCCATAAATGTGTGCATTAAATCTTAGAATGCTATGACAGTAAGTGATAAAAATAGGTAGAAGTCCACAAGGTTTGAGAAACAGGATGAAGAAAAATTTGGATGTTTAAGGAACATATCTAAATTTGTTATTGACTTCACAGGGTGCAGTCATGGTTTCTTAGGTTACGTACAATATGGCTTTAGGGAACAGAATGAGCTGACATGGGAAGACCCAGCGTGATGTGTCTTGCTTTCGTTAAGTGGAAACTTTTCCAATGTCAATTCCAAAGCCATTTGCTGAGTCCAGGTGTCAGCTCATCACACACCCTCCCTGTACAGCACCTACCTCTGCAAAACGGGGCTGGAAAGTCCCATGATGCTCCATTCCCAGGGCTGACGATGCAAGTCAGAATGGCGTGACCTTCCAAGATGTAGCCAGAGAGGCAGCTATACCGGATCTTGTCTCCTATGTTGAATCTTGTTCCGTGGAGAACTCCTTTCAGTATTTCTCCAGGATTTCCACATGTGTGGCTGGGTAAAACTATTGGGAGAAAAAAAGAGGAGAAAGAAATAGAAGTTAAAGGAAGATTTTCGACTGAGATCAATTTATATCACAAGACATGGACCACTTTTGAACTACTAAAGTTAGCAAATGTAGGACAAAAAATCATCTTAACTTTGTCGAAAAATTAAACAGAGAAATGGATTTGTGTTTTGTAAAATCTGTAATTTAGTACTTCTGTAAAGAAATATTTAAAAAGTATAAGTAAGTGGATTTTGTTAAGAGGGGAAGATACAGTTCTGCTTAGATTCAGTGTTCTAAAGGACATCTAGATTATTTTTTTAATTATGAGATTCTACAGTCCCACATAGTTAGAAATCAGATAATACAGCAGAATATAGATATCTGAAAAAATAACAGAAATACAGCATGAATGAATATCCATGCCATATTTTCCCTTATTCCTCCAGCACTGCCTGATACACACCAGTAATAAGTGTTCAATCAATGTTTGATGGATAAACAACTGAATTAAATAATAAAGCTGTCATTTGCTAATCTATCAGACTTTTACAAAAACTGTACCACTATTATATTCCAAGCCATCTGTAAGGATATATGCATTTGGAGTGTCTGATTCACAACAAAGTTTTTTTATTTATTTTTTTGTGGTACGCGGGCCTCTCACTCTTGTGGCCTCTCCCACTGCGGAGCACAGGCTCCGGATGCGCAGGCTCAGCGGCTATGGCTCACGGGCCCAGCCGCTCCGCGGCATGTGGGATCCTCCTGGACCGGGGCACGAACCCGCGTGCCCCGCATCGGCAGGCGGACTCCCAACCACTGCGCCACCAGGGAAGCCCCACAACAAAGTTTTAAGTATCCGTTTTGACAAGGCAAGTACTGTCTCCCTTGCATTTCAGTGAGATAGCCTTGATCCTGGTCTTTCTTGGCCTCCTCACCTTTCATATTGACAGGCTTCTCTGTCTAATTCAACTGCCTTGAAACCTAATGGACACGATGCCGTTTCACACTCATAGAACGTACTTTTGAACTTAATTGAGGCACCATTAAGTTGAATAGACGAAGTTGATGATTGTCGGCTACTGTCTCCCTATTTCTGGTTTAAATTTAGCATATCATCAGTAAGTTAGCTGCTATTATGTAGAATTCAAATACACCAAGGATCCTACCATTTAAAAAAGAAACGATTTTCCAAAAAAAGTATTTCCAAATGGACAAAATTATTCTATTTCTGTATCCAATTTTTTGCATTGGTATAGGGGTACATTTTGTTATATATGTGTAATACAGAACACTTTTTCTTTGTTTGCAAACAGAGAGATAAATAGACATTTCCCAGTGAACAGGGAGGGAATTTCAGTGATTTCCAAGATTAATTTTATTTTCGTATTAAATACATACGAACTAAACTATATAGAAACACTTAGAAAACAAATACTACAATTTAGATGTTTAATATTACTGACATGTTTATGAAATCACTATATAGTCACAGCTTGCTCAGTTCTAGTTTTTAGAAAATAATTTCTGAAAACAGTCTACAAAAACCTGTTTGATAACATAATAGAAAATAATTCAGTATACTCTATAATCATCTATGGGTCTTTCATAAAAAAGAAATTCTGTTTTTCATTCCACATTCACCATCCCTAAGGCAATACATCTGTTTTTAAAATGTTGTTTAAAAACATGTTTAACTGTCTGGAATTTAACTGTCTATGATTTCCTAAGGTAGAAAACTTTCAATTCTATCTTGGAGAATCACTTTATTTTATGACCCGGGATGCCCAACAGCTAGCCTGAGCTAGGGACCTTATAATCAGAGACAGACATGAGACATGCGCTGAATTTCTATCATCAACAGAGAGAGAAAACCAGATGGGGTTGGGGGGGAGTATGTGAATATGAATGCTTTTGGTGTTTTTCTTCCTTGTCCAGAATGAAAATTTTGATTTCAACCAACCTTATAATTTAGGAAAATAATGTTAATGTGAACAATATCAGCAAGAGAATAGAAGTAACTGAGGATGATTTAAAACATTTACTTCTAGTTGCAAACAAACACGAAAATGCAAACACGCACATAATATTACAAAGGCATCAGCCATTTCATTAAGACATTATCAAAATATCTTTCTTTTTTTCGGCATGTGGGCCTCTCACTGTTGTGGCCTCTCCCGTTGCAGAGAACAGGCTCCAGACGCGCAGGCTCAGCGGCCATGGCTCACGGGCCCAGCCGCTCCCCGGCATGTGGGATCTTCCCGGACCGGGGCACGAACCCGTGTCCCCTACATCGGCAGGCGGACTCTCAACCACTGCGCCACCAGGGAAGCCCTCAAAATATCTTAAATTGTGAAAAATGGACAAAAATGATTATAGGTCTACACAAAGAGTTATGACTCAGACACACAAAAAAAAATGCCAAGACATGAAAATCCAGTGGCTGGACAAGACTAATTTAAAATAAACTCAACCCCACTGTCACTTCTGCCATTTTTATTTGAACCAACTTTTCAACCAGTTTCCCCGAAGATGGTGACGGTCTCTTGGTGTCTCCCAGAGCAATGAGGACACATTAAGTATTCAGTAAATATTTATTGAATTGACTCGGACTCTACATTTAGTTTGCTTTAATCATTCCTTGAAGTAATGTGCACTCTTCCTCATAGATGCTTCAAGAAATTCCTATTAGGGTGATGGGAATCAGGCACCCAGTGCAGACACTTGTGGATGTGAAAGAATGTTGAAAGGAGCTCTGGGCACACTGCTTTCCTCTCACGGCAGGGTTCCACCCATCAGACCCCACGAAGCCAAGTTGGTACACCCAGGACTTGAAACCTAGGCTGTCGTTCCAATTAGGCTCACTGAAAATCCCTCTGTAACACTTCTGCTTTGGCAAGCGCAAATGGTCACAATTCAATGACTTAATTAGGCTATCACATCAAACCTTTGACCCAACTGTTTCAGTCATTAAATGGATACCATGTCAAATCCCTTTCCAGAAGAAAAGTGGAAACATGATACTAAAATAAAATATGTCACTAATATTCATCAGGAAATGGGACAAAAGGCTGGCGGACAGAAGTCTGAAATTCATCAGAGGAAGGGCAGCATTTTTAACAGGATGTACACAATTAATGAAATTTCATTAGGCAAGTGCATTTGGAAACTGGTTCCCCGGAGGGTGAATGTCAGACTACTTATTTACACTTGGCCTTTCCAGGAGTTTCACTGCAGCTTAAGGAAATAAAACCTCAAACACCCACCTGACATACACCCCTGGAAATAAAACCAACGGATGCGTGATGTGTTTGTCCACAGACTGCCCTCCGCTCCCTCCTGAAACCTTTGGGAAGGATTAGAACAATCCACTGTACTCATCTTCCGGAATGCTTTGAAAGCTAGATTTTCAAATCTTGAAACCTGACATTTATTCTCTGTCCTGACTCTCTGAATCGTGGCCGTTTGGTGGGACAAGAAGATGCAGAGACAGCAGTTACGTGACAAGTGCAAGGAGGATTTCTTAGGGGCGGGGGAGAAATTTAATGCCATCCACTTCCAAAGTCTCTTTCTCCACGTGAAGAACAACATTTCGGGAGATATGCTGTGTAGATGCCTGAAAAGTTACAGGATCTGGATGAGAAGAACTCAAAGAGGAAGTGTTTTAAGTATAAGGAGTTTTAATTATACTTCAAGGTGGGAAGTGGTAAGGTTTGGCCAAATTAAAACAGAAAGATTGGGCTTCCCTGGTGGCGCAGTGGTTGAGAGTCCGCCTGCCGATGCAGGGGACACGGGTTCGTGCCCCGGTCCGGGAAGATCCCACATGCCGCGGAGCGGCTGGGCCCGTGAGCCATGGCCGCTGAGCCTGCGCATCCGGAGCCTGTGCTCCACAACAGGAGACGCCGCAACAGTGAGAGGCCGGCGTACCGCGAAAAAAAAAAACAAACAGAAGAGAGAAAGATCATTTTAAAATGAAGGATGCAGGAGTGACAAGTGGCTACAGAAAAGTGCCCGGCACAGTGGTTTATGTGGATCAGGATCAGACAGACTTGCGTTTCTCCTCCAGAAACAGACCGTATAATGTTGGACAAATTACTTAAATTTCAGTCTCTATGTCTTGACAAGGGGAATTAAAAATAAAACCTAGCAACAGGGTGTGCTGTGACACATGTATGAGGTAACGCAGATTCAACAGTTAGCAGGGAACATGGAAGAGAATAAGTGCTCAATATATATTAGCAATTTCAAATTTATTTTCCCAGTTCTAAAGCACCATGTGGACTTTACGGAAATCACACAAATGTAAAAGTATGCAGCGGTTCCGATATATACCAATGTTAGAAGCAATAAAACTAGAAAGAGTCTGCTAGAGTCTACATTGTCATTAAAATAAGAACATAGTCATTAAAATAAGACCATTGTCATTAAAAAGGGAAGCAAAGGAGAAAGACATTCCAGTTTTTAGCCATATTAATTCAACTTCATTATTCCTGCTCTAATGTAATAATAATTAGTAACACTTATATAGCAGGTGCTATTAGCCAGACACTGTTTCAAGTGGTTTATATATGTTAACAGTATATATGAAGTCAGTGCCATTATTATCCCCCTTTTAGAGAGGAAGAAACTGTGGCACAGAGAGGTTAAGCAACTTTCTCATGGCCACACAGCTGGCAAGTATTGGTGACAGGATTTGCACATGGTGGATCCAGCATTTCTGCCCTTCAGCACTACAATAAACTTTCTTATGAAACTGTTGGCAACATCAAAAGAAATAAAGATAATAAAATGCCATTAAATCTGTCATGTTCTCAATAGAGCTTTGTTTGATATAATAAAAGGAATATAAGGATTTGGGAGAGTTACGATGTTTCCTCAGGTAAAACTGAAGGCAAAATTATTCCATGGCTTTTTAAAAATAAGTTTCAAGCTCTCAGGTAAATTTTCAGAATGAGAGAAAGGAGTCAGGGGGGACGGCGTAACAAAGTTAACACAAGAAAATGACAAGTTGGCAGAGGGACTTGAAATCTTAGAGGCTGGATTTGCAAAAGATTTTGAATGGCAGTTGTAAGACATTGTAATCTTATAAGAAGTGAGAACACAAAAATGCCCGTTGGAAAATGATTTTGACTGTGTGAGCTGAGTTTCGGGGAGCATAAAGCATGTATGGCCAGGTGACCCCTGGGATGAGCTTATTGGTCTTCCACTTTAATTTTTCTGGTTGACCTTTCATTGGTTTATATCTTGAAGTGTAAGGGAGACACTGTTTTCACATCACTAACCTGGATCTATGAGCAGCTGAACCTTTACTACCCCAAACAACGCAGGCATCAATTCAGATATAAATGACGGTAAATCTATGATCAAGGAACTAAATGGCAAATCAAGAGTTAACTACTGAGGAAGAAACAGCAACAAGAGGAAGAGTTTATGATGGTGACCCAGGAAAACAGGATGTGTGAATATGGCCATGATGGCCACAGATGCAGACTAGTAGGTTCAGTTGTGAACGTGACTATGCTCTTTGTTTTTAAGCCTGTTCACCGTCTCCATGGAGTTACAAGAAAATAGGTGACCACCAGAAAAGTTCCTAAGTTTCCTGATTTACCGAGTAACAATGGAGGGAAGAAAAAAGAAAAATAAGTGGGACCCCAGATGTAAATCTTCTGGAATACCCAAAGTTAATGGGGGAGGAGGGAATAACGATTAAACAAAAGAGAAAAATGGCCCAAAAGTTAAGATCAAGACCAAACAGAGCCTAGGAGTCCAGCTGAGAAGCAATCATGGAAGAATGGATGCCTGGTAAATTCAACAGGTGAAAATTAAGCGTAAGTGATTGACATACAGAAAGGAGCACAGCAACAAGAAATAACAGCAGGTGAACTTTTCAATTATCACTGAATTGCTGAAGAGAAAATTGCGTGTACGTTAATTTTCTCAGGTAAATTTACCTATACTTCCGCCACAAGGTAGATCCCCAATGCTTTCATTAATGACTTATAAGCAAATACACAATTTTTTTTTTTGTGGTAGGCAGGCCTCTCACTGTTGTGGTCTCTCCCATTGCAGAGCACAGGCTCTGGACGCGCAGGGTCACCGGCCATGGCTCACGGGCCCAGCCGCTCCGTGGCATGTGGGATCTTCCCGGACTGGGGCACGAACCCGTGTCCCCTGCATCGGCAGGCAGACTCTCAACCACTGCGCCAGGGAAGCCCAGATATACAGTTTTTTATGACCATCTTTCTTCTTCTCAAAAGTGAACTTTACACTCAATAAATGGATGTTCAGTTGATTACAAGTTGCCCAATATTTATATAATGATGACTTAAGAGTATTTCTAAAAATTGAAAAGGACATTGAAACAAACATGACCACAAGCCCTGGTAGATATCAGATTAATGAGAGCAAAGAAGCCAGCAACCACTCAGGAACTGGTCGAAATGACCTGTGCCCCACGCTAAATAATGCTTCTGTTTACTCTCTAATCCATGATACCCATATAACAAGGACAGTAAGACCCATTCGAAAGGTTAAATGTTACATTAAATACCACTAGGGATGGTTAACAAAATTGAATTAAATTGATTCTAGAAAACAATTCTAAACTGTTTCTGAGTCACAGTTCATTTATTAATTCAAATTTTTAAAAATCTCACTATAACACTTCTTCTATGGGCTAAGAGTATCAGGTATTGGATTTACCTTCCTGCTTTAATGAAGTTTAAAAAAAATCAAAATTTATTTTTTTTAAATGGCTCTCAAAGCATTGGACATCAGTCAGTGTTGGAACACAACCCTTGAGAGATGGGAATTAAATGAGAATCCCTAAAATTTCTCCAGCTTATTTCTTGGAGAGAGTTAGGGACCAAAGGTGCAGGGAGTAGAAACCCAGGTTGAGTCTGACAGTCTCCCTGAGTTGAGACAGAGATGAGAGCCCCGGGGTGTCAGAGAAGCTAAATTTCACAGGAGGAAGAGAGCTCCAGAGACCTACAGAGGGCCCCTCTTGAATATGGGGTGAGTTCTTACTAACGCATGTATGGAAAGAAACGACCCAAGGCTAGTGAAAGAATTACGGAGGGATTAGAAGCAAAAGTGCCCAGGATGCTTGCAGGGCTGAGAAGAATACCTTTCCCAACAGTGAGAACAAAAACCTCCATCATTTCACTGGACACAAGTTAGTATACTGAGAAGGCTCTAAGCTCAGCAGTGGGGAAAACACACTCTAGACTGAATGCTGCCTGCGCCACGTGTCAGAAATCTTACAAGCAACAGGATCAGAGTAGGGTGAGGCTAGTGAGGGGCCTTGCGTGGAGAATCTGGGGGGCTCTCACTACCTGGGTTATTCAACTGTAGGATCATCCCTGGCACAGCCCGAAAGTGAACGCCCACTTACACTTTCACCCGAGGTTCCTAACGACTCACTCCTCATGCAGCCTGAAAAAGCAGTACCTGTAAGGATCAAACTGCTCCAAGAACTTTAACTACAACCAAAAATCTTTTGGGGGATACAAAAATATCCAACACCCTCCAAATTAAGAGTCACGATATCTGGTATCCAATCAAGCATGCCAACAGGCAAGACGATAAAATCCATAATGAGGAAAAAGAAGAATAAAAAATGAGCCCGAAATGACACCGATGGCTGAATTAGGAGACAACAGCATTAAAATGGTTATAATAATTGTATTCTATGTCTTGAAGAAGGTAAAGATCAAACAGGTTAACTAGACACGTGGGGGGGGGGAAGGCAGAGATTATTAGATTGGATTTTAAAAAGGCAGTGATACACTGATGCCAAGAAACGTCCTTTAAAGACACAAAGCAACAAAAGTAAAATGAGAAATATTAATCAAAAGAATACTAACATTAATCAAAAGAACACTTAAGTTGCTATGTTAACATCACAGTTTTTTTTTTTTTTTTTTGCGGTACACGGGCCTCTCACTGCTGTGGCCTCTCCCGTTGCGGAGCACAGGCTCCGGACGCGCAGGCTCAGCGGCCATGGCTCATGGGTCCAGCCGCTCCGCGGCATGTGGGATCTTCCCGGACCGGGGCACGAACCCGTGTCCCCTGCATCGGCAGGCGGACTCTCAACCACTGCGCCACCAGGGAAGCCCCATTACACAGTTTTAATGCAAAATAATATAACCAAGGATAAAGAGGGTTATCTCACAATGTTAAAAGGGTGGACATAGCAATCCTATGTTGATTCTTAACCATAAAAGGGGCTCAGCTTGATTCACCTGCAGTCATGTCTCTGAGGGCGGCGACCCCTCCAGAGGGAGGGATCAGGAAACTTCATTCTCCAGGTGATGCTACAGGTTTGAGCAACAAGAAGCCTCCCTTCATCTAGGCCTCAATCGCAGAGCTACAGCCTGGTTCCCTGGGACGCCGACCCTTGACACGGGGGTTGCGTGCACGCACTTTACCTGGTGGGACTGGGGGAGGAGAGGCAGCAGGGCTGGGCAGAGAAAGGTACTGAGCTGCAGGGCATGACAAAGCCATGACAAAGCCTCAGTCCATCCTCCAGGGAGCTCTGGGTTTGGGTTGGTTTCCGGATTGTCTCAACTTGGGGTGAGGCCACAGCCCTTCCTGCAGACTACCCAGTTACGAGCTGAGGCTCCCCCCGCAAACACACACACTGACAGGTGTCACCTTAGACGCAGCAGCTCCCTCTGGCCAGGATCAATTCCTGGAGATGGTCTTAGGCAAGTGTTTCCAGCTGCCAAACTCCGGCACCCCACACCTTCTGGCCCTGACCCACCTCTCCAGGGGCCCACTGGCATCGCTAGAAAGGCCACACCCTTTCTTGTCCACTACCTTCTCACCTTCTCTGTTACTGCCACATGGTACCCTGAATGCAAAGCTTTCTGGTAACAGCTTTTCTTGTAAACCTGAAGGTTTAGGTATATTCCAGGAAATTAAAGAAAAAAAAACACCTCCATGAACTACATATTAAATAGGACTAGTTTCAGATCCCACAGGGAAGTAAAAAATACAAACAAACAAACAGAGTTAAACCTTTCATTGCAATGAGGAGCCCTGGGGACAATCAAACTCACCTGAAGGCTGCTGGGGAGAGGTTCTGCCCCTCCCCCAGGGTATGAGGACACTGAAATCAGCACGAAGCAGTTACAGAAGAGGGGTCTGCACACTCAGCGCCCCAAGAATGAGGAACGGGACAAAAGGCAGAGGAGGGGTTTATCACCGGCAAAGCCCGTTAATAACTGGCGCCAGTGGGCCCCTGGAGAGGTGGGTCAGGGCCAGAAGGTGTGGGGTGCCGGGTTTGGGAGGCTGGGGGGACAGTGGGCGAGCAGCTTGGCACTAAGGATATCACGAGCAAGAAGGAAGATGAAGACTCTTATTTTTTCCAACTATTCTAAAGGAAGAGCATCGTTGCAGGGGTAGGCAGACAAAAAGCTTATCAGCTGTGCATGATATGAGCAGATCGAAGGTTTCAAGGACAATATAATTTAAAATAGCGCTGCCTTAGTGCCAATGAATGGAAAGCGCTAGCAGCAGGTGGAGATCACTAGCTTGGAGCCATGTGACAGGCTCCTGATGCTGGAGTCCAAATGCCGAGCTGAACACGAGGGGAGGAGAGCCGGGCCCAAGCAGAGCCAGGGCCCCCAGGACACGGGTGCAGTCATGCCTCCAACAGCGGGCAGATTTTTTAGAATGAAACAAACTCAAGAATATTCATGCTATTAGTGGTAACTTAGGAAAAGAGCAAATTACTTTTAGGAAGAGAGTTATAGCAGAAATAATTTTAAAGAGACAACACAGTACTCAAAGCAATAACTATAAGATTCAAAGACAAAACATGAGAACACAAGTGACCTATAAAATACAAAGATTAAATTACCCGCAGAGGTAATTTTCAGCCATTACAAGAGATGGTGTTTCCACATCCTGACCACGCACTGTTTCTTTCAGGCTCTTGGCACTGCTTGATTGGTTTTTATTTATTTATTTATTTATTTGCGGTACGCGGGCCTCTCACTGTTGTGGCCTCTCCCGTTGCGGAGCACAGGCTCTGGACGCGCAGGCTCAGCGGCCATGGCTCACGGGTCCAGCTGCTCCGCGGCATGTGGGATCTTCCCAGACTGGGGCACGAACCCGTGTCCCCTGCATCGGCACGCGGCCGCTCAACCACTGCACCACCAGGGAAGCCCGTTTTTTTTCTAACATTAGGATATTTATGCCTATATTCATGTACATGTACACAACACACCCACACGTGTGTCTTACGAAGTGCATAGAAAAATATACGTCTGAGTAATTCAAATCAAGTCCATACATTAGATCCCTGTACACGGAAGTAGATATAATTTAAAATAATGGTTCTATAATTTCATTTAGATACATAGCATAGGTTTTATAGCGATTAAAAGCACTTCTTTTAATTTTAACATACATTTGTACAGAAAATAATGAAAGGAGTTTAACGATTTCTAAAAGTCATATGGCTTTATCTATTATTTCCAATTAATAAATTCTTGGCTGTCAGTCTAACCTGATTGACTTTTTCTTCTATGGGAGCCTGCACCTACCTTCTAAAAATAGTCTTAAATTAAAGCTATGGACATAAGCAGTTTCAGTTTACCAGGCATTGGTATATTACTAATTTATGATTTTCATATTCATTTGAACTTAAAAGCTTTTTCCATGATTGAATTCATATAAAGAGCTCAAGCTTTATTAAAAAGAAAGTCTCTTGGAAAAGGTTAAAGCATGCTTCTTTGTCATGTACTATCTCTCTCTCTCTCTCTCTCTCTCTCACACACACACACACACACACACACACACACACACACACCCCTACCTCTTCAATATCCCTCTGGCTATCCCCTTCTCCTGTGCATTTTTCCATCCATTTCCGGCACCACTGGAAAGGGACCTTTTTACAACACAGTCAGGTCAGGCCCGCGCCTACTGAGAGCCTTCCTACTGAAGTCAGAATAAAACCCAGACCCCTTAGTAGGTGCTGCAACACCCACGTGGCCCAGCCCCTCGCTACTCCTCTGACCGTAACTCCTAAACCTCTCGTTGTGCTTCAGCCGCACAGGTCTTCCCCAAGGTTCTTGAAGAGGATGCACACACCCTCCCTCTGAGCCCGCACAAGCTTTATGACCTCTGCTCAGATTACTGCCCCCTCCACCCCTCCCCAGACCTTTACGTGATTTTTCTTATCCTTCAAGTCTCAGCTTGATCACCACCATTTTTCAAAGCTCTCTCGTTCAGCTGACCTAAAAGAACTCTGTTCTTGCCTCTTAGTATTTTCTATTGTGTCATGTTTTAGTTTCTTCCCATCACTACAACAATTTTAAATGATTTCATTTGCTTACTGGTATCTCTTTAAATGATTTCATTTGCTTACTGGTATCTATTCCACCCCAGAATTGAGTTGAAGGAGAGAAGGCTTACTAGTTCTCTGATTCACGTTTGTAGCCACAACACCTGCAATAGCACTTAATATATAGTGGAGACTTCATACACGCTGTATGGAATGAATGAATGAATCACTGAATGAGTGAAGGAATGCACACACTGGTTGGGTGGGAAATTCTGAATTCCCAAGAAGTGGAATCTATCTTAATCAGAATCTTTATCTGAAGATGACAATTCTTAACATCTTAGGAAAGATCCTGCATCTCGAAGAGAATTTCAAACACTCCAGGAATAAATACTGGGTTGGCCAAAAAGTTCGTTTGGGTTTAAGTAAACATAAAAGACCTTTTTCATTTTCACGAACTTCACTGAACAACAGATTCGCTAACCGAATGAACTTTTTGGCCAACCCAATACAAGCCTGCCTTTACACGAAGCCTGAATGAATCTCCATTCACATCAATGAGGACTCACGTGCTCTGGACAGGAAAGGAAGGCCCTGGACCTTGCAGGAGTCATGTGACCTAAGCTAACATACAGAGACCTACAACACTCACTCCTGTAAGATGCTAGAAGCCTGCTCTTTATTTGTTTTGAAGTGTAGTGCCCTTAGTTACAGCAGCCTTTTTAAAAGAGAGAACCAGGGGAAAAAAAAGACAGAAACAAGGGCAAAAGGATCTCACTGGGAATCTGTGCTGTGAGCAGACCTCCTGTGGACAACGTCTTGTGGGAACAACGCCAAACTTGGTGGATCTGTGCACATAAATTCATCTAGGTTTTGAAGAGTCAAGAAAATATATGACAAAGTCAAGTCAGACTAGGCAGTTTCTTTAAATTTTGGCCTGACACCACAGGGCTGAGCAAGCCCCATAGCGTAAGTTAGCTAAACGAAGCTGCAAGGGTGAAGATGCTGGAGCAGAATTAAAGGCACTCTCTGAATATAAAGAGAATGGCACGTAGGAAATCAATTCTGACAGGCAGCATCCCATAATCAGGTGGATCTCTAATATCAATACGGTCCATATTTTGCTCACCACATTATATAAGAACAAATTACATTCAGATAACTTGTCATGTACAGCATAAGGGATGTGCAAGGGCTTCTAGATTTTCACTTGGACATGATTAATATTTGGGACCTTATGTTAGATGGGGAACCAGAAGGCTGTAAGTCTCTAATTTTTATTAGAATGATCGATAACTTTTACTAAAAGTTGGGTGAATTATTGATGAGGCTTGAAATTAGTTACTATAATTATGATAGAGGATAATTTATAGATCAGAAGACTTATTTATTCAACACATACTTGCTAACTTTCTGTTATTTACATTACGAATATGGTAAGAATCTTCCAAAGAGGCTTGAGAGATGGTTTTTTTCACCAGAGTGGCTGCAACTCTCCATTTGGGGTCGGAGGCTCCCCTTACCCCGCGTGGAATTTCCCGTGAAGATCACCGCAGAGCTGAATTTCAGTCCTATATCTGCGTGTGGACATGTCACTGTGGCAGACTGGTAGTGGTCTCTCCATAGCTAAGCTCCCCTCTTTTCTTAGAACGGACCTCCCCCTACCACCGCCAAGTTTTAACTAACGTTATGAACTGAATGTTTGTGTCCCCCTACAACTCAGAGGTTGGGATACAAACCCCTAAGGTTATGGCAATTGGAGGTGGAGCCTTCGTGAGGTGATTAGATCACGAGGGTGAAGCCCTCATGAATGGGATTGGTGTCCTGATAAAAGGGACCCCAGAGAGCCTCACCCTCTTCCCCCATGTGAAGACAGAGTTAGAAGTCAGCAGGCTGCAGTCTGGAAGACAGCCTTCACCGGAGCTGGACCCCGCTGGCCCCTGGTCTCAAACTTCCAGCCTCCAGAACTCAGAGAAATAAATTCCTGTTGTGGACAAGCCATCCAGTCTATACTACTTTGTTATACCAGCCTGAACTGACAAAGACAGCTGAACATATGGCCACACAGAGAGGATCACGTGTCCTCATCTCTCCTGAAAATAGGCAGGGACAGATGATGAAATCCAGAGCAGGAAGATGTGATGGGGAGTGAAGGGTGCCACGTGCAGATTCCTCGCAAGGGAGCTGCCTACCCTTTGCTCTCTCTTCTCTCCACTGGAACACTGGAGAGGGGTTGGTGGGCTGATCTGCCTACAACCGCATAGATAAGGACAGGAATTTAAGGAATGGCTGCCTGAGTAAATAACATATGGAACGGAGTCATCTGCCCAAGCTGGACTTCCTTCCCACCCCTACACTGTTGCATTAGAGAGAGAAGTAAACTTCTTGCCAGCCTCAGCTGCTGTATTTTGGAGTCTTTTTGTTATAAGAGTTTAGTCTGTGCCCTGGTGAATGCAATCATCTAAAATGCTGACAATTATAGCGCCTATAAAATTCATCACTCTTCCTAGTATGCTGCGATTTTGGATGTATGGAACTGATTTTCCTTCCAGACCATAAAACACAGATTAGGAAACTTCTCTGATTAATTATGTAATGAACGGACCCGACAATAGTGCCTTACACGACTAAGTTTAGTAAATGTTAATTCTCGTGTTTGCATAGTAAATGTTTGGGAGTTTTGTAAGGCATCATTTCCTGAAGATTTAAGATGACAACTCTCTTTATCTGGACATATAATAATGAAAATAGAAGCTCCATCAACATCTGTTTATCTGAAGCAACAACTATTTAGAAAGGATGTGTTTAAATACATTGTAATGTATAGAATGTATGTGCATTTGTACCCTGAGCTCCATGATTTCTCCTTTAAATCCATAGACTTATTAAGAGAAATGAAGAGTTTTCATTCAGAACTGCTTTTTTGTTTGTATATTATTAGATGATAACAAAAACATGGCCCACCTACTTAAAAGCAGTTCGAGAAAAGAATATCTCCTAGGGCTTCCCTGGTGGCGCAGTGGTTGGGAGTCCGCCTGCTGATGCGGGGGACGCGGGTTCGTGCCCCGGTCCGGGAAGATCCCACGTGCCGCGGAGCGGCTGGGCCCGTGAGCCATGGCCGCTGGGCCTGCGCGTCCGGAGCCTGTGCTCCGCGGTGGGAGAGGCCACAGCAGTGGGAGGCCCGCATACCACAAAAAAAAAAAAAAAGAATATCTCCTATATATTCAACTAGTTAAAACTCTGCAGTTTTCTTATTCGAGAGCTGAATAAAATTAGCTTGGAAAACAAGATTATTTCACTCAAATGAATACATGTTAAACGATTTCCATAATACCATTGCTGGTATCTTGAGAGATTTTAATAGTCTCCAATAACTTTTCCTAAGCTAAAAAAAAATCCCGGGGCTTCCCTGGTGATGCAGTGGCTGAGAGTCCGCCTGCCGATGCAGGGGACATGGGTTCGTGCCCTGGTCCGGGAGGATCCCACATGCCACAGAGCGGCTGGGCCCGTGAGCATGGCCGCTGAGCCTGCGCGTCCGGAGCCTGTGCTCCGCAACGGGAGAGGCCACAGCAGTGAGAGGACCGCGTACCAACAAAAAAAAAAAAAAAAGAAAAAAAGAAAAAAAGAAAAAAATCCCTCTTTATACCTACAAGTTTTACAATACTACCTATTAATTGATCTAATACATATTTTAAGCTCATTAAACATTCCAAAATCACATCATATCAGCTTTGTGACGAGAAAACGTTGTTAATATATTATATAAAATGTTTATATAAATTATTTCCTAAAACTAAAAGTCAAAATCAGTTAGTGTTTAATAACCTCAAGAATTGTAATGGATATAAAATGTTAGTAGAAAAACATTAAAACGAAAAGACTTCAATGTAATTTCAGATGCCACCAAAATAATGGTACTGGAATTTTAAAAAATCACCATGTATTAGTTGGAGATAAAATGTGCTGTCATATACAACTAATTGGCTTGGTTATTTAATGTCTAAATAAATAAAATCTTTAGGAAAAAAATGATCAATAAATGTTATTTGTACTTCAAATGACTAACATTGAAAAAAATAGTAGGATTGATTTACAAGGTGTAATTTTTTTTTTTTTTTTACTATGCTAGGTTTATAAACTTAGTAAAATAGTAAATAGTAAAAATATAAATATAGCAAAATAGTAAAATATTGGTTCTATAAATATAGTAAACACTTGAGGAATAAAGTAATTGATATTTAAGCTTTTAAATAAAAATATGCAAATGTGTTTACTCATCCTGCCTGGATTGCCCCCTCCTGAAAGGCTCACTTTCCAGAGACTATACAGATTTTCTTTTGTGAAATGTAACTCAACCATGGGAATCTCTGTTTTGATATTGGAGAATTGCTAATTATTTCTGTTATTATTTGAAAAAGAAGCAGCTGAGGCTTTAGAAGAGAAACAAAGGATGTGTCAGAAGGAGAGAAGGCTTTTGCCCTGATAGACAGAGAAAGAGAAAGTCAATCTGGGCATTGGAACTGTCCAGGATTAATTACGGGTGGGGTTGTAGGCAGGGGGCAGGGGGTGTGCATCAGTAATGCCGAAGAAGAATTGATGTTACAAGTGAGGGAACTGGGGAAATACGTATTCCTCCATACGGAAATTCAAATAAAGTGTACTTATCCTCACAGCCATTCCCATTATTCTCTTTACTTGGGACCACCCAAAGCTCCAAGATAAAGAACATCGTGCATTGCATGATCGATGCAAACATCAGAAAGGCAGGGATCACTCATCATTTATTTAGGTGACTGGACAGAAAGGGAAAAACGAAACAACTCTCTCTTAGTATGTTTAACATTTGCAATAACAAAATAATATGTAAGCTTCTCACTGAAGTGTGGAGGAAAGAGATAAGACCAGTCTCTACTAAGTAAGAAAAGCAAAAACGAAAATTAATCCCACAATGCCCGTTGTGATTAATTTATGATGTGCAAAATGCCAGCCACCTTTTGTTTATTGTGTTATCTTTGTTGCTTAATTATTGTGAATATAAATGCACAAGATGGGCTTTAGCAGGCCTATCTGCTCACTCCCAGGGTTTCCCCATATGTGGAAAATCCCTCAACCTTAATTCTCCCACAAGAGAACTTATAGGAACCCAGCACTGCAGATGAGACTGGAGTCATTTGTTTTTTGTTTGTTTATTTGTTTGTTTTGCGGTATGCGGGCCTCTCACTGCTGTGGCCCCTCCCGTTGCGGAGCACAGGCTCCGGACGCACAGGCCCAGCGGCCATGGCTCACGGGCCCAGCCGCTCCGCGGCATGTGGGATCTTCCCAGACTGGGGCACGAACCCGTGTCCCCTGCATCGGCAGGCGGAGTCTCAACCACCGCGCCACCAGGGAAGCCCTGGAGTCATTTTAAGTGATAAACACGACTGTGGAATTCTGACTTCACAGACAGGCTACCTTTATAATGTGAGGAATTCTTCAACTTGGAAGTACTGAAAATTAAAAGGGATAAAAAGTAAAAGAAGTATAAGTAACAGTAATAAATCACAGAAATGACTGTCAGTCTTACCCTTCCCAGCTATGTAAAGCTTACATAGCTCCCTCCAAAAATGTATAAGATAGTCAATGACCTTAGATTTAGATTTTCGATTTTCAATGATCTTAGCCTTTGCTTCTTACCAAATAAACTGTTCTCATGACCAGCTTAGCTCTTGACTTGCTTAGTATCTGAAAAGGAGTAATCTGCTTTGCAGCTAGTTACCTTCACGAATCAAATTTATTTTCAATGGTACTTCCACTTAGAAGAAACTGTATCCTGTATATTGGGAGGTCAGTTTTTCTGTAACTCAGCAACTTCTGAGTGAACTGGCAAAGTTAATGAATTATCCATTAATTACTAACAGAGATTCTTAATTATCTCTAATTTTAGTTCTGGGATGTAAAAACCTCTGCTGTCTGGCCGGGGAGCTCCCCGTCTAGTCGGGAGGACAGCTTGAGGATAACGAGGATAGAGGAGGACGACTGATGTGATAAAGACAAGCCAGGAGGACCAAACAGGAGAGGAGAAGAAGTGGACACTGCTCGAGGACAGGGGAAGACTCACAGCATGTGCCGAGACCAGAAGGATGCCAGACTTGCCAAGGCTGGCGTGAGGAAAGGCATCCCGGGCTACAGGAGAGGTCTGCACAAGTCTCACTTCCTCAGAGTAACTGCATGATAAACACAGTGACCAAACAGATGTTGGCAAGATGAAGGCATCTCATGTGGGCACCTCTAAATAGAATGCCCCGGGGTGGAGAGCCGCAGACAAATTTTCATTTGACCTTTTTTTTATTCTTAAGCACTAAGTGGGTGGTAAGGCCACCGAGATGTAAATAAATATTCTACAAGATTTCTAAGGGAGTCAGAGATGGATGAAAACACACACACTACAAATAAATGTACAGCAACCAGCCATTCGAAATAGGGCGACCATTTCAGTCGCCTGTTGAATTGATATAAATGTTATTGACAACGGCCATCTCCAGCAATCTGTTCTTTTTGTGGTTTATGACATACATCCAGGACCTGACATTACAGCTCTAGAAGGAGCGCTTTTTAGATTTATATTTTGTAGCCGTGCACACAAGTGTAGCTTTTTCCTGCCAGATCAATGCCATCATCATCATATAGGCGGCCATCATGTCTGACCAATGGGATCCAGTCCAAAACAAACAAGGCTCCCTTTGGATGTTCTGTAACATCTGAATATTCACTGCCAGTATTATAGATGCGTATCTCCTCATGTGCTTTGTGTGTTGAAATCCTATCATACGAGATGAAAATGTACATATACATATACATTTATAATATATAATGCTAAAGGGAAAACTGCTATAATATTGATCATTACTAAAACTAATTACCTTATGTAAAAGTTATTAACGATATTCAAGTAGATAAAGAAATAAAGTGATAGATAACCCATACATGTATTAAGAGATATTGTATTAGCTAATTTAATTATATATGAGCCCATACACGTGACTAAAAATTCAAATAATATCAAACTAACGAACCATATAGATTATAGTATATCTATAACATATGCCCAGCACATAGTACATGCTCTGTAAGTATCCAGTAAATAAAACCAAAGTAAGACACTTGTATGTGCCGCATTCTTAATCTCAAACAAAATGCTTTTTAAGAACTAGCCATTCAACTGACAGATATTATTGGCACTTACGGTGTGCCGCATTTAAGGATCTTTTCTAGATCCTTGTGACGAACCCGTGAACACAACAGAGGCTCCCTTCCTGAGTCTACATTCTACCAGGGAGAGCCAGACCCAGAATAAAACATCCTCAGTAAGTAAACTGTTCAATTTAGTATGTTAGAAATGTTCAGCAGCTGCTATTTTTAACCTGCATTTTTTATTTAAATAAATAATGTTTGTTTAATTCCAATTAAACATACAACTTTCAAGAAATGACTTCTCTGAGAGCACTTTGTATCTTGTAAGAATGAATCAGAAGAGAACTCCGCCGTGTCAGCATTTCACGAGTAGGGAAGAGCCCAAATCGTGTACCCTGATGTAGGTGACAAGTCATTTGACTAAGACTTAATAAAAGCATGAAGCATTATGCAGAAAGAGAGAATGTGTCAGAGAAATGGAGGTCCCTAAAAAAGCACCCAGCATCTCAGCCCTCTGCTGACAGTAAATTCTACTGGGCTCCATGAATGTGAATCAGGAAACTCAGAATCTCTCGGCCCACTCAGGGTGCTAGAAAATTAGTGTTTCTGCATTGATTGTACAGTTCCACGATCCACGATGTGACCACCAGAAATGAGAAGTAAACAGGAAAGCAGTTTAATAACAGCTGGATCTATTCTGTGTCCCAGAGCTTCACTCCACTCTGTGCTTGTCCCCAAGCTCCACACCCTCCATCAGATCTCTGTGATCTTCCCTTGTTTCTATTCCTGGATCCCCGCAAGATGCTGGCCAACCAACAGGGCTTTTCACAAATTATATCGGAGCTTAGGGCTTTCCTGGGTGGTCTTCTAACTGAATATTAAGGAGGCAGAAAGCACACACCTGTGTGTTGCTTACTACCTCACCGAGTGGCCCACGCACTCAGGGATGGGATGCAGGAGACCACACTCTGAGCTCACCTGTGGAAGGATGTTAAATGAGGCACTGGCTTCAGGAGTTTCACCCAAGTTTTAAAATTTGGTAGCTTAACGTCACAGTTGGCTGGAGGTTACTGGGCCTGCAGATCTGCACCAAGGATGACATCAAAGCGAAGCTGCCCAAGAGGCAGGCCCTCTGCCCCGACTCTGGGGACCACCAGCACATGACCCACCTAAGGAAGGGCATCTCAAGGCCACAGGAAGCGTCCCCAGCTTTCAAAGATGCAAACCCTTAAGGTCTTATATGAAGGCTGACATACCCAATTCCTTTCTAAATACTTGAGATATTTAGCTAAAGGGAACTTGTCTCTAATAACATTAAAAGACAGTGAAGGGAACAGGAATTGTGCCCTGGGGGCAGTGTTTTATTGATTCTCTTCATTTAAATTAAAAAGTCAAATAATGAATTAAATTCTCTGAAACAGCTGCATGGTGTGACAGGAGGTCCAATTTCACAAGACCTTTTCTAAGAAAAAATATGTATGATATAAAATACATATTTTAGAAATAATAAATGGATCCTAAATCTGTTATATAGTATACCAAATCATATATTCTCTCATTATATGTAAGCATGAGATCAGGTTTGGGTTATTTTAATTAGTTACAAATAGCAAAGATGAAATAAATCTCTTTGCTTCTGTGACCTGTATGTAGACAAACTTCAGCAAGAATGATTTTTAATATAAATATTTTTGTCCAAAACATTTTTTTAACTACAGTGGGCAAACTCGGTGCCTGCAAAATAAAATATAAACTTACTTTTGTGGCAGCCAAGAAAACATAAACTTTCTTATCTTGGCAGAAAAGAATCTTCACGACTGGGTTCTGGTCCTATCTGCCCAGACCATCTCTACGTCCCTTTTTTTTTTTTTTTTTGTGGTACACGGGCCTCTCACTGTTGTGGCCTCTCCCGCCACGAAGCACAGGCTCCGGACACGCAGGCTCAGCGGCCATGGCTCACGGGCCCAGCCGCCCCGCGGCATGTGGGATCTTCCCGGACCGGGGCACGAACCCGCGTCCCCTGCAACGGCAGGCGGACTCTCAACCACTGCGCCACCAGGGAAGCCCTCTTTTATTTTTATCTGATTTTTTTAAAGGGTTTATGGCCAATTTTCTTTAATCAATGGAAAAGGACAACTCAAGTTTGCAAAACCATGGGGTTCCTTTGACCAGAAACATTTTATCTCCTCAGGGAAGTTTACCTGCTCATTGCCTCCAATCCCGAATATTAAGGTTATCAACAAAGCCTTTCTTCACATAAGTACCAGTAGCAATAACTATTACAAACTGGGGATAATGGTGCTGAGGTGGCTGGGTCTGGCATACAGTTCAATGAGATGTAACCCTTGGAGCAGAAGTCAAAGAGATCATGATTATATTTACCAAAGTAAATGAAAGGTTGATGCAGTCGTCTTCTTCTGGATGTCATGAAAATAAAAATATTATCTCAGAAAACACAGAAGGACACCACTTGTGCCCAGGTAGCTGAAGAAATGTCCATATCTCCAGGTACTTATTCTCACCGAAAAAAATGCCTTCCTTTCCACATGTCTTTATGATGGAAACTCTACAATGCATGGGTCGGACAAGCCTGAGGGGACGCATCCTGATGACGCGACCATCGGTTCTACTCCAATGAAAACACCGGATGTGGCTTCCCTGGTGGCGCAGTGGTTGAGAGTCCGCCTGCCGATGCAGGGGACACGGCTTCGTGCCCCGGTCCGGGAAGATCCCACATGCCGCCGAGCGGCTGGGCCCGTGAGCCATGGCTGCTGAGTCTGCGCGTCTAGAGCCTGTGCTCCGCAACGGGAGAGGCCACAACAGTGAGAGGCCCAAGTACCGCAAAAAAAATAACACAAAACACCGGATGAACTGTATTTCTAGAAATGCACAACGCCCATTTTCCTACACTGAGATTCAAGAATAGAATAATCAAAGAGCTTGAGAGTTTTGTGAAAAAGTCATTACTGAAGTGTTCACATGACCAAATTCTTTTTTTTTTTCACATCTATTTCAATGAACGATTCCTACCTCTACTCGATTGTACCCTTGCTGTTTCTGAAGACAACCGGGCTCTCCCAGCTCCAGGTCTTTGTATAAACTGTTTCCTGGGCTGGTATCTCTCTGTTTTTCCCTCCAACACTATGGCCTCTTTAGCCCATTCATCACTTAATAAGCTCTTACACCACCTCCAAGATTCCAATCAAGAAAAAATTCCAGGCCTCCTTAGATCTGAGTTACTTTACTCCCAGTTACCTTAAAGTTCACATCCCTGCAATACTGTGATTGTGGGTTCCCCCAAAGCTGGTAATCCCACTGAGAGTGGGACTCACATTCTTTTTTTCCTGTTTCTGGCTTCCGTATTTAAGGCACTGCACCCATATCCTTTTGCTCAGTTTGCATCACATCCACATATGTGGCTCAGTTTAAAAAATTCTGAAATGATTATTAAAATATACTAGAAAAAATGATGATGAATGTAATACAGATGTGAATGAAAAATGTTGCCTGCCGTATCTAAACAAAGGATGCTGTAGCCTTCAGCCACTACCGTACCCCCTATGGAGAGCCCTGAGGGACCTCAGGATGGAAACAGAATGCCCGCCATCAAACCATCAGACACTGCAGGCACCCCCGATGGTGCACCTTGAGGAGACTCAGGTTGAGAAGCACAGGATACTGGCCCCAGAGAGCTGAGGTGCACAGCAAAGGAATGATTTCAGGGAGCCCAGACTCTTGCATCTTCCCATACATAGAAAAGTGCTCAATTCCTTAACTTGAGATATCTGTTTTTCTTTAATTAACAATAATCTTTTGATGTCCCAACTACCTGGTCTTTATTGCAAAAACTCCTATATATCCTGGCGCCGCCCACCCCTTGCCTCCTTGGAGCCGTCCCTCAGAGATGTCTGAGATACTGTGTCCCGGGCTTAAGTCCTCAGTTTTGTCCCCCAAGACACAGATGTAGAGAACAAACGTATGGACACCCAGGGGGGAACGTAGGGGGAGGTGGTGGTGGTGGGATGAATTGGGAGATTGGGATTGACACGTACACACTAACATGAATAAAATGGCTAACTGATAAGAAACTGCTGTATAAAAAAATAAAAAATTTTAAAAAATTAAAAAAAAGATTTTTCCATTAAAAAAATAAATACAAAATAAAACATAACTCTCACCTTTCAGCTTGTACATCTTTTTCAGTTGACAGTTATTCCAAAATAGAAAAATACTGAAGATTTTAAAATGCTCTTCCCTAGTTTGTCTCTTTAAATTTAAAAAGTTTAAGGTTTTTTCTTTTTAAGTTACATTTTACTGACACTATTTACATAAAACACTCCAACGATACTCATCATTCGAAACATCATACGAAAGGCAACAGCCCAAAACACATAAACAACTAGAGAGCAGTTAACATTTCAAGAACTGTTGATTCTGTTTGGAAATATGTCTCCATGGTCCCTAATAGAGGACTGAACTTTTACATCGAACCAGAATATAGCTAGTGTTCATCAAAGTCATGGGTAGTTAGCAAGAGTTTATGGCCCTAAGCGGTTGAAATTTTTTTGTTTGGCAAACGGCTAGAGAATAATTGAACCTATATAATCAAGCATTTTGCTTTTGTTTTATTGAGTGTGCATTATCTACACAAAGGTCATAACACTGCTTCAAGATGCAGTTTTAGTAACTTTATGTCACTTGACAGTAGCTCCTCTGTTTTCCATCACCAGAAGATGTACTCGCGCTCAAATGCTGTCTGACATGGAACACATGAGTGAAGCCCATGAAACAATACCAGGCCACTCCTTTCTGCTATGACTCTAGAAATGGCAGCATTTCCATATGAACAGGGGTAGGGGCGTCCCTTATGCCTGTGATAGAATATGTAAATTAAACAAGAGAGGTGGTCAACCATCTGTTTCAAGATCTTCACAGAAGAAACCAAACTTGAGTTCATTGCCTTTGCACTCTGAGTTTCAGGACAGCTACCTCTGTTATTCTGTGTTTATGCTGAGATACAACCACACACCCAGAAGTGTTTAATGAGCTACAATAGGAAAAAAACATCCCAGAAATGTAGCCCTATAGTAATACAATTTTTATAATAATCCAAGGATAAGACCTCCGCTTACTCCTCTGAAATCAACAAGATTTCCAATTACGAAAAGATAGGCTCTGTCATCAAACACACACATGCTAACCATTTGAGGACATGAAGCAAAAAGGAATCCTACGAAGTAACTGGAAGACTGAGGATTTAGCTTCTCTGGAATATATTTTCAAATCTGAAAACCTCCTTCCTTCACTGCCTTCCTTAAGAAGAATACACAGAGAAAAACGAAATGGTGAATAACCGGGGAAGGAGAACCAGACGGTGCTAGAAATTCATTACTTCCCTCCAACTCGGGTTAAGAGGAAAAGAGGGGAAGGCACTCTCCCCTTCTCCCTTGTGTTGGTGGCTCACCTGGGACACATACTCTTCCTCCGCTTGAGGAGCTCTCCCTGGGTATCCTTGGGTCAAGTCCGAAAGGTCTCTAACGAGAAAACAGTGGGACAAGTAGAGAAACTGCTGGCTCGTTTTCAAAAACACTACTAAAGTTGCTCTGTGTTTGCATCCTCCAAGCGTACGCACGTGCAGTGTTCTCAGTCTGGGATGCTAGCCTTATAGTCTCTCTGTGTTCACATTTTACCTCTCCTTAGAAACTGATTCAATCTCCAATCTCCTGAGCAAATCTCCTTTCCTCCTTTGTCCACGGCTCCCACCACACCTGAGAGGCATCCCCTTGTTATCCACACAACCTTAGCTTATCGGTGGCTCTTTCCTGGTGTTCTGCTTTCTACCCCTTGTTTTCATGGTACATGCATAATTCTAAATGTCACGGAGGACAGGGGGTGGCTGGCATGTCCCTGTAACTTCACAGGACATGGCAGAGAACCTGGTATGTAGAACTACCCAATAATATTTGCCAAGTAAATGATGTGAACATTAATTAATGCGTTGACTTGACAGCCAAAATACTGGATGTATTCCTAAACGTACCTGCCTGAAATCTGACCATTAAAGATTCATCACATGAGGTGGTGATTGTCTTTTTTAATGTAATTACGCCCAGAAGGGAAATGTACTATATTAGTCACCATTAACAACTCTCTGTGAATTACTCTTATGGCTCATCAGATCAAGGACATTTCTACTCTTTCCACTCTGTAAATAGATGATAGTATATTTTGACTGGGGGAAGGGAGAGGATGAAGACATATTCTAAATTCCAGCAAATGCAGAAAGGGGTGAAGAGGAAATGAAAGCTTCATCTATGCTCCAAGAGAAATCACAACAGAAACACGAAGAGGACAGCCCTTGATCACTATTAGTTTAATGCAGGACCCCATGGGATAGAAAGGATTATAATAGTACTGTATTTTGAAACAAACGACAAACAATAATTCTATTTCCTAAACACACTCAGGTACGAAATATAATTAATGTATCTTAATGTTACTCCGCCTTTGAGAAAGAAGTAAGACAGCAAGAGCTCTTAATTTTGCATTTGATGAAATTCAAGCATAACGAGGTTGGGTGTTTGAAGGTCCGACATGAAATAACAGATGAAGGGTACCCAAGGCCCTTTTTCCTGGCATGTGTTTCCATGGATTCACTTCATATGAGGATGAAGAAAAAGCATGAATCCAGGGTTCTGGGTGAAGACACTACCCAGCCAAGAAAGAATTTTCTCAACTCACTGCATACTAAGTTTTAGTTAAGAATGATTTCAAGTTAGGTGTAACTCGGAGAATTTGAAAGTGATTATTGGACTGAAGTAGATTTTGGTAGAAAACATTGTGTTTCTTAAACTAATGAATATTTCTCAGAGAACTTAATATTGCTGTAAATTTTATATGTCTTTCTTCACATAAAATAATTTTTTTCAATTTGAAATTATTAAATTTATGGAATGTATTTCATACTATTTGGTTGGGTAACTTTATATAAAACCATGAATAATTTTCAACAATATAATTATCATTTATTCATTTACCCATTTACTCATTCATTCAGAATGACCCTACTGCGCGAATAAAACACAAACCCTCTATTTTGTCACATGGAATATTAAAATCTCTAGCTTAGATAACATGTAATTTTAAGTCTATGCATGTAGGAATTACAATAAACACCCTTGATTTTCAGTCTTCTTGGAGTCAGTATTGTACCACTTTAATTCAAATGTATAGAGAATGCAATTGTATATGTATTGTAATTACACCATCTCCTTTTTTGTTTGTTTTTGCTATGGTTATCTTATACATTTCAACTACATGCATTTCCAATCCTCAAAAAACGAATGCAGGAATTTTTGCTTTAAACTGTCTTGTGTACTTTAAAGAAATTAAGAGAAAAAAATGTTTTTCTTTTAACCAAGATATTTACCACTTATACTGATTTTTCTTCTCTATTAAAGACTTGAGTTTCTATCTCATATTATTTTTCTTAGGCCTAAACAACTTGCTTTAGCATTTTTTATACTGCAGGTCTGCTGGTGACAATCCTCTTAGTTTTCTCTTATTTTCTCTATATTTTGCCCACATTCTTATGGGATATTTTCACAGATCTTGGTTGACAGATTATTTTTTAATTTTTATTTTTTGTGGTACGTGGGCCTCTCACTGTTGTGGCCTCTCCCGTTGCCGAGCACAGGCTCCGGACGCGCAGGCTCAGCGGCCATGGCTCACAGGCCCAGCCGCTCCACAGCATGTGGAATCTTCCCGGACCAGGGGATGAACCCGTGTCCCCTGCATTGGCAGGCGGACTCTCAACCACTGCGCCACCAGGGAAGCCCAACAGTTTATTTTTTGTTTTGCTTTGTTTTGCTTTGCTTTCAGCACTTTAAAGATGTTGTTCTATATCAATGGTCTCCATGGTTTTCAGTGTAAAATCAGCAATAATTCAAATTGTTGTGCCCTGCATGTAATGTCATATCTCAATGGAGGCTCTCAAGACTTTCTTGTCTTCAGTAGTTTGCCGATGCCGTGTCCAGGTATGGTTTCCTTGTAGTTAACCTTCTTCAGTTCACTGAGCATCTTGGATCTCCAATTTTGCCAAATTTGGAAAATTTCAACATTATTTCAAAGATAATTTCTCAAATTATCTCAAATTAGGTAATTGCTATTACCTAACATTTTTCAAATTAGGTAATTTCTATTGTCTACCTTCAGGTTAATGGACCCATATGCCATTTTCATCCTGAAAGCCCTTCAGTAAACTTATTTGATTTTAAATTTTGGATATTTTATTTTCCAATGCTGAAATTTTCTCTTGGTTCTTATTTTATAGACTCTATTTCTGTGCTGAGATTTTCAACATTGTTCATCAAGAACAGTGACTCCTTTACTTGTTTAAGCCTAGTTATAATAGTTGCTTTGAATCCTCATTGGCTAATTCCATTATCTGGGTTCTATTAAGCTTGGTCAGTAGTTTGTCTTACTTTTTTTTTCTTCTTAAAATTAACTTAAAAAGAAAAATTGGCTTTTGTTTCCTTAAAACTTAGTATTTTGGGTAATTTTTCATTGTCTCGAATTATGAATGTTATTTTTTTGAAACTGTGGATTCTGTTATATTCTCCCAAAAAGTGTTGAAAAAAGCATTTTTTTGTTGTTTGTTTTCCTTTTGATTTTTTTTTTTTTCATGGAGTGGGTTTTATACTTTTGATGTTTGTTTTTTTTAAGCCAGTAATTAACTTGGACTCATACTGAAAACTCTGCCTCTTGAGGGGCAGGTTCCAATCCCAGGAGAGTTATTATACCTTCAGCTGTTCTGTTTGAACCTGCAGCTCATATGCCTGGTTCAAGATCCAGCTGGGCATTGGCAGAATTAGAACCACAGTCTGGGGCTCCCCTTTCTGGATCTCACCTCTCTGGGGCTCCTCCTTTACTTCCCAGTGACTGTCTTTGCCCTAAACCCTGTCCTCTGGGTCTTCAGTTCAGAAGGAATGTGGAGCTCATACCAGAGGTTTCCTTGCCTTCCGGGTTAGTGCCTTCAGCATATCCTGGAATAAAGCCCTAAAAACTGGACGGCAACACAGGCTGCCCTCTGTCCACACTCTCCAACCCCACTCCTCCAGAATCTGCCTGCTTTTCTTTCACCCTCAACTGCTATCCATTCTTTCCTCCTACTTTATTTATTTTTATATTTCATCCATAGTTGCAATTACAGAAAGACTGGGTCAGATAGAAGTTCATTCAAAGTATCCTGAAATGCATTTTTAAGAGAAATATTTTTGCTTGGCCCTTCAGAAGTATTCGCTTATACCTGCCACAAATATTAGTTTTCAAGGATAGTCACTTTATTTTTTTACTCTGCGGGCCAATCATATTATATTGTCATATCATTTTAATTCTTATTAGTTTGGGAAATAGAGTTTGTTATTTCAAATTTGTAGTGAAGAAAATTGAACTACGATCCTTACCATTTTGGAAAGCTGTAAACAGGACTCCAGTTGTTTGATTCCAAGTCCCATGCTCATTTTCTTACATATAAGAAATGTGAGTATGTATGCATTCACGTGCTTGTGTTTTATGAATTTGTTTTGATAAGTAAACATCCACATGACTGAGGAGAGCTTCTTTCTTATGGATTTCCTGGAATGATTCCAACCCCTTAACTGGGGATACAGGGATGGACTAGGTGTTTGGAATGTTTCCCTTGTTCCCTACAATTCTTTGTGAGTTGTCCCTGGATACTGCAGTGATGTAAATCATCAGAGTATGAAGTACACAGGGTTACAGACAGCCTGAAAACCCTACTTTACACTACAACAATGTATAGGCTTCACAATAAACACAAACGCTTTCATAGAGGAATGAAGTCAAATTGACACCATCTTCACTAATCTGTCACTTAGTATACCCCTTGAAGAGTTCTGTTAACCTTATTTGTGACATCAGACAACACCTTGAATTACACAACATTCTCTGTATGTAAATGCCAAACAAATTATTCTCTGTAAGTGTAGTGCAGACACAATGTCATTTTAACTCGTGTTCTGTCTTTACTCTCAACTAGGTCTTATTTCCCGTTATTATAATTATTCTGGGAACTGGTACCACAGGGACATTTTAGTCCTTGCATTTCTAGAGAAAGTTGAGATTGAACACTTCAAAGAAAGCTCATAACGATACATTTATTTTACATAAAATAATAGTTACATGAAATGATGAAAATGAAAAAAAAAAAAAAAGGCCAAAATTAGACTTGAAAGAGAGGCAGGAAATTTGGCTAAACTAATACAAAATGGAGTGTTGTGAAAACTGACAGTTCTTAGTCACCGAAGAGCAAGGTCATACTTAATGAAGCTAAAAAAAAGTAAATCTGGAAGGAGCTGAGGGAAATTTGGGGAACTATTTGTTATTCTGGGAGACTGTCTTCCTTAGGTTGTATTTTCTCCCCATTTTGTGGCTGTTCTCATCTAATATTCTTTAAAGAGACCCTGCTATGTGTCTTAGAGCCAGATGGCATAAAAATAACTATGCTATTAATCCTACAGTGAGAGGGATATACACATTCACTGTTCAGAAGTCAAATGAATAAAGTGAAATGAATCGAATTTTAATGAATTTATTCTGGGAAATAATTCTCTGAAGTATTGTTATATTTAGATTATTTCTAAGTTGCTAATGTGCAAATATTGATTTATATACACAACTGCCATATTTTCCATTACAGCAGTTTATAAACTTGAAAATAATCCCAAATAAAAATTTTTGCTGAATTATTTATCTCAGCATTGTTTTAAAATTGTAACGTTAGTAGTTGGTATTTTAAAACTATTTAAATTCAGTAAAATAGTCAATGTGGAATCCAGATCTATACAAATATTTGAAGTAATCTTAACCTATAAGAAATATTTTTGATGACTACTTCATTGATAATTCAGTACAATGTTTGTTTTTGGCTTTGGGAATCTTCCAGGGCATCACAGGAAGATGCATTTATAGTTTCTACTCTTGCATATTTAATTTTGTTATACTATGGTAGGTTTTAAAATAGTTCTATGGTAGAGTTTATTACACCAGTTTAAATGAATTTTAACCTAATCATGACTACCACTTGCACATATAATTACGATGTATACCTTATATGGTTCAATTAGTTTCTAATTATGCTTAATTATAAACAAATTCTACCACTTTTTGGCTCACTGAAAGCAAAACCAAATGATTTTATAAAGAAAGCCATGACACTGAGTCCTCCAAACTATCAAAGAAAATCCAGTATGCAGATTTAACAAAATTCAGTGTCTGAAAGAAAATAATTCAGCCAGTAAACCAGAGCAAGATTTTCCACGGCTATCCCATCAAGATTAAACACACTTTGCACATAACCATTTACCTTTTTAAAAGGCATTTGTCCAAAACACTGTTTATGTCCCATTACATCAATCTAAAATTTGGTACTTTATAAAATGATACTTGAGGACATGATATAGCATAAATATTCCCTTGGGAAGCTGAGGCATCTGATATAAACTCTCCAACTATACATCATTTCAAACTACCGTTCTACATATGAGAAGAACTCAATTTAATATAATATCAGCCTCTTCCAGGTTAAAATTCTGTAGAGAGTGAGACATTAAGATTCGACGTCATTTAATTCCATTGATTTAAAAAAGTGAATTGCTTGCAAAGTCGTCCTCTGTAGTGATCACTGCGGTAGAGGACCATCTGCTTGACACTTTTTCCTAAGTAAATTGTTCTTAGATTTCATCTCTCCCCACTAGGTTGCAAATCTTGGCAGTAGTCTCTTTATAGGACTAATCACACGTATTAATTCTGTATATTAACTACAAAAAAAGACCAATCACTAATATATATGAATATGTATGTATGAAATCTAGATATGGAGGTCCTTAATAAGTGAAGCGCTGAAATGTCTTTTTTTCTATTTTTTTTCTTTTTTGGCTAAAGAATAGATGAAAGCTAAAATATCTATTACTTCTAATACCAAAATAAATTTTATAGTTACTGACATTTAATAATGTAAATGATTTGTGCAAAACTGTTACAGGTAAAATAAAGTGACTCCGGAATTCCATAGGAATTACTAACTAAAAATGTCACATATCCCCTTGGAGGATATATGTAACCAGTAAAATATTAAACAGGGATTCATTTATTCCTCATTCCGCATACTGAAGTCAATCTATTATTACAGCATAACGCACACTGTATTAGGGAAATTACCTCAATTTGTGAGACATGTTAAAGCACTGGGTTCATATTATAGACACAAAATTGTCAATGTAGAAATGGTGTGCATGAGTCCCATTTTTTTTTTTTTACTCCTTTCTGAATGTTTCTAGCATGGCTAGTTCTCTGAGGACGTTGTGACAATTACAGGACCTGTCTTCCCAGGGTGAATTAGCAAGGAGGCTATTCTTAGAAAATCAAAACTGAGTTATCCAGTTTGTTACCTGTTCTCATTCATACATTTAAACTTGCAAATACCATGTGATATCACTTATATGTGGAATCTAAAGTATGACACAGATGAACTTATCTACAAAACAGAAACAGAGTCACAGACGTAGAGGACAGACTTGTGCTTGTGGTGGGGGACAGGAGGAATGGAGTGGGAGTTTGGGGTCAGCAGATATAAACTATTATGCATGGAATGGATACGCAACAAGGTCCTGCTGTAGAGCACAGGGAACTATATCCAATCTCCTGTGATAAACCATACTGGAAAAGAATATGGAAAAGGATGTGTGTGTGTGTGTGTGTGTGTGTGTGTGTGTGTGTGTGTGTGTGTGTAGATAGATAGATATAACTGAATCACTTTGCTGTAAGCAGAAATTAACACAAGGTTGTAAATCAACTATACTTCAATTAAAAAAAGAAAAAAGAAATAATAAAAATAAACTTGCGTTCTTTATTTTCCAATGTATAATATTAAGAAAATAAGCAAGCATTCTTTCACTCTAAAATATATAATTGTTTCTTCCTTGGAGGTGAAGGGGCTATGTCATGTCTAAAAATATTATGGAAAGATAGGCATAGACTTTCTCTGGTTTACTGAAGACTGTTTTGGACTGAACGTTTGTGTCCTTCCAAAATTCACACGTTGAAACTGTATGCCCCAATGAGATGGTATCAGAAGGTGGGACCTTTGGAAGGTCATTAGGATTCAAGTCATAAAGGCGAAGATCCCATGAATGGAATTAGCGCCTCAAGAGTCCCGAGAGTATTTGTTTCCCACCCCTGCTCTCCATCACAGGAGGACACAAGGAGAAGTTGGCAGTCCCGCAACCTGCAATAGGGTCCTCACCAGATCCTGACCCTGCTGGTACCCTGATCTTGAACTTCCAGCCCCCAGAACTGTGAGAAATAAATGTCTGCTGGTTATAAGCCCCCCAGTCTGTGGTATTCTGTTACAGGAGCCTGAGCTAAGACACTGTGGTATTAACAGTGGCACAGCATAAGGTTTTTGAATTAATTATTAGAAATATAGGTTCATATGAATGAAAAGAGTCAAACAGAAAGCCCTCAAATACAACAAGCTAAAAAAATATAAATGAAGAGAAGAATTATCCCCCCCCACTTATAAACCTTTTCTGGGTCCCTGTGGCTTATATTACAGAGACCCTATTTCCTAACAAGGCTCTATTCAGCCTGCTCCAAACAAAGTATTTCGCTATATCTTATCTTGTGCCACTGCCCCCGCCTTGCTCTCTAAGCCCCACTCAACCCGGGGAAGGGGCTTACATCACCCACACTGAGCACGGGCCATATCAGAGTGAATGCAGCTGTACTACAAGTGACACCTTGGCTTTAAATCCTAACCCAAGATGTGCTACTCGGTCTCAGCTCCTCTGCCACTCTCTCATTAGATCCTGAAAATCTAAGGAAATGTCCTCTACCTCATTTTGAATCATTAGATGCATGAAAACCATCAAAGAGCTTCCTCCCTCTTTAGCTACATTCAGTGAAAAATCTCACATACGGATGACAGTTTCCCCTGAATTACAACATCATGCTAGGGAATGAATCTCGGCTAACCTGAGGACAATCACGGCTCAAGGAAAGTCTTTACATATATACAGTGGAATATTACTCAGCTATAAAAAAGAATGAGATAATATCATTTGCAGCAATGTGGATGGACCTAGAGATTATCATACCAAGTAAGTCAGACAAAGACAAACCTCATATGATATCACTTACATGTGGAATCTAAAAAAAAAAAAAACAGATACAAGTGAACTTATTTACAAAACAGAAACAGACTTACAGACTTCGAAAACAAACTTATAATAACCAAAGGGGAAAGGTGAGAGAGGGATAAATTAGGAGGTTGGGAGTAACATATACACACTACTGTATATAAAACAGAGAGTCAGCAAGGACCTACTGTAGAGCACAGGGAACTCTACTTAATATTCTGTAATAACCTATACGGGAAAAGAATCTGAAAAAAAGTGGGTATATGCATAGGTATAACTAAATCACTTTGCTGTACCCCCTGAAACTAACAACACTGTAAATCAAACATACTGCAATAAAAAAATAAAGAGTAAATTAAAAAAAGAAAAGTCTTTACTATGCAGTAGATAAGCCCATACGCTCAATACAATTTGGTAGGAAAAGATAATACATATTTGAAGCCACGGCTTCATTTCAACAATGAATCCGGTGGCGTCCAGAAAGAGAAATAATATGTCCAATAGCCTACAGTCACAGAACTCGTCCCCAGAGAAGAGTCTGAATCCAGCCTTCAGCTCTAACAGTTTTTCAATAACTCACTTCAGGGATCTAGCTTTGTTTTGTGTAAAATCCCATTGAGCAGTTATTATATACAGCTACTGTCACTTCTAGTATTTTCATCAGAGGTGTCTTTTAATGGCTCCTGAGTCTTAATAATGAACAGAAATAAAACTTAATTTACTCTTGGTATCTGACACTTATCATTATTCATCAATGTGGGTGTGGAGACTGGACCTCCCACCAGCCCTTTACCCCTACAGGCTCACTTTCCCACCATCACCTCGGCCGGCACGGTCAGAAGGAAACACAGGTCCCCGTAAGAGCAGTGCCGTGCCTGTCAGATTCATTCTGTCTCAGCTGGACTGCCCTGCATGCCGGGTACCGGGATAAGAGGACGGAGTGTATCTTATCTTTTCATTTCTTCATTTCCTAAGTCACAAAGTTAAATTCTTGCTTTTCATGTTCTCAAACGTGTTCTTTAGTCTCTGCCCCCAACGCTGCTAAGCCCTTTTCAGCTTATTCCAAATTTCATCCCTACTTGGTTCCAAGGGAGTTTTCAGAGACATAAACCAAATTGAGCTGAAACATGCCTTTTGCCCATTTCTGACTGTTAATCGACTCCTAATATAGCAATGTCCTTCCAGAAGACCTTGGCATCGTCATAAAATCTTTTCCATAGCCGTTGTTACCCTGCATATGTGTCCAAGGCTCTCGGATTCCTCTTTCATCTCTCAGTTGGAAAAAAATAGTGCTATTTCAAGAAATGCTCTCCACCAGTAGGGAGTAGGAAAAAAATAAGTTTGCAAGAAATGCCTATATGCCAAAGAGAGAAATCTTCAATTAATTGACATGGAAAATGCTATAACAATTTTAAAATCAGCTTACACATTTCCAATGGCAATTCACTTTAATATTTTCAACGCTCAGCTAGCTGCATTTTAATTTCATTTTTTCTTTTAATTTTCTTCCTACACGTTTCAAGTTTTTACATAATTGAACCACGAATTAATAATCCAAGTCTAACTATCATAATGAGACATTTGATATTAACTCTAATGTAAAATCTTAGATGCAAAATATAGTATTTTTAGTTTTCCTATAGTTCAGGTGTATTTCTAACTACACTTCTGAGAAATAAGATGCAATGCTTCTTGCTTAGAGACGATGCTTTAAAATTATTCGTATTTGCTGGACTGCTTTGAAGCAACACAAATGCTTACATTTCGGAAAGACGAAAATCTCACAAGCTTGACTTGAGTTCTTGCAGAATGCAATATCAACAGTATCATTACACCACTCATCTCCTTTTGGTCACACATCTCATTTCTACTAATTAAGTCATTCAAAAGCAGGCCTAACACACTCCATTTCCAGGGTTAGTTCAAACAATGTGGAGTTTGAGGCCATTTATATTCAGTACTGGGTCTTAAAAAGAGAGAAGGGCAAAGGGTTAATATAAGCTGGTCTTTCAGGGCGGCTGTAGAACATGTTCACTTATTGATGGGAAACAACTGAATGAATAGATATAGCCTGTGGGAGTGAAGTACAGGAGTTTATTAAGTACTATACCATGAGCAGAGAAACAAAATGTGAATAGGCAGTGCTTGCATCCCCTGGATTAAAATATATTTTCTATAATTTCTGTAATCAAGCATTCTATTCTGCTTTGCGATGACTATTTTAACTCTGACTCAAAACAGAATAGAGAACCCCATGAGGCAGTTTCATCCTTCAGAGTTCTGTCATCACAATGACCATCACCTTATCACCATAGCTGTCTAAACAATGAAGCCATCTGCAAGTCTGATGCCAAAACACTGAAGGTGTTTTCTGATGTATTTTACTTTACATTAAATACACTTTTTTAGGGAAAACATTAAAGATTTCATTATTGGGAAATAGCTGGATTGATACACAGAGGCACTAGCTCCAGGTTTCTCTTTTGTGGGTTTTCATTAGTTCATTCCCACAATAATCTGACTTGCTTTCCCTAGTGCTAAGAGAACCATGGATTTATTTTAAATGATGAAGAGTAGGTACTGAAATCTTTTTATCAGTTCAGTTGCAGGAAGCAACATCACGGGGGGATATGGTGACCAGGACCAATGCAGGGTTTTAACCATCATCACCCAGACTGGTGCCTATTAGGTCAGGGTTTCCCCCTGCTGTCCCTTCTCTAGGTGTCTCCTTATAGAGTTTTAGAGAATAATGTGTGTGTGTGTGTGTGTGTGTGTGTGTGTGTGTGTGTGTGTGTGTGTGTGTGTGTGTACATAGTAGATTAAGGAAATCTTTTGGAGATGTTTGCCTTTTCCAAATAACACAAAAGTCATCAGTGGTGGAACTAGAAGGATCTCCCACTAATTTAGTTGCACTTTTGTCTCCATGTTTACTCCCACCAGCCCTTCCAAGCACACCCTCTAGACACACCCTCTGATACAGCCACTATTCCTCAAATAAGTGGCTCTCTGCTTCAGCCGCTCCAGTCTCTCACCAGTAATGATTCTCCTCCTTCTCAACCCATCATCATGGTCCACTTTTAAACAATGGCTCTTATTTGATGGGCATTGTTCTCACGGAGACTAAGTCATGACCCTACCACGGAGCACTTCACAGGCTTAGATCAAGAGAGATCTAAACAAAAAAGTGTCGGAATTCCACATGGTGAATGTCCGAGACATGTCCGAAAGGAACTGTGCCATTATCTACATTATCACCAATGCACAAACACTGGTAAGATTTCATTAGGATCCCTATTTAGTAAATAAAGCACCTTACAAAACATTCAGCTATGAACTGGATGTGTTTCCCCTAAACTGGTCTGTTGAAATGTAACTTCCAACATGGTGCTATCAGGAGGGGGAGGTGACTAGGTCATGAGAGAGGAGACATCACAAGTGGGATTAGTGCCCTGATAAAACAACCATAAGAGAGCTCTCTCTCTTTCCATCACCTGAAGACACAACCAGAAAGTGGCCATCTACACCTGGAAGACAGCTTTCACCAAAACCTGACTGTGCTGGTGTCCTGACCTCAGACTTCCAGCCTCTAGAGCTGTGAGAAGTAAATTTCTGTTGTTTATAGACTACCCCGTCTGTAGCGCTTTGTTACCACAGCCCAAACAGTCTAAGACAACACCTGAAGTACAGAGCTGTTAGGAAGCATTCATTAAAGCCATGTGGAAAGGGGAGGAAAGGACCTCAAATTCAAATCAACATCTGCTTGGATGCAAAGGGACTGTCGTTAATCTCATGTGCAGATGGTAACACATCCCAGAGGAGGAATCAGTCAACTTTTCATGGGGGTTTAAGGGAAGTTTCTAAGGAAAGGTGGCATTTAGATAGAATATTGAGGGCGAAATGGGGATTTACAAGGAAGAGGAGGGAAATAAGTGTATCTGAGGCAGAACTGGGGTTTGTTCAGAGTGGGGTTGAGCTTTGGGTCTTTGCAAGGGAAAAGCAAGTAAATCCAACTTAAGTCACATGGCAAACCTGTAAGTGACTGAGCCAGGAAGATGGTAATACCTTGTGAAGTGCTCTTCATAACATTTCTGAAAGTCTGCACCTTTTCCTATGGGACTTTCCATCACAGGTCTTTAATAGGGTAAATATTATCACATTTGTCTTTTATTATGTTCCACAAAGTCAAGCCTCTGCCACTCAGCCCACAGCCCTCATTTCTCTATATTTCCTCAGCATTTTACTTGGCCACATGCTAGGGGGCTTATTTCATTTTACTTATTCACCAAAATTAGCTATTTTGTTGTTTAGCTCCTCAATTATTTCATAAGGAACTTGAGGTCTAAGCCAGGACTGTCTTATTTTCTGCAAAGGTTAAGTAGACTGCAAAGGGCTGACCACTTTTGTGCTCTAAGGACAGATAGTTTCTGATTTGATTCAGTCATAGAGGAGTCTGGTTTAAGAAATAGTTCTGACCCTGACCATGAGTGAAGTGGGTTTAGCTCAGTTCAGTAAGCAATTACCAAACACCCTCCGTCTATGAGAGATGAAATTCACCAATAGCTGCTTGGGTTTTTTTCAAAGGAGATAGCAAATGCCCAAAGTTTTTCATTCCAAACTTTAAATGACATCCTAGATGGTTAATAATTCAGTGACTCTGGAAGTTGGGTGCTTTCCTATGGTAGAAACAATGCTTCCTTCGAAGCCAAAACTCTAAACTGAGCCCCCAGCATTAACATTTGCTTGTTGAACACCCTTGGAAGAATCACACTGTGGGCGTTTCAGGTTCACCACTGGGAGAAAGGGGATAAGAAAACTTACAGATCATAGAGGTGAAAATGTTTCTTTCGTCAACCATGAAAATGTAATTCTTAACTGGTGACCTCTCGTTTTTTTCAGGTAAATGACTTTCTGTTGTCTCCCCCTCTACCACTGATGGGGACTACAAAACCAGACACCCATGCCTACTGTACAAAAGGGCAAGATATCTTTAAAATGTGTAATAATATTATAAATCACTGGCATTATTAAGATAAAACTTATAGCTTTTCTCAAGTAGATTTCTTATAAGAATGGGGAAATTGTTCTGCCCAACAGTCTGTCCACACAAAGGGAAGCAAAAAGAAAATTATGGTGGTCACCTTCTTTTTCCTTGAATTGGACTTCCTTAACCAGTGAATTATTGGCCAGTGGTTACAAGACCAGGGCACAGCAGAATGTGAGTTCTCAACTGATGTCAGGAAGCTTGTTTACTTTTCCTGCTAATATAAGATCGCTATCACCCTGACTCCTACTGAAAGTGGTTGATTTTTTAGGGATTATTTTCACTTGATAAGGAGGGTTTAGAATCACGTGGTCAGGGAGGTAACTGTAGTATGTTATGTACGACAAAGAGAATTTGATTATGAAATCTTAACAAAATATGTCTTGGCCACCAACATTTGTTTCCCCTAGAAAGAACAGTGATGTGAAAACTAAGAAATTCTCATGGATTCTCAAAGATTTCACAGAATTATATACACTTAGTCCCTTGACCATTTTTGCATTTGACAACAGTCCGTCCACACATAATTTACAAAGATGAATGCAAGGTGCCTTCATGAGCTAATAGAGCAAAAGTACAAAAAAATAGAACCATAAAGACAATACTGTTCAAAGGACCAGGAGTTGGCAAAGGGCAGTGAGGAAAGCCCCGTGGAAGAAAGAAGAATAGAGGTAAATAAAGCCATGGTGGTGTGCACAGTGTGGAAACTCACAAAATCTCTGGGAATACATCCAGGCCCCATTATGGGCCATGGAAGTGGCGTTTGCAAATTGCCTAACTATTCTGCGCGTTATTGTATGTTTTATTCAAAATAGCGCTTGAAGTAATGGTTACTAAGTGAAGGTTTGGAAGAGTTAGGGGTCTTGCTCACGCAGGTACAGCTAGCTGTCAGGACAAGCCTGTGATTTCCCAGTTCTGGACCCTCTAAGACACGGTCTGGCTGATTCAGAAGCACAGGTTCATTGTCACCACACTGGACTGCTTCCCGCTCACGTCACTGCATCCAAAGCATTTTCAGTGACTCAGTATTTGATGGGTCCTGAAGCTTTTGGATAAAAGAGCCCAAAATCTGCTTTGTGTATTTAACAGGTGAGCTAGTTGTGTGGCATAAAACCAAATGCAAGAAAGAGACTCTGATTTCATGACCTCAACACACAACACATCCTGCACATATGACTTTCTCCGGCTCATTCTGAACCTTTCCGATGATGCTTTCATACAGTAAGCTTGGCCTCTCCTTCCGGAAACACAGTCTCCCTTCTAGGTCACAGACAACCTGAGCTGTTGAACAAACTCTCTCTCTAAAGAACTTTTTGTCACGGCTGTCTGAAAAAGCTAACCTGGTAAAAAAAAAAAAATAATAATAAAAATAAGATAAAATAAATGAGACAGGGGCAATCCTCAATCTGCCCAGAGTTGTATGACAGACAGCAAGAAGGTTTTAAGTCCTTGGGAATCAGAGCAGCTGTTGACTGCAATATAGGCTTTTTATTTACAAAAGAGCTCATCTAGATGAAGAGGAACATCTCTGGAGAGAGGCAAGCTCTGTGAATTCATTATCCACCCGAATATTCAAAACGGTTTCGAAGCCAGGTGGGTAATGGAAGAGAATGCTGGAGTACGTCTCAAGCAGTAACACATTTCAAACCTGAATGTTTGCTGCTTCTCCAGGAGAAGGTTTCTGTATCCTTTTCCAGGATGAGGTCTGACAGGTGGAAAATGAGTCTTAGTGTGGTAGGTCTACAGTTCCCAAATGAAACACATGGCCATCCCTTAAATCATTCGTTCTTTCCATCCTGCATTGATAATTTTGGAACCCTGCTGGCCTTTAGTTTATTCAGTCAAAAACATAAAAAAGTCTAACCCCCAACACAGTCCAGAAGGACACAGTCCAGAACACAATGTAAGTGTGTTCTCTGCAAAAACAACTTCAGATTTCTGAACGCAGAAACCTGGGGAAAGGCCAGAGATATTTCATCTGACAATTAAATAGAATTTGTAACTTTCACAGATAGCTGCTTTGTTTATTGTGTCCCAGGTGCCCCATTATGTTCATTTCTATCTAAAAAGATGTCAGCAAAGGGAAAAGATTGAAATGGTAGCTGTTTTATGGAGATGATGCACCGGGATCTCCCAACTGGCAAATATCCCCAGTAGTTTGGGAAAACATTCAAATACCCTGCCTTACACTGGCTCTCCATTTCCAATCCCTCTGGCTGTTGATCTGGCTGTGCAGCACAAGTCATGCTTGGATGACTGAGACTCCAGCCTCACATTCTCATACGGCTACTCATTCATTATAGGACTCAGGTGCACGAAGCTCTCTGGCCTTTAAATATCTTACTTGTAAAAGATGATAATGAATAAACTGGTCTAACACATAGGTTTCTCAGGATGAAAAGATTTCATTTGAAAGCCATGAACCAGTATGCTCATGTACAGTGCCATAATTAATTGTATTCCTCCCTGGAGTTCATAAGCTACCGCTAATCAGTTGTATTGGGTCTCTTTTTTGAGAGCCTCCATGAGGTAAAAGAATCTGTAAACATGGACCTTTTCCTTGTGAAGGACTATTGTTGCATTTCTGCCATAGGAGATAAAAAGTGATTCACATTAATATAAAATGTGTGACACTGAGCGATGATGTGACACACTTTTAAAAAGTTACCTAGTCTATTATTAGATGCAAACTATTGTATATAGAATGGATAAACGACAAGGTCCTACTGTATAGCACAGGAAACTATACTCAACATCCTGTGATAAACCACAATGGAAAAGAATATTAAAAAGACTATGTATATATATATATATATGTGTGTAAAACTGAATCACTTTGCTGTACCGCAGAAATTAACACAACATTGTAAATCAACTATACTTGAATAAAATTAAAGATAAAGTTACACAGTCTTTTTTTTTTTTTTTTGCGGTATGCGGGCCTCTCACTGTTGTGGCCTCTCCCGTTGCGGAGCTCCAGACGCGCAGGCTCAGCGGCCATGACTCACGTGCCCAGCCGCTCCAGGGCATGTGGGATCCTCCTGGACCGGGCCGTGAACGCATGTCCTCTGCATCAGCAGGCGGACTCTCAACCACTGCGCCACCAGGGAAGCGCACACAGTCTTTAAGATACCTCCAATGAGTCTTGTTTCCTAACAAGACCTATGTGGCCCCCTCCCACAGGGAGGAGGTCTGATCTTGTTAAACCATGAGGTACTGTATGAATGGCAGTGTGATTTGTGAATACAGACCACACCCCTCACTCCTCACCCCTTGCACTTGGACACTCCCTGTGGGGAAGGCAGCCACCACGGGAAAAGGACTCTCAAGCCACCCTACAGGGAGGTCCACGTGGCACAAAGGAACTGAGGCCTCCTGATAACAGCCAGCAAGGATGCTTCTTGCGAACGCCATGTGGGAGAGCCATCTGGGAACTGATCCTTTAGCCCCAAGTCAAGGTGACTACTCAATGACTGCTCTGCAACCTCCTAAGAGACTCTGAACTACAACCACCAAAGGGAGCCCATCCTGAGCTCAGAACTCACAGAAACTGTGTGAGACGACTAATATTTACTATTGTTCTCAGCTGCTGTGCTGTCATCTGGCAATCAACAACTAAGAATAACATTACAGTTCTGAACAATGCTGCAATAGTACTGACCTAATTGACATTTACAGAATACTACATCCAACAGCAGTCAGATACATATTTTCTTTTCAAGGACAAATGGAGATGTTCACTAAAACAGACAGGATGCTAGGTACAGTGCCTACAGCTAACGACACCATATTGTGCACTGGAAAATTGTTGTTAGGACAGTAAATCTCATGTTAATTGTTCTTCCACAAAAGAAAAACATAGGGGCACAGGGAAACTTTTGGAGGTGATGGATTTTGGTGATCGCCTCGACTATGGTGACGGTTTTGCAGTATATCCGTATGTCCAAACTCATCAAGCTGTATGTTAAATAGGTCCAGTTTTTTTTGTAAAAATAAATAAATTTAAAAATAAGTTCTCTGACCACGATTAGGGATCAATAACAATAGTGTAATTACAGAGACCCCAAATACTTGGAAATTAAAGAGACCACTGCTAAATATACTAGGGACAAAAAAATAATTACAAGGAAACAAAAAAATCAGATTAAATTATAAAATTAAAATATATCAACATTTCTGGAATTCAATTACACACAGCAGTACTTAGAGAGAAACATGTAGCCTTAAATGCTTTACTACAAAAGAAAAAAAACATAAAATCAACTACCTAAGATTATGCCTCAGGACATTAAAGGAAAAAGAGAAAATTAAATCCAAAATAAGAAGGAAAAAATAATAAATATAAGTTCAGAATTAGAACATATTTAAAAGGCAAATGATAGAGAAAATTAACAAAGCTAAAAGGTGCTTCTTTGGGAAGATCAATAAAATTGGTAGCAGTTTAGCCAGATTGATCAAGAAAAAAGAAAAAGATATTATTTGACAACATTAGGAACAAAAGAGGGATATCTCTACTGAATCCAAGGGCATTAAAAACAGTACAGGAAATATTGTGAACTTTTTGACAAAAATTATGAAAAGTAACATGAAATGAACAAAATTCTAGAAAAGTACAAACTACAGAAACTGACAAAAGATGAAACAGAATGTCACATCTGAGTAGATATGTCTCTCTAGGAGAAATTTAATTTTTGTTATTAAAAATCTTTCTACAAAGAAAACAATAGGCCCAGAGGGTTTCACTGACAAATTCTGTCAAACGGTTAAAAATAAAATAACACCAATCTTATCCAAAATATTTATGAAAACAGAGCAGGGGCAAAGATTTCCAATTAGTATTATGAGACTAACATTATCGTGATAATAAAACCTGTCAAAGGCACTACTGACAACATTCAAGGAAACATACAAAAAAACCCTCTAAAATCAGCAAATCAAATGCATTAATATATAAAAAATGGTTAGGGGTATTTGTCTTCGAAAGGACAGAACTATAAGTGTGCTTTATGTTTTTGTTTTTACTTATGTCTGCACTATTTTTCATAAGAGCAGAAGAAAAGACTAATTAAAAGAGAAAGAATTTGAAATTTTTGTTGGAGCTTTTTTTCCCCCCAACTCTTCAGTTTTACACTGGAGAGCAGCAATCCCTGACTACAAGAGAAAATGCAGGTAAAAAAGCCAGAAGTTAGAAAATCTTCAACTTGTAAGGGAAAAATGGGCAAAAATGACTGAAGTAGTAAAAAGCAAAAGCACTCCACGGTAGATCAAAATTGCCATAGATAAAATCAGTACTTGATTTAAAATTTGTAAATCCCTAGTTTTAACCAAATTTTCACTTAAACCCTTTAAATGATTTTATTTTTCAATATATCATCTTGGAATAGCTTTCATCAAACAATTTTACCCCATCTTTTTTATAACCCCTTTGCGGGGAGGGGAGACTGCTAACATTGAGGAACCCAGCTCTTTGATGAATCTTGGTGGGAGAGGTAAAGTAACAATGAACCTACAACCGTTTTAAAATTCCCATTTAACTGACAGTCCTAGCATTAGCTAGACCAGTAGTGATGACACTAGCAAAGCAACACTAATCGACTCTGATGGCCCAGCAGCCAGTCTGCCATCTTACTTTCGCAGGCATCCTGAATGTAGCTTTCCTATTCCCTTTCCGAAGAGCAAGAACTCCAGTCCTCAGCACGGCTGTGACAACTCAAAGAGGAAGAAAGAAATCACGATCTAAGACAAATTCAGTAACAACAACAACACAAAGGCACGGCTTGGTACTCTAACAAAAGAAATTGTCTACAAAAAGGATCTGGACCACATAATAACGGTAGATAGAGGACAGGGAACTTAGATTTATTTTTAAGGAAAACTATCCAAATAATGTTCAATTTCATAAGCCATACACTTCACATTAAAAGTGTTTACAGATCAGGGAACAGGGGTCCAGCCACCTGAGCAGCCCTGAGACTCGGTTTCGCCTCTGCTGAGAAGCCCACCGTCACTGACACCGCTGAGAGGCAGCGCTGGACGGCTGTGGTACCCAACAACCTTATCCTCTCTTGTAATGGATCATCTTAACAGTTAATGGAACTTGGCAGAGCTTTTGCCCAAATAACCTGTGTGTAGAGGGATAATAATTGCTATCAGTGAGGGTGCTGAATAAGCAACTGCTGGTCTAGCTAGGAATTTTAGGGATGCTTCTGGGAATAAGGCAAACTGAATGGAATCTCAGAGAGAAAAAAAAAAAAAGGCCACTCTGAAGAAACTTCAAATGACTGTTCTTTTATATTCTGACAATTTAGAAAATGATTTGGAATTGCTGAAATCATCTTTGCTGATATTTTCAAATCTCTTGGCCACTCTAACTCTTTTCTAATGTAACTTTTATCCAATGCATTCTTTGCAGCCTTAATCAGCTAAAAAAGCCTAGGGGTAAAAACTGAAAGAAACCATCTATTGATGCATGCAATAATTTGGATGAATCCCAAGGGAATTATATTGAATGAGGAGAAGGCAACCCGAAGTTACATCATGTATAATTCCAGTATAACAGTCCATTACAACTCCAAAATTTCAATGTAACATTCTGGAAATGACAAAATTGCAGAAGTGGAGGACAGATTTGTGGTTTCCTGGGGTTAAGGAGTGATAACAGGAAGAAAGTCTGCATGTCTATAAAAGTACAGGGACTTCCCTAATGGTCCAGTGGTTAAGACTCTGCGCTGCCACTGCAGGGGGCACGGGTTCAATCCCTGGTCAGGGAACTAAGATCCCGCATGCCGTGGCCAAAAAAAAAAGAAAAAAAAATTTTTAAAGTACAAGAGGAGGCATCCTGGTAGTGACAGAATGTTCTGTATCTTTTCTGTATCAATTTCCACATACTGGTTGTATTACTGTACTCTAGTTTTCCAAGATGTTCACATTGGATAAGAGTGCCTAGGAACTCTCTGTATTATTTCTTACAACTGCATGTGAATCTTTGATTATCTCAAAATAAAAACTTGAATTAAAAAAATGAAACATAGACTAAGAAAACTTTCGTCCAGTATTCCACAAAAACAGAAGTAAACATCTATTGCAAACATATGTCAGGAACATTTAAAATGTTTTCCATACTTAATCTCATTTCTTCTTAATAATTATCCTACGAGGCAGGTACTATGATTATCTTTCAGTTGCAAATGAAGAAATGACTATAGAAGGTTAAGTGATTTAGCCAATTAGTCAAACCTTAGAGTTGCAAAGTATTGCACTGATCCTCTGATACATCTTTATAATCTTTATAAACATGTTATAACAAAGACCCACTGGAGGGTGTTACTTGTGCAAGGTCACACACATATTCATAAAACATGTGTCAGCATCCCTTTCAGCTGCACTTCTTTCTTTAAGGTGTAGACCAAAAATTCGAAGGCAAAAGAAAATTTCAATGCAAGCACAAGTCCCAATGCCTGTGGAAATCTCATTTTCTCAGAACAATACCATTGCTACACTCTTTCTGACTGCACCTTGGCATTGAATTCAGTCTCATCACCAATCTGACTGGTCATTTTCAAATCTGTCAAGCTCTTGAAATAGGGCCGTTAGTGTAAAATTCAATATTCTCTATCAATGAAGTTTAGCCCTGAGTAAAGTATGACATAGACACTAGGCTTTTCTAATGCACCAGAAGATTCTACTCTTTTTCACTTATCCGTTCATCAAATATTTACCAAACATCCAAAAGCCTATAGCAACCCGAAGCTTTATTATACTGTCAAGTTATATTGAGTTTGTGGTCAGTTAATTCCTATGATCTATTTCAACTGAAATACTAAATGTGTACTACAGATTTCTTAACCTAAAATCAAAATTTTGTACTCATCCTTGTCAAATTTCATCATATTTCTCACAGCATAAGAGAACAAAATGAAAGTGAATGTTGGCAGCATTGACTTGGGATTGAAGCTTTTTTAAACCACTTAACAGCTGTGTGGTTTGGGTAAATTACCAGATTGCTCTGAGTTTCTGTTTCCTCGTTTTTAAGATGAAATTGAGTCCTCCCTGGGAACTGAGCTTGGTTGGCTCCGGAGACCTGCATCACCCAAGGTTACCCCGTCTCTCTGGAGCAGCCTGCCTTCAATCTCTGGTTGATAAGGGGTGATGCAAAGTCCCCATCCTCTTGCCTAATTGAGGGCATCTCAGCACATACCTGGTGGGCCAGCACAGCTCCAAGCCCACCCACCCACCCACCCCCACCCCGCCCATGGAACTGCTAAGGCTTCCGCCACAACTGCACCACCATTCAGCTTCTTCTGTCCCATCCCGCTTCCTTCTCTTTACTGGAGATTTTCCAAGAGGCATTCACACTCCCCCCACCTGCACGTGTAACCCCTCCAAGTCTGGATCTGCTTCTTAAAGAACACAACCTAAGACATGGTTTCTCGCCACTTTGAGCAGATGACCTTGCCCTTCAATGACACAGAAAGCAGAAACTCCTATGTCTATCACTTTTCCTTCTAACCCACCTACCTCAAACCCATGATTTTCCCCTCTCCAAGGTGTGTCTTTCTCTGGCTGTCATTTCTGTACCTACACACTGTATCCCATTCTTTTGTTCACTTTCTCCATCTCTTTTTCGTTCTGACATTTTCATTATCTGAAACTCTCATATTCTCTCCTTTTCCCAAGTTCTGCCATCCTCGCCCTCCTGCTACCTTCCTGCATCAGTTCACGCTTCTTTCTCTCCTATTTGGCCTCTCAGCTGTATCCTCTCCTCTATCTCTGTCAGTCTCTTCCTATATTCTCTCTATGATAGTCTCTAACATTTATTTTAATATGTGTTTCCCCCTGTCTCACATTTGCTCTCCATTTCTTCTCTCTCTCTGGCTTTCATCATCTCCTCTCTTGATTATCCATCTTCTTCATTTCTATTTTCAATCCATGTCTACTAGCTAAGAAGTGAAGCTAAATCTTTCAAACCTTCAAAAATATTATTCTCTGACAACATGTCTCCCACACCAACTCGTCTAACTTCCTTCTTCTCTGCACAGACAAACATGCTGGAAGAAATGCCTACACCTGTTACGTCCATGTTCTCACCTTTGATGCCTTCCCAGTTCATTGCACTCGACTCACCAACCACTAACTCCACTGGGGCTGTCTCAGCAAGGTGACATCACACCACTACGCAACGGAGGGTTTCAGCTCTCATCCTCCTGGACACGCACACACGCACACCCACCAGCCCACTCATCCTTCCCCACCTTGCGAATCACGATTCTCCTGGCTTCCGCACACCACGCTGTGCTGCTCACAACCTGGCTGCCTCCTACTCATCCTTACAGTCACCTAATAGTTGTTTTCCCTGGAAGGTCTTTCTTCACTTCCAGGATAGGGTTACCTGCCCCTCCTGTGTGTCCCCTTGGCACATCCCAGTCCCCAGGCTGAGGTTATCAAATCTAAATGTAATAGGGATACCTAGGATGAAGACTCCCTGGTCTTGCCACCAAAGCCTCTAATTAAACAATACAGGTGGGATCCAGGAAGTTTAATCTTAAATCCAGTCTCCCAGGAGATGGCAATGCAGTGGGTCTTCAGAACTCTCCTCAAGAAATAGTGCTTTGCATAACCTTCCTCACTCTTTATAATGACGATCTGCTTGGCCACCCGTCTCTTCTGTAAACTCCACAGGACATGGGCCAAGTCTGCCTTGCTCAGAACATTTTCTCTAGGAGGGGTCCCTATCAAATTGTAGATGCTTTTCAGAAGGTCACTGAATGGATCAAAGAAGGCAGAGAGCTCGGGTGGGGAAGAGCATGGGGTTTTAGTGAGAAGCTTTTGCAGAGCTTCTCTGAGGTATCAATGAGTAAGGAGCATGTAGTTGGCATTCAGTATAGTTAATTTTTTTTTTTGCCATTCCTTTCTACGTCTGTTTCACTTCAGTCAAAGCTTAAATAAAGATAACAAGCCAGAGAAACCTGTGATCCATTCTAGATGTCCAAGACTTAGAGCATTTTGATTTAATACAATTTGAATTCTGACTTTCATTTATTAGTTTTTATACCAGCTCTATCAAAGGCCAAATGTGGATAATAAAACTTACTTTACATATTATTATTAGAAATTAATGAGGAAGTATTTACAAATTGTTTAGAAAGTGTCCAGGAAAGGAAGCTGCCTCCATGATTGCTGTATTTATGATTGACACTGCATCATTCATCAATTTGAGGGTATTTGTTATTAAGAGCAGTGATGCCCCGACCTACTTTTGTACTTTTATGAGAAGCACATAACATGCATTACTCTTTAATACTTTGCTGCATTTAAAGTCAGACAAAGTCTGTAATATTAACCAGCTCTGTTAGCCTCATCTGAGGAGGAATGACACCGGACATGGATTTATCATATAAAATGGAGATATTTAACTGAGCAAAACCAAATTTAAATTTGCATATGTCTGTTGCTTTTCTGTGTGTTTAACTCCAGAAACTCAATATTAATTGGTCACATGCATAATAGGCTTGATACTGTTTTGAGTGGACCCTTCACTTTTTTTTTCCCACAATGCTTTGAACGTATTTATTTAGTTTTAACATTTTTATTGGAGTATAATTGCTTTACGATGGTATGTTAGTTTCTGCTTTATAACAAAGTGAATCAGTTATACACATACATATATCCCCATATCTCTTCCCTCTTGTATGTCCCTCCCTCCCACCCTCCCTATCCCACCCTGCTAGCTGGTCACAGAGCACCAAGCTGATCTCCCTGTGCTATGCGACTGCTTCCCACTAGCAATCTATTTTACATTTGGTAGTGTATATATGTCCATGTCACTCTCTCACTTCGTCCCAGCTTACCTTTCCCCCTCCCCGTGTCCTCAAATCCATTCTCTAATAGGTCTGCGTCTTTATTCCTGTCTTGCCCCTAGGTTCTTCATGACCTTTTTTTTTTTTTTTTTAGATTCCATATATATGTGTTATCATACGGTATTTGTTTTTCTCTTTCTGACTTCTTACTTTACTCTGTATGACAGACTATAGGACCCTTCATTTTTGACTGAATTACAAAGTAATCTTTCAAAGTGACTTCATTGAAAAACATTTTTGGCTTGATGTAAACAGTTATCATTTAAGCCCTGTTGTCAAGCAGTTTATATTTTAATTAGGGAAACTAAAAAACAAAAACTAGGTAATGTTGTTTACAAAGAAAAACATTAAACATGAGTCATTATCTATTATGCATTAAAAATAAATTCCTAAGTGTCAGCTTTCCCACCTTTTCTGCTCTTTAATTAACACCCGGTTCTTGATCGGATGTGCTTAGTTTCTTCAAGGACAAAAATGGGAAGGCTTTGAAATAGAAAACAAAACCAGAAAGTTAGAAATAACTCATATTGCATTATGGAAAACTTCAGAAACCTCTTCAGTTCTTGAATTATACTTCTTTAATAATACAAACTAAGATGTAGACCTGGACTCCAAGTCTGATACACACATTCCCAGAACCCCAAAGATCATCCCTAAAGTTGATGGTTATTATCAGAAATTGGAATAAGAATCGAGTACAATGCTTTCCTCAACTCATCTGATATTTCCTAGTAGAATTTTAGGTAAAATTGTCTTTATAAATTAAACCAACATACAGGAAAGAGCACGAAGCAGTAGATCATAATTCATGGCTCCGTGCTGGCTGAAGAAGGTATTCTTTAAGTAAGATGATGAAATAGAAACATTTGCGAAAAGAGATGCCAGGACGATGATGCTAACAGGTACTGTCTACATTATTAGCCAGCATGAGGGACAATCTTGAGAACAGACAGTGAGGCTGGGCTTCCCTGGTGGCGCAGTGGTTGAGAGTCCGCCTGCCGATGCAGGGGACACGGGTTCGTGCCCCAGTCCGGGAAGATTCCCACATGCCGCGGAGCGGCTGGGCCCGTGAGCCATGGCCGCTGAGCCTGTGCGTCCGGAGCCTGTGCTCCGCAACGGGAGAGGCCACAACAGTGAGAGGCCCGCGTACCGCAAAAAAAAAAAAAAAAAAGATAGTGAGGATGCAAACTGTAACAAAAGCAAAAATAGAAAAGGAATTAGAATTTAATAAAGTTTACGATCGATTTCGGATTTAATAAATGTTTAGTTATAGTTAGAATAATTCCATCACTGAATTCTGAAACGTGTTCATGGAGGAACGAGTTCATAAATAGAAAACAAATTAGTTTGTATGCACTTTTGAACTTTTCTTTTCACTGAAGTTATTATTAGCAACTTGGCTCCGTATTGCAGAACCAAAACGAACAAACAAATGGACATTTTCAAAAGCATTAGATCCCTGTCTCCCATGAGGCTTTGATATAGCAGTTCATATATAGCACAGGGAACTCTACTCAATATTCTGTAACAACCTATATGGGAAAAGAATCTGAAAAAGAATGGATAGACGTATATGTATAACTGAATCACTTAGCTGTACACCTGAAACCGACACAACATTGTAAATCAATTATAATCCAATATAAAATAAAAAAATTGGTCATTCTGTATTGCTAGAAGATGATTATAAAACTAGCACTGAGAATTCCAAACGTGGGCAACTGCTGTTCCTGTGGGTAACGTAATTACACAACATAATCATCACACACACAGTGGTAAAAAGGAAAAAATTACAATAACTGCCCTGTGACCAGCTCTTTAAAATCTGATACGTATTCACTGGTATCTGTAAATATTTATAAAAGCTGATAAAGATGTTGACTTCTGTGTGATGGTATGTGTAGAACTATTCTGTATTTAATTTTTTTATGATTTAAGTTGTACTTAGGTGGGTAAAAATACCCAAAAAGGGCTTATTCTCAAAATGGAGTATTTGGCAATAGAGAAATGGATAATAGAATTTTATCAAAATTAGACTCTGCACTATAGAACTGTATTGGTTTTAAATATACCAATGTCCCCAGCTCTCCATTTAAAGATGTCACCCAGGAAGAGGGATTTATGCAAATTCTACTAGACATTTCATGCATCTAAAAAAAGCTAAGCTACTTTTATATAATAATATTCAGCATACTTCTCAAGGCAGGGAACATTTTTTTTTTCATTGCTTGTTGTACTTCGAAGCTTAAGATTGACATAATTCTGATTATCCTGAGAGAAAAACTTTTTCCTTAGGACAGCACTATGTAGATTCTACCAAAGAGGACAATTTCAAATTCCTTTACAAATTAATAGACATTTCTTGGTAACTGTTTAAACTCATTCCAGGGAAAGGGCTAGAAACATGCAAAAAGTCCACTCATTTGTTCCAGTGAACCGAGCATGCAAGTCAGGGGAACCCCTTCCTGGTCCCCTCCTGCCGCAATGCTGGAGCTCACTGAGAAGCCATGAGAGGAAGCCTCCCCCTAACACGGACCCCTGATTTCCAGGTTAACCTCACTGAAACTCCTATTTCTTCAACAGATTACTACACAGAAGAGAATTAAGTCCCATAATTTTCACTACCTCTAATCTTTGGTAAAATGATAATCAGACATACAGTTCTTTAAGTTTTAGTGAGTATATTAAATAAATGAATAGGAGGATTTAGGAAAATCATTTTAAAAAAATGTGATTATATTTCTCAACACTGCTAATAATTAGCGCAACATCTTAAGCGACGAGAAGCATGAGTTGGATACAGACCGCGTTAAATCGTTTTTTAAAATCCAAAAATAATTCATTAGGTGCTTTTCCTAGGAAATATTTTACCTTCATCCAATCTTTAAAAATAAGTTTGACTAGTTTTTGAGTTTCCATATTTTCCCTTCGGTCAACTTCCTTTTCATTTCATTGTATTAAAATATATTTTTTAAATACAGACCATTCTTTTAAATGTGTTTTAATCAAAGCAGTTGGAGATTGGCTAATCATTCTAAGTGGACTTTACATAATTACTTCAGACTTAACAAATCACAGGTTTTCTCTATACATATATACATTATTTGTGATCCTTTTCTCTCTTTCTCTCCTTCTCATACCTTTTTCTGTGTGGGGAGTCATTCATAGAGAGGGTGGGATTTATTCACAGAAAAGACCGCTTAGAAATGCTGTGAACAATCTCACATTTATGTAACTTGCTAGATAGGCCATAGTTTGAACAAGTTCTGCTTTGAATATTTTAACCATGTAATTGACTCAAATGCTCTTGTGCCTAAAATCCCAAACCATAAATTATACAAGCCGGATTAACTATTTCCAGGTTTATATTAACAAGTAAACAACAAAAAAAATAAATTTCTCATTATGTAAATATTTAAAGTATGATTTACATATATTTACATAACACTTTGCTAATTAAACTAAAATCATAGTTACATGAAAAAAGTAATTATTTATTCTACACAATTTATATTAACCTTTATTAATCTTTTAACTCCCATGAGGTAAATGCAAATGTAACAGATAATGAAAGTTAAGTTTTATATTCAACACAATGTCTAGAAAGACGAATTAGTTATTTAAAGCCAACAGATGCACACAGTTTTTATGCAAAATCCACTTAAACCTGAATTGAAAAATCAAATAGAAGTTACACAGATTTACATGTTGGCTCATGACTCAAAGCATTGTAAAGTTTTTCACGTTGTTTGAGTTTTCTATTTCATATAAATTGAAAAAAATATACATATATAAGAGGATGCGTGTTCGTCTTTCCTATTCAAAAATTGAATTTTAGCGGGTTATGATTGAGAGGAGAAAGAGAAGGTTTGTAAGAAAAGAAAAAATGAAAGGGAGCCCTCATGGGAACGCTGGCTGGAGAGGGTCCTGTGGAGACGGAGGGGGTGCCAGTGTGCGCCTGGGGATTAAGAGGCGTGACACTCCATGCAGGGCTGATGCTAACATTTGGAGACGATCCTGGTTTGAGTCCGTGCTGTACACCTAGGATGAGGTCACTATTTGCGGGCCAGGGTGACACAGGGGAGGTGGCAGCGATGAAGGAAAGACAGGAGTCAAATGCTACCTGCAGGATCCAGGCCAGACTCGGCTGTGACTTGGCCTTAGCGGGTAGCAGGGCATGGGAGGGTCAGGGTGGGTTAGAGACCTAGGCTGGAGGTACAGATAGGCTGATGGATTTATGGTGGGGAGTGAGGCAAAGGGGTGAATCAGGACGATGTCTGGACTGTGGATGGAGCAGCAGTGCAGGGTGGGGGGGATCCACATTTCAGTTGTGGGTGCCTCATCTTGGATGTACTGTGAGACACTCACGGGGGAATGTCAGTCAAGCAGTGTGATGGCAGATGAAGCTTAGAGGAGACAGACTCAGCAGAAGTTGCTGTGATACAGATGCATTTCAGAGCCAGGAAGGATGCTAGCTCCCAGCAAGACAGTTTAGGGTTAAGATTCCAGCAAGAATAATGGTAAAAGTGAGATGCTGTCTAAAAATGTGTGATGTGCACTGGATAAACAAGGCGGGGTACACCAAATATTTATGTAGGGAAGAATACTTGGAAATGTGTTTAGGGGCCATTAGATGGTCAACGTTAAAAGACTGAAGGCAATACGGTACAGACGGTGGAGTTAGTAAAGTTTTCAAACTTTGTTTGCGGGGGGGAATGGTGAATTATTGTATATTACAACAATATACAGATTGACTAGAAGAGGAGAAACCAAAGAAATTCAAAGATCTTTAGAAAGTCATGTAATAGTTCAGATATGAGTTAATGACTGCTTGGGTTAATATAATTGCAGAGGAAATGCAATGAAAGTGGTGGGCGTGAAAGGTATTAGGAGGAAGAAGGGGACGATGAGATGTTAAACTGATTTGGAGAGAGGACGCACAGTTTACGCAAACTGGTTTGGACACAGTTGATTTCCTGTCCCTTGACACAAGCTGACCATTCATATTCCCAGAGAGTTTCCTCCAGGAGTATTAAAATTTATAATTTTTCAGTATCAATTCTCTTCTAGTCTGATACAATATTTACCACATTTGCTGCCTCTGCATTGCCTGGCTGCTGTAGCTGATATGGAAAAGTCAAAAACAACAAACAAGCAAACAAAATCAAAACAGCAGAGCTAGTGATTACTATTCTCCATTTCAGTTTGAATATTTTATCTCCCTCTCTATCTCTCCTTCTACCTATCTATTCATCCACCTACTTATACATCTATCTATGTATCTACTGTCTGAAATTTGAAGATAAAGAAATGCCCAGCTGGTATCAAAGAAAAGATACATCTTCTTAACTATTGAAAATAAAATAATTTGGAAGGGCCAGGCAAACCTGAGGAACAAATATAGCGTCCATGTGCAAAAGCGCGTAAGTTAAGAAAGGGAAACCACAAACATTCAGCAATTGAAGGACCCTTTAAAAATTAAACTTTAATGTAAATTATAATGAGATACATCTACACTTTAGTTTCTTTCTAAGTCATGTACTTATAATTCTCTAAAGAGGAAGTCCTAACAGGGGAATCCAATTACATGTTTTTGTAAGTATGTATGTATGCATAATGGTTGATTTGTTTGTTTTTGCTTTGAAACGGTGTTTAAAAGTAAAATGTTGCAAGCTAAATCACGGGCGAGAAAAACAGACACTCTCAATACACAGTCTGTTTCAAGACTTTACATTTGTGATTGGTTAAGAAAAAACATGTATTAAGGAAGAAGGGCAAAACATGTCTTAACTAAAAATTGGAGGGTGTCAGAGACAAGATGATAATGAAATAACTGGATGGTTCCTCAAGTATGTCCAGAGCCCTTCACTTACAATAAGTGAAGACTGGCTCAGAGACCAATTTTCTCTCTTCAAAATGGAACCATTGAGATGAAACTCAGTAAAAATCATCCCAGAATTCCCCTGATAGCTCTTTAGGCGGCAGGAAGGACAGAGAACGGGCCCTTAGGGATCACGTACTATCTGAGTCACCACATTCGGGTCATCCCAAGAATAGGACAGGTCTGAATTTCCCCATGGAGCTTCTGGAGTGATCCCAGTAGATGCCAGTCGCTCTAGACCAAATACGCAGTCAAACAGGGAGGGAAAGAAATTGTACCAGAGGAGCCCAACCTAAAAATGTTAAGAATCTTTGAGGCAAAAGAGATGGGCTCCAAATTTAAGAAAGCCGATTAACATTAAAAAATGAACAAATCTAGACTTTAAAATCTGATAGTAAGGGCTGATAATTTACACCACGAACAGGTACCTTTTCTTATGTCTGTACTGTGACAAAATAAAGTTACAGATATTTTAAAAACCTTTACTGGGCTTCCCTGGTAGCTCAGTGGTTGAGAATCTGCCTGCCAATGCAGGGGACACGGGTTCGAGCCCTGGTCTGGGAAGATCCCACATGCCGTGGAGCAACTAGGCCCGTGAGCCACAACTACTGAGCCTGCACGTCTGGAGCCTGTGCTCCGCAACAAGAGAGGCCACGACAGTGAGAGGCCCACGCACCACGATGAAGAGTGGCCCCCTCTCGCCCACTAGAGAAAGCCCTCGCACAGAAACGAAGACCCAACACAGCCAAAAATAAATAAATAAAAAAAAACCCTTTACTAAGACATTGATTTAGGAAAGACATAACTCAGACCAACAAAGGACCTAAAAACCAGTCACTCATTCCTCCACATTTAATCCTTCACGGTGTTGCTACAAGAAGTAACCATAGCACATGTGAAAAGATGTATATAATAAATGAATGCTAGATACAGTAGATCTTATTAAAAGTAGTTGTAGTAATGCATGCCAAATAAGAAAGATTTAAATTCCCTTTGTAATAATTATTGCTCCTGGTGGGGTCCAATTCAAACCCATAGAGTTCCCTGGTGGTCCAGTGATTAGGACTCAGTGCTTTCACTGCCATGGGCCTGGGTTCAATCCCTGGTCAGGGAACTTAACTACGATCCCACAAGCCGTGTGGTGTGGCCAAAATAAAATAAAATAAACAAATCAAACCCGCAGACACAGTAAATTAGAAGAATATTCACTGTAATATGATCCTGGTAACACCTGGATTAATAAAATAACTGACCTTAAGGGGGAGTTAATCTGGAACACACAGACTCAGTACCGAAAAAATTTTAAAATAGTCTGTGTTTAATCCAGGGATTTTTGCCCTTAGAAGGAAGCAAGCACATTCAACACAAGATTAAAATCTGGAAAAAAAAAATTCAAAGTAGTTGTCAAACTCTAGGTAAATAAAAACACTAGTTTCAGCATGACGAAAAACCTCATGGCCAGAACCTATCTGCCATATCTGTACATTGCTCGATACAATGTGCTACTGCAGTGGTGTGTAGCTTTGTCCCTTTCCATGAGTGTTCATCAACTGAAAATTTGAAAGAAAGAGCATAATTTGAAGGTAATAATTTAATTGCACTTCAAACATGGGAAGTAGGGTTTTTCTGGAAGACTTGCAAGTCAGATGGAACTGCAGTCCCTTAAACAGTGATTCCCATGTGGCCATCTACTTTTTGTCCAGGAACACAAAATGCCCAAGGAAAGTTCTTTAATAAAAGATCTCAATAACAAAGGCAGAATTAGGATTCTTTCTCCCTAATCAGATTTCATATAAAACCCTCACAAATTAGAATAATGTGTTTTACAGCTTCAGAATGAAGCTAATTTCAACACAATTCCATACACATACTTTGAACAGAATCTAATTATATTAAAATGACTACAATGTGTCTCAGATGTAATAGCATTTCAGAAGAAAACACAAGAGATCCTGAACTAACAAAGCTCTTCGTCAAGAATCATACCAGGAAACCAGGCATCTTACTCTTAACTCCTTTTCCCTACAAAATATAATTTTTCATAAACTGGGTCATCATTTACTCAAGGTCACACACCATAAAACATGGACCGTCATGACATATTGTTACGCTTTGATTGTCATCCAGTTTCTGTGCTTGATTTTTAGGGCAGGTGCTCAGCTGTGAAGTTACCACCAAGACCTGAGAAAGTGGACTCAGGATTCGATGGCGGCTTAAAATCTGGGGACTTAACATCCTCTAAAAGAAAGGTACAATGGAGCCTGGTTCTCTATTGGTGGTTATCAATTTTCCACCCTGTAGTCATTCTCCTAAATTCTGTCCCTTCGGTGACACTTATCCCCAATGGTCTCCATTTCCAGGCAGGATTACAATCGCAGTCATTACAAATACGAAGAGAACGTCATGAAGACTGGTCTCCTCTCCTTTCTAAGGCCATACTAACAATCCTATTCATCCATCCATGTATTCACATGTAAAAATTCATTGAGAATCAAGTAAGAGACAGAACCTGTTTTAGGGACTAAGGACTCATAGAGAAAACAAGTTAAAAAACACTTTACCGTTTTTAAGAGATGAGAATACAAATGAATTCTATCAAACTCATAAACAGTTCACGAGTCCATGATCCATATCAAAAGCTGAGATAGAGCTACGGATGTAAAGATAAACAAAATTGGACCTAGGCTTCAAGGACAAGGGCCTCCACTGGAGGAGACGGGTCACTGATATTATGACTATAATAATATAAGTGCAAAAACAGAAGCATGTCCTGGGTACAAGACCAGGGGGAATCATAACATTGATTTTGGAACCTCTGGAAGGTTTCTCAGGAGTGACCCCAAACCTGTTTATGAATGGTGAGTAAAGATTCCCACATCACTGAAGCAAAGAGGAGGCACGTAACATCTCTTCCTGTTCATCCTAGACATTATTCCATTCATGTTTGTGTTTCTTCCACGTCTGAGACCACTGGCTCTTCCTTTCAGTCCTCAAATTGGCAGGAGTCTTATCTATCTAAACACACACACAGTCTCAAAATGTTTCCCTTTCTGCTTCCCACTTTGTTCTGTTACTTTCACCTCTTTCTTTGTAGTCTCTACATTATTACCTGAGGGAGCTGAACACGCTTCCTCCTTTCCTCGACACTGATTCAGTCATTAAACTGGCAATCAAGCTTCAACTCAAGGGTCACCTGCGACCACCCATTTCCCCATCACCATCCTAATCATCTACCAGCCCCTCCCACTCTGGTCTCGGAGCCTCCAGCGCCATTCACTAGACTGTCTGGCATTGCGTCAGCATCTTCGTTAACAGATTTAAGTACGTTTTGGAAAACGGCACGGCATACCTTAACCAATCAATTTATTCTTTCTTCCAAAACATCCTCAAACTTGTAAAATACTCACTTCCTTAGCTTTTGTATGAAGCACTGCAATCTGTTTACTAAAAACACATGTAACAAAGACAACAATTTCTCTCTTACTCTCTTCCCGGACATTATTTGATCTCTTTTCTCCCTAAAAGAAGCCGCTCTCCCAGAGCTATTCCCTTGTCACAGCACTACTGGGAGGATCCTTCCAAGCCCTGCTTCTCAACCCCGAGCTTGCCCCCCTTGGAACCTCCTCCGCCGCCGCCTATTCAAGTTCTACTTATGCTTCCAAAACCTTCGGGCATGATCCTATTCCTGAAGTCCTTTCTGACAAAACCAGGGCATAAGGATATTTCCTCCTTCAAATTATTTTTTTTTTTTGGTACGCGAGCCTCTCACTGCTGTGGCCCCTCCCGTTGCGGAGCACAGGCTCCGGCCGCGCAGGCTCAGCGGCCATGGCTCACGGGCCCAGCCGCTCCGCAGCATGTGGGATCTTCCCGGACCGGGGCACGAACCCGTGTCCCCTGCATCGGCAGGCAGACTCTCAACCACTGCGCCACCAGGGAAGCCCTCCTCCTTCAAATTCTTAAAACATTTATCCAAACTGTGTCATTCCTTCTTTCTCATTCTTGTTTTTTTATTTTATAAGATACTGCGTGAACACTTAACGTGAGATGCACTTTCCTGACACGCTTAAGTGCACAACACAGCAATGTTGATTAAGGTACAATCCTGTACAGCAGTTCTCCAGAGCTGATCCATTTTGGTCAATAAAAGCTTCATGTCTCGTGGCTGGTAACTCCCCTCTTTCCTCCTCTCCCTGGCCCCCGGCAAGCACCATTCCACTCTCTGAGTCTATGAATTTGACTATTTTATGTTCCTCATATATAAGTGAAATCGTGCAACATTTGCGCGTCTGTTACTGGCTTATCTCACTTACCATAATGTTTTCAGTGCTCATCCAACACTGTACCTTAGTCAAAATACTGTATTACACTCTACCTAAAAATCTGTAAGTCAGTAGATCTCATGTTAAGTGTTTGTACCAAAATAAAAAATTAAAATAAAGTAGAAGTAGCAATTGGACAATTTTAGAGAAACTTGATTCTGGCTTTTGACCAAAATTGCCAATAAAATTCCACTCTTTTTTTTTTTTTTCCTTCTTCACCTAAATAAAAAGGATAAAAAAGATAGTATGCAACAGAGTATGGGCTTTAGAACCAGAGAGATTGAGGTTAATCCAGACTCTTCCACCAACTGACGTTCTGATGCTGGAAACAATTACACACTCTTTCCAACCCCGGTTTTCATATGTGTAAAAAGAGGCATCCTACCACCAACTTGGTTAATGGCTTGGACTAAATGAGATGACGTTTAGTGCCACACATACTGATGGAACTTGGCAGGCACACGACGAATTGTAGTTCTTGCATCTTCTCTGTATCTTCCTAGTATCTTTTACCAAAGGAAATGTTTACTAAAGGAAAACCGATAACATCTATATTTTAGGATCATTCTTCCACCCCCATCTCCTGCTACCTTCCCACCCTCCCACTCAGCCATCTGCTCTGTGGTGCTTACAGGGAAGCAGCAAATTCACTAGCCACTTGACCTTCAGAATGTTACTTAACCTGGCTAAGCCTCATTCTCATCAACCATGAAATGGGTTAAAAACGTTAAGCTCAGAGAACTGTTGAGTGATCGAATGAGAAAACAATTAGATAGTCAGGCAGATAGTAAAAGCTCAAATATAGTTTCAATGGTGATGATGATGATAAGAACGATCATGACTTTTATGATGGAAAAACGATGCCTGAAATTGTCATTCAGGCCGGAGGATTCCTTCTTACTCACAAATAAACTCCCACATTGCTGCCCTGGGGAGATGTAGGGGACTACAGAAATAAAAGCATCACATTTTGCATTGAGAGCACAGTGCCAAAAAAGAAAAAGTAAAAACAAATATAAATTGTAAGAGCAAGAGTCTCAGAGGTTTGAAAAAGAATTGAGAAAGCCTCCTTTTATACCAGAATGTATTTGAAGATGGAAATTCTGAGAGCTCACATCATTCTCTACAATGACCCTCTCAGCACAACAGGGAAATCTGAACAGCTCAAAGTGCCTCGAAAGTCATCTGATCCCGAGGACAGTTTATAATTGCAGAATGATGCAGAGGGAGACAAACGAAGACAGGGGTCGAGGACAGACACACCCACCTGGCTATTTCTGAATTATTAACCAGTCAATACAACTGACTCTTGAACGGCTCAGGGGTCAGAGGCTCCAACGCCCCAAGTCAAAACTCCTATAACCTTACACAAGTGGGACTTACGTATCCATAGTTCCACAACCACAGATTCAATCAATCATGGGGTGTGTAGGACTGTAGTATTTATTGAAAAAAAATATGCACATAAGTGTATCCCATGCAGTTCAAACCTGTCTTGTTCAAGGGTCAACTGGATTTTAAAGAAGTCGATGGTTAACACAAGAACCACCGCGTACTCTTCCTATAAAACAGTATTTACACGTCTATGAACCTACATATGTGTGTGTGCCCTTGTTTTTTTCCCTTTATTTTAATTTTACTCATCTCTTTGGTGCTCCCCCGAAGTTCAATGTTAAAGGGCCCTCCTTGTAAAGTTAAGGAAGTACAGCCAAACCAGGTAGACTGAACCAATGCCGCAGCTGGTCTGGTGCCCTGGCACACAACTGTGCTAGGATCGGCTGGGTGGGTGAACACCTCCACCTGGGATACAGGTGTCTCTCCACTGCTTTGATGCTGTTAGGACGAAGGTCCCCAATCTGCAGTCTTCTCTTCTGCCTCACGAATTACACAGATTAGGAAGCAAACAACCAAATAAATGGATACGTAGGAGTTCCTTTCTTTTATAAAAGTCCATCTGAAAACATCCCAGCTCGGCAGTTAGGAAGACCTTCAGTAGTACACTGGGTAATTTTAAAAATCTTTCTTGGGGCTTCCCTGGTGGCGCAGTGGTTGAGAGTCCGCCTGCCGATGCAAGGGATACGGGTTCGTGCCCCGGTCCGGGAAGAGCCCACATGCTGCGGAGCGGCTGGGCCCGTGAGCCATGGCCGCTGAGCCTGTGCGTCCGGAGCCTGTGCTCCGCAACGGGAGAGGCCACAGCAGTGAGAGGCCCGTGTACCGCAAAAAAAAAAAAAAACTTTCTTAATATGAATATTTGAAATTGATGGGAGCCTAATGGTGGTGTCATGAAACCACATCCCAGAGGAGAAAGGAGACCAAAGCTGGTGATGGACGAAAGCTTTGGTTTAGGGTGGCACCTGCTGGCTCAGTGGTCTGTAAGTTCACAGTGGACAAAGAACCGCTCACTCTGGGCATCCTTTGCATTGAAGCTGAACATTTCAATCGCTGTTACCCATCATCCCATCAAGGGCCACTATCTGCTCTAGTAACACACAGCACTTTCCCAGGGACCCAGCTGTCAGCAGTTTTAATGCGGGTGGGAGGATCTTTGGGTCTCATCATTTTGGGAACTGCCAACAACCTTTGCCATAAGTCTCTCTGGCAGTGGCTTGGCGATTCCTGCTTTCAGATATGCAGACACTCCAAGTGAGCCTTCTGATATTAGAAAGTTTCACCCACGTGGTAATTTTTCCTAAATAAATATTCTTAAAATGAAACAAAATAAAAAACAAACAAAAAATAAGTCAGATCTCATAAATGGCTTCTTGGGTTTCTTTTTCTACGCTGAATGACTTGTCCATTTTTTTGAATTTAGGACAAATGCTCCTTGACTTTCTGTGACCTTTTATTTTTAGATATGTTATAATTTACACATTATAAGAAAGATGAGCAAAACCATGGCCTTAGCTTTTTCTATTTATGTACATATATATGTGTATAATATATGTATACATATGTATATATTATATATATAATAAATACATTCATTTTTTTTTTTTTTCCTACAGCAGAAACTTGACCTTGGCAATTTCAGGAGGTTGACCCCTCTGGAGAATGTCCTTCATGATTCTGTCATAACACATTTAAGAAAGTCCTTGGTCAATTTCAGGCAGATATCAAATCTGCCAGTTGTGGGGTAGAATTCTTTGAAAACTCAGTGACAGCAGGGCGGCTTATGACCACTGAAATGTCAGCTTATCAGGAGAGGATGACTCCAAGGCCTGAAAGGATTCAATCCAACTCAACTCATACCCACTCCAAAGCCTCCCTTTCTTGACCTTTTCCTGCCCCCAAATTAAAATAATACGATAATCAGGACATTCATTAAGGCTGCTCTTCTAAAATGTGTCCAATAAGTCCTAACAGACCTTTTCAATTCCAACTAGTCCATGACAACCTCAGGAGACAATTTTTTCCCGGTCAGCATCTATGTGTTTCCTTCCTTGATACCCTTCTTGGTATCAAGAAGGAATCTAGCTCAAGATTTAGGGTCCTTAACTCTATGCTAAAGGTTATAGCAAGTGCTGACTGCCAGGGTTACTAATGTACTTTAAAAATAAATGACAAATCCCTGACAGGGCTTCCCTGGTGGCGCAGTGGTTGAGAGTCCGCCTGCCGATGCGGGGGATGTGGGTTCGTGTCCCGGTCCGGGAAGATCCCACATGCCGCGCAAAGCGGCTGGGCCCGTGAGCCATGGCCGCTGAGCCTGCGCATCCGGAGCCTGTGCTCCGCAACGGGAGAGGCCACAACAGTGAGAGGCCCGCGTACCGCAAAAAAAAAAAAAAAAAAAAAAAATTCCCTGACAATTTAAACAGGTGTAGAGTCAGCAAACAAAATATCTGTATTGTAAACTTTTTCCTTTTGGGCATTGTCAGTTGACCCAACTGGTTATAGAAATGTAATGTCATGAGGTCATGAGGTCATGCCCTGGGGATCTGAGCTCCCTAAAGACCTATTAAGTGTATTCTGTCTCTGAACATCAGATACTAGTTGTTTTTTGGAGTGGCCATATATATATATAGAGAGAGAGAGAGAGAGAGAGAGAGAGAGAGAGAGAAGCACACATCTGTGCAGACTTGGTTTTAAATTCCAGCTCTCTAATTACTATCATGGAATCATTACCCAAATTCTCTACTTCTTATAAAATTCATCTTCTCACTCTGTAAAAAGTGGTATCATAACACCTTTTGCTTCATGTGTGTATACTTATCCCAAAACCCCTTGAGTTGTATGCATTAGATATTTACAGCTTTGTACATGACAGCCATATCTGACAAAGTGTTTTCAATCTTTTTAAGGTTAAATACTACAAATAGGAAATATTGCATCAATAAGAACTTGATATATTAAATATATTTACTCTGATCCATATATTAGATGCTTCATGTAATCTTAACAACCTTTAATTTTCATTAAACGTTACTTCAAATTCTTCCAACATGATCAGAAACTGAAGTGAACGTTCAATGAAAAATCATGAGAGTTTCCTAATCCCAGGAATTATGGTAAGAAAAGCCAATGTTTCCCATGTTACAAAAGTTATTTGCTTCTAAAGAGAATGACCGACAGGATCAGTTCCACGATTGTTCTCTTAAAATGACTTAACCCCTCATAGGGCTGTCTGGTGACAGATCGGCAATTAATGCTGCTCTCTGCATGTTCCCAGCTTTGCCACCTCTGCGGCAAGTTCATCCTGAAATCCTCTGCTCCAGCCCACGTGGAACTCAGCAGAACCCCCATGCTCTGTGCATTTGCACTGGTGAGTCCATGAACCCAGGCTGCCCTTTTCCCCATCCTTCAACTACTACAACACACATGTCCTTCAAAACACATGAATTAAAAAGCATCTCCTTGTAAAGACTGACCTGACCATCACAGTCAGACTTGATTGATCTGGTCCCTCAGCAATCATCACCCATGATTTTATTTGATATTTAATTCATTCTCTAGTGTTATAGATTATTATTGTTGTTATTATTATTATTATTTTAACATGTGCATCTTCCTTTTTGGGTTCTAAGCACCCAAGTATGAAGGTTGATGTTGATCAATTTATGATTTTTTAGACTAGGCTCCTATTATACTAAAATGTATGTGGTTGTACAACACACACACACACACACACACACACACACACACACACTCTCTCTCTCTCTCTCTCTCTCTCTCTCTCTGTGATGGAGCCTGAATCCATTTCTGATGTTTAACTGATAACAACTTTCAAGCCTCATCTGTCCCTCTTCACCCTCTGCCCTTCCTCTTGACAAACTCATAAGAAATGCTGGGTGTTTGCTCTTTTGGGATCGGCACAAGGTTCAGTTCACAGAGCCCCTGCCTGCACAGGGGAACCTGCTCAGGACCCCGTTCACGAATCACAGTAGACCCCAGACGACTGCCTTTCCCAGCCCTCTCGAGCCATTTTTAGACCAGCTTGTGATGTCTTCCCTTCTCTCCTCAAGGGCCTCAAGTATGTGAATCATAAACCTTTTCCTATCCTCTTGGGGGGCATCATCAGTCTCCACATTCAAACTAGATTTGAGTGGGGGGGTCCCTCCTGTATCTACAGGGTGGATACAACATGCACACACATCTGTGCCAATTGAATTCACTTGATTCTACTCAATTCTGCTTGTTCTCAAAGGGTGAGTCCCCACCAGCCCATACTCTCAATTTGCAACTTTTCTAAGAAGTTAGTCTTCTGTTGAGTCATTCGTATATGAATTAATCAAATAATTGCATGAGAACATTTTGAATAAGAGTGCATGAAACTGGGCTCGTTTGTCTTGTATAGCGAAGAGATGAGCAAAAGAATAGTAAACAAGCAATATTTCACACAAGAGCCAACCACCATGCAAACAATAACCAGGTAAAAGCCAGAGAAATGCACAATCCAGCTCCAGGATCCTGAGAACTGTTGGCTATTTGATGACCTTTACCAAGAATATCTTTAAATGTTTCCTTTAGATCAAAGTCTCTGAGTGCTTAGCCTTACATTTCTAGTTATTTTTCTTTTGCATCCATTAAGATCAATCCCACAGCAAATGAGAATTACAGAAGAGTAGTTTAAACAAGTTTGCACAAGGCTGCTGCAATCCTGCCGATTCTATCATGATAGAACACTTCCGCATGGAAAAAAAAAAGCAATTCAGTTAAAAGCTACATTATAGAAATGCTAAAGGTCTAATTTCAACTCAGGATGGCAAGGAACTTTAAAGTTAAAACAGCAAGTGTGTGTTTTAATGTGCTCTCAGATCCCCAGAAGTAATACACAATCAACAATAATGTAAGGTGGAAAATCAGATGTCCATCTCAGTGGTTGAAATATACATCCAAAGTTATACGCCAGGGGCAAAAAACGCTCATATTAATGTCAAAGGAAACCCTCTGTATCCCTGGAGGACTTCACTCAATTCTAAGGTTGGAATTTTATTTTTCACGTCACTTCATTGGGTTTGTGGCCCTAAGTTAATCACGTAATACTTTTGTTTGTTTGTTTGTTTTAAATTTAATTTTATTAATTTTTATGAAGCAGGTTATCTATTTTATACATATCAGTGTATATAGGTCAATCCCAATCTCCCAATTCATCCCCCCCCACTTTCCCTCTTCGGTGTCCATACATTTGTTCTCTACATCTGTGTCTATTTCTGCCTAGATCCATCCACGTTTCTACAAACGACCCAATTTCGTTCCTTTTTATGGTTGAGTAATATTCCACTGAATATATGTACCACATCTTCTTTATCCATTCATCTGTCAATGGACATTTAGGTTGCTTCCATGAACTGGCTATTGTAAATAGTTCTGCACTGAACATTGGGGTGCATATGTCTTTTTGAATTATGGTTTTCTCAGGGTATATGCCCAGTAGTGGGATTGCTGGGTCATATGGTAATTCTATTTTTAGTTTTTTAAGGAACCTTCATACTGTTCTCCATAGTGGCTGGATCAATTTACATTCCCACCAACAGTGCAAGGGAGTTCCCTTTTCTCCACACCCTCTCCAGCATTTGTTGTTTGTAGATTTTCTGATAATGCCCATTCTAACTGGTGTGAGATGATACCTCATTGTAGTTTTGATTTGCATTTCTCTAATAATTAGTGATGCTGAGCAGCTATTCATGTGCCTCTTGGCCATCTGTATTCTTCTTTGGAGAAATGTCTATTTAGGTCTTCTGCCCATTTTTGGATCGGGTTGTTTGCTTTTTTAATATTGAGCTGCATGAGCTGTTTATATATTTTGGAGATTAATTCTTTGTTGATTCATTTGCAAATATTTTCTCTCATTCTGAGGGCTGTCTTTTCATCTTGTTTATAGTTTCCTTTGCTGTGCAAAACCTTTTAAGTTTCATTAGGTCCCATTTCTTTATTTTTGTTTTTATTTCCATTACTCTAGGATGTGGGTCAAAAAAGATCTTGCTGTGATTTATATCAAAGAGTGTTCTTCCTATGTTTTCCTCTAAGAGTTTTATAGTGTCTGGTCTTACATTTAGGCCTTTAATCCATTTTGAGTTTATTTTTGTATATGGTGTTAGGGAATGTTATAATTTCATCCTTTTACATGTAGCTGTCCAGTTTTTCCCAGCACCATTTATTAAAGAGACTATCTTTTCTCCATTGTATATCCTTGCCTCCTTTGTCATAGATTAGTTGATCATAGGTGTGTGGGTTGATCTCTGGGCTTTCTATCCTGTTCCATTGATCTGTATTTCTGTTTTTGTGCCAGTATCATACTGCCGTGATTACTGTAGCTTTGTAGTATAGTCTGAAGTCAGGGAATCTGATTCCTCCGGCTCCGTTTTTTTCCCCTCGAGGTTGCTTTTGGCTATTTGGGGTCTTTTGTGTCTCCATACAAATTTTAAGATATTTTGTTCTAGTTCTGTAAAAAATGCCATTGATAATTTGATAGGGATTGCACTGAATCTGTAGATAGCGTTGGGCAGTAGAGTCATTTTCACAATATTGATACTTCCAATCCAAGAACATGGTATATCTCTCAATCTGTTTGTGTCATCTTTGATTTCTCTCAACAGTGCCCTATAGTTTTCTGAGTACAGGTCTTTTACCTCCTTAGATGGGTTTATTCCTAGGTATTTTATTCTTTTCATTGCAGTGGTGAATGGGATTGTTTCCTTAAATTCTCTTTCTGATCTTTTGTTGTTAGTGTACAGGAATGCAAGAGATTTCTGTGCATTAATTTTGTATCCAGCAACTTTACCAGATTCGTTGATTAGCTCTAGTAGTTTTCTGGTGGCCTCTTTAGGATTATCTATGTATACTATCATGTCATCTGCAAACAGTGAAAGTTTTACTTCTTCTTTTCCAATTTGGATTCCTTTTACATCTTTGTCTTCTCTGATGGCTGTGGCTAGGACTTCCAAAACTATATTGAATAAGAGTGGTGAGAGTGGACATCCTTGTCTTGTTCCTGATCTTAGAGGAAATGCTTTCAGTTTTTCACCATTGAGAATGATGTTGGCTGTGGGTTTGTCATATATTGCCTTTACTATGTTGAGGAAGGTTCCCTCTATGCCCACTTCTGGAGAGTTTTTATCACAAATGGGTGTTGAATTTTGTCATAAGCTTTTTCTGCATCTATTGAGATGATCATATGGTTTTTATCCTTCAATTTGTTAATACGGTGTATCACATTGATTGATTTGCATATATTGAAGAATCCTTGCATCTCTGGGATAAACCCCACTTGATCATGGTGTATGATCCTTTTAATGTGTTGTTGGATTCTGTTTGCTAGTATTTTGTTGAGGATTTTTGCATCTATATTCATCAGTGATATTGGTCTGTAATTTTCTTTTTTTGTAGTATCTTTGTCTGGTTTTGGTATAAGGGTGATGGTGGCCTCATAGAATGAGTTTGGGAGTGTTCCTTACTCTGCAATTTTTTGGAAGAGTTTGAGAAGGATGGGTGTTAGCTCTTCTCTAAATGTTTGATAGAATTCACCTGTGAAGCCATCTGGTCCTAGACTTTTCTTTGTTGGAAGATTTTTAGTCACAGTTTCAATTTCATTACTTGTGATTGGTCTGTTCATATTTTCTTTTTCTTCCTGCTTCAGTCTTGGAAGGTTATACCTTTCTAAGAATTTGTCCATTTCTTCCAGGTTGTCCATTTTATTGGCATAGAGTTATTTGTAGTAGTCTCTTAGAATGCTTTGTATTTCTGCGGTGTCTGCTGTAACTTCTCCTTTTTCATTTCTAATTTTATTGAATTGAGTCCTCTCCATCTTTTTCTTGATTAGTCTGGCTAAAGGTTCATCAATTTTGTCTATCTTCTCAAAGAACCAGCTTTTAGCTTTATTGATCTTTGCTACTGCTTTCTTTGTTTCTATTTCATTCATTTCTGCTCTGATATTCATGAATTCATTCTTTTTCTACTAACTTTGGGTTCTATTTGCCCTTCTTTCTCAGCTTCCTTTAGGTGTAAGGTTAGATTGTTTATTTGAGATTTTTCTTGTTTCTTGAGGTAGGCTTGTATTGCTCTAAACCTCGCTTAAAAAAGAAAAAAAACTTCTCTCTTAGAACTACTTTTGCTGCATCCCATAGGTTTTGGATCATCGTGTTTTCATTGTCATTTGTCTCTAGGTATTTTTTGATTTCCTCTTTGATTTATTCAGTGATCTCTTGGTTATTTAGCAATGTATTGTTTAGCCTCCATGTGTTTGTGTTTTTTACATTTTTTCCCTATAATTTATTTCTAATCTCATAGACTTGTGGTCAGAAAAGATGCTTGATATGATTTCAATTCTCTTGAATTTACTGAGGCTTGATTTGTGACCCAACATGTGATCTATCCTGGAGAATGTTCCGTGTGCACTTGAGAAGAAAGTGTAATCTGCTGTTTTCGGATGGAATGTCCTATAAATATCAATTAAATATATCTGGTCTATTGTGTCTTTTAAAGCTTGTGTTTCCTTATTAATTTTCTGTCTGGAAGATCTGTCCGTTGGTGTGAGGTGATAAAGTCCCCCACTATTATTGTGTTACTGTCGATTTCCTTTATACCTGTTAGTATTTGCCTTATGTATTGAGGTACTCCTACGTTGGGTGCATATATATTTATAATTGTTATATCTTCTTGGACTGATCCCTTGATCATTATGTAGTATCCTTCCTTGTCTCTTGTAACATTCTTTATTTTAAAGTCTATTTTATCTGATACGAATATTGCTACTCCAGCTTTCTTTTGATTTCCATTGGCATGGAACATCTTTTTCCATTCCCTCGCTTTATGTCTGTATGTGTCCTTAGGTCTGAAGTGGGTCCCCTGTAGACAGCATATATTACGGGTCTTGTTTTTTTGTGTTTTTTTTTGTGGTACATGGGCCTCTCACTGTTGTGGCCTTTCCTGTTGCGGAGCACAGGCTCCGGACACGCAGGCTCAGTGGCCATGGCTCACAGGCCCAGCCACTCCATGGCATGTGGGATCTTCCCGGACCGGGACACGAACCCGTGTCCCCTGCATCAGCAGGCAGACTCTCAACCCCTGCGCCACCAGGGAAGCCCCAGGTCTTGTTTTTGTATCCATTCAGTGAGCCTGTGTCTTTTGGTTGGAGCATTTAATCCATTCACATTTAAGGTAATTATTGATATGTATGTTCCTATTACCATTTTCATAATTGTTTTGGGTTTGTTTTTGTAGGTCCCCTTCTTCTCTTGTGTTTCCCACTTAGAGAAGTTCCTTTTGCATTTGCTGTAGAGCTGGTTTGGTGGTGCTGAATTCTCTTAGCTTTTGCTTGTCTGTAAAGCTGTTGACTTCTCCATCGAATCTGAATGAGATCCTTGCCGGGTAGAGTAATCTTGGTTGTAGGTTCTTCCCTTTCATCACTTTAAATATGTCATGCCACTCCCATCTGGCTTGTAGAGTTTCTGCTGAGAAATCAGCTGTTAAATGTATGGGAGTTCCCTTGTATGTTATATTTGATTATTATGTGTCACATGTTTCTCCTTGGGTTTATCTTGCCTGGGACTCTCTGCATTTCCTGGACTTGGGTGGCTATTTCTTTTCCCATATTAGGGAATTTTTTTACTATAATCTCTTCAAATATCTTCTCAGGTCCTTTGTCCCTCTCTTCTCCTTCTGGGACCCCTATAATGTGAATGTTGGTGCATTTAATGTTGTCCCAGAGGTCTCTTAGGCTGTCTTCATTTCTTTTCTTTTCATTCTTTTCTCTTTATTCTGTTCTGCAGCAGTGAATGCCACCATTCTGTCTTCCAGCTCACTTTTCCATTCTTCTGCCTCAGTTATTCTGCTATTGAGTCCTTCTAGTGTATTTTTCATTTCACTTATTGTATTGTTCACCTCTGTTTGTTTGTACTTTAATCCTTCTAGGTGTTTGTTCTTTAATTCTTCTAGGCCTTTGTTAAACATTTCTTGCATCTTCTCGATCTTTACCTACATTCTTTTCCTGAGGTTCTGGATCATCTTCACTATCATTATTCTGAATTCTTTTTCTGGAATGTTGCCTATCTCCACTTCATTTAGTTGTTTTTCTGGGGTTTTATCTTGTTCCTTCATCTGGTACATAGTGCTCTGCCTTTTCATCTTGTCTGTCTTTCTGTGAATGTAGTTTTCGTTCCACAGCCTGCAGGACTGCAGTTCTTCTTGCTTCTGCTGTCTGCCCTCTGGTGGATGAGGCTATCTAAGAGGCTTGTGCAAGCTTTCTGATAGGAGGGACTAGTGGTGGGTAGAGCTGGGAGTTGCTCTGGTGGGCAGAGCTCAGTAAAACTTTAATCTGCTTGTTTGCAGATGGGTGGAGCTGAGTTTGCTTCCTGTTGGTTGTTTGGCCTGAGGTGACCCAGCACTGGAGCCCCCAGGCCCTTTGGTTGGGCTAATGGTGGACTCTGGGAGGGCCACACCAAGAGTACTTCCCAGAACTTCTGCTGCCAGTGTCCTTGTCTCCGTGGTGAGCCACAGCTGCCCCCTGACTCCACAGGAGACCCTCCAACACAGGTAGGTCTGGCTCAGTCTCCCCTGGGGTCACTGCTCCTTCCCCTGGGTCCCGATCTGCACACTACTTTGTGTGTGCCCTCCAAGAGTGGAGTCTCTGTTTCCCCCAGATGTGTCGAAGTCCTGTAATCCAATTCTGCTAGCCTTCGAAGTCTGATTCTCTAGGAATTCCTCCTCCCATTGCCGGACCCCCAGGTTGGGAAGCCTGGCATGGGGCCCCGAACCCTCCCTCCAGTGGGTGGACTGCTGTGGTATAACTGCTCTCCAGTTTGTGAGTCACCCACCCAGCAGTTATGGGACTTGATTTTACTGTTATTGCGCCCCTCCTACCATCTCACTGTTGCCTCTCCTCTGTCTTTGGATGTGGGGCATCCCCTTTGGTGAACTCCAGTGTCTTCCTGTTGATGATCGCTCAGCAGTTAGTTGTGATCCCGGTGCTCTTGCAAGAGGGAGTCATGTAATACTTTTGAAATGCTTTCTCAGAGTGAGTTTATTTGTACTTTAAGAGCAAAACTATGTATAAGAAACTGGTTTATACAAAAGCATTTTTAGGGACGAGCATGGATATTGGTTAAACTCATTATTTATGCATTTACTCATTCAAGAAACACTTATTGAGTACTACTAATGTGCCAGGGAGAGTTGCAGCCCTCATAAAGGTAACTGTCTAGGGGGAGCAGAAAGACGATAACAGACAAAGATGATCAATAAGTCACTTTACAGTGTATCAGCAGGCGATGCCTGCTCTAGGATGGCACAGAGCAGAGTAAAGGGGCTGGGACTGCAGGCGGAAGGCAGGTTCCCATCTGATGGGCAGGCTACTCTGCCAGGCTAGCCAAGGCTGGGCTAACACATGGCAAAATCGACAACTTTCTATGTCTTACTAAAACAAAAGCTCTCTTCTCACTGAAGTTACATCTCTAAAGCACTGAGTGATTCTGTCCAGGGTTACTCAGGCTCCCAGTCTGAGGAGGCCACAAAACTTTGTGGCATGACCCTCTGACCCTTGGGTACCAAAACAGGCCAAGAGAGAGCTGCGTGGCCCTGAGCTGGCTCCTTTATACTTCATCCCAGAAGAGAAACACACTCCGCTACCCTCCACCTCTGATCTGAAGTAGTCACAAGGCCCTGATTACTGCAAGGAAGTGTCAGGGAGCAGACAGCATTTTGAGGTACACAACTATTATTTCTACTGCATTAGGGCAGGCCAGGTGTTTCAGGGTGCCGGGCAGAGGGAAGAACTGATGCGGAGTCTCTGATGGGGGGGTGCGTGCCTGGTAGATGGTGCAAAGTGGTGGTTCCTGGTTATCACACCAGTATGTGGTGAGAGCAGACATTCTGCAGCTGTGCTGCAGTGGACACGTAGGGGCCTTCTAGGTTGGAAGAGTGATCCGTCACCTTTAAGTCAAAATATTACTGCATATGTTTCTGACAGTGGACAAAAGACTTTGGAGCTTCCTTAAAATTCTAAAATGAAGGGTCCATGATACCTAAGCATTAAAAAAAAAACCACCAAGAGACAAAACAAAAAAACCCTACTATATTGGACTACAGCATAATTCCTCTGGTAAATATTACATAAGAAATTACAGTGATGTCTTAAGTTCTATAGAATTTAACAAGCACAGAAAAATGGAGTCCGTTTGAGCCTTTCTATTTTGGTTTAGACTAGCCCTGTTCAACAGAAATACACTGTGAGTCAGTTATGAAAATTACAACTTTGTACAAGTCACATTAAACGGTTGAACAGAAATGGGTGAAATTCATTTTAATAATATATTCTATTTAACGAAGTCTATGTAAAGTATGATTTTGATGGTATTCGATATAAAAATAATTCATGAGATTGAAATCTGGTGTACATTTTACCGTCCAGCATCTTTCAGCTTGGACTACCCACGTACCATGGGAGCCAGAGTCCTGTTGGCTTGGGACGACCATCACGGAGAACCCAATTCTAGACCAACATGCAACACCCAAAGTCAGAGGGCTCAGCAGAGGCCTCTATTTCTTCACTGCAAATACACGTGCATACTTTAAAAAAGTAAAATGAAAACAGGATGTGCTTCTCAGTTTTACAAGGAATGCTGTAGTTCAGAGATTCCACAGAGGGGCTTTATATATGAACAACAACAGTAGAGGTTTTGTTAGAGCTGCCCCATGCAACCCTGCACATCCCTGAAAGGGACATCTGTGTAGATTCCAGTACGAACAGAATACTAAGGATCATACCAGTGATAAATAATAAGCAAGCATGGTACTAGGTATTTTCACCAACTATCTCAATCAGTTCTCACAAGCACCCTATTATCGTCCTCCATTTACAGAAAAGAAATGCACACAGACAGTAATTAACATGTGTCCTGCCATAGCTGGGATTACCCAGTGCCTGGAAGGGAACCCAGCCCTGGCGGACTCAGATTGTTCAATATGCTGCACTGCTCCATTTAAAACTTTCCACAGTCAAGGGGTTTTCACGCAATAATAAAAGCTCCTTACCGGAACAACCTGTAGAGGATAAAGTCCTCTCATGCAAACCATTCTCCTCTGCAGGAGGAACTGCCTTGACACAAATCTTTGTGTTGGGATTTTGTTTAAAGCACTGGATAAAGATTACACGTGAAATGGATATTCCAAACACCTTAAAATGCTGTGTGTACAGATATGATCGATATCGGGGCTAATTTTAAATAACAAAGTAGCACCTGCTGACTTATCATTATAAGCAACTGTTTTATGAAGAGCTGAGAGCCTCAAAGACTCGCACTGCATACACGACGAGCCCCCCTAGTGATGGACTGAAGTTCATTGGAAGCAGGGATCCATCATCCGCGTCCGACGTGGCAGAGGACCGAACGTCACCCGCCCTGTGTCAGATGCTGCGATTAGGACGATGGGCGTCACGTGACGGCACATGGTCCTCTGCCACCTGCCGTTAGTAACTGAGGTGCCGTCTGATAACGGTTTATGCAAATAAGGACTCCAGGCGCACATGCCCGCATTTATGCAAAGAAGGACTCCAGGCGCACATGTCCGCATTTATGCAAAGAAGGACTCCAGGCGCACATGCCCGCAAATGGAATAAAAGTAATTACTCACCTATCTTCCTAGATCCTAACTTTAGAGAATAATGTTCTCATCAAATTTCTGTAACCCAGGGACTGAAAACTGTAGTCCAAGTAGCATTGACTGGAGGTGTCAGAGAAGGAGAGATGGGAGAGAGGAAGGAAGAAGAGGAGGAGGGGGGAGGGGAGGACATGGGGGGACGGGAGGAGACCCAGAAGGTTTTCTATGCAGTTATATCAGACTCTAGGGGAAATAAGTCAAACTCATGAAAAATCCCCAGGACAGGCAAGAAATTCTTTTGCCGTCTATTCTGTTCCTTTGAATGCTATCGAATTATCTCTGGGGAATCTATGAATGTATGTTTATGACAATCAGCTGTTGGCTGATGGTTCTACCGTTAGGCAAGATTTCCTTACGCTGTTCTTATCCAGAACCACTGTCGGCCATTTCACAGCATATAACAAAGCGACCGCCTCCGTGTTCATCATTTAAACATGAAGCATTTCCCTGGAAAAGCGTCTGAATTAGTGGCAAGTAACTGCTGTTACGAATGAAGTTTTAACTTGATGATCCATTCTGAACCCCGACTATTTTCCCCACAGCTTGTCATCTGCTTATGAGTTGTCTCTCTAGATTTCTACCAGGGCAACAGCTCAGGAATCCAGCCCTGGAGTGCTTTGGAGCTCTTCGAAATGTCGCCTGACATGTTTTTGCCAAATTTTGTTTTTCCCCTTTAGAGCAGCTGAGTAAGGAATACGTAAAATAAATGAAGGGCATGCATACGGCCACCTTTGCTACTCAGCTTCTCGGCTGCTAATGAAGATTTGGGGTATCTGGATGCCAAAGCATAAAGCTCTTCAGTGGCCTAGAAAACCCAGCAGAACCCCACATTTCAACAGCCCAGAACGCCAGCCTATTTGCAAGGATCTGACACTTTAATGGAAATAGCCTGAAATCATAAGAAACTGTGACTCAAGGAATTCCATCACCTTTAGAAATTGCCCATTTATGTATAATTTAGACACAATTTCATATAAATTCCACAGGCCAAGCTATCATTTTCATGAATGAAATGTTGTTTCATAGTTTCACTGGGCACATTATGTGGTGACCTATCAGAAAGAGCATTCCAGCTATGATCAAAGTTTCATCTACCTGTGAATTTTTTACTGTGCTTCTAAATCCGCGACGCTACGCAAGTAAGTGAATATGTCGGTAGCGGTCATTCTATTTAGGCATCAGCGGCGTTCATCCAGGTTTCCTAGGCAACACCAGCATCCACCCAGGATGTCCTTGGAGGAGTTAGGATTAAAAGCCTGTTGACTGTTACCCAACTTATAAGTGTTTGTTTTCCATTATTATCAGATATTTTTCAAGACCCTCCCAAGCATATGGTGCTGTGAAAAATCTTCAAGCTATTTTTGTCTGTTACTTTTTTTTTTTTGCAGTACTCGGGCCTCCCACTGCCGTGGCCTCTCCCGTTGCGGAGCACAGGCTCTGGACGTGCAGGCTCAGCGGCCATGGCTCACGGGCCCGGCCACTCCGCGGCATGTGGGATCTTCCCGGACAGGGGCACGAACCCGCGTCCCCTGCATCGGCAGACGGACTCTCAACCACTGCGCCACCAGGGAAGCCCTGTCTGTTACTTTTAAAGTGTCCTAAAACATAAGACAGGTTGATTTCTGTGCTTATGGAGGGGAGGACTACACCAAACAGGTTTTAATAGAACTAAACAGAGTAGAGGCTAAAAGGAAAGAGGTGGGCAGAGAAAGTTATCCTCATTTCTATCATATTAAAATCCTGTTCTGGGCAATATGCATCACAAAAAGATGAAAAAAAAAATCAAGAAAACAATTTTGGGAGTAATACTCTATAGAAAAGTCCGGCAAGGACTGAATAAAACTGATCTGTGTTGAGTGGAATGGTGAAGACAAAATATACCCACGCTATATTGAAACTTGAAGTTACCCAATGGTCAGAGGAAACAATTTTCCTCCAGTACACCCGGGATGATGGACTTGGAAAAATATTTTAGAATAATAAGATTTAAATATGCAAGTATGCACTTTCTTCTGGACCACGTAGCTAAATAATGAAATTCAGTATCCAGAGAGAATAAGAATAAAATAAAACAGAATAAGACAACATTGGGCAGCCAAACACATTTTAATTGATTTATCCATCATTTTCCAGAAACTTGTGCATTGATTTTTCTACCTTTAATTTCAGCCTATAGAAATAACGATTTTATTTTGATCGGTGGAAAACTCATTTCACCTGCAGGAAGAGTCAGCAAACTGCAGATTTGCATTGTGATCACTTTCTCTTTAAGCCTGATTTCTCTCACACATACTGTAAGAAATCACAGCTCTCAAAGATCTGTCATTTCTCTTCAGCTTTTGTAACTTAATGCTTTTGATTTATGTCTACTTTTTCAACATTTTTCTTCTAGTTGGAAAATTCTTCGAAAATTATATGAAAGGTCTGTATTGCCTCCCTAGAAACACAAGTACACTTAAAAAATAATACAACATTTTCTTAATAGTTTCAGGTGGTTCATGCTCCCTTCTCTCCACCACCCAACCACCCCATGGTTCATAAAGTTCTTTTACAAATTTTTTGCTTCCAAGTTAATTTTCCTTTTTAAAGACATAAGAGATATTTATTAGAGTACTGATATGTTACTTACTTCGTTATGTCACAAAGATATAATGTAAGGTGATACACTTCTAAAAACACCCAGCTGATAAGGGACTCAGTATTCCTTGCTACGATGCCATCTGGAGTTGCTACAGGTTCACTAAGGGACGTGACCATTCCAGCGCAACATTACAAAATAGAATACTTTGTCTTCAACAAACCTTGCACCTTGGGGCAATCTGGTAGCAATCTAGTATCCTTCTACCCCAGCTTTATCACATAGGACTGTAAAGGACATAAATACAATCTTTCAAAGTATCTTCCAAACGTGTTTGTTTTGCTCTGGTTTGGTTTCTGCATGCTAATAACTCCAGAGACAAAGATTTCACTGATCCTCATGTTATTGTTTGTTCTGTTTCTTCATTAGATGGTTTGCTTTCAGTACAGATTGGTGGAATTTTTTAATAGAAGATTCTGATGACAGAAGAAAGTATTTAATTCTGGGGAAAAAAGACGAGCATAACTTGTTGATGCCGACCACATTCAAACAAGCTTAGCTTTAGAAATAAAGCATGACGAAACCCAAGTCTCTGATTTTATATGTAATTTTTATTGTGTGATTTCATCTACACCAAGTCTCTTGACTTAAAATAAAATGTATAAAAATCTACTTTAGGCAAAGATTCACTATTTAGTCTGAGTTTAGTGTGAGAGTTTGTCTTAAAACAAAGAAAAGGAATCTCTTGGGCTGGCGAGATTGGTTGCACCATGAACATTCTGGGTGGCCAGAGTTTCCCAGACAGTTGTGTAATTATCCAGAGCCCGTAGTGGATCCTTGAGGGGGACCCTTCTAACCTCCATGCTTCTCACAGATGTCGACACATGTGTCTCTGGAGTACCCCCTTTTGTTGCCCTGGCACGTGGCCACGGGACTTAGCCATGAGGAGGGGCTTCACTGCAGAAAAAGAAAACCATCTAGCAGGGCTGAACTTTTTGGTTAAAAATTAAAGAGAGAAAGAAGATTTTCTCCCTTTGCATTCTTCCCCATCCTCCACCCTCCTCTAAAGGTGGGGACTGTTGGCATTTGAAAGTAGGAAGTTTGGAGGATGGGGTACCTTAACCTGGAGACTGCGCTTCCTGTCTGCTCCATCCTCCACTGACACGGAGACTCACTTCACATCTGCATGTGTATGGGAGGTGGTCTCGGCAGGAGGGATGTCCCTGTGCAAAGGAGACTCTGCCGGGAAAACTGCAAACTCCAGAGGAGACCTGACTGAAATCTAAGGACCCGGGAGTGGTCTGCAGGCTGAATGACTTAAACCACTAAACAATCCACCTCTAAGTATTCCAGACTGTGGCTCCACCAGTTAGAATTTGACACATATTTTCATATATTTTAATACTTTAAACATAACATTTTTTTACAACTGCAAATTGTCTTAAGAAAATGTACGAACATTCCATTTTGGTTAGCTTACACAAAATTTACATTTGGCTTATTGGGTATCTATCTGAGCACAGTTTTGGATAAATGGATACAATATAAAAGAACAGACTTCCAGTATGATTTACCAGAAACATATAAACGTTAAGAAATCATTATGTCAATCACTCTTGCACATGTAATGTCCTTAGTTTCTCCCAAGAAACCTGGTAAGGCGGACAGTATTATTTACCTAGTGACTGTGTTTAGTAAAACATACCGAAGCTTAATTATTTTTAAATAATTTGGAAATTGCTGGTCATCAACCAGAATAAAATCTGAGCATTTTTCTGCCACTGTGCTTTGTTTCTCTTGCCTCAAATCCGAGCTGAGGACGACAGAAACTCTCCGCTTATCCAAATACTATTCATTTAAATTGATGCAGGTGGCTCCGCAAGACGCCTCAGTTTTCTGGAGGTTTCTGTGGGGTTTCCTTTCATGTCTAAGATCCCAAGGCTGTTACTGGAAGTGCTTGCAGCTGACTGGTGGAACCCTCCCTAATACATCACGGTCTGCCTACAACAGCTCAGCCACCTTCTCATCTTTCAAAGCGCCAGGAACACGAACAAGGAGGTTGCCAGCTGAACCTGTCTGCCACGAGGTAAGTAAAAGCAGGGGCCAGTGTGCTGTAATTTCCGCGTTATGATAGTCTTAATAAATGATGCACTCGCTGAGTTATAAATCATCTTCCTCCGACCAACTCCCTTGGCAGGCTTTTATAATAATACTCGGTGATTGTGACAGCGAATGGGAGTCACAGTAAATGATGGTGATGATTGTTTCCAGAAAGGACTTCCAGTTAGAGAACAGGTGTGTCGAAGTGCTGACGCCCTCACACATCTGGGTGCCAGATAGACAGCCTGTGTTCCTGACACCACCGGCCTTAGTCTATTTCAGCGGCTGTAACAAAATGCCACAGACTGGGGGACTTAAACAACAAGCACCTATTTCTCACAGTTCTGGAGGCTGGGAAATCTAAGGTCAGGGTGCCAGCATGGGAAGGTTCAGGTGAAGGCTGCAGACTGCTGTCTTCTCCCTGTAGACACACATGGTGGAAGGGCCAGATAGCTCTCTTTTGTAAGGGCACTAATCCCAGGTGTGAGGGCTCCACTCTCATGACCCTCTCACTTCCCAATGGCCCCATCTCCTAATACCACCACCTGGGGGCTTTAGGATTTAAACATCTGAACTGAGGGGTGTGGGGGGCAAACATTCAGTTCATAACAGGAGGTAACTCTGTAACATATCTTTGAAGGACTAAGCACAGATGCCAAATATTCATTCAGAAACAGGCAAGGCTGACATACGGTGTATGAGACGCGCGTGCATCTCACAGAACATTGAGTTAAAGCATTCTCACTTTCCAGATAAAAGATGGAGGGCCAGTGGCATGGCGCAGAAAACAAAACAAAAAAACACAAGAGAAATAGAGACAGATTATGTAAAACTAGAGGGAAAAAATGTCCCAAAGACTCAGGGCATCAGAACCCCAACAGGAAAAAAATTGGGCAAAGGACAGGAACAGATGTGGGGAAATGTACTGGGTAAGGCAATTTTGTTCTATTCTGTTAGTGATCAGGGAAGAGAAGTCAAAACAAGGAGATAGGGCTTCCCTGGTGGCACAGTGGTTGAGAGTCCACCTGCCAATGCAGGTGACACGGGTTCGTGCCCTGGTCCGGGAAGATCCCACATGCCGCAGAGCGGCTGGGCCCGTGAGCCATGGCCGCTGAGCCTGCGTGTCCGGAGCCTGTTGCTCCGCAACGGGAGAGGCCACAACAGTGAGAGGCCCGCGTACTGCAAGAAACAACCACAACAACAAAAAACAAAACAAAACAAAACAAAAAAACGAGATAACACTGGCCATATGATTGGCCACATTATAGAGCTGGTGTGTTTCTGAGTGTTTAGAATTGTGGGGAAAGAGCCCTTTGCAGACCGTGGTGGGACTGTAGATTGGGGTATTGGTGCATTCATGCTGGTAATGCATAAAAACTTGCAAAATTAGAACTGCAGCACATATTCTTGTTTCAGAAGTTGCAGTCCTAGAAAACACCCCAAGGAAATACTCATACATGTAGAAGGGTCCATGAGAACAGATGGCTGGATATTCCCTGTAAAGTTCTTAATAATAGAAAAAAAATGGGACACAACCAAATCTGGATGCCAACAGGGAAAATTTTAGTTAAATAGTGGTACATTCACACCAGCGAATACTAAGTAACTACTTTTTGAAGTCTTTGGTTCATGACACATGAAAATATCAAAAGTGCACGTTTCAGTAAAAATCAAGTCAGAGAATAATATACATCTGTATTGGATTGAATGTCTGTGTCCCCCCCAAATTCATATGTTGAAGGCCTAACCTCCATTGTGATGGTGTTAGGAGGTGGGGCCTTTGGAAGTGATTAGGTTTAGATGAGGTCATGAGGATGGGGTTCCCATGATGGGATTAGTGCCCTCCAAGAAGAGGAACAGACCAGAGATTCCTCTCTGCCAGAAGACATGGCAAGAAGGTGGCTGTCTACAAGCCAGGAAGACGGCCTCACCAGGAACCAACCACGCCAGCACCCTGATCTTGGACTCCCAGCCTCGAGAACTGTGAGAAAATGCATGTCTGCTGTTCAAGGCCCCCAGTCTTTGGTATTCTCTTATAGCTGCCTGAGCTGACTAATACAGTATCCTATAAAGCAACTTACAGTTTTTTAAAAAAAATTCCCAAGTGTTTGGGTATGTTTGTGTGTAGAGAATGCCTTGAAGGGCCCACAAAAACAATGTTAACAAGTTAAGAGGTTTAAAGTAAAGGGAGGCTTTCACTTTTATTCTATATACTTCTGTTATTTCACTTGTAATTATTACTTATTAAATACTTATTAAAATTTGATAATTAATAAAATATCCCCCATTCAACTACTGCAAATACGCTGACCTTGTGTCTTTCCAGCGGTCGATCCAGGCTCTCTTCTTAACCTTCCTAATTAAGTCTCACCCCTGGCCTCTGACCCCTCACACATGGCAGAGAAGGAAAGGGAGCCTAGTTATTTCCAAATTACCTTGGTTAGTATCCTCTGGCCGCAGAGGAGCCCAGAGCTGGTGAACGTGAAGCTTGAAATGGTCTGTGGTTTCATTGAGGCTTTCCATGCTTGTCTGCCCCAAAATGTGTACAGTAACAATGCTTTTCATGAGCTGTCACGGGCAAAGTACACATGAAATGTGAAAACATTTTCATTTGTTTATTTCTTCAAGGCACTGGTTTAATATCCCAGGCACACAGCAGAGGTTCATTCCTTACTGGAGTCTGTGTGTCAATGTATTTTTTTTTTAATTGATTTATTTATCTTTGGCTGTCTGCGTTGCTGTGAGAGGGCTTCTCACTGCGGTGGCTTCTCTTGTGGAGCACAGGCTCTAGGTGCACGGGCTTCAGTAGTTGTGGTGCATGGGCTTCAGTAGTTGTGGTGCACGGGCTTAGTTGCTCCGCAGCATGTGGGATATTCCCGGCCCAGGGATTGAACCTGTGTCCCCTGAATTGGCAGGCAGAGTCTTAACCACTGAGCCACCAGGGGAGGCCTCAATATATTTTTAATGACAAATTTGCACACCCAGCACGCCGGTCAAGGGTCCAAGTGTTTCTGGGCTATACTTGGTTCTGGTTACTCTGGTACTTCTCAGTATATGGTAAGTAATTAGAATCATGACAGATTTGTTAATAGAAATGAAGCAAGCATCTAAAAGGTAACCCATCTTTTATCCTTTTTAAAACAGAACTAAATCACATGCATAAATATCTAGGTTTTTTTTAAAAAAAGGAGTAGAAGTGGGAATTCTGAAAGGATCAAGCCAAGATTTTCTACTTATAAAGTAGGAGTGTTTTTGTCTTTCTGACGCACTTCGGTCTAGCATGAAATGGCAGCAAGGGTAAGACAGCATCAAGTTGAATAAAAATGTGATGATAAAACTATAATGTATCAGTCATTTTCCATCTTAAATTTAATTTTTTGAATAAAAATTAAATTTAGCTTAGAAGAAAACAAAAAAATTTTCAATTTCCCTGAAATTTTCCCTTGTTTCCCAAGGAGTTTAAATTGCTAAGTGGACCTCTAATCACAAAACTGTGAATCACACTACCCCCAAATTTTATATTAAAGGAGTAGTGACTTTAAAAGGTCATTTAATAGAGCATACATATACATATTGATCTATTTTCTAATCATTAAGGAAAATATAAAATGATATGCTTCGGGACTTTCCTGGTGGTACAGTGGTTAAGAATCCACCTGCTATTGCAGGGGACACCGGTTCCATCCCTGGTCCGGGAAGATCCCACATGCCGCGAAGCAACTAAGCCCGTGCACCACCAATACTGAGCCTGTGAGCCACAACTACTGAGGCTGTGTGCCGCAACTGCTGAAGCCTGTGAGCCTAGAGTCCATGGTCTGCAACGAGAAGCCACCGCAATGAGAAGCCCGCGCACTGCAACAAAGAGCACCCCCTCTAACAGCAACTAGAGAAAGTCCGTGCTCAGCAATGAAGACCCAACGCAGCCAAAAATAAATAAATTAATTAATAAAATAAATAAATAAAATGTACGTGCTTCTACTTTATTGTGGGTCTAAATGTTCCTTTTAAATAATTTTGTAAAGATAGATAAAAATGATAGATGTAGATGTAATATTTTGTAACAGAGGATATCAAATGCCTGTCATATCATTTTGGTAATTCACACCAGGGTGATGGTGGCCTTGAAGAATGAGTTTGGGAGTGTTCCTCCCTCTGCTATGTTTTGGAAGAGTTTGAGAAGGATAGGTGTTAGCTCTTCTCTAAATGTTTGATAGAATTCGCCTGTGAAGCCATCTGGTCCTGGGCTTTTGTTTGTTGGAAGATTTTTAACCGTGGTTTCAATTTCAGTGCTTGTGATTGGTCTGTTTATATCTTCTATTTCTTCCTGGTTCAGACTCAGAAGGTTCTGCTTTTCTAAGAATTTGTCCATTTCTTCCAGGTTGTCCATTTTATTGGCATAGAGTTGCTTGCAGTAATCGCTCATGATCTTTTGTATTTCTGCAGTGTCAGTTGTTACTTCTGCTTTTTCATTTCTAATTCTATTAATTTGAGTCTTGACGCAGACGTAGAGAATGGACTTGAGGACACAGGGAGGGTGAAGGTTAAGCTGGGACGAAGCGAGAGAGTGGCATGGACATATATACACTACCAAATGTAAAACAGCTAGCTAGTGGGAAGCAGCCGCATAGCACAGGGAGATCAGTTTGGTGCTTTGTGACCACCTAGAGGGCTGGGATAGGGAGGGTGGGACGGAGACGCAAGAGGGAGAGGATATGGGGATATATGTATACGTATAGCTGGTTCACTTTGTTATACAGCAGAAACTAACACACCATTGTAAAGCAATTATACTCCAATAAGGATGTTTAAAAAAAAAAGATATGGAAAGGGGAATTAATTCTGTACTTATTTCCCTTGGGTGGTAAAGCTATGATGCCAGCCCAACCTGCTTCCGACAGCCACTGTGAGTTTATCTACACGAGGAAAACTCACGATGAGCCCCTGGATGTGTCTTCAAATACAGAATCCTTCAGATGTTTCAGGGGCCCCCTGGGAAATGCACACAGCGGTGATCGAGACCCTGGTGGACTTCCCTTGCTTGGGGACCAGGACACAAGGCCAGACTCATGTCACAACACCAAGAATGTGCTGGAAACAGAGCAAAGAGAGTGTGGGTTTCTCACACACCTGCTGTGCGCCCCTCCCCCAGGAACCCCTGACGTACCTCCTGGATGGGTGGGGTCCCCGGGTTTGATGGTGGGTGCTGGAGGGAGCGTGCCCTGTGCCGACCCCTTCTTCTGCTCTCATCCATCAATGTACGTTGTACTAGTCCTTTGAGATTTTTTTCTATTTTGTCTCCTTCCCTCTCCTTATTAGCTTTTTAGTGTCTGTTTATCATCAATCAAATACCTTGCTTTCGAGGAGGCTGCTCCTTTCCCTCTGAAAAGCCAACATATGAGCAAACAAAAGCCCAGCCCTTTCCCATACAAATACCCAGTACTTCCTGGCGTTCGACACCCGGATTCTGAAAGGTGTCCTGACTGGCAGGAGATGCCCACCTCCAGACAGCCATAAGCTAGTTCTTCTCAAAGTGGGACCCCAAGAACAACAACTTGAACACCACCTGGGAAGACGTTAGCACTGCAGACTCCTGGGCCCCCCTCAGACCTCCTGGAAAAAAGTTCTGGAGGTGAAGCCAGCATCAGTGTTTTTACCAGCTGACGGAAAGGCCCACGCACATTTGAGAACTATTGGCTTAAAACGTCTGCACATCATCTGGCTTTAGGAAACAGAGTTCAAGAGAATGACAAGTTTTAGGGACAACTCAGGGACGCCTTGCTATTTTGAAGAGACCTAATTATCCGATCCACCCAGAGACATGTTATCCTGATTCATCCTTTACATCAGGCCGTCACAACAGTGCTGGAGAATCTTTCAAGTTCCTGGTGAGGCTAGAGTGGCTGGCCCACCGGGCAGGGGTTGCAACACACAGCCTTAAGCAAAGTCCCTAAAGCCCCCATCAGTCCCCGGCTGGCTTCAGGACCGTCCCAAACTTTCTCAGATTTTGTATTCTAGACTTCTTTCCATCTCACCAATACCGGCAACTTCGTTCCTTCCTTTTTCTTTCAGCTTCAACCACCTGGCAAACACCTCCAGCCTTGAAAATCCAACCAACCACCTTTTCTGAAACAACAGCTAGTTTTCCAAGCACCGGTGGGAAAAAAAGTCATAAACATAACCTCAACTGCAACCTTATCTCTCCCCAGAAGCCCTTCAGTTTTTCCAGTCAACTCTTCCCCCTTGCCCACATAGGTATTTCAAATTTTCTCCACTTTTCCACTGGCTGTCATAAATACCTGTGAGAGTAGCAGAAATCTCTATGCCCTTTCCTGACAGTAATTATATTAAGATACATTAAACATTTACTGTGTGCCAGCTACTAAGTCTTTATGGATATTATATCATTTTACCCTATCATTTTATGAAGTAGCAGGGATTATTATTTTTTTTTTTTAACTTTTATTCTCACTTTACAGATAAAGAAATTGAGGCACTTTTAGGAAGTGGAAGAAACAGGGTTTGAATTAAGGCAATTGAGCTCCACAGCCTGTGCAATGGAATGCTATCTTACCCTACAGAGCTTTGTGGTACCCAGAGATGTCACAGCTGTGGGCAAGTATCCGGTCAGAAGGTGATGCTTCCTGAACAACTGCCGTTTTTAATACTCTTTGGATGATTTCTGTTTCATGACTAGTGGGCATTCCTTGAAGTGATTCCTCCAAGGCATCCCCAAGCCCTGTCAAATGAACCCTCTGGCTTCGGGGCTCTGGAGAGAAGCTGGCGGCCTGCGGACATGGCCTCCAGTGCAGAAGTCATTTCTGCCCAGGGGCTGGACAAGACCCTCAGAGAAACACTCCAGGAAGACCGACCTGAACAGATGCTGGATCATTTAAACAGGAGAGAGGAAAAAAGAGTGTTTCAGTAACAAAAACCTACGATAAAAGATAGATTTAATCTTCGTCTAAGTTAGGCGTGGCACAGAGTTTAACACTAAATAGCTTTATAAATTTTATTTTATTTTTTAAAAAGCGGGGCTTCCCTGCTTTTGTTGCAGTGTCACAGTAGTTAAGAATCCGCCTGCCAGTGCAGGGGACACGGGTTCGAGCCCTGGTCCGGGAAGATCCCACATGCCGCAGAGCAACTAAGCCCGTGAGCCACAACTACTGAGCCCACGAGCCACAACTACTGAGCCCGCGCTCCTAGAGCCTGTGCACCACAACGAAAAGTAGGCCCCGCTCGCCGCAACTAGAGAAAGCCTGTGAACAGCAATGAAGACCCAAAGCAGCCAAAAAATAAAAAAAAAAAAAAAGCCCCTTACATAAGCCTCTCCGTTTTCCCGTCTCAGACGCAAGACATTTCACCTCTTAGCTGCTGCTTCTAGTATTTGTCCCCTTGTCATAAGGCAACTGCTTGGTTTGCCCGTTTGAGGCATTAGCTCCCCACCATGGAAAATGATGGTTTTGCCCCTTCAGACCACAACTCCACACACACGCGTGTTCTAGTTCTCTCTCTCTCTCTCTCTCTCTGTCCACTGATGCTCCCTACACACAGAGAGCACAAGGAGAGCCGCATGAGTGTCAGGGTGCATGTCGTCATTGTGCACACGGTATTCACAGTGTGTATCGTATGCCATGAATGTCTCTTTCTGTGCAGTTCATTGCTTTCTCTAAACTCAGTAATTGTCTTTTTTTTGCTGTTGCTTCCTTGCTTCCCCTTGACTTATCCCTAAAACTCTTCTTCCATTTTCTAGAACTCCTCTTAATTGGTTCAATCTCGTATTCGTCCATTTTTGGATATAATCTAAAAATGAAAAAGTGGCGATAAATAAGACCCTTTGTGCTGTAGCAAATATCATCAAAGGGTTATAATCCATTCTAGTAAAGTTGTTGGTGTTCGTCCCTAAGCTAAATAAAGATTTAATTTTGACAACTCATGAGCATTCCAACGAGACTCGGCCCTTCCATAGTCAAGTGTCATCATTTTCGAGTCCAAATGTTAGCAGAGATGAAGTGTTGATGGTCTGTACAAAGGGTTTAGAAAGGCACAAAATAGAGCGTGTATGAGTGTAACGTGTAGACATATACCACTGGGATACAGCTCTTCATGGAATACATATTCTGTGTCTACCACGATTACATCTTGGGTCACCAAAAATACGGAATGTGGTGAATGTCAAACAATATTATTAAGAAAATATTTTGACAGAAACGACTTGCTTCAAAAATTAAGGTAATACTGGAGTGAATAGAAATAATGGTAGGCTTATTAGCATAGCGAGAACTTCCTATAACTCAATGAAGTAACGCTTTACACATATATAGTCCTCACCTCTGTGGCATGTTCCTAACATGAATCTACATGAATGTTATAATAATTTAACCAACTAATCTTTTTGGCCCCCAGTCAGCTGGTACAGAGGGCTATCCTGCCTTGCCTGTACTGTTCATCTTTTCATCTTTCTCCTCATGGGAAAGGAAGACACAAATTAGTGGCAATATGTGTAAATGCATTCTCTGTACCAAGTACCGTGCTAGAAATGCAAAGAAGAAAACTAAAAGCTCCAGGAAAGTATAGAAATACATACATAATAAGATTGTTACATCACAATATATTAAATGCAATACTCAATATGGTTTAATAGGATGGGCTATTTTTTAGAACTTGGTAGGAGATATTTCTCTTACAATTTGATTACAATACATATCACCCTTATGATCAGTATTACACATAAGGAGAGCTAAACTTTTATAAGAAATCTTATCAAAGGAGTTATCCAGGGGGATGGAATAAAATCTTGACCTTTCCATTTTCTGGTTATGTAAGCAAGACCAATTAGCTAACATTTTAAAGCTTCAGTTTCCTTATACATAAGGGAAATGATACCTAAGCATAATTCTTTCAGATTTAAGTGATTTTAATAAAAGATAACTGCTGCTATTATTACAAGAAAAATACAAGGGATGATGGGAAAGAGGGAGAGAGGGAAGTTATCAGGGGCAAAGTAAACATACCTTAAACAAAATAAAATTCAAACATATAAAATAAAAACTTTAGAAAAGCCCAGAAAAAAAAAAAAAACAAGTTAACAATATTCTGGAGATTAGAAACGAAGATTAAATGTGAAGAAACTGAGGGCCTCCCTGGTGGCGCAGTGGTTGAGAGTCCGCCTGCCGATGCAGGGGACACGGGTTCGTGCCCCGGTCCACATGCCATGGAGCGTCGGGGCCCGTGAGCCATGGCTGCTGGGCCTGCGCGTCCGGAGCCTGTGCTCCGCAACGGGAGAGGCCACAGCAGTGAGAGGCCCGCGTACCGCAAAAAAAAAAAAAAATGTGAAGAAACTGATTTTAATTGCTGAAATGTTGAGAGATTCAGTTTCCACTGGTAATAGTTTGAAGATCTTCTTGGTGATAAATGAAGAATAAATGCAAATATTTTGCTTATTAGACAGGATGATAATATCCTTTACTCATCAGCATATCCTGTAACCAGTAGCTGTTTATACCAGAAAGAGAAACTAGTTAATGATACTAACTAAAATATGGTCAATAACCACTTTTTTTGAATATACCTATGACTGGAGTTTAGCATATTTTTATCTAATTAGGAAGGTGTTCATAGAAATTAAAACAATTGGGCTATTTTGAGACAAAAACTTTAAAATATACTTTTCTTCACTACACTAGTCTTTCTTATCTAATGGTTCTAAATCAAATATTCAATGCATACCTTTTAAATTCTTGGTCAAAACCAAAGCAGGGGCTTCCCTGGTGGCGCAGTGGTTGAGAGTCCACCTGCCAATGCAGGAGACACGGGTTCGTGCCCCGGTCCAGGAAGATCCCACATGCCGCGGAGCGGCTGGGCCCGTGAGCCATGGCCGCAGAGCCTGCGCATCTGGAGCCTGTGCTCCACAACAGGAGAGGCCAAAACAGTGAGAGGCCCGCGTAGCGCAAAAAATACACAAAAAAACCAAAAACAACAACAACAACAGCAAAAAACCAAAGCAGAATTTTAAGTGGTACTTTGTGGAAACTGTCTCAGCAAACGTACAACAGAAACTTTTCCAAAGACCTCTCAGAATATGAGGCTGAAACTCTATTGTTTTCTTTAAAAAAAAAAAAAGTATGATATGTACCCCAAAAAGCTATGTGAATGCAAAAACTGGTCAAAAATACAGAGATGGGCTGTTGAACAGTACTTGTTAAACTGCAATTGGAAAAAAAAAGTCAGAGACACATAGCAATCGCTTTTGTAGCTCCCAGATCTCATCAGAATCTTGGTCATGAAACATCCATCTTGAGGAGGAATAAAGCCACCTACCTACCTAAAAACTGAGTGGATCATCCCTTGAGAGCAATTACATATAACTGAATCCCCTTTTAACAGTGCACTTATAGCATGAGCTGTTTTCTATAGACAGATCAACTACATACTATATTAGCAAACCAAGTCAGCAGATGTTACAACAGCATCCACTAAAGCAACAGGAAACGTGGTCTTAAAAGACTCTCGGCAAAATAACTTAAAATGCCTTTAATTTACAAGGTTTCAGAGGATACCAACTGCAGGGGGCTGTGCAAAGTAAAACACGTCTCCATAAAAATCATGAGACAGGATTTTGCTTTCCTTACTCTCATCCTCTCACAAAGGTACCCTGGAGCTTTCAGAGGTCCCACAATACCTTATGCTGCCATCACTCCAAGGACTATTGCCGTGTGTATGCATGTCTCTGTGTGTGTGTGTGTGTGTGTGTGTGTGTGTGTGAATTCTTTTGAGTTTTATCATTATCGTTCTGCCGTACTCAGTCATTTTTAAGACCTTAAATATATTCTTCCACCAAAAAGTTTAATACACGCTGTCCTTGATTTATGATTCGTTATTTCATGGAAGAGAAACCTAAAATAGAAAACAGGCGTTGCCACTCTTTCGCCCCAAGAACTAGATGAGGACACGATCAAACACCGAGAGTACTTCAATAAGCCAAGAATTAATGAGACGGTAACGATAAACCAGTCAGCAGTGCTATTTTTACACCAGACCATGATGGCTTTGACGAGCCATGTCATGATCAAGAGTCTCCACTTATTTCGAAGAAACTTTGAAAAGAGAAACCGAAAATAGTCTGTCCATAACAGATGCCATAACAGGTTATACATTTCTTCCCACCTAACAGCACGAGTCTAATCTTTTCTGGATAGATCCTTCTTTGATTAATTCTCAGGGAAGCCTTTTTCCTGGCCAGCCAGGAGAAAGTGTAAAAGATACATGGTCTAATTCTAATGAAAATAAAACACAGACAGGCTGACCTTTCCAACTCACTCATACGTGGTGCAAACTGAGTGAAGGGCTCTTATTCTAAATAGATCTGTGAAGAACAGAAAAGAGATCAAAAGTTATTCTTTGTGTTTAATAATAAAATTGAATCTGCTGTCAAAATAGGGATTGTAACAAAGGTAATTATCAGGGAAGATTTTATCTGTTTTCCCGTAGAATGTTTTAGGATAGCGTTTCATTTGTATTCGTTTCTCTTTGATGGATGCAAGGTGAGATGACAGTGGAATTGCTTAGATCATAAGGAAAAAACTGAATAAAGAAGCAATATTATGAATCACCTTCTTATCAGCTGCCTCAATTTAAGTTCATGGTGATGTTAAACTTCTTACAGGTCAGTAAAATTATTTGTCATACTGATAATGACAGTGTACTACACAGTTTTGTGTTTTATATAAAAGTACTATTTTCTAAAATTCCCAAGGATCGTCTAAGCCCTCAAATCAAAACTTCCTACTTCTTCACATTGTGTCCCAAACTCATTTAACTTGACAATTTTACCTTTGATGCCTAACACTATTCATTGACTTGTATTTTTTAACCTTGGAAGATGAGTGCGTGTTCTACTCCTGACTCTGCTATGAACCAAATGACAGCAGACAGGTTTTAGAATCAGGAATTTTAGAGCTGATCCGCGTACAATGGGCCAGCAGTAAAGCTGACACTGGGAACTAGCTCGTGAACCCTGGTCTTTCTGTGTCATCACAACCAGTTCTGGGATCTGAGTCTCACAAATGTGTTTTATTATTAAAAAAAATATAGTATTGAGGGAACAGATGTCTCCATGGGTTTCCATTCCACTGTATGAAAATGTATAAAATCTTAAGAGACATATTTTGAGGAAATCAATGGTTACTTTATTTAAAAAGAATGGCCCCGGAACAGATCGCAGACTCCCAAGAAATTAAAGAGGAACAACCACCTTTAAGGTTGACGGTTTAAAGAACTCTTTGTTTTTCCAAATCTCAATTATAATGAACTCTCTATGTTTTCATTTCGAGGACCAAGTAAAAGAGGGGGGAAATAACAACTCAATTGGTCCTCTTCAGTGATCAGAATGCTGTATAAATAGTGACTTTTACCTAAGTGGATATTTGCCCCCGGAGGCAAATCTTACATTGTGAACTAAGAGTTGTTCAACAGGCATAATCTGATTCAGTTCGCCAAGCTGAATTTCAACGAATGTCGCTGAATGCTCACCGTGTAGTTTTCACTGTGAGATGAGTTAACCACAGCACAGCGCACCAAAGAGGCATGAAATGAATGCTTTAGTGTTGTGAGGCAGACATTAAACCATCAAGAAACAAAACAAAAACGATCCTTACAGACCATAAGGCAGCTGTCATAGAAACAGTTCGCTGGGCTCATTGCCTACTAACTGTGTGACATCAAACAAGGTACTTAACTTCTCTGTGCTTCAACTTGCTCTCAAGAATGACAGTACCTCGGTGGTATTAAAGACTCAGTTCATACACATAAAGCGTCTGGCACGTCAGAAGAGCCATATGTGTTAGCTATTGCTACACTTTCTTGCACATTTTATCATAAGCTTAATGAAAATTCGTTGACATGGTAGGGGACGTCACAGTGATTGCTGAACACCTTTTAAGTGAAAGTTCCCATGTTAAGCACTGAAGGTACAGAAATGAACGAGACGCGAGAGCTGCCCTTGAGGGTCTAGTGGGGAAAAGGGCATAAACGGATACACCCTGCGTTCAGCGCAATGTGAACACGGAGGAAAGCAGTGTTCCTGCATCAGGATTCAGGTGGCTCACTGAGCAGGTACCAAGCAGGTGGAGAACGGCGGAAGGGGGCTTGAGACAGTGGCACCGACAAATGCAAAGCGGAGGGGCGCAAGACAGCGTGATGTGCAAACTGCAAGGTCGACAGCTGAATGTCAGGCTTAGCAGAGGAAACAGGGGCAGATCTGACTGCTACATAGGTTGCTGGCTGCCCTCATGCAAAGCACAGATGGAAGGGTTTATTTTCCACCGGAGGGACTTCTCACCTTCTGAGGGCGGAGGACAGGAGGTGAGGATGGCAGCACATATAAACGGAGATGTAGGTGTAGGGACGGGGGTCAGGGGAGGGAGATAAGTAGTTCTCCCTGACCTTGGTTTGTCTAGTAGGAAGGACAACAAGCTTGACTGTTAAGGTTAAGAGGGTGGAGCTGGGCTTCCCTGGTGGCGCAGTGGTTGAGAGTCCGCCTGCCGATGCAGGGGACACGGGTTCGTGCCCCGGTCCGGGAAGATCGCACGTGCCGCGGAGTGGCTGGGCCCGTGAGCCATGGCCGCTGAGCCTGCGCGTCCGGAGCCTGTGCTCCACAACAGCAGAGGCCACAACAGTGATAAACCATGATGGGAAAACACATAAAAAAGGGAATGTATGTATACGTAAAACGGAGTCACTCTGTTGTACAGCAGAAACTAACACAACATTGTAGATCAACTATACTTCAATAAAAATATAATAATAATAAAAGCACATCTGGCTTCATGGATATAGAGGAAGCAAACTGTAGAACTGACAAAGAAAGGGAGTTTTTCCACACAAAGGCCAGGGAACAGCAGAGGTGGTCCAAGGAGTCAGGGAGGTGAGGCTAGGAGGGGCTCATCCCTGGGAGAAGATGGAGGGACCATGAAACGGAGGCCCCTATGAGGTCAGAAGTGAGATGTGAAGGCTCTGAGGGTGTGAGAGAGCTGGACAGCTTGAAGGCAGCTCCTGGAGACCAGAGTCCTGGGATTAATATTTATGTACTTATTTAGCAAATATTTATTCAGTGTTTCATAAGACCTAGAATGAGGCCTCATATCCAGACACAAGATGATGGTGAACAACTGTTATCTTTAAACCCTCACGTCCAGTGGATGGGAGTCGCTACAAGTAAGCGAGAGAGAAGATCAACTTTCAAAGTTCCAGGAAGTGAAGGTGCATGGAGACCCTAGAATTTCTAACAGTGGAACTTACGTGTCTGCACTATTTGGGGGCCAGGAAAGGCCAACGGAGCAAGATATCTGAGCTGACGTGCGGAAGACGATTAGGAAGTAACTAACCAAAAGGCGGGGATGGAACAGTAATACTGTTCCCACCATAACAGGATGGTCAAGGGGACTGGTGAGCTGAACAGGAAGGGGATGGACAGAGGGCAGGAATGAAGTCCTTCAGTCAAGGGCTGGGATCCTTAGTCTGATAACCGTGAAAAGTCATTGAAAGAGTTTGCACAAAGCTAAGGTGATGGGTTCTGGATTCATCAGCTGTCAGCAGTGCAGACCAGGATGGTAGAGAGCCCGTCCTGAGCTGGAGACTAGTTAGGCGAGGCGAGTGCAACTGTCAAGGCAAGAAATCTGAAGAAGTTGGGAGAGGCTGAGAAAGAGGATGTTGAGAGATGATTCTGGTAAAACGGGAAGGTCCTGGAGGTAGACGTCAGCGAGTAAAGGAGAACAGAGCATCAGAGGAAACTCAATGGGTCTCCCGCTTTGCACCTGGAAGCACAGCCCTGCCTTTCCTGGGGAGGAGAACCACTCACAGAGGACCTGGGCTCAGTAGCGGAGGGGCCTTGAGGGAGGTTTGAGGTTTGGACGGATGAGAGTTGAGATGCCTTTGATTAGCTGAATTCCAGGGGCCAAGTCGGATTATACGTTCAGCAACTGGACTTGCGGCTCTAGAATTCCGAGCTGAAGGGGAGAATGCAGCAGAATGCACGCAGGGGTTTGAAGAACAGTCTGATGGAAACTGCGTAAAACTTAAAAAAAAAAAAGAATCAGCAGCAGCAGCATAGGGGTGACCCGTGAGGAATTCTGACATCTACTGGGTAAGTAGAAAATTATCTGGAAATGATGAGATGATACAGAACAGTCAGTTGGGGAGATAAGATGAATTAAGAATCATTTACTATGTTGAAACCAATGACAGAGAAGGAAAAAAAAAAAAAAAAAAGAAAAGACTGGGGAGAAAGAAAGAAATCAAGACTGCCAAAGGTTGTTGGGCAGTCCAGCTGTATGAAGACTGAGAAATGTCACTAGCGTCCCCTTGGACCTCACACTTTCGCCACCAGTTGCCTCATCAGTCCAAGGACCCCCTGGCGCTTTCGCCATCTCTGTCCCTCTCTTCATGCCCCCACCCACCCCCAACCTGGGCAGGGCCGGTGTCCCCCTCTTATGGGACTGTACTTATCACATAAATGGACATTCTTCAGAAATGTGGCTTTCCCCACACTAAATATGTTTTCATTGAAAGTGGGAACATTTGCTTACTTATATATATATTTTTATTGTTCCCATGACTTGTTAACTTTTAGAGAAGGAACTGAATTAACATCTGGTGAATGCAAGGAAAATAGAGAGGGATAGAAAGCAGGGATGGAAAACAGAGTGGTTGGAAAGGAGGCAAAGAGGATTTACTGAGCAGGATTTCCACCGTTAAAATATAGAGAAAAACGTACACGGATGAGTTAGTACTAAGGACGTAATGCACAACATGACAAATATAATGAACACTGCTGCAAGCTATATAAGAAAGTGGTTAAAAAAGTAAATCCTAAGAGTTCTCATCACAAGGGAAAAAATACCATTTCTTTACCTTTGTATCTGTATGAGATGGAGGTTCACTAAACTTTTCACATTAATCATCTCATGAAGTATGTAAGTCAAATCGTTACCCTGTGCAACTTAAACTTATACAGTGCTGCATGTCAATTATATCTCAATAAAAGTGGGAGGAAAAAAAGAAGTAGTGGGGAAGAACTTCCGAATGCAGGGTCAGTGAGTCTTCTCCCCTCTAAGCTCCTTGATTTCCTCTCCCCTCTTAGTGGCTCTCTCCTTGCAGTGGTTTTGTTTTCTTCTGCCTGCAGGGGGCACTCGGTCCCCTCATCTACTTTTCTTGTTAGGTCCTACTGAGGGGGCATTTGGGAGCTTGCCAGGTAGACTGATGTATATAGTACTCCGTAGAGCTGACAAATTGTTAACAAAGACTTAAAAGAAAAAAAACGAAAAATACTGATATTTCAATAAACGGGAAAAAGATGAACAGGTTTAGACAGAGGAAAGAAAGATTTTTGTAATATTCCTTACAAAAAGAATTCCTCTTATCTATTTCGTTCTTACAAACTGCCAAAAGTCTTCAGGAATTGAGAAGCTCAGGCTTTTCAGACTTCATAGATATCACGTCTATGTTTCCTTCAATACAGTTCCAAGGAATAGCATGATGTGCCTCTCACGATTTTTCAGATTTATTTCCAGACGGATAACCCAATCCAACAAGCCTGGGATGCTTCACATTTATAGGATACTGAAGGATAAGCTGTATCCCCAAATTCCAGACATCTCCAGAGAGTGGGAAAACCACAAACTGAAAGCTGAAGATTAGGGGAAAAATGAAATTGCTGTTCTACAAAGGAGTAAGCTTATAAAGTTCATATCCTCCAAGAATACTGAGAAGCTGAAGAAAGATCTGGCCACACTACAGAAGCACAATAATACTCATCATTTACAGAGCACTTCTCAGTTTCAAAAGTGTTTTTGGGGACAATATGCCACTGGTTCTTCACAATAATCTTGTGAGCTATGGTTTATGTTTCTACAGATATACAAATGAAGCAGTTAAGAGACGTGTGCAAACTTTACCAGCATGGAAAAACAAAACACAACAAAAATAACTTTATAGCGTGAGCAATTCTAGTAAGGAATAGAGTTGGTATGATTCCTTTCCGACGTTTTTATCTTACTTCACAAGTGCTTTTAAATCTCTCAAATGTCTAACCTTCTTCAGAAATTGCTTACAAGTAAATCTGAGCAGGTAATTCTGATTTTATGACTCTCCAGTTAAAAACACATACAGCAATCCAGCCCGTGCTGTTGGCAAAACAAATGAGTAAAACTTATCATCAACTCTGTTTTACAACGTCTAACTTAAAAAATAATTCCCCATTTATCAGAATTAAAAACGTCATTTTCGGGCTTCCCTGGTGGCGCAGTGGTTGAGAGTCCGCCTGCCGATGCAGGGAACACGGGTTCGTGCCCCGGTCCGGGAAGATCCCACATGCCGCGGAGCGGCTGGGCCCGTGAGCCATGGCCGCTGAGCCTGCGCAACCGGAGCCTGTGCTCCGCAACGGGAGAGGCCACAGCAGTGAGAGGCCCGCATACCGCAAAAAAAAAAAATAAATAAAATAAAATAAAATAAATAAAAACGTCATTTTCATACAGATGGCACCAATCAGACAAAGGTAATGGTAACTCTTCAGCGTGTGATACTTGATACATTACCCAAAGTAACAGCATGGCATTAATCTGCTTATAAATTAGGACATTAAACTTTTCTCAGCTGAGATAGCCAACGATTTATAGTCCAGAAAACAAACAACAGCAAAATTCACTGCAATATGGAGCATTCCCTAAAGACTGAACCAACATTTGTTAACAGATATCCACATAGGAAAACACGTGTAAAAAGGACAGTGACAAATGCCATCCAAGATAATTACCAAATTAAAACAATTATTTTTTCATAATCAACCGTGTTATAATGACGCTTGATTTACTAATGAAGCCAGATTTTTTTTTTATTCCTACAATGTTTTATATGCCCCAGAGAATGTGCTATCTTCTCCACCTCGGTTCTCAACTCCATGAAGTTCTGATGTTCATCTGTAGGCAAACTGCAGAAGCCTCAGAGAGAGAACAATTTTCTCTGCGTCAATATTTCTGTCTACTATCATGACACAACTAGTTTCTCTTTACTCCTCTGAGATTCACCTACCTGCTTACTTGCTAAATTCCCAAACTAGTGCAAAAGGAGCTGTCCTAGGTAGATTCCAAATTCAGCAACATTTTCAGACAGTAAAATTACCATTTTTATTATAAAGGAGAAAAGCATGTTTTTCAAATAGCAATCTTAGCGGCACTTGTTCTGCAGTTAATTCTAAATGAGGGAGAGAAAAGAATAGCTGATGCTGACTCTGGCTCTTCTGCATTTAATTGGATGGCCGAAGTTTAGAGCATTCCCAGTGGTCAGACCTGCGGTGGTATAAGATGACACTGAACCTGCCAATCACTTGATGAATGCACAAGAGGCTTAACCAAAGCCTTCCATTTATGATAAAATGCCTAACACAGGAGAAGGAGTTATTTTAAAAATTGCAACGCTGTCTCTAATATGATCATTTCCTAATACGATTACTAGCTGATGACGGATAAAAACGAATAAGAGATGTGATTTTGAGGTCATATGTGGAAGCATTTTCATCACAAACAGAAGAACAATCAGATGCGTGAACATTTTCAAAGTGATTGAAAAGAGTTCTCAAATCAGGAGCCAGTATTAAATTCCACCTCGATTAATAAGAAAATGAATACCTTGAAGTAAAGTGAGTCCTATAATATCTTCATCTGGCAACTGGGGAGACCATGGGGAAAAAAGTAACCTTTATATAGAAATGGTTGGATTATGAAGATGTGAGTTTTCAAACACTGGTCCTGTGCAATGTCTCTCTTTCTGTAACAGTGGGCTTGAGACCAGTGGTGTGTGGTCAGCCCTTCTCTTCCCACTGGCCTCATGAATTTCTTCCTTTGGGTTATACAATAGCTTCATCTGTAGTACTGGACATTATTTCTAGTTCTTCAAGTTTGCTTCATGAGCTGATGAAAGTGTTCTCATCTTTTTGCTACAAACTAGGCGAGTCGGGTGCAGGGCAGGCTGAAATCTACAATACCCTTTGTAAATTGGTTTTATCACAAGAGATTCAAAGATGCTCATAAGTAAAATTGGTTAAACTGATGGAGACGTTGATATTATTCTCACAGCAAGTTTAAATTTTATAGTTATAGGTTTGGATATAGAATAGAGCTCTCCCCATCCTTAACTGGTTGTGAATACCCATGGGGTTCTGAGGCTGTCAGCGCCAGTGAAACATAGACTGGCATTTTTTTTTTTTTTTTTGCGATACGCAGGCCTCTCACTGTTGTGGCCTCTCCCGTTGCGGAGCACAGGCTCTGGACGCGCAGGCTCAGCGGCCATGGCTCACGGGCCCAGCCGCTCCGCGGCGTGTGGGATCTTCCCGGACCGGGGCACGAACCCGTGTCCCCTGCCTCGGCAGGCGGACTCTCAACCGCTGCGCCACCAGGGAAGCCCAGGCTTGCATTTTTTATTCTGTCTTCTCCTTGTTCTGTGACTCTTGGATCGTCTTGTGCCTTTACAACTTAATTTTATGGCCTACAATTATAATCTAAGTTTTTCTTTCTGTCTTGCCAACAAAAATCTCAAGCTATGAGTGAGATTCTTCTAATTTCAACTGGTGCGTGAGCTTATAATTTTCAATTTGTATTCACCCAAGGGCTCTACCTTATTTCTCTCCTCAAGAGTTGCGTCAGATCCTCCAAATGGTTATCTGCCTTATTCCCAATCATTCACTGTTGAGTGATAAAGGAGATGAAAAAAGCTTTTCCTTGCTCTTGTCACTTCTGTCATGAAGTATTCCAAGCTCCACGGTACCCTGACTCTTCGGACATTTACACGGTAGGGAAGGAACTGAAGATCTTCTCATTGACCTTTGCTAACTGTGCTAGAGATGCCTTAGGAGTCTCTTCTTCACGAAGACTTATACTGAACTACTAATGCATTATTAAGTGGTGACAGTGAATACAGATAGTTTTGTGCTAAGTTGGACATCCCATGGCTTAAGTGAGTTTAACTGGAACCTACAGAGTTAGACTGTCAGTGTTCTCTTGTAGACAACTTTCCGGTTCTCGCTTTTTTTGGAAGAAGCTGCAGATTGTAAGAAGAGATGAAGAAGAACCTTCCAAAAATTATATACTCAAGTCTTCCTTGGGACATATTAAGTGATATAAACCAGAAATGACTGTTTTGCAGACCAAAATATATGTAGTGAATTAGATTAGACTTGGGTCCTGGCATCCTCCAACATTCTTATCTTGAATCCCAGTCAAAGATTAAGACGAACACGTCTGTCCCATGGAAGCAAATTCAATGATACTTTCCTCTAGGTTTCTGTATCAGCTCTCACCACGTAGGTGGCAAAGGGCTTGTGTAACTTCAAGGAAGCAGACCAGCTCAAACTAGCTTTGAGTTTATTAGCTGACTCCTCAAAATAGTCTCTTCCTCTCTGCCAACCCCTGGGCACACCCTTTGTTCTGCTCTATTCGATCTACACATTGGCTTGGTGCTATAGCTTTTTCTTTTTCTTGAAGCAGAGTGCGTGACTGTCTTATCAGCACTGTTCCAGCACTAAGTAGGTGCTCAATAAGTAAATCTTGGAGGACTGGGCACTTGGCAAGATGACACCCACCTGGGGAGCTCCTTCTCATGCAGACCAGCATCACCCCAGGACCACTGTGACAGCAGTAGGTGGTGAATTCAGAGACAACTGACAAAAGAGTGCATATGAGTTTGCTTCACCTCCCCCCGGCAACCAGCAGGTCTGAAAAGAAGGATCCATCTGAAAACATGGAACCTTCAGTGAACCAATCCGAGGAGCCACATCCACACAGAAACCGCCAAGTGTCGGAGCAGCAAGATCCCCGGTGCAGCCACCCCCGCCCATTCTCTCTACTTCCTGGTGTCTGATCAATTCAAAGTATGCCTGTTCTGATGAGCTTCAATCTGAAGTCATCCTGAAGCACTGGCCATTTGGGGCTGATGGTGTAGAACAGGGGAATCCAAGAAACTTTACCCAGGATGCTGTTCAATGGAAAGTAGAGTGGTAAGAGCTTCCAAAATGCTGTATACACAGTTCCTTACAAGTTGTGGCGTCTGTTATATACGCTGCCCAGGTTAAATTCCGTAACTCCAGCGAAGTCGGTATCATTATTTTTCTAAACGTTGATATAAACACATCGGAGTTTGGACAAGTCAAATAACTTAGCCAGCATGACACATGTTAGTTAGATACGAGCTCTGGCATCCACAAAGATGCTTCCCAGAGGTCAGAGACAGGGATCTATCTGGGGGTTTCCTTCCCCTCCAGATGCTCAATCCGTCTGCCCTAATTCCCATCGGTTCTACTGTTTGAAATCACCCTTCGTAATCCAGTACCTTCCTATGTCGCCCCGGCATGTTTCAGCTTTTGATACCAAGCCCCCAACACTCTCCTGGGGATTTCTACAGAGATGTGTGTGTGTTTTCTGCTTAGACTCCTTCAGTGGTTCTCAGCACCTGCATAATTCAATACGAAGCTCAAGCAAAGCCTTTCACACGCTTCCCTGTCTGCTGCTTCCCACCCTCCCCAGCCTACGACACCTTCCTCAGTGTGATGCCCTTACCTCCCCACCTCTGCCTCCCTCAAACACTGTTCTCTGCCTGGAATGTCTTTTCCACTTTCCTTCCGGCAGACTCCACCTCTCCTTTCAGTAACCGACATGATCACCTCTGTGCTCTCTCTCCACTACTTAATAAAAGTAATTTATAAACCTCTTTCTGAACAACAGTAATGATAATAATAGCTAATACTGACTCATTAATTTAGCCTGTACTCTGGTACGCAGCGGGTGAAGTTTACTGTAACTGCTAGCTCACTGGAGACCCCATCATCGTGGATATATTTAGCATCATCAAGGTCATTTTACAGATAAAGAAATTGATGCTCACGTAAGTTAACAACCTGGGCAAGTCGTGCACTCATTATGTGAGAGTCAGGACCTAATGTCAATAAGCCAGCTCCAAAGCCAAACACAACGCCAAAGACTTTGCTTGTCCAGAAGAATGTGACTCAGCTGCCTGGAATCGGGGTCAGGGATGATTCTTCCTGTAGCCTCAGCAGGTCCTAGAGACTGTGCCCCAGGACACACAGGGGAGTGTGCATCCTGGCATAGAGAACACGTGGAAGATGTGATGGTTAATTGTATGTGTCTCTCTGACTGGGCCACAGGGCCCAGATTAAACATCCTTTCTGGGGGTGTCTGGGGGGTGTTTCTGGATGACATGAGCATTCGAATCAGTGGGCTCAGGAAAGCAGACCACCATCCCCAGTGCGCGTCAGCATCATCTAAAGCGCTGAAAAGAACAAAAGAAGAAGAAGGAGGAATTTGCTCCCTTTTTCCCGTCTCACTGTTGGAGCTGGGACCGCTCATTTCATCCTCTCCTGCCCGCAGACTGGGGGTATGCCCTTGCTCCTCCTGGGTCTCCAGCCTTTGGACGTGGCCTGGATCACACTACGGCTTTCCTGGGCTGCAGCTTGCAGATGGCAGACAGGGGAATTCTCAGCCTCTGGTGACATGCAGCCAATCCCTTACTTACACTTACTTACACACACACACACACCCCCTATTAGTTCTGCTTCTCTGGAGATCCCTAACTAACCCACATGGTGCAGTAGAGCTATACGGAGAAAACAGGTCTTAAAACCACAGGTTCTGTACTTATTTCTCTTCACTCCTTTCTGTGACCTTTACGGGAAGATGGAATCAATGAGTATTTGGAGCCCACTAGGATTCCTAGAGAAAATAAGAGGGATGGCGTCTTTGACCTGCGTGACCTGCACTGGGCGAGCCACAGGTTAATATAAATGCCAGCACCTATGGCCTGTGTGCTGGGGACCATGTCACATGATATGAAGACGTCGCCTACCTCTCCCACTTCTAAATGTAATTCACTGCTGTTGGAAGTTTTCATACCACCTATGTTGTTGTCCTTTATTAAAATGCTTATTTAATATTAGCTTTTCATATTCCTAGAAGAAATACAAAGAGAAGCGCTCATAAATTCATTGAGAATTTTTTTTAAAAAATCAGTGAAGTTTACGTTCATATAAAGGTAACCTCTGATCTAGTAAAAATAATCTATCTTAGGTAATAACTTCAATAGATTTCAGCAAAGGTTAAACTGTTATTTCTGTACAAGTGCCAAGAAAAATAAATCTTCACGTATACTGAAAGTGGTTACTCTGTTTGGAATCTTGACTGAAAATACTCAGGAAGCTGCACTTTTAATAGTGGTCAAAATTCCCTTTTCTTAACCCTCCCTAGGTCCAAATCAATCAGAAACTTGTCAAGAGGGAAGTGAACATCTGGTCCTTCTGGCTGCAAAGACACCCTAGCAGGTACCCAGAGGACGAGGGTAGAAAGCTCTCCATTAAACGTAGAAGCAACACTAGTGATGCTGAATTTCAACAGAAATGAGTCCAAACTGCCTGTGGCAAGAGAACCCCTCGGAGCCAGCCAGGCCTTGCTCAGTGCTTGGAAACCAGTTAAGGGAAGGTCATCTGAGAATTCGCTGTCAACATGCCCATTTAATTGATTCACTCCCTTTACAAAGTAAAAGCGTAATGATTGCTTTTTAAGCTGACCTAGGTCCACTCTAATGATTGGTAATTTACATCTTGGTGTTTCATTAAGACCCTGAGTTGCAAACAACAGGGCATTCTGCTATCTGGTAAACGAAGTGCAGCCCCATCGCGGAGAAGTCGGGAAGACTAATGGATTCGTGCAAACTCCCTGACGTGTTGTATTTCAAAGGCCATTGGTGCTATGAGTGAGGAAGTAAAATTCACAGCTTTAAGGAAGTATCTTATGAAGTTGATGTGTTCCAAGGAAGAACCGAGGGTACCTCTGGACGGAGAGCGAGCCCGGCACGTCCTGAGGCACCTGTCCTTCTGTAAGAGGATCCACCCCGTCAACAGGGGCTTTCTAGCCTCACTCTCCTCCATGTGACGTCACCCCAGCAGGGGACCCTTGTCTTCACTGTGGATGTCACCAGATTCCTCACTTTCCCGTTGGGAAGACAATCTCTAAACCTCCTAGCCGGTGACGTCCCAACTCTGTGTCTGCAGCTCACTGGGTGGTCCTCCCTGCCCGGCTCCCTTGGAAGTAACAGGGACACTCTTTATCTTTTCATGACAGGCTCTGGATAACTTTAGGGCCTTGGACTTGGGCTCGGGGCCCCACTTAACACAATTATTCACAACAGAGGGATTTTCTAGGAGGCAGATGTCCTCTTTCTGTTCTTGTAAGAGTAACGGAGAAGCAGCATCCTTCTGAAGAATGTGTGCCCTGGCTAAAGCAAGCATAGAAGGAAAACAACAAACATTAACGCAATTCCATCTTTTTTCTAGTGTTTTGCACTGTTAGGTGAGGATTCGGAACGGCCAGTCTCTGGGTGAGCCATGTGAGGGTTTGCAAAATCAGGGCCAGAATCAGGATTAAGAAGAAGATGGAAAAACCAACCTACTCTACGTGAAAGATAGCATACATTTGTGGGGTATGTGTACACAGGGGAGTTGGAAAAAGAGAAGGAGAAACAGGATAATTTGAGCGATATGGCTGATAAACGGTGAACATTTTCCTGGTGTGAGAAATGCCTAAAAATCACAGCGAGAGCAATGCTTAACATCATTTCCTCCCTTGGGCTTTAATTACACTCTGTGACTTGAAAACTTCCAGTAAAAGTCTTCCAGAAGCAAAGACCTTATGTTAGAGATTGTTTTGGAGAAACGAGGGAAGAGAAATTGCATCTCATGTGGGACCAGTGCAATGGTGGAGGACCCTACAGCCAAGGTTGGGGGCGTCAGCACAGAGGAAGGCTGTGACACACCCCCTCACTCAGCGGCAAGTATCAAGACCCCTATTTACCCAACAGGAGCAGAGGAAGCTGACATCTTAGAGCAGAAGTTTCCACCAAAAATCCTTCTTGTTACTTTCACCTCTTCCTGTAACGCTCAATATAAATACTGTGACACATACTGTACAAGCTAAAATACGCTGGCTCCTTTGGACCACACACATTTGAACAATGTACCTTGGGTAGATCTATCTATTGATGCTAGAGGAAATAAATCACTTACTAATGGTGAGAAATGAACTGCAGTTAGGTTGCTAGATCCTGATGGCCGTGAAAGATAACAGATATAAATAGAAACATTTGAGACACATAATAGCAAGAAAATATTGAATCTTTTATATCTAGTTTGGCGAACACCTTACTATTCAGAATGTTGCCAAAAGGAAGTTTACAGTTGCTACACTTTATTGCAGAGTTCTACTAGGTCATTAAGTTAACACAGGGAAAGAGACCATTATACTGTACTTGTATTTCCCTGCCTCCCACTCTGGGTGACATGGAGTTTCACTTACTTATTATCGTAACTTTGTGGGACCATTCTTTTTACATGTATTTTATAGATGAGGAAAATCTAAGTGATTTGCCAAAGTTCACATAGCAAAACTAGTGGCTAAACTGTATTGAAAAGTCTTCTTTGTTGGCATTCTGCTCCTGGGATCTTCCCCAGACCACACTTTCCCCCAAATGCTTATTTTTCATGCAGAAAAATCATTATCTATTTAAATATAACATTAATCAACCTTACTTCCAAAGGTCCATTATGCTGTCGACATACATTAAGTATTAGAAGGCAGGAAAGCCCATCTATCACCTGGCTGTGATAGGTTTTCCTAGATGACGCTGATTGGATACACAAGCAGTTAGAATCCTTTCTGATTCTGGTTTGCCAGGTGGATATTTTAGAGGAATCAATGTGTTTAGCTTTATAACTTCATTAGATTCTGCTTTAAATTTCTGTCTTTAAAATAAACTTTTCCAATAACCAAATTCATATAGTTACTATATTAATCTTTTCATAGAAATTCATGAACCGGTTAACTTATGAAGTGGCAGCTAAGACAACTTTTATCTCGTTGAGGAATAAAATGTACCATATGCTTCCAAGACTTTTCCCGCTTTGTAAGTCAAACCGTTATGCTGCATACCTTAAACTTATACAGTGATGCATGTCAATTGTATCTCAATAAAACTAGGAAAAAAAATCCCCACTTTAAATGAACACTATATGACATCCATCACTAAGTACCACAGTCAAGAAAGAAAATATCTACTTCACGTTATAATTCGACCTTATATATTGCATATTTAAAGGAATTATGTATACATATAATGATGTTTCTGCACTAATCTTTATATGTATGTACACTTCTTAAATGTATACACAAATACATATAGTGAGAGTGTATATGCATAGAGAAAGAGAGAGAGAGAGAGAGAGAGAAATTAACATCAAATTAGACTTTAGGCTATCCCCCCAAAGTTCATTTTTATCCTATTCTCGAAATCTCAGAAGATATTTCTCTCCATTTTCCTGATACGGTAAAGCAAATAAACATGTTTCTAGCAGATACATGACACCCTATGGCAGTTTTGAAATGACTTATCAACACCCTACTCTTTTTTGAAAGGGGTCTGATTTCCTTTCCCATTTGTAATTAAAAGGAAATAGCCCTGAAGAAGGATGACAACCTTCTACGAACCTGGGCTGTGACAGATGTGATGAGAATAAGAACACACAGAGCCCGGTTCCTATTTCTGCCACTAAATCACTGTGTCCCCTGAGGGCAGCCACACAGCCTGCCGGGCTGTCCTTTCATCATCTATATTCATGTCCATGTGAGCAATTCAGTCCAGCCGCCCCCAGGACTGCTCTCACCTGCACCACTGCTCGTCTCTCTGACCTCTGTCTCCATCCTGGAAGGAAACAGGACATGGTTTGAGGTCCCCTAAACTCATTCCACCTGTTGTCTGTGACCAGGGCTTGCAAGCCTAGCTGGTGGTTTTGGTTCTGCAGCTCTGATTTTTAGTCTCCCTCATATTTTTGGCTCAAAACTGTTAAATGACAGAGCACCAGCTGGTCTCTCCAGAGCAGCTGCCGTCCCTTCCCAGTGAGCCTGTGATGTCCCGTCTGCAGCTCGCAAGGCAGTTGACATCCTTTATTTTGTCACGAAGCCACCGCCTGGAATTCCCCTTTCCATCAATCCCGTGGTCTCACAGATATAAGCAACTGTGCTCTGAGCAGAGTTTCTGAGTGATGACTGACCCTGTATTCTTCAAACCTTTGTCAGGGAATCTCAGTTTTTATAATTTTCCCTCTGAAGCCAGAACTGACTGGATGTCAGAGGTAAGTGATGAACCGTAGCTGTATAGACTTCCTGACTCAGAGTAGCACGCTGTCATCTCCAAAGCCATCAGCTAACCCTAGCAAAGGAGACACCGGTGTTGCCGCCTTCTGAGTGTTTTGTGCATCATTTGACAGCAGATTATTGAGAAGGCAGAATTCAGCGATAGCGTCGCACCCTGAATCTCCAACATCTTTTTCGCTTTCGAGGTATTTTATTATTGCTTTAGCAGGTAATACCAAAGTTAGAAGAAACACTTGAAATAAAGCAGAGTCGGGAGTCTGGTCTTCCTGTTTGGGGCTGCTGAGGGTGAGACAGAGAATTTTCTACCACTGATATGAGACCTCTCACCTCGGACCTTCAGGGGGAGTAACGTCAAGGTTACTGTAAGCATACGATGAGACACTGAATTATGAATACAATGGAAAACAGCAGTGTTTAAAAGATGAGTAACCCGCTTCTACCTCCAGCATCATATTTAAGTTGAAAGGATAGAGTGCAAGGTGGTCCATATTTTGTGACATTTAAAAATAATCTATTGTTTAACCTTAAGACAGATCTATCTGGCAGATCCCAGTTTACTGCCTCAAATAACTGAAAGGAAAGCGGCATTTGTGAGGCAGAGATGGTCTGATAGAGGCTCAAAAACATGCAGAGAGGGGCCCTGTGATGAAAGAGAAAAAGAGAATACGCAAAGCATAACAGTGTCAGCTGAGCCAGGAATAAATGTCTTTGGCAATATGGTGCCAAGAGACTGAAAATGTCTAAGTCAAAAAACAAAACAAAAAAACGCATGCATGACTTCTGTCACTCAATGATTGATAACCTGAGGGCTCCCCTTTTGTAAAGGGTGAGAGAGAAAATGTGTGCAGATCTACCTGATGGAACCCTAACAATAACACACCAGTAAGACATCAACACTGTTTCCATTGAGAAAACAAAGGAAGCTTGAAAGACTGTCAAAGTGGCACAATCATAGGTGAGTGAAAGGTTCTAACGCACTGACTCTTGTCAGATACGTAGTTGTTAAGTGATACATTTTCCTAAATTCAAATCTAGTGAAGATAATACAGATGTTTATACATATTGGACATTAAATGAACTGTGTTGGTGCTACTTTAGAAACACAACTGAGTTTGTTTGCACAACTGAGTGCAAGAACCCCAATCATTACCTAACACCCACGTAGCATCTACACTCTTCTAAGTGGTTTGCAGGCATCAGCTCATGGAATCCTCATGACAGCTGCATGAGATCACTTTACTCTTGTCCCCGTGTTACAGATGAAGTAACAGAGGCACTGATTGTTTAAATAATTGGGCCAATGCTACCCTTTCTACAATTAGTAACGGAGCCAGATACCTTGGGACGGGCAAAAGATTTTTTTTAAAAAACGGCAACAGGGTGGAGCCCAAGTTCTGGATCAGAGCATCCAGAATTGGGTTTGGATCTTCTTGCCTTGGAATCCAGCCTTTCTGTCCCCTGAGCCCACACGGTTCAACAGTCGCACTGCCTCTAACCCTCTGCTACAGGTTCAGTTGTCTCATTTTAAATCACAACTAGCCTCTATCTGGCAGGACACTTGGTTGGGAAATGGAAATGTGATCAGTAACTATTTTCTTGGAGTTAGTAAGAGGAAAATTCTGGTCTTAAATGCAAAGTTTAAATGGTTAAAAAAATATTACACCGTAAGTTTCTTTCTATAATGAATGTTTCTAGCTTTGTAATATCAGGCACTTTGCAGATAAAGACAAGATTTTCATTTTGAATGCTCTTGGCTAGATAATTTGATAATACACACTCAACAAAACATGAGGGATTTTCAGTTCGTTTCTAATCAAGAGAGCATTACTCTATCAAGTCACAACAGCATTTCTTTTATGTCAGCTTTTGCCAATGATCACCCAGATCTTTATATTAAACTGTGTATTCAGAGCCACCCATGATAGCGTACAAGGCTGCAGTTAAACGGCATCTTCTTAAATAGGGCCCCCCAAAAAGTGCTATTCTGTAACCCGCTGTCCCCAGTGACGGCAGGAAGCATACGATGAGACACTGAATTATGAATTCAGTAAATGAGTGATGCCCACCTTAAGGGCTCTGAGATCGCACATCTTTCTCATTGGGCCACCAAACTCTGCTGGTATTTATCAAAGAACCCTAATGAAGCCAGGAGCCCACTGGCCTAGTTACTCAGAGAAGCTCCAGAGATGCCTGCACAAATGGAACCGGAATCGAGCTGCTGGGAATTTATCAGAGCGTGATGCTCACCTGACCCTGATATTAAGACTCTCTGTGGTTCGAACATCCAGAGGCGGTTCAGCGAGGAGGGGGCTGGCGGGGAGTAGAGAGGGAGCCCACGCTTCCTATCTGTCCTAGGGGCACTGTGGCATCCCTGGAGTGACAACAAAATCTCTGTTTTTACCAGCGTTTTAATTATGACTACGAAGTTGATGAGCTTTGAAAACACTGTCTGTTCCAAGGCAGGCTCCAAAGGGCTTTGCAAAGTCTACGTTCTCTCCAGTTATGATAAAACTTGAATGTGTGCAAGGTAAAGGGGGAGCACATGCAATCTCTAAGCAGCTCTCTGCACCAACGCTTTGGAAAGAAGGGACGAAAATCACATTTTCACTCACTCTGTATTTGAGCATTTTTCTACACGTAAAAACACTATACAAAATGCCCTGAGGGATAAGAAAATGAGCCACGGACAGAGCATCCTCAGGGGTGTGCAATCTGGTGACTTCATGGCTCTTTTCCTTGGGATATTCACAGAGACCTTATTAAATCTCATTCAAAGTCTTTACCTTCCCAAATGTAATAAAAGTTTCCTGCCATTTGACCGACTCAATTCAAAGTTAAGAAATTACTTCCATCAATGCCTCCAAAACCATCCACTTAGTGACACGTGTTAGAAACGACGGGAAACATAAGCAGTGTTTGCTACTCAATGATGCCCTGTGAACGCCTGCGTGCGGTTTAAGATAACTGCTTCCACTGCGCACTTAGGGCATCTGTTGGAGACATTTGTGCAGATCTGAGTGGGCACAGATGGCGGTGTCAAGCTCTGGAAGACACGGAGATGGTATCAAACTTTGGGGGCAGGGGCGTCCAGGGCAATGGGTGCAGCCACGGGGAAGCTGTGAACTGAGCTTCAGTCTCATACATAAAATGGAGTTGACTGTTCTAACCACTCAAGACGCTAATGAGGATTACAGAATTTCGTTTATAAAAGCGACTTGCAACTTTTCAACATGTTTTGCGTGTATCCCAGACAGTCTTAACTAGGGAGAGGCGACCAGACACTGAGGGGCACCTCCTGCACATGAGGACCCTCTAGGCAGGAACAGAGATCAGCCAACTACTGTCACTGGACCGAGCCCCACTGCCTGGGTTTGACCCACTCCTAAGACTGGTTTTTACATTTCTAAATGCTTGAAAAACACATCGGAAGCAGAAGAATATGTTGTGACACATGATATGAAATTTAACTGTCAGTGCCCATAAATGAAGTTTAACTGGGACCCAGCAAGGTCACGTGATGATGTCCTGCCTGTGTCTGCTTTCCTGCCGCACGTGCAGAGCTGAGGAAAGGAACAGGATGGGGTGACGGGCACCGCCAAGAACGCGTAGAAGCCAGCCCCCCCAGAGACCAAGTGTGCCGAGTCCAACTGGAAGGTTGAAAGGAAAAATGTTCTTGAGGGCAACAGTAACTCCAAAGACGGTTTCCACTTAGAGAGGGGGGCTTGGGCCACCCCAAACTCTTGCCACCCTTACAGCCACCGTTGCCACCTGGAGTCAGCGACAGTGTGCTCACCCCCAAGATTCCCGAGACCCTCTAATGCGGTGCCCAGGTTATATCCTCGCATAACACAACAGTGCCTTCCTCCCTTGATTTTCAGAGGAGATTGTCAGGATGTCAATCATGTTGAAGATAGGCTTTTGCGACACATGACAGAAGTTAAGACTGAGAAGCGCTTGCAATGGGATACTGCCCACATCTCACTTTGTCCCATCGACCACCCTATAAGGGAGGCACTCTTCATGTGTGCAGTCAGTGATGAGACTTAGAAACATTACATAACTTTCCCAGTACAGACAACTCATAAGTGACAGAATTAGGACCAAAATCCAGGTCTCTTTGACTCGAGAAAGATGGGCTTTTAGCCACAGAATTGGAAGACATCTTAGAGGTAACCTTGTCGCTCCTCCTTAATTTTTTAGAAGAGAAAAGGCTCACTCAAGGTCAGGCAGTTTTGACCTCAAAGAAAAGGGACAGAACTTGAGCTGAATAAGCTCATCCTGTGTGTTATCTACCACTCTACCTGATCCCCTCAGGGATCACCAAATGGTACCTTTAGTTTTTTTAAATGAAGTGGAGTTGATTTCCAATATCCTGTTAGTTTCGGTGTACAGCAAAGCGATGCAGTTACGCACGAGCGCGCGCGCGCACACACACACACACACACATTCTTTTTCAGGATTCTATTGTACATCAAATGGCACCTTTTGATATGTACTTAAATTTACAATGTCAGCAGGTGTCATATGCTTCTTCCCGCTGAAACAACGGCAATAAAAACGATTTCCACTGAACGGATAAAACCTGCAGCACACTACTGTAAGGAAAACACTGTTCACATCGTTTTTACTGATGCTGAAATAAACAGCAAGCCATCGAACTAGACAGTTTTGAGCTGCGGTAAAACAGATGTTTTATTTGTTTTTACCTATTTCTTATGAGATGTATCACTACATTTTTTTCTCTCCTGTAGAATATAATCCTCTGACCTTTATTTTTAAAGACTGGGTAATGGGTCACTAAGTCAAGACTCCATCAGTTTCTATCTCTTGCATTTAAATATTCAGTAACTCTAGTACGCCACGCGCCTCAAAAGTAATTTCTTTACGGCGGCATTGTAGATTTTGACTATCCATTATATATCTGCATACGCTTTTGCTCAACTAAGCAATTTTCTTTAATGTCCATCTTCACGAACCAGTGAGCATTAGGGCAACATTTAAACACTAAAATAATACATGGTTAAACAAATCTAAATAAACTAACCCAGTGAAGACATCATAATTAGTTTCAGCGCCTGCTTTGAGTATATTTTCTTCCAAAATTCCATGTGTTTTTTAATTGTTACTTTACCAGAATTAATCTAAGAAGCATCCCACGATTAACTGTAGCAGACTTTCCAATAATGAAGTTTGCTAAACAAGATTCAGCAGAGTTTAATGGATTTGCATGACTACAAAAGAAATTTTATTTCTTATTTTTCTTAAATTTTGATCTGCAAGTGTTTTCAGAGCCCTCTTAGAAGTCAGACTTTGAGAATGTAGTATAATTGGCAAGACATTAATAAATGAAATTCAAGGTGAAGTCAAGACTATTATGAAAAATTTTAACCCAGCTCGATGAAAAATTTTGATGACCCAAATCTGATAAAATTGCCATAACATTCCATTTGGATGTTTTAAATTTATTTTACCCAAATTACTTTGATTTTCATCCTTCCATATCACAGTATAAATGTTGATTTTGTGGAATATTATTTAAAACTGCACCGTAAGTTTGGTGTCATTTAAATCTAGATAAAGTAATATTTTTTTTTTTTTTTTTTTTTTTTTTGCAGTATGCGGGCCTCTCCCGCTGCGGAGCACAGGCTCCGGATGCGCAGGCTCAGTGGCCATGGCTCACGGGACCAGCCGCTCCGCGGCATATGGGATCCTCCCGGACCGGGGCACAAACCCGTGTCCCCTGCATCAGCAGGCGGACCCTCAACCACTGCGCCACCAGGGAAGCCCACTAATATCTTTTAAAGTAAATGTTTTCGTGAAATAAATTTGCGGAAGTAATTTAAAAACAAAATGTAACACAAAAATGATAAAATATTTTTAAGTTAGGTTGATCATCAGGATGAATTAGTACAACAAATATTGCTAAGCTCAGTAGTCTTGGGAAAATTTTTTCAGCGGAAGAAGTGCAGTGTTGAAGCAGAGCTGTGAGTATGGGAAAATTAAATAAACATAGGAAGCAATTAGTAAGTATGAAGCTCCTTTCTTCTTTCCTTTATAAATGTTCCATCAGTAACAGACCAATTCTTATGTGGGTTTGTTTTTTTTTTTTTTTTTTGCTGGACGCGGGCCCCTCACTGTTGTGGCTTCTCCCGTTGTGGAGCACAGGCTCAGTGGCCATGGCTCACGGGCCCAGCCGCTCCGCGGCATGTGAGATCTTCCTGGACCGGGGCACGAACCCGTGTCCCCCTGCATCGGCAGGCGGACTCGCAACCACTGCGCCACCAGGGAAGTCCTCTTACGTGGTTTTAAAAGAATTTTAAATTTTATTACACCATAAGTTACATTTTAAATTTTAAGTATTAAAAATTATTACATGACTTTAAGGAATGAACACAGCATTTTCAGAAGGAAAAAACTGCTAAGAAATAATCAAAATACGTGATATGTTTGAGAGAAGTTAGAAAAACAGTTTTGAGCAAAATGAATTTTCCTTAATGTGTAAAAATGACAGGAATAGAACATCAAAAAATGTGTTCATAAAACTGTAGAAGTCTTAAACCGCACATGACAGGCTGAGAACACATAGACGTTTAGGTGGGTGATTCAGCCTGAGACACCTGCAGGCTGAATATGACCTCTGAAAGGACAGCCCCCTGAGAGCTTGTCCAAGAAATAAATCTCTAACCTGATCCTCAATAACCCCCACTAATCTGTGCAAAGCTCCTGAGCTAAAATCTAACTATGAACTGATACACATACACACACATAAGAGATGTTTACTGAATGTGTAAACTATGATTGTTATTTGTTCAAGTTGTTGATTTTTATATTTATCATTGAAACCAATTTTGCAATTCTATTACTACACATATCTTCATGCCCACCGTCGCTACCTTATTCATTTGCATCTATTTTACTAACTGGATTCCAAATCTTTTTTTTTTTTTTTTGCGGTACACGGGCCTCTCACTGTTGTGGCCTCTCCCGTTGCAGAGCACAGGCTCCGGACGCACAGGCTCAGCGGCCATGGCTCACGTGCCCAGCCGCTCCGCGGCATGTGGGATCTTCCCGGACCGGGGCACGAACCCGTGTCCCCTGCATCGGCAGGCAGACTCTCAACCAGTGTGCCACCAGGAAGCCCCAAATCTTTAATTAATTACACTCCTAATGATGATGTCACAGAGCAGTGCTATCTATTGAAAATATAATGTGAGTTCCTTATGTTATTTTAAATTTGTAGTTGTCTCATTGAAAAGTACATGCAACAATGAAAAGTAAAGTAAATGTTAAAAATATACTTTATTTAACCTAATAAATCCAAAAATATTCTCACTGCAATATGTCATCAATATAAAAAAGTTTACACTCCACGCTTGGTATAAGGACCCTTCATAGGCTGGACACCACCAGCCTCTCCATTGTCAGCTCTTACTTCTCCTCTCGCCTTTGTTCACTGAGACTTTGTACCACATCCTTCTCTGCATACAGAACCAAGGTCTCCACACAACTTTATCCTCACGCTGTTGGCTCCAGCTGGATCACATGTCCATCACTTTCAGAACCATGTCAAATCTGCCTTCTACTTCCCAGCTCAACTACGCTGCCACCCATGAAGATTTCCTAACTCATCACTTACCAGCATTTACTGAACGTGAACTCTGTGCCACGAGCTTTTCCAGATGTAGGGTTAAGATAATGACAAAGACAAACTCCTTACCCTCCTTGAACTTATTTTTTCTCCGAAGTCCTATAATATGTAATATACAGATCTGACACACTAACCACTTTCTACTTGGTAATCATTTTATGCACAACTTAGCCCCACTTCTGAATGAGGAGATCAGTTAAGAACAGATCTATGTCTGATCAATCTTTTTACCCTGAAGTTATTTTAGTGAGCACATACCAACCGTTCAATAAATACTGGATACAGATTAATACATTGCCAATAATTACATATATTTAAACAAAATCCCCAATATATTTCACTAAATCAAGCCTCAAATTTGCTACTCTTTCCTATGCAGATAAATTTGTAGAATATTTACAGCCAAGTTTGTTTGTTCTTCATATTTGTGTCAAGCTTCTGAAATTTCCATCTCTTTATTTTATGCTTTCTTTTGCTCACAATCCAATTTGCTTGAGTAACTTCACTCATAAGGCAAATCAACTGAATCTCGGTTTAATAAAAAATACCCATTATGTGTGATTCTCTCATTACTTACATCAAATACTTGAATGCAATTGTCTGCATGTTTTTACATAAATTATGTTTCACGCAATACATTAGATTTTGTGTTCTTTCCTGCATAATGTAATAGTCAGCATCCTTCATTTGAATATCATAGTTTAATACCACCAAAGGAGTAGATAATATTTTCAAATAAAAGCAAAGGCAGTGTGTTTCACTGAGGAGTAGATTTATCAAGGGCAGTTCATCATGCAAATCATTTTAGTAGGTGAGCAGCTAAGATTTGAAAGGATGAGCATAATGGATACGCACGTCCTTTTTTTTTTTTTTTGGTTGTTTTGTTTTTTTTTGTGGTACGCGGGCCTCTCACTGTTGTGGCCTCTCCCGTTGCGGAGCACAGGCTCCAGACGCGCAGGCTCAGTGGCCGTGGCTCACGGGCCCAGCCGCTCCACGGCATGTGGGATCCTCCCGGACCGGGGCACGAACCCGTGTCCCCTGCATCGGCAGGCGGACTCTCAACCACTGCGCCACCAGGGAAGCCCCGCATGTCCTTTTAAGGAGAAAGATGCTGCTCCACCTAAAATGTAACACTGGGCCAAGCTCATACGATCTCTATCAGCATCGTCCAAAAGAATGGCGGAGATATTCTATATCTGTACTGTGCGATGCAGTAGCTGCTGCGCACATGTGGCTGTCGACATTTGAAAGATGTTTAATGTGACTGAGAAAATAAATTTTAAATTTACATTTAAATCTAAATAATCAATCTGTCTAGTGGTTTCCATATTGGACAGCACAGCTGAGCTAACTCAGACACCAAGTTACAACATACACTATCTCATTCATTTGGCAAAAAAAAAAAAAAAAAAAGAAAGGGCTTAAGGATTGGCAATATTCCCTAGTGCACTTGCGATTTGGCTACGGTGACAAGTGAAGGTCTACATACCAGAACCCCCTATGGTGAGCAGCATCTAAGGTGGCACCATGATCCCCACCCCCTGGTATTCATGACGTTCTCTCATCCTTTCCCCTTCAGCGTGGGCTGGACCAAGAGCCTCACTTCTACTAATGAGAATACAGCCAAAGTGATGAGAATCACCTTCAAGATTAGGTTGTTAAAAAGAACAAACGGGGACTTGCCCGGTGGCGCAGTGGTTAAGACTCCGCACTCCCTACGCAGGGGGCCCAGGTTCGATCCCTGGGTAGGGAACTAGATCCCACATGCATGCCATAACTAAGAGTTCACATGCCACAACTAAGGAGTCCGCCTGCCACAACTAAAACCCGGCACAACCAACCAAGCAAATAAATAAATATTAAAAGACAATCTGTGGTTTCCATTTCTCTCTTGCATCAATTGCCCTGGGAGAAGCCAAATGTTCTGATTTAACACAGCCCTTTGGAGATGCCCAGGTGGTAAGAGACCAAGGGCTGCCAACACCCAGGTGTGGGAGCTTGGAGAATCCCCCCATTCATTCCACAAGTTCAAATTGCAGTCCTGGTGACAGGTTACTGCCAATTCCTCAGGGACCCTGAGCTGGAGGTACTGTTACAAAATATTCAGTGAGACATGTTACGGCACAATAAGGAAGACTTTACCCAGGGGGTTGGTGGCAGGAGGACGGCTGTCAGCACAGGTACAGGAAGTGCTGTGATGGGATTTTACAGCCGGGGGTGGGGAGAGAGGTTGGCCTCAACACTGATTACAGAACGGGCAAGTGGGACTCTACGGCTAAAGCGTAGGGTAGAGTCAGTGGATGGAAAGTTAATAGAAGAAAACCTCAGGGGTAGGGGGGGTTCTGGCGAAACTGACTTTAGCAGGATTTTCGCTGAAGGCAGGCCAGGTGGTCAGCCATCATCTGGGGAATGTGGGAGATGAGGAACCCCATCAGATATTGAGGGTGATCAGATATTCATGGGGGAGGTTCTGACAAAAATGGCTCTGCAGGACTCTTGCTAAAACTCGATTTTACAAGGAAGTGCACCAATGGGCCTAGGAGAAGTCTCAGGACCCTGATGAGTCTGGTCAAGCAAAGAATGTCTATCAGCAAGCACCCAGCTTGGCCATGCTTAGATTCCTGACCTACAGAAATTACCAAACAATACGTCTTTACTGTTTTCAACCTGCTGCTACGTTTTAGGGTAACTGCTACACAGCAGTAAATAACTTCCATCTTAGTTTCTGGGTCCTGTTGTGAGATCCACAGTGGAGGTAGTAACTATTCAGTGCAACAAAGGGTTGCTAGATTTAGCAAATAAAACTACAGGACAATCAGTTAAATTTGAATTTCACATAAACACCTAATAACTTCTTAGTACAAGGATGCCCCATGCACTATTTGGGACACACAAACCAGAAAAAAAAAAAAAAAAAAGCAAAAAAACAAAACCCCAAAGCTCTATGTCTGAAATTTAAATTTACGTGGGGATTCTGTGTTGTACCTGACAAGTCTGAACAAATATTCAGTGCTTGGAGCACAGTCTCTGCCCTTGGGTGGTGGCTTAACAGAGGCAGAGGCAGTTGCATAAAGAAGCAGATTTAATTTCATGTGCTGAAACTGAAATAAAGATGGGCAGGGGGCGTCACTGGAGCGCAGAAGCAGGGATTCTAAGTTAAGACTAGAGGCAAAGGTAACTGTTCTTGGTGCATGAAAAAAAACGTTATTCTCTTGGGGGCTTAAGAGAACCCGTGTTCTTGGGGGTCCACAAGACAGGAGGAAGACAAACTCATCACCGTATTACATCACGAGACTCCATGCCAAAACTTTACTGAACACATAGGCTTCTGGAAATTTAGGAAAGCTGAATGCCATTTTTTAGAATCAAAACTACTGATTCTAAAAAGAGTGGGGGAATTCTTGAATTTCTCAAATAATTCAGGACTCTATCAGAAATTTTTTCATCATGACAAAAAATCGACTGGGGCTTAAATCTTTTAAAATGAAATTCATTCACTAACATAACTGAAAAGCCAGTGGTAAGATTGGCTTGAGGGACAATCCAGCCACATTTTGGGGTCTCCCCTTCTGCTTGGGATCTCTAGTCTCGCATGGGTTTCAAAATGGTAGCTGCCGTTCTAGGCCTTAAGGTACATGACTCAGAGGATGTCAGAGCATCTTTTCCCTCAACCATAGACGTGAAAACTGCGGGCATCACATTGCTCAGAGGCACAGCAGCTTATGTGTCTACTCCTGGACCAATCACTGAGGCCAAGGAAATGCCCTGAGCTCATTGGCTTAGGTGTGGATCACATACCCACTCCTGAACCAATCAGTGTCAAGGGGCGTGGCTGACGGCTGAGCCAAACCTGGGCCTGGAGGTGGGGACCAGTGAAGCCCGAGACCATCCGGTGGTGAGAACATCAGAGCTGAAAGGAAGAAAACTGTAGAAGTGTCAGCCGCAGGGGGCATAGCTGGACACTGCCTCCGAGGCTCTGCCGACACTGTCTATCTCGAAAGCAAAGTGTGAAAAAAAGAAAAGAAGCAATTCTTAACCAAGAATCCAGGCGGAAGTATTCATCATTTTTACACTTCATCAATCACAGGGTAAAGGAATGAGTATTCCCATTCTTTCCCATTGAAATGAAGTCCCTGAGAGAGGAAGTCACTTGCCTAAGGTCTCGGCCCTAAAATCAGGAGAAAAGAACTTTCACTCCAGAGGGTCCCGTGTCTCCCGATCATGCCTTTTTTATTGTATATGTAGTAGATTTGAAAGGCTGTTGAATCTTTGAGGACCTATGTGTAGATATAAGGAATTCAAAAAATCCCCTCCCTTCAAAAAAGATGCTCTTACGTTCTACGTGGAGCCTGGCTGGGTTATATGATTCTTGAAGCCCCTTTCATCATAATAATTAAGAGTAATTCTGGTAGAAAACAGACCCAGGCTAACATTCTCAGAAAATGGAGGGGCCCGAACAGGGAGCAGATGGATGGAGCGCGAGGAGAAGGAGGGAGAGAGGGGAGAGGGAGAAAGAGGGGAAGAAACGGGAGACAGAGAGAGAGAAATTTTCCGAACGTCTGGGAGCCTGACAAATCGCGCGCTCACAAAATATTCAGATAAAATACTGACGGGAACGAACACTGGACGTCTCAGCCATGCTCTGGCATTTCTACAGATCTGATGTCAATTCCTTAATTTAATATCGAGGTCCTTTAAATTATTATTGATGGCTCCTTGAGATACTAATTGAATTGGAATCACTTATCTCACTCTTTTCCACTTTAAGTGCATTATATTCCTTTTTAAGTGAACCCTGGGTGTCTTTCACTGACGTTTACTTTCAGAGATAAATCCTGCCAAGAATAATATTATGGGAGGACTAGTGTAACACCTTGACCGTCAAGAAAGATCACTGCCAAAAAGTGATTTTTAATTACTTCTTACTGAGGAAGGTTTAGCTCAACTCACAAAGGTGATATCACAATGTCAGCCAATTAAATAAAACCATTTATATTCAATGGACTCAGCACAGTCACATCCTTGAGGGAGTGAATCTCCTATTGTTTGGGTTAAAGTTATCTTTGCCACTTTTTCCTGATTACTTTTTAACAGTGCGAGCCTGAGTTTGATCTTATTTCTTTCTTACTGGGGATCTATTTTTCCTGTATTATGGAACACGTTCAATTAACTGACACCTATCTTAAGACAATAAAATGTGCCCAAGCTTACAAATATGTATTGATAGAAATCCAATAAATACACATAAGCGCTAAAAAACACCACTTATATTTGTCTGGAAGGCAGGGTAAATATTATAAAATGATCAGACATTCATCACAGCATTATTTATGACAGCAAAGATTTGAAATCAGACAGGTCTAACAACAAAAGCAATTCACATAAACTTAGCACCTTTACCCCAGGGAAGAATTTTATTGTCAAAGATGATGCTACATGGAAAAATAATTGTGAAATAGTATGAAGTTAAAGAGGGGGATGTGTCACTCAAGGGAAATATAATTCCACTTAAGTTACTTACACCTTTGCCCATTCTGGAATCTCCATAACTCCATTTTAAATTTGGTACAGATGATCTTATTTACAAAGCAGAAATAAGAGACACAGACGTAGTGAACAAACGTATGGATACCAAGGGGTAAAGCGGTGTGGATGAACTGGGAGATTGGGATTGACATACATACACTATTGATGCTATGTATAAAATAGATAACGAATGAGAACCCACTGTATAGCACAGGAAACTCTACTCAATGCTCTGTGGTGACCTAAATGGGAAGGAAATCCAAAAAAGAGGAGATATATGTATACATATAGCTGATTCACTTTGCTATATAGCAGAAACTAACACAACATTGTAAAGCAACCATACTCCAATAAAAATTTTAAGAAAAATAAATTTTCTTACAGCTTTAGAACAAAGAAATCATTTAGTAGTGAGGAGCGAAATTTGAAACAACTGAATTATGAAAAATCACCTTTTAAAAATATTATTTTAGAAGATGATGAAACCAGTAAAAGCAATTTATCTTTGAAAGCCTATTTTCTTAGATAGGACGTATGAACAACACACCTGCAACCTTGGGCAGTCCCTGTGAAACCTCAAAAATCCACAAGTGAGTGCACAGATTAAGACGAATCCCAGAGCCCAGAAGAGTGTTGCAAACATGGCAGGGGTGTCATTAAAGTAAAAATAAGAAAAAAAAAAGATTATGAAGAACCTAGGGGCAGGACAAGAATAAAGGCGCAGACGTAGAGAATGGACCTGAGGACACAGGGAGGGGGAAGGGGAAGCTGGAACAAAGTGAGAGAGTGGCATGGCCATATATACACTACCAAATGTAATATAGATAGCTAGTGGGAAGCAGCCGCATAGCACAGGGAGATCAGCTCAGTGCTTTGTGACCACCTAGAGGGGTAGGATAGGGAGGGTGGGAGGGAGACGCAAGAGGCAGGAGATATGGGGATGTATGTATACGTATAGCTGATTCACTTTGTTATAAAGCAGAAACTAACACACCATTGTAAAGCAATTATACTCCAATAAAGATGTTAAAAAAGAAGAAAAGTTGGCTGCTGACAATGGGGGCAAATTCTGCAGTTATCTACACTGCCATTTCTGTCACCTTGCCCCTAAAAACTACATTTTGGAAACACTAATCATAATTTCTAAAAATTGAGTAAAACTATAAGAAAGTATAACTATGAAAGAAACAGCATGGTAACCTGTAGAAATGCCATAATATATGAAATCCATACCAGTGTGACATAAAAGTATAATCCTGAGCTGAGATAATCTCTTCCCTCAGTACTCACCACAGCCAACATGCCCATTGGGAGTCTACCCCATGTGATCTTCAGCAATCAATGTCTGCCCCCTAAATATTACGGTTAGCCCCGGAGTTAGCGACAAACACTTGAACGCTTGCTTACTAACAACCAGCTCGTTCCATCTCCAATAATCTTGATTATATTCAGAGGAAGAGAAAAAACGGTCTCAGCTGGAGGAGCCGTTGAGATCAGATCTCATGATCATCTCTGCAAAGATAGCTCAGCATCACCTTGAAAAGCACAGGCTTGGAGCCACGCTGGTTGGCTTGGAATCCTGGCCTTGCAACCTGCAATCTCTGTGATCCTGGGCAAATTATTCAACTTCTCAGAACCCAGGTCTCCCCATCTTAACATATACACGCTACTATATACAAAATAGATAATCAACAGGGACCTACTGTAGAGCACAGGGAACTCCGAAATGTGAAAACAATAGCTTTGTCACAGGTTTATCATGGAGATTAAAGGCTACAGCACGCTTAAAGAACTTAGAAGGGCACTTGTAAAGTAGTAAACATGATAAAATTGTAAGTTGGATAATTTTATAAGTAGCATACACAATAGAATTTCAAGGACACACTATCTGTTTAGAGATGCAGAAAAGAATCTTTTCTGCTAATTCAAAGTGAAATACAAAGAAAGACTGGGCTGGCCAAAAAGTTCATTCGGGATTTTTATAAGCTCTTACCTTTGCTAATTCTTTTACTTAGAAAGTGATCAGCAGTATTCTATCTCCCAAGTCGAGATGCTGATCTATGAAACTGCAAAAATTATCTAATTTAATGGCCAATATAGTTAAGTTACACAAATAGTAACATAAATGCCTAGTGAATGACTCCTTTGAGAGAGCATACTCAGACCAGTTTGTAAAATGAATAAAATTATTCATTCGAGGATAATGGAGACCCTCCAAGTGGAAATCTCTAAGATGAATGGAAGGCCCAGTGCCAGGGGTCAGAAGTCCATGGTGCCCTAAACAACCATTTAATTATCAGAGGGACTTTCTCTGGTTCCCCATGTTCCCCAAGATTATGGTCTTACTATTTGCGAAGTAGGAAATAAACAACTTGGGCTCAGGAGCCTCTCAGCACTTCCAGCTTCAGGATTGGACTGGAACACACGAATCACCCTTAACAATTACACCTGTACTTTATTCTTATTTTATCAATAAAAAGTTATAGGTACATACTGCCCAGGCGGACATGGAGAGTTTCAGGTGCAGAAAACAGGGATGGAGAGAGGGAACCCTTCTGTGAAGGGTGGGGCAAGGCTCTCCCCGACGTGGCCCTTGGTACAGAGTTGGAGGAGCAGCCAGGTGCCCTGAGCACAGAACATTCTGGAACACTAGAAGTCCGCTGGCCGAGCTGACTTTGTCACACCCGTCAGAGCAGAGAGGAAACCGCACAATTACAGGAGACTGGACCAGGTTCTCAACTGAGGGAGGCGAGTCGTTTATCTCAGGTTGCTTGGAGCCTCACCCACGGCCTGAGCTGATCTCTGCATGGAACCAAGCAGAGTGAGGCCAGCACAGCCCTGGGAAACCGGGGTCGCGGGGGAGAGGTCCCCCAGGTGTCCCCCTTGTAACAGGAAGATGCCAGGAAGTAAAATGTAGGGGATGAAATGCAACTATGCACTGTGAAAACCAGTAACTTTCCAGCCCTATAAAACACAGAGGATGCAGAGGATGAAGGAAGAGAGCATCACAGTTGCTAATTTCTAATATGCCCCTATTTCTGCCTTCCGGGGGCTGGATGCAGCCCCAATTACTTACTGCCCTGGTTCCGTTGATGAAATCAGTAAATTTAATTTGTGTTAAGAATAAACGTTTCACTACCAAATGTAACACAGATAGCTAGTGGGAAGCAGCTGCATCGCACAGGGAGATGAGCTCAGTGCTTTGCGATGACCTAGAGGGGTGGGAGAGGGAGGGTGGGAGGGAGACGATATGGGGATATATGTATACGTATATCTGACTCACTTTGTTGTAAAACAAAAACTAACACAGTATTATGAAGCAACTATACTCCAATAAAGATGTATTAAAAAAAAAAGAATAAACGTTTCTCCTCCATAGACTCAATGTTAACTCTTTTAACATTGATTGTTTGCTCACAACAGGAAACATGATCTCTCAGATCGCTTTGAATTTTGAAGAATTCTATGATGTTTCCTTACTCTTTTAAACACATTGAGGTTATAATTTGTAGCTTAAAATATAAGGTGTTTTTTGTTTTTGTTGTTTCTGGTAACATTTACAACACTCTGGGACATTTGAACGTGGTCTAGAGGAAAGGTAATACTGTATTTTGATCCCACGTGTGCTTATCTTTGAGATTTTTTTTTTTAATAACAGAATAGACAAGTTGGATTTAATTGATGTTTACAGCATACTACATCCAAAAAAAAAAAAAAAAAGGCAGAATACACATCCTTTTCAAGTTCTCAGGAAATGTTCTCTGGGATTAATCACACAGTAGGTTACAAAACAAGCCTCAGCAAATTTCATAGGAAATATATCAAACATCTTTTCCAACCACAATGGTGTGAAACTAGAAATCAACTACAGAAAGAAAAACGTGAAAAGAAGAAACACATGGAGACTAAACAACATGCTACTAAAAAGAAGGGTCAGCAATGAAATCAAAGAGAAAAATCCGTAAATAACTGGAGACACATGTAAATGAAAACACAACTTTATAAAATCATATCTTAAAGATTTAAAAATGACTTTTAAAGAATATTTAGACTCCTCCAGCCACAGCAATGAGAGGAAATACCAGGATGCAATCCCTTTTAAATGGCAAATCTAAGCATTAAGTAGCTTTCAGGAAGTATGCTGTCACCAGTGTAAATTAAGGAACCACAATACAGTCCTCACAGATAAACAAATTCACTGTTACTTAATAGTAAAATAAGAAGGCATGATTTTTTTCCCCCAAATAACAGTCTCAAGAGATCTGCTGACACTGCTCCAGGTGGCTTTACATTTTTACTTTCTCAGTGTGCGGCCACGTGGTGGCCATGTTACAAGGTTCCTGCTAATTAGACACTAAATAGTTCATATTGCAAGTGGCTGATAGCAACGTGTGTGGCTCTCTTTCCTTCCATTTTATCTCCTCTGAAGCCAAAGATTAAAAAAAGAAAAAAAAGGGCTTCCCTGGTGGCGCAGTGGTTGAGAGTCCGCCTGCCGATGCAGGGGACACGGGTTCGTGACCCGGTCCGGGAAGATCCCACATGCTGCGGAGCGGCTGGGCCCATGAGCCACGGCCGCTGAGCCTGCGCGTCCGGAGCCTGTGCTCCGCAACGGGAGAGGCCACAACAGTGAGAGGCCCGCGTACCGCAAAAATAAAAAAAAATAAAGAACATAAAACAGGGCAAACATCTTCCTAGCCATATAACTGATATGAGGCAAACTGAAATGAGATTGCTGGCAGTATGCACAATGTTTAATAAAAAATAGTTAAGTTATAGGATATATACCACATTAGTCCTAAAATATTTAAATTGCATGTAATTCTTTTAAAGGTGATCCTGGCAGTATGGGACTCTCTTTATTTATGTGAAATTTGACTCTGATGACCCAGAAAAAAGGCAGCCAAACTTTTAGAGGCCACTCTTGCCCTAGACTTCCTTCAGTGCCCGATCAGGCCTCTTATCGCTCTCTGAGGGTATTGACGTGAAAATGTATTGACATGAAAGGGAGTAGACACTGAGCTATCGCCATTCAGGCTGCATCACAGCCAGTGATACGCAGGCCATCAGCATATTACTTTAGATCTATTTTTGCAAACACAAGTTTTGAAATAAAGTACAAGGGCCTTTATCTTGGAGAAGGGTCTTGACACTCATCATTACTGATGTCATGACGGTTTATTTGTACAGAGTTTATTTGAGGCTGTTTTTAATAATTCAGGTAGAATTAGGTGAGAACTGAATCAATTGTCTTTACAGTTCACTGTAAATTTAAGATTCTATGGGTAGCATCTCTGTTGTTCATCCAACAGAGGAAAGAAAACCTTCTTAAAACAGTTGTTTTGTTACCTTTTCGCTGATTATCAGCAAGAGAGAATGTAATTAAAACTATAATTAGTCAATGGCTTTTAAATAATGTCTGAAAAGGAAAAAACACACACTTCCATTAGGAAGGAAGATGAAGGGACTCCAAGAGTGGGGAGGGTGGGAGAGGGAGACTGGGAACACTTGAAATTTCCACGTACGTGTTATTAGATCTGATGGAAGTCGGCGTCCCTGTGTATTTGATGATATATTTGACAAACCACAGGGAGTAACGAAGTCACAGCTGTTGTGCTGCTGCTGCCTAGTTCACCCTGTGTGAGGTGGGTACTGAGCTGGGATGTGAACAGTAATAACCTTTTGTTGGGCAAGGGCACTGGCGTGCCACGTTCTGTTTGTGTTAATTACCTATTACAGGAAATTCATGAAATTAATATTTCAGTTAACTGAAACAATCCTTTGTAACCCAGATTTGCAAGTCACCCCTCTGAAATCGGGGACAGATGCACACACACGTGCCATGCCCTTGCAGACACACATGTGCTGACATCCTGGTACCCACAGGGATGTGAATCCTCATTTGCCCACCTGCACAGAACGTCTGAGCACATTTTTACCTCCAGAAGTAATTTTGAGTGACTCAAGATGAAGCCTAGCGCCAACTGCGTTTGTTAATAGTAATAATAACAATAACAATAATAACAGCAACAACGATAAACCCCATGGGCTTCCAACTTCAGCTAAGTCATTAAAAGAACAAAGGAAATACCTAGGGCTAGCAAAATGTGTTTCTGGGATTTAAAAAAATAAAAAAATCACAATATTTCTGCTAGGAAGAGTTGTTGACTTTATACTTTTATATTAAAGCTGCGTTAACACTGCAGTCATCACTGACCTTCCTTCAAGTATGTTGGTATCATACATGACGGTGTGTTCACTGCACAGGCTCTGAGAAATGGCAGTGCCCACCTGCCCATGGGTAAATTCGCATTCATCAGAGCAAACGGTTGCCTTCCCCACACAGAGATCCTTCTACTGATGTCCTTGACCCTTATTTATATTGGGATGCTTTATAATGGAATAAGTAAATGTCTACAAGTAAGATTTCTTTGCATCCTAATTAACCCTTTCAACACTGAAGAAACATATCCTGATAAATCATGATAATTAAGCTAGCACAAAAAGAAAAATGTAATCATGTTGCCAGATATTAAGGTGGGATCAACGAAAAGAGCACAGCTTTTTAAAATATTAAAGTTTAATTGGTACATGATATACAGCCTTGAATCAGTTCTAAACTCTTGAAGTCTTACAATTTCAAGAAACACTTGCATTTTTTTTTTTTTTCTCTCTCTTTCTGAGTGGAGGTGCAGTACGGTGACTCAGAACAGAGACTCTGGGGCAGTTTGGGCTTTATTCAAATCTGGTCTCTACTACTGCTGGTGATTTGGCCTTGGGGCAAGTTAACTTCCCTGAGTCTCAGTTTCTCCACCTACAAAGATGCAGCTACTTTGCGGAATGGTTGTGACCCTTGATGACTTAACACGCATTAACGTTAATTAGAGACTGATACCAGTAGAACACTGTGTAACGGAGATAAGTAAGAGCGCTCGAAATACAAATGAAACACTACAATTTTACCTAGAGATATAAGCTTTTTCTAACTGAACTGGACTCAGAGATGATCTACTTCCATGTTTACACTGTCACAGAACAGGAGCCCAAAGAAGTTTTACAAAATGACAGTAGCTAATGGCTTAACCAGACCGGAAGCTTTGGCTTCATGACCAGCGAGAATTCTCATCACAACTTGCTAACAAACACTTACAGGACAACCACCAAAACCCAGTAAATGCAGTTAGCTAACCATACAAGGTATCAATAAAAATAGAAGCACCGTGCTTAACATGCTTGCCATCTAGTGTGGGGGGAATGGGTCCCCGAAGCATGTGTGTTACCTGAACTACACCCAGCAAATGTGTGAACTCACCCAGCAATCACTGTGCCTTGCTTGCTTAAGCCTGTATGGTGAGAGAAACCTACAAGGTAAATTGAAAGAAAATGAAAAGCCATATGAAAAATTCATCAGGTTGATTTCAGATCCGCCTGCCTTCGCAAAACACGCGGTCTCCTTCGAACTAAATGTGGAAAGGCCGTTTTATTTTAACGGCGCTTCAGTTCACTTGGTTTTTCAGGTTGAATTGAACTCCATGTTCTATCAAATGATTGGGGCTGTGAATCAGCAAAATCAAAACTGTGAGTCTCCAGACCTCAGCAACATCAAAATTGGACAGCGATTCACAGCAGAGCAAAGAAAAGGCACATTAGCACAATTCAACTTCCTTAAACCATCTGCACCGACAGCGAAGCTCCCAGACACGTGCCCCCGAGGATTCCGGGGCGGGGGCGGGGGTGGGGGGTGGGGGGTGGGGGGTGGGGGGTGAGCAAGCTTCCTACTGCGTCTAATTCTCTTGCAACAAAAGTATCCAAAATCTCATCTCAAGAGCCAGAGACAATAGCAAAACAAAGCAAAACAAGGAAGTCGGTACACCAGGCACTTTGTAAAAACACAACAAGCAACTTTAAAAATGACATGTCAAATAGCAAAGACGGCTGAATGCTATCAAAATAGGGTTAGTTAATATTATACATGATCAGGATGGCTGTCCAGATGATAACTTGAATGCATGGCTTCATAATATACACAATGAAACGGACCCAGCAAGTTCCAGAAGGAGCTCTAATCAGCAGTCCTGGGATGTCTGTTATAGGGTCTTTCTCTTGCCCTCTGTCCCAAGTTGTCCCTGGGATGTCAGGCGGCCACCCTGTGAATCCCACCCCCGCCACGTGACTCTGGGTGAACATGAATGTTAGCAACAGTGGAATCGAGCTCTAAATAAAACGAAAGTGATTTCAGACACACCCGCTGACCTCAGAGCACAGGGGATTTTAGGATGCATCACCCAGCTAGTGGGTTTGCACTGTGGGTCAGCAGCGGGTTTGCACTGTGACAGTATAAGGCAGGAATATTTGCTTGGGGGTTGAATTGAGACATGAAATCTGCAGACCTGGATGTTACCAAAGCGTCCCAGCATATTGGTCACCAATGCATCAGTGCGATGAACTGAATACATATACCACCCCCCAAAATTCCTATGGTGAAATCCTAAACCCCTGTGTGATGGTATTAGGATGGCATTGGGAGGTGATAAGGTCAGGAGGGTAGAGCCCCCATAAAATAGATTAGTGGCCTTATAAGAGACCCCAGAGAGCTCCCTTCCTTCTTTCTGCCCCATGAGGACACAAGTCTGCAGTCTGTGACCCACAAGTGGGCTCTCACCAGAACCCAACCATGCTGATCTCAGAATTTCAGCCTCCAGAACTGGGAGGAATACGTTTCTGCTGTTTATAAACTACTCACTCTGGTACCTTTTATAGCAGCTTGATTTGACGAACACGGTCAGGCATAAAGGATCATATATTTACTGCCTTTGAATGGTTCCCACTATGAGTTTGCAGGGGACTTCCATCTGCTTCCAGGCTCAAACTCACACGACTCACAATGTGTGCTGCTAATTTAAATGTGTTCAGGATCAAACTGAATGCTCAGGTGTCCAGCTGTGTGGCCTATGTCTGTTTACATATATCTCCCATATCCCCAGGGGTGGAAGGATGGGCGTGAAGGAAAGACCTGTGGCTGGCGTCTTGCTGGTACCCCTAAGAGCACTGGCTGAAGAGGTCCGGGTCCCACGAGGCCCTGGGAGAAAGGAAGTGGTAAGGAGGCAGGGTTCTCACACACAAGAGCATCAGTGACGAGGGAATGAGGAGCCATAGGGCCCTGGAAGCGACCAGTCAATGTGATGCCACGAGAGGACCAACGTTCAGATGTTTACCACGCAGAGACCCACAGCCTTTCTGGATGAGGAAGGGGGAAACCACCACAAACACGTAGGGGGCTACAACCGCACCCCCAAAGACGTAGGTGACCCAACGCAGTGGAGGTAAGTTTGCTTCTGGTAGAGGCAGCGGGTAACAGGGTGACTCTTTCCTCTCCCACCTCTTCTATCTCTTCCCCACCCCTCAGTGGTGGGACAGTGAAGGTGGGAGACAGGTGAGCAGCTTCCCAGGGTTCCAGACACCCAGCCCAGCTGGTATGGGGGGTGGCAAGAAGAGGTGCCAGTCTCGAATAAAATCAACACCCCAAGGGAACAGAACCAAACCTCCCCAGAGTGACAGCTTTCAATAAGTAAACGTGACTAACCAGTTAGGGAACTGGATCGGGGTGATGGTAAAGGATGCTACAGCAGGGAAAGGGGACTTGGGCAGGGCGCAGTGTAACCGCATTTGGACGGTATGAAGTCATTGAGATGCCTCAGTCAAACTGGTCACACACACAGGCAAGAGACCAGAAAAAACACAATGTTTGATCCCAGGAGATGGGAAGGCAGGTAAATTTTAATTTCTTCTTTTCAAATGAAATGTCCTACAATTACTGTATATTCTTTTCCTTCTATGATTGTGCTTTTTAAGCTATTATAAAAATTACAGCTGCTTAAACACAGAAAAAAAATGCTATAATTTTACTGCTATTCTAAATGTTACCATGGACCAACACAATGGTCCATTTTACATGATGATGATAAAAACTGCCAAACAACTAAACTATGGTCCTATCAAGCTTATATATTTCAACATCTCACATTAGTAACTGAATTTCATCCAATAATCAGCACTGCTGCCTCTAATACTGAAGTAAAGAGTGAGTGTAGAAATTATAATGAAGGGATAATTAAAATTTCCACAAAGTTACTCCATAGGATGGCTATAGAAGCTTGGGAGGAACCACAGACCTAATTCCACATGTTGGCATCACTCATGACGATTGGTCCTGAAGTGATGGACACACCCAACACCCTGAAAATATCTAACAATAAATGGAGACACAGCCTTAACTGGAATGATGCCTTGTCTCTCCCCTAATGGACAGCAATTATCATGTTGATAGTGCCAGGAAGCATCTAACAACACATTTTTATTATACTTTTAATGGCACTGAATACAAAGCAGGACATTTTCTTTCCTCTTTGGCATTCATTTGCTTTCCCTCCTCCATCCCCCATAGGAGGGGGGTGGTGGGGAGTCATGCGTTTAAGAGTTAGGGGGTCAGATTCGCACTGTGGATAAACCACGTCTGTGGTCAAGCAAAATATGAATTTGCGGAATAAGAAAAGCATAACTTTTTTCCTATATTGATAAACGAATCAGGAAGCTACGGAAGGGGTTTCTCAGCTGCTTTGATTTTAACGTAACGAGTCTTAAGCGTATGGCGCCACAGGGAACATCTCCATTATCAATTGCACCTGCCTTTTCCAGATGGGGTTGCTGGGTCCCCAAAGAGTCTATGAATTCTACTGGCCTTCAGCATAATTGGTTTTCTTTGCCGTCTATATTTTTGTGTGCATTTAAAAATATTATTCTGAGAAATAGTTCATAGAGTTTGCTAGGATGGCTGAGTTCACAGAACAACATAGTTAGAAATAGTACTTCTGAACAGACATCCACAACAATATCACTTGTTTCCCCTCCTTTTATTTTAATTACAACTCTTTGCACCTTGCTTCTATTCAGATTTTGTGAATTTGTGTGTGTATAACTGCTTTGTACAGCGCTCTTGTGTGTTTCCTCTTATAATCCTTTTCCAACTGAGCAAAGTTGACTTTCAATCTCCATTCTAGAGTAAACTGTGTTCCACCAAATCATGGGACATCTTGGGGGCGGCAGGGTGTGGGGACAGCTCACGTTTAGAAGCAACACACCCAGCTCTTACACACAACTTTGTAATAAGAACTTGGGAAAGATACTTGACCTCCTGAGCCGCAGTTCTCATCTATAAATTCCTCACATATTTGCGTGAGATTGCACACAGAAAGCACCTAGCACACCACTTGACGTGAACCTACGCCCAGGTATGTTAAGGAAAAAAAAATGTACCAGTGTCAAAATTTCACTTGAGGTTGTATTTAACCTAATGTGTGAAAATGCTAAATTCACACATTTTCTGCATTAGTCATTGGCATGTGAACAGTTTAAGGGATGATTTTTATTAGTTCGAGATCTGTATCAAAAATTTACTCCCAAAATGTGGGGATGCTGTAATACAGATGGGTAGCATTTCAGAGTGACAAGGAAAATGGAGATGGTGTTGGTTTTAGTGGACAAGTAAGTCCTCCAATTCTATTGCACCTCAGCTTCCTGAAAGATAGCAAATTAAAAAGGTAAATAGAACTATGTTTAAAAGGGTCAATTGTCATTCAAATATCAGCTATATCAGTATTGTATCTTCACGACTACACCACAAGCTACTGGAGGGCAGACAAACCACTTCACCCTGGATTCATCCACAAAGCCTTGCACTGTGCTTGGAATACATCAAGAATTCAATCCATGTTCAATGCATGAAGCAAGACAGGGACGTTCAGGATGAATGTCGTTAATCCAGTGTTATTTCTCAGGGATCAGATCCTTTGAGCCTCTTAAAATATTTTCAAATTATTCAAGACTCAAGTACCGCACTCCATGTGGATGGAAAACTGGATGATTGTTTTTTGTAGATTTGCACTAGAGAACAAAAAGGAATTTCTCTTTACAATGGCTTACTGGGAAAAAAATAAAAAAGGAATATGTACTATAATGGCTTACTGTGAGAAAAATGTAGGTACTCAGTACCAGATAAAACAAACTCTATGACCAAGGAACGGCTACTGTGATTCTCAACCAATGCAGGAAAAAAATAAGCTGAATGAAAAACGGTGACAATGAAATTTTCAAGGGCTCTGGATGCCTTGAAAGTTGTCTTGACTTGTGGTTGCCAAGCAGGGGTGGGTGGGAGGGATGGGTTGGGAGTTTGGGAGTAGCAGATGCAAACTATTATATACTGGGTGGAATAACAACAAGGTCCTACTGTATAGCACACGGAACTATATTCAATATCATGTAATAAACTGCAATGGAAAAGAATATGAAAAAGAATATATATAACTGAATCACTTTGCTGTACAGCAGAAATTAACACAATACTATAAATCAACTAGACAAAAAAAAGAAAACTATCTTGAATTGTCATGAAATCCTGAACAATAATTAAGTCTGTGTACCCACATATCATCATCATTATAATTTTTCTGGTAATAATTTATCAGAAGTTATAAATTTCAGTGAGTTTTCCTTCCTTTACTGTCATCTGAAATTGCAAATGTTGCTCTTTAATTACCTGAACAGAATGGAATTTAACACCCCACTCATTATGACAAAAGTCTGGCTAGAATTCCAGAACAATTCCTTCACTCAATCCATTCATAATATTGATAATTCCCTTCTGATCACACTGCGTCAAACTTTGGTTTGCTTTGGTTATAGTAACATGCAAGAAAAGCACTAAATTTTAAAAACACACACCATTAAAAATCACAGGAAAATCAATGCAAACTGGAATCAAAGGGAAACCCCAATATATCCAGAGAAAACTCTAACTTGAAAAGATACGTGCACCCCAATGTCCACAGCAGTAAGTACTTTTCACAATAGCCAAGACATGAAAGCAATCTAAGTGTCCATCGACAGACGAATAGATAAAGAAGATGTGGTATATATATACAATGCAATATTACTCAGCCATAAAAAATAATGAAATAATGCCATTTGCAGCAATATGGATGGACCTAGAGATTTATCATACTAAGTGAAGTCAAACAGAGAAAGACAAATATCATATGATATCACTTATATGTGTAATCTAAAATATGACACAGGGCTTCCCTGGTGGCGCAGTGGTTGAGTCCGCCTGCTAATGCAGGGGACACGGGTTCGTGCCCCGGTCCGGGAGGATCCCACATGCCGCGGAGCGGCTGGGCCCGTGAGCCATGGCTGCTGAGCCTGTGCGTCTGGAGCCTGTGCTCCGCAACGGGAGAGGCCACAACAGTGAGACGCCCGCGTACCGCAAAATAAATAAATAAATAAATAAATAAAATATGACACAAATGAACTTATTTACCAAACAGAAACAGAACCACAGACATCGAAAACAAACTTATGGTTCCCAAAGGGGAAAGGGTGGGGGAGGGATAAATTAGGAAGTTGGAATTAACAGATACACACTACTATCTATAAAATAGATACACATGGTTCTACTGTATAGCTCAGAGAACTATATCCAATATCCTGTAATGAACCATAATGGAGAACAATATAAAAAATTGTATATATTAATACATATTTTATATAATTATGTATATATAAAACTGAATCACTTTGCTGTACACCTGAAGCTAACACGACACTGTAAATTAACTATACTTCAATTAAAAAAAGGTTAAAAAAAGTGAAGCTTGATTAAAGGTACTTGGATTCATGTCTTTTCTAATTCCCATACTTAAATTTTGGGAAATTATTTTATTTTTTATCCATAGTGCTTTCTTTTTACACGTTTATGCTCAGTGCCTCAGACTTTGTAACATCCTGCAATCAGAGATAGAATAATTCAAATCCCAACCATCAGCTTCTATCTAGTTGACCTTGGACCAGTGCCTAACCTCTCCGAGCATAAGTGACTTCACATATAATCATCTTTTACAATTCAGATTACTAACCCAAGGACTAAGGAAAGTTACACGTGCAGAATGTGTGATCCAGTACCTGGCGCAAAAGAAATACTGGCCGGCGTTCTTTTTTTTTTTTTCCTGCAACTTAAACAAACAAACAAAATGTGGAATACCGTAAGTAACAACTGTAGAATAAATTGAGGTACAAAATACCAATGAGCCCTTGATCATACTTTTCATTTCCATAATTTTCTCAAATTTTACCAAAATATACATCAAAAACTGAAGGGCAAAGAAAAAAATTAAACATTAGTGAAGGCACCAAAAATTCAAAATCTCTCCAGGGTGGTTTACGTACCCAGACTCCACTGTGACCAGCAGGTTGAGTCTTGAGTGCTTCCTGCCAAAAGCCTCCCAGTTGGACCTAATCGTCAGAGATGATCGTAACACATGTAAATCGTGGGGAGAATGTTACATCTATTTGCCCTGCTTGGTAGCATTAATTTAAGCCAACCATAAAAAACTTGGGACCCAGAAAACAATTTATATCTAAGTGATGGTACTCTGGAAGAGTAGTAATGAGGACATTTCAATGTCCAGCCCTGTTGGAAAACTCTTAATGCTTGCGTCTCAATTTAAGTGTAAAGTTTTTTGTTTTTTGTTTTCTCTCCAGAGAAAAACATTTCGATCAGACATTGCTAGGGCTGGTCGGTTGACCAGCTGTCTTAGTCGGCAGTATTACTTCTGTAATGACACAACAAAACGAGATGGGACTGTTCCATGAATGATGTCTTTTCTTCACAGTACAGTTAGGTTTTTATTCATTTTCCTGAATGTGCTTTAGAAAATGAAGCATCTGCCTGTTTGCTTTTCAAGAGCTCAATGACAATATGGCATTTTAATGCCTTGCTCCATCTTTTTTTTTCTTCTTTATGCATTTCATTGTTAAGTTCTGTCAGTAGGAGAATGGAGAGGTTATGGAAATAAATAAAACGGTTTATGGAGTGGGTTATAGTTAGGTCTTCAAAAGCAAATCTGTACTTTCTTACTTAAATATGAAACTAATTTTTGTCCACATATAGTCTGCAACAAATCATTGGTGGAGTCATTTCAAAATGTTTTTTTGTCACCTCCCTCCTATCACGATGAGAATCATAAACATGCTATTGAATAAAAGACATGGTACCCACCTTCACTGGGCTGACAGTGGGGGAGGGAGAGCAGATAGATGCTCGGACATGTATTTAATTCATAATGGTAGTAAGAGTTAAGAAGAAAAAAAGATGATTATCAAACAGTACGAAAGTGAGAACTGAAATACCAGGAAGTACCTATAAAGAAGGGACATTTAAGCTTGAAACAGAAAACACAGGTAGGCAAAGAATGAAGAAACCGTTCTGAGGAAAAGGAACAACCCATGTGAACGGGGAGAGGCAGGGGAGAGTTGGGTGTTGCACCTCTGTCATTGGCAGGATGCAGCATGATACCCTCCACCACAGCCGTCCACATCCTTATCTCCAGAACCTATGAATATGTTCATCTCCTCGGCCAAAGGGTCTTTGCAGATGTAGGAGTCAAGGATGCTGAGCTGGGGGAATGAAACTGTCTTGAATCCTCTGAGTTTTGCCAAATGGTATCACTTGGGTCCTTTCTGGCCATGGTCAGAGGGAGATATCATTAGGAACAACAAAAAGAAAGGTCAGAAAGATGAAATGCTGCTGGCTTTGAAGATGGAGAAAGGCGGAGGCGGCGTGGTGAGCCAAGGAATGCAGACAGCCTCTAAAAGCTGGAAAGGCCAAGGGAACAGATTTGCCATTGTTCCTTCAGAAAATAATTCAGACCTGCAGCACCTTGGTGGTAGCTTGGTGATAATCTGGTCAGTCTCCTACAAAACTGTAAGATAAATACTTTTTGCATGTGATTTTTAAGCCACTAATTTTGTGGTAATCTGTTGTAAGAGCAATAGAAAACTAATACACTCTTACTCTTTCATGAAGAAAACAATCTCAATGGGCAAAAGGAAGAATAGTCCATCTTCTGTGACTCAAAGTGTCCTCTGTTATTAAACAATGGGTTCTGAACATGGAAATAAGGGTGGCGGGAAGCAGAGGTCTTAGAATGAAATAGGAGCTGTACTATTCATATTTCAGTTTCATCTTTGGTCATTTGTAAAGTAGGTCTGGGATAGATCGATACGCAGAACACACACAGATATATGCTACTGTAAAATGAATTTTCAAAGTATCTGTTAATACTTGGCACCTAATTAAAATTCACTGACTGGGAATTTTATGTGTGGTATACCTGACAACCCTAATTTCAAAACAGTCTTTGAGAACACCACCATCCTCTCATACCTGATATCAATTTATGTGGTGGTAAGAAGAACACTTAGTTTTCAGGTTTTTGTTTTTGTTTCTGCTTTCCAAGAAACAGAATTTTTTTCCCCAGTTCCAAGTTAGCGAACTGATAGAACATTATTTGATAATCTCTTTAAAAATTAGGAAAGACAGAAATATATCCCACAATCCAACTCTAAAACCGCTTTCCCCTCAGGAATATCTGAGTTTGTCAATAGTTTTTAGATTGTCAGACAAACCATATTTGATTTTCCAAAATATGTTACCCTATCTTTTAGAATGTAGTAGGAATTTTTATACCTCTTATATTCCATAACTACAGGAAGATTCAATCTAACTAGTTAAAACATTTGCTAAATATGTGTGTGGGGAGAAGGTATGTAACAAAAAAAACTAAACTATTTTATAAAAATTCCTTTCTTGTTTATTACAACAAGAGTGATTTATCTCTGATTTTTTTCATGACAATATTATACAGTCTACTAAATATTCAGAGATACTTTTAAAAAAACATGATTTGACATATACACTTTCATTTCAACTCAACTATGAAGTTGTTCTTCCATAGAATATTTGGTGAAGAAATTCCTGATTTAAATCATCTCATTTCACATTTCTCTTTGGCTAAATCCTAGGAAAAAAAATTCATAATACCTAATATTTTTCCTGTTCGTATTTTAAAAAAAAATAACCCTTTAAAAGTATTCTGTGTATTCTTATTTACTGAAACATTTTAGACTAAGGGCTAAGGGATTAAGATAAATTCCATTAGGCATGTGCTTCATCCTCTTGTAATGTCACCAAACATTAATTGCTTATTATGTGCCAGATTATTCGCTTATAAAAAATGCAACTGAGCTCTCCAAGAACCCAACTGAGATAATTATTTTTACCCCATTTTATGGATGAAGAAACTGGCACTGAGAGTTTAAAGAACTTAACAAGTTACAGGGCCCGTCAATGGGGAGATGATCTAAACAGGAATGAAGTCCATCTGAAAGCTACGCTCGGTACCAGGGCACGTCACTAATGGCTGCTGTGACGCGTTTACAAAGTTCCTCTCACCAAATAGCATATACTTAGGTCAGCTCAATTCACTGGTCACTGTGATATGAACAGATATTCAGGCCATGAATAAATAAATGCCTGTGCTAGATATCTTATTTAGGTATAAATTGAGACTTCTTTATTGATAGCATACGATGACAAATAAAGGCAAAGGCAGCAAATGAACTTCCTACAAACTGCTACAAAGGCAGCAAATGAACTTCCTTTAATATTACCAGCTCTCCAGAAAAGTCCTGAACCTTCCTGTAGGCTAGATTTTTCTGATTCTTCAGTTACTTATTGCTTTCTTTCTCCTAAGTCTCCATTCTCATGACCAGTCTAACTATGGCATTTTCATTCTCTGTTCTTCAAAGAATATACAGTTCTCCCCACCTCAGTCATAAATCGTTTCTGGATCAGTGCCCATTCTCTCCAATGTGAGGGTCAGGAAGGTGAGTGAGTAGGAGAAATAATTCAGGGATAAAGAGAGGGATGGTACCAGCCACTTTTCCCCTGCCGTTATTTGTACTGCATGTAAATATATTCAGAAAAACTAGGATTTCAAAATATTTTCAAGGAAAAAAGTAAGTGAGGATTGGGTACTTGTAAGTTGTCCCAATTCTTATGAGTTTGGATTGATATCTTATGTGATTCCAGAAGCAAATTATTGGATTACAAAATTATTTCCCCAAATTTCAAAAACTAAATCTTATAATTTAGATTAAAAGAAATTGTTCTCTTCTCTGAAAAGATACAAGGAATAAGATTTTATATCAATATGGGCCAAATCATAAATTTATTAAATTAGCACCCTTTAAAAATGCTTTGGTGGATATTATCATATATACATTTTTTCAAACATGTATAAATATATTTCAGTTTTTTCACATTTGGAAGAGGCATATTATTATTTTCTAATTTTGTAAATTATCTTAAAAATTCTACAGTTGGTAAAAATAAAATAATTTATATATGGAGTGATAAATATAAGGTTACAAAATGAGGTAGAGATAAAATGAATGTGAAAAATTATATAATGAACAAACCAAACCAGCATTACTATTATTCCCAAATGACAGAATTAAACTGCACAATATGGTGAATCTAAACCATGGTGACATTAATTTCAGTTCCTGGGATTAGCAATTATCTGACTAGGAGGAAAGTAGATTAACACTTCAGATATTTTTCACACATTCAAGGAAGATTTTTAGAAGTAAATAATATTTCCTCTTTGATCAACACTTTTGGAGTTATTTAAGGAACTGCACTTTATCTACAATTTAAATTAGTTGACTTTGGTTTTTTTTGGATTCATTTAAAACTGTTGTCTAGGCCTTAATATTTCTTAAGTTGAAAACTGTTAAACACTATTTTCATTATGAACAGGTTAGTTTTTGGTGTATTGCTACATAAATTATTAGGCATTTACATGTTGGTCTTAAATGAAACTTCTTTTTTACAATGAATGTATTAATAATCAAAAATCAGTAGAGATAGTATAACATTTCATAATGTTTCATGATCTTTCTGAATAACAAACCATTAAACTTGATAATGCTAAAAGCTAAAATAATTATGTTGTAACAGATGCAATCTCAGGGCTGGTGATGTTATTTGTAATTTGGTTCACATTTGAGAAGCAAGAGGCCAGCAAGGATCAAGAACCACAATTATGTTTACATTAATTAGTCTAATATTTCCATTCCTAGGGATTTAACTTTAGATGATATTTATTACACCATGAAATATTTAAGCAGAGAAAACTAAAACCTATGTTTCAACAATAGGGAATAGTTAAATATACGACAGTGTATCAGGGCAATTGAGTTTTGTTCATACTTAGAAACACAGAAAATATTTATTATCTATTTAGTGTAATATCAGAATACAAAAGCCTATGCACATTATGATTTAATTGCAGCAAAACATCTACACATGTGGGAGGAGACTTCTAGGTAACAGAAATGAAAATAGATACAGCAACAAGGCAAAGATACATTTTCTTCCTTTCAAAAGTAAATGCTCTTGTTATAATGACTTTTGTGGTCAAATATGCGAAAGACAGGGAGGAAATGGAGGTGGGGGAAAAAAAAGAGGCAAAAAGATAAGAGGGAATTAGGTCTTATTTGAATTCTTTCCAGGATTAACAGAAAAGCAGTCCTCCAAGGAATTAAGTTGCTGGCCCTTATAATTACCTTGTTATTAAAATGCTATTATACTTGTTTCCAGAATGTTCTATGGCTACTGAAAGCTGATAATCGATGCTTCTATTCATTTGCTTCTGCAGTTGGTAAATCCAAGATGAACCCTAAGAGCAGATCATACTTTTACGTTCAACATCAGATTGGTATGACTTGTTCTACTTTCTTATACTTACTGAAAAATCATTTTAAGAAAATACATGTACAGTAATAAAACTGAGGCTATAATATGCAGCAGAGTGACATAAAACCAGTTCTGCTGAAGATCATGATGAGTCAAGAAATGACTAAAAGTATTCCAGAATTAAGGGGGGAGGGAAGCATGGAAGATGGAAAAAATATACTCGTAGAAATTTTGCATTATGGAAATCGGAAAAAGAACATCTAGAAATTGTCCTGTTTTGCAATGGTTGACTTCACTAGCCAGGATGGAAAATTATGGTAGCATCAAGTATTCCTTCAAAATGCCTTGGGGGTGTGGGATTCTCATACAGTTTTCGCCCACGTGCCTTGTAGGTGTGAAGGGTGAACATTATGTAACCCAGCAAGCACTACAGAGCAGAAAACTCACTAGTGAAAGCATCTTTATTCATACACTATAAACCATGATGGATCCCAGCCCATTCCCTCCCGTCTCCTTTGACTTCTTGCTTTGTGGATTATTCCAGCTCTCCTCTCTTCAATCTTGCCTTCCAGGGGCTTATAGTACAAACACGTGTTCACATTTTCTGTCTGAAAAATAAAAATCTTCCCTGGAACGCAAGGTTCTCTCTAGACATGGTTTCACCTCCCTAACATGCCTAAGACTTTTGAAAGGATAATTCCCTAAATGACCTAAATAAAAGGGCTGCCAACTGGTCTCCTTCCCTTAATTCCCTCCTCCTTTGCAGTTCATCCCATCTTCAAGGCGTCTTCCCTCAGTCTTGCCCGCAGAGGTACCTTCTAAACAGCAAATATGGCCCCATTCCTTTAACGCTAGGATCCTTCTACGTTCCTTCACAGTTTTAGGAGGAAGTGTAAACTTCACATCAAGCCATTCGAGAAACTGCCCAGTCTGCCCTTGACCTCCATTTCCCATCTCTTTTCTCACCACTTACGGGCTTGCCCCTCTTCTCCAGTTATCGTGAGCTGCTTGAGTTCTTCTCTGCCACCCGCCTGCCTGCACACACATTCTTCCAGTTGTCTTTCTCCTCCCAGATCCCCAGCCTTGCATCTCAACAAGACTCCCACTCCTTCTTTTTTTTTTTTTTTAATTTTTATTGGAGTATAGTTGATGTACAATGTTGTGTTAGTTTCAGGTATACAGCAAAGTGAATCAGTTATACACACACACACACACACACATATCTGTCTATTCTTTTTCAGATTCAAAAAGACAAACAACCCAATCAAAAAACTGGGTAGATCTAAATAGATATTTCTCCAAAGAAGACATACAGATGACTAAAATAACACATGAAAAGATGCTCAACATCACTAATTATTAGAGAAATGCAAATCAAAACTACAATGAGGTATCACCTCACACTGGTCAGAATGGCCATCATCAAAAAATCTACAAACTATAAATGCTGGAGAGGGTGTGGAGAAAAGGGAACCCTCCTACACTGTTGGTGGGAATGTAAGTTGGTACAGCCACTATGGAGAACAGTATAGAGGTCCTTTAAAAAGACTCCTGTTCATTCCTAAACTTCCTTGGGAGGAAAGCATCTCTTCTGTCATGGCTTTCGACGTTCAATGATATGACATGCTAAACTGGAATTCCTGCTTTCAAAAGTAAGAAGTATGATACCAACTTTTACCAATTCATACCCAATTTTTTCCTTATTATTTTACTGTGGGCACTGGTGGCTCTTACGAATCTCATTTTAAAGAGAAAAGATGAAGCTTTTAACTTTGAACTGTAAACAGTCATTAATGAGCAAGAGTTTCCTTCTGTTATTGTCCAGTGTAAATACTTGGTTCCTCTTCCAATTTTGTAAATGTACAACTAGAAAACCAAATATCTGGTCAATTTCCTAAAAGATTTAGAGTAAAATAAATCAATATCTAATTAAATAATATCTCATTAAATTTTTTTGAGTAGCCCAGAAAAAGTTTATCTGAAGAAAGCCAATTTTCCACTTCAGTTTGCTTGTTTGATTGTATCCTTAATTTATTTGGGTAACTTAAAGCAGTACAGATCAGGAAATCTTTAACATATTGAATTACTAGAGATCTTTCAAATTCAATTAGTATACAGCCAGGAGCTTATCTGCAGGGATTCAAGACCATTACCACTATCGGTTTTGCAAAGGTACATGTACCTAATAAGAGAAATGCTTCCCAACGATATTACATTTGCTGTCCCCAGACAGTATTTTCTGCATGGATGGTTGACTTGAGAACAAATGAGAATGCCTTAGGCCTGATTTGGACTCCCCTAAGCAAGAAGGATCGCTATGGGAAAAAAGAAAAGAAAAAAAAAACTACTACAAATCATCAAAAAACATTCTAAAAGTTTCAAAAAATGTTAAAGATGTAAATACACGTACTCTCTCAAGAAATCAATATCCACATGTAAGTGTTACTTACATCCTGAAAATTCACTCGCTGTCTTTATCTATGAATTGTGTGTTCTCATCACGGAACAGGCTCTAGAAATATTGCATATTTCTTAGCCGACATAATTAGGCACATCAGATTTTTTAAAAAGTAAAAGAAAATCCAAAAGATTCATACCTTTTCCTTTTCTCCTGTCTTTAATCCACTATCATTATATAAACTCTCAAACTCATTTTACTTTCTTCCCTGTTTCTCTTTGAAGTAATATATCTCAACTAGAATCATTTCACCTAAATCAAAGTCACTTATTTATTGTATCATCAAATCACCAAACACATGTACATGAGAAGGTGTCAACACCTTTTGAAAACGTTAATAGATGTCTGCATGTGTTTACTTTTTATCTCTTGTACACTTTTGAGCAGCTGAAGGAATGTTTAACCAAGTTAGACAGAAAGAAGCGTTGCTAAGTTGGCAAAACATGATCCATAAATTGCTTCATAAGAGCAGCGTCCCTCCTATTAAATTCTCTAAATATGGCAGTATCCTTAATTTGAAAGGAAGATTTTTGGCATATTAAACATTAAGCAAACTGACTGTGAAAGCGGAGAACTGACAAAAAGTCTTACAAACTTGAACCTCCTCCACAAACTATTTTCTTCAAACATTTCTTATGCACCTCTAGACTTCAGATGATAATTTTTCAGTGGGACTCTTTGAGGGTGAAAAAAAATGATGTTGCTTTTATAATCAAAACTCTTATCTACAGAAAATATTCTTTAGACATCATCAATATTGTGTTTAGGCACAAAGAAGAATAAAGTAAACTATATCCTTATGTTTAGAGAGATTTTTAGCAGTATATTTCTGTTTTAAAATTGCAGTTGAAAATTGCATTTTGTGCAGTTGTAATATAATAATAGGACTGATAAATTCCTGTTCAATTAGAAGAAAGCAAGGGTGTTGTCTAATGTGTATACAAGCCATACTTTCAAAGAATACAAAGGTGAATGACTGTCCTTTATTATACTCAAGAGCTTTTCGGGTACCACTCTATGTATATATTTTCTTCCCTTCTCGATTTGTTGTTTTGTTTTCCTTTTCCTCTTCATGCTTAGGTTAATTTCTCTCTAACTGATTTAAATGAAAACTATTCTAGAACCTTAGTCAAAACTAGAGACTTTGCATCCAAACACATATCTACAAATAACTTCTGGAAAATCCCAATGAATTAAAAGCCTTTAATGTAGAGAATCTCACTAAGGTATGAAAGCTGCACTTCTCTTCATGTTTATGAATTTATGTTCCTGGTACTGTAGAAAAATGATGAAAAGTTACGCAGTATATGCTTTCCCATCAGACTGGGAGATGGAAGGGATTTTAGGGCTTATTTAGATTAGAGGTTCTAGAAATGGTGGATATCACAGAACACCATTTTTTTCTAAAATATAAAAAATAAATCAGCGCCAGACATAATCAGAAGATAGTTGTTACCTAAACAGTAATACCCTCTGCTATTGCCATTATTTCTTCAAGGAACAAAAAGAAAACTAAGAACAAAATTAATTATTTAGGTTTATACAACAACATAAAAGTTTTAGAAGTACTGAAAATTTTACCTCATTAATCTTATATTCTTACGGTTATTGAACAACTTTGTTATCACCACAGTCCAGTTCATAGACTGGCTCTGAAACACCTTTCTAGTCCAACTCTCTCATACTGTAGAAGACTGAGGGAAGTAATTTAATGGCTGAGTCAGAAATAAGACCCTCTTCTTTTGATTCCCAATAAGCTTCATGCCTTTATGTACAGCTGAAGACCTAGGGCTGACTTCTAACTCATGTTGCCTTGCACTCTTTTTTTTCTTATCCTTAAAAGTGAGTTGCTGATGTAAGATTCAACCTAAGGTCACATTCAGCTCCCTAATCTCTGAAATGGAAGACAAAAGATTCTTCACTCAGCTGGGCAAACATACACATAAAAATAACATCTGGAAAATCTCTCACTAGGACATAAACCAAATGGGGAGAAACCAAGCTAGAATGTGAATCATATTTCACTCGTAGGTACATGTTGACTATGAACCAGATGGGGTGCTCAGTTCCACCAGCGATTGACAAGGGTCCCCATCAGCTCTGCCCATCAGAACCCCTCACACGAAGCCTTGCGTTCTAGGTGGGGGAATCTGGAAAGTCCCAAGGGACCTGTACAAAGAAGCCCTTCATTTAGAACTTAAATGATGCTCAAACCCATCGCAAATGCTGCTGGATGGGCCCAGGGTGATGATGCTTGTGGGACAAAAGTTGGTGCGGCATTAATACAGAAACAGTATACACAGGGTCTAGAAATAAAACACTTTGCCGTCCCCATGAGCAATTCAAAAGAAAAATCAAATGCCAGGTTTCCCTATTTTTAATGAATTTTAAAACTCAAAGTAGGGCCATTACTCAGCAACCGAGATGACACCGAAATGGGCTGTTCCTGCAGCAGTGAGACCCGGGTTCCCATATGACTTCATGCGGGCACAGGGGTAGGCGAGATTGGAGGTCCTGCCAGCTGATGTGGGAGGCCAGGCTGTAGACACGGTGGACTGGGGGAAATAAAGGAATGTGACAGCTCTTACACCCTAGCGTTTGGCCCTGGTGATCAGAGGATCTACATGTAAAGTGCCGGAGGTACAACATGGCAGGAGAACCCAGAAGAGGCCATTTTAATCTGGTGTCAGTCCCAGTGTGAAAGCTCCTCAAGGGTCCTGCTCATCAAAGAGAGAAGGTCAGGAGGGATGGGGACACGTCACTCCAGAGGCTGGAGCAGCATATGCTAAGTCGAGAACCACCTCAACACTAGGTGTCCTTTAGAATAAATCATTTGGAGTCGCCTTTGAAGGATGCCCCCACCCCCTGGGAGCGAATGAGGATTCACTGACATACTTTCAGGCACGACAGTGACTCGTTCAGATTTGTCTACAAAAGATTAGTCTGGAAACAACGTACTGCTCATGACTCACTGACACCTTAAGGTGCAATGGCCACTTTTGGTTTTCGCTTTATTTCTTTAGAGAATTAATTCAGCTTTTCTGGGAATTTCTTCTTCTCCCTTCACATATTTTTTGTTCTCCTGCCAACGGAATGTGATCATTTTTTGCAAAATACGTCACACACACACAAATGTATTACTATGAGAATATGGTATGCCATACAACTTAGCTAATATATAAATTCAATCCATGGGATCAAATGATTGGGCATGAGAGTCAGACTGACAGCCATGAGCAACACCCACTTAAGGACCACACATCACGGCTTTTATCAATGGTTTTCCTTAAAATTAATGGCACAGATCTTTATCCAAACTTTTTTTTTCTTCAACTTTCAGGTATTTTCCTGTCAACTCACAGGCAACAACTATCTTTATTCAAAAGCCAAAAGGTTAATCCACCCTCTAATTATTTGCACATAAACTTTTTAAAACATGTACTTAATGCATTCTTTATTGAGTATTTATTTAGCATCTACTACATACCAAATAATATACTAGGTGCTTCACTGTAAGTGTGAAAAATAGGACCAGTTTATGCTCTCCTGGAGTTAGTTAGTTAAACAAGTAGCTCTTACATGGTCTTTATTCTATGAGAAAAGCGCAGATATCACAGGGACCATGTCACTCACCACCTAGACCAGGCCACGGAGTAAAGGCAGGGTTTGGGATGTAGGCTCCTTGGGAGTTTACCAAACCTGAAACCTGAAGGATGCGGACACTGAGGGAAGAGTGGGTGGAGGCTGACAATACAAGACCATAAACTGAGGAAATAAATTTACTGCCTAATCCTGGAATGAACCCAGGTATGTATTTTACTTTTCTGGTTTTGCTTTTCTTGTTATTTATTTATCTTTTCATATACCTATAAACTAGGATGATATCTCTTGAAACCAGGTAATGCATCTTCCAGAAAACTTCAAATTTTCATTCAATTTTCAAATGAATGAATGAATGGACAGACTGTAATTTAGACAATAACATGTGACTATGGGCCTGCAGTGTATTGACTAGACAGTGTCATGCAAAATACATAGCGACAAAGGCCGAAGTTCTGATGACATAATTACTGACAGACAATAGAGAAAAAGGAAAATGATAAATAAATACGTGATCTACTAAATTGTCCATTTATTCCCTAAATTTCATTCCAGTTTTTCTTATTTCTTAGACCTCAATACTTTATTTTGTTGTGTGTTTAATATGCCCTTACATGTGACATACGTACAGAGGTCAATAGATGGTGATTAAACAAATAGACTGAAATGGGAATAAGCTTTGCTTTTTTAGAATTTTAGAGATAAATAAAATCTTATTACAATTTTGAACACAGACCTTGTATATGTGTGTATATGTGTAAATGTGTGCATGTATGTACATGTGTGGGTGTATGTAGGTGCATGTGTATACGCATACATGTGTATGTGAAGGTGTGGATACACGTATGTTATGTGCATAATATGTGAGTGTGTAATGTAGATGTGTATGTTTGTGTGAATGTGTGCATATGTTTGTGTATATTACATGTGTATGTTTATGTGAATACTTGTATAAGTATGTGAGTGTGTTTATGTGCATTTGTATATATGTGTAGATATGGGTAGGTTTGTGTGTGTGTGTGTGTGTGTGTGTACAGAGATCATCACAGGGAACTGTATATTCACACACGTGAGAATCTATATGACAAACACTTCAAATGTAGCATAACCTTAGTAGAAACATATAAAAGACAAACATAGCTGCAAGAAAAATTATAACCACTAGGCTTCAATTGCATTTTCTTTTTCTTATCAGTGTCTCAACTTTTTCTGATTCTGATTCGGTTGAATGTTTCTTCCAACCTGGCTCAGGGAAAGCCTGCAGCCAGCAAAACAACAACACAGCTTCTGTCCTGACCCTGAATAGGGCTCAGTTCTCAGGGAGCTGACTCAGGAGGCACAGAGCATCCCAAACAGGCAGCAACAGGGACCCTGTGTCTGCAGCTCTGCGGCTGGACCAACCGCGACCTCTAGGGGGAACCCCGTTCTCAGGAATTTCTCTCCTCCGCCCCCCACCCCAGCACAGCCCAGACCTTGAACTTTCAAGACTACCCTCCCCCACCTGCTCCTCCGCAGAATATTCACATTTGGCTTTCAGATGCCCACAGCTGGCGGTCTTCTTGAAACTTTTTAGTTAAAATGTGAATAATTTATGCAGGCAAAGGCACATGTCTGCACTGTTATTACCACAAAAGAGTCAATGCTTCTTGAATATTCTAAACTGAGAAAAGGACTGGAGGGCTCCTGACTCTGTGAATACACAGAGAGCTTTTCCTGCAAAGAACTCAAGGTCCTCCATGGTGGTCTGATAATTACAGATCAGCTGGGTTCTTTTCCTCCCAATTTGTACACAGGATACGCACAAATGTGTTTGGTACTCATGGAAGTTTGGGTCATGCTGAGATGGAAAAAAAATTGACCCCATTACATAGAGTTCTTTACTGCAGACTCCTCAGCCTTTAACATGCTAATGCACACCGGGAATCTTCACGTGCGACAGTTCTGTTACTCTTTCTTTAAACCATTCTTTTTTTCTTGAGGGCGCACCTATTATTCTTTCTTAGGACTAATGTTTCAAGGAGGGTAGTTTGTAGTTAATACCATGAAATTAAACATAAAAGAGGCTAGAGAAAATAATGGGAAAGGAGGACCAAGGGGACACGGATTTGTGCAGGACTGATTCATGCCAGTTTCTTGCGCTGGGTTTTTACGCAGATGTGAACCCAGAGCCACTGCCCATTTCGGTCACATAAAGCCAGTTCTCTAAATTCATGACAGCACGGATCCTATGGGAAGGAATGTCAAGAAGTTTTTCCTCATCATGCAAGGCTTTTCTCTCACCGGCCACCTCCTGCCTTTTTGTGTGTGTGACCCACAGCGCATTAACAACACATGCAGCTTCTTCAAACGTGCCAGGCCCCTTCCTCCTCTTCCTCTGTGAATGCTCTTCTTTCTGCCTGGAAATCTGTCCTCCCTACCATCCCTTCTCTGTGCTTGCACGTGCCGGTCAGTTCTCTCCATCTCTCAGCATCGACCGCAAACACCACATGCCCACTGCTTTGACGCCTTGTGTGATCTCACTGCTTTTAACGCCACTCACACACCTACAGAAGAGCACAGAGTTGGCTCCTTATCTGCAAGTCCCCCTGGACCAAGGGTCTCTCAACGTCCAAGAACCCCATCCTGCATCTCCTGCGACCGACAGAGTCTTCCACACAGCACACGGGGACGACGTGGCATGAATGGATGGAGGACAGACCGAAGAACTCCGCTTCGTGCGACAGTTAACTGAGCTGAGTCAGGAAAAAGCCACTTTGTTTTTATTTCTCACTGCCAAGGCACAGTCATCCGGGGAGGGTGGTAACTGATTGAAAAGGTTTTAAAACTTTACAAAACACAGAAGTCTCCAGATGGAACTAGACACTGCATTTCATAGAATCCAATGGTAAAAAGAAGCATGGGCTCCTAGAACCAGGTCGGCTTAGTAATTTCCTTCTATCCATTCCTTCCTCACCCAGTCATTATTGCCAAGGCCCCGCTCAAAAGCCCATGGCTCCAAAGAACCCTTTTTCACAGCTTTTTTTTTTTTTTTTCCGGTTCACGGGCCTCTCACTGTTGTGGCCTCTCCCGTTGCGGAGCACGGGCTCCGGATGCACAGGCTCAGCGGCCATGGCTCACGGGCCCAGTCGCTCCGCGGCATGTGGGATCCTCCCGGACCGGGGCACGAACCCGCGTCCCCTGCATCGGCAGGTGGACTCTCAACCACTGCGCCACCAGGGAAGCCCCACAGCTATTAAATATAGGAAAAGTCCCCATAGTGAAGATCACTGTAAGTGGAATTGATTGATTCCTCCTGAAGAATGACATTCTATAACTCCCTACATCAGGCAATAGCACATATCTGCTCTACAATATGGAATACAGATCTTAACTTTCTAGCGTAATAAAGAACTGATCTATAAAGTTTTCTCTGGGCAAGAGGAAAACTAAACACTGGATACTTTCCAAGCCCTTGTTTGTAAATGAAAATGTATAGGTATCGACAAGTAGCCTTCTTGGTTAAAAACAAAAAATCATCTATTTGGATAAGGGATTTAGAATTTGCAAAAAGATTTTAGTATAAACTGTGTATCCATTGAAACACTAAATACCTATTAGGTACCAAGTTCTGCCCTGAACCCTGAACATCAGTATTTCCTCCGATCTTAAGGAACAACAGTGTCTGACAGAGGAAGGAAGATTCGTTAAATATCACTCTAATACAACGTGACACACTTTATAATGGAGATACGGAAGACCTGACTTCACAGCTATATACAACGAACTAAGGTGAGGGAAATATCACTTGTCTCTGGCATCAGGAGCGGGAACGGGGATAGTGGGGGAAGGATGGCTGAGGGTCAGGCAGTCCTCATGGAGTGACTATCTGAGCTACACCCCAAAGGGAGATAACAGGATGAACAGATAAGAACTCATCTTCTTGGGAAGCACTATGTAGCTGAAAGTGAGGTGAAAATGGACTCAACTTACCTCCTCAGCAGAAAAACAAAGACAACCAAACCAAAGCAAACCAACAACAGCAGCAGAACTGTAAGAGGTGATTTTCTGATATGGATTTAAAGTTTCAGAAAATGGAGGTCCACGAATTCCACAATTCATGGTCTCACAGGACAGTGCGGCGTTTTGAGCAAGCCTTAGCGCGAAGGGACCTCAGCACAAGGGATGGACCATCACCCCCGCAAGTCAGGTTCGACACAAAGAACATGTAGAAAGGCGAAGCAAGAAGAAAAAATTAGTTGAGAAGGTCCCAGTGAGACTATACCAGGGTAAAGAGGAAGAGTAAAGAGGTCGGGGGGAACACAGAGGTTTCAGGGAACTCCCACGGTGGCTGAAGGGCATCGCGGAAGAAAAGGACAAAACATGCTTCACTTACGGCTTTCTGGCTTTCTCATGGGATTAGTTCTCATGGTACTTTGCGGATCTATTTTAATTTTGTAATAGCTACTTCTAATGATGTAGCCATTTCTCTACATTACATCTGAAAATAGAAACACATCCAAATGTACACTTCTTGGACTGTGAATTCAGACTGTCTACTTGGTTTGGTCATTTCTACTAATTTCCTTTGCGTTTCCGCTACCTCAATTCTAAAACGGCCTTTATAGGATACCCATGTTGTTAGGCTCTATTGCTTTATATTTTCCATGGAAGTCTGAATCTCTCATTTTTAGAACATCCTTTCCCAATAAATAATGCTTGCTTGCCTTCCCTAAAGTGACATTTAAATTTGTTTCTTTTTGAGTAAAGTTGTCTACATTCAAAGGGGTACTAATAACCATATCTACGCCTCTTGAATGTTTGACTCTAATTAACAGACTACGTTGCGTACTCCTGTTTTATGTGTACGTCAGTTTAAGCCTTGATGGGATAGAACATTTAGGAGTGTAGGCTCAGTGACTGGATATATATCCTTTCATATCAAAGCATCTAATGGTGGTGACAAAACCCAATAGTGGTTGGGCTGTCTTCAACTATTCCTTTGTTCAGTTCCACAGCCACAATACACACATTTGGCCTCTTTCTCCTCTGTGTCGAGCTTGTTCTCTGACAGTTATCTCCCCTAAGAATTTCCCTGAGGCACCACTTCCTTCCTATTGTCACAGCAGAAATCAAACAGATACTCGTTCCTCGTCAGAGCTGAACCCCGGTGACCCTCTTAGCCAATGCTGCTTCTGCTGCGACATGATCACCCGCTCAAGTGATTCATACCCAAGCTATTAAACAAATCATGCTCACATGACACTCTGTCGTATCCCTTTCCGTTAAATGGTCATCATTTATAGGTGCATCCTCCAATCTTAGCCGTTTCTTTAAGAACTGGGGGAAATGATCAGATCCAATGATTTTCTTGACCTGGGGCCTTCCTGCAACTTTCCATCTTGTGTTTCCTCGACTGGGAATCTCTTCACTCTCTTTTGCCACTTCTCCTCTGCTCTGTTACTCTTTCACAGAAGTGATGATTTCAAAGTTGTTTGTGTACTAAACACCACTCGTAGTTTCAATCACTTCCATGACCTCAACTAGAATTTGGCACTGTCCCAGGCACAGAATAAGTGCTCAGTAAACACCTGTAAAGTTAATGAGTCAGAGAACTTCCGTAGGAATAGTCCCTTGATCCTAATTCACCTATATGTCTCTCCTGAGTGCTGTCCAGTTCTACATTCCCATCAGCCTCTGGGATGGTTCTACAGGGATTTCTCATAAGCACTGCAAGTGTGACTTGAACACTTATGCCGATGTAAAAACATAAATTAGAAAATATTGGTCTCACTTTCTGTGGCTGGTTCCAAGCCACAAAACACTCCAGAGTTTTAAGCAACTCTTTGTTCACTCCTAAAGAGTAGTGTCACTTGGAGAAGAAATATCACTACCCACAGACAAGAGTTTAACAATTACTCCTTGCTACTGGCTTCACAATTTATCTTGACTTCTCTGGGTGACTTCTTTTCCTGAGGTTAATCTAATATTTTCAATGTCACCAGACAGTCATTATCCATTCATTCGTTTATTACCGAACATTTATTGGCAGCCATGTGTCAGTCAATTTTATTCTGATTGTGGGAAGGATATGAAAAAGACAAAACAGGAAAAAATGCCAAGTACAAATGATGTAAATGACGGCGAGTATCACTAATAGGATAATAGAGAAATATTTCCCAGGGCAGGATTTTCTGAAAATATTATACTTTCAGGGACTCAAAAGATGAGAAGGAGGTTTGCATGTGAAAAAAACAACAGAAAGAGAAAACACACTCCATGCCCAGGAAGCTGTAAGGCTCTGAGGTGGGGAACAGTTCCCTGTGTCTAAGAATTAGGAACACAGTGAAAAAGGAGGGGTGTTACGGGGCCAGCCCACACAGGGTCTTCTGTCTGTGGTTAGGATTATTATACATCAATGAGAAGGCTTTAAAGGTTAGGGAAGTGGTCATTTCTAATGCATATTTCTAAAATACTACTGGGCATGAAGAATGTCTAGCACTGGTGCAAAAACGGATACATTGAGACAGGCTAGTAGAGCAATCCCAGTGTTTGTGAGAAACAGTGGTGACTTCTGGCATAATGAGTGCGACATGGAAGGCAAGGGTTGGCAGGATATTGCAGAGATGGAATCTACGGGGCGTGGAGAGGGATTACGGGGGAAGAGTAAGAGAGAAATGAAGAATGGTTTCTAGGTGTCGCTTGAACAACCCATTTGCTGTGATGAGAAAGTCTGAGGCAGGAACAGGTTGGAGGAAACAGGGGCACAGGGCCACCCAGCAGATGTCCATTCAACACCCAAGGACAGGGCAAGGATGTACCACGGGGGTGAATGAGAACTGGAGAGGTAGGGTCGCCTGGCATGATGGGGAAGAGGGTCCAGGGCTGAAGCCTGGGGAAGCGCTAAATATGCAACAATCTTTACAGCCTACAAGCTGACAACGGGCACATTATGACCAAGGTCACCAGCAGCCAGAGACCATCTTGTGATCCCCCCTTGGCCCATGCCATGTACTTCCTGGGCCAGGCTGCCCTGGGGGAGGCCGGTGGCCGTCCAGCTCTGCCCAAACTTCCACCTGGGGAAGGTCACTCAGTTCAACCAAAGGAGTGAGGAATAGAGGTCAAAATACAGAGAACCTTAAAGAGCAGAGGAACATCACAGCATGCTTCCAACTTCCAATCTGTCTTTATTCTGTCGCACACATATTCCAAATACAACATAGAAAATGGAATTTATCAAAACCTGATAATTTTCTGTTAAACACGGCATATTGAGTACACTCATGCCCTTACCACTGCTTGCTCACGAAACGCTTCAAAGGCATAACAGAGCCCATCTCCACGAGGACAGAGAGAAAAGGAGGCATGTTGACAGCAGCAAAATTTTACAAATCACAAGGTTAACAGACGAGGGGAACTGGCTTCGAAGTGATAAAGCCGAAATCTAAATGGGCGATTTGGGAATGCCAGGAGCCAGCCCACTGGCAGCACGAGTCCCAGAAAGAATCAGAAGTGGGAGGCTTCGGATGTCTCTGAAAATGTGTGAAAGTAGGGCCTTGCCCAGGAAAATGTGTGAGAAGAGTGGTTAAGTGACATCCCCGGGTATCATCCCGTATTTGCTTGGGGAGGTGCTGCCACGCCCAGACTTCATCAGAAAGCTGCAGGTTTTCTCTTCAGAGACACAATTTGATTCCGAGATACTGGCAAAGCTAGATTGGCGGGGTTTGGGGTGGGGGCTGGGGGGTGGGGATTAAGAGGAAATCTACATTCTGAACGGCCAAGACTACCTCCCCTACATAGCCCTAAGCAATCTCATAGCAAGCCTGATCCCACCAGGAAGGACATGAAAGAATTCTGTGCTGAGGAAATTCACCAGGTCAGAGAAGCTGCCTACGAAGCTGAGATTCCAGGAATGGCTAATGAAACTGTGCAGCACATCCTCCTATGGCCAGGCTGTCCACTCATCAACCTGTGCCCACACCAAATAAACACACAGATGTCACAGAAGCTCTCTTAAATATGAGTTGATAGCCAAGGATCATTAATCAACTGGAAAAGCCATCAGTCTGAGAAAGACCAAACCAATCAACAAACACAGAGGCAAGGAGAACACCTGCACAGACATCACCCACCATCACAAACAACTGCCCTTGTCTACACTCACAAAGTCTGTAAACTAACTGGCTCACAAATCCTGTAACACTGCAGAAAGTAGCAGTGGGCTGGAGTAGTTGACCTTCGCCCAGTTACAATTTTCACATGTACTGCTTTTCATTTCTAAACAATATGTAAATCCTGGGTGAAGGTAGCTATAGGCTGAATGTCTTTGTCCCCCCAACATTCCTATTGTTGAATCCTAACCTCTAAGGTGATGGTATTAGGAGATGGAGCCTTAGGGAGGTGATTATCTCATGAGGGTGGAGCCCTCATGAATGAGATTCGTGCCTTTCTAAAAGAAACTGCAGAGACCTCCCTCACCCCTCCTGCCACGTGAGGACACAGGGAGAAGACACGGTCTACAAACCAGGAAGAGGGCCCTCAGCAGACATGGAATCCGCCACCGTATTGATCTTAGTCTTCCAGGCTCCAGAACTGTAAGAAGCAAATATCTGTTGCTTCTAAGCCACACCCATGTCTTGTATTTTGTTACAGCAGCTGAACTAAGACCACAGCCCCACATCACTGTTAACAGAAGCTGCGGTCTCATTGTGTGCAGTAAGAACATCCTGCTTAGTTTAGTGCCTGGTGCATAATAGGTTCTCAATAAACAGCGTTGCCATTACTAATAACCAAGAAAAAAATAAAATGCACAGAAATATAGAAAGAAGTTAAGGGTTATTCCTTAAAATCTCTTTGCCCAGTGCTTGAGGATTACTGCTATGGCCTATCAAAAAGATCTGTTATAATTCTTCCTGATTGTGATGGCAGAGGCCAAGTTCAGGGATGCAACTATTCAGTTCCTGTGTGAGGTTGTGTAGGTGATTAAAAAATGATGGAGACACTCCTCCTGCCCCAAGGAAGCTTGTAACTGAGCCCACTGTGTCCGTCCAATAGTTACGGGCTGGTTGAACTGGCATCATGCTTTTGTCAAGCTGCTAATCATTGAAAATAGCATGAGGACACTTTCTTTTCCCCTGTTCAGGAGACATAAAACTATGGACAAGTAAAACTCATGTAAACGGTTTAGGATCCAAGTCCTAAAGGGACTTTCCTACCTTCTTTCTTCTCTCTCTTTTTCTCCTCACGTTCCTCCCTTTCTTTCTTTTTTTTTTTTTTTAATAACTTAGGCTTTGAGAAGTTGAAATTAAGGCAAACAGACAAAAGAAGACCTGTCATCAGGGTCAGTGCATTAGACATTCATAGGACATGGACATCACACAGCTGGATCCCTCCGAGCCTCTGCCCATGAGCCTCTCTGGCTGGCCTTGTGTGGTTTGGGAAGGCCCTGAGGAAGGAGGCCACTGCCCACCCCAAGAAGCTTCTGTGAGTCTATAAAAGTCCCCTCTCTACCCTGTAAAAAATAAACCACAAATGATATTTTTGTGTCTTGGACATTTGTCTTTCTCTATGGACTGACAGTCTTGGGCATCCATGCTTTTCATCTCGAAATCCACCTACAAATTGGTGGGAACTCTGAAGAAATACTCTTGCTTTAGAACAATTTAAACTCCTACCTGTAGTCCATCAATAAAGTGAATTCAGCAGCTGTGAAGGTGAATGGGAAAAAGGGTCACTGCCAAGGAAACATGACAAACAGGGGAACCGTTAACCCAGACCACAGCATTGTCGCAAAGGATAACTGGGAGAAGCGATGGCGGAGCACACGTGCTACAACCCAACTGCTAGTTAATAACCATCCAGGGAATCTGACCGGCTGGGCAGGACCCATGTCCCTCGAACACTCCCTAACACCGTGACTTACTATTGACTGATTACGGGGAGGACGTCTGACTCCAAGCCCCATCCTGTGCTCTGTGACAAGTCACTTAACTTCCAACGCCCTCATTTTTCTCATCTGGAAAATAAGAAACTTGGATTCGATCCACAGAACGCTCCTGGCAAAAGTTACAAGACCTGATGCAAATTAAAGAGCTCCTTGGCCAATAAAGCCAGTGAAACTGGGCACTTTTTCTCCTTCTTGAGGTTAATAACGTACGTTTCAAGGTTCCAAGAAGTCCTGCACGGAACATAAAAACACTGATCACTATTTCACAAATGTGCATCACTACAGAACACTTTTTATTTCCCTCTACACACTCAAAGTCTCATGGCCCAGACAATACCCCAGTCCAGCCACTTTTTAGATCCTTTCAAATAAAATTCTTTAAATGCAAATTGTAATACCATAGAGATTCTTTGAACAAAAGGTGTGTACGTCACAAGAACAAGCAGGCTCTCCTGCACAGGCTACCACACATTTTTCTTTTTTCTTACTATGATGAGAGAATGTAAATAAGATAAAAATTACTATTCTAACCAACTTTAACTGTATCTTTCAGTAGATTTACATTTTGGACCCTAGTATACCAATTCAACTCTTTTTAAGACCAATGTGATTTCAGAAAGTTAAATTTAAATGAAGAGAAGGAATCTCTTGAAGGTTTTCCCCAGAACCCACACAGAGGAATAATTGCTGAGACCTTTCAACTCCGCGTGTCAGGGTCCGCTTACACCTGCTGAGTAGCAGCCACCATGCTGGATGCTGACGGCAAGAAAGCCCTCCTGGTTCTTGAGTAACTCCGTCATGCTGAAAGGTTGTTACTTCAGACTGAATTCTCAACCACAGTGAGCAGAGATATAATTAGATATAATTCTCCACTGCTCAATTTCCAATGCATGGGTATGAATTCCTAATACAGCTTCTTCTTTTCCTAGCTATTTGTGTATTATAACCATAAAAATATAGCCTATAATAATCTCTCAATTCCCTGCAATGTTAAAATGTCTGCAAACTGTTTTCCTAATTGTAGGAATATACATTTGTTGATTTCAAGAATCTACCCCTAACTTCCTTTTATTTGTTCGTGCCTGGGAAACTCCATTCTCCTAATTAGTGATACACAGTATCTCAGGGCACACCACTGTAAAATGAGTAAGGTAATGTTAGAGAAGAAATCAAAGTCAAACCATAATTTTCTTTGACATAGGAACAACTCATTATTTAATCATGTTTTAAACATTTTTCTGAATCATCAACAGAGAGGCGTTGATTATATTTTAAAATTTAACCTAAAGGATGTATCAATATACGTCATGTTCCTCATAAATTTTTAGTTTTTAAGCTTCTAGATAAGGCTGTTTTCACATTTTATTTTTTTAAATATTTATATATTTATTTTTTGTTGCAATTGTATTGATTTATTTTTTAACCACATCTTTTCTTTTTTTTAACATCTTTATTGGAGTATAATTGCTTTACAATGTTGTGTTTCTGCTGTACAACAAAGTGAATAAGCTATATGTATACATATCCCCTTCTCCCCTCCCTCTAGTGTCTCCCTCCCACCCTCCCTATCCCACCACTCTAAGTGGTCACAAAGCACCGAGCTGATTCTCGTTTTATTGTGATTAGCATTTGTGGAAAAATAATGATAAAATACAAAACCATCAGGCTCTAGATAAAATCTATACAAATCAAGTCATCACAATTCTACTTATTTCCTTTTTCTTCTATTTGAGCCTATAGTCCATGACTGTTAAGAGTATACATAAATCACATTTTTTATTTAGGAGGAAGTAATATGCTGCTGTACATTTTCATTATCTGTTCTGCATAATTATCAGATAAGTTAAAAGGGGAAAGTTGTGACACCCTAGGAAATTGTGAATTACCACGACAAATGATTCAAGGTGGCAGTTTCTCAGAAAAAGGTTTAAATTGAACAGGTGCAGGCCTGACCCATTCAGAGTGGAATTCAACTTTTATTGCATGCATTCTTATATGTATGTCCAGCTTAAATAAAAACTACCTGTGCATATACCTGTATTTTTGATAAACATCCTAACTGTCTGGCCAATGTAAGAAACTGGTTTTCGGTAGTTCATTTAACGTGGAAATTCATATTGAATTATTTAGGCGGTTGAAGTTCCAGAGACATGTTAAAATAAATTCCTCCATGGATATTTATTTTCTACCTATTCAGATAATCTACGGACACACACACACACTTCATTATTTTTCCATCACTGGGTATCTTAGCCTTAACACTTTAAAGGAGAAAATTCTACCACTTTTTAATCACCACATAACAATCTCAGCAAAAAAAAACAAAACAATGAGAATGAATTCACACCTTTAAATGTATTGGGTTAGCCAAAAAGTTCATTTGGGGTTTTCTATGAGAGGTTATGGACAAACCCAAACGAACTTTTTGGTCAACCCAATATTTAGGTATTTGGAGAAAATAATAGCTGACGTTCCAAAGAGACTAAGAGACACTAAATATTGTGTCTTAAAAAAATTATCTCTCAAGACATACCACTTTATATATACAAGTCTTATCCTTCCTAAAATGATGCAGAAATAAAATAAAAATATACATAATTCAGATACAAGCACGGCAGAGGATATAAATATTCGTAATCTAAAAATTTTACAGGACATTGCAGTAACAGAACCTACAATGAGTCAACATGATTTGCTTTATCATTAACCCTATAAAATGAAGACAAAAATAACAAAAAACAAGTAACTTACAATAAGGGTTGTATTTTTCTACATCCAAATCTCATAACATCAATTGCCTCAGTAGGTGAGAGAATAGAAGTATAATTATGGAAATCAGAAAATTGATTCTTTAAACAAAACTCTGTGGGTCTCCTATGTGACTAACATGGCACTGGACTTTAATGAGTGATAAAAACCTGTATTAGGAAAGGTCTGTGTTTTTAGTGGTAACAGTAAAGTCAGGATGTGGAAAGGCAGAACCTATATCCACCTAGTCTTCAAGTGACTCTTGGTCTGCAGATAACAGGAAGTGTTTGGATTTAAAGTTCTTGTTTTTAATGAGTCTTTATAGTTTTGCTTTGCTTTGGAGAAGCACAGTTTTTAAAATTATAATATAATATTGTCATCCCTGCAGGCGAGATGAGTCTGAACGCACCCTAAAATTGAGTGACCTGCAGGTGAAATAACTCACACCAGGAACCTGAGGGCTTTTCTGGGAAGGAAACTGTCTCACAAAGAGCATTTTGGTGTTTACGGTTGATCCAATCAGAAAACCTGCACAGAATTGCCCTCAGGTTGTGTCTCTGTCCATCTCACGGCTGCTGAGGGAGCTGAGTGACCAGACGCAAATCACTGTCTTCACAAAATCCACGTGCTCCACCCTCCATACACTCCTCACTTTCACACGAGAACTCGTCTCTGCTGAGTCAACCTCTAATGTTTCTCATGCAGGAAAGGAGAACTTTCTAAGGGGTTCTGGCCTCTTGAGACAGGAGGACTTGAGTAAATCCACACATTAAAGACTGAAAGAGAGACAGGAATGTCAGAGTGTGAAAGCTATCAGGAGGGTCTCCTTGGGACTGAAAAGAGAGATACAAGCAGGCTGGTCATGGGAAGTTCTAGGCAGCGTGAGTCTTTAGGAGAGAAAAGGTAAGGAGGAAAAAGGAAATACAGCAATACCGTCTTAAATGAGACTCGAGCGATGAATGCTTTTTAAAAATTCTATTTTGGCTGTGTAACTGGTATTCGTCAATGGAAAATGGCGCTCACAGACTGGACCACTAAATGCCAAAACTACAAGAGTTCAAGGACAGTCTCCAAACAGATCAGGAGCAAAAGGTGGCACTACCTTGAGCCCCATCGATCTCGGGGTGACCCAAAGGTCATAAGGAGGGATTTCCCTCTTCAATACAGGAAACAGTCTCCTTCTGGTGGATGGAGGAACTGTCCTTGCTAGAGAGCTGAGTATGAAGGTGGCCACTAAGGTCTCTGTGCCCTTCAGCTCCACCAGCACCACTGGGTCGGGCACAGCAGGACGTTCACTGCAGGCAGAAGCGTTGGCACTGCCCCGAGGGGATAGTGCATGATCTGCCCCCAGACGATGGTCTCTGGGATACCAGAGCCCAGCCAAAGACCACACAGGGTAGGAGAGGAGGAGGGTGTACATGCTCCGGTTGGAGCAACGAACGATGATTTCATGAGAACTCGCTGAGGAACCTGAGACCCTAGTGAAGTTTTCCTAGTCAATTAAACTGTATTCAGTTAAATTCTTACATTCGATTTTATATTTTATTTATACTTAAGTTAGTGGAAATTTTGTAACATAGTGATTACGCTTTTGTTGCTAGGACACCGCGTGCCATGATCGTCCATCCATCCATCATGCAACCACCCACCTATTCATCGTCCACTAATCTAACATATATATAAATGTCATACATATCATACGTGTCATATATATATACGTAGTACGGAAATAAGTTCATGGCAAATGCAAGTGCTTTCCGTCCCCACCCCCACCCCCGGAACTGCTCTTGTCAATGTCATCAACCGTCTGTGTTTCACCACATCCCACAAGCAGGGTCTGTACTCATCTTGATGACCTAGAAGCAGCATGGGAGGCAACTGGTCACTTCCTTCTCCCGATACTTCCCTCCCTTGTCTCCCAGCCGACACTCTCCTGGCTCTTCTTCACCCCAAGGCTGGTCTTCCTCAGCATCTTCCCTTGCTTGTCTTTCACCATCCTGCTCCCTGAAGGCATCGGCTCTGCGGCTTCTCTCTCTGGTCGTTTGCTCAGTCGTCTTACCTAGACCCATCTACACACTGATGACCCCCAAATGCAGAGCTGCAGTCCTAACGTCCCCCATGAACTTCACACACAGTGTCCTGCACACCCTCTCCTGGGGGTCACACCGCACGCAGCCAAAGCCTGACTCCTGGCCTTCCCTCAAACCTGCTTCTCCCACATCCTTCCCGGCTTGCTGAAGGGTCACGTTCTTTCCATTTTGGCAGGCCAAACGCCCAAACCATGGAGTTATCCTTACGCCTTTCTCTCAGAAACTAAATCCGTCGGCAGCTTCTGTCAGTTATATTCAAAAGATGCTCAGATTCTGGCCACTCCGCGACCTCACGATTGGAGCCACCATCATCTCTCACCTGAACTAATGCAGAAGGCTGGTGCCAGGTCCCTGCTGCTCCCTGCCCCTCACGTGTTACAATCAAGTAGCTGCCAGACGATCGTGTCTACCCAGGACCACCCGAGTCCTATGTAGAGCAAAAGCCTCACCACCATCAACAAGCACCCACCGGGGCGGGGGAAGAAATCTCTCTGACCTCCTGTCCCCGTCTCCCTCTGGCTTTCCTTCCTTCCTTCTTTCTCCCCTGCACTTGCCAAGCGCTCTCCCGCCCCCACCACTGCACACATGCTGCACCCTCGGCCTGACCTCTCCTCCCGGACGCGCTGTTCCGGGCCCTCGGCTCTCTCCTTCAGCCCCAGCCTCCTAGTGAGGGCTGTCCTCACCACCAGAGACCAATGCAAGCCACGTCCCCCAGTGCTGCCAACCGCACACCACAGTCTTTCTACAGAGTGCTTATCACAGGATGGTCCAGTCTTTACTCATTCCATTTTTTCTCCTTTCTTCCCTCAAAAGAAGGTAAATTCCAAGAGGACATGGACTTCGTCTCTGGTCAAGGTTCTATTGCCAGCCATGAAGAAAGTGTGGCCTGAGGGGCCATACCATAAACACTTGTTGGTTGAACGAATATCCTACATTTTAAAAACAGGGAACTGTCAAATCCTACAAATCTACAATATAATAACACTGAAGTCTATTACACCTTCACATAATTCTCTTACGCTACTCAACGTTTTCTGCATTAGATCATACAGATATATGCGTGTGTGCTCACGTGTGCACTTGTGTGTGCTTATTTCTTCTACTAGACTATACATTTTATGAGTAAGGGCTCCTTCCCTTTTTGAAATTAGTTATGGCATCTAGGATGGTTAGTGAAAATTATAACACTCGATATTTTTCAGCTGATACTCTTTTTTTCAAAACAAACAACTTTTTATTAAAGTACAGTTGATTTACAATGTTGTATTACTGTCAGGTGCACAGCAAAGTGATTCAGCTATGTAGGCGTGTCCCTCCCTCCCTCCCTCCCTTCCTTCCTTCCTTCCCTTTTCTTTCGCTCTTTCTTTCTTCTTGGAAGTCATCTAAATTAAATTAAAATAAAATGCCTTATTCCTTTTTTTGTAAGTGGTAATGCCTTAACAGAGTAAAACCACCCACAGATGGCCTTGGTATGAAACATTTTGGCCTGATACTATAAGGTATTAGAAGTAGAAGAAAGGAAGAGGGAATAACTATTCTAGTACTTTCATTCGTGCTTCTGATCCTTTCAAGATTTCTACCTTAATATTGGATTGTTGTTTTAATCTATGAACTCATTTTTTCTCTCCTACACTTTAAAATCTGATTGTATTGAGAAATGTTTGTCCCCTCAACAGTAAACTATCTACAAAGAATAACAGACTTGGATTTTCTCTGCTCAAAAGGGGAAAATCCAGATGACTCTTGGGGTTCTAATCCTAGTCTGAAGGAAATGAGGTGAAGGGTATGTGGTCACTAAGCCTTACTTTCGCGCCTGCTATTCCCACTCGAACCTGAAGGAGACGTTGTTGAAAGGTGTGTCCTGAATTCAGAAGTGATGCGGTAGGGACTGGAGGACTGCTACTGCACGAAGCATCATTTAATAGTTACAAGACTGTCCTGACCCACTGCTTTTAGGAACAAAGCCCAGTCTGAGGCTGGGACCAACTTGAACATCAGGTACTTTGCAATCTAAGAGGCAGACATCCTTCTATTCCTTTATTTCTTCTTTTCTTTAGGGGGCAGATTCTTGGATGAGAGTGAAAGTAAAAACTGGACACTGAAGTTCACACGAATTCATTGTTGCGAGAAGTTTTCTGTAGTTAAGCATAATTTGGTTCTTCATAAGAAAGAAGGAAACAGGAAGAGAAGAGAAGTAGTGTGATGCCCGGATGCACCTGCTGATCAAACCCATAAGGATACGTCACACTAAGGTTTATTAAAGCACATTGTCCTGCAGACGGCACTTGACTACACAGTTGGCAAAAGCCATACCTCATCTAAGCCTTCCAGCCTCAAGAACAATGACATGCATTTCAATAAAAGAAGCAACAACATTCATATGGAAAACATATTTTTTTCAAATTTTCTTTTTCCTTTTCTTTTTGAAGTTAACGCTGTTGTGACAAGGAACACATCCCGCGTATGGACATGTCCCGTGTGTGGACACATCCGCACATCCCGTGTGTGGACATGTCCTGTGTGTGAACACATGGACACATCCCGTGTGTGGACACATCCGCACATCCCGTGTGTGGACACATCCCGTGTGTGAACACAGCTGTACCTCCCGTGTGCAGACACATCCCGTGTGTGGACACGTCACATGTGTGGACGGAGCCACCAGCCATCCAGGAGCCCCCTCTTGGATACGAACTTTAAAAGCCACTTTTCTCTTCTCCACATAGCTCAAAGTTTCGACCATGTGAGTTTCTCAGTGATTAAGAAAATAATTTTTCGGGCTTCCCTGGTGGCGCAGTGGTTGAGAGTCCGCCTGCCGATGCAGGGGACGCGGGTTCGTGCCCCGGTCCGGGAAGATCCCACATGCCGCGGAGCGGCTGGGCCCGTGAGCCATGGCCGCTGAGCCTGCGTGTCTGGAGCCTGTGCTCTGCAACGGGAGAGGCCACAGCGGTGAGAGGCCCGCGTACCTCAAAAAAAAAAAAAAAAAAAAGAAAATAATTTTTATAAGAACTCTGTTGAAACTCACAAACAGTCTCTGAAAGGAAAGAGGGCACCTTTCAGATTCCCTGTGACATTTCGTCAGTTTGGATTTGCTGGCTAATTATTTTGCTCTATGTAAAGAACCTAATCCTAAAGAATTTGGGGTCGAAGCCATTTACAGTGGTATCTGCACGAACCATGTCAACCTAAACGTCTTAAGCTGCTGAAACTGACACACTGAGGGCCATGGGGTGAGACTCAGGGGAACGTTCCTGGACAACATGGGCTCTAAGTACAAAGGGGGACTTAAGGGACAGTGTCTAACACAAACCTTCCCTACTGATCATTTCTGTCAGGAACCTGTGTCTGAGGAGCTCTGGCATCTGGTCACGGTCCAGCATCAGCCAGAGAAACAGACATGTCAACAATTAACCCTGGCAGGATTCCGTAGCTGGGGACATATCTCATGCGCTATAGGAGTTTAATGAAAAGACGACTCCTCTCCATGGGAGTGAATCAGAGTCCAAGGAGGTGTCACGCGACTGGATTAGGAAGGATGAGTAGCAAAGACATGACAAAGCAAAGGCAAGAGCCGGCTCAGGCGTGAGGTCACCAATGAAGGCTTGGAGGGAGTGGTCCCTGAGGCCCATCTGCAGGGGGGAGGACGGCAGGCTTCTGCAGGCACGGGGTCCCCTGTGCTGGACTCACAGACTGCACCCAGCCAAGGAGGTTCCCCAACGGCCTCACTCTGCAGTTTTCGCTACACTTTCACGGAAGCCAGTCTTGCTGCCGAGACCATCACCCATCTCTCTCTGCCTGGCTGGCCAATGCCAACCTTTCCCTGAGGTCTAAACTCACAGGAATCTACTCTGATGTCCCTTCTAAGCCTGTATCTCCCCTGTGTGCCCCTCACATACAGTTCTGCACTGAATTTCCACTGCACTGTGTGTTGAGCTGATGGTCTGACTTTGTGTATTCTACAACATAGTAGACAGGACCTCATGAGCAGATATATGTTGAATGCATGCCCTGATGTTATGGCTACAGTTTTGTTTCTCCTGGAAACGGGAGTCCCAGCAGCCCTGGCAACAGTTTCTCTCCAATGCAGAGGATCTGTCCTAACCCAGGAGCACATAATCACTGCAACCGGGTGGCTGGAGAGCCAAGGGCAGCTTCCCCACCGCGGGCAAAGTGCTTTAGTGACCTGGGAATGCACAGCCATTCTAGCTCAGGGGCTGCAGAGGAGGCAAGAGAGAGTTTCTCTTTTCCTGTGTTTGTGTCATGCTGCGGTCTTCCCAGGTCCCCAGTATAACATCAGATGGTCAGCTAAAATACATGAATGTTCTCTTTAAGACGCATCTAAAGAGGAAGGTCAGCTGTAGTTTTCATGGTTTGGTCCTCAGTTTACCACCCCAGCCCTACACTGAGCTGAGAACAGCCCCTGTCTTAGCAGCTCTGGCGGCCACAACAAGATATCACAGACGCACAGCTTGAACAAAAGACATGCATTTCTCACAGCTCTGAAGTCTGGGTGGAAAGTCTAAGATCAAGGTTCTGGCCAAGGTGGTTTCTGTTCAGAGCAACCTTCCTGGCTGGCAGAGGGCTGTCTTCTCCCTGTGCCCTCCCGTGGTCTTTCTTCTGTGCGTGTACATAAAATGGGAGAGAGGGCAAGTTCTCTGGTGTCTCTGCTCAGAAGGGCACTAATCCCCTCATGGGGGCCCATCCTCATGACTTCATCTAATCCCAATTATCTCCCCAAGGCCTCATCTTCAAATGTCAGCACATGGAGCTCCCGCATATGAATTTTGGAAGCACAAATGTTCAGTCCATGAAAACCTCTACCCATGGGACTCAAGAACAGAAAACCTCTCTCTACCCCAAGCCCAAGACTCATTCTCTCTCCAGCCACAGTGTGCTCACCCTCTAGGTGCATCTCTCTCCTGGGCCAGTTCTAGAACGGACCAGGGATGAAAGAGAGTAAATAGGCCACTTGATTTCTGTCTGTCTGATTGCATAGGCAACATTATAGAACCAACGTACAAAACTGCACCCCACATGCCTCTACTATTCCCAGTTCCACACATATCTAATAGGGGTAATTTGGAAAGCTAACCCACTCTATGTTTCTTTTTTTTAAAAAAAACAACATTTTCTAAATAATTTTATGGAAACAAATTTACTAAGAATCCCGCAAATAATACTATCTTGCTTTTTTATAGAGGAAGTCCATCTAGTCTTCCTGGCAGCACCGTGGGCACCAGGAGCTAATGGACAGGAGACACATGAGGCCTTTTTAAACCGGAGCAGCCATTATTCAAAAGTCTACAGATAACAAATGCTGGAGAGGGTGTGGAGAGAAGGGACCCTCCTACACTGTCGGTGGGGATGTAAACTGGTGCAGCCACTGTGGAGAACAGCATGGAGTTTCCTTAAAAAAACTAAAAATAGAGTTACCATGTGATCCTGCAATCCCACTACTGGGCATATATCTGCAGAAACCTCTAATTCGAAAAGATACATGCACCCCTATGTTCACAGCAGCACTATTCACAATATCCAAGACATGGAAACAATCTAAATGTCCATCCACAGATGAATGGATAAAGAAGATGTGGTACATATATACAATGGAATACTACTCAGCCATAAAGAATGAAATAATGTCATTTGCAGCAACATGGATGCAGCTAGAGATTATCATAGTAAGCGAAATAAGTCAGATGGAGAAATATCACGGGATATCACTTATATGTGGAATTTAAAAGAATGATACAAATAAACTTATTTAGAAAACAGAAATAGACTCACAGACATAGAAAACAAATTACTAGCTACCAAAGGGGAAGGCGGGAGGGATAAACTAGGAGTTTGGGATTAACAGATACACACTACTATCTATAAAGTAGATAAACAACAAGGACCCACTGTACAGCACAGGAAACTATACTTGGTATCTTGTTATAACCTATAATGGAAAAGAATCTGAAAAAAAATTATACAGGTATATATAACTGAATCACTTTGCCGTACACTGAAACGAACACAACGTTGTAAAATTAACTATATTTCAATTTAAAGAAAAGCAAAAAAAAATGCAACAGCCTATTCCTATGTTCTCGTAAAAGGCACTGTAAGTACCCTAATGACGTCTGCGTTCTCAGATGCAGGTAAGATGAAGAACATTACTGCCCTTCCCCCATCGTGGGCACTCTTCTTTTCTCTGAAGCGTTTGTTTCTCTCACTGGAAAGCACTCACAGGAGACAGAGGAAACACGTCCTGTCGTCATTTTATGCTGACAACCAGCTGAACAGCCTGACAGGCCAGAGGCTCAGCGGTGAGCTCCATCCAACAAGGCATTTGTGCGGCGGGGGAATTCACCTGGTCGCCAACACGCAAAGCAAAATGAGAACAACCTCCAGACTGACTGGCGATAATGACGCGGAGCAAAGAGGTTAATGGATCTTGTTTTTGTCTTTGTTTTCGTCCACGAGTCCTGCAGGCCCAGCACCACAGCCTTCAATGGTACAACTTGCTGACACGCACCACGTGTCACCAGGAAGCCTCCAGGCAGGCACGCAGCACCACGGTCAAAACAGGATGCCCACGTGTTGGCATTCCTAGGTCTGCATTTGGCCCCTTACCTTCCTTCCTGAGGGGCTTTCTTTGTAATTGGCACAGAGATCTGGATTCTTATAGAAACAAGGAGGGGGAAACGGTATAGTAGTTTGGTGCACAGGTCACCCTAATTTAAATTCTAACCCTTATTCTGGGAAAGGAAAAGGCAGATGAGACTAAATGCCCACCTCACATCCACCAAGGATGCTCCCTCCCGTATCCAAGGAATCACTGTGACCCCTGAAAACAGAATAAAGTGGTTCTATGGAAGGGCTAGAGCACCTCTAATACTCTACCTTATACGATTTGAGCTAATTTGGTGAAAAGTTAAGGTGAATGTGTGGTTTAGAGAACTCAGTGTGATAGGTAATTTCCAAACCTTAATGTACTTACACATTTAATCTGAGCATCTCAAACTGCGTTTGCAAACAATCCATCCAAACTTAAGGCTCAATTACTGAATGAGATGCGCTTGCTGCTCACTCTCTCCTTTGTCTGTAAAATGGCAACAATGACTGTGCTTCAAAGCCCGTGGATTAAAAGCATTTCCCACTGCACCTTTTACAAGTTGGGCGTTGACTACATGTTAGGTCAAATTATTAAGTCCATGTTGCTTTCCAAAATATATAATTCACTATATATATAATTCACTATAAGGCAAGAGAAGCTTTACTTGTAATTGACACTGGGGTAAATTGAAATTCCAGGTATCTCCGCTAAGAGGTTATTCAAAAGCGACCTCAAGCGCCATTCCCCTGTGAAGCAGTCACACGGTAGACCAGTTATTTTCTCACACATACACTGTCTGAAATCCTTGTCCAACTGCTTCATGGTCAAGTGCGTCGCCCTGGAGAGATTAAATCTCCTTAAGGTCAGGGCCACACCTTTTACTTTGCATCTCCCAGCAGCTGCTGGGCATGGAAGCCCTGAAGAAATCCTTGTTGAAGGTGGTGTCACCTTCCCTCTTCCCAGCTCCATCCCAACACCAGGTGCCTCTCTCCTGGCTGGGGTGGAGACCAGCTTTCTCCCCCACCGCTCCCCTAGCTCAACTGTACTTCTTTTTTTTTTTTTTTTTTTACATCTTTATTGGGGTATAACTGCTTTACAATGGTGTGTTAGTTTCTGCTTTATAACAAAGTGAATCAGTTATACATATACATATGTTCCCATATCTCTTCCCTCTTGTGTCTCCCTCCCTATCTCACCCCTCTAGGTGGTCACAAAGCACTGAGCTGCGCTTCTTGAGTCAAAAAGCCAAAGAGGTGGCCAGCTGGGGGTTAAGGGGGTCTATGCCCCAACTTGGCAAATCAATTGTTAGTTTTTCAAGTAGACACTCTGTATTACTCAGCCATAAAAAAGAATGAAATAATGCCATTTGCAGCAACATGGATGGACCTAGAGATGATCATACTAAGGGAAGTAAGTCAGACAGAGAAAGACAAATACCACAAGATTATCACTTATATGTGGAATCTAAAAAAATGCTACAAATGAACTCATATACAAAACAGAACTAGACCAACAGACACAGAAAACAAACTTGCGGTTACCAAAGGGTAAGTGCAGGGGTGGGGAGTTGGTAAATTAGGAGTTTGGGTTTAAAATATACACACTCCTGTATATAAAATAGATAAACAACAAGGACCTACTGTACAGCACAGGGAACTCTACTCAGTATTTTGTAATAACCCATAAGGGAAAGAATCTGAAAAAGAATATACATATATCTGTATAACTGAATCACTTTGCTGTACACATGAAACTAACACAACATTGTAAAAAAACTATACTTCGATTTTAAAAAATGCAGTGTTTAAAAAAAAAAAAAAAAGTAGACCTTCTGCTCCTTGGGTCCTGAAGAGATTCAGCAGAGGAGTGTTTATATTAAGAAGAAAATACTGATGGAGAAGATAACTCCTGAAGCCATTATGAACTAATACTTCAGCGGGAAGCATTCTCCCTGAAACTTAACATCCTTTTACATGAAATGGGGTAATTACACCTGCCCGTGGAGCTTTAGGGGCAAGATGTGGACCCCTCTCTACATGCTGAACCCTTTGGGTCAGAGCGGATGCCCATCTCAAGGTTATACTTTAGCCCAAAGCGGAAAAATTAACAACAGCTAGAACTAATGAAGGCTTACTGTAAGACAGGCACTGCTCTAAATGCCTGTGTGAGCCTCAAAATAACCCAGTGAGAGAGGGGCATGATGCCTACCTTTCAAACAAAGAAGCTTAAAATAACAGAATTAAGTGATCTGTCCAAGGCCAACCCAGTGGGCAACTAACCCCAGGCAACGTGGCATGACTGACCTTGCTCTCGGACACGATGCTGCCCTGACTCAACAGCAGCTGGAAGGAAAGGGGAGCTTCAGGGAGTAAGTCCTCTTTCCTGGACTGGATCTTGGGTTCCCTCAGTTAAAAGTCTCCATCAGTTGAGTCCCCAGTGCGTAGCTAACGGCAGTGGTGGTGGGGTTCTGATCACTCTGGGAGGGAATGAGGGCTCCCGGAGCTGCCCCTGAGCTGTCCCTGGGTGGCGGAGGGCAGGCACGGATGTCATGCACACCTGCTAGGGCCGGACGCCCACACGGGTTCCCTGCAGCATGCTTTTGGAAGGCCTCGGGAGACCATACAGCTGTGAAGATTTAGATAAAGGGCTTCAGTCACTTCTCCCCTCATCTCAAAACGTCTGGTGAATCCAGACCTGCAACCTCAAAGGAGATCTTAAAAGGCAAAGCATGTGGCTAGGAAGCCCAGAAGACCTCTCTCCGCTGCACCCTGCGCACAGTGTCCCCAGCGTGGGACCCTCTCACGGTGGGTGGGCGTGTGCCCTGCGATGCTGTCGCATAGATACCCCTCCCCGCGCCGCGATCAGCCACAGACATATCTTAGGGATTCATTCCGATACCATTGGGTCTTGGTGGCATTGTCACTGAAGCTGTTTTCTCACCTGCAAGTGAACTGGCCCCAACCTGGCCAAGCAGCCAGGAGGTGTCTCTGCCGGGGGGTGGGGGGCACTGCCCACTCGACTCCCCACCTGCCCGCGAGCCCTCAGTCTGGGCGGTGCCCCCTGCACCCTGATTCTTCAGCCCTCTCTACACCCATGTGCCACCCACACCCTTGCACTCGGTCCCCTTCCCACCTGCCTCCTGCAAAATGAGCTTCCCAAGCTCTCACCTGGGAGCCCTGACTCACCCATGCACGTCCATCGGGTAGCATCACCGTTTCCTTGTGTTACTTCTGGAAAACGGGGTTGCTTTAAAGTGCAAGGAGGGCGGTGATTCCTTAATAATGGCCGTACTGTCTTCTGCATATGAATCCCATATTCACAGGAAGGATGCCAGTATTTAGAAAATATCTGCCTGAATTTGGCCACACTATCTTTTGGGGAGTAAAGAAAGAGTAACGTTGCCCTTTCTAGGGTTAGCAGTTTGCATAAGCACAATCTGGTTGAATGAGTAAAGTACAGCCTAAAAATATATTCTTTTAACTCCAAGAATCTTTTCCCAGTGATTTCTTGATAAGAAATACTAATTGAGGGGTCTGCTTCTTTTCAGGAAAGGGCTAGCTATGTTTCAACAAAAATCAGGCACTTTTATTATCTGATGAAGCTTTAAATAAGCTTTCACTTAAACGGTAATGCACATATGACAAAGTATCTAATTTTCTTCGTAAAATTAAGAGAAATATCATTTAAATCAAGATTTCTATGAGAATCACGCAGGTTCTCAGTTAAACATTATTATTATTTTTTAAGTTAATAAGTTGTGTTACTTTTTTTTTTTTTGCGGCACGCGGGCCTCTCACCACTGCGGCCTCTCCTGTCACGGAGCACAGGTTCCGGACGCACAGGCCCAGCGGCCACGGCCCACGGGCCCAGCTGCTCCGCGGCACGCGGGATCCTCCCGGACCGGGGCGCGGCATCGGCAAGTTGTGTTACTTTTTGTTTTTCAACAATGCAAAGTTAATTGCAGACTATTTTAACGCGTCCATATTTTGAAAAAGGGCTCGGAACTTGGCCTCTGCAAAGCTGCCCCCTCATCTGCTGGGAGCACTTCCTTGGGGAAGCCATAGACTGTTTTGACCCTTAGAACGAATCCTGGGCAATTTAAACTGCTGGTATTGCTGCATCTTTGTTAAAAAGAAAACTCCGACAGCCTCACAATAAGCACCATGATTTCACACTTTATCCGGCCCTTCTCCCTTCTGAGTGCGAAGTCCACTTGTGAACTCACCTCCACATCTTAGATAATGATCTGAGATGCGCTGAAATGACAGAAGCCTGCAGCAAAGATCTGGAAACTGACTGCAAGGGCTCCTTTGATGGCTCTACCTCATGCCTTTTTATTTTATCTTTCAGCTCAAAAAGAAACTCCCTTAACCCTTAGGATGGGATTCCAAATCCCACCTTCAGGACCTTTCAACAAATATTAACCTTATCCATTTCAGGGTGAAATCTCCTCATGTTATTCCTAATGTACCAAAAATTTAAAACACAGTTTATTGCAACTTTTCCTTCTTTTTTTTCCCTGTGGGCTTTGTATTTAATGTTTTCTTGTAATGTAAGTGAACTTAAAAAAAAAACAAAAAAACAACTATTTTTTTCTATTGCCTGTTGTGCATGTGAGGGGCTAAGAGTGTGACAACACGCAGTGATTTATTCCTGCAAGTGTGTGCTGCTGTAAAATGACGGCATAAAATGAGTTTATGCCACCAAGTTCTGATGATTATACCTTCTAAATAGACCTCAGTTCTGTTCATGTCTCTCCCACCGACATCCCAGTGCAAACTCACCTGGCTGACGGCTGCTAACTGCTAACTGATCTTCGGATCAGGTCATTCCCTTCACCCTAGCGATGCAGTGAGTCTTCCTGAACAAGTAAAGCCCAGATCGTGGGCTTCCGACCCAAGCACTCTCAGTGCTTTTCCTCTGCAGTCAGAATAAAGCCCAACACCTGTAAGACAGCCTGCAGGGCCCTAATCAACCTCATCTCAACCCCTTTCTGTTGGCCTGACTTACTTTCCCTCACACTTTAGCCTAACGTATTTTTCTCCAGCTTTACTGAGGTGTACGATTGACCAATAAAAACTAAGGTGAGCAAAGTGACATCGTGACATATGTATACATGTGAAATGACCACAATCATGCTAATTAACACATCCATCCCCTCAAATAGTTGCCATAATGTGTGTGTGTGTGCGCGCGCGTGCACGCGTGGGTGCGCGTGTGTGGTAAGGACACAAGATCTACTCTGTTAGCAAATTTCAAGTATACGATACAGTATTATAAACTACATGATCACCGTGTTGTACACTGGGTCTCCTTTGTGGAACCGAAAAATGCAGAAACCATAGTATCAGACAGCAGAATGGTGGTTGCTAGGGGCTGGAGGCACGGGGTATACTAAGATGTTGGTCAAAGGGTCCAAACTTTCAGGTATAAGATGAGTAGGTTTTGCTTCACTTTATCTTCACTTCTCTCTTTTTTTTTTTTTTTTTTCGGTACGTGGGCCTCTCACTGTTGTGGCCTCTCCCGTTGCGGAGCACAGGCTCCGGACACGCAGGCTCAGCGGCCATGGCTCACAGGCCCAGCCGCTCCGCGGCATGTGGGATCTTCCCGGACCGGGGCACGAACCCGTGTCCCCTGCATCGGCAGGCGGACTCTCAACCACTGCGCCACCAGGGAAGCCCACACTTCTCATTTTTGAATACCAGGTCCACAGGGAAACTCTCCCTGCAGGGCTTAATGTGTGCCGTTTGTTATACTTTCTCACGGTAGCTTGTACTTTCTGGGCAAAGCCATTCCATCTGTGATGCCTCTTCATGCAGCCCTGATGTACCTGTTGAACGTGTCTCCCTGGGGGTGGGGTCGCCTGCTCACCACTGTACCCCTCCCCCCATGCTCAGCCCAGGGGATGGCAAAGAGCAGGCCCTCAAGAAATACCCAAGACACAAGGTTAGAAGATCGTTGTGTAGGGCAGAGATAATTCAGCACTCAACTTCTAAAAAGAATAGTGACGTTTCTTCCATCCAGACTAAAAACAACAGAATTTACGATGTTTTTAAAAGGGAAACAGAGGGGAATTCCCTGGCGGTCCAGGGGTTAGTACTCGACACTTTCACTGCCAGGTCCAGGTTCGATCCCTGGGTCAGGAAACTAAGACCCTGCAAGCCAGTCGGCATGGCAAAAAAAAAAAAAGAAAAAAAAAAAAAAAGGGAAACAAAAAGATGGAGATGGAATGCAAGAAATAAAGATATCATTCATTGCAAAAGCTACTTTATAGTCTCCTATCAATGGACTGAAACAACTCAAGTTGTCAAAGGGATCAAAATGGAAAACAGTCTTTTAAACAAATGAGACAAATTTAATGAGACAAATTTGTTTGCCCCTTGCTTTCACACCTTTGGTCTACAGAAATGAAAGAAGGAAAATAACTTACATGACCAGGTAAAAATTTTGCATCACTGTAAATTCTCAGAATGCTCTAAGAATTATATCGGTCTTTTAACATAAGTCTACCAATTAGATACACTTCTCAAAATAATCGATTTTTTAAAAATCCTGAATGGAAAGAATTGTGATTTTTCAAGGAAATTAGCTAAGAAAATTGCCAGTTTTTATAAACACCACAATACGTGAATGCGTTAGAGTGAAGGACAGAATAGAAAATTCATACCAGTGTAATTACAAATGATTAGTAAACACAAAAATTGTACAACCTCCCTAGTAATGAAAGAGGTGGAAATTAAATGACACTTTCCCCCCTAGCAAATGAGCAAAGAAGAAAATCTATCATAATACTTCAAGCTGTAATAGGACAGTTGGAGTGAGCAGAAGTTAGTACAGATTTCTGCAGAGCCATTTTCCAATATTTATTAAGTAACTGAAAAAGGTTGTTAACCAGTGTTTCCCCTTCCTTCTACTGAGCTAAAAGAAAGACCCAGAAACATTAGTGAAGATATAGATAGATGGACAGATGGATGGATTGATGGGTTGGTGGGTGGATGGAAGGATGCATGCATGGTTAGATGGATGGATAGGTGGATGGATGGACGGACAGACAGAGGTATTATCTCTGTCTTTTTCTTTGTATAGCAGGCTGCTAGTCTACAAGCATCCTTGGGTGATTGGAAAACAGAAGCCATTTCCAGGTGACAGACCCCAACCCTGGGCTCACCATTCAGCGAGTGAAGTCCATGCCACCCTCTGCAGGGTGTCTGGCTCCAAAGCTTAACCTAAAGAGCTATGTGAGGTGGGGAAAATCCCTTCAATTACAATCTATATCTGAATGTTAGTAAAGTCATTAACATAATAAAGTATCACGATGAAATATTACAGTCATTAAAATGGATGCTTTAAAGGGCTTTTAGGGCTTCCCTGGTGGCGCAGTGGTTGGGAGTCCGCCTGCCGATGCAGGGGACACGGGTTTGTGCCCCGGTCCGGGAAGATCCCACATGCCGCGGAGCGGCTGGGCCCGTGAGCCATGGCTGCTGAGTCTGCGCATCTGGAGCCTGTTGCTCCGCAACGGGAGAGGCCACAACAGTGAGACGCCCGCGTACCGCAAAAAAATAATAATAATAAAAATAAAGGGCTTTTAAAACCCAGAAAAAGTGAGCAATATAAAGTATTGAGTGAAAGATCAGAATATAAAAAATATATAACAGTCACTAATGTATTAAAATGCAAAAGGGACAGTGTTCTCTGAGTGGAAGTTTCTCTCTTTGACCAAACTCTACTCGGACTCCCCTGAGCTCTTTTTCAACTAGACCTAACTTTTGGAATCCCATGTTCCTCTCTGCACTGTCCAGTCTTAGCAAGAATCCCGCTAAGTCCGTTTAACCAGAAGCCCTCTCCCTTAACACCTGAACCACCTTCTATATCTGATCAGGTTCCTCATCCCCCAGGTGATGGTGTGATCACCCTGAACTGCCTTCAGCAAGAATCCCCTTCATCAGGTTGGTTTAGCCAGAATTCGCCTCACTCCTGACGCTTCCTCTTCGCAATTTTCCAGCCTCTGGTCCCCTCGTGCTCGTTGGCTATAAGGCCCCACTTCCCACGCTGTGTTCAGACCCTACTGCAATGGGCTTAAATACAGTCTGCCTCACCACTGTGTACCAAGCGCCTGGAATAATTTTTCATAACAGTGAGAATGTTATTTTTTCTTTAACAAGAGTCAGGGATATTTTTTCTCTCTTGTAAGTGAGGTCTTAGGCTGGAAGCCAGAACACGTTCACTGTGGAGATTTAGATCAATGGAGCGATTTGAGCTGAACAGGAGTGAGAGCATTGCAGGATAGCTTTTGCTCACGGATGAAGGAGGAGAGGCAACCTATCTGGCCACTGGGAGAGACAGAGAAGTGCAGAACCTGTCTTGGGTGTTTTTCTTACCTGGTCTCATGAACTATTCCTGAACCCTGTGAGGAGAAGGCTCTCGAAAGCTGAAAGAGCTGTGTGAGATCTTTTAAAATCCACCCCAAGAAACAGAACTGGACTCACTCACTCTCCTTCTGCTCAACCACTTTATCCCTTTTCCTCCCTCTGTATGTTCCATTTCTCCCTGAATGGGACTCCTAACAGTCCTGCCTACGCAATGCAGTAAGTTTCTACTTTTAAACACTGAGCTTGTATTATGTTTGTCACCAGAGAATATAAAGGGGGAAAGTACCCATAAACAAACATATGGGTGAATAAATTATCCATCCTACTCCATGATTTTTTCCTTAGCCACAGAAAACACTGACAATTATTATAGTTTCTTAAAGCACACATGCACACGTCATGTTGCAAACTGAGTAAATTTCCATCTCACATCATGATACACCTACAACCTAAGTCCATAAACAAGAAAACCTATCCATTCACATCATCGTTTTGTTTAGTATTGAATGAGGGAAGAAACTAAACAGATGAAACAAGGTCATCTTTATAATGAAGCAAAGATAGATAAGAGAACAGCAGGACTTGTCGATTTGATTTGTGGGTATTGTTTTCCCCCATAAATACACACTAGAAGTGGATGGCTTGCCACCTTAAGGGATTTGCACTAAGTGGAACCATCAACAGCACTTAAGAACTTGTTAGAAATACAGAATTTCAGTGTCTTCTCGAGTGGCAGAGTGAAAATCTGCCTTTTAACAAGATCCCAGGTTGTTTGTAGGCACACCAATGGCCAGGCAGTAGAGGGGGAGACTGCCCCAAGCATCAACGCCCAGGATGACTTCTGGGTGCCACGCGGAGGAGCTGCCTCGCCTTTGCCAAGTGGATTTGCTGCTGCAGGTGGTTCTGTAAATTTATGGCAGGACCACTCAGGCTTAGCCTCGACAGACCAGGTGGCTTCAACCTCAACAACTAAGCTTGAACTATTCAGCTGAGAACAAGGGCAGTGAGAGGGTTTCTGTCTGAGCAGATTACCTCTGGCAAGTGTGCCACACAGCATGGCTGCCATCCTTTACAGGTGACACAAGTCCCACAAATTGAGGTCCTAATGGGGAGAAGCAATTAGGAAAGCTCATTCCCGTATTAACAAACATTCACCAAGTTAGTAGAAAAGTGAGTCCTTAAATTCATGTCAAACAGAAAAAAAAGTTATGGATATATGAGTGTGAATATTATAAAAATAACTCGAAGAGTGTTATCAAGAGAAATCAGAATAAATCATTCCATTTCAGGTTTAATGGGAAAATGTCACATAAATGTCAACTACTGTAGATTTCCCACCCAGAACCGTGCGCTAAACACTAAAACACTAAAAATCACATATGCTCCTTAAAAACTGGTGAAGTTTTTAAACGACAGATTTGAGTTGTGAACCTTACTTCGTACACGTCATCCCTCTATTTCTAGAAATTTCTATTTTTATTTCAGTTATCCCCAGAACATCTTTTTAAGACTGAAGAGTTTTACTAGTTAAAGAGAAAGAGAAGGGATACATATTTTTTTCTAATCAGAACTCACTCCTGATGAATGCCAAGTAAATACTGGAAGAAAGCCTCAAACTTCCTTCTGGGATCATTTGTAAGGAGGCATCGTAAGGATCCTACATGTTTGACTGATGTGACGTATGTATGAAAATTCAACTCTTCCAATTTGTTGCCACTACTGATTAGGAGCAGATTAGCTTTCAAAAAATCAAATGCCTGGAGTAACTGCAAAGCAATAAACTTCAAAAAACCCCATGTATATTTAAAATATAAAATTACCATTTCTTGCATAAGAAAGTTTGTACTATAAGTATTTTTCCCATCTCTCTGGAATGAATCATGGCAATCCAAATTTCAAACATGTACTCTATATAAAGAGATAGAGAGAGAGACAGACAGAGGGAGGGAGAGACAGACAGCTGGAAAGAGAGTCGGGGGAGAGACAGAGAGGGGATGAAAGGGAGAAAAATGGTTAGTTCCAGAGCCTACCTCCTCTGTCAGGCAGATCCTCCTTCTGGCAAAGGAGAAGGATGGGGAGAGTAAGTTAAGTGGCACCTACTACAATCACCAGAAACCCAAGCTAACCCGCATAAAATTGTTTCCCAAAGAGCTGAAGGTCGGCTGTTTCCAAGCCTATGGTCTGTCTACGCTTTGATGCCACCTGCTGGGTGGGTTGAGGCAATATGGGTTCACAGCGGCCTCATTTCCTCTGGTCAAACTCCAGCCCAAGAAAGACCAGAGAATCACTCCACCTCCCCTGACCCACATGTTAAACCCTTCATGTGAAGCCGTGTCTTTAAGTGCTCTCCTAAGACACAGTCTTCTTGGTGACCAAGTCAATCCCTGTACCTAATTCTGTTGTTTCCCTGTCTTCTATCTCTCTTAACAAAACAGGGCATACAAATATTGACAAGCGTGCACAAGCACATAATTACACCTCTGAGCATAGAATATCTCATAAGGTATATGGTTCACACATGCTACTTTAATTAGGGACTTCCCCCAGCTCATTAAAATCTATTTCCTTTCTAAACAATCCAGCCCATCAGGGCTATGGACAGGGATGGCTTCATGGCAGGCCTGCCACATGGGTCAGTGCTTGGAAGGGCCTGCACTGGGCTGAATGTTCTGCTGTTGGCATCTTGAAATTCTTAATAAATTGTGGACAAGAAGCTCTCCAGTTTCTTTTACACTCAAAAAACCTCAAAAATTACAGACCTTGTCCTAGTTATGCAGATTTTTTCCCCTTTTTAAAAAGGAAATTGTAATTCTCTTTTAAAATTTTCAATTTTTACTTACAATGTGTTATGAGAATTTTAAAGGATTCTTTAGAATATGAAAGACTAGGTGTGTACAGCAGAAACAAATTCTTATAAAAGCCAAGGCAAAAAAAAGCAACAAACAAAAAGTAAATTGATTCATTTAAGAGGGGAAATAACAAGCAATGTATGAAAGAAAATGTGTATGGATTTTAACATCAAGGATTAATGAATTTACTAATATGCACCATGGTAAACCGGAGGAAGGAGCAGGGTTATTTTCTAACAATATATTATATTGAAGGAAGAACACATTAATCAATGGAAAATTATTGAATAAATAAAGGAAGTAGGGTCCAGGAGAATAGTGATGAAATTTGGCAAAAATATAAAGCAAAGTGACATAGGGCATTTGAACTTTAGTCACATGTTCATAGAATTTAGAGCTAGACACTCCCTTAGACATAGTTGAGAAGAAACAGGCACATGAAAAGGTGCTCAACATCGCTAATTATTAGAGAAATGCAAACCAAAACTACAACGAGGTATCACCTCACACCGGTCAGAATGGCCATCATCAAAAAGTCTACAAACAATAAATGCTGGAGAGGGTGTGGAGAAAAGGGAACCCTCCTGCACTGTTGGTGGGAATGTAAATTGGTGCAGCCACTATGGAGAACAGTATGGAGGTTCCTCATTAAACTAAAGACAGAGCTACCATATGATCCAGCAATCCCACTCCTGGGCATATATCTGCGGAAAACTCTAAGTAGAAAAGATACATGCACCCCAGTGTGCACTGCAGCACTATTTACAATAGGTAAGACATGGAAGCAACCTAAATGTCCACTGACAGATGAATGGATAAACAAGATGTGGTACATATATACAATGGAATATCACTCAGCCATAAAAAAGAATGAAATAATGCCATTTGCAGCAATATGGATGGACCTAGAGATTATCATAGTAAGTGAAGTAAGTCAGACAGAGAAAGACTAATGACATATGATATCACTTATATGTGGAATCTAAAAATATGATATAAACGAACTTATTTACAAAACAGACATAAACTCACAGACATAGAAAACAACCTTATGATTACCAAAGGGGAAAGTGGGGGGAGGAATAAATTAGGAGTTTGGGATTAACATATACAAATTACTATGTATAAAATAAAAACAAGGACCTACTGCGTAGTACAGGGAACTATATTCAATAACTTGTAATAACCTATAATGGAAAAGAATATGAAAAAGAATACACGTGTGTGTGTATATATATATATGTATAACTGAATCACTTTGCTGTACACTTGAAACTAACACAACATTGTAAATCAACTATACTTCAATAAAAAAAATCATCCACAAGAGTTATTTTTCAACACATTTTAGTGCATAAATCTTTCTTCAGAGAACCTTTAGGTGACAGAACATAAATACTACTGAAAAATATAGATAAGCTTTCAGTAAACTGGGGAATTAATTAATTCCACAAATATTGGCTGGGCACCAATTATGCACAAATATTATTCTAAGCCTAGACCATACATCCCCATGGACCATAAAACTGAGTGCAGAAAACTGCAGTAAAGAATACATATAAATCATTTTGGGACTTCCCTGGTGGCTCAGTGGTTAAGAACCCACCTGCCAATGCAGGGGACACGGGTTGGATACCTGGTCCGGGAAGATCCCACTTACCATGGAGCAACTAAGCCCGTGTGGCAGAACAACTGAGCCTGAGCACACTACTGAGCCCGCGCGCCTACAGCCTGTGCTCCGCAACAAGAGAAGCCATTGCAACAAGAAGCCCGCGCACTGCAACAAAGATTAGCCTCCGCTCGCAGCAACTAGAGAAAGCCTGCATGCAGCAATGAAGACCCAATGCAGCCAAAAATAATAAATAAATAAAATAAATAAATTCATTTAAAAAAGGAATATATATAAATCATTTTGTCTTTACACCACTTTCCCAACCACGTGCTTTTATGTTACCTAACCCAGTCTGCATAGCAATTCTCTGGAACAATCTTAATAAAAATAAGGAAGGGAATCCCAAATAGCTAACTGGTGACAACAACCAAAGGAAAAATATAGAGATAACCAGCGCTCAGATCACGGTTCTTTCCATCTCATCATCCCACTGTTCTTCATAAAGTCTGGTAGACTCTGGATACTTACGGCACAATGTAGAGTTAATTTCACAACTGGAGGTTCTGAACCATCCCGAGGTTCCAGGTTCCTGCCTTCTGAACTTCCCGGAGCCCACCTACCAGCCTCCTTGGAGATCCTATTCACCGCAATGATATTTATACCTGATAATTTTCTTTTTTTTCCAACATTTATTTATTTTTTTTTACCAGTGCCTGATGAAGCAAAGGCTGTTAAGAATTTCCCATAAAAATAAAAAAATATTGTTAAATGGCTGTATTAAATAATTATAAAAAGAAAAGTAGGGGCAGATTTCAAGTAGATTATCATCCATTTAACATGTAAAAGATTTATTTTTATAACGTTATTTTCTTTTGCATTCTTTATATTGGTACATTTACCGTAATGACCTTCTGATAACGTGCTGTAATAACTGTTAAGATTTGGAAGCCTAAAGACTTAACACAGAAACTGGAAAACATTGTAGAAGTTAAAAAATTGCATAATGTCACCAGTTGATGTTAAATTATATCACATTATGATAGAAAAATAACATACATTATTTTCTTTTTCCTTGAGGGAGAAACTTGAAACTTGTCTAGGGACTATGTTCACCCATATATTAGCATTACATACAGACATTAATCAAACATTCATGAAGCTTTTTTAAATCATCCTTTGAAAATTGCTTTAGTCAACCTTTAGCATATAGATTTCTGACTCAGATACATTACTAATGATGAAGAGCTGGATTGTTGAATGATGACTTTTTTCTTCTTGGAGATCTTTATATTTACATGTAATTTCAACTTTCTGCGGCTAACAGACTATCTTTTGTAGTGAGAAAAAAATATATTGCTTTGAAATCTGAAGCTCAGGGAATTCCGTGGTAAATCCAATTTCCCACAGCTGACAGATGATGGGATTACGCTAAGAACACATGTCTTGATTCCTAGCCCCATGTCTCTTGCAGAGAAGCGTCTGAATTTGTACCACTAATCAAACATTTGTGAGCTTTTCTCCTAGGAAACTATGAATAGTGCTCGTGCATTCAGCATTATACCTCCAAACCAGCACTGGCTCCAGTGAACCCATGGTGGGGATCTGAGAAGGCACCCTACTGGTCTATGGCTTTACCATCATAGTTAAAAATAAAAAGGTCAGTCATCACGTCTGAATATTTCTGAACTTGTCACCAATATAACACCCCTTCCAACAAGATGTTTTTACATTTTCCTACAGACACATTCTCTTTCCATCTGGCAAACTCCCTCATCTCCTTCAAATCTCTGCTCTCACCACCTTCTCAGTAAGACCCACCTTGACTACACTATTTTAAACTTCAAACTACAACCTACCATTTATTTCCCACACACACCCTACCCCAGCCATTACCAACTCCCTTATCCTTCTCTTCTTTCTTTTATAATATTTATCAACTGCTAGCATATTATAGAGTTTACATGTTAAAGCACTGACCACGGTCTGCTTTCCCCAACTGTAACGCGAGGCAAAGCTCTTTGCTTGTTTTGGTCACTGATGTATCCCGAGAATCTAGAAAAAGGGTAACACACAGCACTCGACTTACGTGTTGAAAAGAAGTCCTTTTATATCACACTGATTGAGAATTTTTGTTTAATTCTCATAGGTGCTTAAAAGCATAACAATACTTCTAATATAAGAAATCAGAACATATACATACCACACACAAGATAATGTATTTAATGAACTTAGTGCCTAGCATATAATAAATGTTTAGGGATTTGTGACTGACCTTCCTTGGTCAATCACAAACTGAACATTCTCACTCACAAATAGAACATTCTCAATCTCCTCGATTACATCAAACTTTAGGGGAAAAAGAGAACCCTCACGAATCATAAGCAAGGCAGGCTTCTTCAAGGCTTGATGGTGCCACGATGGGGGTGGGGAGAAGTTTGGGGTAAGAGATGTGAAAAAGATCAAATGGTTTCTTTTATTATTTTGGCTTTTATTTCTGAAGGTAAGATTGAGAATGACCTAGCAAAATCTGCTTGTTTATGAGGGGAAAGGGACAAAGTGGTCTTTGTTTTACAGATGTTTCAGGCAGTGTATTCCTCAGAATTCAACCTCTGCCGCGGAAAATAAGTGTTAGGCAAAAAGGGTCCCATGATCAAACACATTTGGGAAATGCTTGGTAAAAACAAGATCAAGAACCGTCTTTAATGCAGGACTTCGTGGAGGTGCCTGTACACTCATGTACACTGTCTCCCCAGGGCGGGGATACTGAGCCCCTTAACTGGGGCATCAAACAGGTTTACCTGGGGACCATATTTTGGGGGAACAGTACTGACAGCTACTGTTCTGCTGAACACACTTGGGGATGTTGCTCCAGGTGAGAGAGTTCCAGACTCTCTCCTGCTGCTGGTATGGCAAGGCCCCCCCTGAAGACACAGCCTGCACAGAGGTCACCTCCGTACTGGAGAAAGGGGTCTATTCATGGTGTGGAAATGAAGAATCCCAACCTCAACCTAGAACTTCACTACAGAGTTCAGGCAGTAAGGACAAAAAGCCCCTCTAGTGACATAAATGGTCCGGCCCAGCCTATGAGCCCAGGTGAATTTGGAAGTGCTGTCCGAGCTATTAAGAAGGAATGATGCAATCACTTCGGAGGACAGTCGGGCAGTTTCTTACGGAATTTAGTCTACTCTTACATCAGGTTCAGCAATCATACTCCTCGGTATTTACCCAAAGGAGCTGAAAACTTATGTCCACACGAAAATCTGCACACGGATGTTTACAGAAGCTTTATTCATAACTGCCAAAACTTAGAAGCAACGAAGATGTCCCTCAGTAGGTGAATGGATTAACTGTGGTCCATCCAGACGATGAAATATTTTTCAGCACTTAAAGGAAATGAGCTATCAAACCGTGAAAAGACTTAGAGGAAACTTAAATGCATATAACTAAGTGAAAGGGGCCAACCTGAAAAGGTTACACATTGTATGCTTCCAACTGTAGAACATTCTGGAAGAAGCTGAACTATGGAGGCAGTAAAAAGATCAGTGGAAGACACGTGAAAAAAAAAAGATCAGTGATTGCCAATGGTTGGGGAAAGCAGGGATGAACAGGGGGAGCACAGTGGATTTTTAGGGCCATAGAAATTCTCTCTGATAGATGATGATGGATACATGTCATTATGCATTTGTTCAAACCCAAAGAATGCATCGATACAACACCAAGCGTGAACTCTCATGTAAACTATACACTTTGGGTGATGATGATGCGTCAATATAGGTTCATCAATTGCAACAGATGTACTACTCTGATGGGTCATGTAGATAATAGAGAAAGCTGTTGTGTGTGGGGCTTGGGGTATATGGAAAATCTCTGTACCCTCCACCTCAATTTTTCTGTGACCCGTAAAGTGCTCTAAAAAATTATCTCTATTGGGCTTCCCTGGTGGTGCAGTGGTTGAGAGTCCGCCTGCCGATGCAGGGGACACGGGTTCGTGCCCCGGTCCGGGAAGGTCCCACATGCTGCGGAGCGGCTAGGCCCGTGAGTCATGGCCGCTGAGCCTGCGCATCCGGAGCCTGTGCTCCGCAATGGGAGAGGCCACAACGGTGAGAGGCCCGTGTACCGCAAAAAAAAAAAAAAAAAAAAAAAAAAAAAAAATTATCTCTATTTAAAAATAAATAAAATTTTAAATAGAATAAACCACAAGCTGGATCTTCACTGCCCCAAGGACAACAACAAAAAAAAATAAAAGAAGAAGAAGGAATGTTTGCTAACATGAAACCATATATACATTCCCCATGGTAGGAAGCAACTGAAGATTCAATATGATAGCCACCTCTTCTTGGGAAACGTGGGTGATATTTGGGTAATATTTGAGCTCACATGGCCCAGTATTCTCTGTGATGTAATGACTAGTTGGAAGAATCACATATATCTCACGTTATGTCAACCTTCCAGTTTAGACTGGAAAACCAATTTTCTTTTAATAACCACATGCAATTTATAATCCACTAATTCACCATAATGGTAAAACAGTCCCTTCCTCTACACGTTAGATGCTATCCTAATTATCACTTCTAATTTTAGGTATCAGTAAATATTTCCTTTGCAACACAAGTCCCTTCCTTGAGCAAATCTAAAGAAAGTTTGAAAAGATAAAACGGAAAATATGTATAAATACGGCAGTAACTCAAAGATCCTTTTTCTCTGGTAAAAGGCTTAATTGTACTGGGCGGAAAATTTTTTTTAGAATATGCCAACACTTCATCGCTATTTACAGGATGTACTCACCATCCTGATGAAAAAAGCTTCACTCCAACAATGAGGTCTTAATCACTGTTCAGCTTTTTCTTTAGATGACATCCTCCCCTGAATGTTAGTGGCTGAATTGATTAGACACTGATACTTCTTAAATCACAGCTAATGACAAGCATATTTTTAGCTACTGGACACAAATTCGAGCCAGTAATATGCAGGTGCTCGTGAAAGCGGCACTCACAAATTCCCTGCCAGTTTTCTGAGGGCTACCTATAAATCAATTTTTTTAAAAGCATAGAATAGAATAATGGTACAAAAGGCCAACAGAGAAGAGAATATATAATAGAAGTGAGTGAGTTTATAATAAATGTAACAGCTATGAAGGAATTCCACCCCCCCCATCGCATGAGTACATGAAATATTTAATTTTTTTTAAATTCTGTTGAAAGTATTGGCTTACAAGCTCACTATATCATTTAGGTGATGCCATATTTATTTAATGTAATATAATGTACGAATCTGGAAGGACGATTTAAGTGTTTTGAGATTCTCCTATTAAGCACTTGCCTTTTTTTTTTTTTTGCGGTACACGGGCCTCTCACTGCGGTGGCCTCTCCCGTTGCAGAGCACAGGCTCCGGGCGCGCAGGCTCAGCAGCCATGGCTCACGGGCCCAGCCGCTCCGCGGCACGTGGGATCTTCCCGGACCGGGACACGAACCCGTGTCCCCTGCATCGGCAGGCGGACTCCCAACCACTGTGCCACCAGGGAAGCCCAAGCACTTGCCTTTTGAGACAAAAGGGGTACAGAAGACCCCAAAGGCAACTAGGGGTCTGCCCACCCCAGTGCTCAAGGAGCCCATGTAACCACACACATGGGAGGCAGTGGTCGTGTCAAAGTCAATATTCTAAATGGTCTCTAACAAAGTTAGTTGGGGGAGTATCCCAAAGTTGTTTCTTTCTCTCAACCCCAATAAAGCTTTGTTGAAAATATAAAATACATGCAGGGTGGGAAGGGTCACTTTATAAATATGGCATGGAAAAGAATGCGATTTTTGAGATGCAAAGATTATATATATATTTCCATGGACTTTTAGGCATGTTTAGAGGATTTCTGGACTTCCTGGCTCTTCTACAAAATGCTTTTGGAACAGCGGTAATCAACACAGCAAAATGTAGGCCACCACCGTTTCTTATGCAAATTTTCACTTCATTTATTTCTGATTTGTCATTACTCAAAGTAAGTGCATAATTGCTAAAATCAACCTTGCCTCTATGCTTTGAGTCCCATGTTGTTTAACTATACTACTATTGCGGACAACAATTTTGCAGACAGACGTGCATGTGAATTTCTCAGTCCTATTTTTGGCCTTAAATGTACTGTCGCTCAATTTCTTGACCCTTAGTGGTCTTCATTTCCTCCTCTGAAAATAACATAGACTTGTAAAGATTAAAGAGATACACAGAAAGTGAACAAAGTAAAAATAATAATATAAAAATTACTGTAAAAATAAAAAGGGGTGAACATGTCAAATGGACATAAAAACACCATTTACTTTAATCTTAAAGACCCTGTGGGAAAGGGGTTACCTTCGCTTTAGAGAAAACCACAGTGCGGTTCAGGAGAACAGTGGGTAGGGGTGCCCCATGTCATGGATGATGCGACAACAGGAAAAATCCCAGCAGACCGGCTGGGTGCTGTGAAGAGTACAGGGACGGCCATGGATACATACTGAGAGGAAACTGGCAAAAGCCTATACTCTCAAGGAAAGTGCAACAGAGCTAAGAAGTTAGGAACTTAAATAGCGTAGACTTGTGAAGAAAGCATGGATTTGACTGTAAAGGCCATAGTCATACAAAGAGAAGCAGTCTTGTCTGGATGAAGCTGATCAAAAAGAGTTTGCAAAATTTATTTTCCTTCCACTCCCACCTGCCTGGTCTGCTGACCTCTAATCACAGGCCGTAGGTATTGCATCTGGAAGAGGTATGCAACCTCCAAATGATGCCAGCTATTGGTACCAAGCCACCTAGGAAATCTGCCTGTGTCATCATTTTCAAATTGATCGTCTCTTCTGAGAACTTTCTAACCATGTTCTATATGTGAGTCATACCCACTACATCTGTAACTTAGGGCAAATTACGAAAAGTTTGACCTTGAATTATATATTATGGTACTATGTTTTAAGCATGAGAAGTTTTATTGTAAGAGACTAATATCATTCTTCCATGTATTTTAATTTTATTGTACTAGTCGTACTGTACCCTTTCTGTTATGGCTTATTATTTCACAATACAATTTTAAATAACTTTTTAACCATCCATTCAAGGGTTGAATAATTTTCTCTTTTAGAAAATTAAAAATCACCACTTTTCTTCATCTCATTTATAATCCCGGATTTCCCTCTCTTTAAATGGATTAAGAATTCTTTCTTTGCTAGTTTAAAGAATGCATATATTTCTGGTAATTTTAATATTTCTTAGCACTTTCTTAATAGTTATGTATAAAGTTATACAGTTTCAATTACTTCTCTTTTTTTAATGAGGAATTAGAGACATAAAAATTTGTGCCTGGTAGATTAAAAAAAAAAAAAAAACAGGTGAAAAGTTTGTCCCATTGTTTAAGGAAATACAGCATTGTGGTTAATGCATGAACTGCAGAGCAAAGCCATCACAGATACAAATCCTAACTTTAACTCCTCACCCTGTCTATGCCTGGATTTTCTAACTTGTTAAACTGAGGGTAATACTACTATCTTCCCTGAAGGACTGGCATGAGCTTTACATGTGCATGAGATTGCATGCCCATGGCAAATGTGAAACATATATGAGTTACTATAATGATGGTTCAGCTATGGCGGACTAATCACTAATCACTTTGAAGATAACGTTTTTTCAAAATCACTACTGTCTTAGTCCCTTGGGGTCGCCATAACAAAATACCAGGGACTGTGGGAGCTTAAAGAACAGGAATTTATTTCTCACAGTTCTGGAGGCTGGATGTCCAAGAGCCCTGGGTTTCTGGTGAGAGCCCTCTTCCTGGCTTGCACTGTCCGTCCCGGGCACCTGTACCAGGCTGGGAGGGGGATGAAGGACAGGGGCATGGGGGAGGGGGAGATGGGGGAGGGGGAGAGGGAGAGGGGGGAGGGGTGGGGGAGGGGGAGAGGCGGAGGCATGCTCTCCTGCATCTCTTCTTATAAGGACAAGAGTCCCATCTTAAGGGCCCCACTTTCATGACCAGATCTAACCCTAATTATCTCCCAAAGTCCCCACCTCCAAGTACCAGATAAATTTAGGGGTTGGGGGACACATTCAATCCGCAACAATTAGAAGGTTTAATGCAACAGAAATTTAAGAGAGCTCTGGTTGCACAGTAGCAGCAAGATAAAGACCATGTCCCTTGTAGACAGGGGTAGAAATGTTGTCCTTTCTACCTGGTCCTACCATATGCTGTGTAGTCTGTTTCACTCTAGGACTAAGTTATAGAGAAAGTTATTTCACGTACTTAATATCCTAAGGTTTGTAAAGCTTGAATCTAAGAGTGAGAGGTTTCCTGGAAGGATGGCTTTTTAAAGGAGAACACAAGCCAAGACTCAGAGCCTCAGGATTGAGGATTGCTATGAAGCACTTACGCTCAGAGAGGTCATACTCAAAACACCGCAGCTGATGGAGGATTCCTGCATCCCGGCCATGAAGCCACTCGCCCGGCTCTAAACATTACACCCGAGACCACAGCAGATTTCACACCACAGGGGCAACACTGGATCCACCTAGCCTGATCTAAAAATGCAACCACAGTCCCTGCAAGACCTTTGGAATGAAGTGCTTCCTCAAGATTGTTTTTCCTCCTTCCTCCTGAGGAAAGGCGGGACTTCAGTCTGGGTAAGCCATTGTATCTCAAAAAAAAGGCAAAGTAAGAAACCCCAAGCAAGCTTTACCTTACCTGACAATCGTGCTAGGAATTGTCCTCATCTATAGAAGGGCATCATCCCCTCAAGCATTTTGACTTACAAATTAACTTTTCATATAAAATGTGAGCCCCAGTGTACCTTCTTCAATAAAGTTAAAAAAATTCTCACTGATTTTTTAATGGCGTTAACAAAATAATACTCTCAATACAAATCAAGGATTGTTTTTTAAAAAATCTTCAAAACATTACGAGTATAGTGGACACCTCACTCAAGATAATGCTATTCCTTCCCCATTTCTTCTTCAGACAATACTGGACCTGAATTTTCTATTCATCATTCAAATGTTTCAATAATTTGATAACACATGCATACACATATTATAGTCAAATATATAAAACAAAAAATATGGAGAAGAGTTTAATATGTTTTAAAATTTTCATATAAATGGTATGATATATACCCATTATTTGGCATGTTACTCTCAATATTGTTTCTGAAATTTATCCACATGAAAACACATAACTCATGTTCTTTCATTTTTCTGCCATATCGTAGCATCCTACTACATAATAATATCTCAATTTTTAGACACTATCCTACCAAATGTGCTTGTTTCTAGTTTTCACTAATACAAACAGACCTGCCATGTACATCATTAAACACATCTTCTTAAGCACACTTCAAAGTAGTTGGTGTTTTCTGTTTGTTTGTTTTTAGCACATATATTTGAAGTGGAATTGCTGAGTTTGGGAACACACACGTCAGTTTTATTAGATATTTCCAGATCTGTCCGCCAACCGGCTGTATCAATTGAGCTGGTCAATAGCCATAGGAGTTCCCATGGGGCCAGTACTTGATATTCTCAGGCTTTTAAATCTTTGCCTACCTGACTGATTCTGAAGAGTCTGTCTTTGTTATCTTACTTTGCATTCTGCTTAATACAGATATTAGACGTTTTCATTTGATAATTTTACAACAATCTCCTCTTCTATGACTAGGCTGTTTATATGTTTTGCCCAGTTGTTTTCAACGGAGTCATTACTGATTAGTAGGTAATGCTTATGTATTTTAGATTTTTGTTAACAAGGAAAATTACACTAACATGCTTCTATGCACTTTACTGAGTACGGGTTAGATGGACACATTCATTGTGAAGTAAATACTAGGCAAACACGATGGTAAACCACCTTAGCTTCATTACTTGGATTTTATCTAAATAAAGAGAAAATGGGATAATACTGTTTCCAGACAACACATATTTGATTTTGTAAATAGTAATTAGTACAAGCAGCAGGAGAAAAATAAGTTATAACCAAGGAATATATAAAGACACCAAAATTTTGAGTGCTATGTAATAAAAGAATAATTTAAATATATTTGGAAATAATGTAGCATCATAAAGGTATGTTTTGGGAGGTCACAGGAATATCGTTTGGTAAAAAGATTACACTTATGTATTTTCTTAAATACTATTCAGAAAGCATAATTAATATTCTGCCTCACATACAAAATTTCTAACAGCACCTTATATTAAAAGTTGTTCCCCTGAATGTTTTCTCAGAGTGGGTCCCAATTTTTTATTTAAAAGATGGCAATGGACACTTTTATGCTGATGTCACCTTCCATATCCATAAATAAAACATGTATCCATCCATGTTTTTCTTAAATCTTCGAGTTTTGTTGTCTTACTTCTAGATTTTTTTAACATTCTGGATATTCCTTTGGAATTGATTTCCATATTATGGATTTTTTTTTGGCAAGAGCTGTATTAAAATCCCCTACTTTCATTGTTGGTTTCTCAATATGTTCTTACAATTCTACCTTTTTTTAACTTTAAATAATTCAGGCTAAGTTGTAAGGAGCATAGAAGTTGAGAACTGCTCTCTCTCCTGAAACTCTGTGCCTTACAGCCTTATATAGACTACCTTTGTCCCTAATAATCGTTTTCCCTTTAAAAGACATATCTTAAGGTCCATTTTACCTGATATTAACACAGAAACCCTGTTTTAATTATACTAAGTATTTACCTCGTACATACTTTTCCCCCTCTTTAAATTTTTCAATGTCTTATATCACTTGAAAATATGTCAAGAAATTTAAAAAACAGTCCTTTATAACAATCCTTGTGTTTTAGTGGTAAACTTGGGGTTTCAGACTCCTTGTGTTGTGTTACTTATGCCATTTACACACAGCTTCTTGCCTGCATTAGGATTTTTTTTTCCGCCTTAAATTCATTTTTCCCCTCTACTGGCTTGGAAGTTAAATGTTCTATTTCCATTACAATTTAATATGCATAATTAACTTAAAGTCTAAAGTTGATCTTTTTACCCCAATGTGTAAAGTTCTTAGAATTAATCCTCAGCACTTCTTTCATATTATGTATTGCTGCCACAGATTTTTTTTTTTTTTTTGCGGTAGGCGGGCCTCTCCCTTTGCCGAGCACAGGCTCCGGACGCGCAGGCCCAGTGGCCATGGCTCACGGGCCCAGCCGCTCCGTGGCATGTGGGATCTTCCCGGACCGGGTCATGAACCCGTGTCCCCTGCATCGGCAGGCGGACTCTCAACCACTGCGCCACCAGGGAAGCCCTCCTGTCACATATTTTGGATTTACCTTGTTTTTGTTTTTTTAACCCTTGAAGTTAGACATTATTCATGTTAATTCTCTTTATAGAGAGAGTATTTGTAGTTCTAATTCTGCTGCTGCCGTTTGTACAGATTCTCAATCAGGTCACTTGCTTTTCGATGTCTCAGGTGAATTCTGGTGCAAGGATTCACCTTTGCTTGGGATCTTCAGGGGAAATGACAAAGCACTGGTTGAAGTCACCATCATTCTGGAGGAGTCTCGTGTGTGTCTCAGTCAGGTGCCCCAGGGTAGCAGACCCCGGGATCCTCAGAACGCACTGGAAGCATAAAGGCAAACCCAAACCAGAATGAAAGCAGGTTTGTGGTTACAAATTTAAGGGAGTCCTTTCATTTTTCCATGCAGAGTGTAGGCAAAGATGACGTATTTTCTCTAGTACTTCCTCTTCCTGGCAGGCTGATTTCCAAATCTGACGGGTGTCTGGCACTTTGAGTACTCTGGACTCACACGGAGGGAACTGTGACCCAGCACATCACCTTCAGGAGCCTGGATCCCTAATCCCAAAACGACAATTGAGGTCCTCCCTCAGTAACTGGGGTTGGGGTCGGGGACGTGTTCCAGGACCCCCTGCAGATACCAACCCCAAGGACGCTCAAGTCCCCTATATAAAAGGGCACAGTATTTGCATATAACCTACCCACATCCTCTGTATACATGAAACCATCGCTGGATTACTTCTAATACCTAACGCCATGTAAAGGTTATGTGAATAGTTGCCAACATACAGCAAATAAAAGGTTTGCTTTGTGGAACTTTCTGTATTTTTTTCAAATACTTTCAATCTGAGGTTGATGGAATCTGAGGATGTGGAACCACTCAGTTTCCACCTTCCTCTTCTCTTTTGGCCCTGAGATCTTTCATCACTTTCTTTCAAACTCAATTATGGACTGAAATCCATCCCAAGAGAAAATGAAGTCAGAGAGGATTTCCTTAAGTCTTGGTTTTAGTCAAGACTCAAAGCCAATAAAGACATCTTTTGCAACTCAAAACTACAATCACAGAGGCAGCCACTTCAAACAACAATGGACACTAAAAACTACTCCTTCAAGGCCTTTGGCTCCCAAGTTAAGATCACGTTGTATATACTCGTAGATCAGGAACTAATTCTCTCTTGACCAAACAGTGTAATAAAACGTTAGAACAGAATTTTACTCTGTGTGAGAACTCTGATTTGAATGAGAGAGATATACCAATTTCCATTTAAAATCAATATTATTTCCTGCGGGGTTTTCTTGTTCTTAACAATAATAAAAAATTATTATTTGAAAGTAATGTAACGAATGCCTCTGTGCTCTACGCAGTGTATTAAAAATCGTTATAGCTGAAGCCCCGATGATGACAAAACCCAGCCCTCGCGCTCAATGACTTGCAGTTTAATGGGAAAATCTAAGCAGACAGGGTAGGGGGTCCCCAGAGAAAGAGAACCAGGCCTGGCTTTCTTGACATAAGAGAAGCCATTTTTGACCTAAGCCATTTAGTGAACTGAGCCTGGCCACAATGCTTGCCCTTGAACAGGTCTCAGTTATTAATGATACTAAGGAAACAAAAGAATGCAGAAACAAAAACTGTTACCAGGCAAGGGAAGTAACAACAGCGGAGGATATATATCAGTTGTGAAGATTCCCAGTCCTGTTTCAGTGGTAAAGACTAGCCTGAAGCGCTTTCCTGAACTGTTTTACAGAATTTAAACCCTCCAGGCACCCAACCCCCCAGATCTAATGAAACCTAAGGGATAATGAGGTTAACGTTTCCTGACCCTCTTGACCTCAATTAACTAAAGCATGGACTCCGTTGACTGCCCAGCCCCTTCATGAATATGCACAGACCTTAGCTTAAAAGGTCTCGAGTTTTGATGTGCGGGGAAACACTGCTTTGGAAAAAAGATCCCTGCTGTGTTCCTTACTTGAGGAATGTCATAAATCCTTTCTTCTGCTCTTTGCCTTGGTTGCATCTTTGAGCTCGACACCCACCAAGAGTCCAACCCAGGTTTGGGTAACATGCAAAAATAGCAAATATAATTCAATATAATGACTTGGTTTACATACAAAATATTGACATGTCTTTCTAATGTGGAATTAATTGTCCAGAACAAACAACTATGGTACAAGTCATCAAATTTCTGAGGAAACTGAATCTTAAGAAAAAAAATCAGTTTCAGAAGTACAGTTTGATATAAATTACTTTCTGTTGAACGTCATTGGGTGATGCTGTAGATATATTTGTGAGCTGAAAGGCTTGATTTCTTAACTAAGGATATATAGGTGTATTCCTCCCATCAAAATGTGCCTCTGTGATTTCTTTTCCACCGAGTTATTGGGAACAAACGGGAGCAGAATAAAGAAAGAAACATTGCTTCTTCTGTGCTTGCATGAAATGGAGGCAAAGAAGAGTGTAGAGACCATTTTTAGATTTGTGATACAGTTGTTTCTTCCAAATTAATTCAACTCCTGAAGTTTTTGCCTGTGATCGTTAAGTTTCTTCTCTGACACGTTTTTTATCAGCAACCTTGATGCCTCTTTTGAGAATGAACCATCCCCAATCACGAGTCAGTTGGCACTGACTCCTAACATCCAGCTCCCAGATGCTCCCAAATGGAGTCACCTGTTTCCTCAGCAACACCATCTCTATACAGGACCTGCATCATTTTCAGTTATTTTATATGAACATCATTTTCAGGTAGCATCTTACTTATAAAATAATACAGGGTTAGATTTTTCCCCCTTTTTTCTATTTGGAATAATCACAATTAAAATACTAACTCAACAACAAGGTCCTAGTGTAGAGCACAGGGAACTATATTCAATACCCTGTGACAAACCATGATGGAAAAGAATATGAAGAAAACCATATATATTTGTGTGTGTATACATATATGTATGTATAATTGAGTCACTTTGCTGTACAGCAGAAATTAACACAACGTTGTAAGTCAACTTTACTTCAATAATTGTTTTAATTAAAAAAAAAAATACTAAGTCTACCCCAATAGTATCTGGCTCACCTGAACCATACACATATTTTGTAAGTGAAATTTTTGTAGCAGTCAGAAACATCAAATTGGTGGTGTTTTCATCAGGATGATCAAAACAAGAACAGACACAAGACCTCTCTACTTTCATGAATAAGATGTTTGCCTCTAAAGCTTATGTAATCTGGAATAGAACAGAAATCATAGCCTCGAGACATAAAAGGTCTTGGAATTGAATCCTGACCGTTTCCACTGACTGTTAGCTCCATGGACTTGGACAAGTTAATCCTCCTTCTGAACCACATCTCTAAAGCAAGGAGAATAAGAATAAATGGAGTGACACCTGCAGGATGAAGAACCCAGTGCCTGATACTAAGAGTTTGTACAATAAGCCGAGGCTGTTACGTGATGCTGACGGTGATTCCTGTGAGAATTTTCTCCTCTGTAGCCTATGAATAATTGGTTAGTGTAGTTTCAAACATTGCCATAGTAACACGTTAGTAGCGCATGTTCAAGAGGCATGATATTCCATTTTTTATTAGCGATACTATATTTGTGATGAGATAGTCCTGTCTTGCCACTTTTTTTAGTAGATCTTTTTTGGAGTATAATTGCTTCACAATACTGTGTTAGTTTCTGTTGCACAACAAATCGAATCAGCTGTATGCATACACACGTCCCCATATCCCCTCCCTCTTGAGCCTCCCTCCCTCCCACCCTCCCTATCCCACCCCTCTAGGTGGTCACAAACCACCGAGCTGATCTCCCTGTGCTATGCGGCTGCTTCCCACCAGCCAACTATTTTACATTCCGTAGTGTTTATAAGTCGATGCTACTCTCACTTTGCCCCATCTTCGCCCTCCCACCCCATGCCCTCAAGTCCATTCTCTGTGTCTACCTCTTTATTTCTGCCCTGTAAGTAGGTTCATCAGTACCACTTCTTAAAAGATGACACAAGAAATATTTGAAGGTTGTACATGTTTCTAAAAACGCAGTTTAGTAAAATAACTATTGGTCCCGGAATAGTTTCTCCTCATAGATACAGTTAGTAAAGTAGTAACTAGTCACCTGCATCTAAGTGCTTCTATTTTCTAAAGCTTCATGCTTCTAAAGATCTCTAAGCATCTTACTCCAGAAGACTGGTTCCTTCATGTAGTTGGGTAGATGATGGTGACAATTTTATACCCTTCACGTTCCCATCCTGGCACCCGACAGTCATTTATGCCAAAGCTGGTTGCCCCTGAAATAAGGTGGTCAGGGTCTTAAAACTGATAACCAATGAATATCCTAGGAGTAGGAGACATTCTCAGTAATGTCCAGAACTTTCGTTTGCCAAGATTGCTCTATGAACTTGGATAAGTTAATAATCTTTTCTGAGTCTCATCTACCAACTAAAGATAAGCATGTAAGAATAAAGAAAGTGGCATATATACAATGATGAACAGAGAATGTATACAAGCACTGGATATGAGTTCCATTTACAAACGTATTGGTTAAATAAAAAATTTGGAATAGGACAAAATATGCCGCTGAATCAGCACCAAATCGCAACTGTAATTGACAACGCATGAAAATAATAATTAGTTACAATGAGGACTGATCTATGTGTTGTTACGAAAGAAATGACGAGCCCAAAGTGGAGTCACTTGTGTTAAAAACAAGACAATACCTAACCCAACTGTAGTTACAACCTTCCCCAGGGATGTAGCCCTAACTGGTCAGTGTGGAATTTTCTGGTTAGCACCAATGAAGTGAAGTATCACATGGGCCCTTTCCATCTCCCAAAGAAAGATGAGGTATCCCCCTAGTAAGACTTTTGTCCCCAAAAGGAGATGACCTAATATGAAATCATACTTCTTTTCCATTTATGGCTTCCTTATCCTGACTTTAAAAACCTTTCCCTCTCCTTAGCTCTTTGGAACTCCTCTCAGCTCCCTAGACGGAATGCTGTTTCACTCACAGATCATTCAGTTAAGCTAATAATATCTTTAACATGTACTGGGTTGATTTTTGCTTAACAGTATTAAGAAAAAATGATGAATAAACTATGAACCTAATGTCCATCAGTTCATTTGAATGAACTATAGAACGTGATTATTCTCTCAGACTCGCCTTGAATCAAGTCACTTCTGATCTAGATCCACAGTATTTAGAGCTCCTAAGTGCCAAATGAAAAACTGGCCTGTAATTTAATTTGACCAACACTACAGTAAGTCCCCTACACATGAACCTTTGAGTTGTGAACTCTCAAAGATGCGAACGTGCCCAGAGAAAGGATGAAGAGAGACAAGAGGAAGAAGTAATTGAAGAACCGAAGAGACTCACGACGCAGGAAATGGCAAGGGGACTTTCTTTATTTGAGGAGGTGCTGTTAGTTTTTGAGGCACAGGATGCGAACGTAAAATGGTACACGAAGGTTGCAGCCGCTGTTCAGATGCAATTCAGTGCTACGGTGTCGTCTATGACGAGCAAGAAAAGAGCTACTACCCAGACATCACTTGATCGTTTTATCAAGACGGTAGACAGAATTGAATCCAGCAAGGACCTAGAACCTGTGCCATCAGCGTCAGGGGTGAGTGAAATGGCAGCTCGCCCTCCGTCTCCTATTGCTGACGATCCATCAGCTCTACCATCTCCCACCTCCCCTCCCTCCTCCAGTCAGTAACTCTTCTCGCCTGTTCACTTGATGCCAGCCCCTGTGTGCCAGCTGTTGTGCTGTACTACTGTACTTTTCAAGGTACTGTACTGTAAGGTTAAGACTATTTTTTGTGCTTGTTTTTTATGTATTATTTGTGTGACGTTTTATAAACCTATTACAGTACAGTACTATATAGCCGAGTGTGTTAGTTGGATACCTAGGCTAACTTTGTTGGACTCAACGAACAAATTGGACTTACGAACACACGCTTGGAATGGAACTCGTTCGTATGTAGGGGACTTACTGTATTATCACTTACAAAAATTGTAGGCCAGGGCTTCCCTGGTGGTGCAGCAGTTGAGAATCTGCCTGCTAATGCAGGGGACACGGGTTCGAGCCCTAGTCTGGGAGGATCCCACATGCCGCGGAGCAACTAGGCCCGTGAGCCACAACTACTGACCCTGCGCGTCTGGAGCCTGTGCTCTGCAACAAGAGAGGCCGCGATAGTGAGAGGCCCGCACACCGCGATGAAGAGTGGCCCCCCGCCCGCCGCAACTAGAGAAAGCCCTCGCACAGAAACGAAGACCCAACGCAGCAAAAATAAATAAATAAATAAATAAACTCCTAGCCCCCCCCCCACCGCCAAAAAGAAAAAAATTGTAGGCCATTCAAAAACCTGTAGCAAAACTCCAAAACTGTATTTATTGCCTTATGAATTTTATGTATGTACTTCTGGATTATAGATAACATAAAACAAACAATGACTACTAGAGATAATTAAACAAAACAATGTTTTTAGGGAAAAAAATACACTTTTGTCAGCATTTGAATGGATGACCTAGCTTCTGGAAATTATGGATAGAGATGTTAGAATTAGAAAACAGATCGTGCAATTTGGTTGATAATTTTAAATATAGTAAATCAGTGCTTAGAAAGTTTCCTAATGTAATATTTACTTTCTTAAAGCCATGCTCTTTATATAGCAATTTAGCTAGCATAAAAGTCAGCTACTGATATACTCTCATAATCTTCCCATAGATAATGATCTCTAGGTAAATACAAAGTAAAATTTGAGGTAATAAATCCCACCCCAGAGCCCAAGGGGATGGGGACCTACGGTGCTGATTCTTGACAATATGATTACCTGCTTGTGTATGTGTGCCCTTAGACATTCCTAATATGTCCACTCTCCTTGGAGATGTTCAGCATATCAGCTTGTACTGATTATTCATTGCTGACTTTAAGTAACCACTTTTTAAATTAAAGCTACTCCAAGCGCCAAAAGTCCAGTGTTACTTGACAAATTAAAGGCTTTTAATATTAATTTAATGAACAGAGTAGTTACATATGCCTACAAAATGGACATCAAAATTTAGTATCATAGAAAATCTTTATAAAGTTCTTATTCTATTGAAGGAAAACCACTTAGGTCTTAGAAAAATTTGATTTTGGAAAAAAATACGTAGTATAATGAGCAACCAATTTGAAATTATTAATATAAATTCATTTATATTCAGTTATAGTATCTAATTTCTGTTGACTGATTAGATAGAAGCCAAATATAAATATCATAACTCATAAAAAATCCACTCAATTTAAAACCAGGTAATTTTCATCTTCATAATCCCCCATTAGAAAATCAATTTTAAGCAAACATACTATGTTTTTATATATATATATATATATCCCCACTAAGAGTCTAAAATGATCTGAACTGCATTTGAATCTTTTTGTTCACCACTTTACGAACTAACGTGATCCATAACTTGAAAGATACATTATCAAAGTATTTATTCACACCAATCTTTCTTACAAATTTATAAATCATTTAATGTAGTAGCACAAAGACTTCAGATAAAACCTGAAATAATAAATCATGACTAAGTTACATTTATTCTAAAACTGAAAATATGATTCAATATTTGGAAATATTTGATCCAAGATGTTAACATGGAGGAGAAAAACAAATCTATATTAAATAGTAATCAAAAGACATTCAGTAAAAGTTAATATCCTTTCTTGATTTGAATCAACAAATTTGGGGATACAAGAAAGTAACATCTTATGTGAATTTCACAGAACGAAAGTCAGCATTAACTTACTAATGAACAAGAAAGTACTTTTGTGGAAGACCCAAGAGTAAGATGCCGACTTTCCTTAATGTAGTTTAACTTCTTGTTTTCCTCAGTGTTCTCCAATGCAATTAGATGACAGAACTAAATAAGGAGTATAATCATTTAGAATAAAAAACAAAACGTTCATTTCTTCCAGAAGACAAAAGAATCAACAAATAGTAACTAGAAATGAGTTCAATAAAGTCACTAGTTAGGGAAACAAATCATACGTCAACATATATTAGCCAGAACCATTTAGAAAATATAATGGAAAAAAAAATCTCATGCCAGTGTAACAAGGATTAAAATGTAGCAATAAGGCTTTAAAACAAAGCCTTAGGAATATATTGAAGAACTGTGAAAGATCTATGTGAGGAAAATGGTAAACCTCTCCTGAGAAGCATACAAGGTTTAAACAAATGAGATACAGACATTAATGGATTTAAGTTCCCATATCTTAAATACTACAAATAGGGATCCTGCAACACAATACCATCAATGACGATAGGAACAGAAATTATTACTGTGCCAAAGTAACACGCAGCATCCTTGTTTAGTAGGATATTTTCACATCGAATATTAAAAATTAAATAAGTATCTCTGCATGCTTAGCATTTAGGTTTTAGTTCCAGTCATAGGCTCTACCCTCTTTATTATCTTATATGCCTTTATGTCATCACTTGAGATTCTAAAGACATTGCTGAAGGTTAGAAGATACTCAGCATCGGAATGTCTATTTTTGATTAGACAGTGATATATAAACTTGTGCAATGTATGCACACAAAAATAAAGTATATACAGTTAATTTCAATTATTAACAATGATCGCAAAAATATTGTTCAGATTTAAAAAATTTTAACAAATAGACAACACTAACTGTGGTTGTCATATACAACAAATTAAATATTAAAAATATAAGAATATTTTTAGGGTCTTAATGCCTGAAATAAAATGGATTTACTCATTCACACCTAATATGTATTCCAACTACATTTTTAGTGCATCTTCCAGAGTAAGAACAGGGTTGAAATGATTGAAGAAAGCAGAAAGAAGCAAGCCACGGATGTGAGATCATTCTTGAAATCACATTCATGATTTCAGAATCTATGCAATTCTAAAATAGAAACACTGTTACCAAAAAGATCTCACTCAAGAACAATGAGCCTCCCACTTCAAGATATATCCAAATACACAATATCTTTTCACAACAAAGTTATCTGGAGGCTTTGCCTCAAGTCATCATAAAAGGATCATCATTTTATTTAACAAGAATAATGGAAAGGTGAGTGAAACCTACTGGAGATACTGAGTTCCTATACCTGAACAAATTGATGCCTACAGCTATGTGTAAAACAATTATGGCCTGAAGTAAATATCAGTTAGATTCTCCTTGGCTAATGCTTTCCTCCTGGGTCAATACACTTTGTTAATTTTCTCAAGGGAAAGTAATTATCGTAGCAGTGAGTAATGATTATTTGATACCCACAGTGAGTCCAAAGTACTCCAAGGTGGTACCATCGCTTGTGTTTGTAAATATTTTATACTATTTAGAGAAACATGTAGTAAAAGTAATTTTATTTTATTATTTTATTATTTTAACATCTTTACTGGAGTATAATTACTTTACAATGGTGTGTTAGTTTCTGCTTTATAACCAAGTGATTCAGTTATACGTATACATATGTTCCCATATCTCTTCCTTCTTGCGTCTCCCTCCCTCCCACCCTCCCTATCCCACCCCTCTAGGTGGTCACAAAGCACTGAGCTGATCTCCCTGTGCTATGCAGCTGCTTCCCACTAGCTATCTGTTTTACGTTTGGTAGTGTATGTATGTCCATGCCACTCTGTCACTTCATCCCAGCTTACCCTTCCCCCTCCCCGTGTCCTCAAGTCCATTCTGTACATCTGCGTCTTTATTCCTGTCCTGCCCCTAGGTTCGTCAGATCCATTTTTTTAGATTCCATATATATGTGTTAGCATACAGTATTTACTTTTCTTAAAGTAATTTTAAAATTGTATTTCATTTCCTTTAAAGGGTGAAGACAATTATCCTCATTTCAAAAGACTAGTTTGTAGAAGAGTAGCTATGTGAACACACACAAAGTTCACAGAAAACCTCAAATATTTCCAAATCCTAAATACAAACCAAAAAGGAAAAAAAAAAAAGTAATTCACACATGTGAAGCTGAATTTTTTATTTTTTTAAACTTTTTTTCAGTGGTTTGAGAGATGACAATTTTATTTATTTATTTAATTTTCGGCTGCATTGGGCCTTTGTTGCTGCATGCGGGCTTTCTCTAGTTGCAGCGAGCAGGGTCTACTCTTTGTTGCGGCGCGTGGGCTTCTCACTGCAGTGGTTTCTCTTGTTGCGGAGCACAGGCTCTAGGCGTGAGCGCTTCAGTGGTTGTGGCTGTCGGGCTCTAGAGCACAGGCTCAGTAGTTGTGGCTCACAGGCTTAGTTGCTCCGCGGCACGTGGGATCTTCCCGGACCAGGGCTCGAACCCGTGTCCCCTGAATTGGCAAGCGGATTCTTAACCACTGTGCCACCGGGGAAGTCCTTAATTTTTTAAACTTACATAATCAAATGACCACACTTAATTCAATTGCCAAAAAAAAAACCAAAACGAAAAAAAACCTGTCTGCAAATTGTACAGTATTTAGATAGAAAGAGATTGCTAATTGGTTGATAATAGCCTCCTAGTAATTCCAAATGGCAGAGACTTTCATGAAACAAATCCCTTTCTACACAGAATGGTAATTCACGATGCACTGTATTTTCAGCAAGATTCTGGCTGTTTGGAGAATAAGAATTAGTCTCTCATCCCATTGTTTCATTTCACTAATTTATTCGATATATAAATGAAACATTTTCTAAATGAATTTCTTGATTCCAAAATAAAATACATGATTAAGTATATTTTCTCCAGGTATCCTATTCATACTAATGGTACTTTGAACCATATTCCTTAGGTTTTATTGCTTTTGATACTGATTGTGAGTTTGCTCTTTCAAGTTCAATGATGTATTTTTATCAAGAGCTCATGCACTCTGCTTATCTATGAATTTCTTTGAATATGGGAAGCATGTTTTATCTATTTCTAAAAAAAACCCCTTAATATATCTCATTCATCTGCAGTTTGGCTCCATTTTCTGCAATCTATGAAGAGCATCCTTCATATATATAATTCACCTAGTTTTCCCCATAAATGTATTCTAAATAACGAATGTGTCTTTATCATGTTCTGTTTCTTGCTACTCAGTGCACATTGCCCATTCCAAAACCAAATGCTTTTCTCAGTGCTCCTTTAGAGCTTATCAATTAAATTTGAGCTTACCAATTAACCAGGTTTTTTAAACCCTAATATTCATATTCTAATTAAAATACTACAAAATGCATCTCCATAAAAATTGGCAGAATCCAAGTTATAAGCAGGTGATGTCCAATCCAGTCTCCAGAGCTGCAAATAATGCCAATCCATCCTTCTCCTAAGTAATTCGTCTAAATCACTGCATCAGTACTGGAGATGATATCAAAGAATCTTCTTACAAAGGGAAGACAAAGGAAAGTCATTCCAGGAAATGTATATACTACAACCCAAGTCGGAGAAAGTAAAGGGTGACCTATTTGGGGAGCAGGAAATAGTCTGAAGGGAAGAAGCAGGGTTTGAGGGAACGACGATCCAAGAGAAGCCTGGGAAGAGAGCTTCTGACCAATGTTGGATGGACTTGAATTCTACAGTGCACTTGGACAGTCTTTCACCGTCCGTGAAGACCTACTGAAACCTTATGAGGATTATAACACGATTGGTATTGTGAGTTTTTGATTGTGAGCAGGGAGGGTGGACTAAGGGAGGGAGACCAAGAAGAAGAGTCAGAATGAGTTAGAAGGTATTGAAGTACCAGGTGGTCTGCTGGAACCCACGCCGTGCATCTCCTTCCTGTTCCTCTCAGGCATTTTTCCCATTTTCATTTTATTCAGTACAGTTATCATTTATCAGTTCTTCACACTGGAGCTAAGTTTTACCATCAAACCACAATTTCAGCTTTTGTTTCTACTTGTCATCTGTGCATCGCCCACCCCCAATTCTCTCCTTCGACCTATTTGCATTTGTTTTCTACCTCTGGAACCACTTCACTTTTCATGCACCAGAGAGATGCTGGTGAGGTATTTCCAAGGAAGCATCCAGGCTTTTCTCCCCTCCATATGACACCTCTCCAGGCTCATCGGAGTCTCCTCTCTTGGACACCCAGCTGTGACGAGAGCAGCTTCAGTCACTATCTCTCTGATCACCGCACTTTTTAAAATCCTACTTCCTATTCAACCTTACTTTGATTCCGATAGAATTAAACTTGCCTCTCAATTGAAGATGGCATTCCTGTCAACTGAGCTGTTTCCCGTTGCTCTGTCTTATATTAAAAGCATCCGACTGTTATTTTTATCCATTATGTGAAAAGAGAAAAATTGTATTTGAGGCCAGCCTCACGCACGGTCCACACGGGACCGCGTGGGTCGCCGTGATTTCCCTCCATCTGGTCCCTCTTGCCTCCTGTGCATCCTACATGCACTTCCTCACCTGTGCCTGAAGCCCCACTCCAAGCACTTCGTTCCTTCAGCTCAAGGTCAGATCTCTGTTCAAAGGAGACTCCCCCGGGAGAGAAGGAGAACTTTAAACTATCACCAGGAATCCCCTCTTTTGTTAGATTGAATTTTAAACTCTCTTCTGAGGACAGACCTGAGGGAAAAGAAAGAAGACGCTCCAGAAATCTAAAGGGGAAGAGAGTGGAAGGTGGAGAATGTTAGCTCTGAATTCTGCCCAGAGCTGACTCTGAGTTACGACCCCTATGGACGTCACTGCATTACATGTTTTCATTTTGGGTAGAAAGACAACAGTTGTGTGACTTGTAAATATCACTAAGTTTGTTTGCCATATGTGTGACCTCCGGGCGTTGTACGCTTTTTCTGAGACCCATAAAACTGTGTGTGCTCTTATACAACTCATTATCACCACCTTCCAAAGATTGTGAAATAGTTCATTAGCAGTACGTAGTTCATTAGTAATGAACATTAGCCTTGCTTGGAAAATGTAAAAAAAAAAAAAAAAGCTCAAAAACCATTAGTTTTGCTGAGATGATCTTTGAAATTCTGTAGACGACTTTGATATTTCACTGGAAAAAAATTCACTATAATTCAATTTATTTATTTTTCCAGAGAAAAAAACCTGAGTCAGAATCAGCAGAGCCTCAATGAGCCAAAATGTCACCATCACAATAATATTTGAAAAGAGTGAAAAATAGTGGGAAAAAAAAAAAAAAAAAACTCATGTGCCTGAGAATTAGCTCTATAGCGGTGAAGAAAGAAAGAAATAATAAAATACCTTAACTTCCAGCTATAATTACAAACACACACATTAATGGTATTTCCCTACTAAATCACAAGTCTACATATCATTAATATACTTAAAAGATTCAGAAATCAAAACAGTACATAAGACTTCATCACTTTTATAATATTCTGAAGAAACTCAAAGCTGCTTAAAGGCCAAGAGTAGCAGACCTTCTTAAAGTCAGACCTGGGAGATGTAAGCTCTTACATGACTCAAGGTTGAAAGTCAGCTCCAAGTTCTGTGAGGTGATAAGAGCATCAACAAACATGAGTGGTGGGATTTAATCTATTAGTAGAGGTTGGCACGGTTTACGGATGGCTTAGCAAAGACAGGGGGCCATTCTTCTTATGAAAGTAAAAATACGCACAGAAGACCGAGAAGGGGATGCACAGGGAAGTTACACCACTAAACAGCACGCGAGTCATCTAAGAGTCACTGAGGCTTCTTGCAAGTCTTCCCCCCTCCTCCCCCTCCCCCCGATAAAGAGAAGCTTTGGATAATGTCTTAACAGGTCATAGGTAGATAATGCCATGTTTGGGACGTTTCTGCAGAAACAAAAAACACTTTCTGTCTGCTCTTAAGCTGTTTAGATACTATGGTCAGTAGACAAAGAATCAAATGTTAATCCAAGAAAATGATTAAGTTCAATTTTTTTAAAAGTTGAAGGAATATAGCAGAGTAGATTTTCATGTGCTGCCTCAGCTGAAACCCAAAAGCAATATTCTTATAAAAACATGAAAATTGATGCTGGTTTATTATTGTTAATAATAATACTAATACTATTACTCTCACCTTTCCATCTGTAACTTTACATGTGATTCCTAGGTACTGGTAGTGTGATTCCCACACAGAGCTGCACAACATATATGCCTACCCCTTTCTGTGAGTTTGTGCACAATTACATACAACAAATCTTGCCCCATCCGTCCCCAGGACTTGTAGTGTATCGATATCTTATTAAACGTCAGGAAAAAAAAAAACAAAAACTAAAACCAGGCTCCCATGACTACATAATCACAGATACAAGTAATAGAGAATTATAATATTTTAAAAATAATAAAAACCATATGCTCTCAAATAATTAGTTTCAAATTAGTAATATCAGTTATTTACTTATAGCATTCCTTTATGATGGCAGGATATTTTCTTGTGTGTTAACTAAATTAGGTCAGAAATAATTACACTCTTTATAATACTTCAAAACTACTGTAGGTTCCTATAAAATTTAATTGGGTGAAATTAAATCTTTGATCAGTAATTCCCCAATCAACTTTCAGTAGATGAAATGAGATTAGTATGAAATGTCCGTAATTCCAACTCAGTATTGCATACCTCTGCTCATGTCAGTCTTAATGATGAATTAATCTCACACATAGAAAGACAGATAAGACAGAGACATTGATAAAACTTTAACAAGTTGCACTTCTATATACTCAGAGAGACCAAATCGAAGATATTTTGTAATAAACAAAATTAGTATCCAATGTTATTATTCATTACAAAGCAAGAAAACACTACAAAACCTATGAAGCTAAATTCTAAATTTTACTCATTATTTTTTAAAAAATGGTGATCATAGTGTTGCCATTGCTTCATTTTGCTGATGGAGGTGTAAAACGTATAAACAAACAAAAGAACAAGATGACAGAGAAAAATGACCAATTTCTCTTTCCTTCATCTCTTAAAAGAGAAATTTGAATAACACATTGTAGAAAGAACATACTCCTAGAAACATACAGTCTTTCACAAAAAAAAGAAAAATGTAAAAATGCAATAATCAGATAAGCTATGCTTTCCTAGGCAGTTACCCATTTTTATCTTCACTTCTTTTGAGAAGTGAAGATCAATATATTTTGAGAGTTAGGTAGCAAATGAGAGGATACCCAGTTAAATTTAATTTTCAGATAAGAAACAATTTTTTAGGATAAGTATTTCCCATTCACTGTTTACCTGAAATTCAAATTTAACTGGGTTTCCTGTATTTTACCTGGCAACCATCGGAAAGAGTGATGATTCACGCCAAAAGGCTTTTTACCGGGACATGTTATGTGTGTATTCAGTTAAGAGGTGGGAGGTCTGACCGTCTGGGGCCAATTCCTGACATCTTGGCCAAGTGACCAAATCTCTGTAAGCTTCGGTTGGCTTATGTGTCAGCTGCCACTAATATCTGTACCTTCTTTAAATGGTGGTTGTGAAGCTGTATTAATGAAAGATGCACTGGGTGTTGAGAAAAGTGCAAGGATTCAGTAAGTGTTGACTACTGTCATTCTCACCGTTTTACTTTTATATAGGGTCCTTCAACAGCACCTGGATGCAGAGAACGGCACTTATACCCTGTTACAGATAACTGAACACATTTTCCCATTATACTCCCTATACGTCACTTTAAAAACAATTACAGAGTGGCAGTAGAAAGCTGTGACTTTATTGTAGTACACACTTCATTATGATATTCAGCATATAAGCAGCCCCTCCTCCACCGCTGTATTATAAGTTACTTTAACACTGACTAATGTATTTTCTGCAAAGCTAACTTAGGCGACAAAATAGGAACACTGAGGAAAATATTTTACAGTAAAGTCCAGAGCCCTGAGATAATCAGTCCTACATTAGTACTACACCAGGACTATAATTCTTCTACCTGCTAACATCAGACATCTATTACCAAATATTACCTAAAGGGCATACATGGGAATGGCAGGCATATTTTTTCAAGTATTTTAGTTTTCTAAACAGTAAGCATGAAGTCAGGATTTTAAGCATTCTCAATACACTCAAAATTGTTCTGGTGCCCAAGAGCTGCAAATCTGTCACTGATGAGTTCCAAGTCTTTTCAGTGGCATTAGAGAAACACCCAAGCAAATAACTGTTCTTCGAACACTTATCACAGATTCTGGTAACAGGTCCGTGTTTATAGGGAAGGTCTTCTGCTCTGGTCAGCTGTGTCTTTAAAATGCAAAGGAGTCAATGTGTCTTTCTCTTCTGAACCCACCTGAGATCTGTTTCCTATTTCTTGGAGGTATATCAAGTGTGAGGCGAACACATAATGTTTCATCAATTGCATCTCTAAAATGCCCCATTAACAGGCCATCGGGGATTATTAGGATTTTTTATCAGTTGGGGAAATGGTGCACTCTCAACAAACTTCATATTTGCCTCACTTGAAACTAACATACCTAAAAGGTTTGCCCACAGATTTTCCGAAAGAACTCTTTGTATGTTGGTCACACACTTATTTTCTCAGTGAGGGCCACAAGCGTGCTTGTATCTGAACAAAAAGTGTAGGTTGTAGAATGCCGGTTATAAACAGCTAACAGGTCCTGCCATTGGGTTCCCACAAAGCTTCTTGATCTGAATACTTCCTTAAACAGCAAGATTAGTGATGTAAAGACATAAATAAGAAGTCTTTGGCCCTTGTAAAGATAACAGATGAAGTTCAAGAGAAGAGTAGTTTTATGGCATGGCTATGTTTTCTTGGATACTTGGAATGTGTTGTTTTTAAGTTAAATTTTTGTCGTGTTTCCTTATTGATGCTGTTGATAAGTAAATATGGAAGGAATTAAAGGGGCATAACCTCTCTTTTACATGTCATAAAAAATGAACGACCAGAAGCTGTAGGCTTGTGTGTTGTGTTCTCCCTAAAAAAATAAAATTCTGTGCCAAGATAAAAAGAATCATCTTTCCACTTTTAAGTGAAGGAGAAAGGAGCATAAATCTATTGCTTTGTGCATACAATACAATGCCCTTTATTTAACATTTAAAACAATGATCACAGATCATATTGTAGAAGGGCATGTTAAAAACAAGCACCTACACTAGTGTTACAGTTATCACATTAGTTAACTTTCAGAACTTCTGAGTGTTTATAATGTGTCTAAATGAGAAAATAATTTGTATTTTCAACCTCGGTGTGCAAAAAAATCATATGCATAACTTTCTACTTTAAGAATGCAAATTAAAGCACAAATTATAAACATTTTGGTCTAACTCTGCAAACCTTTTTTCTAATGATAACATTCAACATGCTTTCATTTACTGCTGGTAAGAGTACAAATTTGTACACACTCTGGAAAATACTTAGGCCACAAAACCAAGGACCCTCAAATGCTATAATAACCTTTGGAGGATCTATACTAATAAAATCAGATTTATATACTTCACTGAAGGTAAGTTACATGTGTTCAATTTAATGATTCACAATTTTTAAAGCTTTTACTCCATTAATAGTTATTGTAAAATACTGGCTATCCTCCCTGTTGTCCTATATATCCTTGTAGCTTCTTTTATACATCCAGTCTAGATATCTTTTAAAAGTTCAAGAAAGTTCAAAACATGACCAAGATGCCGCAGAGTATGCATTTTATAACATGGAATATGATAATATTGGCACTGTTTAAAAAACGTTTCCTGTATAAACACTGAGGATACAGAGTCCCAGTTTAATTTAAATATAATCTATGCAGATGTCTTCATCTATAGCTACGTTTACATCCATGTTTTGATATCCATCTCCAAAATGCTATTCAACTGTATCCTTAACAAATAGGTTCAAAGGTCCACAGAAAGGAATGTGACTGTGAGAAAGAAGAGATAATAAATGTAATTACTTGGTAATTTAAAGAGTATAGACCTCCCTTGGGTTTTTTTTTTTTTTTGCTTGTTTGTTTGTTTTTTATAAACCCCACATTTGTTTATTTGTTTATTTTTGGCTGTGTTGGTCTTCGTTTCTGTGCGAGGGCTCTCTCTAGCTATGGCAAGCGGGGGTGCCACTCTTCATCGCGGTGCGCAGGCTTCTCACTGTTGTGGCCTCTCCTGTTGCGGAACACAGGCTCCAGACGCGCAGGCTCAGTAGTTGTGGCTCACGGGCCCAGTTGCTCCGCGGCATGTGAGATCTTCCCAGACCAGGGCTCGAACCCGTGTCCCCTGCATTAGCAGGCAGATTCTCAACCACTGCGCCACCAGGGAAGCCCCTCCCTTGTGTTTTAAACTTTTCTCTTTTCTTGCCTCCCCTCCCCACCTGGACTTGATTTGACAGTGCCCCTCTTTCCTCCCTTCATAATGTTTTTCCATCATTTTTCAGTCACCCTCTCCAGCGCCAACTTAAATATGCAGTTTTATTTTTTTTATTTAATATATACATTTATTTATATTTATTTACTTATTTTTGGCTGCTTTGGGTTCTTGGCTGCTGCGTGTGGGCTTTAGTTGCGGTGAGTGGAGTCTACTCTTCATAGCGGTGCGTGGGCTTCTCATTGCCGTGGCTTCTCTTGTTGCGGAGCACGGGCTCTAGGCGCGCGAGCTTCAGTTGTTGCAGCACGCGGGCTCAGTAGCTGTGGCATGCGGGCTCAGTAGTTGTGGCGCACGAGGGCTTAGTTGCGCTGCAGCATGTGGGATCTTCCCGGACCAGGGCTCGAACCCGTGTCCCCTGCGCTGGCAGGCGGATTCTTAACCACTGCATCATCGGGGAAGTCCCCAAATGTGCTGTTTTAAATAAGAATAGTTTCACTTTTCACTTCTGCCAAATTTCCATCTATATCCACATAATTCACTTGACTTATCGATATTGAGCCTCACGCTACTACTTGTTAAGACATAAAATTTGTTATTAGGTAAATCATACCTATTCATTCACCTTACTGCAAGTATATGCAGAACCAGCTCATTTGTAACATGCATTTATTTACGCAGGAGTGACTGACTCCAGGGAAAACCTTGTCCTTAAAGTGCTGACATAATTCACTATACCTTTGCAATGATTAACTTTCACTGCAGTAACTGAAATCTTGCCTTTGTATAATCCTTGATTCTATTTTTCTTAATGTCTATGTATTTCCTCAAATGATATAATCTATTCTTGAATTTCAGGCTACATTTCATAATTTATATACCATTCTAGTGCTTTAGACTCTAAGCTTGGTAAGTGTTCACTGAAGTAAAATGATTAAAATTCACTTTTATTTTCCATGAACAGAGCTTAAAGATTCAAGAGTATTAAAAAGATGATGATAACGTCTAATAAGCTACAGCATGATTAACAGGTGATTCAAAATTAATCAGTAAGCTGATCTACACAATTATAAACCATATTAAATACGAATACACATTGGTTTACAAAATGGAATTTAATGTAAGGCAATCATACATATATATCCATAGATATATATATACACATGTAAAATCTAATTTTTAGAAAAATAAAGGCAGTGTTTGGGAAGTAAATAGGTAATGAGCTGATATTAGATAACATATGGCTATTTTTTGAAAATGATGAAATAAATTCATTAATGAGGAATCAAAAATGATTTATACATTTAACATGAAGACAGTAGCGTTTTAATAGCTTATTGAACAGTCTGCCGCCCAGAGACCTACACTAAACCATGTGGCAGCCTTGTGGCTTTATTGCCACGACTTGTAATTGGACAAAGGACTAAACTGTGATGATTATGTAACTGACTTTCTTTTGTATTCATAAACTGGCCCTTCGGGTATTTACAGAATAAAAGATTTTAAATCACATTGCCAATTTCAGCATAACTGGAATAAAGGAGAATCCCCTAGTGTAACTATTCTGAGAGTGACAACACTCATTCAGTGACACATGTCCTGGTCTGTATTAAAGCTCTGTCACTATTAAAGCTCTTTTCACTGCCTATCTGTCACTAGACTGATACACTGATATCACCATCTACTGATAGCTGTTGAAGCTGAGGTATGGACACATACCTTCCCATAGATATCTCTACTGTTTTTATGTCTGAACATTTTCACGATCAATTCTTTACAAAACTGCAACCGTATCAGCCAACTTCTGAGCGCCTCAGTTTAGGCGTGAAAAGGAGATTATCTGACATGAGCAAGCTTACACTTCTCTCTCTTGCTGCACGACCTACACACAGACAGGTGCAGGCACCCATAGAGACAATGCCACAAACACACAGACCACGCTTGTGAACCCTTCCCTAAATTTAACATAAAAAGACAACTGCTTCAAACAGATCAAAAAGAAACACAGGACTAGACAGATAAAAAGCACACAAATGTCACATAGCTTTCCTTAAAGAGCAATGTTGAGTTCATCACTCTATAAATGGGGGTAATAAGTATAGCTTTAGCTCAGCACTCGCTACTATGATTCTTCTCCACAGAGGGTGCAATCTCTTCAACACAGACATTGACTAAGAGGTTAAAAGCAGAACTCCTTCAAACATCTTAACGCTGTTCAAATTATAACTGGGCAAATTTCAATATACATTTTATACTACTTGCATTCACAGCATATTCCCATGCAGTATTTCTAAAATACTACTACTACTAATAATAATTCTCGTGGAAGATAGAGAAGCAGGCCAGTGGTGCCAGGCTGCGCATTTTTGATGATAAAAAGCCTGAGTGTTCGCCAGCTGCAGCTTGCCGTCAGTAAAAGTGAATCTGAAACAGATGCCAACCGCGTCAACAGCTTGAGTCCTATACATTTTTTATTAGGCAAAGACACAAATCAAGAGAAAAGGACATAGATGCACAACACATCAAAGTATGCCGCTATTTCACTCCAACACGTATGGGTCTATCGGATGCGCTCTCCCCTATCTAGAACGTTCCGCCCTGGACGCTAGAAAACCGAGTACCAACTGGTTAAAAACGAATCCCTTTCCTCTGTAAGCTCTCCTTTGCCCAAAACTTAAACTTTAGTCACTTCTGAACTGCTCAGACATTTGTTTAGAAGAACTTAGGAGAGGATGCTAGCACTGCCCACAGCAATATAATGGGAGCTATCAATGTAATTATAATTTTCTAGTGTCTACATTAAAAAATAAAACAACCAAAAAAGAAACAGGCAAAATATTAATAACATTTATTTAACACACTGTAAACAGAACATTATCATTTCAAATTATAATCATACGAATGAATATTAACTGATGTGTTTGTTTCCACTTTCTGGATGAAACGTGCACTTACAGCACATCTAAATTTTGCCTAGAGATACTTTTCTGGTACTTAGGTTTCATAAAATTTATAATTGAAAAAGTAGATATGCCTACCTCAATTCTCCCAAACACACTTAAAATTTGACAATAATGGAATCGAGCGTTGGTTTTTTTTAAAAAAAGTAAATCGATTTAAATGGAATTAAATAAAAATGTCAATCTTACAGGCCCCTAGGTGGCGCTATGTCCGAGGACCCTCTACATCAATCAGAATGTTTTCAGGGAAACATGAATAAAACGGACCTCAGAAAATAAATCTGAAAAGACCTGAGTCTCCAGAATGACCTCTGGGACTGACAACAGTCTCCCAACGGCAATATGGAAACTAAAAGGAAGAGGTGGAGAATTGATGGTCACTGAAAGAAGAGACAGGCCGAAGATCACACAATAAAAGGACTGCAAAGAAGATCTGCCAGGCAGTGGTCTTGCACCAAAGACAAATACAAAGAAATACCTTAATTTCTCAAGTCGGAACTTATGAAATTGAAGTTCCAGTAGGGAGATAAATTTGAGACTAGTAAGTGCCATTAATAGGTTATTTTATTTATTTATTTATTTTTTGCTGTACGCGGGCCTCTCACTGTTGTGGCCTCCCCCATTGTGGAGCACAGGCTCCGGACGCGCAGGCTCAGGGGCCATGGCTCACGGGCCCAGCCGCTCCGCGGCATGTGGGATCTTCCCGGACCGGGGCACGAACCCGTGTCCCCTGCGTCGGCAGGCGGACTCTCAACCACTGCGCCACCAGGGAAGCCCTATTAATAGGTTTTAAATCTGTTAGGGTATAGTACATATTTCACTAAAATATTTTTTTGCATTAAAGCTCAAACGAAGGACTTTAATGTGAAAAATATTTTAGTCAAATACGTCCTAAATCCTAATGTAATAAAACCTTCGACCAATGTGAGCATTTATTTTTCTATTCCATTTTTTAATCTAAAGAAAAATGTAAACAAGTTTCATCTTATAATTTATATATTTGTACATCAGACTTTCTTACTTGACATATAATTCCATGTAATAATATCTATATGTAACATATACACCTTATGTACATATATATGTAAGGTCTATGTATTAACTTCAAATGTGATAACATTATATCCCTACTTTGTCTTCAAAACACATCATCGAAAAATGAAGCAATCATCTTACCAAAATTTAATCTTATGAAAACTGTAAAATGTTAATTGGCTACCACTGCCTCATAAACACACATACCATGCATAAAAATTTGCAGTGCAGGTGATAAAGCAAAGGCTTATAAAGGTTAAGTGACCTATTGATGACACAGCAGCCAGTAAACGTGGTACTTGGACCTTGACCCAGGGCTGCAAATGATAAAACCTCATCCACTAGAGTAAGGTGAATTTATGTTTTCTTGAAACGTGGTAAGCCTTTATCATAAATTCTTTTTTCATTCAGGGTGGAGTAACCTTAGGGGAAAGATTCTTTTATTAATCTAAAAGCATTTTAAATGTTTTAAACATTGTAAAATACGGTTCAAATACTAGTTGAAAATAGATAAGGGTTTGTTTGGAAATTTTGCCATTTGCTTCTGAAGTACAAATAAAAAAGTTAACTCTTAGAACTGCACAGAAATGTAAATTTCGCCTATTTGAACTTGTCCCTTTACAAATAGAACGCAAAGCTCAGGGATACCCAGGCATGACCAAGAGCCCAGATCAGAACATAGTTCTTCTGGCAGCCAAGGGGGGATGCTTCCTCCCTTGTTACCTTGGACTGGTGGGCACACTGATGCCCAAAGAATGTCCTCCTTACTAGAGAGTTCCTAATAGCAGAAGGTAAAAACTGCACATTTGCTGTTTTATTTAGTCTGTCACAGAAATCTTACCACCTGGAGTCTGTGCAGTCAAGACACTAGTGCATTTTCTTCCTATGTAGCATCATAAAAATCATATGAAATGGGTTGATCTTGGAGGGTCATAAGCAGGGAGAGAGCAACCGTCCATCCTTCAGTTCCATTTATTCAAATACCATGTAAGAACTGAATGTGACAGCATCGTAACAACTCATTTATAATCTGTGTAAAGAAAGCACTGTTAATTACTTGTGGAGATAATTTGTTTAAATGGCAATATTTTGAGAGCTTCCTGTAGTAATTACACTTCATATTGGAGTCAGGTATGTATTGGCTTCAATGAAACATCACTCCGAACCTGACAAGCATTTTCATTTTCTGAAGATCATAATTAGATTTTACATTAGTGTTTGAACTTCCTGTCGGTCAGGGCTTGCTGTTTAAACATTTTAATTTCAACTAGGGACCTGGAGTTTTCAGACTCCCTTATCCATATTATGTCATTCTGAGATACGGTCATTCTCCTGGACTACCCGCCTGACTATATTTCCATTTTCAAAGCGCTTGAGAGCTAGAAACAGACTACTTTTTAATGGAAATACCCTGTTTTTGGCAGACTTTAAAAACTGCTACCAGTAATTATGGATGGAAATGCTAAATTGTTGGTTTAGTGCAAGTATGTTGAGAGTCTTTTAAAAACACGGTACTGAAATTCTTCCCCCAAATGATTTTCCCCCTAAATTTAGATTTCAGACATCGACTCTCCTTTAGCAAAGGAGAATTTGAATGCAAATTCCCCACCTCTGGCCTGCATCTGATTTTGTTGATTTCTTTGCAGCCCGAGTTCTTTACTCTTGTCATGTGCAAATGCAAACATCCTGTCCATCTGAACAGTACAGGAATATCATACACTGACTTAATTATAAGAACAGACTCTTTTCATTTGAGTACAGGTTTTCCGAATGCAAATCATCTCTTACATTTTTCCTCCCACTTTGGATAAATATATTTTCCTGGTTTTCTGCCCAAGATGCCTACCTAAGGAACAATCATTTTATAGAATGATAGGTATCTTGTTTAGTTAACAATCTTCAACAAATAAACTAGGAAATGGAGGCACAGGGAGGGCAAGCGACTTTCCCAAAGACACACAGCAAACGAATGATCAACCCATACAGGCACATTTTTTATTGGCCAAGGTATATTCGATCAGATTGAAATTCCAGATGAGAACAACCACCACAAAAGGAGAATAAAAAGAAAGCATCTGTTCTTCACCCACCCTCCCTCAGACACACTGCTCACAGTTTGATACACTGACTTCCAGACTCTTCTCAATGTATTTATATATATTTGCATCCCAGACCTTTTACAGTTCTCAATACACTATTATTAAGAAAATGTTATCTTTAGTGAGATATGTGGGCTTCCAGGAGAGAGACCTCCAAGCAGTGTGACCTAGTTGTCACTCCCCACATGTTACTTTTGTACACCGTGTCCATCCATAACAACACAGGTTCTTGTTAAACATACTTATGATTTGTACGGTAAGCCCAATATTTATTGGGCAACGGAAACAAAACATTTGACATTCTCAGGTGAGGTGACGATGGTAAAACCTGCAGGAGGAGTTCTCTGAGTGTGGACCTTACACTTAAAGCAGGTAAAAAAGATCAAAATTATTCTTGTAACAATACTAAAACCTTATTATTTTTTTCCACTGTGTTGGCATTGACCCTGACGTTGCAAAAGCAACTGTGGGTAAAACTGCTGGTGCCTGTGCACAAGTTAAGACAGTGGAAGCAAAGTGTAATGATATTTATTCACTGGATTCTTCCATACACACTCTCCTCCTTAATGTTGACCTTGGCATGTCTTTCGTGTCACAACACAGGAAGGACCCATAGCTCTTCAGCTGTGCTCTGAACAAAGAATGGAGATTGTTTCAAGGGAAAAACCTTGTGCAACTGTTTGAATTTTGAATTAAGCTTTGCCAGGGAACACTTTTTATTTGAAAGAACTATGATGGTAACAAACTACAGTTATTTGGAGTTGGGTATTTTGCACACGTCTTGAAGATTAATCTGACCCTTTAAGGAAAACAACCGGCAATATTTTTATAGGTCAGTGAAAACAACGTGAGCCTTCAAGGGGAAACCTAGGGTTCTGCTATCACTGTGTTACCTTGTTTGCCACGGTGAACTAGAGAGGCTCCCTGGCTAAAAGATGCGTCTGATGGGTGTGGTGAGGTTGGCACCTAATGGGATGTTGAGGATGTTGAATTAATGGCATGAGGCAAAGGCAGTGTAACTCTATGAACCGACAGTATTTTTTCAAATGACCAATGTACGTTGTAGTCAAATTATGCATGGATCAAAGACCGCTCAGAGTGCAAGACAGACCAATATATTTTAAAGTACCAGAGTAGGAAACATTTACTAATACTATTTGGATATCACAGAAAATACAGGAGCTGATATAAGAATCCAGGTTTATTCTTCAGAGCCGTCTGTTAAGAGATTTGGAAAAATGTACACTAACACCATTCTTGCCAGTAGTTAGATTTGGTTTTAGAAAATATGGTTATTCTTAATAAAAATATGTTACTATTGATAGAGCTCACCCAAATCAAAGTTCTTTGGAGTCATCAATAATTTTTTACTTTTTTTAAAATTGAAGTACAGTTGATTTATATAATATTGAACTATTTTCAGGTATACAGCAAAGTGATTCACATATATATATATATATATATATATATTTCTTTTTTAGATTCTTTTCCGTTATAGGTTATTACAAGATAATCAATCATTTAAAAAATAAACCTTTTACTCTGGAAAATTTTTAAATGTACAGAGAAGTTGCAAAGGTAATAGAGTGAGTAGCTGTGTAGCCCTCCCTGGCTTTCCCCTAAAGACAACATCACGGTGGTGCATTTGTCACACCTAAGAAGCCAGCTTTGACACATTGCTGTTCACTCAATTCCAGACTCTATTTGGATTTCACCAGTTTTTTCACCAATGTCCTTTTTCTGTCCCAGGGCTGAATGACCAAACAATGCATTTAGTCATCAATAATTTTTAATTATTGGGATAAATTAGGAGGTTGGGATAAACATATACATGCTACTATATATAAAATAGATAACCAACAAGGCCTACTGTACAGCACAGGGAACTCAATAGTTTGTAATAACCTATAAAGGAGAAGAATCTGAAAAACAAATGTGTGTGTGTGTGTGTGTGTATGTGTATAACGGATTCACTTTGCTGTACACCTGAACCTAATACAACATTGTAAATCCACTTGACTTCAATAAAAATTTAAACAACAACAACAAAGAGTATTAAAAGGTCCTGAGACTGAAATTTGGAGAATTCCTGCTCTACGAGAACGTCTCTGTGAGCTGATGACACCTGTCCTCCAGCCACCGTCTAACTCTTGCCACACACCACCTATTTTTACCTCTAACGTACACAGCCGTATAGAATACAAGCTGGATTTAAGTACACTTCCCTGTTTCCAGGTTTCCTGAATTCAATTTCTGGATCGACCACTTCTTTAGCTGTATGATTATTTTAAGCATAAATAACAGTTCATTAACAACTATATTTGGAGTTCCTGCTCCACGTCTAATATGAAATTACACAGATTGGGTGGTGCTTATCAAAATGGTGATCTATGCACATCCACAGAAAGCAACCATATGGTACCACCTTTCAAGCTATGTGTTCAAGAAAAAATGGCGACACTGAGGATAAAAATAATGCACATAACGGATGGAAATAAAACCAGTTAGATTTGGTATAACATCAAAAGAGAGCTCCTCAAAATGAATGGAGTATAAGCCTGTTCCAATTCCAAAGCCCATTCTAGGGAAATCCACACGACTATATACCAGTTAGTTTGTGGGAAATATCCCTGCTCCCCAGCTTCTAGATAACTCCCCCTCATTCTCCAGGTTCTGATGTTACGATCATTTCCTCAGGAAGCCCCCTCAGATCAATCTGCCCTCATTCCACCCATCCTACGTGCTGAGAGTATTACATAACTTCCACAAAGTTTAAATATGTTTATGTCTTGTGAACGTTAAATAGATTTACATCCATCAAAATCATTTAGAGCAGCTAGAGCGTTAAATAATTGTGAGAAGGAAAGCACGATTTCCATTCTCAGAAGCACAAATGCCAAGGGTCAGAGATGGGCAGGTTGGAATCACTACACAGTGATGCTCTAAGTCATCTGAATGTGGGGAAACAGGTCTAAAGATGTGCAAATTGGCCAGATTGGAAAGGTCTATCTAACTTGAGATTCAAGCTTGGATGTTATACTGTAGAGAAAAAAAAAAAAAAAAGGTGTTTGAGGATTAGAGAAACCATCCTCTGTACTACTTGAAAAAGAAGGAGAAATTTGTTTCTCTAGTTACAGAAAATACAGGAACAAAGTTTCAGAAAACTTGCTAATAACTGCTAATTCCCACATTTTTGGCAGTTTGCCAATAGCAGTTGGCGTCCATGTTGGGAGACGTTTTCTGGGGCAGAATCATACTCGTGATCATAACCCTGGTCGAAGCAGCAACTTCAGTTACAAACTAATGGGCATATGATGTAGATAATGCTCACTAACTCTGCCTACACAGCTACAGTTCCATTTAGATTTCCATTCTGTAAGTTCAACTTTACTTGTAGCAGGAAATTGTAGTTTGTAATTTAAAAAAGAAAATTTTAAAGCAAAGAAAAAAAATACCCATCTGTCTCTTGTGACTCAGCCTGCTTATTTCTGTCCTGTATAATTCTAGCAGCTCACAACTTCAACTAAAATACTTCCAATTCATTCCTCTCTCAAACTGAGAGGGATAAAACTTCATCCTTTCATAACTTATTCATTAAATATTTGTCATAATGTCAAAATAAGAGCTTATTTGTATCCTTGTCCAAAATATTATGATTAGAATAATTGTATTTATTTTGTATAAAAGGAATACGACTTCTAAATATGTCTACAATGGGAATGGACATCTCTTAATAAATATGGTTTGGGGGTGATTTAAATTCTCTTTAATGTTGCTCTAAAATACTTTATTAGGATGAAGATAAAAAAGAAAGCTTTAAAATAACATACACAGGGGCTTCCCTGGTGGCACAGTGGTTGAGAGTCCGCCTGCCGATGCAGGGGACACGGGTTTGTGCCCCGGTCCGGGAAGATCCCACATGCCGCGGAGCGGCTGGGCCCATGAGCCATGGCCACTGAGCCTGCGCGTCCAGAGCCTGTGCTCCACAACGGGAGAGACCACAGCAGTGAGAGGCCCGCGTGCCGGAAAAAAAAAAAAAAAAAAGTAAAAATATGTAAATAATCATGAAAATACTCTAAAAACGTACGAATCATTAAATGTATAGCTCAAAATTTACCAAGGCTACATGAAGGAAAAGCCCTGTAATTTAGGTATGATATTAAGAGGGACTTGATTAGAAAGCTTCTTTTAACCTGAATGTCAAAAAATAAAAAAAAAAGACGAGTCATGTCAGAGTATATACCTCTGAGGTGTAGAGTTGATTCTTGTTAACTAACAAGTGAAGGATAAGTGGTATAAGGGGAAGAAATAGCATTCATTTGCTAGACAATCACAAAGTGCTTTTATTCATAGTGAATGAAAGTTACATTCAGACCCTTTTTATTTCTACAGCCATTAAGCCGCTTAGAGGTAATCAATTCATAATGCTAAAAGAAAGGATGTTCTTTTTTTTTTTTTTTTTTTTGTAGTACGCGGGCCTCTCACTGCTGTGGCCTCTCCCGTTGCGGAGCACAGGCTCCCGACGCGCAGGCTCAGCGGCCATGGCTCACGGGCCCAGCCGCTCCGCGGCACGTGGGATCCTCCCAGACCAGGGCACGAACCCGTGTCCCCTGCATCGGCAGGCGGACTCTTAACCACTGTGCCACCAGGGAAGCCCGAAAGGATATTCTTTACATTTTAGATGACTCAAGTTCTTGTGAAGCTGAGAATGAATTTATCCTATCACACATTCACACAAGGGCTTTGGAACTTAACCCCTTTCTGCCCTTGTTCCAGTATTAACTACTGCTTATCCCCTCTATGTTGGAACAGTATTCAAGAACCAACAAGCTGTGAGAGTTACTATGTACATTTCAGAAGGATTTTGAGTTAATGACATTATTAAGTCAAGGTGATGTCTGAATAGGTCATTGCATACATGGATGGCTACGGGTTCTGTACTTCTTTGTGAATGAAGAAATTTCCCTGAATATTAAAAAATATATCTAACCAGAAAGACTATCAGCAAAGGAAAGTAAGAAGTCACATGATTGAGTCCCCAAAGAAATTCCTGCTTATGTCAGGCACGGCATAGTCCAACATAAAGGTCAAAACTAATAGCTAATCAATGCTCAAAATCATTCATATCTACTGGGCTGGTTCACGTGTGTCAGGCGTTTTAAAATTCTTCTCTTCTTATTAAATCACTTAGTTCTTTATCGGACACCAAATACAATCCCAATTTATTCCATTTGACTTGACACAATCAGCTTACCTACAAGTTAGACAGTAACCAGTGGGTCACACTGATGCTTTATTGGTCAGCGCAGGGTGACAGATCAGGCAGTGCAATTCTTAGCCTCCAAGCTGATTCGCCATTCAAACCCATACACAGATATCTTCCAGAAAAAGTTCCTTCTTTTGATTTATACGAATGTGTCTAGAAGCTCACCACTATATATGCTATACAAACTCACAATCAGGAAAAACAGATATGGTAATTTTTTTAACAAAATGAAATCAAATGAAAGGCAATGGGGAGGTTCTGGTTCAGCATGATGACGTAGGAAGAGCCTGAACTCACTGCATCCCAAGGACACACCAAAGCTACAGTTCCTCTGAAAAATCCTGAAAACTACTGGAACGACTCCTTCACAGATGGCAAGTGTGAAAATAAGTAAGTAAAACAAACAGAAAACCATTGAGCAAATAGGAAAGGTTGAGACACAATTTCACTGCAAACCAGAGCAGCGACCCACAATCAGGAGGGAACTCAAAACCCAGAGTTTCTCCATGAGGAGTGAAGGCTTTGAACTCTTCATCAGGCACCCCAACTTTTAAGACCTGAACCTAGCCCCCAAAACATGTAGCTCTGAAAACCAGTGGGGTTCATGCCCCCAAGCCCCACAGTCTGTATTGATCTGAGAAATGGGTCTCAAAGAGCTGGGATGTGGATTAACCCACCCAAGCCCCAGTGCAAAGCAGCCATTTGAGAATCACCCAGACTTGGTGTGGGAGAGACTCATCTGCTGGCCTTGAGGCCTGGACCTGAAGGGCAGGCAGCTGATCTGACACACATTTGGGGGCTGCTGTAGGCTCTATGGGGACAGAGACTGGTGGGCACCATCTTTTTTTTTTTTTTTTTTAAACTCCAGTGCCTAAGGGTTTGCAGAATCAATATTGTCAAAATGTCCATACTACCCAAGGCAACTTACAGATCCAATATCATCCCTAACAAAATTCTAACGGCATTTTTCACAGAAATAGAACAAACAAGCCTAAAATTTGTATGGAACCACAAAAAACCCTGAATAGCCAAAGCAATCTTGAAAAAAATGCATAACGCACCCTGATTTCAGACTATAGTACAAAGCTACAGTAATTGAAACAGTATGCTTTTGGCATAAAAACAGACACATAGATCAATGAAACAGAACAGAGAGCCCATCAATAAACTCATGACTATATGGTCACTTACTTTAAGACAAAGGAGCTAAGAATATACACTGAGGAAAGGCAATCTCTTCAACTAATGTTGTTGGGAAAACTAGACAACCACATGCAAAAGAATGAAACTTGACCAGTAGCATATACAAATATCAACTCAAAATAGGTTAAAGACTTAAATGTAAGACCTAAAGCCGTAAAACTCCAAAAAGAAAATGTAGGCAGTAAGTTCCTTGACATCTTTGTGATGATTTGGGGGATCTGACACCAAAAGCAAAGGCAAGAAAAGCAAACATAAACAAATGGGACTATATCAAACTAAAAAGCTTCTGCACAGCAAAGGAAACCATCAACAAAATGAAAAGGGAACTTACAGAATGGGAGAAAATATTTGCAAATTATATCGGATAAGGGGTTAATATTCAAAATATATAAAAAACTCATACAACTCAATAGCAAAAAAAAAACTAAATAGGCAGAGAAACTGAATGTACATTTTTCTAAGGAAGACATACAGATGGGCAACAGGACGATGAAAAGATGCTCATCATCATCATCACTAATTATCAGGGAAATGCATATTAAAACCCCAATGAGCCATCACCTCACACCTCTTAGAATGGCCATTATCAAAAAGATAAGAAATAACGTGTGTTGGCGAGGATGTGCAGAAAAGGGAATCCTTGTGCACTGTTAACGGGAATGTAAATTTGGCATTGCTACTGTGGAGAACCATGTTGAAGGTCCTTAAAAAATTAAAAGTAGAACTACCATATAATCCAGCAATTCCACTTCTGGGTATTTATTCAAAGAAAATGAAAATACTAACTCAAAAAGATATATGCACCCATGTCCACTGCAGCATTTTTTACAATAGCCAAGATACAAAAACAACCTAAGTGTCCATCAAAGGATGAATGGATAAAGAAAATGTGGCATAAATATACAATGTAACATTATTCAGCCAATAAAAAAAGATGAAATAATGCCATTTGCAACAACATGGATGGACCTGGAGAGCATTATGCTAAGTTAAATAAGTCAGAGAAAGACAAATACTGTACAGTGTCACTTAAATGTAGAATGTAAAAAACAAAAGAAAACAAAACCCAAACAAAACAAAACAACAAGCTCACAGATACAGAGAAAAAGAGGTTGATTGGGGGCTTGGAAAAAATGGGTGAAGGGGATCAAAAGGTACAAACTTCCAGTTATAAAATAAAAAAATAAGTAATGGAGATGTAATGTACAGCATGATGACTAATAATACTCTGCTGCATATTTGAAAGTTGCTAAAATATCCTTTAAAAGTTCTCACCACAAGAATAAAATCTGTAATTATGTGTGGTGATGGATGTTAACTAAACTTGATGTGGTGATAATTTAGCAGTACATACAAATATCAAATCATTATGAGGTACACCTGAAATTAATATATGTCAAGTATATCTCAATAAAAATATTTAAATAAAAGTCTGAATTCCCCCACCCCGCAAAAAGAGGAAGTACGTATGAAAAATTATTCCATGTTGAAAATTTTTGATTGATTTAGAGAAAATGAAAGGACATTTTGATTTTCTCTAGGACCTAAAACTTTCTCTCAAAATTACACAGTACAGGAATATTTTGGGCTCACTAATGAGTGTAACCACTACTAACAGAAGCATAATTTCTTTCAGTATTTTCCACTCTCAGTAAATATAATGGGGAAAAAAGCAACAATATTGATTATATTTTCTTAGTTATAATCAGGTACTGAGCAAACTTTTTAAAAGGCAGCAAGAATGAGCATCTTACCATCTTATCACAGATATCAAAAATCATTAAGTTGTTGATAACTATTAAAAAAGACCCTCTCAATTATATATTAGGCAAGAAGCCATTTGTTGTTTTTCCTATGCTGACCCAATGTTAATTTTCAGCGTCTTTAACCATCCTTACCACCCCTCTTATTTCACCAAAGATGCTGTAAAAGGAAATTTCTTTCTCAGCCTTTCTTGAAGCTGCAGCGACCACGTGGCACCTCTGGACACTGTGTTATGAGGAGAGGCCTCCTGGAGCGGACCAGGAAGAGTTAAACTTTTTCAAGGAAAGGAAACCCCAGCTGGCATGTCTAGCCCTCCCTGGGGACCCTCTTCCTTCCCCCATCCGGAACATCATGTCTGGAAAGGTGTCCACCAGGGGACACAAAGGGGGCGAGGAAAGAGAACCAGGAGAATTATAAGCCATCGCTGAAATGCGTGAACCTCCATCTCCTAACATTAGAAAAGCAGCCCACAGCTGTTTACACAACGATATGAATTTTCTAATGGGTGCGAGCAGGACATAAACTGATTCATATTGGGGAGAATAATCTAGTTGGGGTGAAAAATCAGATTTAAAGCGGCTTTACTCTAATTATGAAGAGACCTGCATGCCAAGTGAAGGATTTTTTTTCTTTATTAATGGGTATCATATTCACTGTAGAATATAATAGACTATACAAGATAGTGATCTTACATGTTAAACTGACTTCTTAGACACATCCGATTTGATTATCACAATAAGCTTGTGAAATCAACAGAGGATTATCATCCAAATTATATAGGAGATGAAGATTAGTTCCAAAATTGTGGACTTGCTCCAGGTTGCCCAGCCAGTTGGTGGTCAAGTCCTAATTCAAACTTAGGTTTTATCCTTTTAATTTGAGGGGTTTTGCAGGAACATAACTTCCAATTTCCATGACATTTCCTCCTCAGATGTAGAATGAGATTCCTCTAACTGACACTTGCACCCAAATAATGCAGCTGTCAGCTAGGAAACGTCTTTAATTTGAAGCTGATAAACCTCTCTACAGGGAGAATCAACTAGACCACTGACAACTAATATACCAATGAATAAATATATATTACATTTAATCAGTATCTTCATCCACACCTTAGTTCCAATTATCATTCAGGAAATCATTTGAGTTTTTGTCTCCAGATCCTATTCCCTCAATCATTTAACAAAACAAAACAAAAAAGGGCTCTTGGGCTTCCCTGGTGGCGCAGTGATTGAGAGTCCGCCTGCTGATGCAGGGGACATGGGTTCGTGCCCCCCTCCGGGAAGATCCCACATGCCGCGGAGCGGCTGGGCCCGTGAGCCATGGCCGCTGAGCCTGTGCTCCGCAACGGGAGAGGCGGCAACAGTGAGAGGCCCGCGTACAGCAAAAAAAAAAAAAAAAGGCTCTTAATCCATCAAAAGTATACATTATATTTCATAATGAAATGATGGGGGACCATTCCTTTTATCAGGCTTTAGTTTTTAAACTAATTATTGGATGATAAAGCCAACTGTCCTTTTAAGATCAGGGGGTATTTACACTTCCCGTGTTAGGTTCACTTTCCAACACAGGGACATATGAGTGTTAAAGGCTGCAAATGGCACAGTAGGTTCTTTGGCCACTGGATAAAACAACTGATATTCTACAAATGAGTGCTAGAATCTGTTTGGAAAAGTTGATTTTTTTTTTTTTAAACCCAAGAATAGGAAGTCCTTTTATAAATGCACTCCCCAAAATGGAAGGACAAACTCACCTAAAGTTTAGGTCTGAGCAAAATTGGCCATTTCCAATACCTGGGAACTGAGCTGAAACAATTACCCACAGCTGACAATTTCAGCAGACACAAAGCAAGGCAGCGACAGAGGTGTGACCAGAACTTGAGTCTAAAGACCTCTGCAGTGATCCCAGCATGAGATTAGCATACTACTTCATCAGCTTAAGTGAAAGGCATAATTTCTTAAATTTGAAGTAAGGTAAGCCACTGGGTAGCCATAATCACTGCAAAATTAATGTGCTTTTATAGGCAGTGATTTCCCTGAGGATAGCACAGTTCTGAAGAACACTTCAGAGTACTGGCCTTCTGTCTATAAGGAAAGGAAAGGTAAGAATAAACAGGCAAGATTGAAAAATTAACCTTTCAACACAAAATCCACTTAAGATTTCTATTTGAAGGCCTCGTGAAGAGATACAATGATGTCCTAAAACCAGAGAGTATGTATTTCTGCAAAATGAGCACTCCTGCAAAGAGAGAACAACCTCCTTCACATATAGATGTCAACCAAGCTTTGAGAATTGATGATGATATTGGCCTATATATTTTGCATCATGAAATTAATATATGAAATTTAAAAATCTAAGGAATAGTGCCCAACACTCTAGCTTGACCAACATGTCATGTGTAATCCCTTCCAATCTCTTCTCATGTGTATATGTGCGTCCATTTTCAAACGTTATCAGAATGCTTATCATTTTATAGTCATTTTTTTTTTACTAAATAGTATTGCAGAGTCATGTTCATACAGCTACATAATATTCACAGATATTCCCTTAATGGTTTCACAATACATATTCAGTATTATGGTATATTTGGTATATATCATAATTATCTTAACCATTTTACATCACAGGACATTTAGATGTCTTACGATTCTTCGTGATTATGAACAGTTACTTTTGATTTTTAAATATTTTAAAATATTGAAGATAATGAAACATGAATTTTTTTTCAAAAACTTAAATTGTATTTAGTTAGGGTCAGTGCCTAGAAGAAAGGTTACTTGGTTAAATTTGCAAACATCTTAAAGTTGTCTGACATAAAATGATAAAGTGCTCTCCAAAGAGTGTATTCAACACACGACACCACGAGTAATAAATAGCTGTTTCATTGTATCACTGACCTTCCTAGTTTTAGATATTAGATGATAGATCTGAAAGGAAAAAAGCCAGCTCTATTCTTTTATTATCACCATTTGTACTGTCTTAACTTCTTTATAGTCTCAATCCCTTAGTCTAAAAGTCTTAAAATGCTGAATTCAAAGAAGCATTGAATAGGACAGAAATATGTTCAATCTCATTGTAAAAGCCCGGGCTATGAAGAATATTTTATCACCCTCACGTTCGGAGCGCTTCAACATTGTGGGAGATCTCATTGCTCTAAACGTTAGTATCCAATGCTCATCTCGAAATTTAAATGTCATCTTTATGCAAAAAAAACCAAAACAAACAAACAAGCAAACAAAAAAACAGTTCCCTGTCCACCCCCCTTCCATTTTCCTCAAAATATATTCAAATGCCTCAGTCTGTGATTCAGTATCTGTCGATTCCACCCCAAGCACCTCTCAGACCTACCCTTTTTCCATCTGTCCCTGCTTCGGTCCAGTCCACCTGCCCTGTGACAGCCATGCGGTCTGGGTCATTGCTGTCATCACTCGGCCTCCGCTGACGAAAACATGAATCATCTCTCTCTTCAAGGCTTCTTCATCGTGTCCTCGGTAAGTTCTCATTTCTAGTTCTCGTCTTCAGCATACTCTCCTTTCTTCACACATGACCCCTCTCCCATACATTATTATCAACAACTCATTTACAGATCGACATGTATTAAGCAAACACATAGGCTGATACACAGCCCCAACATATACTAATCTTTCAGGACAGAAGTAACGCAGATCTACATGAAGGCACAAAGGAAGGAGACAGCATGGGATACAGCTTGGCTTGGGAGAGGTACCAGAATTCTATCCTCCTATAATCCCTCCTCTACCACAGTTCTCAGTGGCTCCAAGCTGAGAGGCAATAATGAACATCTGATCCCATGGCTCACATCCCCAAAATGTACTAGGATGAAACACACCGTATCTGCTCTACTGAGCATACCTTTTCAGAACCACGTCTCTCCTGACCTGGGTTCGGACAACTGACTTGTGAAATAAGCAAACATGTATAATTTCGAGTCCCAAGGACTACAGGAAATAGGACAGGATGTAGGTCAGGGAGGGGAGATTGGGAGTCACCTTGTAAACCGGCAGCTTGATGCTTTCGGTAGCCAATGGGAGTGAAAACCTATATGGGCAGCTAGAGGGTTCAATCAAGGTGGACTAACATCCAGCTGATTCATCTAGTGTACTATACACCGAGAGACTATAGTAAGATGATTTAACTGCTTTGGAATTCAAGACAAGGCTTCACTGAGAAAGAGTGAACATTAACTGGAAAGAGGGGCCACAGAAAGACAAGTGCAAAAACGGCACCAGGGAAATGGATCTGCCTTTCAGACCACGTTTCATACTTTGGTCTTTACACTCAGAAAAGTGACAAAAGAGAAAGCATGAGGGAAAAGGGGTCGATCCATACTCTTTATAAAAGGGAATGCAAGCGTATTTCCTTCTAATGCAGTATCATTTCTCTGTGAGGCAGGAAGTGAAGTCATTTCAAACCATTTGTGCAGTGTGATGTGTTCAGTGTGTGGCGTGCGCAGTGTGTCTCACGTTTGTTATGGTTTGCAGAGTGTGCTTGTGTAGTGTGTGTCTGGTTTACTATGTCTTAGGGTGTGTGTGTGTGAGTGTGTGAGTGTGTGTGTGTGTGTGTGTGTGCTGGGTATAGTTTGAGGGGTGTGCCTGCCTTTGTGCCATGTGTAATGTCTAATGATATGAAGAAAGCTTGAAAGATGTTTTATCCTCAGCAGGATCCAACGTAAAAAATGGAAAAAAGTGGGGTCAGTACATCTGAGACCTTCTTGTACTTAGCGGAGACGACTTCCTCTTTGAAATATCTTCCTCGCTCTTCTAGGAAATGTTCCTTAGAGTAATGAAGACAATTTTCGAGGCAGGTTTTTGAAAGTTAAGAATTTCTGTTTTAAAAAACAATCTATAATAGGTTTCAAAAAAATGCCTGGAAGCTTTTGGAATTTGCGTGTGTGTGTGTGTGTGTGTGTGTGTGTGTGTGTGTGTGTGTGTGTGTTAGGATAACTTATTTGGAGATGCCCCCAAACAAAACAAGGTAGAACCTGAGACTGGCTGTTTGAATGTCATGACTGCAAAACAGTCACAAAATCATAATTGACAAAATGAGCGTTGAACCTGGTAGGTTTCCCTTATATGTAAAGCGATGGTATTTCACAGCAACTGTATTTGATGATTCTATTATAGCTGGGAAAGCAGCATGGCAAAAGCCAACCAGAGAATGTCACAGGTTCATTTCTCCCTTCTGTTTCTTTCTTAAAGAATGTCGTACATGTTCCTAGGTGACCATATATCCTGTAACTCTGACATAGTGTTAAAAGAAATCCTAAAACTAAAACTAAGACAAAAAATGCATAACAGCAAATGATTATTCATTTGATGCCAGTTGTCACACCTGTACTATTTTTTTTTTACCTGTGTCCTTTTTGTAATGACTAGTCCCTTCTTCTTTAATCTATGCCAGGGAATACCTTGCACATACAGGTTCATTCAAAGCCTTTCCAAATATATGTGGGATTTCTGTAAGGTTAAGTTCAGTTCTTAGTGTCAGTTCAATATTCTGGTTAAGTGCAAGGCCTATAATTTTAATTAATGCACCAAAATACTAATTATTCAGCTTCTTGAGAAACAATTATTGCATTGTTTATTTAGCACGTTACGTTATTTTACCAAGTGAGACAGGAAATCCCTTAGAATAGATTAATGTGATTTTTGTTTCATGGTTGTTTAGAAAATGCTCTCAAATGGCTTGGAAATACAATAAGGAAGTGAATCTAGGGTTTGTATGATGACGTGAAAATACGGACAGCTATAAGTATTAGTGAAAATAATAATTTTAATATTGTGTGTAATATTTAAATTCAAATTTTCGCATGAGAAAAATGAAAATATTGACTTTTTCTGTTATCGAATTTCTAAGCTAAAATCACATGTTCACACACAAATACATTATAAATCACATGCTCATATAGACAAGCCAAACTCTCAGTTACCGAGAAATTCCACAATAGTGTTCCCATTTTAGCACAACTCTCTTGTGACCGGGTCTATTACTGAAATAACACTGATTTTGAGTTTATCATTTGGTATAGTTTAAGTTGTTGTTCTGGGGATTACAACATATACTATATGTGTGTGTGTGTGTGTGTATATATATATATATATAATATATATATAAAATATAACTTAGCACAGTCTATTGAAATCAGAGTTTTACTACTTTAAGTGCCATGTAGAAACCTTATTCCCATATAGATCCCTTTGGTCCCAACATTTTAAATATAATCACCTTAAGCATCACTTCTGTGTACACAGTAACACATCAGATGGTCTTAACGTACTTCAACCGTAAATATGATTTAAACATGCAACGTATGGCAGTCTATTGCATTTACCACTATTTTTATCCATCATGATGTTCTCTTTTCTTTCTGAAATGTCAAGCCTTCTGTTATAATTTTCCTCCTGGTTAGAGAACTTCCATTAGCCATTGTGTGAAGGGAGACCCACTCATGACAAATCCACTTAGCTACCTCTGTCTGAGAAGTTACTTATTTTCCCTTCATTCCTGAACATATTTTGGCCTAACCTAGACTTGGTTGCTGACAGTTCTTTTCCTTTAATTCGTGAAAAATATGGTGCCACTTCCTCCTGGGGTCCACGGTTTCAGATAGAAATCTCTGTCTCAGGGATGGTTGTTGCCCTATAGAGGATGCACTGGCTGCTTGCAAGATTGTATCTTTGTCTTTCACTTTCAGATGGCTCACTATGGTACGGTTGGTGTGATTTTTTTGGTTCATCCTATTTGGGGTACACTCGGTATTTTTAGAATCTGTAAGCTTATGTTTTCCACCAAGTTGGGGGATTTTTTTTGGTCATGTATTTGAATACTTTTTTCAATAGCTTTCTCTCTGCCTCTCTCTCTCCTTCTGTCTGTCCCTCTCTGACCACTTCTCTGATGATATGAATGTTAGCTCCTTTGTTATTGCCCCATGGGCCCCTGAGACTCTGCTGACAATGTTAAACTTTGCCAGAAACCTGTGATCCTGGAAAACAGTGGAAAGTTAAGAAATCCAGTGAGAGAGGGATAAATCACGAGTTTGGGACTAAAATATACACGTTACCATATATAAAACAGATAACCAACAAGGACCTACTGTATAGCACAGGGAACTATACTCAGTGTCTTGTAATAACCTATAATGGAAGAGAATGTAAATATATATATATCTGTATAACTGAATCAGTTCACCGTATGCCTGAAACTGACACAACATTGTGTAAGTCAACTGTATTTCAATAAAAATTAAAAAAAAAAAAGAAATCCCCAAAACCTTTGTGTTTGATAACAGCTTATTACAAGGAACCATCCCTCCCATATGATCCGCATACGCCTCACCAAGCCGTCTGCTTGCCTAGGACCAGGCTAGAGCTGGACAACCCAAACTCCCATTCTCTGTCTCATAAATGATTAGCTGACCTGCTTGCTCCCTCTGATCAGTCAGAACAAAACGCATGTTAACCAAACACTGGTCTCTCCTTCTGCCAGGTCCACGTAACATGCCCACTGTCAGCCTGAGCCCGCAGACAGCCCCTCCAGAGAGCAGGCTGGCCTCAGGGTAAGAGAGTCTCCAATCCATGAGTCCGTCATAGTCTCTCCTGCCCATCCCACGTCCCCACACCCAGCAATTTCTAGCCTTGCTCACTGGTCTCTGTACAAGACCACCACCTGTGCCGAATCTGTGAGATGCTTCCCAATCTCACAATCAAAGCCTTCAACCTCTTGTAATTGTCTCTTTCCCCACCTGCAGTAAATATTCCTTCCCAATGTGATCTTCCTTTACTAGGTCCAAATTTGTCCTTAATTTTGACAAAGTTATTCATGCTGTGTAAATTCTATTAATCTAACCTCAATTCACTGATTCTATCTTCTGTTATCTTGACTTTGCAGTTAAGTACATCCAGGAAATTATAATATATATATATATATAATTTTTATTTCAGTTATTCTTTTGTTCAGTTGTACAATTCCCCTTTGACTCTTATTTATAACTTCTATATCTTTACTGAGCTTTTTTAGTTGTTTCAGAATATTCACAATTGCTTGTTGAAACATTTTTATGGCGACTGTTTTAAAATCTTTGTCAACTAATTCCAACACTAGATTCATCTCACTGTCAATGCTCATTGGTTTTCTTTCTTTCACTTCGGTTGTCATTTTCCTGGTTCTTAGTATGATGCATGATATGTTGTTGTACCTGTACATCTTGGATATTATAAGACTCCTTTTTAGCAGCTGGTCCCTCTGAGGTTTATCCTAGGGACAGCGGGGTCCACCTTCCCACCAGAGCCTGCAGACATGGCCCCAGCAGCAGAGGAGCAATGAATCCACTGCCTCATTACCTCTGAGTCGAGAAGTTAAGATCAGCTCGCCACAGACCCTGGATGACACTGAGAAGGGGAGGGAAGAGGAACACAGCAACAGTAGCCTTGATTCCCCACCTCGCTCTGCTTCACCTGGTCAGGGGTGGAGACCTGGCCCTTCCCCGGACCCCACTGTCACTGCCTTTAGTGGAAAAGTGGGCTAAGTGACAACCTAATTTCACAGGATGGGGCAGGACGATCACTCCCCAGTCTTGCCTTTTGGTAATGGCTGGGGGATGGGAAGGTTTTCCACTGGTCTTTGGCTGGAGGAGGATGAATGTTGCCAATAATCTTTTGCCCTCATTTTCTAAGAAATGGGTAAGGTTGAGAAGATTTAAACACCGGGAAAAATAAATCTGTAATGTGTTTAACAATGTATTAGTGTTTTCGAGCCCTTCTTCTCTCTTCTTTCTTGAACTTTTGCCCAGATAATGCCCCACCCAGAGAACAATAACAAACTTAGCGTGATCTATACCACGCTCATTCTTCTTGGGTTATAGCTTAAGGACCGTCGTACAAAGGAAATATTTCTTGTATTACTCACTCGGCCGGTAATCGCTGGAGAGACTGACACAAACGGACGATCACTAGACCAAATATAAAAACAGAACTTTGATCCACAACCTGCAGCCAACCTGCCCAGGTAAGCAATCCTTTAGCTGCAGTAACCAGCCCAGGGAGCCAGCCTGCTCTAAGCCAGACATAAGAAGTTCAGATCTCTATCTCCAGCAACAATTCAAGAAGCCAAACAATAATTTCTTTAACAGTTGGCCCCAAGTGTCCAGGACTTGATTAATAGCTGACAGCTTCCCTAATTTTGCTGCTACTTCCAACGTAAGACCAGCCAGACAAAGCCCGATATGCTGCCCTAACTAGTCACACAGGACATCTCGCTTCTAGTTAACCTGCCTTCACCTCTCCGTGCCGGCAGCCCTGAAATACCTGAAGCCTTACCTTTTTCGATGTAAATACTTCCTGCTCCTCTGCCTGCCTTTGAGTGTCTGCCAGACACAAGTGGCTGGAGCTGGCTCCCTTACACTAGAGGTTCTGAACAGTCAGCCTTGGCTCTTCTCTTCTGGTTGGTCTTCATTTATTCTCACACGCGGACATATTCTTCCCTTCTTCATTGCTATTTTCTAATGTATTTATTACTGTATTTATACAAAATCTTTAAATTTATATCTGTACATAATTTTTACATTCTTTTCATCATCTAGTAAGCAACTAGAGGACAAAGAGGAAGGAATTACACTTAACATATGTCTCTGAATCATAGTTGTACAAACCTGTCTAGGTTATAGCAAGCGTCTTCTCTAAATTACACTCAGCATAATTATAAAAATAGTTAGTGGGCTACTGTTTGAAGATACCATGATAAGGCTTTGGAGGACACAAAGATTTCTTTTTGGAAGTGGAAGTGAATCCATAGACTCACAAACAGAATGAGGGACACAGACTTTTTTCTTATTTTTTTTCATCCGTTCCATTCTTTATATAAACATATGTCACACATTATCTCCTTTTCCAGGTCGTGTTTTAGATACGTAAGGGAAAAACAAATGAACAAAAACTTCTGCTCTCTAAAAACTGGATTTTGAAGGAGAAACAAAAATATGGTTACAGAACAAGTAAAATACACTGGACTGCCCGGCTGCCTGGAATGACCCGGGAGCGTAAGCGGGGGTCTGGGTGTGGACAAGGAGGCTCCCCAGGAAATGATGTCCCAGTTCAATGGCAGCAAAGGAGGAAGGGGAGTGCATTCCAGGAAAAGAGTGTCAACGTCATAAAGTTACAGGAAGGTCAAAGAACACTTTACATCAGATTCCAAAGTTTCTTATTTTCACACCAAACTAAGGGGTTTGGAAAAAGGGTGTGAGAAGCCTTATAAGGTGAAATGTGATGGAAAAACAAGACGATCATGACTGGTGCGATCCCCGATGATGATCACCCATCAGAGACGAGTCTTTCACTCATTCATACCTTCACTCATTCATTCATTCATTCATACATTCACTCATTCATTCATACAATTACTCATACATTCCTGCTACAAATACTCACTGTGTGTTATTTCCCACATTAGAGCAGAGAGAAACTATGGTAATCAGCAGTCTTCCAGTGGAGGATAGAAGGCCTATTAATCAAGCTATCACATGGAAAAGTACTAAATTGGAACCATGATTCTTGCTCTTACAGCTGGAACTTCTACAGGTGGCCACAGAGCGAGGAATGCCCTCCACACTGGTGTGCTCTGTCCTCATCAAAGGCATCTTACACAGTAGACCTCACAAACTACATCATGCCCAGTGACTGTAACCTCTTGTTACTTGGGGAAGCTATGAACGAGTGTGTGCAGACATATGATGAATGAATGACATACATTCATTCTGTCTAATAGTCACCTGAGACTCTTTTTCCATATTAAATACCTTCATGAAGACAATAAAAATCTCAACAACTGTATCTCACTTAAATATTTGACACATTTCATAGTTCTCAATGATATTACGTCATAATGGTGTGTGTGTGGAAAATATATAACTCTTGAATAAGTCTATAAAATGTAGGCAGTAGAACAGAGGTATAACAAACATGTAACACAAACGTGCACATCTATACTGTGAAGAAAGTAGCTGAGGCAGGCCAGAGAGAGTCCATCTACTCACCACGTTGCAAAAGGAAGAGATTAGTACCAAATCTTACCTTCACTTATTTCAACCAAAAGACTATGTTGAAAAAAAATGTATTTCTGCAAAAGACTTACAGAACATTGAAATTTCTGTCATTTCTAGCTATTACAAGATAAGTTTTGTATAAAATATTCCCAACTCCCAGGAGTTTAAATAGAGTTATCAACCGTCCCGTGATGCCATCGTATTTTAAAATGTATTATTATCTTTACATAGGTTTTCCATGTGTATCTATCCAGGATGTACCTATAGTATCTATATGCATGTAAAGAATATATATATAATTCCAAGATGTTTATATATCCTCATTTACCACTAGACACAAAGTTTGCCCTTAGTGAGCACAAAGTAATTAGTAGCTGCAGCTATTGTTGACGTTTTGTTGTTATAACCCAAATCTTTGGAAGGGGGGACCTCCCCCCTCAAGAAAAGAAAAGCAAAACAGAATATGAAACCCTTCAAACAGAAACAAAGTACAACATCAAATTAATGCTAAAAATTCAATTAACTCAAGGTTTTCTACAATGAATTCGAAGACAAATCACTGATTTGCATTTACACAGGCACTCCTAAGATCCATACACGTACCTACTTTTCTTTAATGATTTACACTCTAGGGATCAGTTAGGTACGTGTAATTGAACGAACATATTCAGAGCTCTCTAGGTGTCAAGGTTCATTACAAATGTTAGCACCAAAGAGGATGAAATGCCGAGAGCTGACAGGTGTGTCATCCACGGGCAGCAGGTGTAATAGATAGTAGGCACGACTTGGTCAGTGTGATGATAAGGGTTAATATGGATAATGAGGAGAGCCCAGAGGAGCCCATAACTTGTCCTGGGGGTAAGGTTTGCTGTGAGACGGGTGCTAGGAGATAGAACTCAGAGGAGAAGATGAACGTGTTCATGTAAATCTCTGGAGTAGAAACTACAAGTGGATATAGTCCCAAGATAGCAATACAGCTCATGATGAAACGCAACATCACCGTGGTCCCTAAGACCGTGAGGAAGCTGGAACTGGTCATTAATTTCTAACCTACTAGACAGACATTTTTTTTTTTCACCTATAGAATAACAGGAAAAGGTTAACAACCTTGAAAAAACTACTTTGCCAAATTTTCACACTTTCCTCTGGTGCCCCAAGAAGGGACTGAGAGGGAACCAGTTAGGACATTCAAGGGACAGCCGTCAAGAGGTAGGAACACAGTGCATCCACAGCAACATCACTGTCACTGACCACCACATGCTTCCTGATTCTGAGAAGTGCATTTGGGTTGAGTAAGACCAAGGGGACCCGGGCAATACTTAAAGCTACTCTTTGCAAAAGTTACTAACGCAGGACCCCAGGAGTTCTCTGTGGTCTCCCTGCAAGAATGATCAAAAGAACAGAATAATGCCTAGGTTCCATCAGGAAATGCTTATTAAGGGAGGAAGAGAAGAATTTTAGAACTATCGAGTGGATATTTGCTATGGGCTGGTTGATGCTTTTTACACATCTCCACACTTAAATCCTCCCAAGTTCAGATGAGATGTAAGTTCATTTGAAGGAGGGAAACAGAGTTCGGAATGTTTCAGAAACTTAACTGAAGGTTATGTAACTAAAGAGGTAGAGGTGAAACTTCCAGTGGTTTGTCTGTGCCAGAGTCAGCATGATCTCCCCATCCTGACAAGCTATGCTTTTTGTGGGAGAATAAAACCAAATGGACCCTTTCGCTGAGAAGTTCAGCTTTCCTTGGGTAGATAAAACATTCATATGTGAACTTCACATAGAAAAGATATAATAGAGTGTATATCAAGTACCAAACAATTTGACAGTTTCTAATGGCTGCAGTAATGACACTTCATAGGGGAGTTCCTGAAGTGGATCTTGAAGGGTGGACAGTCATAGACCTTCAGATGAAAAAGCCTGTACCATCCCCGCCTCTCCCTCCTGCCGGTTAGAACCATTAACACCAAATGCATCCAGGCAGCATCGGGACTGGATCCTCACAGCTACTGGGAGGGATTTGGGTCAAAGATGAGGAGAGAACTTCATCCTCTGTTTCACACCCCAAATTAATTAATGTATTTATTACTGAGTGAAACATTCAGAACTTCCGGAAACTGGCATTTATCACCAAAGGGTTTTTCAGCAACTTGAAGTTTCTACTAAAATTAAGAAATAATTAGGCTTCCTTGCACTAATTTGTCAGCTCTCTGTGGTCTGTCTCCTTGGTTATTTAAAAACTCTAGGGTGAATTCAGCCTCTTGCCCACCCTTCACAGGTAAAAAAGGTTTTGTCCACTAAGGATCCTGTGGACACAACATGCTCCAAAATTCCCTCATGATGGGACTGCTCCACATGAAAGAAGAAGAGGAGCCAGAGGGAGATGACGGTTGACAGTAAAACTATCCAATTAAACTTTGCTTCTCTTATTGGGGCCCTAAGACTGAGATTCGGCATTGATGCTGCAATGAATTAGCCTGCAGACGTTCTCACCACGTGCAAGATCTAAAAGCCAAAGTACATCTCATCCTTTGGTTCTCTTAGTATTTTTCGTGATTTAACTCATGGTTACAATTAAGTCATAACATAACAGGGTATCACTAGCAGAATTCTCTTAGTGACAGTTTACCAAGTATACAGATTTATAGGAAGAAGCAATATTGTCAGCAGGCAAACAGTCAATGCCTTAGCCTGACATTCAAGCTTCTGCAACATGTTCTTGGCAGGGACAGTGTTGAGAAGAAAACTAGAGAAATAAAAGTTTAGTGTTAGAAAAAAGCAGGAGGTGTCTTAAATATGTGCCAGGTTCCTTGAATACCTAAGTGGTATGGAGTTTGCAAATGCTTTGAGTATTCTTCTAAGAAATTAGAACCGATTCTAACCCCCAATGTGCTGCCCATTGCACTCCATTTTATCAAAAAATGCTACTTAACTGTACCATTTGTGATCTGCTGTGTTAAAATGCCTTAAAGAAAATTGCATATACACATACAAATATGACGATCAGTTATTTTTCCCATTTATGTATCTGGCCTGCGTCTTCCAATGCTTTAACCTCAGCAAAGATTCAATGCCTGACACAAGAAGGAAAGCTCAATGAACAGATGAACCACTACATTAGAAAATTAGGTTTCTAGAAATCAGTTAACAAACATCCAGTATTTACCCAACTCTGCCAGATATTCTGAAGTATAAAAAATGATCTTGGTTTCCAAACATGAAACCGTTTTGTTGTACAAAGTTAATATCAACATAAACATGATGATTTTTAAAAGTGGCCAATGAAGCCATATTCGTAGGTATAATTTGATCGAGTTGTACAAAATAATTGAATCAAAGCAATGAATTGGTTCTCAGGTCAAAACATATTTTACACAGTGTAATCAATTCAACCTTTTTATTTATTCTTGAGAATCATTTCACCAATGCATTCCACATTATATTCTTAAGCAGTCTTTGTAGTAATTTTTTTTAAACCACATAAATATCATAATGGTAAAGATGCACTAGAATATGCAAAATAATATGACCTCTTAACTCATAAATACAGAACAGGAAATTGCATGATTGTCTTTTGTTCATATTTTCTAGCTTTTGAAAATTCAAGCGTCACTGAAATTTGAAAATATCACAGTGAGAAGTATATCAATCCTTGAGTAGAATAAAGTGACTTTTAAAAGGCAAACACGCATTGTGGTTAACTTTTTCATAACCATTCAAACCCTTAAGCAATCGAGATATTCTCTCTAAACCAGAGGGTATTCAGACTCCAAGACAGCAAGATCATGCTATAACTGTAATTTATTTCATGCTCTTTCATGAACAATGTTTTTTTTTTTTATCCCCTGCTTTTGTTGTGATATGATAGATAGCTCAAGGAATGTTTTAGAGTAAATAAATGCTACTCCAAGTGTTTTCTTATGTAAAAATCATACCTTCCAGGGTAATCATACCTTCATTAAGTCTCTGTTTTACCAAGACCGTTTCCTCATATGTATTGATATATATATATATATAGAGAGAGATTACCTCCATAACAGGTTTTTAATTGAGTCAAAAGTGATATAAACAGTGATTTTTCCAATAATGTTTCATGGAAACTGCTGCTATTGCTAATGTTTTACTTTTGTACACCAGATCTTAGAAAAGGGAGGAGACTTCTTTTCTCCTCTAGAAAAAAAAAAAAAAGTCTCGAATATGAAAGCCTGGGTACCAAATGGAAGTTTAACACATGCCAAATGAATCCTAAATTTTCAATTAACAGAAGTTTTTCTTAGATCAATTCAAAAGAAACATCACAGTAAATAATATGGACTTTTGCTGAGCATGAGGATATACTTTTATGGCAAAAAAACTACATAGCTAAGTTGCTCTGAAAATGCAGAAGCCCGTGGAATCCACCAGTAGACGTGGTGGCGAGCGGGAGCTTTCCCATGGGCCAAGCACGTCAGAAGGAAGGAGGAACAGCAGAAGCAGCAGGTGAGAAAGAGGAAAGAAAGAAGGGGGCTTGTTTGTTTTTACCGAAGAGCTCAAAGTTTAGCTCAGGAATCCTCCATGGAGGCTGACATGAGGTAAAGTGAGGCAGAGAGCGGTGACATCCCAGCAGAAGTCACCCCTGACCCACCCTGACCCACTCGTATTTTCATACTCTTCCTCTTTCTGCACACTCCCCCAGAAGCTTTCTTTTATACAGCAAAGTAGCAGATGCATTTTAGGCGTTCAATAAATATTTGTGTAATGTATCTTTTGACTAAGTCGAACCATTTTGGGGGAAGGAAAATATGTTCTATCCTTCAGGTGTGTTGGAGAGGGAAAACAGTTGAGACTCATACGGTCCGCCATACAGGACTTAACAGTCCTGTACGAGTCATTCAATAAATATTTGAATACCTAATTAGAATTCAGAATTAATTCCTTTATCATCATATGAAATGTGGGTTGATTTTTCTCGTACAAATGTGCAGTTGAGTTGTGCCCATCTGTACACAAGTACCAATTCCAAACTTATCCAACTACACTGCTAGTGATATTATGTACTATCTGTATCTATTAATAACTGAGTATTATTATTAACATTATACAAGTTGGAATGCCAATGATAATGATTGCAACTACTGAAATAACTTTATTCAATGTAGAAGGAAATGACATTTGATAACTGTTTAAGACTTTTCCTTAATTAAGTAAAAATTCCACTTTCTTATTTCCACAAACAAAATCCAAGATCTTGGCCATTAGACTGTCAGTCCAACTCTCACTTTCTACATACACACACTCTCACACACGTTGGTTCTATTTGTGTCTCTATCCCGTGTGTGTGTGTGTGTATATGTGTGTGTATATAATATGCAAAAATTTGCATTAAGGGTAACATATGCGCAAGTAATGAAATAAATCTTGCATTCAGGAACTAATTAGAAAATGCAGATAAATACTCATTAATTAATAAAACTATTTAACAAGAGCTTTTAGGTTAAATAATAAGAGTAAAAAAAAATAACTTGATTGAGATGCTTCCTTCCTGAATTAGTGATCACAAATGGTACATCTTTAAACTTAAGACTTTCACCAACTCTGCTTTTGACATCGCTTTCAATGCAAGGTTTAATTATAGTATTGTTACGAAATCTCAGATAAAGCTTTCCTACACTGGTTGTGCCAGTCAGTCAATAGTTAACAATTAATGATACAGTCCTTACAAGCAAGTTAATTTTAAACTATTTGAAAAGCTAACCTTTACCCATAAATTATAGTGAAGTTCACAGAGACGATGCTGCTGGAGCTGTGCTCTAAATGAAGGTAGATTCTGAAACTTGTTCAACTAAAAAAGTGCAGAGTTAGAGGCAGGTTTTAGACTTTTTGCCTTTGTAATAAAAGTAAAAATCACAATGATGACAATAATGCCTGTACTCTCTATACAGTAAGCATGGAGGACTTGCTTGCCATGTATGTTCCATGTAAGAAGTGTTCATTGTATGACTGAATAAACCCCTTCTACTTTGATCAGTTGTCCTCACCTAAGGATGCAGATTATAATGAAATGGGATATTTTAAAAGTTACTGAAGCTTAGGTCATATTCCAGGTCAATCAACTCAGAACACCTCAGGAAAGGACCCAGACCTTTTTTTTTTTTTTTGCAAAGTTCCCCACTTTTTCCAAATATCAAAATAATACATATTTCCATATGTGGCTTTGCTGGGGGGAGGGTAGTAGGGACTAGATTTACTCTTCTACTTGAAACAACTGAGAAGAGAAGAGAAGAGAAGAGAAGAGAAGAGAAGAGAAGAGAAAAGAAGAGGAGAAAAGACAAAGGAAAAGAAGGGGAAGGGAAAAGAAAAGAAGAATCAATAGTCTGTGGATGCTGAATAACAGGATATACTGGGCACTGATTTCCGTGGGACAAAAACAAATCTACCACTGGCTCTGTTTACCTCCAAGCAAGAGCTTGCAGGGAGCAGAGCAGGGGAAGAGAGGCTGGTAGCCTCCCTGATTAGAGGAGACAGAGGGAAGACTTGGGGGAGGCCAAGGCTGCTTGCATCCCAGGGCAAAACACCAGAGAAGAGACAGCTGCACAGAGAGATCCACAGAGGATGCCTGGGGTCTCCAGGTGAGGACCTATCAGCATATTCACAGGACAAAATTACCCAAGGCCTAGACAGAGGCTGCACTGATGCAGCAGAAGGAGCAGTGGGAGCATCCTTGGAGCTCACACAGAGCAGGTGTCTGTGTTCCCACAGCCAGAGTGGGAAGAGCCCACAAGACATGAGCTTCGGGGACAGTGCTCAGAAGGATATTGCCTCAGTAATGAGAAAAAAAATGTGCTCCAGACTACAGACTTCTGTGGTCCCACTGGACAAAGTTTCAAAGCAATTTCAGAAGGATCCAACTGTCTGCAAGTAACTTAACTGTGGACCAGAACAAAGCATGAAGCTTTAACTATTTAAAGAAACACAAACATACCCAGCATGTGACAAGGTAAAATTCACAATGTCTAGCACCTACTAAAAAATTACCAGACATGCAGAAGAGTAGGAACATATGACTCTGTAATAAGGAGGGAAATCAAACCCGTATAATAATCTTTGTCTTCTGAAAACTCTGGGCTATTGTTTTACTCTAACAAGTCATTTACAGCAAGAAATCCATTTTTCTGCTTAAAATGTCTTTCCCTTCCCATCTACATCCTCCCCAACGCAAGGTCTTAGGTCCAGTTTAAGCATCATCTCCAGATATAGGTTCCCCTATAAGTTATTTATTTTCTCATTCATGTTTACATCTTATCTTACATACAACTCCATTACTAACATGTCATGTTCCCTTACATTATATCAGATTTGTTCCTGTCTTCTCTCTGAACCAGTCGAAGGCAGGGAAAGTGTCACACACACGTTGGTATCCTACCACCTGGCAGAGTGATTGGAACACGGTGTTCAAAATATTTCCAAATGCATGAATAAATTTATGAAGGATGCTTCCGTCAAGTTCCCATTGCTTATTATCCTTACTTTGTGTGTTGATGTAGTCAAAGGTCACCAAGTCTCTTCCCCATCCCTTCCTCCTATTCACCCCATTACTAAAACCACATGGACTTTAGCAACCAGAAAATCATTTCCATCCAAAACCCATTTTTACCATCTTCTGACTGTGTGGCCTTGGGAACTTCGCTCTCTCTCTCTCAATCCTTCATCTGCAACACAGATAAACATGTACAAAGGATAGGGATGTTCTAAGGATTAGAGGAGGTGATGTATGTATGTAGTATATAAAGGGCACAAAGAAAGGATCTCCCCCTTTTTGCTCTGCATAGTTGATTACTGGTGAAGATAAAAATAGCTGCTCAAAATTTCTTGTTTGATAGTGATAAAAATCAGTGTCATTGTTGACAAAAATTTCCAAATAATTCCCACTTCATATGAGTATTTTTAAGAAGGACATTTAAAACATTCACAAAAGTCTTTTTTGTTTACACTCTGTTGAATATCTTTTTAGTTGAGTAATTCTAGTCTTTCACGTATAATTTATTCAGAAATAGTGAACAAATTATATTTGGTCCTTTCTTGTGTTACTGGACTTTTCTCTTTTCCGCATTATCAGTTTATTGTTTCCACATCTTTCATATTTTTACTACAAAGGTGTCATTGAGAGAGGTATTTCTAATTATCTTCAAACAAAGACCAGAATATTACTGTACTGATTTAGTCCTCATTTTTAAAAAATGTTTAGTTCACAGATGGTTTTCATCATAGACTAAAATGGACTGTTTATGTTAAATATACAAAGATGTAATATAATATATCAGATTATTTTTAAATTTCTTTTATATTATTTACATCCTTAGGAACAGCTGAAAGTTTCATTTCTTCTTTTCTGACAGAACTTACTTTCAAATTATGGCTCTCTCTCTCTCTCTCTCTCTCTATATATATATATATGTGTGTGTGTATATATATACATATATAACATATTCCTTTATCATTTTAATTTAAAACATGCTGTATTTAAAACATTATCAACACAAGTAAGAACAAAATTCAGTTGCATGTCACAAGTATGTACCGAGTGCCTATTTTGCTGCAGGAAGCTTACAGAGGAGTTAGACTCCCCCAGCTGCCAAGCAGCTTATAATCTATCATCAAGATGATTGCATATGGCAGAATATCCTAAGTTTCATAATAGCTGTAAAATATGCATTGCTCTTGGCGATGAGAAAAGGGAAAATTATGTGAGGCTGTAGGTTTGGGGAAGGTTATATAAAAATACAACATGTCAGTTAGGCCCTAAAGAATGGGGAGGATTTTGAGGAATGAAAAACTCAACATACGAAAAAAGGTGTAGAAATAGGAAAATGCTAGATGTATTTAAGATTACTCCCTGTGTAAAGAATACCAGCTAGCCTCAAAGAGCTGGTGACAAGGTTGAAAGTGGAGTAGAAACCAGAGCATGGAATGATATTAACACCCCTAAAATAAATAAGTAAAAATATAGATATATAAATATATATACACATACATATTTATTTAAGTGTCCAAGGAATGAGACCTCAGAGAAATTTAGGTAGTTATTCTGAAGCTGTTTTCCATTTTTCATAATGACAATATCGGATCACATAATTCTGCTTGTTGCTTTCAAGTTCTAAAGTCTTTTGGCCACCCATGTAAGTCTAAGAGAACTTGGGCAGCATTTGAAACCAATTCTACATATAGGAGGATTCCGTAGAAAGGAGAAAACAATTATTGTATTATGGTCATAGTCTACAGAGTAATTAAAACTCTTAAAAGCCGTAAAAAAGGGAGAAATAAAAATATAAATTCTTTTCTGGACAGCATGGTACTCATAATGTCACAGCCATAGTCCTTGTCTCCCTGTCAGGAAAGTACCCTACACAGAGGTTACAACGTTTTGTTCAGAGTAACCAACTGAACCACAAACGATGAGATTTCCAGGGATTTCCCTGAGACAAAGATCTGTGAGGTTGCCTGGCATGAGTCCTGTCCAGTAGGGGTACTCTATATCGGACCAACATATCTGTGTTCTAGGGAGTTTGATATAGAGTGTTAGTCATGCAGCAGAAACCGGAAGACAGAAAAATGGCAGTGAACAGAAATCAAGAGGGAGCAGGATCGATGAGCAAGAAGGCGCCGAAGCATAAAACAGAAGGAGGATGGAAGGGAGGATGGGTGGCTAGATGGAAGGAGGGAGGGAGATTTCAGGCTGACTCACTCAAACCCCCACCTACACCACACGAGCCCCTTCTAGCTTGACTTTTTGTTCTACGAAAGATGGGAAGCTACACACAAACTTCCGCAGAGGACCTTGAACTGAGAGGTTGCTTTCTACCAAGAAAGTGTACCATTGGAGTCGTGGAGGAAGGAGGGGAGCAGTGCCCTTGGAGAAAGCAGGTCTTTGTCAACAGACACTGGGACCGCAGGGCTGGCAGCACAGCCTCTGCTTCAAGGGCTCCCCCGTGGTGCTGGGACCCAGGGGGACAGCGGCTCCTGGGACAGCCCAGTTCCACTGTGCAGTTCTACAAGGTTTTCCTAGAAGCTGAGCTTAGATTTACAATGTCCACCTTCCCCATTACATCTCCTAAAAAAATTCTCCTGCTTAGATGACTGGTGGGCAACTGGGAAGGCTGAACAACATAGATGGCAGGTGGGGAGATTGGGAGGAAACAACCTCATGGAGGAAACTGTGACGGGCGGGGATGCTGCCTCTGCAGGTATTTCCCAGAGCCAGGAATGTAGGACTTGACCTTCTTCCACTCTTCCCCACCGACCCTGTGTCCACCCATGCTGGCTACCTATCACAGAGGGCAGGAGTAGGAAGGGTTGCAGGTAGCAGCCCCTCCATCGATGGGAGGCCAGAGCATGGAGGGATGCGGGGAGGAACTCCTCCTCCTGGGAGGGGAGCTTACAGCCCTGCATTTCTAAGGGTGAAGCAGCTCATAAAGCTCATTTTCCGAAGTCTCTTTGGAAGGAGATGCTGCGTCCCCAAAGGAGGAGTCCTTCTCCAAGGACGCCCCTCCCCCAAGAGCTTTTGTTGGGAGTAAATTCAAAGGACGGACGAATTAAAGACAAGTGAAATGGGCTAGCTCCCGCTCATGGTCTTGGCACAGACAGAAGAAAATGGAAAAACACAGTCCCTGGAAGACCCACCTCGGTGGATCTAAAGACAATTCATTCTACCCTGTCATTCACGAGACGCAGCAATGTGTGTGTAAAGGATGTTATTTTTGCGCTATCACTGCAATGAACATTGAAGCTCGCTCGCTAAGAGTCCACTTGCAATGTTCTGCTGGAAAGCACAACGTCACAGAGGGGCCTGAGGATGGCTCAGACCCAGACACACCAGGGTCCAGGCTCCCTAGAAATTCTCAGTCCTCAGCTGATTTTAGACCTTGGGCTTCTGCAAGGAAAGCAGGGCCACCACTTGGATCATCACCTCACGGGTGTACCCACTGAGTGCTGCCCTACTGTTCTCCACAAGGGCTCACTGACACGCACCCGGGAGATCGGGGGTGGAGAAGCGGATGATGGGTGCGAGACGCACAGGCCGCCAAGCGCCACTATGACCGGTCTTATAGGGGACCCCGTGGAAGCTGGGGAACACGTGGTGTCTCGAGTGAGAACAGTCTGCGCTTACATTTCCCATGGTGATATCATGATCACCTGCCTTTGGATTTTTGCATATTTCCTTGGGATCGATATCCGTGACCATGGAAAGAATACCTGCATGATTACCATCGCCGTAAAGAAGGAACTGTTACAGTGGGGAGGGAGACAGGAAAGCACCTGACGTTGTTGAAAACCCAACATTACAAAACCATGACCCACGACGATACACACCTACAGGACCAGAGAGTGAACTGCCGGATGGACCTTAATCATTATGGACAGAATCCAATACCAGGAAAACGGGAATGTTCTACTTATTACATTCCTCCAAAACTTCCGGGCTTGATGAAAGAGAGAATGACTACCACGTAGCAAAAGCTAACTCCACGTGGCGGCTGTCATAGAGGGTGCTATTCTGTATATGCATATAGTCAGGAGCTCATGGAACACATTTCTATACAGGTTTCAGTTAGCTAGAACAACCTGTCCCGTCTATGATCCCCTCAACCCACCAGAGAAAGGTCTCCTTTACCTGGTAGAACAAGAGTATCATTGCTGGTCCACGATGCTTAGAACAAAGCTTGCTGACCTGCATGTCCTCGAACCATGGCCAGCATCAGAATTCCCCAGAGGGCCTGTTAAAACAGAGTGCTGGGTCCCACCCTCAGAGTTTCAAAAGGGAGCTGGGAGTTGGGCCAGAGAATGAAGCTCTCTAACAAATTATCTGATGATGTTGATGCTACTGGCATAGTGACAACCACAGGGTTAAGAACACAAGAAATTCCAAGTCATCCACACGCATCACAGGAGCCTTGGACATAGCCAGGAACAGGCACGAAACCCTTCACAAACACAGGGGCTTCTATTTCAGATGTGGAACAAGATGCGAGTTGTGTCTGAAGATGATAAGCAAGGTGTTACGTGTTGCGCAGATTCCCCACAGAGGGATGGGAAACCAATTAGGAAGCTGAAAAATGCACTCTTCTGACACAGGGAAGCAGCAGGTAGAAAGGGACCCTGGCATGAGAGAAGGTACTTGAGAAATTAGATGTGAACATAAGGAAAAGTGAAGGTTGGAAGCAATGCAAAGTTCTCCCTCTCTGACTGGAAAGACAGTAGGAAACCACTGACAATTAAGAATAAAAAGTCTTGCTAAATATCACTCAGAGATGGATGCAAAGAACAGGTCTGGAGTCAGGAAGGGGAAACAGTGAGTTTGGGTGGATTAAATGGGGAGATGATGGCAGGTCTAATGGAAGAATTTAGTGGAACGTTAAGCATAACACAGTGGAATTCAGAAAGAAATCACAAACCAATGTTTGGCTTTGAGAGCCCTCTACAAAAAGGTCAGAGTTGAAGTTTTGAAAACGATTTAATCTACAAATGGACAATGTAGAAGGCAAAGAAAAGAAGTAATGGGCCATAACCTTAAGAACATCTGTTTTTGAAAATCAGGCAGAGGGACAGGAGGCAATAAAGGAAACGTGCAGAAAGAATCAGGGAGGGTCCATGCTTGCACCTCAACAAGGGAGAAGATTTTAAGTAGGAGGAGGGATACGGAATGTTCCTATAAAAGCAGAAATCCAGCTGCAACTTCTGCTACACTGACAACTAGCCCTGACATGACCCGGGTATTCCATATATTACTATTATGTAATCAAGAAATGACACAGCGCTTTTCTTTAAAAGTGACAGAAAACTTAATCTTCATTGGTCTTCAATACAAATTCCCATTTCACAGTCGTTTGTTCTTTAAACCTTTTTTTCCTTACATTTGTGTCTCCTTCCTTTGCAAGAACAATTTTAAAAGAGAATGAAAATAGACAGGAAGTTAAAAGGAAGATTAATGAAAATGGAAAAACTCTGCTGACGTATTTCATTGTGCAAATTACAGAACCGTCTCACAATCAGATTGTTTGCCACATGCAGGTTGCTGCCTGCTGGTACCTAGAAATCAACCATTCTCTGTGCTGCCAGCCTTCAACACTGTGCGACGTGCCGAGTTTTCCATAACTCTAACTTTGTTTCCTGTGGAGTGCTCATCACTGTCATTCAGCTGCATAGACATTATGAAACCAGAGAGGAAAAAAATGATGCAATAACTGTATATAGAATGCATTTTTGGTTTAGACGCAGATAATAAAAGTATAAAGCACATTTCTACCAAGAAGCCTAGAGTTGAAAATTTTGTTAAACCCATTAACTTTTTAAAGCCAAAGATGAAATTCAACTTGTCTTGCTAAAATGTCTTCTGTGAGTATAAAATAAGATTTGGCTTGAGAATTAAAAGATTTTGTAAAAACCTTATTTTTCATCTCTCATTGGGACTTGTGTCTCTAATATTGTTTTGTTTTTGTTTTCTTTCCCCTCCACATAACAAGAATATTTTTTCAGTGTGATCTAGCTGCTGAATGAAACTTTTGTTATAACATCTGCTGGTAAAATGTATCCCCCTGGGAAGGATTAACAGTTACTAAGCAGAGATTACTGAGTACCCACTATGTACAGGCTCTATACTAGCGATGTGTGTGTTTTATTTGCAATATGTAATAATGACTCTGCAAGTACATTCATGAAGAAATAAATACTCAGCAATGAGTCTTACTCAAGGTCACGTTTCAAGACAGTAACTAAGTAGGTTTTCATCCAAATTCTATGCATCTTCTGCTAAGTTGCATTCACTCACTACAAAAATCCCTTGTCTCGTGAAATACCATTTCTATTCCTATCTGTGAAATATCACTTCCTCATACCTCAAAAATGTCAAACGTGAGATCTAAGACATCTCCCTCAGCACTGATAACCTCTTGAAACATTATTTCCTTTTATTCCTTCTAGTTTCTACTTTTTTGTTACCATACAATTGACATGTAACATTTTATTAGTTTCAGGTGTACAGCATAATGATTCAATAGTTGTATATTTTGTGAAATGATCACCACTATGTCTAGTTAACGCCAGCATCATACACAATTACAATTTTTCCCCTTGTGACGAGAACTTTTAAGATCTATTCTCTTAACAACTTTCAAATATACAACACTGTATTAATATTTATCGTCACCATGCTGTACTACTTTCTACTTTTTAAACAGTTTAGATTTCTTAACTTTCACAAATTTCTGTTGTCATATATAAGGTGAAAGCTGACAGACATAAAAAAATGTAAAATGTTGTTCTTGCTTTTTATACAAAGTAAAGCCACTTTGGTTAGAAATATCAGTAGCATATTTACCAATGATAAAATTACCTATCCCCTTTGAATCTATATGCTCATCCTACTTGAAAGCATTTTATAAGCTATACTGAGGCTCAATCTTTGTTGCTGTTTTATCAGAAAGAGCATAGGTGATTTGCCTAGGTGATTTTATGTTAGAAATCTGAAAAACATTCTGTCTTAAAAAACTTAAAAACACCACCATGGGTTTATAAGTTCAGCAATTTTTGCCAGAAAACATATAACTAAATCTCGCAAGATGCCCTTATTACTTTTCCTTTGTGTATATTCTGAAGCGTTTAGTTTGCACTTGTTCTTTTTTTGTAATGGATTCTCAAATTCGGCAGAATTTTCCCCTGATATTTATGTTTATAGTTATTATTCCTCTTGGGCTTCAGCGATCAGTTTTTCTTTATAAGTGAAGACTAGTGATCAAGGCCCTGGAGAATTACTGTATAATATATAAAAATCACACAGCACATAAATCCAGATGTATGTCAAGTCTGCATTGAATACATTGTTTCCATTAAGCCCTTCATGGTAAGTAACAAGCACAGAGATTCTGAAATAAAATGATTTGTGCCTTAGTTGTTGAAAGATGCACAGACATTCACACTGCTAAATGTCTGACATATATACACTACTATGTATAAAATAGATAACTAATGAGAACCTACTGTATAGCACAGGGAACTCTACTCAATGCTCTGTGGTGACCTAAATGGGAAGGAAAACCAAAAAAGAGGGGATATATGTATGCGTATAGGTGATTCACTTTGCTGTACACAAAGTGTACAGCAGAAACACAACATTGTAAAGCAGCTATACTCCAATAAAAGTTTTTTTTAAAAAACGAAAATACTTATTTTCTTTATGTACTCTATATATACAGAAAACTTTTAGCCAATTGCTCCTCAGAATTTGACTCAATTTAGGAGTTCATAAAGTAACCTTACTGTAATCATTTCACAATATATACAAGTCTCAAATCACTATGTTGTACACCTTAAACTTGTACAATATCATATGAGAATTACACCTCAACTAAGCTGAGGGGAGAAAAAGACTTTACAGTGAAGAGCATCTCAACAAATATTCAATAAAACAGAAGTACAATATTAGAACGCAGTCATCTGATCCACCATCTCTCCTTAACAAACATCAGATCCAGGAGGAGCCTGGTTGCGCTGTTTTACAAACTATATATTTCACAAAATGTAATAAATCATATGTAGATCTGTCAGTTCAAGGGCCACCGTGACCTGAATTTTAAATACTTTCTGTAATCTTGACTTCTGAGGCCCATTAGACTCCATAAATCTATGTACTTTTGTTTCTACAAATTCCCATGTCTTAATGTGGTTCATGCTCCTACCCTGTCACTCAACTTTCTGTAAATTTCAGATTAGCCCAAGCAAGTTTGTGACGCATCTACTGCCATACCTTTCTGGGGGCAGTTCCTTTGTGCCTACCTATCAGATTCCTTCCATATCTATTTTTTGAAGCTCTGCTCATCTTTCCAGACACAGCTCCTATCTCACCCTCCTAGATCCTACCAGTTAGCAAGAAGGGCAGCTTCTTTCTGAAAGCCTCTATGCACACCCGATGGCTCACCCAGGATTCACTGAGCATGGTTTATCTTTGAAACTGAGACAAGCTCCGTAACAGGTGTCAGGCACACAGACACACATGGCTGCCTGCTTGTTGTTAACCTGCCATAGCTCTGAGCGTATTATCTTACACCGCATGCCGAATACACGCTTATTCTTTTCGTACACTTCACCTTTCTTAGTCTCCAGTATGCAACTAAAGACTAACAACCCTAGGTTCTTCATGACCTTTTTTTTTTTCCTTCTTAGATTCCATATATATGTGTTAGCATACGGTATTTCTTCTTCTCTTTCTGACTTACTTCACTCTGTTTGACAGACTCTAGGTCCATCCACCTCACTACAAATAACTCAATTTCGTTTCTTTTTATGGCTGAGTAATATTCCATTGTATATATGTGCCACATCTTCTTTATCCATTCATCTGTCGATGGACACTTAGGTTGCTTCCATGTCCTGGCTACTGTAAATAGAGCTGCAATGAACATTGTGGTACATGACTCTTTTTGAATTATGGTTTTCTCAGGGTATATGCCCAGTACTGGGATTATGGGGAGGGGGCAGGGTAAGCTGGGACGAAGTGAGAGAGAGGCATGGACATATATACACTCCCAAACGTAAAATAGATAGCTAGTGGGAAGCAGCCGCATAGCACAGGGAGATCAGCTCGGCGCTCTCTGACCACCTAGAGGGGTGGGATAGGGAGGGTGGGAGGGAGGGAGATGTAAGAGGGAAGAGATATGGGAACATATGTATAACTGATTCACTTTGTTATAAAGCAAAAACTAACACACCATTGTAAAGCAATTATACTCCAATAAAGATGTTAAAAAAAGAAGACTAATGACCAAATGAAAATTAATATCCTTCCCAACCTACTCTGTCATGATATCAAACCCCACTCACCTAATACCTTGCCTGAGAAGAATGAATCAGAAAGCCGCCTTCAAAAGAGTCAACAAGATTAATATCACAACTCCAAGGAATCCTCGTGGTCACGCACCCTTAGGGAGAGTCAGGACAGCTTGGAGTCAAGGCAACAGAGCAAGCATCCTACTGCAGACTGGGTGCAGCCTCAGGACCCATTCCCTTTTCCAGCCATCTATACATCACTTCAAGGGAGGAAGCTATCTTTGAAATCAATGATAGAAAATGCTATACAAGTGTACTGTTTTTAAAGATGAGAATTTTTTCCAGAAGCTTCAATCTGTACTAGTTGCAAGGTACATAAAAGTTTCCATGGTGGTGGTTGTCTTTCAGAGACTTGAAAAGGCACGCCAGTTTCCAGTAAGGGTGAACCTTGCTACATCTCTTGTGGGTTTTGTGTTCTGCATTTCAAACATGTTTTAACGTTTACATCTCATTGGACGATGGGCAGAACTGGGGGTAGGGATTAAACCCACATCTCGAAGTTGGCAGAAAGCAAAGCAAGTCCGTGGTGGCGACTGTGGCTTTCTGTTGCCCTTGAAGTCCAGCTGGAATCGATGAAGCTAAAAGGTAGCCATCCTGAGCCCTCCAGCTGGGTCATTTCAATGCCCCTTGATTTCCCAAGGCTTCAAAATGAACTTTCTGAATATTACCCAGCTCCGGCCACGTGGCAGATCTTCCCAGGAGAGGCTCTTACATTTGACTCACAGTATCTTTCTTCCAAGCAAAGAACTATTACTTACTCCTTGCAACGCAATACGTTTGTGTTCTAAAAATGTGTAATACATAGCTTAAAAGTTTAACTATTTTAACACCACACAGTAATTGTCTTTGGAAGTCTTCATGGCGACGGTATTGAAATTTATCACCCTTCACTTCACGCATAGCACATCCCAGATGAAAACGGTAAACAGTTCACTCAAGCCCACAAACAATTATTGATACCTGAGGCCTCTTAGCTTAGCAGCCTGGCTCAAGCGAACTATTTTCAGTTTTGCCTCATCCTGCTCTCAAATTACTCTGAAAATGCCACGTTGTTCAGGTACCAGTGCAAATGCAGAGAAAGGATGGAAGTAATCAAGAGGGTCGTCAGTGAACGGGTACGGAGACCCCGGAACACTCCTGGCCACTGTCAGTGTAGCTCAGGACCAAGGAGCCCAAGGATTATCTTCCAAGGCTCTCAGAGGCCAGATTACATGCCTCCTGCATGTCAAGTATGCTGCACCCCTGACCAGGGTGACGCTCTGCACCCTAACTAACCTCCCCACCATACTGCGGGTGGACATTATGCATTCTTTTCAGGCACCGATGTATGAGGACCAAATAGCTACAGAGCGTTTACTGTCATCACCACCGGGCTCAGGAAAGTATGAGCTCTTCTCTGTTTTCTGCTCTTTTCTCCCCCAGCAATACCCTTCTCCCACCATAAACACACACTGGGCGTCCAGTGAGACACAAAGCCGTCCAGCTATAGATACGTATAGTGTTTCTCACTATTGCTGCTACTTTGCAACCCTGGGAGAATAATATTAACTCCTGTGCATATGAAGGAGTATTCAGTTCTGTTTCAGAGTGAGGTATTATTCTGAGATATACGTCTGACGGTATTCAGTGAATTTCCAAGTTCAAAATTAAGTTGCGTGTGTAAAAAAAAGGTGAAGATTTCAGGAAAACCTTATTGATAGGATCCAGTGATTCTTTTTCCCCCCAACCATTTACTCTTCTACACAAAATACTTTTGACAAGACAATGGAATGACTTGGAAAAAGTGCTTTACTATTACATTTTTCTCTGTAAGAATGTAAGAAAAAAAAACCCTATTAAGTTTAGTACCTGTGGTTTAAAGATGAACATGATATGCAGGAACTTAGCAACATCAATGCATTTCTCATCTCACACACAGAGACCATTTTCAATGTCAAGAGCGTTTCCTAAAAATACTACGTTTTTTCAGGCTAGCACTATGTTTAGAAGATTTGAAAATAGCAGGCAAAATCCAATAACACGTGATCGGAAATAAGAACTCCGCCAGAAAATCCTTTGCCAAGTGGGATGCCATTTCACCCATGGTTCTGAACACACAATAAGTCATGCCCTTCCTCATGACCCTGGCTGAATTTCTAACTGAGACAAGCCGAGAGCTAAGCCCCCGTCTGAAAGGAGCATCTCAGGTTTTGTTGAATAAATGGTTCCAGGAGAAGTCGTGCATAAGGATTCAGTGTAGGGTCACAAGCACAGGCCCCAGGGATGGATTTTCTGAGGGTGCATTTCTGTCTCCTTACACACCTGTTGCCTACAATTGAATAACTTACTTAAACTCTCTGAGCCTGAATTTCCTTATCTGGGAAATTAGGATAGCACTACTCGTTTGCCAGAGAGGACCCCAACCCTATAAAGTGCTTCCAACAGGGACCTAAGGAAAGTAGTCCTTAGTAAGTAGTGGGCATTCGATATGCATCAGTGATCCCTACTATTGCTGTTACTGCTGTTGCCTCACTGCAAATAGGTTAAATGACATTAATCTAAATCTAAAGACAGTAAGAACATTTATAATAAGCACCTTTCCTAGAATGCCATGTGATTGGAAGGAATTTTAGAATCAACTGATGGAAACTTGGAGATTCCAAGGTCTAGTCCATCTGCTACTGTGTGTAGGTAATCTTTAACCCTGCTCTGAGGGATGCTTCTGTAATACACAGACACACATAGAGTTCCTCACTATTTCTGCTATTTTGTAACCCTGGAAGAATATTAATTTGTGTGCATATGAAGGAGTAGTAAGTTCTGTTTCAGGGGGAGGTAGGTGTGTAGATAGGTAAAGATTTCAGGAAAATTTAGTTATACGATCTATGATATTTTTCTTTCTGGTCTACAAAAAATATTTTTAAAAACATTTTTATTGAAGTGTCATTGATTTCCAACGTTGTCTTAGTTTCAGGTGTACAGCAAAGTGATTCAATTACATATACATGTTCCTTCTTTTCCATTATACGCAATTACACAATATTGAATGTAGTGCCCTGTGCTATAAAGTAGGGTCCCTGTTGTTTGTCTATTTTATATACAGTAGTGTGTAACAATTAACCCCAAAATACTTTTTGGGATACAACAATAGGATGACTACAAACAAGAGGATGATTTGGAAAAGACTGCAATGTGTATAACTGGGGGTAGTGATTGGCACACAGTCAAGACTTATTTCCAATAACAGACTCTATATTAAAAGCACACAAGGAAAAGAAGATTAGAGCTGGAGGACACATGCTTCTTGGTTTCAAAACTTCAGACAAAACTACAGTAATCAAAACAGTGTGGTATTGGCACAAAGGCAAGCACACAGACCAATGAAAAGAAGAGAGAGTTCAGAAATAATCCCTCACATATATGGTCAAATGATTTTTGACAACGGTGCCAAGACCATTCAACGGGGAAAGGACAGTCTTTTCAACAAATAGTGCTGGAAAAACTGAATATCTGCATGCAAAAAGAGAAAAAAAAGTTTGGCACTTACTTAACACCATATACAAAAATTAACTAAAAATGGATGAAATACCTAAGTGTAAGACATAAAACTATAAAACTCTTAGGAGAAAACAGAATAAATGCTTCATTACATTTGATTTGGCAATGATTTCTTGGATATGACATCAAAGGTACAGGCAAGAAAACAAACAAACAAAAATAACAAATTGAACTTCAAGAAAATTTTAAGAATCTGTGTACCAAAAGACAACATCAACAAAGTAAAAAAGGCAATTGACAGAATGGGGGAAAATATTCGCAAAGAATTTACCTGACAAAGGATTAATATTCAAAATGTATAGAGAAAATTCAGCAACAACAAAAAAATCACACAATTCAAAAATGGGCCAAGGACTTGAATAGGCATTTCTCCAAAGAAGAGATACAAATGGTCAAAAAGTGCATGAAAAGATACTCAACATCACTAATCAAATACAAATCAAAATTATAATGAAAGACCACCTCATACCTATTAGGATGACTAACAACAAACCAGAAAATACTCAGTGTTGGTGAGAATGTGGAGAAATTGGAACTTTTCTGCACTGCTGGTGAGAATGCAGTATTGCAGCTGCTGTGGAAAACAGTATATGGCAGGTCCTCAAATAATTAAAAATATAATTACCATAATTAAAAATCCCACTTCTGGGAATATAACCAAAAGAATTGAAAGCAGGGTATCAAAGAGTTATGTAGACCCATGTTCATAACAGCATTATCCACAGTAGCTAAAATGCTGAAGCAACCCAAGGATCCGTCAACAGATGAATGGATAAGCACGATGGGATATGTACACATACAATGGAATATTACGCAGCATTAAAAATTTAGAGAATTCTGATACATGCTACAGCATGGATGAAACTTGAAGACGTTAGGCTAAGTGAAACAAGTCAGCCACAAAAGGACAAAAACGGTATGATTCCACGTTTATGAGATACCTAGAATAAAACTCATGGGAAAGTAGAATGATGGTTGCCAGGGGCTAGGGAAGGGGTGGGGGGGAGGGGAAGGGGGAAGGGGGCTTTATAGTTTAATGGATACAGAGTGTCAGTGTCACAAGATGAAAAGAGTTCTGGAGATGGATGTGGTGATGGCAGCACAACATTATGAATATAATTAACACCACTGAACTGTACACTTAAAAATGGCTGAGATGGCCAATTTTATATGCTTATTTTACCACAAAAAAAACTTTGGAAAATATTCAAAATATCAAAATTAGGAAAAAAAACACATATGAAAATGCAATTACTTAAACTCCATAATAAATAATAGGGATGCAGAAACACTCCAAAGCTACAATATTTAAACTGAAAAATAAGTACAATTTGGTATGTTTTCTGGCAAGAACAATGGGTTCTCCGTCCTGTTTTGTAAATTACAACCATAAACCTAATTCTGTCCCCATATTGCACTCCAAGTCTGATCCCCTGTCCCAGAGAGCTGTCAGGGCTCATGGCCATGTGTGGGAGAACGAGGCATGTATTTGAGAACTTTCCTTATCACTTTCATTACCAGTCTATCTACACCTCTGTCTTGAGCAGTTTTTCCTCAAAAGAGTAACTTACTATCTTTACCCATAAGACAGAACATCCTAGTGCCTGATAAAACTTAACAATCATGGCAACTAAATACTGATTTTTCTCCGTGACATTTTTCTCTGCCATCAAGAGCAAAGTTTATCTCGGTTACCACAAAAACTGACAGTTGTTCCGTGCTTCTAGCCAACTCATTTTTTTGCCCCTCTTCTCAGATCAACAGACCATTTAGTTTCAAAATGCTTTTCTCTTTGAGCTCCTGTTGCAAATCTAGATTGTTTTCGCTGACAGAGCAGGTAGGGGTCTCTGCTTTTCTTTTTCTTCTATGAACATTCTAAGCATAACTAACGTGCACTGCATAATGTAACATCGTTTTGAAATAATACATTCAGCTCTGAGGTACACGAGTCATATCAACTCTTCAAACTCAAAATCTTTACGAAAAGTACATAAAGTATTTGGGACATGTGTCAGTCTGAACTACTCAGTTGACTGAGAGCAAATTATTCTTAAATAACATTCTTAATGAATTTCCCTTAAGTGTGGCCATTTTTAAGTGGTGTGTCCAAGCATCTGACATGAAAGTTGGCTGGATGAGGAGAACAGCTTGTATGCTGGGCTGGGGTTCTTGCAGATCACACACAACTCATGTACTTTTCTGATCAACAGAACCACAAAACTTCACGTTCCCTAGTAAACTCCCGAAAAGGCAAAATATGGTACTTCTATCCTCTAATCATCAAACAAAATGATCTCATCACTAAACAAATAGTTTATGTCATAATCTGTCACTTATTTCTGAACCTTTAAATTTCTGCTTCTCAACTGTAAAATGTCACAATTCCCACCAAACAGAGTTGTTCTGAGTATTAAATGATTCAATTTAAGTAAATCATGGGCTTCAACCAAGAGCTATTATATTATTTTCTTTGATATATGAATTTTATGTGTAATGACAGTGTATAATTAACTAGAGAGTTACTATGATTTTTATTTCAAAGTATGGTAGTAAAGATTATGATAATGTAGGTACCAGTGCTAGAGAGGTTATATCAGAAACCTTACCATACATACATATATACATATGTATGTATGTAATTATGAATCTTACACTTCCAATATCGAATTGGGATAGTTGTAACATTCTAGGGTTGAAAAAATGCAACATTTAAATGCAACATTTGAATAAAGTTATTTAGACATTTACCTTACATTTGGTATATTCAGTAACCCTCTTAAAAAGGAATAATAAAAACATATCTTAACGTGTGTAAATTATACAAAAGAATGCAACTCTGTGGACATCTTGTCAAGGCCTCTCCCAGCATCAAGCAAATAAGGTTTTCATATATTTCATTTCTTCTAGTTGATTCTATCCTCACAACTAATTTCTATGCTTGATAAGGCCTCTGATAACTTACAGTGGGAACAACAGCAACTAAATAAAAGTTTAAACTATGTTCATCAATTTGGTTGTCATAAAATGTGTTCATGGCAGAGCCAGAAATAGAAGCGACAATTCCTTATTCCTAGGTCCAGATGTATTTCTTAACTTAGATTTCTCTCCTCCTAACCCATCATCAAATATTAACTCTCCTGAAACCAAATTACACATACTTATAATCTTTTTATACAGTAGTGGCTCTTGCATTGTCTTCAATGTTTAGATTTTCTTCATTTTTCTGAAAGGAAACATTTTTGAAGGTTTGCAAGTGATTCTTGCATTGAAAGCTGAGGTGTGATGAATGAAGTCTAAGTAACAGTAAACATATATGTGGACATAGGTCTGGTCACACAGTAGATGCTCAAAAATGCTTTGACAGCTTCCCCGGGGGCACAGTGGTTAAGAATCCGCCTGCCAATGCAGGGAACACGGGTTTGAGCCCTGGTCCGGGAAGATCCCACATGCCGCAGAGCAACTAAGCCTGTGCACCACAACAACTGAGCCTGTGCTCTAGAGCCCACGAGCCACAACTACTGAGCCTGTGTGCCTAGAGCCTGTGCTTCGCAACAGGAGAAGCCACTGCGATGAGAAGCCCATGCACCGCGATGAAGAGTAGCCCCTGCTCGCTGTAACCAGAGAAACCCACGCACCGCAACAAAGACCCAACACAGCCATAAGTAAGCTAGTAAGTAAGTAAATAAATAAATAAATAAATAAACGCTTTGAGATTGTGTGGGGGGGAAAAAGTGAACTCAATTAAGTAGAGCCTCAGAACCCCAAATCCATCAGTAATCACTCCATGACTGTTGGTGGCCTGGGTACCATCTTCCCAACAAAGAGCTCATCTCCCAGGCAGACAAGCATTCTACCTACAAGTGCTATCAGCGACGGGAATGAATTCGTGACCCAGGTTGATCTCCTCCGAGTGAAATCTGTAAGAATTGCACAGGCAATAATCCATAGGAAATAGTTTAGTTCTGGTCTTGCCCAGAGACAAAAGTAAAGACTTGATAACTACTTTCAGATCTTTCAGTTTTAACCATTTTGCGATTTAAATTCACAAGCTATCCTGGCAGACTCATCAGTTAGTCAAATAATGAATCTATTTTTTAATTTTGTCATGCCCTGTGCTAATCTGAGTCCAGGCTCTCTCTCGTGTAAATGAGGGTCTGGTGTTGAATCAGCTGTACAAAGCAGCAGAGAAAGGCAATGCTGGAGCTGAGCGACAAAAATGTATAAGACTAGTTTTAGCTCTGGGTTTGTCAAGACTGAAGAATATTTCTTACCTAATTTTTGATTGTTAATTTCACAGGGCTGAGAACAGGTGTGGAATCTCAGTCAATGATATGACCTGCCCACATATAAAAAACACTGATCATATTCTTCAATATGCTGTGAGTGGATAGCAAAATGTTTCCCAGGCTTAAGTGAAAAAAAAAGAAAGAAGGAGAGAGAGAGATGAAGGTATAAGAAGTTGAGGAAATGAGAAAGAGAACCAACAGGTTGGGTATAGTTAAGACTCAGATGTTCCAACCAGGGAATACCTCTGATTCTTTCAAAACAAATATGACCCAAACTTCAAGATGGCCAAAAGAAAATTAGAAACATGACCGTTTATATGATTCGTATGATCCCAGAAGAGAAAAATGTACCAGTTACACACTTGAAACAAAGATTGTGAGCTCTTAAGGGCAGAAATTTCTCGAGAGGCATTTTAATTAGAAATACTAAGAAGTTGTCATAGTTACATCTTTTTAGTTTCTTACTAACACAGTTAGGGTTTTTTTGTGATTGTCAGATTTGGAAGTAACTTCTCACTTGGTTAAACATGCTAATATTTTTGTTTATAGCGTACCTCTTAGTAAACATCCAGTGTACCCTTTAACTTAATATAATTCACTATCACAGTCCTCTTGGCTACACGGCAGAGCAGGAGATGCCCACCGAAAAGAATGTGAAAAACTCAGCATGGCTGATTTTTGCCCCAGAATTGCTCTTGGACAACTGTGCCATTGATTCATTCAACATACATTAAGTAATTTTCAACCATGACCAATTCATAATCCCTAGAGAAACTCACATGTCTTTCCCTCAAGGAATGTCTAGCTTAATTGAAGAGTTTATTGTTTAGCCCAGGGTCAAAAGCAAACTCATGTCAAAAAGCCTTCTTTTCCAGATCTTTCTCATGAGACACAGTAGCCTGTAAACCTCATCTCAGCCAGTTTTAGAGTTTGGACAGCAACATCTTAAAAACACAGATAGCTAGCCTCAAGGACAAGGCACACGACTTTCACGTTTCATTGAGAAGACAAGGGGAGAGAGTATAACAAACTCTTTTTGGTAAGGGTGTCATTGGTTTATTGGATCAGAAAGATGGTATGAAGGAAACAGAATATGTGAAATGAGAGCCCTGACAGGGGAAGTTTTAACAAAGGCTCAGAGAAAACTCTACCTACTTCAATGCTTGTGTTACCTGTGTCAGTACCAAAACCCACAATTATGATTCAATATAATAGCAGTTACTTATGGGAAGAAACCTGATTAGCTCATGTATCCACTTCTAGAGACTCAATGATTTGGTTTCTAATTAGACTACATACTATATTTGGTATTAACTGTTTTTTTTTAAATTGAAATATAGTTGAATTACGATTTTATGTTAGTTTCAGGTATACAGCAAAGTGATTCAGATATACATACACACACACACACACACACACACACGTTTTTATCAGATTCTTTTCCCTTATAGGTTATTACAAAATATCGAGCATAGTTCTCTGTGCAATAAAGTCCTTGTTGTTTATCTATTTTATAAACAGTAGAGTGTATATGTTAATCCCAAACTCCTAATTTATTCCACCCCCTCTTCCCCTTTGGTAACCATAACAGACATAGAAAACAAACTTATGATATCAATTGTTAAATATGACCTATAATCCAAGGGAAACTCAAATGGAGACACTTCCAGGTCTAGGAGGATCCAGTCTGTACATGGAGGGTTTATTTCAAGCTGATGGATTTCAAAATTGTCATAATCATCCTATTTTTCAGAAAATTATACATTCAACTTTAAAATCCATACTGTAAAGCTATGTAAAAGGTAAAACTTGGCAAAGAAATGTGAGAGAATGCAGATATCTCATTTCTAATACACTGTTGCCTAGGTAACAAGGCCTATCTAAGCATTTTGAATTGGTAGGCGTTGATAATCTATATTTGGGGATTCAAATCTGCAATGAAGGCAAGTTTCCATGGTGCTAGCTGTTTTTCCAGTATTTTTTAGAACAAAGTTGTATGTCATATGGGCATATTTCAAGCTCAAATATGTTAGCCAATCAGTCATATCACTAGGTGAAAAGTCTTTCACATTCAATTTGGAGTTGAATATTCACTTATCGTTTAGTGTTGAAGGCCTTGAACTCAAAATGTAGGGGAAAATGATTGAATAAAGGATAGATCATTCAGGTTAGGAAGTAATCAAAGCACAGAGTAACCTGCCCATCATGAAGGCAACTGCCTGTAGGAAGCAAATTCAGGACTAATTTTTAAAATTTTTCCCTCCAGTATAATTTTGAGAAGAAATGCTGCCATTCTGCAGTGCCTTATTCGCCCAACAAATATTTAACTCATAGAAAAAATATGTGGGAATTATGTGTTCCAGAAGTGTCTTTCAACAAAGCAATGCAACGTTGTCAAGACAAGTGGAAACAGATGAGAATGAGTCAATGTGGTGTTTAAACAAGTCAGAATTAGAAAGTATGGGTGGATTCACAGTGGTCAAGAATGTTCTGGAGGCTGTTCAGTGATGCGCCTACATATCTCTTCAGTTGATTTCATAAACACATCTGCAGAATTTTTAAAAAGGATGTTTTATCCAACAGCCCTATTGTTGGGTTTTTTTCATCTTTTAATTTTATTTTTGGCCATGCCATGCCACCAGGGATTGAACCCGTGGCCCCTGCATTGGGAGCGTGGAGTTCTAACCACTGGACAGCCAGGGAAGTCGCTCCAGCAGCCCTACTGGTAACCTTAGGACTTTCTAATCCCCAATATTCTGATCGTTCTTTTTTTGTTTTTAACTTGGTATTAGAACAGAGCATTGTCCTGACGGACTAACACACATGACTACAGCCTAACACACAAAATTGGCCCCGTTTCCACCACAGCAATTTTATGAATTGGTCTGAAGTTACAAATATTCTGACCATCCCAGATATCCTGGGAGGATGAGTGGTGTGAGCCCATCTCTCCGTGTTTCTATGGTAACTCCAACACACATAACAGGCAAAGGGATCAGAAATAAACCAGTCCACTATGCCTACCTTCTTAATTCCCTTATGAAAAACTCGGGAGTGATGGGGTGTGTGCATGTGTATATTTTAACTGCAAGCCAAGCTTCAGAAAAAGGTGGGTGAGTTATATATAGAATATATATGCTATACGCACAGAAAAATGTGTGTATGTTCTACAACGATCACACATGTATTATACTGTACACATATAAAAAGAGGTGATGACTTTATAAAATGCTGAAAGCTATTCAGGCTATCTCAGTAGCCAATAACAAACCAGCAGAAAGTAAATAAAGTATGTGAGAAAAAACACAGGATTAGATCAGCAGATGTAGTTTCAAAACTAGCTCAGAGATTTTTCCTGATGTTTGACATCTGACAAATCAATGTTCTTCTCAAATGACCACTTCCACGTAAGGCTACTGGGAAAATAAAATGAAAAAAGCATGCATGTGCAGACACTCCCCCTTTGTGTTAACATATGAAATCTATAAGTAAACTGGATAACCAGAAAAGAAGAAAATGCTTTCCATGGGGGTGAAGTTAGCTCTATCAGGACGTGTCACAGGTGGTCAGGCTGGTAGATTACTAGGAAAGAAAGAATCTCAAAGGAGGCGGTAAAGGTAATCTTTTCCAACCAAAACATCACAGGAAGAGCCGGAAGAGAACCGCCCTGGATATACTGAAGGTCATCTATGTGCCCAATGCAGTGATATAGTGAGAGGAACAAAGGATTCATTTTCTTTTTCTTTCATTAAAGTCCAGGGTATGCTGCATGTGATGTGTAGGTTTCAAACTCTGACAGACAGATATCAGGTAGAAATGTCTAAGGTGTAGGGTGGACTTGAGTGCCCAGCATCCTCCGGCCATGTCATAATATTTCACATTTTAAGTTACACCTAACATCACAAGGAATTCCAGTGTCTGGGTCAGGTGGTATTTATAATTCTCCAACACATGATAGAATGGGAAACCACATGTTACCTGAAACAAGCAGTACATATTGTAAAACACAAAGGGTGGTGCAACTGGCTTCCTTGGAGTGTAAAAAAGCATATTCTTATCTAATAGAAACTGAAACAAAAAGTAAACTCCATGCACTGGTTTTACCTAAGGATCTGCTAGGAGAACATTCAATTTTTTCTCCCTCCATACACGTCTCCACCCCACTTCGTATGTCAGCAGAACCTCCTTCTGGGGATGCCAGGCAGTCTGAGACTTGACAAGAGTCCCTGTGCATCCTCAGATACACAGCAGCGGCTGTGGGATCCGACAAAAGGCTCCGTTCATGTACTCCGAGGAGGGAAGGGAAAGATGCCACACTGAACAGGGATCAACAGGCACAGATAAGGGCTTGTCTTAACCTCCACTGGTGACCGGAAGTTCACTGCATGTGATTCAGTTAATTTCAGGCAGCATAACTAAGTTTAACCAGTGCTTTCAAATTATGTGAGTGAGGGATTTCCCTTTTTATTCTGCCCTCCTTTCTACAACATCGGAGCCTCTGGGTGAACAGTCAGAGGAAAGTTTATGAAATGTAAGATCGAATTTATGAATAAATTTTAGTCTTTTCGATGTGTAAATTAATATCATCATTTTAAAAATGCTCGATCCTATATGCTCTGGGGCTCAATAAAAGTTAATTTATGTACAAATGCATTTTAAATGGTAAAATATGAAAATGTAAATCCAGGTCATTCTTGCTTTCTTGTTATCATTGCCAATGCTATTTCAGGGTGAAGTTAAATTCTATTCAAAGATTCCAGGGTCGATATTGTTAGTAGGGAAAGTGGCAGAATAGGGACCTTGTGAAATAATATTATAAAACTTCATGAGTCATACTCCAGTTGCTTTTCTTTATTCAAAGCTCTTAATTAAGAAACACAGATGTAGGGGCGTGTTGCCTGCACAAGGGGGTGTGTACTTTCCTAAGAGAACTCTGGTGCCTCTTTCCCGTCACGTTCAGACACCTGGAATAGGATTCAGGTAAGCACTTTTGGACCCTGAGATCTCTGCTAGGTTTACCCAAGTATTATACATTTAAAAGTAACCAAAAGTTGGCAACTCAAGGCTTACAGATCCTAGGTATAAAGGTATTATCCACACCTCTAAAAGGAGTAACTGAGAAAATGTGAGAAGAATGCTGACATTAAATCTATCCCTTTGTGAAACAGGAACTACCTCCACACAGCTAATTCTTTTTACTTTTTAAGGAACATTTTTGTAATGACTTTTAAAAAATAAACTTATGGGAAAAGGGTAGTAAAATTTTGTTTAAAACTAAGGAATAAAGCAAAAGAAAACCTAAATCACTTCGTGGCTGTCTCATTTTTCATGTCTGCGGAACAGTGAGAAACTTGAACTAGATGGTGTTTTACATCCATTTTAAATCCCACACTGGAAGGTTAAATGAACTTTAACGACTGTTCTATTTTTCCTCCTCTTCCTGGAAGAATGATTGACGGAGTTTCCCCTTATAGGTAAAGTCAATAATGTTCTATTAATGCTCACTTCCTAATGATAATAATTGCAACAACAAAGCACTCGCCATGTCCCACGTACCAAGTAGTTTACATTGAATGGATGGGAAAGTGGACCTGCATCTCCAAGCTTCCAGTACTTGAGAGTCAAGTGTGTGATGAACTAAGTACTTAAGTGTATGTGTGAACACAGACACCACTGTATACAAAAGAGGTCACCAGCAGTGACCTACCATATAGCACAGGGAACCCTACTCAATGTTCTGTAATAACCTAGAAGGGAAGAGAATCTGAAAAAGAATATATAAAAAAAGTTTCCTGCCTGTTCGGCCTTTTCTGATGAATGTTTTTCCTGTTGGGTGTGTTTAAGATATTTACTTCTCCTATAATGACAAATTCTGGCCAACTATATAGTGCCTCTCTACCTAAGTTGTTATATAAATATCTTAGATTTAACTGCCCCTAAGGAACTAGCCTGAACTTAGAAGCTTTACTTTCTCTCAGTTGTTTCTCTGATAAATAAATTATCTCTGTGGTTCCTCTGATAAGCAAATACAGAAAGGCTGTTCTTTAGAATACTATGTACTAAGTTTTTGTTTACCTAGCTTAATTTTTTAAAAGATAAAGGTGAGAATGTATAAATTAATAACTGAATAATATATTAATAATAAAATTAATAATATATTAATAATAAAATTAATAATATATTAATAATATAATATATAACTGAATATATATAAAGGATATATATATATTATATATATAACTGAATCACTGTGCTGTACATGTTAAACTAACACATTACAAATCAACTCAGCTTCAGTAAAATTTTTAAATATTTGAAATTACATGCAAAATAAATGAGTGTGTGTGCCCATGCACACGCACACAGGCATTTGCAATAAAGACAATAGAAGGGTCGTTTCAAAAAACTATCTGAAAGGTAGTTATAAGACATACTCCTAATCTCTCCTCAACTGTGTATGTGCTGTTTTCATTCATACTATATTTTTTGAAACAACCTTCTGTTGAAATGATTGAAATGGTTGAAATGATGCTTTATCAGAACCATGTGAACATGTTTTCTGACAAATTGAAAACAACATAATTATCCTTCTCAGAAAAATACAGGAAGATGGTTGAACCACATTTACATATGGAAGGTGTAAAACACTACCCTGTAAAGTTTCAATAGAGAAACATTTCAGACCTAGCAACTAATTTCAGAAAATCAAATTCTCAAATAAAGATCTAAATAACTTTATTAAATGCTAGGACTAGAAAAACCTTTACGCACCAGGTAAAAGTTGGCAAAGTGACTCACTTCAGCGAGCATATGAAATGAGAAAAACTACTGTTTTTTGAATACTTTATCAAAAACATTGGAAAACAACAAGTGTGGAACAGAAAAAAAAAAGGTTCAAGAAGATATGCCTTGAATATTAGCCTACATCACAACATACAGTGAAACAACACTAATTAATCTTGTTACTATTTTTTTTAAACTCAAAAGTGCTTCTGGCACTTAAGGAAATTATAATTATGTATAGGCCCCTATAAAGTTGCATATATAACAGCTCCATTGCTCTGAAAAAAATTAGTTTATCTTCCTAATCTGGTCTCATAAAGCCTTTATTAATTCTTTAAGTTTTAACCTCATTTAAGATGACAAATATTCAAACGCTTTTCTATAAAGTGGGGATCGGGTTCAGGTGTGGGTCCCGTGCCGGTAACAAATTCACTATGTCATTACGGCGTATTTTGCATTGGGATGCGCCTTCAAATCTATCAATGGCAGCACTTTACTATCTCGTTGAATCCCAGGGGCCAATGAACCTGAAGGTATCTGCCTGCTCAGAGGCTCTGTGAAGTGGTGTCTTCATGGCTTTCCTTGGGTTTCCTGGACGATGTGCTTCCTCAAACACACTTCTGAGTTGCTCCAGTGTCAGCATCCAAGTATGGCAGTGATGATAAATGAAGACATCCCAGGTGGGGTAAGGAGAAGGCACCAGAGAAGGGCATAGCATCCTCTGAGTACCACTCTCCCTCCTCCTAGGATGCCGGCTAGAGTAGTGCCTGCCTGACTCCATCTGCTGGCCACTTTTCGAGGAAAGCAGGTCAATTAATCTCCTAGGAGAGGGAATGAGGTCATGACCTCAGGAAAGTGTCTACTTTCCTGCCTGGAGGAAGCCACAGCAACCCCCTGGATTCCAGGAGTGTAATGGAGCACAATCGGATACAAACACACCTGGTGAATCAGGCCCCTGGACCATAAGCCATCACCCTCTGTGGAAAAGCACGAGTCACCTTCAGCATCCAATGACCAGGTCTTCACGGCATTTCCTCTTTTCTACTTTCAACCAGTGGAGTTTCTCGTGGTTAATGAGCAAACATTCTCAGCACTTACATCGGGATTATTCTTTCTCATTCTACTTTTTGGAGATGCTGGTTTAGACTCGTGGGAAATCCCTGACAAGAGAGGCTGTCGCTTAGAGGGGAAGTACCCTCCACTCCAAATTGTTTTTCTCCCGCATCTTCTTAGCATATGCCCCATGGTTGGGTTCAATAACTAATTTTGCAGGTTTCTTTCCTTTTTTAACACTGCCAAGAAAAGTGTTGTAAAAAATCACAATATGTGCTTTTCATATACAAAACAACTGCTGCTAAAGCCATTGCCAACAGCAGAGGCACCAGGATTGTGAAATCATGCGCACACACACCATGCACACACACCATGCATGCACACCATGCGCACACACACTGTGCGCACACACACAACATGCATGCAGGCACGCACACACACACACACACACATCCCAGGTACACTTTCTGGTTTGTCAAGCTCAAACAGCACCATAAGTAAATTTTTGTTCTGTTCAAAAACACACTCATAAGTTGACATTTGAGGGACATCGTCTTGATCTATTTCTCACATCTATCTTTTTAGATTTATCTTTGTTTGACCGTATCCATGGCGGGCCCCCTCCTCTCTTTTCATTCTTCCAAAGGCATCTCAAGCATCATCGCCTGTCCCACAGGTCCATTCACTTGCTCGCTCTGCCATGTGAGCAGCTGAAGGAAATGTTTACGGTGTGTCCAAGTCAGTCCTCAGTCCTTCAGGTTTGGTGCCTTGTTTCTAAACATTCCCACAAGCTCAAGCTATAAGAGCAATTACTCTCTTCTCTCAAAGGAAGGAACTTAGTTTAAAACTGAACTTCTCAAAGGCATATCTCCCCAACTTTTCATCTACTTCTCTCCATGTATTTTTCTTCATTATTTTCATCAAAGTGATTGTTAGAGGTATACATATATGAAAATGACTGACACAGTTATGCCCTAAAGACAGATTTATTAATAAAAACATTAAAGACTTAATGAATACAAAAATATCAAAAACATGTCTATAAAATGAAAAATGTGTTTCCTTCATGATGAAAATAACTATATAAAAATTATCATTTATGTTGAACACATACAGAAATCATAAGTTTATTAGTCAGAAATACACAGTAGTCTTTGTTATATGATATCTGACTTTTAAAGCACTTCTGAGAATAGTTTTAAAATATTTACCCAGGCACAAAGACAATTTGCGAACATCATGGAAAAGAATAAGCACTATAGGGCAGATGTGGTCTGTTGGAATCTGTTTGAATGATCATAGAAAAAGCAATGTGTAGACTGTTTAAAAAAAAAAAATGTGGTTAGCAAACTGTTAATGCATTTTAAGGCTGCATCAGCCCGTGACATCACGCTCAGCACTCTGGACAGAGCCAGTGGTCCCGGCTTAGGAAGAGGAGAGAACACGGCAAATAGTCCAAGGGAACTAACCGGATGGGTGAAGCTGGTTGCGTAATTAGAAAAGGGGAAAGGAGAACCAGACTGCTGTTCACATGAAAGAACTACATCCATGGCTAGTATTAAAATACCTTAACAAGAGCTGATGTCTGGAAGTTAAACAGGAAATGAAAATTAGGTTGGAATGTATGCATTTCTAGAAGCTTTTGAGGATTTCTGAGCATCCTGGCAGGTCACAGGTGGCAAATCTTCTGCAAAACTGGCTTTTCCTCCTCAGTGTCTTTGAAACATGAACTTCAGATTGCTCAGATTATCCTTGGCAATGTCTAAAAGCCTATATAATTCTCCAGGAGCTATAATGTCCCAAGGACTACAGTTGGAGATCTTCAGTGTTAGAAAGATCTTAATGGGTTTCTAACCCACCCTCTTAACCCTTGAGATGACCCCAGTGTTAGTAAACCACACCCCCAGGTCAAAGCTGGCCCGCTATCTTTCCTGCACAGCTCATGAGCTAAGACTTTTTTTTTTTTTAAATAACTCAAGGTAAATCAAAAGAACAACATTTTGTGACACATGAAAAATACACAGAGTTTAAACTTGAGCATCCAAGAATAAGGTTTGTTACAACCCAGCCGCGCACTTTCCTTATGTGTTATCTGCGATCATTTCATCCTCAACAGTCGAGCTGAGGAAACACAACAGAGACAGTAATGCCCCCCCAATATCTGACCCTTTAAAAAAGGTTTGCTGACTCATGATATAATCCATCTCCACTACAACTGGCCCATGAAATTATCATCGAAACATAATTAAGATCCAGTTGTACAGAACTTGCTGGTCTTTGGGCTTGTATGCATTTTGGTTTGACTGATTTTTCTGACATCTTCACTGAGAATAAAATTGAAGAGAATACAAATGACACACAAATCTCTGTTCAGTTTTGTAATACTTTTCCAATTTGCAACCCAATATTGCTTCAGTTGGTTATGTTGTATTCTTTACAATGATATTGCAGACATGAAAAAATAAATTAGGAAAAATTGTAATCTTACCCAAATTCAAGCATCAAAATTCAATAGAGGGCCTCCCTGGTGGCGCAGTGGTTAAGAATCCACCTACCAATGCAGGAGACACGGGTTCGAGCTCTGGTCTGGGAAGATCCCACATGCCTTGGAGCAACTAAGCCCGTGCACCACAACTACTGAGCCTGAGCTCTAGAGCCCGCGAGACACAACTACCAAGCCCGCGTGCCACAACTACTGAAGCCCGCGCGCCTAGAGCCCGTGCTCCATGACGAGAAGCCACCGTAATGAGAAGCCTGCGCACTGCAACGAAGAGTAGACCCCACTCGCCACAACTAGAGAAAGCCCGCATGCAGCAACGAAGACCACACGCAGCCAAAAATAAATAATAAAATATATTTATTAAAAAAAAAAAAAGTCAATTGAAAGTACAATTCTGCAAGGCCCTGGTGTAGAAACCAGTGAAATAGACCTCAAGATCCAGGCTCTTCTCCACATCCCCACAAGCTCTATTGTCCTGAGGGAATCATGAAATCTGACCAGACCTTAGTTTTTTTCTCAAATACTACTTACAAATTAGTTTAGTGGCACCCAGCTGTATTGGCATGGAGGATACCTGAGGCAGAGGAAGTGGAGACTCATCCTTTCTCCAGCTAGAATAGCTCTGATTTTCATCTGATTCTCCAGGCTAGAAGATAATGTATGGTAATTTTTCATCTCATTATTCTCGGATTTCTAAGAAGTTACTTTATCTCCAAGGGAAAAAAAGGCAAATGACTTTAGAATTTGGACTAACCATCAGGAGATCTGTATTTGAGTTTTAGCTCACTCCTTACTCGTTTATCTTGAATCAGATATACAGGGAAATCACAGAATGTTGTCAATGAAAATGGCCATTCATGATCTTAACTAGCTAGACTCACCTTGAACCTCTCTAAAAAGAAGACAAAGGCGCTTTAACGTTCTTCAGTAATGGCGCATGGGCAACACTACCTAATGGTACCAGTGCTCTCTACTGTTTGGCTTTTTGGTGTATCGCTCTAAGACTTTGTTCTTTTAAGTATGTAATGTTACTTGAATATGTCTAAGCAAACATAGACACAAAGGCATATGCTGCATCTATCTAAGAAAATAGAACAGTAAGACTAAGAAAGACTGCATTGTAACTTACAGAGAAATTACAGGAAAAGGCTGTTTTTAAATAGAACAAAGAGAAATCCTTTCCCATTGGCTATTATGAAAGCCGGCCAAAGAGAAGGTGACACTGGCAAATCTGCTCTCAGCTCTTTGGTGGAAAAGCAATGCTAGTTGGAATATAATTTCACATCTGTACACAACTGCAGTATCTTTTATTAATACAACCTCCTTTTGCATCTCCTGTAGCACTAACTCAATTCTGAGTGCCTAGGAGGTGTCCGCTGCTGAGTCTTATTGGATTGAATTTTAGTAACTAAAAGAAATCGAATCACATCAAAAGACTGTTCAAAAAATAGATTTAAGACAACTTCCAAACTTCATACATGATTAGCAGATAATGTTAAAACAAGTAAAGGAAACAAAGGAAGATCAAAAAAACAGTGCAAAAATAAAACAGGTCACTAACAAACTCACATACAAGAAACACCCTACACCATGCTAGACATGGATGGCTTACCTTAAGGTTTCGAGGCACTGGCACAAAGACGGAAAGAGAAAAAATCCGTTCCAAAATCCACCAGGCACAAATAAGCTAGCGGCTCAGGAAAAGCAAATGTCAGGTTTACTGCTTACACAAAGTACTAAAGAGGAAGAATCGTTTCATTTATTCAACAGATAATCACTGAACGTGACCTCTGTATGAAGCACTGTGCCTAGGAAATTATACATAAAAAGTGAGAAACACAAAATAAATGCCCTTGATTATCTGTCTCACAGTCTCCACAGGGGATGCAGATACAAAGGATGCAGGAACACACGCGACGCACTACAAATACCAGGAGAGCGTGATGAGGTCTGGACCAGGAGGAAAGAGAAGCAGAGCTGCCTGGAGAGGCGCGGAGGACTTCAGGACAAGGACGCTGGGGGTGGAGCCCCTGAGTAAGAGCTTACCAAAACCCACAGTGACATGAAGCATAAGAGCGTAAACAGATCTGGGCTCCAAATAAAGTTGCACCAACATCAACCATCACACATTTAAAATTAGCATCATAGTCCTTCCACGGGACTCTATGGATGTATGCTTTACATCTGGTTCTTGTTCACACACATTGCAGTGTTTCTACTCTTGGTTTTTAAGGGAAGAACCGAGTCTGGAAATATCTGAAGGCAACTTCAGGTCACAGAAGTTGAAAGGCTTATATAGTTTTAAAAAACTTATAAAGTCAGACCTTTTTGACCATTAGCTAGATGAAATATCCTCATGGCGTTTCTTTCCACGAATACGTGGCCAAGTCCTATCTGCAAAGATTAAAGTTTCAAAACAAACAGCAGTGTGTATGTGTGTGTGTGTGAGATAATCTGCTGCATCCATATTCTCTTAAGTAAATTTAGATCTGGACAGCTGATTCCACCTTTCTTTTAAGGACCACTATCACTTGAAATTGTAAATCTAGCACAAACCTGACTTTCATCACATTCCCCTGCCCCCTTATTCTCCCATGACACTGTTAAATCAGTAAAATGTCTACTGAACAAACATGCTCCCTTAGCTCATCTACACCTGTGTTCCTCTAATTTAGTCATAAACCTTTCTCCTCGTGATACGACAGTTACTGATCCTTAACCAGAAGGTGCCCTGGGAGAGCCCTAGGATGACACCACATGCAGAGAACGTAACAACTTGAAAGAACAAAAATCCAACTGCTCATATAGGCTAAAATCTTACCTTCCTGCTAATTCAGTTAGAAACTATTAATACGATTGCACATGCTCATCTTCTGCATACACTGAGAAATGAGCTGAAATTTGAAAATAAATTAAATTCAGTTTGGATCCAAAGGGTAAGCTTGCCACGTCGGTGTAATTTCTGCAGATAACCCAACTTTCTCTAGAGAACTAATTGAAGATTTTAATCAGAATGACTCTGTAAAGGGCTTGTTGACTGACTAATTTCCTTTGAGATGCTTGGTATCGATCGGTGGTTTTCTACAACTATTTTTGAAGTTATGGAAAGCTACCCAAGGATGCCCAATGTGAGTGTCACTGTATTTTACATTTTCCTTGAAGCATCCTTTTTGCGGTAAGCAGAGGAAGTATTATCCCCTCTACTTTAATGACAAGGAAAAGTCAGATTCAGAAATACTGATTTGTCTAAGGCTACCTGATTGAGAAATGCAGGGCTCTAACGAGAATCTACCCCCTCTTCCTTTACAACATTCTTTCCACAGTGTTTCATGTTGACACTGAATGACACTGAAATCTTCAACATTTAGCAATCAAATCACCTTGGGCAACTCTTGTTTCTCCCTGAAAGTCCAGTTTCACAGCCTCAATTCATTTAAAAGAGTGATGAATTGTGAAATAGAGTCAATTTCTAGCATATGTCTAAATAAAAGGGTTAGTTGCAAGGTAACTGATTTTATGTGTCTCAAATACCCTAAAGAAAATTTCATACATTACCATCCTCATTTCTCTAAGTTGTCTAAAACTAGAAGAGGTTTTGGCCTTACGTATTATTTTTGTATTCAGGTTACATTTTAACTCTGGGAGGTTACCTTTAAGAGAAAGCAGGGAACCAAAACGCTCAGTTACAGGAAAGGCTGAAGGATGACCTTTATAATACCAGAGTTTAACAAAACAAATGGCTGCTGTAGACTTAAGGGATGCAAAGTAATAGCTTTGGTCCCTTAGCTCTGGAATCTTGCCTTTTCCTTGACCACAGGGTCTTACTTTTAGCTCATGTCAAATAAAAATCTCTGAAAGCCAGAACTTGACATATGAGCAGCTGTTTTGTGCTGTTTGATGCCTCCCCCATGTGAGGTCTTATCATGAAACACAGATGCTCCTTCCCACTGGCCACAGTCGCCTTCATCCCTCCTGCTCTACTGCAGAGCTCCGGTCATTGGAAATCCCGGATTGGACCCATTTGGGAGCCAGCCGGAGGTGGCTCTGTGTATCCACAGCCCGGGAGCCTCACTCAGAGGGATGACAGCCCTAGGGACTGTGGCCTCAACCTAGGTTAGGTCCAACAACTGAAACACCTAAAGGGCACTTGAACTCTGGAATCCAGGACTGCAATAGCATCGGGAATAAAATGGAAAGCTCAGGTGATGTTCAGACAGACGTCTTCTCTCCAGCCCCGATTCAACCATCACACTGTACCCACTGCCTGCACTGCTCCAGCACATCAAGTCACAACTACAATGACAAGATCACTGCAGCAACGAGCTTACAGCCTGGAAGGGGGAAAAGTGAACTTTCATCTTCATTCTTCATTTATTCAACTAACACTGCAGTAACTACCAGGTGGAAAAACCCCTAGGTGCTGTTGAGGAAATTGAGAGCTGAATTAATCAATTATACTCAGAGGAACAGAGTCTAGTGGCATTTACAAAATAACTGCTAATTAATTCCTAAGTGTTGTAACAAAGGTGTACTCTTATTTCTTTAGCAATGGTTCCTGGCACCTGCTTCTCCTGACATGTCTCCTTCTGCCCCTGAGTCCTACTTGTTTTCTCATAATCCAATGATTGGCCAGCAATCTCTGGTAGGTCTTCTTATATCCCTTACTTTCACAGAAAGACTCTCTGCTTTCCTCAGGCTCGGAGAAGCTGTAAGTCAGTTCCTACGTGTGCAGGTGAGAAGGTGGTATCCTGAGCCCTGTCGTGCTACAAACACGGTCCTCCGGGAAACAAGCTTGCTTCCTCCTAGTCATTTGCTTTATTATTATTATTTTTTCCTTTCATAATGTACTTTTTGCTTCTGGTCAGTAGGGATCAAAGTTGTTTCTGCTACTTCTACTAAAGAAAAAACTACTTCACGAAGAAGTTAATAATATTTCTCAAGCTTGATCCTTTCTCTCGGTCCTCACCCTCACCCTGCCTGTTCCCAAGAAGGGAGTATTAGGAAATATTCCCCTTTCCTACCAACACATTATTCCTCAGGGCTTAGCTATGGTAAAATGCTAACTGGAACAAGTGAGACCCCCCCTCAGCCTCCTTGGTCCCCCCTCTCTCCTCCATCTGTCTTGCCAGAGCTCATGTTTAAGACCCTGGTATATGCCAATTATTATATCATATGCTTTAGGAAGAGTTACCTAAAACTTTCAAACACACAGTTCCATGAGTACTATTGTGGCCAAAGTACAGATTAGGAAATAAAAACAAACAAAAAATAAATAAACCGTGAAATTCATAGAATTAGAAAATGGCAGGTCGTTGGCTTTAAATGTGTATTTTATGTGAAAATCCTGAAGGTGCCTTAATTCTGGGGGGTGAGAATGGAGGACGGGGAGTTTTACAGGAAAAATTTCCTAGGGCGAATGTCTTCTGAGAGGAGTCTTGAGTCTTCAGGAGGAATCAGCCGGACATGGAGGAGAAAAAGACATTTTTAGTTGAGTAAGACCCACGTGAGATCACAATTTCGCCACTCACTTCGTGCGCCCGGGATCCAGGGCCCGAGGAGGGCAGAGGAGATGCCAGGCCCTGGAGGACGCAGACCTTTGTCATTACAGATGGTAGAGCACTTCTGTAAATCGCAAACCACACAAACCAAAATGTAAAAACACTGGCATTCAAAATCACACTGACTGTATGTGACGAAAGATCATTTTTCAAAAAAAAATTAGTCAGTGGCTTAAAACAAATACGGCAGTGATACAAATGCAGACAATTTAAGTTCAACCTGTTGCTCAAATTGTTCAGTTTTACCCACTATGAGCTCATCCACTGCTGGGGAGGAGAATGACGGGGCAGGTGACCTTGACGTAGAAGCCAGGCATTACTTTCTATACTGGATCCACTTTGATTCTTATAGTGTGAAACAAATAAATCAGACCCGCTTCGAGCTAATGGGATTGTGAACAGCAAAACCAGGAAGTGACATCAAATGACCGCCCATGTTTATGAGGCGTTTTCCAGATAATCTAGAGAATCACAAAATTATCTTTCAGACAATCATCAAAATTAAAATTCCATACTAAATACTGTTTCAGATAATCCACAAAACACCAATGAATGTGTCGGCAGATCCACAGGGCATGAAAGATGCAGCTACAAATGGCTTTTTTTCAACTGAAAAAAATAGGAAATATTCCCACAAACGTATTGTATTCCTAGTCACTTTGAGTTTCAAGAAACATGGACTTTGCTACCTGGAAAGGATTTCAGAAGTCACGGATGTAAACCCCTCATTTTGCATGTAAGTAACAAAGGTTTAGAAACGTTGTTTGCCCAGAGTGACACAAATAAGAAGTTATTCAATTAATGCTACATTTTCTCTACTAAAGCCATTTAAAACAACTTATCAATTCCAAGTTTTACTTTCAAGAATAAAAATGTGACACTTTAGTTCTGAGATTCATTTAACAGTCATCTTGGTGGAAACCATGGACAGATCCACGCTACTGAAATGTACATGGAGCTGATGAGGTCAATTTCAAAATAATGAAAATGAGCTTAATTTAAATGAGATTCAATCCATTTCTCTTTGTTTTGTGTCGCTTGTCAGCCACAGCTTCCTCAGAAGAGTGTTCAAGAAAGAATTAGGAAAGCTATTTAACAACGCAGTCATGAGTTACAGAGTAAATTACAGTGAATGCTGGCAGGTATTTGGATACGATATTAAGCGGAGAATAATTAATTTCTTGAGGACATTATTTCCCAAGTTATATCAGGTTATTTTAACAATAAAAAAACAGATATTATCAACTTCAGTTAAATTTTATGTTAAGTAACATCACACTGAGTTGCTTTTGATTCTGTAATTGACAAAGGTCAAATACATAGAGTGACTATCAAATCTTAATATAAAATTTGGCCTTTCCTAGGAGACCTAAAAGATCATGAATAGAATCTATAGGAGGAAACTCCAAAATGCACGAGCTGGTCAACTAGAAAGCAAAGACATTCTCAATATGAAGACAGATTACTGATTTCAAAAATTTAATTTCAACAATTCTTCCTTTATTAGGAAGCACTGTCTTATGAAATTCATTGACTTTACACATTGAGATGTGTTCTCAATTCTAGAAGTAAAGCAATAAGGAAAGGGAAAACTTGAGCTCAGTAAACCAAAGGGGAAAAACGTAAACGTTCTTGGGGAGCATGTGAAGTCCTGGATGAGGACACCAAAGCCTGGAAGATGTGCTCATGCTGAATCAACATCTAAAACTGACTGTAAATTTCTCCTATGTCTTTTCCCTCAAAATTCAACATCAGACATAAAAAATATTTGCTTAATGAACCATGCTTTGTGTTGGGCTTCACAGAGATTTTGTTTTTGCCCTTCACACAGCACATTTAACGTATTTGCCTGCATATAAATGGCTCGAGCATTAAAACCACTGTTCTTCCCCTCAGTGACCCACACTTAATTATGGCTCATCTGGTTACAGCCACAGCACCAGCCAAAAGAGCATGTCCAGCAAGCTGTTTTTGCACCACGTTCATTTGAGGTACACTAGGGAACTTCATCAGCCTCCCACGATGATGCATTGTTTCACCTGTTCCTAACACCTGCAGTTCAGTGCCTTCCTGAGGCTTTTTTTCCTGGTGATGTCAGTATCTATGCAACTATATATTAATACCTGGGAACACTGCTCCCCCACTGTTATTAACTCACAGACTGACTTGCCTGAAAGTGCATTTTTTTAAATTTAAAAATATACACCCTACTACATATAATATAAATATATAAAATAAATAACACACACTACTATATATAAAATAAAACAAATATAAAATAAAGGACCAACTGTATTGCACAGGGAACTATATTCAATATCTTGTAATAACCTATAATGGAAGAGAAAGTACAAAAAGAATATATACATATATATGTATAACTGAATCACTTTGCTGTATACCTGAAACTAACACAGCATTGTTAATCAACTATATTTCAATAAAAATTTAGAAAAATATATAAATGTAAATACGATAGAAACATTCCAGGCAGCTTGACTATAATTAAACTTTCAAAGCTGACCATCCCCAAACCGCTGATGTTCCTACTTTACCAACAACCTTCTACAGGGTTGTTCTTATCTGCGTAAATAGCTGACCAGTGAGTATTAAACCAATGGAACATTTCAGCAGTTTCATCTCTTCTTGGGGTTGGAAAATCCATTCTAATATTCACTAAGCTGCTCATTTCATAACTATTAAAATATACAGTCTCCCAATAGGACAACCGAAATGGCATGCAATACGAGGAACCAGACATCTGCTTTTGCTAATATTATAATACAGGGCTTTGAATGTCAGAGAGGAAATCAGAGTCATGAATGTTTAATCACTGCATGTTGTAGGAAAAAGCTGGTGCCTGCATGAGCACTAAACATAGATGCTGGGCTTCACCCTGACTCCCTCATGTCCCCTTCTTGAACACGAGAGAGCCTATCTATTCAAAAAGAAAAAAAAAAAAAAGAATCAGCATTTACTTAGAATTTTCCCTTGTAGAAATACTTTTCGATCTTATTCTTATCCCGATGGCACAGGAATGACGTTCTGATCATACTGGGCTGGCCAAAAAGTTCGTTCGGGTTACAGGACATCCGAACAAACTTTTTGGCCTACCCAGTAAAAGTAGGCAATTCAGTGTATCTTTCCCCTATGTTTACATATGGGAAAGCATAAAAAAGAGCTGCAATATGTTTTCATTAAAAGTAAAGTGAATGGGAGGGATTTCAGTAATTTAGTAAAATAGTTTCTCAACAGATATAAGTATAGGGGAAAAAAAAAAGTGAGATCCAGGAGTGTTTAGAGGGAAAGTAAGTGATGCAAACATTCCATACATGAGTCACCCAAGAATGGCAAGCATGCTTGGAATCCTATGATGTTTACACAAGTTTCTCACCAAAGGGATTCAAGGTTTCAGGTCCAGCTCATCTTTTAGTCAACTTCCCCAAACATCAATGAGTTTCTCCAGTGTGGTTTGTAAGTTACCCACATGCCACTAGCCTGGACCTGATGGAATGAATGAAGAATCTCCATTCCAGCCTTATTCCTGAGCCAGTCTTTGAGGATAGGAATCTGGAATTTTCAAGGAACACCCTAGACAAATCTTATGATTCAAACCACCTGTTTTGTTTTATACTGTTTTTTCCTTTTTTATGGGTTTTATTCCTCTATCTCTTTGAGCATGTGAAGTAGGCTTATTTTAAAGTCCTTTAAAGCTTATTCTTAAACCTATCACTATGTTGGACGTTTCCACTGTATTTGATTTATTCATACGCTCTGAGAATTTCGTTTGCAAGCTAATTTACAGTGGGGGTGTCTTGCCTGTGTGTTTTCTCCTTCTCACTGATGAAATAAAATTCACATGTTATGGCAAGACAAGAAAAATTTACACAGAATATTTTTCTCTGCCTGTTTGGTCCTCCTGCCTCCCCTTTAGTGTGTGCTGTGCATCTGCATTAGCCAGACCTCCTTAGGAGAAAACCTTCCTTCTTAGTCTTGTAGAAGGTCAGAATGACCCACTACTCCGCTTTCTATGTGCAGATATGGATTGCCTAAACAGTCAGTGTCATTTGATACATAACCCTTTGTCTCACTAATGTATGTAACAGTGCTTTGACCTCTAATGGGCGGACAGTCCTCAGAGCTTTCTGAAAGACTGTCTCCCAGGTAATAGTCCTCAAGTTGGCCCCAATAAAATTTTCCATTTCTTTCTTAGAATGACTATTGATTAATTTTTTCGTGGACATCACCACGCTCCCCATACTGTGCCTGGGGACAGTGAGGGTGCTCTGGTCCAGCCTTGACCCACTGCGGGACTGGGGCCAGGTCTGATTTGTTGAACTACCTCTGCTTCTTCGGTAAAATCCAGAAGTTGAAACTGTAATTAATTTAGACCTTTAAGTTTGCATAGACATGTGATATTTTTATTTCAAAATGTGAATTATAAGAATAGTAACTGAAGGACTTCAAAGGGTAAAAACATTGGAATTCAACTGGTATAAAATTCTTATATTGTATGTGGTGATAAGTGGTAAGATAGTTTAAGTAGGTAGATGTTTTCAACTGAAAAATCCTATTACAGTATTAGGGGCTCCCAGGGCTAAAAATAACCTCATAGATCTAATCTGGCCTTTTTCCTCTTCAAAGTGTCTCCCGCTATTACCCAAGTTGTTTGAACCACTCACAGAGTAGCAGAACCAGGCCCACTGCATTTCATCAAATAATCAAATTATTTGGAATATCAAGTATTGATTCTAAGACGTAGAACAGTAAGAGTTTGTATTTTGGCAAACCCAAGTCTTCCCCTCCCCTGACACGGGCTGACTTCAAAGGCTACTCTGCACTGTCATTTCTAGATACCTTAAAAACATGCAACTGGAAAAGGAAATCGGTAAACTCGAGTGGTCTGCATAACTTTAGTCCCTTGGATTAAAAAAAAAAAAAAAAAAAAAAAAAACAGTAAGCACATTCAAATGAATATAAGTTATACTGAGTTAAATATAACTTTGATGTTCTCTTTATTGTAAGACTTCAAAACCTTTTCACGTGGTCAGAACCAATGTGAGGCAAGAGATAATCAGGCCTGATTTTTCAGGCTGTAGATTAAAAAATAAGAAGAGGAAAGAGTAGGAGGAGAATGGGAAGAAAGAGAGGAGGTGAAATAGCAAAGCTGTCTTATAAAACAGGAAGGCACGATGATGTAGCTTAAGTATCTGTCACAGTCTCATACAAAATGATAGTGAATATAACTGTAATATCCATAAAAATTAGAGAATATATTTAAGAATTACCATTACTAGTTGTATAATGCATGGATGGGACTCAAGTTTAAGGTGCATAATGAACATCTTCTAATTCCTCTTCTGGGATTACTGTTCCAAAAAACACACGATACCTGCTGTTTTATTTACATACATATGTACATAAGCATATATATAATATGTGTTGTACACATGCATTATATAAATAGAATATATTCTAGAATGTATTCTATTCAATTTATATTCTACTATATTCCATATATTCTACATATTTAATCGTGGGTTAACACATCAACATTCCATACAAGAATATTCCCTAATTAAGACCTTCCTTGTGGTCAGGATGTTTAATTAGGCAAAGTCCACCCTGATCCTATTTTGTTCTCCCGTATCGCTTTCCCACTGGCATCTCTGGGTGAGTTCCTCTACTGTCTTACTAAGTAGGATCTTGGGCAGGGCACTTAACTTCTCTGTAAGTTCAGTTTCCTCTTCGACAGACCGCCTACACCTGGCAGGTTTGTGTGTGAGGATGACGTGAGAGAATAAAGAATGCACCACTGTGACTGTCGTCTAGTAAACAAATGGCATTTATCACTATTGCAGTAAGGGGTCTTTCTCAATGAACGCTGACTGCCCCTTGAAGCAGCATCTGCCTCCCTGAATTTGCTTTCATTTAAAGGTATTTCCAAAATATGCCCAATCCAACAGAAAGTGCAAATCAGCCTTCGCTCGTTTGTCCTTTTATGTTATTAACATCACGTCTCTACCTTAATGGCAAGTTACCACAACACTCTTCTATTAAGAGAGTATATTTAAAATTAAATAATTATGCTTTATTAAATTCTCTAACATCTTGCTGTCATAAGCTCTTTTTTCATTGCATGTACTTCCTGCTCCAGTCTCCTGGTCCTTAATCATATACTTACTTGCAAAACTGATTGCCCAGCTTAGGGTCTCTTTTATTTTTAATATTGCTTAAGTGTACAAGAGTAGAGAAAAAAAGTGGATTTTTGGTGTCTGACAGATGTCCTCATGTCCCAACTCTTGTGGCATCAGCTGTGAATGCTAATAGTTGCTGACTCTCTGAGTTTCTCCTTTATCATTTGTTCAGTGGGCAAAATAAGACTTACTTTGTGGAGCTGTAGGGTTTAGATTAGAAAACATGTTTTTGGTGTAATATCTAAGTTACCCAAAAAGCAGGAAGGAACAAAATGAATAATTAGGAAAGAAGTATCACTATAGGTTCAGAAATAATTCAAAATAAAGAAATATTTAAAAAATATTAGTCATTGACCTATCTGTTGGCTGTGGTCATCTGCAATTTTTAACTCATTTAATATATTCTTATACACATTCTTTATTGTGTGCCAGGCACTGTATCTACACACTTCAAAATTCAACTCATTGTATTTTTATTTTCATAACAACCAGATGAGATAGATACTGATATCCTTTCCATTTCACAGATGAGAAAACTGAGGCCCAGAGGGTTGGTAACTTGCCCTTGGTTATACAAACTAAAACGTGATGGAATTCAAGTTTGAAACTTAGATTCTTTACTCTTTTGCTCCTAATTCCATGTTCTACTGCCTCTATTTTTTTTCCCTTAAAGAAGCTTTCCTGTAGAAGAAGAAGCAGCAGCCAAGGATTTGAAATATGATACATAAGGAACATAAGAGGAAAATCTGAGAAAATTTAATTGACAGCAAAAATGAGGACTAGGTTAAAATTCCAAGGAGTGCTTTATAAAAATGGAATTATGACAGAAGAGAATTCAATTTAAAGGAGTACAGTGAAGAAAAAAATCCATTACATGTATATTTTTAAAGGATATTAGAGGATTTAATAAATAGCTTCAGTGGGGTCAGGCAGGTAAAGGCCAGACTGCAGAGTTTCAAATGGCAAATTAAGCAAAAAACAGAGCAATGATGACTGGATTATTTCCTTAAGGAAATGAGCTATGTTACTAATGAAGACGCACCTTTTAGGTGAGATGGGGATTTTAATCAAAGGAGAAGCGGGAGACTCTCCTTTTCCAGGAGGGACTTGTGTTCAGTCCTACAGTTCCCACCCATCTGCCTGACACCCCTCTTCTTGGGTTCAGCTCAGAGAAGACACAGTCCATGGTCACTGAGCCAAAGACTTAGGTTGGTCTTCAGACAGGAAGGGTCTTTTTAAAAGGATTCTAGCTGAGAGTGTTACTATTTATTTCAGAGTACTCTTTATTCTTCCTTTTTTTTTTAATTTGTAAAATACAACAAGATTTTGAATTTACTGTGGAAAGTAGATTCTAGAACTGTATACAGGGTAGTATACAGTAGCTGCTCAGTAAGTCTTTTCTCTGATCACTAGCTTACTACTATCCTCTCCACCCTCCCCCCAGAAAAAGGGTAAAATAAAAAAGAAACAAAGTTACAGAATGGCTGATAAGAGTTTCAAAGGTAAAACCACTTTTGGTATATGGTTTTGTAACCAAGTTTTCTTTACTGAGTATTGTAGTATTTTCATTTGAAAGAAAGCCATCAAACACATGTTTTCAATTGAAATATATTAAATATTTATAAGCTTTTTAGTTAAATTTAAAAATGAAAGGGAATCGTGTCGCACTTTGATTTTACAATATGGGATATTTCTCCCCATGCTACTTCATTGGCACCAAGGCCACCTAAACCCATGGCTCGTCATCATTACAAAAATAATTTTTAAATACTTCCACATAAAGGATTATTTCTGAAACTGTTAGAAGGGATGAAATCACAGAATTTAACCCAAGCATCTAAAAATTACATGTAACATTTCAGTAGCAAACTTTAAACAGAATTACAGTTTTAAACGTTTCTTGCCTCTTTCATAGAAAGCACAAAATTCAATTTTAACTACTGAGCAGTTGGTTCATGGTGGATCACAACATAAGTGTCTTCATTAGTCTTTCTACAGAACAAATAATACATAAGAGACAGTTTCAAGCAGACCAGAGGCAGCAATAGAAACTGCTCCCATTTTATACTTTGTGGATCTAAGGATGACCCAAGTCAATATTTCTCAATTTTTTAATATTCATTTTCACTCCCTTACGGAGCCTTTTAGGCATTTTTTTCCCAACCACCCCCTAGGAAATGTTAATATCACAGGTATACAGCATAACTGTTCATGCATTGTGTGTATATCTGTGTTTTAAGACTTTCTTCCAGCTTAACTGAGATATAATTGACATATAATCCTGGGCAAGTTTAAGATATGTTGATTTGATACACTTACATATTGTGAATTGACTACCATCAATAGCTTTAGTTAAAATCTCCATCATATCACATAGTACCATTTCTTGCTTGTGGTGACAACATGGAAGATCTACTCTCTTAACTTTCTAGTATATAATACAGTGTAATTAACTACAGTCACCAGCTGGTACATCAGATTCTCCAGAACCTATTTGTTCATCTCATAACTGGAAGTTTGTCCTCTTTATCAACAATTCCCCATTTCCCTCTCCCCAACCCCAACCATTCTACTCTCAGTTACCAGGAGTTTGGATTTTCCACATCCCACATATGAGCAACATCACACGGTATTAGTCTTTCTCTATTGACTTCTCTCTCTTAGCATAATGCCCTCCAGGTCCATCTATCTATCTATCTATCTATCTATCTATCTATATCTCACATCTTTATCCATTCATCTATTGAGGGACATCTGGGCTCTTTCCCTGTCTTGGCCATTGGGAATAATGCTACAATGAACATGGGCATGCAGATATGTCTTTGATATCCTGTTCTCATTTCCTTTGGATATACATCAAAAAGTGGGATTAGTAGATCATATGGTACTTCCATTTTTTATTTTTTTGAGGAAGCTTCCATAGTGTTTTCCACAGTGGTTGAACCAATTTACATTCCCACTACTGGCGCACAAGATTTAGCATTAAGACAATCTTACTTTTTATGCATAAAATATAGATAGATACACATGTATAAAAGAGAATCCTTGTGTAGCTGTGCTTTACACATAGAAAAGTCATTGTTTTATCCCGTGCTCTAATATTCCAAACCTTCCCAATCTTAGGGGTCTTATCCCCTCCATCTTTGCCTTCCTGGGCCGTAAAACTGGCAAGGGGCTTTTAAAAAGGTTCACACCTCAAAGAAGCAGAAAAAGGATTTATAAGTTTATTCAGCCCAAGGAGAACATTAAAGCCCTCTTGGTCATATTCAATCCCATAAAATAACCAAAAATATTCCCTAAGGAGGTAACTTTCCCCTTTTCAGCTCCTGTTTACTCTCATACCTTTCATTATTATCCTAGTTGACATAATTTGGTAAAATTGGCTTTTACAATTTTTTCTAAAGTAATGCATTTTTAGTATTGCAAGCGCCTATCTTATTTTCTAGAAGATTCTGCATTTTCTGAGCTTAAAAAAATTGGGCTAAAATGCAGTATAAAGGAATGTCTCTGCCTAAAATAATTATCAAGTATGGAAACAATCAAGACACCCAAAATCCACACAAGGTAATTTAAAATGTTATACCTGAAAATACCTATGCTCTACTAGAACTCAGATGGTATTTTATTAGATTATATTCTCTTTCAATAGTGAGGACATTTGCCATTTTAATCAGTGGCTATGGTAAGTTGACAGAAAAGCTCCAATGTCTTTAATGGTTCTAGAAAGAAAATGAACTTATACATAAAATACTCATATCTTTATTTTTAATTTTGTAATTTTGGGTCCAAATAAATATTTTCTGCCTTGTTTGTAGATAAAGAGAAATGGATATTGTTAATGACTAACCCCTAAGTAGTCTGGACTTTAATTTGACTTCCTTAAAGAAAGGCTATAAACTGCAAATACACTCAGGATTACACCCAACTCTTGAGAACTGCACAGCTAATTTCAATGCTGAGATAATCAAAATTGTACATCGTTTTTTTCACATTTTTCTACTTTTAGTTTTCTTTTTAAATTCTTCATTCTGTCTAGCTAGGGCCTGGGGAAGAAGACAAGAAAATTCTCTTTCCATAGGCCTGAATCTCTCTCTCCAGCCAAAGCCACTGCCCTTTGGGGAGGTCTACACAACCTGGTATTCCAATTCAATTCCCTGGGAAATCAGACAGAGTTACTTAAATCTTGCCTTGTATGTGGAAGATACCATGTGAGTACACTGGTTCCTCTCTCTTTCTAGTTGACCTGTTCAGTCTGAACACTAATGAAAAGTGGAAACAGTTGCTTCCCGCAGTTAAAACCTAAGGCAAATTCCAGCCTCTGGTTTGAAGTCTGCCTTTCTGCCACGAAGTGGAGGCTGAGACTCTAGATCTGAATCACGGATTAAAACAACCATGATCTACACTTTAGTCCTAATTATTCTGGGACTCATCACCCAATTCCAATCTTCTTCTTCTACGTTCCATCCAGGAAATATCCCTAAAAATCTATTTATACAGTAGTTTTTATCTGGCATACAGTCTTTTCCTTTTGCAATTTTAAATGTGGGGTTTCAAGATAACCTTTTTGTTATATCGCGTTTGAAACATGTTTTCATTGTGTCGCATGAACTAATCATTGGGTTTTCATGGAGGAAACTGGAGCAGGGGACATGTGGGGCGGGGGAATGAAATAAGCATAAGACTCAAATAGTTAGATATGAGACATCATGACAAGTTGCTTAAAGCGATGCATTTTTTCATCCCTGGCTTAAAGACATTGTTTCCTCTTCATGTAAAAAGCATCTTATGTATCAAGTGAGTTCATTTTCTTTTTTAAATCTTAAAGTTAACAGAAGTACAACTGTAGGATCTTCCAAATTATATATGTTTGTGTGTGTCTGTGTATTTTTCAAAGACCTTAGGTCCTTATTGTTGCTTCATAGGCAAATGTTTGCTCTTAACTCTTGTCGGTGTGCGGCCAGGCAATCATAGGGGAGGGAATTACACAGGTTAAGAAGGGAACTGAGAACGTCAGAAGAATGATGCCAATGAAGGGGGACAGGATCAATGAGATAAAAATAAACTGTTGTGACGGGGATTCTGTGACTGAAGAGATAGGAGTTCTTACTCAGAGTCGGGCATTTGAATTCACTATCTGGGACACGATGCAGTTATGGGTCATGACGTGGTCCAGCTGGCAGCTGTGAGAGTAACTGGCAGGGCTGTGGAGGAGAAGCCAGACCTGCTTTAACTCCAAGTGTATTTGCTGGAAACGAGCATTTCTTTAACTAACGGTCTCTAATCTTCTATAAATCTCTACAGAGATAATTATGTTTCAGTATTAGTCATTAAGGTATAATCTCAAGCAGGAAGCGGTAAAAAGTAAAGATACAGAACATCTCCTTTCTGTTTCATTCGACTGACTTCACAGAATAAAGAATATCATGACAATGGTCTCCATGGCAATAAAAGTAAAGGAAGAATGTTTAATGATTTGCGTTCAATAAACTGTTTTCCACTGCAGATCTTAAAAAAGGATCACTGCATCTGCCTTTAACATTTATAACTCTACACAATAACTCAATTTATTGGCAATGGACAAATGTCACTTAAAGAAATTCAAGAGCCTACCTAGTGCTTAGATGTTAGTGTCATTCTCCAATAAAAGAAACCAGAAATCCATGGGGAAATGTATGATTCTAGAATTGGGGCAGGACATATACAAGATGAGCCTAGAGCACTTGCACGTCCAGAAAGCAACAATCCCAGAACAACAAAACAAAAACAAAACCCCACATTAATGGGGTCTGTCAAACAACACAGTAGCCAGTTGACAAAGCTCCCACTGGCTTAAGCTGGAACAATTAGAGCAAGAAAAAAAAGTAATTTTAGACTTTAATCCAAAGTATAACATGAACATCCTTGAATCCACATTGGTTTAAATACATAAATGGAGAGAAAAGGCAAATCTCCGGTGCAGAAGAATACAAAATAATTTACGTAGACCCCGCCCTCAAGGAGGTGATCATAACTCCCCATCCCCTGGGTATGGGCAGTGCACGGGGACATGCTTCCCAAGAGTGCAGTAGGGAAAGAAGAACGACAGAGGCACCTCACAGTGGAGAAAGTTGACCAGGAGGTCAAGGTCAAGATCAATAAAGATACATCAGATACATCAGATTGATACTGATACCACATAAGGTTATGAAAATGGCACTCTGAGGCCTTCCTTCCAAAACCCCCTACCCCAGGCTAATCATAAGAAAAACATCAGACAAATTCCAACTGAGGGACATTCTACAAAATTCCCAACCAGTACTCCTCAAAATTGTCAGGGTCATCCAAAACACGGAAAGCCTGAGAAACTGTCCCAGCCAAGAGGACTGAAGGAGACACAACGACTAAATGTCATGAAGCGTCCTGGATGGGATCCCGGGACAGGAAGAGGACACTGGAGAAAAAGCAATGCAAGTGTATCTAGTTAACAGTCATGCATCGATGTGGTTTATTAATTGTAATGTAAGATGGCGATAATAGGGGAAAACGAACATGAAGTCTATGAAAACTCTGTACTATCTTTGCAATTCTCTGAAAATCTAACTGCTCCAAAAAATAAAAGTTTATTTAAAAAAATTTTTTCAGGGACTTCCCTGGTGATGCAGTGGTTAAGAATCCACCTGCCAATGCAGGGGACACGGGTTCAAGCCCTGGTCTGGGAAGATCCCACATGCCGTGGAGCAATGAAGCCCGTGCACCACAACTACTGAGCCTGAGCTCTAGAGCCCGCAAGCCACAACTACTGAGCCTGCATGCCACAACTACTGAAGCCTGTGCACCTAGAGCCTGTGCTCCGCAACAAGAGAAGCCACTGCAATGAGAAGCACGCGCATTACAACGAAGAGCAGCCCCTGCCCGCCGCAACTAGAGAAAGCCTGCGTGCAGCAACGAAGACCCAATGCAGTCAAAAATAAATTAATTAATTTAAAAAAATTTCAGAACTACTGCATGGCCCTCTCTCCCTTCTATTAAGTACTTAACTATTATCATTTAATTTCATCTTATTTAATTTTCTTATGTGCAAGAGTGATCATGAACACAGCCAAGATTTCTTTTCTAAAAATATTATGGGGCTGTGATAGTTTAATAAAAGAGCTCACTTTAATTCAATTAGAAGGAAAAACTTCTACCCTTTTTTTTTTCTCCCTTCCAGGGAGGAAACACTGTGTTATCTTATTAGCAGAATTTCCCGAGGGCTTTTTCCCCTTTGATGAATTTGTTGTAGTCAAGGAACCTTGGAAAATAAGATTGCCAAAGGATATTTCATTTATATATACACACAAATATTATTTTTTTCCTTTAAATCAAAAGCTGTTAACGGAGCGTTAAGAAGGAGACTCTCACTTTCTATGTTTATTGAGAAGACTTTGATGTCTCTTCTGAATAGACTTGATAAATACTATTAAGGGAAAAGCCAGTGTATAATGATGATGATTTTAAAAGCGTTTTCAGAAAAAGACATGACCAAATTGAATTGAGAAGTTAATAACACAGTCAATCATCAAGTGCATATCATATACAATAGAAACGTAGATTTGACATCTGACACTTCATTGACCCATTTGGTACACAACTGTCCCCTTACCCGGCTGCTTTTCGATTTCCCACAAGGTATAATACGGGGTTAGACGTGACGGCGGATTAATAGCAGGACACCAATATCATCACTGTCACAACATATAAATTGAACAGTTTTTTCCCAAATGAGAAAAAGATTAGATACACACAACATCCATACTAAAAGGTGAGAGTCAGAATTACTCAGATCATAGATATAGAAGGATATTAGGAAAAACAAACAGACCACTCTGGGCTTAGTAACCTAAAAACCCTTCATGGAGGAAATGAGAGTTACTTGCTCTTGGAGAGAAAAAAAGAGAAATAGGGCTGGCCAGCTGGTACGACCAAGGTGAGAACGACCACAGCGAGTCTAGGAGAGAATGAGCTGGTCATCCTTAGTCAAATGACTCAGGCTGTTAGGAAATGAGAAGAAACACCAAAGGAATCAACAGAAACATGTGAAAAGGGTCTTGAAAACAAGACAAGGAAAGGTAGTTTTTAACCTTGATGCTTTTAGAGTAGGAAGCTAGATGATAAAGGTGGTTTTTGGTGGAAACAATCACTGCGCCACTCTCTAGGAGAGAATAAGAGTCAGTAGAAAAGACTTCTGCGGAGCCAGCCTGGCCGGGTGGGAATAAGGGGAAGAGGTCAGTCCACGAACATTCGGAGATGAGGAAGGGGGTGAGGGAAGGAAGAACGAATGATGTGGCCCAGGTTTTCAGCCTGGGGACCTGAGAGAACTGTGATAAAACAGAGAGAAAAAGCAAGAGATGTGAGAACTCAGCCTGTTGCAGACAGGGAAGGAGTGATGGATATTTTCAGCCATGTTCATTGGTAAATGTGATGGGTAAATTCGTAAATAATGCCCATAGATAAGTAGAAATAGAAAACAAGGTAATAGGACCTAAGACTCATATGAGCTGACATAAAACCATGACTGTACTAAACATGTAATTATCCAATATTAGCGCCAAATAATGAAGAAAAGGGAGAGTCAGAGTTTTCAAATACAAGGTCATGAGATAGATATTTCAGAGGCTCTTTTGAACCTACAGAATATGCTATAATCTATCAAGTGATCTGAGCAAAACACAGGCAGCATCAACTCTCCAACAACATCTTTCTTACTGGTCGGTAGTGAGGATGACGGAACGCTTCATCATCCAAACGGAAACCCTTCTGAAAGGAAAAGGGGGCAGTCGTTTTCATTATTTTTAGTTAAAATGGGCACAAACATGCACTGGCCTGGGTGAACCAGACGCATCATGACCTCATCTCACGTTCCACAATCCACCCCACAGACATTCCTTGATGGGAAAAGTCCTGACTATTAGGAAAGTTTTTATCCTAAAGCAGTTTAGCCAATGTCTTAGCGGCAGTAGTTTTCCAACTGGCAGTTTTCCAGGACGACCAGAGGCCCTCAGCTGAGAGCACAGAAAAAAATGGCAGCGGGGCGGGGCGGGGCAGGGCTGCTGGAAGGACAGGGAACAGACTGCGTGAAGGGAAAGGACAGGACCATTAAGACAAGCGTCTGCACGTTAACAGTCCGCTCCTTCATCTCCTCTCCCTGAGCCCTGACCCTGCTGCATTCTCGCTATTACTTTGGCGCTGGGGAATTCTCTGAGTCACCTTGAGAGGACTGAGGGATGCCCAGAGAGCTGGCAAAACATCACATTTGGGTGTGTCTGGAGGAGATCAACATTTGAATCTGTGAGTCAGTAAAGAAGATGACCATCCCCAGTGTGGGCAGCAACATCCAATCCACTGAGGGACCAGAACAGAACAAACAAGGGGAGGAGGGAAGATGCACTCCCTCCGACTGAGCTGGGACACCCACCCTCTCCTGCCCTCAGACACGGGCACTCCCGGTTCTCAGACCTTCAGGTTTGGACTGGAACCGCACCACCAGCTCTCCCGGCTTCTGGCTTGTAGATATCAGATCTGGGGACCTGTCCTCCTCCATACCTGTATGGACCAATTCCTCCTAATGAATCAATCAATATCTCTTTTTCTCTCTCTCTCTCTCTATATATATATATATTTATTTATATTTATGTATTGTTTCTTTTTGTTTATTTATTTATTTATTTTTGGCTGCGTTGGGTCTTCGTTGCTACGCGCGGGCTTTCTCTAGTTGCGGCAAGCGGGGGCTACTCTTCGTTGCGGTGTACGGGCTTCTCATTGCGGTGGCTTCTCTTGTTGTGGAGCACGGGCTCTAGGTGCATGGGCTTCAGTAGTTGTGGCACGTGGGCTCAGTCGTTGCAGCTCACGGGCTCTAGAGCACAGGCTCAGTAGGTGTGGCGCAAGGGCTTAGTTGCTCCGGGGCATGTGGGGTCTTCCCGGACCAGGGCTCGAACCCGTGTCCCCTGCATTGGCAGGCGGATTGTTAACCACTGCACCGCCAGGGAAGTCCTGTATTATTGTTTCTGCTTCTGTGGAAAACCTTGATGGAGCAATGACGTTGCTGATTTGCCCCTCTCCACACCATTTCCTTGCATTTGTGACTGTTCAATGTTTTTAAATCAAAATAGCATTCAGAGTTACCTGAAGAAAAGATATATGAAACTCGACTGTAAATGTGAACAGAGCCCAAACGCCTCTGGACTCCGCAGAGGGACCTCCGGGGCTGGCAGCCAGGCTCACGCTGGTTCCCTCCTGGGTCTGAGAGCAGCAAAAGGACTGTCCATGGTGGGAAGTACCTGCCTTCCCATATCTTCTCCGAAGCTAAAGAACACAATTTCCATAACTGAATGTATCACAAGTATGGAGAAGTTAGCTTATCAAAAGAAATGGAAATACGCTGCCAAATTTATGCTCCAATATGTGAACCTAATTATCGTATCAGAAGAATTTATTTCTGATGGGTTCTTTTTTGTCAGCTGCCTATCTTTCACTTTCTCACACATGACAACATATATACTGATACCATTTTCTCTGATGGTAAAAAATTTTTTTCAATGGCCTGTGTCCATTACAGAACATTCAGAAAGTTGGAATGTTTTCAAGAAAATAAAAGTTAACTATCATCCTACCTCTTGAATATACCTACTGTTACTAGTCACTTATAGCCGTTGCTGGGATTTTCATGCATACATTTTTTTAAGCTTCAACATATTTTCTGCTAACTCCGTGGAAACATGATTTAAAAAATCCAAAACATTTCTGTATATATGAGTATATCATACTTTGCTCCATTACATAATTAATCATATTTCTTCATTTATTTTATTTTAAATATCCTCCTATTTGTTGTTGCTATCACATTGTGTTAAATGGTCTGATAATTTTTAGGGCAAATAAAATAATGTTCACTTCTTTACAGAAAGATTGCAGCCATCGACACCCTCACCCCTAATGGTTTATGTAACTGTGTTTGGATCTGCACACAATTCTTAGCACTGAAGAGGAGTTTTAAATACCTGCGAATTTGATTGTGTTTTAACTTGCATTTCCTTATTCATGCAGTTGAGATTTTCAGTAAGTTTGACAAATGCTATGTTTTCTCTCGTATGATCTGTATGTTGAGCTCCTTACCCACCTAAGCAATTTCTTATTTGTGAGAGCTTCGATGTTATGCATTTTTTGCAGTCACTTGACTTTGATTTTATTCAGGTTTCTAATGCACTGCTGTATCGGATTTTTAATCAGTGATTTAATGATTATTCCTTCAGCCAACATGGATTTATCAAGCACCCACAAAGCACGAAGAACCTCGCCCAGTGAGGGGACACACTGATGAATGGGTTGGATCCCTCTTCTTTACCATTAATTCTATTGCTTTTATTAAACACTTCATTCCTCTTCCTTCTTAATTTTGATGTAGAGTCATTTCTCTTTTATTTTGCATTTTTATGAGTTTTAAACAGTGGGATTTTAATGCATGGAATTGGTGACATGTCTTTTGGAAGGGCTGAAAAAGCAAACGAGGACCAGAATGAATCAGAAATGAGTAATTATAGAAAAAACAGCTCCTCCCCCCGCCCCAGGGACCTAAGGGGAGGAGGTGGTGTTGCCAGTGCCCAGGAGCTGGAAGAGAGGCTCTGGGGTCTGAGAGGGGCTGGATGCACGGGGCGGGGGGAGAGGAGCCCATGGATGGTGCTCCCCAGGGACATCTCAGTGGGCAAAGGTTACAGTCACCAGAATTCTGCTTTTAACAGTTTAGTTCCTTTTTTAAAAATAATTGTATCTAAACTACTTTGAGTCTATTGTGGTTTGCCATGTGAAGTGATAGGTTTAATGATTTTCTTGGAATCACTAACGAGTCAACCTGAGTATGTTTTAAAGGTACTCAGAGTCACACCTGGACCCAGAAAACCCAACATGCAGTCAGAGCTGAGAGGCTGACTGTGTGGCATCTCTGGGGACAGGCCAGGCACGTTCTCAGGGTCTCAGTTTAACTGTCTGTACAACTAGGAGCTTGATGAATTAATTTACAAGGTTATTGTTTGCCTAAATATATAAATGTATTTCTACTGAGCTTTTAAAAATCCCACTTATTACATATTTTGATTTATAACAGTTTTCAAGCTGCCCATAATAACTATGACACTATCAGGAATAAAGTATGGTCTCACACTTTTTAAAATCCAAGTTTTATGAAAGTGTCTATCTAGATGAATGACTATTTTTGCCCTAATGAGTACATTTCAGTAATTTTGGTTCTAGCCTACATAAAGTAACCAAATTATCATCAATTACTTGTATGGAAAGGTACATATGAATGACTCTCATGATATTGATGACGGCGATGATGACAGAATTGTAGCACTCCCGACACTATGCAATCACATTTGTCATCCCCTTATTCTTAGTTTCTCTGAACTATATAATAAAGTGGAAATCCCACCATGAGTTCAATTACAAGCCCTGTAGGTGAAGTAGATACAAAACCCCAAAGCCCAATTTGACGGATGGCATATCGTATATATGTTCACTCACTCTCATTGATCCTGTGTACTCTAGATACTGTCTGATTCTAATGGCCTCCAACAGATTAACAGTGTTATGTGTGATTAGTGAGATTTTTTTAAAAATGTGCCTTTGTTCTCTACTAATGTCTTTAAATAGATTGTTTCCAAATCTCTATATTATGTAAACCGAAGCCACTATTTAGTTGCTGTAAATTGCTAAGTACGGAATTAAGTATTAGACGTTCCATGAACATAGGCGTAATATAACCATGAGCAATTAGCTGCATCATTTGCATACAAGTTGATCTAAAACATAAGCATAAACATGGTATGGTCTGGACAAATTCCCAGGAGAATCATTCTGTCTCTGTCGCTCACACACACTCTGATAGAGACACACAAATTCTTTCTCCACAAATATTCACTGATAGTCACAATGTAACCATTCCTTCTTTTAGCTTCACACTTGACTTCAATATGTTTTGATCAAAAAGAACGGTAAGAAAAAGTTTGAGGACAAATAAGGTATAGGGATAGCAATAAAGTGTCTCCTTCGATGAGATACGCATTAATTTCAAAGGGAAAACAGTCATTTTACATTGAGATATTTATCCTACACCACCTTAACCAAGTAATTAATGTTAGTATCCTAAGTGAAAAGACACACTGAGATCCTGGACCCTGTGAACTGATGCATGGAAAAGGGTTCATCCCTTCCGGGGTATTCTGGCCAAAATGCATAATTCCACCAAATCATGAGACAATGTCAGACAGACGCACAGGCAGACACATTCTACAAAATAAGTGACCAGCAACCTTCAAACTCATCACGGTCTTCAACGTTAAGGAAAGACTGTCCCAGATTGAAGGGATCCAAGGAGATGTGACGATTTAATGTCACGTGGGATACCGGATAGAAAAGTGACTGGAGAGAAACTGGGGAAATCCCAATAGTTATTAGTAATGTTGTGTTGACATTAATGTCTTCATTTTAATAACTGCACTCTGGTTCTGTAAGATGTTAACTTTTGGAAGAAAGCTAGGTGAAGGTTATATGGGAGGCTTACAAAATAAAAATGTTAAGCCCCGAGATGTCTGAAGCCCTCAGTAAGAATGAGTCTGTTGGACCTTTTCTGAAATCAGTGTTTATAGGGAAAGAGGACGGTGAACCAAAGGTGGCAGGAGGCACGGTAAGTGAGAAAAATCTACAGCTAGGAAAGCAGGTCCAGGTCCTCAAGACAAAATGCCGGCTATTCTACGCAAGTTAAGTAGTGTTTCCCCTCAATGTAACTCAATCCTACTAGGATACGACAAAGCCTGAAAGCATCCTGGTTGGCTGAGCTGATGTTCCACGTGGCAGAGTGAACTTTACAAACCTAAGCAGCATATTTGTTTCTGCTCGGAGAGAAGGCTCACTGTGTTGCAGAAAACAACTGGAAGGAAAAACATCGGGATTGCAAAGAGAACAGGTAAAACAATCTGGGTGACCCGAAGTAGAAAACAGATATCCGTGGTTGCATTCTGATGTCAATAAACGACGGGAAAAATAACTGGGGGAGAAGAAAGTCCTGTGCAGAAGCCTTCTAAATCATTAACAGTTCCTCTGCTCAGGACAGGGGAGCTTACCACCCCGCTCTGTGGCCGGTCACAGTAACTTCCTTCCAAAGACAGACTGGAAAGGTGGGAAGGCAGAGGAGCTGCACAGAGCAGACACCTGACAAAGTGCACGGAGGGATGTGCTCAGAGGATGCTTTACCTCGGTGGTCTTCCTCCCCAAACCTACAACCCCAGGGCAATCATGAGAAAAACATCAGACGAATCGCAAGTGAGGGCCAGCCTACAAAATACCTGATCAAGGGCAAGGTCACCAGAAACAAGGAAAGTCTGAGAAACCCTCACGGCCAAGAAGGGCCTAAGGAAACAAGATAACTAAATGGAACGTGGTACCCTAGATGGGATCCTGGGACAGAAGGAGGGCATGAGGTGAAACCTGAGGAAATTAGATAACGTACTGACTTTAGTTAATAATAACTTATTAATATTGGCTATTTACTGTGACAAATGTACTGCACGGACATAAGACGTGATAAAAAGGGAATCTGGGTGGAGCACAGATGGGAACCCTGTACTGTCTTCACAACTTTTCTGTAAAGGTTCTGAAATAAAAAAAAAAATATTTAAAAAAACCCCACCAAATCTGAGAAGCAAGACACACTGATTTAAATTTGACAACATGTTCAGTATACTGTAACATTAATACTTAATACATCATGATAGTATGTTAACAAATCATATATTATTTTTTATATATTTTGAGACATTCTCTCCCACAACTGATAACCTCTGATTGGTCTTCAGCAGTACCTGAGTATTTTGGGTTATGCAATTTCAGTGACTTAAGTAACACACCTGATTTTCTTTTTAATATTTATTCCAGCTTTCTGAGATTCTGCTAAAATTTGGAGCACAGATTTAAAATGCTGTTCAAATGAATTCTGGGGTGTCTGAGGAAGAGGGAAGTCAAAGCAGCTTCCAGTGGTTCTGGAAATACAACATCTGGAGAGCTGCTGGGTGACAAGCTGCACTGTCTCTATTTCCAACAGAATGGGCTAGGCGACTTGTGCTCTGAGTGATTTTCTTTGCTGCATCTCACAGGCAACAGTCTTCCATCATCCTCAAATCATCAACAGAGTCTTCAGTTTCACTTGCACTGGAGCCTTCCTGCCCTAAAAAGGCCAGGGCTAGCTCAGAAAAGCAATGTGATACCTAGGTGTATCCCCCCACCTCCGATACTCAGATACCCGACTCTGACCACAATCCCCTTCCCTTTCAGTTCACTTTCTCTGTTACTCCCTTTGTCTTCCCTGATCACAGTGACTCCTCTGGTTCTGGTCCCACTGCCGACTCCTTATCAATAAGCTCCACCTTTGCCTTCATTCTGGTACCTTATGATGCTGGCTGTTCTCCAGGCTCAAGTATTGCATATAACCATGATTTTTGCTTCCTTCACTGGCTACTGCCCCTTCCACTCAAACAATACTCAACGTCAGGTATTCTCTACTCGCTACATCTCCATCAAAACCACCTTATCTCTCACCCTTCAACGCAGAATCTCCATCCCATTGGTTGTCTAACTCTATAGAAGAATTCAAAGACAAGCCTGAAAGGTCCAAAAGGTTCATAACAGAGAAACACCTAATACGGGACTACGTAGTTTACAATTCATCAGAGAGACTATGGTAAACCACGGAAAGTATTTAGCCTTTTAGTAAGATTACTCTGACCATTTTCTGTAGAATGTATTGCAGACAAAGGGTACAGGTGCTGAAGCTAGTTAAGAGGGAAGGGTTAATGAAGGCTTTCATGAGGGTAAAACTGTAGGCTTGCCCTGAAGGGAGGCAATAAAAAATCATCTCTGGGCTCTTAAGATTTAAGAAAAGCAAGAAAAATGATATAAGTACCAAATTTTGAAGCTCGGATAACTAAAAGAAAGATGATATCATTAATAAAGAAAAAGAATCCTTCAGGCATGTGGTATCATTAATAGAAGAAAATATGCAGAGTCATGTGTAATAACTGTATTTGTTCAAGGGAGTAGCAGTAGCTGACTTCGTTTTAAATATAGGTTATTTAAGATGCTGCTGAGATATTCGGATTGAAAAAATAAAATCGATGAAAAGAATAACAGAGGCAACTGCTGGGCTTAGAATAAACTGGAGATTTCCACAAAACAGACTGAAGGGAAACTTTAATTTAGAAGATGAGCTAAAAGAATTCCATCTAGTGGGGCGTCCCTGGTGGCGCAGTGGTTGAGAGTCCGCCTGCCGATGCGGGGGACACGGGTTCGTGCCCCGGTCCGGGAAGATCCCGCATGCCACGGAGCGGCTGGGCCCGTGAGCCATGGCCGCTGAGCCTGCGCGTCTGGAGCCTGTGCTCCGCAACGGGAGAGGCCACAGCAGTGAGAGGCCCGCGTAGCGCAAAAAAAAAAAAAAAAAAGAGAATTCCATCTAGTGGATAGGAGCTATCAGGGTGTTATTTGCTTTGTCTAAACAAATTCAAATAAATTATGATTCAGTTCTTATGTGCTCAAACTGTTGAAGCAGGCTAATTTAAAATTTAGTAACTCATTAGAGTACTAAATACTCATTTGATATTAAGTACTCACTGGATACTGATTCTTTTCAAAATTATAATAAATGGTATATTAGCCTATACACAGTGGTACAAAATCTGTCTGTTTTTTGTTAAATAATAATTCACAATACTTTAAAACAGCTACGTCACCATTCAGTGTTGATGTCAAGATATGCTGGGTCTACACAATCAGGACACTGTGTCTACTTTCCTATCACATTTGCACAACTGTTCAGTGAAAATCTTTTCAATGTGAGCTTATCTTTTACAACATGCAGGAGAGAAAACTCCAGGTTGGTTAAAAAAATATATATTGAACATGTAGTAGCATTTTTAAGGACTGACTATAAAGCACTATTTACAACAACTAAAAAGGAAAACTTACGTCAATTAAGGGATTTTTCTAAGAGGCAGCCTTGAGGCAAGGGTACTTTATTTCAGCTAAAATGGACATATTTATACAACTTATTTGAAACGATGTCTGAAAGCTCATGGGAAATAAAGAGTTTTGAATATGTACTTCATGTTTCTTTTTGTAGTCAAGAATGACACTTGTCAACAAATACTCTTTCATGTTCTTATTCCAAACTCTATTTGCCAAGGATTACATAAAGTACAAAATACGACTATCAAGTAACAGCAACGGATTTTCCATCTGTTAAATTAAAATTTCAGAAACTGAGAATGGAAGGCACTGTCGAAGCTCCTCAGTTTAATCTACGCACACCAAAGCATCCACTTCACCATATTTCTGACCTGTGTCCACCCACCTCTTTGGGGCTGTTACCAGAAGTAGCCCAGGACTCAAAGATACATCTCAGCCTTTGCACAACTCAAACAAATTATTATAAAGTTCTTTCTCCTGATGAACTAAAAACCTACTTTTCTGTGTCTTTATTCCTTGGTCCTCCCTTTACATTTGGAACCAGCACAGCACAAGCCTGACCTCTCTGACTTGAGAGCAATTTAAAACTTTGAAGACCACGAGAATGCCTCATTTCCCTCATTTCTCACGCAGGTAAGTTTGTTCAGTCATCACAGTTTTGAAAATGCAGTGCCAGCTCAGCTCATCTAATCTCAGGGGCTTGAAGGGGTCCATGTTCTTTGTCAGGGAACACGAGGGGGTAGATGTGAGCCAGCACGGAGCAAGCAGACTCGTCGCTTAGATGGTCAGATTTTACACGTGCTTTTCTCCCTTATTCTACGTCATGGGACTGTACCCTGCAAAAGCCTATGCAGGGTGATAAATACTAAAATCCATTTATTTGTTATAATTTTTTTTGGATTAATCTGAGACACAAAATCACATTACCAACTGTCCCATTACTTTTTTGAAGGGAGTGAACTATTCTTTTTTAAAATTTTTTTGAAGTATAACTGATTTACAACGTTCTGTTCATTTCTGCTGTACAGAAAGTGACTCAGCTATACACACACACACACACACGTGTACGTGTATAGATTATACATACGTATGCATGTAATTGGTCACATGCTGCAAATATCATTTCATAGGCTATTGTTTACCTTCTTTATATTATTTGCTTCATATTATCTTCTGATGTACTTTTTACAATTTTGATGTACTCAAATTTTCCCTTCATTCTATTATTTATATTTTTATAAATTTGATGAAAATATTCCATAATTTCCGTCAAAATTTTTCCTGTGTGTGTGTGTATATAAATATACACACACATACATATACATGTATACACATGTTCAGAAATATGTACATATGACATATATTTCCTATATTTATCTTTAATTATTTTAAAGTTTCATTTTTCACATTTGGGATCTTAATCTATCTGGAATTTATTTAGGGAAAAATGTGTAATAAGAATCCAGTGTTAATACCCCACAGATGGGGCTGCTTTCATTTTGTGTATTTTTTTTGTGTATTTGGTGTATTTTTGATCATTTATAATTTAATCCATATACTTAAAGCTGTAGGATATCAGCTCCTAGGATGATGATGAGATTGCCTTTGCAAGAAAATGATGAGTTTTGAAAATGTTCAATGTATGTTTTTGAAAATAATGTCTACTGTTCACATATTGAGTCAAACATTATAGCAAGATAGCTAATTGTTATTCAGTTCTTCTAATTTTAGTAAACTTTGTCTGCTTTATTTATAAGTTTCTGATAAATGCAGTTTAAAGACTCACACTAGACTTGTCAATTTCTCCTTGAAATTCTGCCAGTTTGGGCTTCATACATTTTATCTACTTCAAAGCTCTGCTGTTGTCAGGGGAATTCAGGTTTACAAGTGTTACATCATTGTGGGAGATTGATTTCTTTTTTTATCATGATGTACAATCCATATATCTCTATGAATGCATTTTTGTCTTAAATTTAACACTGTATTATATCACTGCTAAAACAACTTACTTTTAGTTAGTATGTTTTTAAAAATTTTATCCCTTATTATCTTTCTGTTGTGTCTCTTGTAACTGATTTTGTTTGTTTTATCCAGTGAAGACAGTTTGTTACCATTTATTTTGATTTAAAAAATGACTCATGTACATGAACTTGTTTTCTGTTTATTTTCCTTTATCATTATTCTTCTCTTTTTTTTTGTTTTCTCATTTCATTATTCCGTTGAAACAATGTTTTCTTTGTTACTTTGTATACCCTTAGTTTGGTTAGAAGTCCCAGACCACATTTCTATTAATGCAGCAATTACCCTTATACTCTTAACATACATAGATAATCACAAACACTCTAACAAAGTTTGTGGTTATTTAGTATTTTTATCCTACTTCTAAATATGACTTTAGAGCATTTACAAACTGTGGGGGATTGCTTATTATTTAAATGATTCACTGTCTCTTCTATTAAACAGGAAAAAATGTATCCACAAATAGTTCTATGTTTATTTTTGGTGTGTATACGATACATAACAATATACTGTATTACACACAGTATATAATATGTACCAAAGCAAGGAAAGGTAAAATGAGACGGGGTTATCCGAGAAGACTGTGGAAAAGACACATATCCAAACACGCTTAGAACTTAATGTTTAGTGTGTAGGACAGAATATATTAGGGAAATTACATGGAGGACATCCACAAATAGGAAGCTGATGAGGGAAAGAGGGTTGGACATTTGCAAAGAAAGGCCAAAAATCTTCAGAAGAACATCCTGCTAGATGTGAACACAGTTTGGCTGCCAAGGGTAGGTTAAGAGAATGGCGTAATCCCTATAACTTTGGTGTTCTGTGAAGAAACGTAAGATAGCATTCTAAAATGTTTCTGGACATGAGAGTTAGATTGAGAGACACATTATTAAATAAGTCTGGAAAGAAACACTGACTATGAAGGACTGATGAGGGTGGAGGCTAAATTCTAGAGGCTAAAATGACTGATTTCCTGAGGGTTTGAAATCATCCTTCATCTTGTAGACCTTGAGTCAACACAGAGAGGACTCAATAAATACATGTTGCTTACATGTGAAGAGACAGCTACTGCAATAATTCAGCCTCATTTGAGACCCGGATTAATTCAGTACCTATGGAAAATGGTTAAAAGAAATATATATAGAGAGAAATCAGATATAAAAAACAAAATAGTGCAGAGTAAGAATCACCAAGCAACCAGATCCTGAAGTTGTTTCAAAACACAAGGGAAAAGACAAGTAAGAGTCAACTAGACACTCCATATTGGGGGAACTTCAAGATGACGGAACAGTAAGATATGGAGATCATCTACCTCCCCAAAATACATCAGAAATACATCTACATGTGCAACAACTCCTACAGAACACATACTGAATGCTGGCAGAAGACCTCAGACCTCCCCAAAGCCGTGTGGATGACAGGCTCTTCGTGCTGCAGCCAGGAGTCAGGGCTGTGCCTCTGAGGTGGAAGAGCCAAGCTCAGAACGTTGGTCCACCAGAGACCTCCCAGCTCCATGTAATACCAAACGGTGAAAATCTCCCAGAGATCTCCATCTCAAAGCTAAGACCCAGCTCCACTCAACGACCAGCAAGCTACAGTGCTGGCCACCCTATGCCAAACAACTAGCAAGACAGGAACACAACCCCACCCATTAACAGAGAGGCTGCCTAAAATCATAATAAGGTCACAGACACCCCAAAACACACCACCAGACGTGGACCTGCCCACCAGAAAGAGAAGATCCAGCCTCATCCACCAGAACACAGACACTAGTTCCCTCCACCAGGAAGCCTACACAACCCACTGAAGCAACCTTAGCCACTGGGGGCAGACACCAAAAACATCGGGAACTACGAACCTGCAGCCTGCGAAAAGGAGACCCCAGACACAGTAAGTTAAGCAAAATGAGAAGACAGAGAAACACACAGCAGATGAAGGAGCAAGGCAAAAACCCACCAGACTTAAAAAATGAAGAGGAAATAGGCAGTCTACCTGAAAAAGAATTCAGAATAATGATAGTTAAGATGATCCAAAATCTTGGAAATAGAACGGAGAAAATACAAGAAACGTTTAACAGGGACCAAGAAGAACTGAAGAGCAAAGAAACAATGATGAACAGCACAATAAATGAAATTTAAATTCTCTAGAAGGGATCAATAGCAGAATAACTGAGGCAGAAGAACGGATAAGTGACCTGGAAGATAAAATAGAGGAAATAACTACTGCAGAGCAGAATAAAGAAAAAAGAATGAAAAGAACTGAGGACAGTCTCAGAGACCTCTGGGACAACATTAAAAACACCAACATTAGAATTATAGGGGTCTCAGAAGAAGAAGAGCAAACGAAAGGGACTGAGAAAATATTTGAAGAGATTAGAGTTGAAAGCTTCCCTAAAATGGGAAAAGAAATAGTTAATCAAGTCCAGGAAGCACAGACAGTCGCATACAGGATAAATCCAAGGAGAAACACACCAAGGCACATATTAATCAAACTATCAAAAATTAAATACAAAGAAAAAATATTAAAAGCAGCAAGGGAAAAACAACAAATAACACACAAGGGAATCCCCATAAGGTTAAGAGCTGACATTTGAGCAGAAACTCTGCAAACCGAAATGGAGTGGCAGGACATATTTAAAGTGATGAAAGGGAAAAACCTACAACCGAGATTACTCTACCCAGCAAGGATCTCATTCACATTCAACAGAGAAATTAAAACCTTTAGAGACAAGCAAAAGCTAAGAGAATTCAGCACCACCAAACCAGCTTTACAACAAACACTAAAGGAACTTCTCTAGGCAGGAAACACAAGAGGAGGAAAAGACCTACAATAACAAACCCAAAACAGTTAAGAAAATGGGAATAGGAACATACATATCGATAATTACCTTAAATATAAATGGATTAAATGCTCCAACCAAAAGACACAGACTGGCTGAATGGATGCAAAAACAAGACCCGTATATTTGCTGTCTACAAGAGACCCACTTCAGACCTAGGGACACATACAGACTGAAAGTGAGGGGATGGAAAAAGATATTCCATGCAACTGGAAATCAAAAGAAAGCTGGAGTAGCAATTCTCATATCAGACAAAATAGATTTTAAAATAAAGACTATTACAAGACACAAGAAGGACACTACATAGTGATCAAGGGATCAATCCAAGAAGAAGATAAAACAATTGTAAATATTTATGCACCCAACATAGGAGCACATCAATACATAAGGTAAATGCTAACAGCCATAAAAGGGGAAATTGACAGCAACACAATCAGTAGAGGACTGTAACACCCCACTTCACCAATGGACAGATCACCCAAAATGAAAATAAATAAGGAAACACAAGCTTTAAATGATATGTTAAACACGATGTAGTTAATTGATATTTATAGGGCACCCCATCCAAAAACAACAGAATACATTTTCTTCTCAAGTGCTCGTGGAACATTCTCCAGGACAGATCATATCTTGGGTCACAAATCAAGCCTTGGTAAATTTAAGAAAACTGAAATCGTATCAAGTATCTTTTCTAACCACAATGCTATGAGACTAGATTATCAACTATGTGAAAAAATCTGTAAAACATACAAACACATGGAAGCTAAACAATATACTACCTAATAACCAAGAGATCACTGAAGAAATCAAAGAGGAAATCAAAAAGTACCTAGAAACAAATATCAATGAAAACACATCGACCCAAAACTGCAGAAAAAGCAGTTCTAAGAGGGAAGTTTACAGCAATGCAATCCTACCTTAAGAAACAAGAAACATCGCAAATAAACAACCTAAACTTACACCTACAGCAATTAGAGAAAGAAGAACAAAAACCCCCAAAGTTAGCAGAAGGAAAGAAATCATAAAGATCAGATCAGAAATAAATGAAAAAGAAATGAAGGAAACAATAGCAAAGATCAATAAAACTAAAAGCTGGTTCTTTGAGAAGATAAACAAAATTGATAAACCATTAGCCAGACTCATCAAGAAAAAAAGGGAGAAGACTCACATCAATAGAATTAGAAATGAAAAAGGAGAAGTAACAACTGACACTGCAGAAATACAAAGGATCATGAGAAATGACTACAAGCAACTATATGCCAATAAAATGGACAACCTGGAAGAAATGGACAAATTCTTAGAAATGCACAACCTTCCGACACTGAACCAGGAAGAAATAGAAAATATGAACAGACCAATCACAAGCACTGAAACTGTAAGTGTGATTAAAAATCTTCCAACAAACAAAAGCCCAGAACCAGATGGCTTCACAGGCAAATTCTATCAAACATGTAGAGAAGAGCTAACACATCCTTCTCAAACTCTTCCAAAATATAGAAGAGGGACGAACACTCCCAAACTCATTCTACAAGGCCACCATCACCCTGATACCAAAACTAGACAAAGATGTCAAAAAGAAGAAAACTACAGGCCAATATCACTGATAAACATAGATGCAAAAATCCTCAACAAAATACCAGCAAACAGAATCCAACAGCCCATTAAAAGGATCATACACCATGATCAAGTGGGGTTTATTCCAGGAATGCAAGGATTCTTCAATATATGCAAATCAATCAATGTGATACACCATATTAACAAATTGGTTAAGGAGAAAAAACATATGATCATCTCAATAGATGCAGAGAAAGCTTTCAGCAAAATTCAACACCGATTTATGATAAAAACCCTGCAGAAAGTAGGCATAGAGGGAACTTTCCTCAACATAATAAAGGCCATATATGACAAACCCACAGCCAATATCATCCTCAAAGGTGAAAAACTGAAATCATTTCCACTAAGATAAGGAACAAGACAAGGTTGCCACACTCACCACTATTACTCAACATAGTTTTGGAAGTTTTAGCCACAGCAATCAGAGAAGAAAAAGAAATAAAAGGAATCCAAATCAGAAAAGAAGAAGTAAAGCTGCCACTGTTTGCAGATGACATGATACTATACATAGAGAATCCTGAAGATGCTACCAGAAAACTACTAGAGCTCATCAGTGAATTTGGTAAAGTAGCAGGATACAAAATTAATGCACAGAAATCTCTGGCATTCCTATACACTAATGATGAAAAATCCGAAAGTGAAATTAAGAAAACACTCCCATTTACCATTGCAACAAAAAGAATAAAATATCTAGGAATAAACCTACCTAAGGAGACAAAAGACCTGTATGCAGAAAATTATAAGACACTGATGAAAGAAATTAAAGATGATACAAATAGATGGAGAGATATACCATGTTCTTGGATTAGAAGAATCAACATTGTAAAAATGACTCTACTACCCAAAGCAATCTACAGATTCAATGCAATCCCTATCAAACTACCACTGGCATTTCTCACAGAAGTAGAACAAAAAATTTCACAATTTTTATGGAAACACAAAAGACCCCGAATAGCCAAAGCAATCTTGAGAATGAAAAACGGAGCTGGAGGAATCAGGCTCCCTGACTTCAGACTATACTACAAAGCTACAGTAATCAAGACAGTATGGTACTGGCACAAAAACAGAAATATAGATCAATGGAACAGGATAGAAAGCCCAGAGATAAAGCTACGCACATATGGTCACCTTATCTTTGATAAGGAGGCAAGAATATACAGTGGAGAAAAGACAGCCTCCTCAATAAGTGGTGCTGGGAAAACGGGACAGGTACATGTAAAAGTATGAAATTAGAACACTCCTTAACACCATACACAAAAATGAACTCAAAACAGATTAAAGACCTAAATGTCAGGCCAGACACTATCAAACTCTTAGAGGAAAACACAGGAAGAATGCTTTTGACATAAATCACAAGATCCTTTTTGACCCACCTCCTAGAGAAATGGAAATAAAAACAAAAATAAACAAATGGGACCTAATGAAACTTCAAAGCTTTTGCACAGCAAAGGAAACCATAAACAAGACCAAAAGACAACCCTCAGAATGGGAGAAAATATTTGCAAATGAAGCAACCGACAAAGGATAAATCTCCAAAATTTACAAGCAGCTCATGCAACTCAATATCAAAAAAACAAACAACCCAATCCAAAAATGGGCAGAAGACCTAAACAGGCATTTCTCCAAAGAAGATATACAGATTGCCAACAAACACATGAAAGAATGCTCAACATCATTAATCATTAGAGAAATGCAAATCAAAACTACAATGAGATATCATCTCACACTGGTCAGAATGGCCATCATCAAAAAACCTAGAAACAATAAATGCTGGAGAGGGTGTGGAGAAAAGGGAACACTCTTGCACTGTTGGTGGGAAGGTAAATTGATACAGCCACTATGGAGAACAGTATGGAGGTGCCTCAAAAGACTAAAAATAGAACTACCATATGACCCAGCAATCCCACTACTGGGCATATACCCTGAGAAAACCATAATTCAAAAAGAGTCATGTACCAAAATGTTCATTGCAGCTCTATTTACAATTGCCAGGACATGGAAGCAACCTAAGTGTCCATTGACAGACGAATGGATAAAGAAGATGTGGCACATATATACAATGGAATATTACTCAGCCTTAAAAAGAAATGAAATTGAGTTATTTGTAGTGAGGTGGATGGACCTACAGTCTGCATACAGAGTGAAGTAAGTCAGAAAGAGAAAAACAAATACAGTATGCTAACACATATATATGGAATCTAAAAAAAAAAAAAAAAGGTCATGAAGAACCTAGGGGCAAGATTGGAATAAAGACGCAAGCCTAGTAGAGAATGGACTTGAGGACGTGGGGAGGGGTAAGGGTAAGCTGGGACAAAGTGAGAGAGTGGCATGGACATATATACACTACCAAATGTAAAATAGATAGCTAATGGGAAGCAGCCGCATAGCACAGGGAGATCAGCTCAGTGCTTTGTGACTTAGAGGGGTGGGATAGGGAGGGTGGGAGGGAGCGAGACGCAAGAGGGAAGAGATATGGGGATATATGTATATGTATAACTGATTCACTTTGTTATAAAGTAGAAACTAACACACCATTGTAAAGCAATTATACTCCAACAAACATGTTAAAAAAAAAAAAAAAAAAAAGACTACCAAGCAAAGGAGGCAAAATGTCAGCTTAGGGGTTAGACATATCTCAGAATTGTAGCTTCAATGCTCACTGTAAATATTAGAAATCATGATTACATACTGTAACCTAGCCATTATTATTAATAATAGATGGATAAAGTAGTGTTACTATAAAAAAAAAAGCACCACATTTACAAGCCTGAAAGAGCTAGAATTACTGTCATGAAAATAATAAGAGAAAACATTCTTGTGGTGACATGACAAGTCAGGTTTTGGGTATGCTTTGCCCTGCAGTCTGTTTGCAATCACTCTGCAATTAAAACTATCCCTTTTTCCATTAAGAAGTGGAGTGTATGCCCTTCTCATCCCTTGAGAATACAGAAGTGACATTATGAGACTTCTGAGATGATGCTTCAACAGCCTTGCAGATTGAGAGGATAAATGTACAAATACACAATTACCAGAACATATATGACAACAGAATGCTCACAACCTCTGCTGCAACTCGCCCGGGAGACCAAACCATCACCCCTGTAGCAGTTGGCCCAGAAAGGTTAGGACTTGGTCAGTGAATATGCCTTTTTTTTTTTTCCTGCTTCTAACTCAGTACCAACCAGAGAAAGCGGAACATGCTCACCAAACCGATCACTTATGGGGGCTCCCTCTTGGTTGGTGCAGTTTCACCCCCAGCTTCTCCACACCAGCGAACCCCAATGAGAACACACCCAGCACCTTCCCTTTTCTTCACTATGAAGTTTTCCCTCTTCCCTATAGGCCTCTGAGTGTCTGAGAAACACAATGATGGTGCCTGACTCCCCTGTTATAGGAAACTCCAAAGAAATAGCCTCTGTTTGTTTTCATTTGGATGGCCTTCATTTGCTTCCACTAACTTCTGCTCAGGTCTTCTGAAACTGTGAGGTTCCAATGAGGAAGATGGAGATTTCCTCCTTGAGTAGAGATTACGTGGAAAGAGAGGTCTATCCAACAGTCAGCACCATCTCCTAAACACATGAGTGAGGTCACCTGAAACCACCCGTCCTCAGCCCAGCCAAGCACAAGCACACCTGCAGCGGCACGAGTGGTCCCAAGAGCAACAGCAGAAGGGCCGCCCAGCTGAGCAGAGGCAACACTGCTGACCTATGGGACTGTAACAGAGTTGATTTTGTCAAGTTACTAAGTCTGGACCTTGCTTGTTATACAGCCATAGGTAACTGTAACACACAGCATTTTACTTTTGGGGATGTGAATTTAAGAGTTATTTGCGTAGAGATGAGAGCTGATATTTGAACATTTTGTGGGGAATGGAATAGGTGATGAGAAAAAAAAAAGGAAGCAGATTTTAATTAGGTGCTTTAGACGTGAAAGGAAGATGAGGAGCACAGGATGATAGAAAAATCAAGTGAATCTTTTCTAAAATGCAAAGGCCAAAGAACTGCAATAGCAATTCAGTTATGGCTGTGACGCAACTCATTTTCAGAGGAAAATACATAGAACCAGCAACGCGGATTTATCAGCAGCCCACGTGTGGTTATGTTGTGGTAACAGCAAGAGCTAAACGGATCTAAGCAAATGCCATCCATCCAGGAGGCCACTCTGTCTTGGGTATAGTATGGCGAGGTGACTCTACAAGGGACCACCACTCCCCAGCTAAGTGTCACTGTGTGAGGACACCAGTCATGACAAGACGCTGACACTGACTCAGTCTCCCACATATGTAATTAACTAAGAACTTGGGACTGTTAGGGCAGACCTCAAAAACAACCCCCAATCTTTTTTCCCTAATAACATTAATTACCTTAGGAAGAGAAGGAGCTTCAAACCTTAACTGGGCATCTACGTACGCCACACTTGGCTAAGCTACTGTAGGCTTTCTAGAATTACAGAAATGTCCAATTCTCCATCTAGACATACCACACACAACTCAGAAACATATGAAACGTAACTTGCCATTTAAATCTTTCAGCAGAATTGTAAGATACTGACTGTATTACAGGGTTAAGCGTGCATGGTATGAATGTCTCTTTGCTAGGTAATGACACAAAATGACACGACTGTCTTCAAGGAGCTCCCCAAGGCAGGACTAATACAATGCAGTTGGTTATATCCAGAACACATTTCTCAATCTGCTCAGAAAACACTGAAGATGAAGTTTCCAAAAGATGCCTGAGAGCTAATTAAAGTATTATTAGATATATATCAGTGTATAATGTACTTATGAGAAAAGACATCCTTGGCTTCAAACATAAATAGTAATTCACTCTTTTCTGTTTTAATAAAAGAAAATTGAAATTTAAAAAAAAACCTGTAATATACAATGCTATAGGATAAAAATGTTTACCCTTCTGCCCATTGATTTACATAAAGAATGCAATTACTTTTTTGGACACTAAATGCTGTTCATGAACCCTACTACCAGTGAGAAAAATTTTTCTCCTCTTCAGTCATATATAAAGGACCTTTTGTGCTCAGTGCTTGGAAGAAAATCCCTGAGGCTCTCTTATTTCTGAGGGGAGATCTGGGTACAGCTGACAGAGGGCTCAGTTCTCATTCACCCTAAACTTCCAGCCTTGGGACCAATGGGCCTTGTCCAGTCAATGTAACTGGGCATTCCCTGGTGTAGCTGCAGGAAGTTGTGTGTGTCCCTGCGGCTGGGAAATCCTGTGATGGTAACACAGTCCCTCCGCCCCCTTCCTTATTCCCTTGGGCACTTGGCTGGCATCCATTGCTGCTGTCTGCTTTGGAAAACAGCCAGTTCTATTCTCTGATCTTAGCTGGGATCCACCTCCATGCTGACAGCTTCACCTTGGTTCTCCATGGACTTCAGAACATTCTGAATTTCTTCCAGGTCCTTTGTGCTTCCCCTGGGCCAGAGAGCCCATTGCCGTCTTGGCTGTGGGATCATTCTTCCCCAATTACATTGTTCCTATGTCAGGTCCACTCAATCTTAACTCAGAGTTTAAGAATTTAATAAGGGAAGGATTTGGGAGAGTAAGTCAGAACCTTTCCCTCTCTGGGGCATACTGCCCTTCACTGTGCCAGACTTCCTGTTCAAATTATTTAACACAATCAGTCTCCTGTCTGCCTGTCTGCCTGTCTTCTCCAAACTCGGTTTCTTATCTTTCCCTCCTCCTCCAAAACTACCCCACAGAAGGACCTTTCTCCAATGTCTTCCCTATTTCAGCCCTTTAGCTCCCCTTAGTGTCTGACAGGCTTGTTTCATTAGGACTCCAGGAGAGAGGTCCTGATGTCTGGCCTACCAAGCTAGACTTCTGAAATGATAAAGAATAATGAAAAGGAAGTAAAACACCCTCTCCTCTAGTCTAAGAATGATGCCAAGAATGTTCTGCTGAAGAGGACACATCCTGAGCCCTTATCTCCAGCCCGACTCTCCACCCAGCCCCCAGTCCCATACTTTTTCCCCCGCCCTGGAGCTTTAATCATCTGAAATGAATTGTGAGAGGAGCTAAGATTTCAGGGGAAAATATACAATATTGCCCCCATTACACGAATACTTACAACTGAAGGTTTTGATGAGGGTTCCATGTTCTGGAACAGAAACTATGCTAAGTGCTAAGAAGACAAAAACAACACTGAGATTTATATCAATAGACAGTCACAGTACAAGGAAAATGAGCTGTGTAAATGCATGTGCTGTATAAGAATCTGTAAAAACAAACAACTGCTAAGTGAGGAAAAAAGATCACAGTTCAAGTATGTGTGTGTGTGTACGCACATAACTTCAAAGTAGTTACATACATTGACTTAGAAAATGGTAACAAGAAGAAAATTATAGTCTTTAATTGAGCATATATCTAGAAAAGCATTCACAGTAACTGTCTAAAATACTACTAGATCCAAAACAAAGTGCAGTTGAAAGAAATTCCTTGACAGTCTTTCCACGCTTGCCACTTTAAACATACTCCAGTTATGTCATTAACTTGTAGATAATTATTTTGGGTTACCTTTTGAAAATTTAAAACTAGTCATGTTTAATCCTTAATTTTGCTGCTAATTGTATAAAGGTGGTACCTAGCTATTATGCTGTCATAACTCACCCATTTCTGTTTTAAACTATCTCCATTGTATTAAATATTTGTATAAGTGCTACTTCTATAATGACAATATATACTGAATTTAAAAGTACTTTAGTGCTGGGTTACAATAACATCTGGGTTGTGTTTACTCGGCATTGAGAATTCAAATTGTCATTAAAACTGAGCAGGCATCACTTAAGCACTAAATTATTGTTTTCTAATCATGAATGTAAGCATCTTCCACCGCAGATTATCTGCCCATAAAACAGAAAGTCTAAAAATATATCATCTTAAGGGAAAACATAAATTATTCATTAAGTACAAGAAAACGTTAAGAACACTGAATAAAGAAGATCTTGCCAAACTAAAAATTAGAGCACACGGGTCCTCTTGCAGGTTTTTCCACTGACCTTCTGTGTAACCTGAACCAAAATCACTGCTTAACTATGCACCACTTCTCGTCAAGAGAAACAACTTATATCACTTGTCCTAAAATTATGTTAGGAATTGTGTCAATATAAAATGAGGAAATGCATTTTAACATGTTTTCAAATTAATAATTAGATTCAAATAGAAAAATGCAAATGTCTTAAGAATACATAATAAAGGGAAAACCTGACACATATCTAGAAATTATAGACAAATCATGCAATATGTGTAATCACAAAATAAAGTAGTATTAATATACTTCTTTTCTAATTTAAAAAGTTTGGTTCCAATGTTATACTATCTTTCAGTACTATACACTGCCTCTGTCTTAAGCTTACTCTTCAAAACATCCTAGAGTGGGAAGAAAGGGTACTTAAAAGTCCCTGATGGTTTCTGTATACTTTCACAGTCTTTGGCTAGGTAACAGAGACTGTTAGTAACTTCTTACTTGGCATTGCTCTAGAAATATCCAATGGCTAGTATTCACATTGGTATCAATCAATGAAGGATCTGCAATCTTTTATGCTCCTTACACCGCATATGGCAACGTGTCTGTAGCACCTGGTGCTACAACGACCAGTTTCCAGACCCTGGATCTCCTAGTAGGTCACATATAGGAGGCTGACGTGTACTGGGTGGATCCCATCCCAGCGAGGCGTGATATGACAGGGTGCTCAAGGTCACCTGTGCTACTTAGAGATACACAGTATCTGCTCCCAGCAGAGGCCTTAATACTGGGTAGGATGGGTAGCTCTACAAATGCTCTTTGTTAATTTCCTGCTTCAACATTCCTCTATCATTTTCAAAACGAATCCTGACAGATTTACTATTCAATTTCTCATTTATCAAATGTGTTGGTCGGCACTGGTCTTTCACCTATGAATCTACATTGCATAGGTTTTCCTTACATTTGAAAGTCTTTATACATGAAATTTGGAATCGTCAAACAATCCAAACCAACATTCTTATTAAAAAGGAGTCTCCTGGTCATACACTGACCTGCAAAACTATAAAATATATACTAGGGGAACATTTTTTTTTTTGACTAGGTTCTTTTAGATATCAGTCAAAATTATTTACTGAGCACCTACTAGGTACACAACCCAAGAAGCTTTGGTCCAAGAAGCTTATTTCTAATACTCACTAGGAGCTTGTGACATTTCATTAGCTGCATAAATCCTCGGGCTTTAGAAGTTTTGTGTTTAAAACGAGGAGAGCGCCAAAAATAAATCAATAAATAAAGGGTACAGATGATCATATAAATGGAGCAAAATGTTAACAATCAGTGAATCAAATCTTAGGGAAGATTAGTGCAGGGTATATGAGTGTTTTATATTTCATTTTTATTCTTGCAATTTTTCCATAGTTCAAAGCTGTTTGCAAATAAACAGTTTAAAAACCGAGTAGAAAGCCAAGCCTTCATATCAGTATTATTATGGAAATTAACAAACAACAGCTATAAATGACCCAGCATGCGACACAGCAGGGGGTTTAAAACACATCACAAACCATTTATTTTTCCCACAAAAGCAACAAAGAATGGACCACCATTGCTAAATCAGGGAACTTCCTTCCACCTGGGAAGAAAAACACAGTATCAAACAGTATAGAACTAAATTATGGAAAAGGCTACAGAAAGTACAGGACTTCCAAAGTAAACAGTGGCTAAAGAGGTTAAGGTTATGATGTAAGAAATTGATCCGAATTTTCAAGAATGGATGTGACATCAGTGGCCATCTCTGGGCTTCAGGCCTAAGCCCAATTTCCTTAGCATGACCTGTAAAACCCTTAACTCTCTACACGCTGCCAACTGGCCGTTCTCATCTTCACCCAAGCCCTAGATCTTATCACACATGCCGCTGTCAACTTGTTATGCTTTATCATTCTGAATAGGACTCACAGTATACCGTCCTCTGAAGCTAATTTTATCCTCACAGAAACTCATTTGGAGAAAGTGCAAGGAGCTTAAGCCCAAGGCCCATCTTGCACAGACCCCCTTCAAGGCCCTGGGAGAAACCTAGGAAAGGAAAACCTCACCATTCTCTTTTCACCTCTATCTTCCCTCTGCCATGCCTCTTCTCATGTCAATGGCTTTGGCATGGCATGGAGACTGGAGATGCAGTTAGGGTGAACTGGCTGTACACTGACTTAGGCTTTGGTGGGATACGGTTATGTGGTTTGCAGTAATGTCTCTCCAGGGTTAATTTATTCCTAAACATGCAGGTGTAGGGAAGCCTTTCAGGATGACTCCCCCTGCCCCCTGGATTTGACCCCTTGCCGTACTGTCAGAAAGGTTGAAAGTTTGGGGTTGTACTGTCATATACACGGGCAAAGACCACTGGCATTAGACGTATGTATAAGGCAGAGGAGAGAGAATTTTACGATAGATGCTGTAAGAAGTTTGTAGAAGCCTTCAAGTCATCAAATGTGCAAAACTTAAGTTAATGAATGTGCTTCTCATTGATGTCAAGTTTAAACAGAATTTCTCGCTTGGCAAGAATATCCTTGTGGGCTTCCCTGGTGGCGCAGTGGTTAAGAATCTACCTGCCAATGCAGGGGACACAGGTTCACTTCCAGGTCTGGGAAGATCCCACATGCTGTGGAGGAACTAAGCCCGTGTGCCACAACTACTGACCCTGCACTCTAGAGCCCGTGGGCCACAACTACTGGGGCTACATGCCACAACTACTGAATCCTGTGCACCTAGAGCCCGTGCTCCACAACAAGAGAAGCCACCGCAATGAGAAGTCCACGCACCGCAACGAAGAGTAGCCCCCACTTGCCACAACTAGAGAAAGCCCGTACGCAGCAACGAAGACCAGTGCAGCCAAAAAAAATAAAATAAAATAAAAAAAAAAAACGAATATCCTTGATAAAGCAGCATAAACAATTACCATACACCATAGACTCTTTCCCCTTTTGATGAGAATCACATATAGTATGTCAGAAGTCCCATGTTTCTAGTACCTAAACTAGTAACAGGACTACAAACAGTGGGTATAACAAGTATGAAATAACACAGTACATGTACTCCAACTATCAATAATAATTATATTTGATCAACCATCCTGGGGAAAAAAAACTGAATTATCTTTCAATCTCTAAAGACACTATTAGATCATTATACATCGAGGTAGTCAAAGAATAATGAAGCCAAAAACTGTAGGAAAAACGCAGTATAACTTTGAGCCAAATAGTTATAAAAACAATGTTTTTACTACATGTGGTTTTCTTTGTAACATTTGTGCTATTTATCAGCTCTTTTCAATTTATAATCTGGTGTAACTTTCTTCATGAGTATTCAGTTTTATAACCATGACTTTGCCTTCGTTTTCTTAAGAAGAGTCTCCCAAATTGTGTACGCCCCAGGTCGCAAAGTCTAGCTGTCCACCTCCAGCTTTGTACACGTTTGAATTTAGGGGCATAAGCCTTGGAACCTGACCCCCAGTTCTGTCATTCCTTGGTCCTGCGGCAGCGGGCACATTATTTCATCACCGCGGGTTCCAGTGGGCCTGTGTTTCCCTGTAGCCGCCGGATAATAACACTCTTCAGGTCAGGGTGAGGATGACACCAGGCCCTCTATGCTGAGCCTGCTTTGCTTAGTGACAGGGTCAGAGTAATGTTCAGTAGGTTAAAACCGTTAGAGCAGCGACATCGAAACACCGAAGGGTGAGAGGAACGTTTTGCTGTATCCTCGCTTTAGGAACTGGTCATCCACAGGGAATGAGATATTCACCAGCTCCTGGGCATGTTTCCTTCCTGCCAGCGCCTGCGTGTGTGAAGATGGAGGTTACTTTCCCCCATGAGGAACCATTTCTCGGTACCTCTATGGCTGACAGTGTCCATTCCATCGGAAATACTATTTTTAGACGTGAATCCATTCAATCAGGCTCTCTTCACTCTCATACTATCTTAAATTCTGCTGCCAGAACGGGGTTAGTCTCACACCCTTTGTACTTTCTTTAGTAGGTATTTATTAACGAACGGATTGCACACTTCCCTAGCCATCTTATGAAAATGATATCTCTTCCCACCTGGGACTGTCCCCTCAGTAGTGTAAGAGAAATGAGTGTTTGACATCCTGTGATAATTATGTGTCTCGTTGTAAACTGACACATTGACATCCTTGTTCTGGGAAATGGGCTCTGATCTTCGCTAAGGTGAGTCTATCTCCAAAAGATGTATCTGCTTTTAGTAGGCGGTTAAAATTAATTTTCTTCATTATCAAGGTGACGGCAAGACCCTGGATTAAAAACTGACCAAGATAATGACTATCACTTGCTGATGCCTCACAGGGAGGTGAGTCAGCCCTGCTCCCCACACCTAACCTAGCACTTCTGCACCAGGACAGGAGCACAAGGATGGGAAGCCTCTCTTTCCAAATTGAATTTCCACACCATCTAGTGGAGGTAGGCAGACACATACATCAACAATTGCGGGGCGACACTGCCATGCTGAAATAGAGACTTAAATACAAGAAAATTGAAGGAGAACATAGCCTCTGTTCTATAGTAAATAACTTATATTTGGGAAAAGTACAACCATGAACAGGAAAGTAATTACTGATTCAACACAGCCAAAGCCTGCGTCTTGGAAAAAGACAGAAGTTGTAAAGGAGTGGACTTGGAAGAAGTTACAGGTCCCGGGAATTAGAATAAGCAAAATACAATCGAATCGGATTTCACAGTTCCTGATCCCACTGAAAACTGTTTTACGCATGCTCTAAATGTGTCAAAGCTTCCTAATGCTTTGCATTTATATTCTCCTGCCAGTCCAGCAATGTCAACAGCACGCGTGCTTGTGCAAATGCATGGAACTGGAGATCTAGATTTATCCACGTGCGCCAGTAAGTTCTTGTGTTCGGCAACATCACAGCCCAAAGGAAGTCAATAAAAATCGTCCTCCCTGTGCCTTTTGTGCGAGACCCAGAGGCAGCCGCATCGGCAGTTACTTTCGTCAGAGCTGGTGGAGTTGAATACAGTGGCTGGAATCCAGACCGACCTGAAGTCTTCACATCTTCAAATTTGATATAACTCATATTTTAGGATGGTTCAGACTGATTTGCCTTTTATTTCAGAGTTTTAAATGGGTACTCTACTTCTAAGAGTACCTCACGGAGAGTGTGCATGCAGATTTTTTTTTTTTAATGTCTTGATGAGTAAATGCTTTTAAAAGATTATTAGGTCATTTGAAGTACAATTTTTATTTAATAGCAGAATTAGACTCGGCATGGATTTACCAGGTGCCCAACTTTTGTGCAGTACAATTGCTAGGTGTGGAAGACTTTACAGCCTTACTTTTGGTAAATATGTTAAGGTAAGTATTTTAACAACAGATGATGCTTAAAATGAAATTGACTCTCGTTACATGCAAATCTGAAAGTTAATACAGCACTGAGTTTGCAATAGCATATACATGATGTTAGGGAATTGGCTTTTTATAAAGGAAGGGAGACTTCTTTATTGGTTTCATATGAAATATTTGTTTGAAAATGTATGCTTATTTAAAATATTGCAGCTACATTTAGTCTTGAAATCTAAACTCAAACAAAAATATTTGAATAATATTTATACAAGAATAAAATTAAATGTGCTTCAAATGAACCCACAAATATTGGGTTGGCCAAAATGTTTGTTTGGGTTTTTCTGTAAGATGTTATGGAAAAACCTGAAGGGACGTTTTGGCCAACCCATATCATTACTGTTTTTCCACAATGTAAAGATTTCAGTGTTAGTGATATGACATATAGGAAACTCCAAAGAGTCCACAGAAAAACTACTACAATTGATAAACGAATTCAGCAAGGTAGCGGGATATAAGATTAACATACAGAAATCTGTTGCATTTCTTTACACCAACAATGAAATACCAGAAAGGGAAAAAAAAAATCCCTTTTAAAATTGCATTTAAAATAAAAGTTAAATACTTAGGAATAAACCTGACCAAGGAGGTAGAAGACTTATACGATGAGAACTATAAAACACTGATAAAGGAAATTAAAGATAATTCAAAGAAATGGAAAAATACTTCATGCTCTTGGATTGGAAGAATTAATATTGTTAAAATGGCCATACTACCCAAAGCAATCTACAAGTTTAATGCGATCCCTATGAAGTGTCAAGTGTCCATTGACAGATGAATGGATAAAGATGATGTGGTACATACATACAATGGAATATTACTCAGCCATAAAAAAGAACAAAATAATGCCACTTGCAGCAACATGGATGAACCTAGAGATTACCATACTGAGTGAAGTAAGTCAGACAGAGAAAGGTAAATATCATATGATATTGCTTGTATGTGTGGAATCTAAAAAATGATACAAATGAACTTATTTACAAACCAGAAACAGACTCACAGACACAGAAAACAAACTTATGGTTACCACAGGGGAAATTGGTGGAAAGAATAAATTAGGAATTTGGGAGTAACATATACACACGACGATATATAAAATAGATAACCAACAATGACCTACTGTATAGCACAGCGAACTATATTCAGTATCTTGTAATAACCTAAAATGGAAAATAATCTGAAGAATATATACACATATACATAAAACCGAATCATTCTGCTGTCTACCTGAAACTAACACAACATTGTAAATCAATTATACTTCAATTAAAAAAAAAAAAGGAACACTCCTCTTTTCTCCACTCTGCCTTGGGCCACTAGTCCATCTTTCCATTTTATGTTTAGAGTCAAACGTCTGTTCTTGTTGCCTCCAATTTATGTTCCCTAATTCTCTTTTGAGCCATTCCAGTAAGAGCTCGACACTCACCGCAGCACCAAAATGGCCCTTGTCAAGACCAACAATGACCTCCTCAGGGTGGAACCCAATGTGAACAGCCTCTCCTCATCGGTCAGGACATACTAATGCCACTTGAGACAGTCGGGCACATCTTCCTCCCTGAAAGCCTTGCTTGAGATGTCTTCTAGGCAACAAACAGTCCTCAGTTTCCTTCTCCTTCACCCGCTGCCCCTCCATGAGCTCCACTTAATGGCCCTTCTCATCTTCCTCACATCTAAACCCTGGAGTAACCAAGGATTAAGTCTCTAGATCATGTCACTGTCTTCTTAGCTCCTCCATGACCTCATCTCATGACCAGGAACCCCAACATTTCCATTCCTATCTGGATCCTCCCTCCAGCACTCTGATTTGTAGGTCCAGCCACCCCATGACCTTGTTCTTTGCACGTCTGATGAACACTGACATATAACCTGTCTACTAACAAATCCCTGATCCCCATTCCACTCCACTAATCCTTTGGGCACGTCCTCTACCTCCAAAAACTTTGGAGTCATTGCTGACTCCTTTCTCACATTTTACCTTCATTCAGTGAGTATATTGTATTGACTCTAATATTAAATCCAGAATGCATGACAAACACTTCATTCTACAACTTCTTAATTGTTCTTACTGCTTCCTGGAATGGCGTTTCCCAGAATTCCACATCGCTGTCTCTTTACCTTTTCTCAGTGAACAGTTTCCCTAAACATCCTACTTACCCTTGCAACTCAGACTGTAGCCTGACAGCTCCTAGACCCCTTCCCTGACATACATGTGTATCACCTGTCACCGTGTGATGTGCTCTATGTTTCAGTTATATATTTGTTTACGGTATGGACCCCTCAACTAGAATTAAGAGGGAGCCTAGGGATTCTGCTCTGCTTAGTTTAATGTTGTGTATCTAACCTCTAGAAAACATCTAACATAGAGTAAATGGCCAGTGAATATTTGAAGAACAAAAAGATTAATTTTATAAAGAGCCAAATACAATAAATAAATGTTTCTATTTTGTCAACTGTAATACTGGCAATCTGTGATTGCGTAGAAGTAACCTTCTATGCTAATGTAAATTTAACATAATTTTCTGCATAGGGTGTTTGTAAACACCTTATAAACAACTTATCCAAATTCTAAGTAAATACATTTAACAAAATCACTCCCAGTTACAGTTTTTTATATTTCTCTAAAATGGATTAATAAATATAGGTAGAAATAATTCAATTTATGTGGAAATCATTCCAATTTAAATGTCATTAGCAAAAGGTAATCAAATTCTCTTTTCAAGATGATGATATGGAAAGGGATGATTAAAGTAGTTTTTTTAACTCATTAACCTCTATCACTTAATATATGTAAATGAACCCTTTCACATTTAGTCAGATTGCTGTAACAAAATCTTTGTGTTGTTATTCATACCATATTATGAGTACTATTTATACTATCTTTATTTATACTATATCTGCCTAAAACGATTGTTTTACAATCTGATGTGACAAACCCAAATCACATCTCATTGCTGAAATCCCCCCTCAGTGTGACTATCTAAGGAGGATGCTCGGAGTCCCAATTACCTGGGGAGGGTCTGTCTCACCAAAGGTCAGTATGTGGTAACACCCCAAGCCTGTGCTCCAAAACCACTGGCTCACTCTACCCCCTAAAATAACCATTCAGTAAGCACAGTGCTGAAGATACTCCCTTGAAAAGGTCTTCTAAAACTGTAAACAGCTCCATTTTCTTTTTTCTTCCTGTGGAGCAAAATCTAACAAAGAAGCTTGGAGACTGGAAGTGTCTTCTCCAGCAATGGCCTCAGTGTGCAGGCCAGAGGGACCAGGTGGACCAGTGCCAAGATGGCCCATCTCCTGGATCAAGGCCATTGTGACCTTGCCACACACTACATTGATCAGAGCTCACCCGGATGGACAGGGGCAGTCCCAGGGCTGATGGGGCATGCATTTTGCTGACAGGGAATTAATAAGACTGGCGATGGACGTATGAAACTGGGGAAGAAAACAGGGAGGTTTTAGAGCATTTTTTCTCATATAGCTATCCCAAGGACCCTAACTTCATGAAGTACTCCATGAAAATTAATTTCTGTGGTCCAGTCAAGTTTGGGAAACATGGCTTGCAAAGCCCTTGCTTGGAAACCCACTGATCGTGGGCATATTAAAGGTGGTGGTGAAGAAGCAGTTTTTACTCGAGTTTTAGTATCTTCTCAAGACAAATTTAACTTCACTCAATCTTGCATTTTCCAATCATTTCATTTTTCATCTAACATTTATTTATATTATACTATTTATGTGTGTTTATGTTGTATTTCTGGTAAGGATACTATATTTATATGATTACATTCTTATTTAAAATTTATTTGGATTATGTTTAATTTTTTTTAATTCATTAATTTATTTACTTTTGGCTGCATTGGGTCTTCATTGGGTTGCGTGGGCTTCTCACTGCAGTGGCTTCTCTTGTTGCGGAGCACGGGCTCTAGGCTCGAGGGCTTTAGTAGTTGTGGCTCTCGGGTTCTAGAGCACAGGCTCAATTTTAGCACACGGGCTTGGTTTCTCCCCGGCACGTGGGATCTTCCCAGACCAGGGCTTGAACCCGTGTCCCCTGCACTGGCAGGCAGATTCTTAACCACTGCACCACCCACGAAGCCCAGAGTATGTTTAATACTATTATGGTTAATATTATAAAAAACAAACTAAATTTGAATAGCTATAAGCTGGACTTCAACTAGGAACCTTCCATGACTACACATGAATCTAATAATAGTAACAGCAGGCACGCTGTACAAGGCACTCTTCTCAGCAGTGTACATGTAACTCACTAGTTAATTCTTCCAAACAGCCTATGATGCCATTCATTCTATTGTTACCATCCCGGTTTTAAAATGCAGAAACAGAGGGGCCAAGGGGTTAAGTAATTTATGCAAAGCAAAAGAGAAAGCAATAAAATTGGAGTATGAATAGTAATAAAAAGTAACAGAGGCTACAGGCTCTTTGGTGGGGCTAATGGTGAACTCCAGGAGGGCTCATGTCAAGGAGTACTTCCCAGAACTTCTACTGCCAGGGTCCTTGTCCCCACAGTGAGCCACAGAGGAGACCTTCCAGCACTAGCAGCCATGTAGCTGACAGGGTCTTGGTGCTCCGGCCAGGTGTCAGGACTGAGCTCTGAGGTGGGAGAGCTCAGTTTAGAACACTGGTCCACCAGACACCTCCCGGCCCCAAGTAATGCCAAACAGTGAAAGCTCTCCCAGAGATCTCCATCTCAACGCTAAGACCCAGCTCCACTCAATGAGCAGCAAGCAACAGTGCTACACACCCCATGCCAAACAACTAGCAAGACAGGAACACAACCCCACCCATTAGCAGAGAGCCTACCTAAAATCATAAGGTCACAGACACCCCAAAACACACCACCGGATGTGGTCCTGCCCATCAGAAAGACAAGATCCAGCCTCATCCACCAGAACACAGGCACCAGTCCCCTCCATCAGGAAGCCTACACAACCCACTGAACCAATCTTACCCACTGTGGGAAGACACCAAAAACAACGGCAACTACAAGCCTGCAGCCTGTAAAAAGAAGACCCTGAACACAGTAAGTTGAGCAAACTGGGAAGACAGAGAAACACACAGCAGATGAAGGAGCAAGGTAAAAACCCACCAGATCAAACAAATGAAGAGGAAATAGGCAGTCTATGTGAAAAAGAATTCAGAGTAATGATAGTAAAGATGATCCAAAATCTTGGAAATAGAATGGAAAAATTACAAAAAATGTGTAACAAGGACCCAGAAGAACTAAAGAGCAAACAAATAGTGATGAACGACACAATAAAAGAAATTAAAACTTCTCAAAAAGGAATCAACAGCAGAATAACTGAGGCAGAAGAGTGGAGAAGTGACCTGGAAGATAAAATAGTGGAAATAACTACTGCAGAGCAGAATAAAGAAAAAAGAATGGAGGACAGTCTCAGAGACGCCAGGGACAACATTAAACGCACCAACATTTGACTTACAGGGTCCCAGAAGAAGAAGAGAAAAATAAAAGGGGACTGAGAAAATATTTCAAGAGATCATAGTTGAAAATTTCCTTAATATGGGAAAGGAAATAGTCAATCAACTCCAGGAAGTGCAGAGAGTACCATACAGGATAAATCCAAGGAGAAACACGCCAAGACACATATTAATCAAAATATCAAAAATTAAGTACAAAGAAAAAATATTAAAAGCAGCAAGGGAAAAGCAGAAAATAACATACAAGGGAATCCCCATAAGGTTAATAGCAGATTTCTCAGCAGAAACTATGCAAGCCAGAAGGGAGTGGCAGGACATATTTAAAGTGATGAAAGGGAAAAACCTACAACCGAGATTACTCTACTCAGCAAGGATCTCATTCACATTCAACAGAGAAATTAAAACCTTTAGAGACAAGCAAAAGCTAAGAGAATTCAGCACCACCAAACCAGCTTTACAACAAACACTAAAGGAACTTCTCTAGGCAGGAAACACAAAGAGGAGGAAAACACCTACAATAACAAACCCAAAACAATTAAGAAAATGGGAATAGGAACATACATATCGATAACTACCTTAAATATAAATGGATTAAATGCTCCAACCAAAAGACACAGACTGGCTGAATGGATGCAAAAACAAGACCCGTATATATGCTGTCTACAAGAGCCCCACTTCAGACCTAGGGACACATACAGACTGAAAGTGAGGGGATGGAAAAAGATATTCCATGCAAATGGAAATCAAAAGAAAGCTGGAGTAGCAATTATCATATCAGACAAAACAGACTTTAAAATAAAGACTATTACAAGATACAAGAAGGACACTACATAGTGATCAAGGGATCAATCCAAGAAGATGTAACAATTGGAAATATTTATTCACCCAACATAGGAGCACGTCAATACATAAGGCAAATGCTAACAGCCATAAAAGGAGAAATTGACAGCAACACAATCATAGTAGGGGATTTTAACACCCCACTTCACCAATGGACAGATCATCCAAAATGAAAATAAATAAGGAAACACAAGCTTTAAATGAAACATTAACCAAGATGGAGTTAATTGATATTTATAGGGCATTCCATCCAAAAACAACAGAATACATTTTCTTTTCAAGTGCTCATGGAACATTCTCCAGGACAGATCATATCTTGGGTCACAAATCAAGCCTTGGCAAATTTAAGAAAACTGAAATCGTATCAAGTATCTTTTTTGACAACAGCGCTATGAGACTAGATATCAATTACAGGAAAAAAACTGTAAAAATACAAACACAAGGGGACTAAACAATACACTACTAAATAAACAAGAGATCACTGAAGAAATGAAAGAGGAAATCAATAAATACCTAGAAACAAATGACAATGAAATCACGATGACCCAAAATCTATGGGATGCAGGAAAAGCAGTTCTAAGAGTTAAGTTTACATACAATCCTACCTCAAGAAACATCTCAAATAAAGAACCCAGCCTTACACCCAAAGCAATTTGAGAAAGAAGAACAAAAACAACCCCCAAATTTAGTAGAAGGAAACAATCATAAAGATCAGATCAGAAATAAAAGAAAGAGATATGAAGGAAATGATAGCAAAGACCAATAAAACTAAAAGCTGGTTCTTTGAGAAGATAAAAAAAAAAAGAAAAACCATTAGCCAGACTCATCAAGAAAAAAAGGGAGAAGACTCACATCAATAGAATTAGAAATGAAAAAGTAACAACTGACACTTCAGAGATACAAAGGATCATGAGAGACTACCATGAGCAACTATATGCCAATAAAATCGACAATCTGGATGAAATGGACAAATTCTTAGAAAAGCACAACTTTCCGAGACTGAACCAGGAAAATATAGATAATATAAACAGACCAACCACAAGCACTGAAATTGAAACTATGATTAAAAATCTTCCAACAAACAAAAGCCCAGAACCAGATGGCTTCACAGGTGAATTCTATCAAACATTTAGAGAAGAGCTAAAACCTACCCTTCTCAAACCCTTCCAAAACATAGCAGAGGGAGGAACACTACCAAACTCATTCTATGATGCCACCATCACCCTGATACCAAAACCAGAAAAAGATGTCACAAAAATAGAAAACTACAGACCAATGTCACTGATGAACATAGATGCAAAAATCCCTAATAAAATACTGGCAAACAGAATCCAACAGCACATTAGAAGGGTCATACACCATGATCAAGTGGGGTTTATCCCAAGGATTCTTCAAGATACACCAATCAATGTGATAAACCATATTAACAAATTGAAGGAGAAAAACCATATGATAATCTCGATAGATGCAGAATAAGCTTTTGACAAAATTCAACACCCATGTATGATAAAAACCCTCCAGAAAGTAGGCATAGAGGGATCCTACCTCAACATAATAAAGGTCATGTATGACAAACCCACAGCCAACATCATTCTCAATGGTGAAAAACTGAAACCATTTCCTCTAAGATCAGGAACAAGACAAGGTTGCCCACACTCACCACTATTATTCAACATAGTTTTGGAAGTTTTAGACACAGCAACCAGAGAAGAAAAAGAAATAAAAGGAATCCAAATGGGAAAAGAAGAAGTAAAGCTGCCACTGTTTGCAGATGACATGATACTATACATACAGAATCCTAAAGATGCTATAAGAAAATTACTAGAGTTAATCAATGAATTTGGTAAAGTAGCAGGGTACAAAATTAATGCAAAGAAATCTCTTGCATTCCCATACACTAATGATGAAAAATCTGAACGAGAAATTACAGAAACACTCCCATGTACAACTGCAACGAAAACAATAAAATACCTAGGAATAAATCTACCTAAGGAGAGAAAAGAACTGTATGTAGAAAACTATAAGACACTGATGAAAGAAATTAAAGATGATACAAACAGATGGAGAGATATACCATGCTCTTGGATTGGAAAAATCAACATTGTGGAAATGACTCTACTACCCAAAGCAATCTACAGATTCAATGCAATCCCTATCAAACTACCACTGGTATTTTTCACAGAAGTAGAACAAAAAATTTCACAATTTGTATGGAAACACAAAAGACCCCAAAGAGCCAAAGCAATCTTGAGAATGAAAAACGGAGCTGGAGGAATCAGGCTCCCTGACGTTAGACTATACTACAAAGCTACAGTAATCAAGACAGTATGGTACTGGCACAAAAACAGAAATATAGATCAATGGAACAGGAAAGAAACCCAGCGATAAACCCACAGAGATATGGTCGCCTTATCTTTGAAAAAGGAGGCAAGAATATACAGTGGAGAAACGACAGCCTCTTCAGTAACTGGTGCTGGGAAAAGTGGACAGCTACATGTAAAAGAATGAAATTAGAACACTCCATAACAGCATACACAAAAATAAACTCAAATGGATTAAAGACCTAAATGTAAGGCCAGACACTATCAAACTCTTAGAGGAAAACATAGGAAGAATGCTTTTGACATAAATCACAACAAGATCCTTTTTGACCCACCTCCTAGAGAAATGGAAATAAAAATAAACAAATGGGACCTAATGAAACGTAAAAGCTTTTGCAGAGCAAAAGAAACCATAAACAAGATGAAAAGACAGCCCTCAGAATGGGAGAAGATATTTGCAAATGAAGCAATGGACAAAGGATTAATCTCCAAAATATACAAGCAGCTCATGCAGGTCAATATCAAAAAAACCCACAAAGAACCCAATCCAAAAATGGGCAGAAGACCTAAATAGACATTTCTGCAAAGAAGATATACAGATTGCCAACAAACGCATGAAAGGATGCTCAACATTACTAATCATTAGAGAAATGCAAATCAAACCTACAATGAGGTATCACCTCACACCTGTCAGAGTGGTCATTATCAAAAAATCTACAAGTAAATGCTGGTGAGGGTGTGGAGAAAATGGAACCTTCTTGCACTCTTGGTAGGAATGTAAATTGATACAGCCACTATGAAAACCAGTATGGAGGTTCCTCAAAAAACTAAAAGAAGAACTACCATACAACCCAGCAATCCCACTACTGGGCATATCTCTGAGAAAACCATCATTCAAAAAGAGACAGGTACCACAATATTCATTGCAGCACTGTTTACAATAGCCAGGACATGGAAGCAACCTAAGTGTCCCCAACAGATGAATGGGTAAAGATGTGGCACATATATACCACGGCATATTACTCAGCCATAAAAAGAAACGAAATCGAGTTATTTGTATTGAGATGGATGGAACCAGAGTCTGTTGTACAGAATGAAGTAAGTCAGAAAGAGAAAGACAAATACCGTATGCTAACACATCTGTATGGAATCTAAAAGAAAAAAAATTGCTCTGAAGAACCTAGGGGAAGGACAGGAATAAAGACTCAGACATAGAGAATGGACTTGAGGACATGGGGAAGAGGAAGGGTAAGCTAGGACAAAGTGAGAGAGTGGCATGGACATATATACACTACCAAATGTAAAATAGATAGCTAGTGGGAAGCAGCCACATAGCACAGGGAGATCAGCTCGGTGCTTTGTGACCACCTAGAGGGGTGGGACAGGGAGGGTGGGAGGGAGATGCAAGAGGGAGAGGATATGGGGATATATGTATATGTATAGCTGATTCACTTTGTTATACAGCAGAAACTAACACAACCTTGTAAAGCAATTATACTCCAATAAAGATGTTTAAAAAAAAGTAACAAAATAATAAAATTGGAGGTGGTCTATTCCAGAGCCCATACAACATAAGCACAAGACCGTGCCATCTCTCCCATCAGTGCTGCCCTGGTAGAAGGATGCTATTCAGAAAAGGCATCTTTGACCTTTTTCCTCCCCATCCATCAGTAAACATCCAGAATGCACTCCCACTTCAGAAAAGATAACACAACGCAAAGTGCCTTATTCAAAGGATGATTTTGGTCTTTTATTCACTCAAACCTCTGGTCTTGCTTGGACTGGGAATGTTTAGCTTGGAAAAGACAAGTGAAAAGGAAAATGATAATTATCTTAATAGGGTGAAGGAATTGCCACCTAGTTTTAGACGATAGTTTCTTGCTTTCCCATTTTCTAACGGTAGAAATGGTTTTAAATTCTGGCCCCAGACACCTACTAGCTGTATGAACATGACTACGGTGCTTAAGTCCAATTCCTCATTTGTAAAAGGAGCATTTTATTACCTATATGTATCTGGATGGTTTAAAAGAGTAAGTTGAGATCATGTAAAACCTCTAGCAGCTCAATAAATAACTGTAAAGTGCGTGCCACGGAACCATCCCCCTGGATTCAGAATTACATGATAAAAAACATCAGTGTTTTTTGTTGTTGGCGATGATCAAAAAGAAACACACAAACAGAGCTTTTCATAGCATTGCACCATCCCTGTGCAGGACACAGAGCCCTTCTGGTCGGGAAGCTCTGTAAGGGAGGACACATCTGTATTGTTTCTCACAAAACCACCCTTAGAGTTAGCACCACACCAGACGCGTAAGAACTGCTTCAGATGTATCTGAGTTTGGTGCAAGGTCACATACAGATTCTCTGGGCCAGGAGGAAGGCATGCCTTGAGACTCACCTGAAAAAGCAGCCACTCAGGAGTTTAGAAACCTGTGGCTATTTTTAGTCCACCCTAAGTAACGCTGGCTCTGAAAAGCATTCTGCTTTACTCAATTAGTATTCTGAGTAATGCCTTATGTTCTGATGGCCTGTCCTGTAACAGGCATGACTGTGACCAGAGAGGGGGCAATTCATTTCAACGGGCTTCTGTTAGAACTGGCTGCTGGAAACAATGCCAGCGATTTTATTTTTGGTCTATTAGTAAAATGACAGCACTAATTCATTTCACAGAGGAACCGAACAGCTGTCAGATGGCAGTGAGCAGAACAGCGCCCATATTACAATTTAGTTATGCTGAGTAGGATTCTTCCACTGGCACAGATTTATACTGTAAAGTGCTCCCAACCCCTTCCAAACAGCACAAGTGACTTGCATTGCACACTTGTCCTTGGAGAGTACGATGAAAAACGATACAAGCTATTCACCACCGGGCCTCCACTGGTTAACTCGCCAGATTTAAAATGACAAAGTTTAAGGAAATATAAGTGACACATAGATGTTCTACGAAAATTATTCCTGAAAGTCAAAAAAAAATTTTTTTCCCAACAACATAAAAATTGTATATCAGCAGCCACCTCTTTCTAATAAATGTTCTATTAACTGTTCTCTGGGCATTGATACGATGAAAGCAGGGACTTGAAATAGTCGGTATTACGCTTTATGCTAAGAAGTTTAAGGAGTGCCTTTGGGGTTGAAATCAAAGCGTGATGCCTGTCCATACAGGAGCTTCTGAGAAGAAAATACACACAAAAAGGACTCTTGGAAAGCTGGGACTGGAGCACTACTGGAACTACAGACACTTACTGCCATGTCTCACACAGAAAATACAAAGGTAAACCTTTTAAACAAGCTCTGTCTGCTTGTTTAACAACAGAGAATGTGTTGATTGCCAACTTAACAGTGACTTAAATCTACAAACACTCCTGAGTCACCTAGTGTTAGACTCGGGTAACTAACAAAGTTGTCTGATCAGCTGCAGCAAAACAATTAGACCTGCGGCTTTGGCAGCTTTCCTTAGGGTCCACTTACTTTACTGACTGGGCCTTAAGAGGCTGGGTTACATTACATAAGCAGCAGAACTGACACAGAAGAAAGAAGACCTGACTTCCGAGGAAAGGAGAAAGTGCTCTGGCTGTAGGGTCAGGGTCGCACACAATGGCCGCCTATCTGTTAATAAAGTTGCATTGGAAGACACCCATGCTCAAGCCTTCAAGCTGTCTAGGGCGGCTATCACACCTCATATTGTACCAGCAGAACTGAGTATAGTTGGGCAAAGATCAAACTGCAAAGCAACAAATATTTACTATCTGGCCCTTGACAGAAGAAGCTGGCCAGCTCCTTTGAGAGGGACCAAACCTAATTCCAGCTCTTTTAACACTGGATGTCAACACTTGGACAACTGTCATATCTCTATAGGACTAAAGTACCTACGCATGAAGTTTTAAGGGCTAAATGAAAATTAACATACAATAAAGTATTTTTTATTATAGAGTGTTAATGTGACTACAGTTTAATAGGCTAGATGGCATCTTACATGGAGGTTGTTGTTGAAAGACCTTTATTAAATATGGCTAATATGCCACCTGAAGAATATTATAAATGTTGTAATGTAATGCTGTATTTCATTGGAATGTTGTATTTGATTGTTTAAATTCACAGTGCAAATTGTTTGTGTTTATTTTATACACTAGTTTATAAATGAAATGATACCTCAGTTCTTTTAAGGCCTTCAGTACCAAGTGTATAAGGATTAATTATAAGCACATGTTACCTAGTTACTTTGACTTGGTGAACTTAAATAATACAAAAATAATTTGTTATCACTATACTCAGATCAAAAGCCATGGTTGTTCCCGTGATTCACACATCTTAGCTTTCCTTCCCCCCCCACCAAAAAAAAGTCAAGTAAATACGTAAATTTTGATACACATATCAGAAATGTGGCATATAGGAAAGTTTTGAGCAAGTATGAAAGTCTTAAAAAATAAGATGTGGAATGCTAAAATCCCACTTTCATGTGTTGAGATGGATAACACAACCAAAGCTGAAATGTGTTCCATTTCAGCTTATTCTTGCACAAAATCTCCTATTTGTTACCCTCCTACACACAGGCAGAACTGAAGGAGAAAACTGAAATGTCCCACACACCAGCTGTCCGCTCACCCACCCTCCTCTCCTTCCCAAATGTGGCTTTCCATTCCATTATTCTAATATTTAAAAGCATATTTTAAGAAAAGTGTATGTACACTTGGAAAAACAAAATTAACACTTAGAAGATACATATGATTAACATGACTACTGCAGCTTAATTGGAGCTCTACAAAGTCATGGTGCAAGTTGACAGGCCCCAGGCCACTCTTCTTTTGTTAAATGGTGGGTTTTTGTTTTTGTTTTTTTTAACTCCCATAGATAAGAGAGAAATATAAGGTTATATTCTCAAAGAACCAATGTCAAGGATGTCTTCAAGGAAACGAGTTAGAACAAACAGGGCAGTCAACTAGAAAGGGCACGTCATCCTCTATCATGAGGAGGGTATGTTTGCAGCCCAGATTCTCGATTATTGGTTTTTAGGCAAAAAAATTGGGAGAATTAAAAGAAAAAAATACTGCTTTTCTTTATTTGAAAGTTTACCTTCATTTCTGTAGCTCATTCTTTTGGTCAACACTCGGACATAACTGAAAGCATTTCCTCGTTAGGTCTACATTACTCTGATTAGCACAAAGGAATAAGTGAAATAAACAATTAAAATGGTAAGAAATGACTGATTATAGAAAATGCACAAACTCACAGTGCAATTTTATATGACGCTTTTTCAAGTTAATCAATAGAATCAATGTTGAGGTTAAGAATAAACCCATAACTGATGATCTCAGGATATGAATACTACTGAGGCCAACCTCACATATATTATTCAGAAGACATTTTAGATTGATGTTTTCTGGATATATTTAAAGAACACAGTACAGAAAGAAGAAACTGCTTAGTAAGATGAGAAACGTTTTCGATTAACACACCCTTTGAAAAATACGCTTAGATTTAGCAATAGGGAGGCTTGTTTGATATTCAGTGACCCATTAACTTTCTCTAGCAAGAGTATCAGAAATGATAATAAATTTACATTTTAAGTGCAAAGTCAGAAATGGAAATGAACTCTGAATCTCCCGTAGAATGAGTTAAGGACTCTGCAGATAAATATTTGTATCTTTATCATCTGGATGTACATTTCACATTAATTTCACTGTATATCAGAGAGCGGAGCATTTGCTTAAAGCTTAACTTTTACATAGGGCTACAGACTGATTATATTTCATGTAATTCCCATCTCTCTCACAACAGGGCCTACAGACGGGAGGCAGGTCTGCTTCCCCAAAACTAAAGTGATTTTGATTTATCAAATTGTAATCTATTTTTGTCCTAATTTATCATGTTCATTTCCAGTATCCTTGGATACTTTTGATTTCAGTCCACGGATGCTTGTGTGCTTTTCTATTTATAATTCAAATCAGTCTCACTCTTTCCCATCTTCTCCTATAACCAGTAGCTAGTATAAAAAATGTAATTTCACCTTTCCTCAGTGATCTCTATCCTATATTCTTCTCATCGTAGACTAGAGAATAAACAAATCAACAACAAAAGAAGCGTAAAAATGCCTACCTCCTTGAGTTGAGAAAAATTTTGAAGTTACACTCACTACAATGTACACAGCTTGTCCTAAAACCAGAAAGAGCCACTCAACAGTTTACCAGGGATGCATCTGTTTTTTTGCACCCTCACTTAAAAAAACATAGCACCATTCATGTTTGCCTTTTTTTTTTTTTTTTTAACTGTGTACCAAAAAAAGCTGCAGAGACACAAAGCATAGAGAAGTTGGGACCGAGGTAGACAGAAGCGTCCCAAGAATAAGATGGCAAACGGGAAATCAGCACAAAGCGGGAAGGATATAAGCATTAAGGAAGCTTATATAATTCCTAATTTAGAAGAAATAACCATACATTACACTTTTTGAGGTCAGCTTCTATGCCAATACTGCAGAGCTGGAAGAATAAATTAAAAGTGTTATATACCAGGGACAGAGCCACATGGTTTAAAGAGCTTATCTTCTGTAGGTTTCGTAACAACTCTGTGAGGTTGGTACTTTTCATTTTTTATTTTGCAAGTGAGGAATCTGATACAATAAGTGCTTAAGTAACTTATCCAATGGTCACACTCATAGCGACTGGGAAGCTGGGTTAAACCCAGACCTCAGCATCTATGCACCATCCACATGTAAACACCTGAATAATTAATTCTGCCAACATTTCCCATTTCTAGTACCCGAATAGTAGATAGCCAAGGCCTGAGGGTGTTTAAATAGAGCGGTTGTCTAATTTCTAGTGTACTGAGTGGCTCATTAAAGACCCATGATAGCCAAAAAAGAGAGACTGTTAAGAGGAAAATCATCTAACATTATTTTTGCTTATAAACTTCATTTTAAATAATGCTCATTTTTTGCACACATTACGTGAGATTACTTATTACCAAATACATACACATATTAGCTTGGAAATTTGTCTATGACACAAGATATTATTGGGAAAAATCAACAAAAAAGTAAGAGAAAAATCTTGGGAGATGAGTGGGTACAAAGGATAAAACTTAAATTGTGATCATGAGGAAATACATTAAGAAATGCACGTAGCATTACATTTTGGGAGGTCAGGTATTAACCAATCCTTATTTTGTTAAAGACGCCTTTTCTATGGAATTAATTTGTCTTTTATTAAGTCCCTTTTAGACAGACTACTATTTCTGTGTGTAGTTTTCTAGTAAGTACGCATTGTTTTCCCTTATTTTTAAAAGAAAGCATTCAGCTACAGCGCTGACCTTAGAACCTATGAACTCAGCCATTTGAAAACAATATTGAAGGCCTTTTAATTACCTGGTCCCACTTTGTATTCTATTTCCAGGTGAGAGCCATAGATCCATTCAAGAATATTAATTTCTAATATCATCTACAGATTTTCTCCTTTATGATGTTCATTACTTAATTTTTTAAATAGTCATTGCAGCAAGCTAAATAACTCAATAATAGAGAGAAAAATCATGCAATACTTCTTCTTAAGCATTCCAATGACTCCCAAAGTAACGTTTATTAAAATTCAGGTATCCTCCTATACTTTTCTGAATACTCATATTGTGTATGCTATACATATATAAGGATGATGGATACACACACACACACACACGTATGTGTGCACACATAGTTACACAAGTACTTTTAAAACTATTTTTTTGACTGAAATGGGATTATCTGCTCTTTTTTTTTTTTTGGCTGCGTTGGGTCTTCATTGCTACGCACGGGTTTTCTCTAGTTGCGGCGAGCGGTTGCTCCTCTTAGTTGCGGTGCGCGGGCTTCTCACTGTGGTGGCTTTTCTTGTTGCAAAGCACAGGCTCTAGGCACACAGGCTTCAGTACTTGTGGCACGAGGGCTCAGCAGTTGTGGCTCGCGGGCTCTAGAGCCCAGGCTCAGTAGTTGTGGCGCACGGGCTTAGTTGCTCCGTGGCACGTGGGATCTTCCCGGCCCAGGGCTCGAACCCGTGTCCCCTGCATCGGCAGGCAGATTCTTAACCACTGTGCCACCAGGGAAGTCCCTATACTGCATTTTTTTCACTTCCTTGTATGATGGATGTTCTCTTAGGTCAATATATATAAGACTAAAACTAAGTCTTTTTAACGGTGTTGAGTACTTTGAAGAAGATGTTTTCTTAGGATGATGTTTGAAGGGAAATTGTACCTGACAATATAAACAGTGTGAGGGGGAGTCTGCGAGAGAGTGTGTGTGTGTTAGTGTCTTGCCAGGGTAAAAGAACTGACTTAATATCACTCAATAGATCTCACTGTAGATTTTATGATCTGACGGATTCGCAATGATCCACTCCTACTGAATCAGAAACTGGATTTTGCAGTGCACAGAAAGAAGATTCATGTCTCCAGGGTAAATGCACATTAATTAAGTTCACAAAACATATCAAAATGCCAAATTAATAAATTACAATCCACAGGAACCAGACGATTTGCACTGACAGGACAGCCCTAACCCCATACCACAGCACTCCGGGCCCATATACGAAGCCAAATTGTAACCCCAGCTTTGCTTATAGGAGCAGAATCAAAACAAGAGAAACAAGAAATAAGATAAGCAACAGCAACCAGACTGAAGAACCTCTGATGCCTCAAGGGAGCAGAGCTGATACCATCAACTAACAGAAGGCATTTTGACCTTTACGGTAGTTATGGAACGATTGAGAACTGGATCCGATTGAGAACTGGAGCCGGAGGAAGTCTATGAAGTCTACGTACCAAATTATGCATGTAATCTCACAACCTCAACCTCACAGACAGTGAGATATCCACGACTCTCAAATGGAGAAAGTCATACACAGCATGGGACCCAGAGCAGGGAGCGCCTTGCACTGGCGAATGGCCCACCTCAACTCCTGGCCACACCCACAGCAGGCATGGTGCTCGGTGGACCGAAGGGCTCAGAGGTCTGCGGGCAGAGCATCCCTCTCCTCCTGGCCGAGCTTCACTGGACGTGGCTTTGCCTCTGGCACTTATTCCATCTTCATTCTTTCACCAGAAATGTCAATAGCCATCGGTTATACACCAGCCTTTCTACATTACCTACACGCACTTCCTGGTGGCGGCTCTCCGTCTGTCTGCTCTGACCCATCATTTGATTGACTTAAAGTTGAACTTTCAGAAAATCATACCTCTCTCCTATCTCTGCACGTTTTGGAGGTGTTAGTATTCATGTGACTAACAGCAGTAATTAATTTCGAGTGCCATTCCAAAACCTTTGACTAATGGTCCTAGGGGACCTACTGTTGAACACCCCTGCAAATCAAGACAAAAAATGGGTACCCAGGCTCTGGCAACTAAGCCTAGGGAAGGGCGGATATGAGGACCAACTGCTCTGCTCTCTACAACCAGGTGAAATGTGTCCTCAGGAAGGTGTGTCCTCACCTGGGTTTACCAACACAGAGTATCTAATAGTCAAGAGGAAAGTAATTCGAGAAGTTTCCCATTTGTTTCAGCCTCTGTAATTGTTATAAATCCAAAATAATGTTACAGTGTTGGCTGATGGATAGCTAGCAGTTGTTGCTCCGCCACCACTTTCTCCAATCAGGAATGTTTCTCTCCTGCCAGGTGGGTCACTCCCATTCCACACTTTAATTCAGGTTGAGTTTGGATAAGCACTTCAAGGGAGAACTAAATCAGCGCTGACATCCTAAATAAAGCTTTGAGCTTGAAGGGTAATAATCTAGCTGCTCTTTCTAAATCCAGATCCATGGATGTTAAAGGAAAGAAGATTCCGCTGGAGGGATGTGTCAGAGGGAAATGCCAAATACATTCAGTGAACAAGAAACATACTCTCAGTAAGAAGACCCACCCACCTCCGGAGTTAATTACTTAGTGAAACTAGGATGAAAGGTGAGAACTGTAGCCAAGATTCATGTTTCTCTGGTGAAATTCTAAGTAGTTTATGAAAATGAAGCCCATTTGCTTCCCCAAAATAAATATATAATAAATGAAATTATTCCACTTTAAGTTTTTACAGGTTTCATTTAAGGGTCTGTATTGAGTCCATTATTGACGGAATGCTTGTATATGTTGTGGGTCACCTAAACTCTTTATCTTTAAACCATTTCAGTGTTTTTTGTTTGTGCGTGTTATGTGTGTGTTTTTAGGAACTTCTAGATGAGAAGATGTGTTAACCAAAGAGAAAATCAAATTCAAATCCGTTAATTGTGACACTTATTAGCAATTCACCTTTTAGGTTTTGAGGGAAAGACATATGAACTACCAGCTGAAATTAAGCTAGGATTGAGTACAGAATTTTTATCAAACAATATTTCTGAATATTTACTTTGTGCCAAATATCAAGGATTCAAATTTTTCCTTGGAGCCCCTCACTGCCCTCAAGGATGCAAACAAAAATGACCACAAGAGAAGGCATAATACATGCCATCTAACTGCTCAAGTTAAAAGTGCAAGAGTTCACAAACCACTTAATCCACCTTATTCCTCTTCTCTCTGCAAACGTTTTGGGCATCACAATCATGATTTAAAAGCCAAAATGTGACAAACTCGTAAAATGGAAGCCCATGCAAACAAAAACGCTTCCGTTTATGTAACAGTCCAGTGAGATGAATTCAGCCTTCTCCCTGAGGATCTCACAGAGGAAGTGTTCCCTGTCACACATGAAACACTATTAACCCAGCCCCCTCACTGCGAGGCCAGCCAGAGGGGCCATGCTCCAGGCCCACCGTGAACTCTAAGCAGGACCCAGGAAACTTCCTACGGTTCTTAAAGATGGTAAATGCTTTTCTCCATAGTCTTGCCTGTGATTCTTCCTCACTCAGAAAGATCCCCTGATGACCCATCTTCCTGCAGAACTTCTATCCAATGACTGATACAAAGTCGGCACGGTAAACACTGTATTTGAGGTACAGCCCAAGCATTAACTCTGTCAGGACTCTACCTGTCCCCAAGTACACCTGACCTTCCCTCTTCTGCCCAATCGTGTCAAACACCGTGTCTACTTATTACACTCTCTGTTCTACTGAATTTTGTCGTGTTCCCCTACTACTCCTTCAGGACAGACACCATTCTTGTCACCATCTTTTTATTCCTATCATTTAGCTCAGTATTGGGTCTCTAGCATCTGCTAGATGCTAGCAGATTATTACTCAATTATTACTCATTATTACTCAGATTATTACTCATTATTAATCAATAAAAGCTTAGTAAACAAATGAAAGAATGAATGAGTAAATCTGTGTGCATAAGCACTTACATATAGTCTCCATGTGTATATCATACATACACTTGTGTATGTGTGCATATATGTAATTGTGTATACACACGTGATAATATGCATGTATTCATATGTATGTACTTTCATACATGGAAACAAATAAACAACTATATGAGAGAACTTATAGTAAGTGGTTAAGAATTACAATTTCTGGAAATAGACTTGTTGAATTTCCCCTTTCACATTTAGTAGTTATAAGGTCTTGGCAAACTAAATAACTATAGGTCACTACCTAATTTTCTCTATCCCATAATATTAGGTAATTTTACATTGCTTATAGGAATCTTGAAGATTTAATAAGAAAATGTACATAAGACTTCATACCATACTGGGCACATGCATCCATCTATCTACCTGTCTACCTATTTATCAAGTGTCTATCTACCTACCAATCTATTAACTATTTTATCTACTGATTATCTATTCATCTATCTCTTTCATCTATGTACCTACCTACCTATCATCCACTTATTTACTATTTATGTAGTCATCCATACAGATACATATACCTTAGTAAGCAGGACAATGCTATAATTGATAAAATGAATAATTTTAAGACAAAAAAAACTGAAAGAGAAGACTTCCTTTAGAATAGTATTTTATAACCCAAGGGAGTCTCTTAAAGCATCTTCGGGGGCAACCATTTTTCTCACTCCAACTAATGAGCTATTTGGTATGCAAAAACAATTTCCTGTCACAAGCAAACTTTTCCTATTTAGTAATGTCAAATTCCTCCTCGCTACACTGGCGGTATTTCTTTTAAAACAAGATTTTTTAAACTGTCAGATTCTTATAGATTTCATGCATAATATTTAAGGCCAATATATTCAAATACAGCACCATGGGAAGGTGAGATAAATGTTGAATTGTAAAATTAGTATTTTATGAACAAAGTATTTGACTGTCTACATTCGTGGCTAAAATTTTTCCCTTTTCAACTACCACATCAGCCAGCATTTTTAAAGAAATCTTAAAGAGAATAGATTCCTACCATTTCTATCAGCTTTGCCTTAGACAAGCAACCAGTTTAACCTTCCTTCGCCTACCCAAACAACTACTGCAAATGTAAATATCTGTGGCAAAATAGGCATTAAATTTTCATTTCAATTTCTTTACAAAAACTGTCATCTCATGGATAAAGCCTTGGCCAATTTAATTCCCAATCAATGGAATTGCCCTACACTATCGAGAAATGTTCTATAGAAGCAAAGTATTTATTCTAGTGAATACACTTTGGACTCATTAATTTGAATCACAGAGTTGGGGCTTTCTACTCAAGTACAAATACTATAATATACAAAAGTTCTATTTCACACAAAGTACTGGATTATCAAAATACAATCAATGTCAAAGAAGCTTATTTCACTTGCAAAAATATCTAAAAAGTCCATCTAAATTACAGTAAATAATTGGTAAAAAACTAAATTTAAAAAATATAACCAGTACTAAAATTATGAAAAGTCAATGTATGAAAAATTACCAAGTAATTCATGAAACATGTGAAATGATATTCAGGATAAAAATAAAGATGCACATTAACAAGAGAAATGTCACTTAAAAATAAATCAGACTTCAGAACCAAAAATTGGGAGTTGAAGGGTTTTCATCATATATTCACTAGTGTTTCTAATGCTTAGTTCACTTTGTCACCAGTAAGAAAAAGCATTAAAACAGAGGAAGGCTTCCCTCTTAAAAAATGAAAAAATAAAAAGAGCATCAGAGTGACAAGTTCTTTGGGGCATAATCTCGAGACTGTCCCATGTCACCAAATGGATTTGTTCTCTTTGTCCTTAAGTCTAATGACTGCCTTATCACACGTTTGTCATGACATAATATCTGCCACGTCCTGACATGTCATGTCAATTTTCCGACCTCCTATATGATTTTTTTTCTTAAATCATAAACTTGATGACAAAAATAATTTTATTTTAGTAACTGAGATCTTGATGAAAGAAAGTTGGCAAATAGAAATACATGAATGAATACTATTTATACACATAGGACTTCAATACTGGACAAATGTAGGAATTTTGATAGTAATCATCTCATTGTAAATTATGTGTAATCCTAATGTTTTTTGTTATAAATTTACCGAAGAAAATTATGCAAATTCTTTGGTTGATCACGAAGAATAATGTTCAGTGACGGAACCAGGAAATACAACATTATAAAACACCCTACTAAATTAGTAATTTCAATTTTATTAGTCTGTATTTATGGGTTAAAATATGTTGATTTCATCAACAATCTATAAACTTACTATTTAGAGAGCTAATTACTGTATGTGAAAAACGTTAGTGTGAAATTTCTAAATATTTCCATTTAATATCCAGCGTTAAATTCAACAACCGAATGCATCAATTAGAATATTTTAATTTATTGTTTCCATACTCCTTAGCTAGCTTAATATCTCCATGTATGAATAATAATTTATGCAATGTACCAGTCCAAAGTACCATCAGCAAACTATAAAGTTCAGTTCCCTGATTAAGTTTATTATAAAGGTTATTTTGTATAGACAGATTTTTTAAATTTGGAAGACTTTCTCCAATTCAAGCAAATAAATGAAAATTAGAAATTTAAATATCAATATGGTAATATTAAATAATTACTAATTTTAATTAGATAAATTAGTAATGGTTTAAGAACTAGAGAAAAAAATTTTTTAAGCTGATTTAGTATTACATTTTTTAAAAATATATTTATTTATTTTATTTTTGGCTGCACTGGGTCTTTGTTGCTGCACGCGGGCTTTCTCTAGTTGCGGGGAGCAGGGGCTACTCTTCATTGCCGTGTGCAGGCTTCTCATTACGGTGGCTTCTCTTGTCGCGGAGCATGGGCTCTAGGTGCGTGGGCTTCAGCAGCTGTGGCACACAGGCTCAGAAGTTGTGGCTAGTGGGCTCTAGAGCACAGAGCTCAGTAGTTGTGGCGTACAGGCTTAGTTGCTCCACGACATGTGGGATCTTCCTGGACCAGGGCTCGAACCCGTGTCCCCTGAATTGGCGGGCGGACTCTTGCCCGCTGTGCAGCCAGGGAAGCCCTAGTATTACATTTTTAAATTAAATTCTCTTTAGAGGTCTTGGATAAGATGTGGACGTTTTATTATATTATTTAGCTTATATTAATTACTTGATGGAGTCTTGCCAATATAAAAACCAATGGGTCCTTCACATTCCACCCCTCCACATCCCCAAGTGACCAGTGATATGCTTTCTATCGTATAGATGTGTTTGCATTTTTCTAGAAATTTATATAAAGGGATTCACACAGTGAGGACTCTTTTATCTGGCTTCTTTCACTCAATGTGATTATTTTGAGAGTAATTCATATTTTTGTGGGTATCAATAGTTTATTACTCTGTTTTGCTGAGTAGTGTTTCACTGTATGAGTACACCACAGTATGTTTATTCATTCGCCTGTTGATGGGTGCTCGAGGTTGTTACAATTCTGCCTATTAAAAATAAAAATGCTATGATGATCCATGTAAAACAAAAAACAATGGGATTCAATGTTCTGGTTACAAAACGACTTTAGACATTTTTCTATTATCATTGCTTCCGCTGAATATTATATCTGAATAAGTGTATTTACATATTTTATACACTGCTCAATAAAAATCTCACTTTTCCTCATGACCATTACATGGGTAAGTTACAATTATGTCTAAATTCCCTGTGGGAACTGATACTATTGATAAGTCAGCTGATATCTACAGTGAAAGCTTTAGTCTCTTCTAGATAAATTGTCTAGTCTTTAATCTTCTGTTTAGACTAACTTTATTTCTCCAGATAGTACAAATTTATTTTCTCAGTAGACCTTTAAGCTAATTGAGAACTATTTTACAAATAAAGATATTGAATATTTTATACAATTTCTGTTTTGCTGACAAAGTACTTTTTATTTTAATAGTTTTTTTCTTTCAAAATAATGACCTGTATTCACTTGTAAATATCAGACTATATTGTAATGTCACTATTTAAAACACAAATTTCAAAAAACTGCATCTTCACACATCAACAATTGAAAAAATACATTGAACTCATGACTTTGCTTACTTTTCTCGTCATTTTCCCAATTTTGTTAATAACTCATAAACACTTTCCCAACAGAGAAAATTTCAGTCATTTTTTATTATACCATGATGACAACCGCTAACACCAACAATAGCCGGGAAAGATTCAGTAGAATTACTCATTTGGCAATCTCCCAGCATCGGTAGTTTCTGCAACATTTATCTTACGAAATTTAATAAAACATGATGTTCAAAGATCAACTTAGAAAGGGCGGGAAAATTGCCAAGGCTTCTCAAATGTTGAAGCCATATCTACCTTCTGAGCAAACACCATATATGCTGACTGGACAAGCTCTGTTTCACAGTACCTAGTACAGATCGCTTTAGAATCACTTTTGTAATGTTAAGCGAAAAAGAAATTTTGTGAAGTTAGGGTATACAGGAAGTGGTAGATACAAGCAAATCTGAAAGCTAACAGCACCTATTAATCTTAAACTAGCCTGTTGCTCTTCCAAAGATTAAATTATCCCCTGGTAATCAGTAATATACTTCAAGATGAGTTACCCTTTCAGGCCACTGATGCAGGTTTCTATATAAATGCAGTGGCCTGGATGAACTGGAGTCAGAATAGTATACAATACTACGCATCATTCCACATAAGCCTTTAAATGAAAGGATAAATGGCTCTGTTTATTTTACTGTGCAAAGAGGACATTCTACCCTTGTATTTTCTGATAATTGCATAGTAGCTAAGTTCAGTTGCACAAAGCACATGTAGATTTTATCTTTCCACGAAGAATGATTTTTGCCCAAGTATAGGGAACACTCCAAAGAAGAACACACACAGATGTGACTGAACCCAGAAAGGCTCGTTAAGTGAACAGTGTGTGTTGTAAATAGGAATTGGACTATCCCTTACCCACAGTCCTTTTCAATTCATGGGCTTCAGAGTTCATGTTAAAAATAAAAGATTTTGTATTACACAGGAAAGAAAATTTAAAGTGTCTATGTGAAACAAGACTAAAGAGATCTCAGCATTTACACTTACCATATTAGCAGTGCAATTTCTTAAAACTGAATACTTAAAGTGATCAGCTGTATTATTCCCTCTACCAAAGGTTGAACTCTCTTCTATCTTTTTAAAATTTCTGCCCCAAACAGTCACCAATGACAGCAAGACCCTAAGGGCACGTCGGCACAAAATCCGAAAACACCAAAAAACAGAAACAAAACAAAACTCACTCCTGATGCCTTGCAAGCACCAAACAGTCCAACTGAAATCATTTTCTCCATGAAAAGTTTCAACTCTGTCAACCAAAACTCACGCAATGGAATTCCCTTTACCTAAGCACCAACTCTGAGTATTACTGTCCAACAACAATTTTAAGAAAACATGTCTGCCTTAAGAACTAATTCTTCACAGAAAAGGAGCTCTATCAATTAGTATTCTAAATTCTCAAAACGTCTCTACCACATGTCAAAAGAAAAACCACTCTTCCAATCAAAATTTCTACCAGTAAAGGAAAATTGTCAACACACGTTTTGTGCTATAGGATGTTGGGCCATTGTAGTAAATAGTGTTCTCCCATCAAGAAAGCACAGAAGTCAAATGTCTGCACCATTAAACCACCTCTGAAATAGCAGCTTCCGTCTGCATGAAAACGTTCAGTGTGAGGTCATCTGGACGGTGGGTGTGTGCAGTGCACAAGGCGCGTCCTACCTTCATACAGAGCTTTGAAGCCCTGGGCACTCACGGCGAAGTCTGTCGTGAACCACAGAGTAAGGATGGAGCCGGTGCTGACGATGCAGGAAGGAAGCTGAAATCCCGACAACCTAAATTTCAAAAAGAGATGAACACAGTCAAAAAGCATGAACTTGTTATTGAAGCTTATTTGATGAAGTCATTCAATTCCTCTTTGCACTGTGGCCTGTTGATTTGACATAAGTCACTGCACAGTTGCATGATCTATATACCAGGTGTTGCCAGGCAACTGAAATGAAGCATGTTCAAGGACTAGAGCTTGCTTATTTAAACACTTTTTGAAAAGATTTCTTTTCTTGAAGGACATGTACAATACACCATTGTCTAAAGAGAGCGCACAGAACTTACAACAATGCAGTCATCCTTACACCTGCTATGCGAAACAATGTAACACTGCATGTGCTTTTGAGTTTATTTTTCTCTTAACTTATTAGTGTGCTGTCACAGTTCATCATTAATGTGCTTATTCTTACTATCTTCCCACAATCGGTTTCTCTTGAAAAGAAAACAAATCCTAGTCACAACGTCAGAAATAAAAATCAATGACTACCTTGAGCTCAGGTCAAATGAACTGACGTTGATATTTGGTTTTCAAGACAAATCTTTTGGATTTTAAGATATGTGTTTCAATTATAACTAGGTTGGGATATATTAAGAAATCTTAATGATGAGAAAGAACTCTGAAGGAGTGAACTAGTATAATAATAATATAATAATAATATACATATTATATATATAATTATATATTATATATAATATAATAATAATAATATGTAAAATACAATGCTTTACAAACAAAGAGCTTTTCTAAAGGTTAAAGAGATGCTTCACTTTATATCTTGACTAAAGTTTACTAATTAGTTTGTCTACAGTTGCATGGTTTAGTGTAGTCTGAACACAAACTTCTGACTCAAATAAAAAGAAAAAAAATCAACCTGAACATTCATTTCCAGGGGGAGAAACTCGGTCTTGCCAATAAGTCTATGGTATTAAAGGCCTAATTACAACCACTGTAGTTGCAGAATCAAACCAGAAACTAATAAGAGAAAAATGACAGGACAATTGTCAACCAGCAAACACTTCTAAATAATCCATGGATCAAAGAAGTCTCAAGGGAAGTTTTTAAAAGTACATTAAACTGAATGAAATATAAACACAAGATATCAATATCTGTAGGACTCAGCTAAGCAGAGCTGAGGGGGAAGTTAACAGCACTGAAAACATACATTAGAAAAGAGGAAAATTCTTATATGTGTAATCCAAGCTCCCATCTCAAGAGCTTAGAAAAGGGAGAGTAAAATAAACCTAAAGCAAGAAGGCAAGAAATTACAGATAAATGCCAAAATCACTGGAAATGAAAACAGAAAAGCAATGAAACAAAGCCTAATTCTTGGAAAAGATCAACAAAATTAACACATGTAGCAGAAATGACCCAAAAAAAAAGAGGGGGATAAGAATAAATAGAGATAAGAATAGGGATAAGAATAAAGAGGGGGATTAGATAAATATCTAACAACAGGAATAAAATAGCAAATATTACTAGAGACCCCACAGATATGAAAAAAATGCTCTAAAAACTACACCCATAAATTTGACAGGAGTGAAACTGCTTACTTCCTTAAAGCACACACACACACAACGAATGACCACAACTTACTCGATGAAACAGAAAATGTGAATAACATTTACATTACATTTACTGTAATGTAAATGTTAATGTAATGTAACATTTAATAGTTACACTATAACTATTAAAACTCCCCTGAAAGAAAAGTCCAGGCCCAGGTGGTTTTACAGAAGAATTCTTCTGCCATAGACTGAATGTCTGTGTCACCCCAAAGTCATATGTTGAAACCTAATCCCCACCATGATGGTATTTGGAGGTGGGGCCTTTGGGTGGTGATTAGATCATGAGGGCAAAGTATCCTTATAAAAGCGACTCCAGAGAGCTCTCTTGCCCCTTCTGCCATGTAAGGACACAGCAAGAAGACGCTGTCTCTGAACAGGAAGCAGGCCTTCAGCAGACACTGAAACAGCGGGCACCTTGACCTTGGACTTCCCAGTCTGAAGAACCACACGCGAGAAGTTTTTGTTTTTTTATAAGCCACCCAGTCTATGGTATCTGTTATACGTACTAAGGCATTTACCTAAATGCACCGAGACATCTACCAAACATGTAAAGAATTAACAATCTTACGCACTCTCTCCCAGAAAACAGAAGCAGATAAAACACTTCCTTACGCATTTCATGGTGCCATTATTACTCTGTGCTACGGACTGAATTGTTGCTTCCAAAATTTGCATGGTGAAGCCCTAACTCCCAATGTAACTGTACTTGTCATTTCTTTATTTTTTCAATTTTCATTGGCGTATAGTTGATTTACAGTGTTGTGTTAAAGTGAATCAGTTTATTTGTAGATATGGATATGGATATATATATATATATATATATATATCCATTCTTTTTCAGATTATTTTCCCATACAGGTTATTACAGAATATTGAGTAGAGTTCCCTGTGCTGTACAGTAGGTACTAATTATCCATTTTATGTATAGCAGTGTGTATATGTTCATCTCAATCTCCTAATTTATCACTTTCCCCCAGGTTTCCCCTTTAGTAACCATAAATAAGGCTTTTAGGAGGTAATTAAGATGAACTAAGTTCATAAGGATGGGATGCTAATCCAACAGGACTGGTGGCCTTATAAGAAGAGGACAAAGAAGAACTCTCTCTTCCCTTTCCTCCGACGCTGCCACATGCCTGCACTAAGAAAAGGCCATGTGCTCGCACACCCAGAAGACAGGGGTCTACGAACCAGGAGAAGAGTCTTCATGAGAACTTGACCGTACTACAACCTAATATCAGATTTTTAGCCTCCCGAAATGTGAGAAAATACATTTCTGTTGTTTAAGCCACCCAATCTATGGTATTTTGTTGTGCAGACCAAGCTAACACACCTTGTTACCAAAGACAGACAAAGGCAGCACCAAAAAAAAAGAGAAAGAAACAGACCAATATCCCTCATAAATACAGATATAGGAATCCTTAACAAAATAAGAGAAAACAGAAGTAAGCAACAGATAACAGTTATTCAATAAGGCCAAGGGGTGTTTATTCCAGGAATGTAAACACAGTTCAGTATTTGAAAATCAATCAACGTAATCTGCCATAATAACTAGCTACAGAATAAAATCACAGGATTGTAATATTCTATGTAGGAAAAAGCATTTGACTAATTTAAGCATCCAATCATGAGAAAAACTTTCAATAAAATATGAATGGAGTGGGCTTCCCTGGTGGCGCAGTGGTTGAGAGTCCGCCTGCCGATGCGGGGGACATGGGTTCATGCCCCGGTCTGGGAAGATCCCACATGCCGCGGAGCGGCTGGGCCTGTGAGCCATGGCCGCTGAGCCTGCGTGTCCGGAGTCTGTGCTCCGCAACGGGACAGGCCACAACAGTGAGAGGCCCGCGTACCGCAAAAGAAAAAATATATATATGAATGGAGGAAAACTTCCCCAACTTCACAATGAGTATCTGTAAAAAAAAAAAAAAAAACAAACCTGCATCTAACATTATACTTATTGGGGGAAGACTGAATGCTTCCCCCTAAGACTGAGAACAGGCAAAAAGGTATGGTTTCACCACTTTTATTCAACAATATGCCAGACGATCTAGCCAGTGCAATAAGTCAAGTAAAAGAAATAAATGCGTACAGATCAGAAAGGAAAAAATAAGATCGACTCTATTTGCACAATTAGCTACACAGAATGCCAAGGAATCTATAAGAAAACTCCTAGAGTTAATACTTGAAATTAGCAACTGCCCAGGATATACAATGAACATACAAAATTCAATTTTATTTATACATGCTAGCACTGAACATGTGGACATCAAAATTAAAGATACAATGCCATTTACAATCGCCAAAAGAACACTTACATATAACAGGTACAAAACTGTGTCCTGAAAACTGTATAATGCTGAAGAAAGAAATGAATAAAAAATTAAATAGAGCAATATACCATGTTAATAGACTGGAAGACTGAACATTGTAAAGATGTCAATTCTCCTCAGACTTATATGTAGGTTTAAGACAATTTCTATCAAAATCCCAGCAAGATTTTTTTTTTTAGACACAGACAAGATTCTTGTAAAATTTAAATGGAAAGCCAAAAAAAAAAAAATAGAATGGCTTAAATAATTTTGAAAAAGGATAAAATAGGAGGAATCAGTACACTTGTTTTCAAGACCTATTTTGTAGCTACAGTAACCAAATCCATGTGGTACTGGCAGAGGGACAGACCAATCCATCAGTGTATCAAAACAGAGAAGTCACAAACAGACTCATGTGAATATGCCCAAATAATTTTTGAAAAGGTGCAAAGGCAACTCAGTGGAGCAAAGAAAGCCTTTCAACAAATGGCGCTTAAACAACTGGAAGTCCACAGGCAAAAACAACCAAAAAAGAGCCTAGACCAAAGTCTAACACCCTACAGAATAGTTAACTCAATATGGGATCACAGACATAAACGTAAAATGTAAAAATATACAACTTTTAGGAGAAATCATAGGGGAAAATCTTTAGGATCCTGGACTAGCCAAAGAGTTCCTAGGACACCAAAAGCACAATCCATAAAAGAAAACAGTGATAAACGTTAAAATCATTCGCTCTGTGATATACCCAGTTAAGAAATGAGAAGACACGCTACAGACTGCTAAAAAATATCTGCAAACCACGTATCTGACAAGGACATGTGTCTAGAAAATATAAAAAAAAACCTTTAAAGATTCAACAGCAAAAGAACAAATAATGTAATTAGAAAACAGGCAAAAACCAAAGTGTCATTTCATCTAAAAGGATATACAGATGGCAAATAAGCACATGAAAAGATGTTCAACACCATCATTCATTTGGGAAATGCAAATTAAAACCGCAAAGAAATAGCACTACACACCTATTCAGAATGGCTAAAATGAAAAACAGTGGCAATGCCAAATACTGGCTGGAATGTGGAGAAAATGGATTGCTCATATATCGCTAGTGGGCAGAACCACTTTGGAAAACAGTTTGACAGTTTCTTTAAAAATTAAACATGTGAACAGTATGGAGGTTCCTTAAAAAACTACAAATAGAACTACCATATGACCCAGCAATCCCACTACTGGGCATATACCCTGAGAAAACCATAATTCAAAGAGAGTCATGTACCAAAATGTTCATTGCAGCTCTATTTACAATAGCCTGGAGATGGAAACAACCTAAGTGTCCATCATCAGATGAATGGATAAAGAAGATGTGGTACATATATACAGTGGAATATTACTCAGCCATAAAAAGAAACGAAACTGAGCTATTTGTAATGAGGTGGATGGACCTAAAGTCTGTCATACAGAGTGAAGTAAGTCAGAAAGAGAAAGACAAATACTGTATGCTAACACATATATATGGAATTTAAGAAAAAAAAAATGTCATGAAGAACCCAGGGGTAAGACAGGAATAAAGACACAGACCTACTAGAGAACGGACTTGAGGATATGGGGAGGGGGAAGGGTAAGCTGTCACAAAGCGAGAGAGTGGCATGGACATATATACACTACCAAACGTAAAATAGATAGCTAGTGGGAAGCAGCCGCACAGCACAGGGAGATCAGCTGGGCGCTTTGTGACCGCCTGGAGGGGTGGGATAGGGAGGGTGGGAGGGAGGGAGATGCAAGAGGGAAGAGATATGGGAACATATGTATATGTATAACCGATTCACTTTGTTATAAAGCAGAAACTAACACACCATTGTAAAGCAATTACACTCCAATAAAGATGTAAAAAAAAAAAAATTAAACATGCGATTATCAGATGACCAAGCAATTATTCTCCTGGGCAGTATTTACCCCGGAGAAATGAAAATTTATGCTCACACAAAACCTGTACAAGAATATATATGAATATATATGCGTATACATATATATACACATAAACATACACTTAATAATCAAAACCTGGAAATAACTCATATATCCCTCAAGAGGCGAATGATATACAAACTGTGGAATATCTACACCATGTACTATTACTCAAAAATAAAGAGAAATAAACTATTGATTTATAACACCTGGATGACTCTCCAGAGAATTATGCAGAGTGGCAAAAAGGCAATCAGAAATAGATTACATACTGTATGACTTTAACATTCTTGAAATGACAGACTTATTGAAAAGGAGAACAGGTTATTTGTTGCCAATAGCTAAGCAGGGAGTTGGGACAGGAGGGAGGTGGGCGTGGCCATAAAAGGATCACATGAGGGAATCTTACGATTTGTGTCTCGACAGTTTCGGTGTCCCCTTCCTGGCAGTGTCCCTCTACTACCGTTTTGTAAGATGTTACCTTTCGAGAAACTGGGTAAAGAATACTCAAAATCTGTGTTATTCCTTACAGCTGCATGTAAATCTATGATTTTCTCAAATTTGAAAGTTTAATAAAACAATAGATTGGAGGGCTTGGGACGGAGGTACTCTAGAAACTATATACAGATTAAAATCATCCAATTAGTACAAAAACACAGTATTTAATAATAAAACATTCTCTCATTAGATTCAAAACTTAACTGAACAAAAAATGATTATTTAGTGTAGTCCGTTTTGAAGTTTTAATATTTATTACCGTAAGTTTAGATATCAAATAATGTGGTAGCACTTTAAAATAAACACACATTCATGTTTTCTTTAATGAACTTTAAAAAGAATCATGAAGAGGAAGGGAAAAGTCAAACTATTATCTCAGAAAAAAAGTAACAAGATACTAAGAGTTGTAAAAACAATGTTATATGACTACTGTTTGGAAGTTTGAGGAAGTTCAACATACACAATGGTAGATAAAATATATACAAGTGGGGGCTTCCCTGGTGGCGCAGTGGTTGAGAGTCCACCTGCCGATGCGGGGGACGCGGGTTCGTGCCCCGGTCCGGGAAGATCCCACATGCCGCGGAGCGGCTGGGCCTGTGAGCCATGGCCGCTGGGCCTGCGCGTCCGGAGCCTGTGCTCCGTGGCGGGAGACGCTGCAGCAGTGAGAGGCCCGCGTACGGCATAAAAAAAATTTTATATATATATATATATACACACACACACACACACACACACACACACACACACAAGTGATCTGCTTTAACTCGCTGAAATGGAATGCACTCATTCATATTTTAGCACGAAAGAATGAAGTCCAGTGTTGGTTGAGGTGGGTAGGAGAGTTGATTCAGTTAATCATTGAGACCGTCAAGAGCTAAATTTGTGGTTCCAATGTTTATAGCCATTACCCATCACACCAGCTGAGAGTGAGGAATCTGAACAATGACCAGTGAGGAACTCACTCTTCAGTCTCTCTACAAATACCCTGGTGAGGATGTATCTGCTGATAATCTCTATAGTACATCATTTGTATCCTTTGCATGAGGACCCTGGGGATAAATTTCAATGCTATCTTCCTTCAGGAAACATATGTTCTTAGGGGCAACCAGTTTATTTTTAACACCTAGTAAATCATGGAGCTGTTCAAGTTGCTTAGTGTTGACTAAAAGAAAATTTCGAACCAAATTTCTGGCCCTCCCTAAGCAACGTGTGGATTTTTATAGTAGCCTCGTTGCAGATTCTGTAATTTGCATTCCTTCAGAATTTTATCTTGCTGCCATCCATGTATCTTTAGATCTCTGTAAGCCACTTTAGATATAACTCCTCATGGTATTCACACAGTGGCAAGTCAATGAAAACAAGAAAGAAAGAAAATTAACTCCGCTTTCCCCTCCCCATTTCTATCAAACCCAATATCACCTACAACATACGCACATTTGACCTACTTCTTCCTAGAGTGCAAGTCAGAAACATGGTTGCCACTGTTGAAAACAATCCTAGCATCCTATTCAAAGCATTGGGTTTTCATCTGACACCGTCACTGAATCATTTGTGGGAAGAGAAAGAAAATGATTAGAAAAAGGAATGGGTATGAGAAAAGTGATAGAAACATTACTCTCAGCAAAAAAAAAAAAAAAAAAAGAAGAAGAAAAGTATAGGTAGCAAAGGTCCAACCCTCTCTCTCTCTCTCTCTCTCTCTCTCTCTCTCTCTCCCCCACACACACACACACACACCCCTACCTCTGCCTGTCTTTTTCTAGCTGCCTGCCTGTTGTCTGATAGAATCTCATTTACTGTATTTTCTACTGGGAGAAAGCAATTCCCCTCTCACATCCGGCGATCTGGGTAAATGATACAGCCTGTCAAAGATGAGTGATTATTAAATAAAGTAAGGACAATTTGGGGCAGCTCTTCTATATTCTCAGTGCTTGTTCACTCAGTAGAAACATGAGTTTCAGAATCGAACAAGTTTATTCTTCTTCCATCTCGCAAGAAATTACTAGAATGAATTGCACTTAGAAATATACCAAAAATATTGTGTACTGCACTATCACTCAAGATACTCAAATTGTTGATACCAATGCAATAATCTTGAGTATTAGAAGTGGTGAGGCTGGAGAAAAAATAAGAAATTGAATGAAAAGGTCAGCAGAAACAAGACTGGTGTGAGCACAGTTTATTTCACATAAATTAATGAGGAAGTTTTAACTCCATTTAAGAGAGGTACACTCCTAAATGAAAATAGTACCTATTTCATTTATTTATTTTTCTATTCTGTTCAACATATCATTTATAACAATTAATATAAAAGTTATAAACCTACTTACAGTATCAATTTCAATGGCAGATTTTTATCATGATATATTTACATACATTACATTTATTTAAACTGTTGCATAGTTCCACTGTTAAAAAAAGCGTGTTGGATTTTAAACTCTGTGAGAGCTTCATTTAACTTCTCTTGGGCAAAGCCAAAGTTAAATACTTTACACTTTCTTTAAATTTCTATTTAAAAAATTTTAGTATGTCCTATGATTGGCCCAGCAGCAAAGATATTTGAAGCTACTATACTTGAAGTCTTCGTTGTTTTTATTAAAAAGTTAAAACTATAAGTCTTTTTTAATATTAAACAATTACAAATGCAGATGCGATATGTCTGTACTGTACTGCTTGTTTTCCCCTTCCCAAAGCTCTTAGCACATCTGTTTGAGTCTGGTTTGATTTAACAAGAAGAATGTCATGTAGTCATTTGGTTTTATTACACTATTTTAGCCCAACACTGAGTTCCCAACAATTCTAGCTTGCAATTATTAGACCAAAAAAGTCTAGAGGTAAAACATTTGGTAAAATTGCACATTGACAAAAGCCTAAGAAAGGATTTCATGTTCAGTTGTACTCTGTTCACTTAACCACAAATTATACACACAAGAGAACAAGGGGAGTAATCAACTTTATACAAAGAAAAATCAGAACCTCTTGTAGTAAGACAGAGGCCTTAAGTCTACAAGTCAAGGCATCTTTTCCTATTGTCTAGTGCTTACTAGGAATTAAAGAGGCATTCTGGGTAGTTTGTTATCTGTCTTATGCATAGGAACGCGGAAGGAATACCTAAATGATTTACTGGTGCCATTTTGAAATGGTTTTCCATGCTAATTTCAGGAATAAAAAGTTCCTATGCCCAGTAGATATCTGCATTTCTATCTACGTCTCTGTGGTTGTACAGATACATACAAATGTGATGATGTCTTTTTCCTATAGTAAGCTCAAAATTTTACCTGTGATTCATTTAATAATAATGCCCATGCCAAGTTCTTTGAAAACAATATACATACTCCAGAAGTGTCAGGGCTTTTTTCACATCTATGAAGACTGATATGTGTGTATGTAATTGGACAGAGCTCTTAAAAACAAGAACTGAAAACCTTGGAGGGAAAAAAAAAAACAAGAAAACACAGTTGACTAACACGTCTTTAACTTTCTTATCAAGATTTTGTGCGAGAGGCGGATAGCTATTTGCTCTCTAAAAGGGTTACATCTCTCTTACATGAGTACCTTTGGTTAAATTTTGAGAACGTCATGAGATTTCTAGTAGCCTTGTCACTAATATTAATATTAGTATTAATATTGCTTTATATATTGCATATATTTTAATATTGTTATATATGTATATATAGCAATTAAACCATTGCATTTGCTTTAACTTACACCCTTCCTTCCTAAGAGGCTAACATCATAAAAAACATCTTATTTTCCTTAAACATGTCATTGCTCATATCATGGTCTGTACATACCTTACTTCTCCCCAGAATCCTGAGAGGAACTGCACTCAGTTACGGTGATTTAGTATACTTTGGCCTATCTTAGTCTGTGCTAAATAAAAGTTTCCTCCTAACGGAATTCACTCTCAGCTGAACACTACTCTGTCATAAAAATGAATTTTCCCCAAATTACATTCTCAACAAATCTGCCAAGATTTAATCCACTGATCTCTTTCCCTATCAAGGCATCAAGCTATTCTGAGCAAGTGATTTCATAATTACAGCGTCTATAATACATCATCAGAAACAAAAATCTAAGCAGGTTTTGCCCCCAAGCATGAAATAGCATCCTCTCGGTGTGACTCTCTTATGACCACAGAAACAGCATCATTGATAAATGACACGAACGTAGTAACAGCATTTTCCACTCCTAAGTATGACTGTAAGGACTGAAACTCCAACGTTCTCCTCCTCTGCTCTTGAGCCTTCTGGGCTATCAACTTCATCTCCACCTGAGTGATAAGGATCCAGAAATTGTCTTCCTAGTGCAAAATCCATTAGTAGGATTTTTTTTTTTTTTTAATGTATTTGACTGCACTGGGTCTTAGTTGCAGCACGCGGGATCTTCGTTGCGGACTGCGGGATCTTTGTTGCGGCATGCGGGATCTAGTTCCCTGACCAGGGATCAAATCCAGGCTCCCTGCATTAGGAGCACAGAGTCTTAACCACTGGCCCACCAGGGAAGTCCCCATTAGTAGGATTTTTCTATCAAGATCTCTTTCCAATCTGTTTTCCCCCAGCTATGCCACTTTTCCATGTTAAGATTTGACATAAGCCCTGTGCTACGTTAGAGTAACTCAAAGGCTTTCTGCTTTACGTCCTCATCTGAGGGTTAGGATATTTAATGCTCATCTAAATTTCAGCACAGCTATGATAAACAAGGCAAGGCCCTAAATGACTTCTTCATCGGCAAGCAAAGGGATTAGGCAAAGACCCCTAGAGTTCATTTCAGGGCTTAAGCATGTTGAGAAAGTATTTCAATGACCGGAAATGATATGCAAATTTATTTATTTCACTGTGGTAGCTCACAAAGTACATTTTTAAATTGAGATTTCCTTCTTAATTGTGAATCTAACTTCTTCTGTAAAAACTGAAACCTGAATCCAGTAGTTAGGTAGTTAGATGGAAACTCTGTATTTAGAATTACAGATTCTCCTCGACTTATAATGGGGTTACATCCTGATAAGGTATTTTCAACTTATGATGGCTTTAAGTCAAAAATGCATTTAATACACTTAACCTAAGGAACATCAGCTTCTCCTAGCCTACCTTAAACGCGGTGCTCAGATCACTTACATTAGCCTACAGTTGGGCAAAATTCATCTGACACAAAGCCTGTATTATAAAAAAAAAAAGTGCAGAATATCTCATGTCTCTTATTAAACACTGTACCGGAAGTACAAAACACAGTGGTTTTCAGTGCATCCTTTGTTCACCCTCCTGATCGCATGGCTGACCAGGAGCTGTATCTGTCTCTGCCCAGCATCACGAGAGAGATGGGACCTCATATCGCCAACCTGAGACAGATCGCAATTCAAACCTCAGAGTACGGCTTCTAGCGAATGCATATGACTTTCCTATCACTAGCAAGTCAAAAACTCTTGACTCAAGGATCACCTACACATACACACGAACACACACATTGAGGTAGAAAGGAGAAAAATATCTAGAGAGAGAGACAGACGAAACTCAATGTGGACTGGTCACTCCTCACTTACACTTTGTAACTCCTGACTGACAGCCCACGCTAGCTGCATCCTAACATTCTCCTGACTCTCCTACTGAAACTCCGTAGAGTGACTCTGTCTGGGTAAAAACCAGAGGCAACTGAAAAGGAGGAAGAGATAGGAGGAGAGAAATGAAAGAACCTGTGCGTCCCAACACAGAAATGAGGAATCTCCTCTTCCAACAATTTTGAAACCAAGGGCTTTCCATGAGTCTGGTGCATACTAGAAATGCAGCCATGCTTCCTGAGTTCACAGGCAAGAGAAGGTACTGGGACAATTAGCAATGTTATTTAATTGGGCAAATTAATAAAATTATATATACTTTAAAATATTTAAGTATTATGTAACAGTTGGGTAAAGGAGAATTATTTCAAATAAACGGTATATTTTTTAAGGAGTGAAGGTAATCCACATTTACACACATCTTCATGACTGCCAGTGTGTTCTCAGAGGGCTGTAAAAATACCTTAAGGGCTTTGGTAAAGTTCACAAACAAGAACAGACACAGGCATAAGGAAAATCTAGAAATGCTGGCTAGTAGGAAAAGAAATTTACGTGTAATTAAAAGAGCATAAAAAATCCTTGTTAAAATATATGCATTTTATAAACATGACTAGTAATTATTTTCAGAGACTTGGGAAAACAAAACATGAATTCAAGAATTTCATCAAATGGCTTATCAGAGAAAAGTCAATTCACACAAGGGACCTTATCTGTGTCCTACACGCAGTTGTTCCTCAGGACAGAGCCTGGAGACAAGGAGGGTTCGATAATGCATCCCAAAGTCTGGCTGTAGGATTCTGGCCCTGACGATGAATGAGTGATCATTATATGTCACTCAAGAGTTCATGACCAGTTGCCTTCCTAGACTTGGGTTCTAATACCAGCTGACCCCGTGGGCATTTTGCCAGCTGCCTGTCACTGTTCAGAGACTGTCTATACCACATGCTCATGAAAACCTTAAAATAACACCCTGTTTTGTGGGAGACGAAACTAAGCCTCAGAGATCTTCACTGACTTACCTAAGCCCACAAAGGTGGTGAGTATCAGAGTCAAGATTCAAATCCAGGAATCTCTCTTGAGCCTGTGTTTCTAACCCCTGGAAACTCACAAGGGATTTCAAACTGGGGCCATAAAGGACCTAAAACTATACTGGGCCAAACCGATGGGTAAATAATCAGTAATTTGGGCTTGATGACACAGTGGTATGTATAGACAATTAATCCAATTGTTGAAATGAAACCATTACGGAAATAAATGGTAAAAGAACCAAGCTCTGAACCAGGAACAGGAAAGACGTTGGAGGAGAATCCCCACCCAGTTCACAGGCTGGCCACTGAGCATGCGCAGCCCAGGGGGACGCTCACCACGATGACGGGTCACCAACCAGCTCCCCTTGCAGCCCTGAGCTTCCTCGAAGGACACCTGCCATGGATGTGTTCACACGCACATCTTGAGAACCGTAAAAGGTAAATTTAATAAAGCCAATTCTTTTCGCTTGGCTTTATTTTGCTATAAGGAAAAGAACATGTCTCATGTTCTTTATGCCCAAATCTGCCCTAGTCTGAAAGAGCTAATTTTTTTTCTCATTCCCAGTCATGCCCCTGGCCTGTGAATGTATAAAATTCTCATCTTTTGATTGAAAAAGCCTATTTACGCCCTGCACCCTTATGAATTTACAGATAGAGTTTAAAATTTGCATACAATTCCCTTTCTCTTTCACAAGGTAGAACTTTAGAGGACCTGGAAAAAGGGGAAATGGATGGGAGCTTGAAACACACAAGTGAAGCAACAGTTTTTTGGCTGTTTGACCAAAGTTGGGAGGATGGGAAAGAGACAGGATGAAACATGAACACGTGTGGAACTTAGGTTTTTGACAGGAGGCATAAAGAAGTGATCTTAAAAAAAATATATATCTCAGAATTAGCACCTTTAATCCCTTCATAAATGAGGATGAGGAATTTTAAATTCTCTAGATCTAGGAACACCAAACTTGAATATCTGGCCGCACAAGTGCATTTTCCAAGTCACCCATGTTCCTCATGACCCCGTCACGGTGATGTCCCCACATATCCCACAAACCAAGTCAAAGTAATAAATGACAAAAGGAAAACCCACCAAATCCTGAGACCATGTGTTTAAGAAGAACGCTGAATGTACTAAAACAGAGAAAAGGAGCAAACAATGTGTGTTATGGTCATCAAGACACATCAAACGTTTCCACTGAACAGAGATGACGGAGGAAGCTGGAAGTCGCCTGTCTGACCTGATTTACTCTCACTCCTGTTTGGAAGGGTACATTGATGGTGACATAATGGCAGGAATGAAATACGTCTATTTCCTCAAGAAAAACCTGTTTTCTGTTATCCTATGACTCCACATGCCAAAAGAAGGCAACAGATTAAAACCAATGATCTCCCATCGAAAAATTTACGTATTTGAATCATTCATATTTTTCACAAATTCTTCTATTCCTGGAGAAATTTGAGAACACTATAGTGTTGAACCAAGTCTAATTTTAGATAGTCTTCTATATGATACACTGGTGGTGTGCAAAGGTAGCTAATCAACAGTAGGTGGAGGAAATGGGAGCTTTTTATTTATTTATTTTTATGACTTTATTTTTTATTTATTTAATTTATTTATTTATACAGCAGGTTCTTATTAGTTATCCATATTTTACATATTAGTGTATAAATGTCAATTCCAGTCTCCCAATTCATCACACCACCACCGCCACCCCCCGCCACTTTTTTCCCTTGGAGATTTTTAAAGTATTAGTGATACTACTGATACATTATTGTTCAAAAAAAAGATAACAGAACTCGAATAGAGAATGTAAACTGATGCACGAATATGTCAGTCAGTGATTTTCTTGGGAAAAAATCTTATCAGTAACTTCCTTAACTGACCTACATGTCCATAAATGATTACACCCAATTTTGGCACAATTGTTTCATTTTTTAATTTTGTTTTAGTTTTGGCTGTGTTGGGTCTTCATTGCTGCGCACCGGGCTTTCTCTAGTTGCGGCGAGCAGGGGCTACTCTTCGTTGCGGTGCACAGGCTTCTCATTGCAGTGGCTTCTCTTGTTACTGAGCATGGTCTCTAGGCACGCGGGCTTCAGTAGTTGCAGCATGTGGCTCAGTAGTTGTGGCTCATGGGCTCTAGAGCACAGGCTCAGTAGGTGTGGCGCACAGGCTTAGTTGCTCTGCGGCATGTGGGATCTTCCCGGACCTGGGATTGAACCTGTGTCCCCTGCACTGGCAGGCGGATTCTTAACCACTGCGCCACCAGGGAAGTCCCAATTCTGTCACAATTATTATGAGACACATAAGACGCAGGACTGTGAAGTGTTAAGGCTTTATTTTAACTATGAGACCAAAACATGTAACCTCGGGAGTGTGATGACCCCTGCAGGTGGTCACCATGCAGGTCTGGAGTTTACATATTTTGCTAACCTAATCACCGGTTGCCACAAAAATCTTTGAAATTCCTCCTTTGGGGGTGAATCCTTAGTCCTCCCCCCTCCTTCCATTTCCAGGGACATCACCCATCGCTCTCATGTTCTCCCCTTGGAACACGAAGCCTTCGGCCTCATACATCAATATCTGGAACCTAATTGTATCGGAGATGCACTGCACAGCACAAGCGCCTCATGAAAGCCAGCTTGCTGCTTCCCTGCAGGGAGAGTCGTGTTTTAGCAGGAGACACACGTGGAGCTGATCCCAATGATGGGACCCAGATGTTGGGGACAGGCAGGTGGGGATGTGCTGTGGGCGGTGTATGTCCGCTTGGAGGACAGCAGTCTCGGCCATAGGCTAAAAGAAGTCCCACCAGATGACAGCTACACTAGGCAAGGTAACACTATCCCTGATGGGGCCAGACCCCCATCAGGGCTGGTGTGTGATTCTACAGTTCATCTTGCAAGCGATGTTAATCGTGAAGCCCTGAAATCAAGGGATGTGTCAGATGCAGATTTCACGGCAAGCGACTGGAATTCTAACCAAAGTCTATATTCCTAGCGTTGAATCCCACACACCACCATCTACGACTCCACTTTTTCTATCACGAAGAACAAAGTGAATTCACATCATACAGAGCAGCTTGTTAAAATACAGGATGCCGTCGAGATCATCCAAAGATTGATCATTCCAGGTTTTAAAACCAAAACTAACACATCCCATTTAACTAAATGTATTTCCTCATTTTAGTAGAAGGAACAGACGTGACAAATAATTGAATTAGATTTCAAGGTGTCACTGTCTTACGAAAATTGGCTTTTGGGGACATTTAAGGTTTCACATGCAAAGCGTCTTCTTACTATAGGCGAAATTTAGTTCTTATTTGAATAAGGATAGTTTTAAAAATCTACCTTGTGTTAGAACTCACTTTGCTAGTGTGTAATGATGCTGCCAACCTCTCCTGCTTGTAGAGGTTAATTGCCTGGTTTATTGAATAAGCTGCACGGCTGGGATCCGGGCACGAACAGGAAATGTGCTTCTCCAGTTCCGTACCCTGCTTTTCACGACCACCCTGGGTCACTGTGCGTGCGTTCCCGTACTTTTTTCCTCAAGGTCATTCAACACGATATGCTATGGGATGGCTAATGATAGAAAAATTAATGGGATGGCTTCTCTCCAGAAGAATCCTTTTAGGCATTCTATGTTGGGATGGCAAACACAGTCAAACAAAACAAAGCCTAACTTGGATCTCTCAACAAAACAAACGACAGACCAGATCGCCAACTGAAGAACTGTTTCTTAAATAAAGTAGTAGAAAAAAATTAATCTTCAAGTAACTGACTTAGGAGGGTTTAGTTCAAGAGAAAAATCTAAGTGGAGTTTTAAAAAGAAATAAATCATAAGACATTTCTGGAAACCCCAGAATCATCAGGGCAGAAATTGAGCTACATTTTCTGGAAATGATTAAATTATCCATAAAATTGCAAACATGTTCCTAAAGAAGAAAGTAACATGAAAATTCTCCTCTTGAGATGCCCTTTACCTAGCCCTGTATATTTTACTGTAATTTTTTCACATAGGTATGACAGCTGCCTACAGATGTTCTGAACAGAGTATTAGGTTAAGAAGTGTTTCTGTTTTATATTCTACCAGTATTTGTTGGCCTGGCCTCTCAGGGACCCAGAGTTGCACAAAGGAGTTCTTTCTTTCAAGAGCCTTCGCATATAGGAATACTGTACTATTTTACACACTATTGCTAACGCTGCCTCGGCCTTCAGTGTTTGTGGTGCCGAGAGGGGAAGACCTATTTGCATCCCATGTCATGGCCAAGTTGAGGTCTATGGGCTCACGTGTAAACGGGTGAAAGTCAACCTCACAGCCCACACAATATGCCAAGAACTCGAATGGCCTCACCTGGGGAGCCAGCTGTTAGGTTGACCTATCGACCTGCTTAAAAGAATTCACTAGGTGTTTCCCACATAATTTCTCTTAAATTCTCACAGAAAGCCAATGACAGGATCTGACCTCCCATTTACAGTGGGGGCAGGGATTAGTCCAAAGCTCTCAGCCATCAACCAACATCACACCCGTCGTGTCTGCCAACATCACACCCGTCGTGTCTGCCTTCCACGTTGGTGCCCTTTCTACCACACCATACTGCAATCAAGGAAAAAACAATTTTGAGTGTGCTTCTTCATTCACAGACTGCTAATTTAAAAAGGAACAACATTCAGAGAGTTACATCTTCAAGGAACTCCCAAGCAGTTTTATTGATTTTTTTAAATTAATTTTTATTGGAGTATAGTTGCTTCACAATGTTGGGTTACTTTCTACTGTGCAGCAAAGTGAGTCAGCTATACATATACATATACGCCCTCTTTTCTGGACTTCCTTCCCATTCATGTCACCACAGTGCTTTAAGTAGAGGAGTTCCCTGTGCTATACAGCATGTTCTCATTGTTTTTAACAGACTAAACAAAACCATTTTGATAGATGGTTCTTTCTTTAAGAAACATAGAAGTACAGATATATTGAATTCTTTTTTAAATAAAAACTCAACTTGGAGAATATGCAGTTTTCATTAAAAATAAATCTCTCAGTTCCTTTATTATTGTTATCAGTTGATTTTCTCAACAATGAACTTCCTTTTAATGTTTCAAAATAAATATCACATCACCCTTATTACATTATTTTATTATTTTTCTTTTGAGGCAAATCCATAGGGTTTTGTTTTTGTTTTTTTCTTTTCTTTTCCTGTAAAGCATTTGTTCTCCATCTTTTTTTTGTTATTTTTTTAAATTAACTGTAATTTTTTTTATACAGAGGTTCTTATTACCTATTTTATACATATTAGTGTATATGCAGCTTTATTTTTTAGGGAGGAATTCCCTAAGGTCTCAGAGACCGGTCGTTTGTCTAAATGCTCATGGATTTAGTAACTGGGACAGCAGCAAATCTCGATTCTCTGCACTCTTTCCTCTATGGTCCCTTTCCTACGGGGGGCCTGCTGCCTCATAAAAAGACAGCTGAAGTGGGTGGGTCCTTAAGCTCAATTCATTCACGTATTGCTGCGTGCTCATTGCCATAGACAGCAACAGACTCGTGTTCTGTGGCACCTGCCCACAGGAAGATGCCATGTCAGAATCCCAGCTTGCTTCACACATTTTACTTTCCATCTCTAAGCCACCAGGAGTTTGGGAGCCCTACAGAGAGACACTGTGAATAATCACTCTCCTTCCATTTCATACTCACATTATCCCATCGAGGAGTTAGCATTTACTCAGAGCTCCTGGAGAGGGAGCCACTTATGCAAATGCTCATGGCGTTAACACTCAACTGAGATTCCCTACAATTACCTGAAATATTTGGCTACAAATAAACCATTCAAATCATATGCCCTCATTCACAAGGCATTTTAAGAATCAAAAAGATGTGCTTATTATTCAAGATCTCATTCTTGAAATTAAAGAATGCATTATCTGAATCTACATTGTGTATATGAATCTACATTGCATCCTCTTAAAAGCATTAAAATAGCAAATACTTGTTCTAATAGAGTTTAAGTATGCAAAAATAACAAGCTTGAAAGTTTCCAAAAATGAATTAATATGCACTGCTGGACACTTCATCAGCCCTAGAAATTTTCATTTTAGTACTAAATTACATACAACAGTCTCCTTAGTAATCTTGGCTACTGTGGGTCTTACTGGTACCCTCCTAATTTCATCAGTCTTATATGGGTCAGACCAATCAATCAATTGATCAATTATTTATATCCCCTTTATATTTATATAAAATTTATACAAATTTATACTTATTCTTTGCTAAGAATTTTTCCAATTATTAATAAAAATTTTAGACTAATTTGAAGTATAATACCTTTCTTAAAAACTGGAAAAATGAAAATGCCCTTTTACTGATGTCAAAATTAAGATAGCAACTGGCATGTTAAATGTGTTTTTTATAAATTATGAACACTGTAAAACTAATACGAGTATACAACTTTATGGATTACTAAACTATTTCACGTAAGTTAACTACTTAATGAAATCTTTAATTCAGTGACTTCTCATCTAACTTCTTTCTAACATGCTTTTAAAATTTTTCACATCCTTTTCTATTCTCTCACATTGAAATACTAAGCTGAGGTAGTTATATACATATACACACAAACATATATTTGGAAGTGTATACTTGAAGTATTTACATAAATAAATATGTAAATATTTACAAGAATATATCTTTCTTGACTATATTTTTCATTCTAAATAAATATTTATCTATCTATTTAAAGGTAAAGGAAAGGCATACTTTAAGGGAAGCTAGAACAGAAGTTATGTAGAAATGCACATCATAAAGGCCTACACCTATGAAAGGCAGTCTTCAAATTTAATTCTACATTTCTTAATAGCAAAGAGAATATAAACCAGCTTTATATTACTGTAGAAGAAGCCGAAACTCATAAATACTGACTTGGATAAGAGATATAAACCCAAGCTACAAAAATTAAAGGAACTCATAAGAATATCATCTTTTAAAGATAACAGTATAGCATAAGAAGATCACAGAAAAGAACTATGAAATGTTTACCAAACATAATAGTGAACAATATATGCTTATAGGTTTGTATAAATGAGTGAACATGTAGTCTTGGACACTTCATCAACCCTAGACATTGCTACACATTCTTATTTTCACAGGAGTTAAAGATCTTAATGTAAAAATATTATATTAAAAGTAGCAGTGAGAAGCAATCAAAACCAGAGTTTTGATGAGAATCTTTGGGGAAAAAAGATGCTCATTCTTTTAAAGTACAATTTTGGTGTAACTTTTTTTTTTTTTTTTCTATTTTGGACATCTCTCTCACAATTTAAAATTCAGAAATGCTGTGACCCCAAAATTTAACTTCTAAAATTTGTCATGCAGCTATACATACACATCTACATGAACTATGTATTTATAAGCTTATGACAGCATTGTTACTATAACCAAAATAGAAAGTCAACTTAAAAGTACTTTAATTGCGGAGAACTTAAAGAAATGATAATTCGTTTATACAATGATAAAACGGATACAACGAAGCCATAAAGGATTGTGCCCTCGAGCACACACACATGCCTAATTATCCCCCCATACATAAAATATTTCCTTCCTTCTTTCCTTCCTTCTTCACATCTTTATTGGAGTATAAATGCTTTACAGTGTTGTGTTAGTTTCTGCTGTACAACAAAGTGAATTCGCTATATGTCACCATATATCTCCATATCCCCTCCCTCTTGCGTCTCCCTCCCACCCTCCCTATCCCACCCCTCTAGGTGGTCACCAAGCACGGAGCTGATCTCCCTGTGCTATTGGCTGCTTCCCACTAGCCATCTGTTTTACACTTGGTAGTGTATATATGTCCATGCTACTCTCTCACTTCATTCCAGCTTCCCCTTCCCCACCTGTATCCTCAAGTCCATTCTCTATGTCTGCGTCTTTATTCCTTGCCCTGCCACTAGGTTCATCAGTACTGCTTTTATAAAATCCATGTATATGCATTAGCAAACAGTACTTGTTTTTCTCTTTCTGACTTACTACACTCTTGCTGTTCACAAAAAAGAATCTGTCTTGGCAACTGTGTTCTCTCTCCATACGTGTGTGTGATGTGTATAAATAACACGAATTCACATCACTGCTGACACACATGCACACACAGATATAATTTTGGAAGACGCAAAAAACTTAAATTGTCAAAGTCATTTGTCAAAGTCATGTGTCCTGAGTCAGTGCTATGGACATTTTGTTCTAAGAGGCTCTGGAAAACCGTTTTGTTTATAAACTGACCAGAGTTTGAGTTACTGAACCATGTGACTAAATTTTTTATCTTCTTCCTCTTTTCTGCTGTCATCACTCATCAAAAACATCTGAAACACAGCTTTGAAGAAAGCAAGAAGCCAATCTCATGATAAAGCTTTATTGCAGTGAATGATATCATACATGGAGTGAGGGCCATTTTTAGACACACTTCCTTTAAAATGTTTTGCTGTTTATTTTCATTTTTATAAAAAAAGTAATAAAAATCTTAGAGTTAGAAAACAAACATATATAAAGTAAAAGATGGAACTTCTTAAAAATCAACTGCACCCCAACACTATTGCCCACAGATTCCTAATTATGTGTCCAGATTTTGCAGGTAGGTACTCCTGAACATATAGACGAAGACAGCCCATTTAAAGAAACTTATGCACTTATATGCTTATATGTAAGGATAGAAAAATACATATATTACTCATATATAAGCTATAATCCCTTACATCTGTTTATCCAGAAGACCAGCTCAAACCATTTTGCTTAAAATATTCTGTTTTACTTTCAGATCTTCCCCAAAACAGCTAGAAAAACAGAAACCAGCCCTGTGAATTTCTATCGACCCTGGAACATTTTTATAACTTGGTTGATTTTCTTTTATTCAATGTCTATGAAGAGCCAGTTCACTAATGAGTGCATGTTCCGATACCAGAATAAGTGAATTTTTTGTTTGTACATAATCCAAAGACAGTAAATGTCTTGAGTTTAATTTATGAAGATGAAATATGTAAGCTGCTTTCATTCAGTGACTTCAGCTGAGACTATAAAATAATGTGATTCTTCATATCTAATGAACACATAAGTGACGGCTGTCCCTAAAGTAATGGATGGGCAGCTACGCAAACATCTCCAGGGGCTGCCAACGTGCAAACCTCTTCATCACCGGGAAACCACCACCTGTTTTTAAAGTTTTAATTCTAATTTAGAACAAGTGATTATTTGGAAAGAATCGGAGGTAGTGTTTGCCTTTACTTACTGTAAATAACACTGTAAAGGAAGGAAAGGCCAATGTAACAACTGTATCCTATTTCTCCATCTGAATTTTATAATCACTATGGAGATGAGCTTGGCCAGATGCTTTACTGGATGTCCAACAGGTGTTTAATATATGCTTGTACTTGATACATGACTTAGGAATGGTTAGCAACCAGTCATCACCATACATCTTTTCTCCTTGCAAACTTACTATAAAATAATTTTAGATGGAGTCTATCAGGACTCTAGCCTTCATCAAAATACTGAATTTTATTTTATAATGAAGGCAAAAGACACTATGCCAAGAAAACCACAACAATAACTACTCAGCGTTTCATCGGATTGGACTATAGGATGTAATCAAGGTTTCTCTTTTGATCTTATCTCAGTGTTTCTTTATGCGCCACATACATCAGCACGAGAATACAGGCTGTCACAACAGAAATCCCAGTCACCTGTGGTTAAACCGAAGGAGAATTTCAGCTGCAAAGACATGGCGTCCAATTTAGGTAATGCAAAGATTGACTGAAGCAGCTGCAGAGTAATCATGCAGTTAAAGAAAGAGCCATCATATCATGTATTAATGCAATTCTGAAGGAGAATCTCATGGTTGTCAGGTAAAGATGATTCAAAATACGAATAGAGTTTCTCCAACTATAACCCAATCCTACCTCTACCATGTGTGATCTGTGTAATATCAAGCAAAGAATTTGTATGATGATGACACCAATATCTACAAACGGACGGGTAAATAAGGTAACATTATGAAAAAACTACCAAACTTCTTGTATTCACCATTGAGCACTTCACTGATGTGACTTACCTACAAGGAATGTTGAGATACAAATACATATATACCTCAACATTGTGTATATAATATCTATATGATATATTGCGCATGTGAGATACACTGTGTACATGATATAGGTATAACTTCCTCTAATATGAGGTGAAAATTGTAAGTGAAATAAGTAAAGACAAGCATGATGAGAGATGGAGGGAAGAAAATATTCTACCTTTTAGAATCTCATATTGCTTCATGAAGTACGTAATGCAGGTGGCGGCCCTCAAAGACGGATAATGTTTGGATAAATAATATGGGAGAAAACTACCCAAGCAAAGCATATACACAGCAAAGCACTCTTCTTGCATCCTGTTGCAGACAAGTTTACTCAGCAGTGAAAAGAGAGAACAATAAGAGCCCACCTCTTAAGGACTTTGAAAAATTAAATCAGATAGTTATCATGAAATGCCGAGTGTGCAGTACAATGAAGGCTACCTGCAAACATGGATAATAATCATAGCATTTTTGTTATTGTTTTGCCCTTGATAATAACGGGAAGTCAGGTTTACTCTGAACATAGGTACAGGAAAGGAAATAATGAGGTAAACCTGATGTGAAAATGTTTACCTAATTTCCCCTGATGTGGCGAAGACAGCCCCATTCCAGATCATCACAAATGCTGATGACCACCCCCGCCCCCCATCTTTCAGGTGTAAGCACATGACCAGCCTGGAGGTCCCCGGTCTGGCCAAGGTAACTACTGTCTGCTCCAGGTCAAGGGTATCTGGTCCTTTGTGTCCATTCCTCAGCTCCCACTGAGGCACTAACCTACCATCCGTGAATCTGGAGTAACCGTCCTCCTGACCCTGATGGAAATGACTGAATTCTAGTGAATCAGATACAATTTGATTCTAAAATGCTGACAGCGGGGCTGATGAAATAAGTGAAGCAGTGTGTTCTGTGAATGAAGACCAGGTTCGAGATTGGCAAGGGCTCCAAGGGAAGTTATTTTGAGAGAGCATTTCAAGATGTCGGTTTCTGCAAGTTGGATAATCCAAAACTTGTGTATATGTTTTGAAGATGGTAAAGGAGGGCTTCCCTGGTGGTGCAGTGGTTGAGAGTCCGCCCGCCAATGCAGGGGACACGGGTTCGTGCCCCGGTCCGGGAAGATCCCACGTGCCGCGGAGTGGCTGGGCCCGTGAGCCATGGCCGCAGAGCCTGCGCATCCGGAGCCTGTGCTCCGCAACGGGAGAGGCCACAACAGTGAGAGGCCCGTGCACCACACAAAAAAATAATAATAATAATAATGAAGACGGTAAAGGAGAGATATTTATTACCTCTAAACAATTTAAGCTATTCTATTAACTTATGATTAATTTATCAACCTATAAAATATGTGTCATAATTCTATGGCGGTAAAGTGACGCTAGTTCCTTTTCTTGCCTCTGATTCTCAGGTGTTAAAATTCAAGTCTGCAGGCACATGGAACTCAATGTCTATTTATGCATCACACAGAAATGCATGTTTAACATGTTACTGCTGTGAACTATGACAGAGACAACAGATGACTGGATAGCAGATATATTATCTTAAGGCTGGGCAGTGGTGCTGGAGAAAAAGAATATGACACCTCTTCTTTTATATTCAGAATCCTGGTGAAACCACTTCTTCATCGTTTGAGTACGATTTTTCACTGGTTCACTTTCTAGTCCTGTGTTTTATAGATCATATTTATATTACCTATGGCATTCTTTTAGTCCTATTTGCCTCATTAAATCACACATTTCCTCTCCACTTGAGAACCGTCTCAAGTCTTTTCCATCAGACTGCATTTTTTGAAGAGCTGAACAATTCTCTCCTTCTTGGATAACATTTCCCTAACACTATACTATTACTGTACCATATAACGCTTTCAAAATTTATACTCTCCAGTGAGTTCCTTAAGAAAGCCAAAGTCTTTGCTTTAAAGTCAATTTTATACTTCATTGGGTTTGTTTTCATGTGGGTAGCTTACATGAGATAAGGAGATTTCAGTGAATTGAAATAATATGCGGGTGTTGAAGTTCCTCACTAAAGAATCGCACAATCACAGTCGGGCCAGGCACAGGATGTATCTGCAGAATTTCAGGTTATCGAAGCCGCTACAGAATATTTCCTTGTCATTTTCCCACAACTGGGAAGGAACTTTTATCTGGGGACGTAACACTGCATCTTGTATCCAATAGTAGAGTGTCCTGAGAATCCACACCAATAAACCATGCAAATGTGTCCAAAATAGTTGACTGATAACTAGAAAGTTTACTTCATTGCCTACTTTCAGTTATTAACATCTTTAGCCCAGGAGCACTCTCCAGCTAGGGTAGGAAACCCAGAGGGAAGAGAGAAAGTGGGAGAAGGAGACAACATGGGCTTCCCAGCTGGAGAGCAGCAAGACAACAGAGAGAAAACATGTTTGGGTGTCAAGGCAGATGAGAGTAGGAAAAACGTCACCTCCTCCTTCTTGGAGGTGTCCTTACACTACAGAAGCTCTCAGGAACATCACACAGCCAGAGAAAGGAGGTGGAAGGGTCCCACCAGGCTGATGGGCACAGACCCTACTGTAGAAAGCACAATGTTTTTTTTTAAGTTATATTTATTGTACATCTGAGTTTTGGACTGGGATGCATGCCTCCAAAAAGAGACATAATAAGAAACAAGAAGTTAGTTGTTGTTTTCTTTTAACAAACATCTAGTTTTAGGATACCTTCAGAACAAGAAATAGCAAGACAGCGGTCCTAAGGGGGAAGCAGGAGATAAGTGAGTGACAGGAAGGAATTACAGAGGCAGCAAAGCAAACACCTCCAGTTTCAAGTCTGGGGCCCTGACCATAGTTACAACAACATGGGAAAAGATATTCTTACTTTAAATGTACAATTAAAAATAGAATATTCAAGACAAATAGCATTTTAATCAATCAATGATTCCATATTGGTTCCCAATTCTTGTGGACAAGGGAAAACACACACATACAAGGTAAGGTTCTTGCTCCCAGACAGTACCTCAGTAGCAGGTGAGAGAGGAGTGATACAAATAGAAGTTGGGGGCAATGTGAGATAATTATTGTAATGGTGGAATGTCAAAATGCCAGAAAGTTAAAAGAAAATCCTTTCAACTTCTTGAGTCATTGGGACAGGAATCAGGGAATAGGTGGGCTTTGATCTGGACCCACTGGGGATGAATAGAATTATATTATTCAGAGATGGTAAATAAAATTCTTAAATCTAAGATGTAAGCATTCCTTGGGGAGGCTCTAATCCAAATCCCTCCCTTTGCAGATAAGAAAACAGAATAACACTACAAATACCAGTGCTCTGTCAACAGAAAACGCTTTCCCATAATACTTTGCACTTTACTAAGCTCATTTCAAGGAACAGCTTACTAAAAAGGAAGGAATGTTTTCTAAATTCTCCTGTGACCTCCTGTTTGAGAAACGACACCCACGGTTAATGGAATCAAATTTAAAACTCCACATTAAGATTCAGGAACCTATCCTGAAGTTATGCATGAATCTTAAGAGTTGAGAAAGGAGAAAAAAAGAACAAAATACAACTGAGAAAACACAGCATTTCTAAGATTTGGGTGATCAATGTAAAAAGCAGATGAGCAGAGAATACTTGACAGATAATATACCATTTTATTATCATGGATTGGTTTGATTTTTTATGGAAATGAAGACAATTATTAAACTCACAATATTATCTTAAAGACAAATGAAATAGTAAAAGAAAGTACTTTGGAAATCTGGCAGAACATGTGATCAAGTTGTTTAAAAAGGAATTAAGTATTTCTTCACGATGTTTCCTGATACATCACCCCCAAGCTGAGTTGTCCAAGGGAACATTTTCCCCCTTCCTTACTGTCAATCTCTAAGACTTGTGTCATCTTAAGATCAGCATATAACATCTGTCTTTAAACTTCTGTTCACCCTAAAGTGAAACACTCAGAATTTAATATAAGTATTTAATATAACATTTCCAAATATAGTTTACAAAAAGGGACTACATTTTGTTCACCAACCTAGGAGATTTTCAGTAGAAAGCATTCCACAGTGCCTGAACTAACAGGTAGCAGAATTTGCCACTGGTATACTTTTCCGCTTTCAGTAACTCTATGTACCCCGATCTAGATTGGAGAAAATGTTCACTTTGGAATGATTTTCCATTAACTAACTGTCCAGACAACAGCACACAGGGATTTCATTCAATTAAAAAAAAAATTCAGACTTGCATATAATTCTACTTATGATATTCTAATCATGCAAACATTTTCTTAAGATCTGACATCTTCCTTTTCATGTATTCTGTAATTTAAAGTCCTAGTATCATTCAACTAACAGATGTAATGATTAGTGAAAGAATAATTTATCCATCATCCTTTGATATTTGGAGTCTACCTCCCACTAATATTGACTTCTGACTTGTCCTCTGAATGTGAAAAAGGGTATATACCTTTCTTGACATTCATAAAGCTCATTTCATCTTCACAGTGCCTTTGAATCGTTCTCATCAATGACATACTGACAGCCCTGTTTAAGAGCTTTAAATGTTGTCATCCACAAATGACAGAAGGGTTATAAACCCAACATTAGGAGGATGCAAAGGATAATTTCTCCGTCTTCTTTCTGATAGGTCTCCAACTTTCATATTTACCCAGTAAACACACACATGCATACATATCTCATCTATATAATTTAAAACTCACTGATAAATCACTGGTTTTCTTTTTTCTCCTCTGGATCCTAGGCTGTAAATAGATTTTAGTCAATATTAATTATTAATTGTGTACATTTAGTCTAATTTATGGTTCTTGCCTGAAAGGGCTGCAGTGAAGATACCGCAAACTTCTTTTTCAAGAGGGTAAATCCTCTTCTACAAGGATTTGCAAAAAAGAAAAGAATGACACAAGTAATGAAGTCTACTCAGACCCTATAAACAGTTGCAATAGCAATCATTCAAAAGTATGTTCTACAATACAGTTTTACTTCCATTTCCTCAGATTGATTAAAATGCCTACTGAGGGCTTCCCTGGTGGCGCAGTGGTTGAGAGTCCGCCTGCCACTGCAGGGGACTCGGGTTCGTGCCCCGGTCCGGGAGGATCCCACATGCCGCAGAGCGGCTGGGCCCGTGAGCCATGGCCGCTGAGCCTGCGCATCCGGAGCCTGTGCTCCGCAACGGGAGAGGCCACAACAGTGAGAGGCCCGCGTATCTCAACAACAACAACAAAATGCCTATTGAGAAAATATGCTTTCAAGCTAGGGTTGCACTGAGTGGAAGACAATTCAAAAATGTTTAGCCAAAAAGAGAAAGATTCAAAGGAGCATGTGCCTAATTGGTTTTAAGCCCCACCCTTTTTACAGAATATTTCTAATGTACTGTAAAATAAGGGTACATTTTAAGTAAGAGTATACAGGTTCACAATGTTTTCTATTTATAAGTCAGTCATTCAAACTATCATTAAGTGCAATGTGAACTGAGTTATTTGCAACGTGCTCTCTTCAGGCTAGGTCTGTGAGGTAACAGGGAGTTAGATAACAACCACTTCATCTAATTATTTACCCATTCAGAAGTCATGGAATAGTCCATTACCGTGAACAGTAATGCTGCAGCCAGAATGAATCAATCAATCAACCTTGGAACAATCTATATAAATCATGGAGATAATCAAAATGAGGAGAGCGAGGGGAGAAGAAACAACAGAATGAGAGGGACGGAGGAAAGGAGGGAAGAAGAAAGATGGGCAGAGGGAGACAGATGGAGGGAGGGAGGGAGAGAAACAATGGTGGCAATAACAAGTTTAAGCATCTATCGTTACAAATTTTTATATAATGTATCTTTCAAGCTTCTTCCTCCTACATTCCCTGTCTCAGTAATGACTTTATCATCACTCAGTTTCTTTATAGAAATCTCAACCTCCATAACATAAAAAAAAAAAAATTACAAGCTGGGCACCATGCCCTACAGACAGAAGACGCTCAGCTTTGTCCCTTCCCTCACCTTCTGTTTAAGTCCAAATTCTCCCCATCACTGACCTCCCTTCCCTTCCCTTCCCATCTCACCTGCTGTAGCCTTATCTCATCTCTTGTGAGCATCCTGTTTCCACTGTCTCCAGACTGAGACTCTTGTCTCTCTTCTCTCCAATTCATTCCCTACACCAGAGCCTCTGAGTCAACTGTCTTCCAAATCATGACCCTCCCCAAACCCCCACCCCAGACAGTCTACATATGCAGAATGGAATGGAACTGGGCAGGAACTAAAACAATTATTGAATGCCTTATATGTGAGAGTGCCAAGTGAATCCAAGCTTAAAGAAAAATACAGTGTCTGTGTGTCAGGAGCACCCAGCCTAGTAGAAAGCAGGGCCCCTGTTGACAAAATTGAAGCAAGTATTATATTTCCATTTTGTTTTCCTCTACAAGAAGCATAAGAATATTCTATATGAGGAAAAGGGCATGGAAAGCAAGAGGAAGAATTGCTTGTTTGAGAGATCAGGGAAGAATTCATAAAGGCCAGGGTAAATAAATTGGTTCTAAGTACCCTGATCAGAGGTTGCTACAGTGTAACTGTGGGATGTTTTGGGGGCAGATCACACAGATGGGCAAATGCTCGAGCAAAGGTACAGGTAAAATACTGATCCTTTTTACTATATAAGTCTAGAATAAACATTGGTCCATGAAACTTAGTATTCTCTGTGGGTGTGATTCACCTTTTTTAAAGAGTGTTTTTTAGAGCAGTTTTAGTTTCACAGCAAAATTAAGAGGAAGGTACTGAGATCTCCCACATGCACACTGCCCCACAGGTGCACAGCCACCCCCATTATCAACATGCCCCACCAAAGTGGTACATGTGTCACAGTGGTAAACCTATATTAACACATCATCATCACCAAAGTCCGTAGTCTACATTAGGGCTCACTGTTGGTATTGTACATTTTGAGAGTTTGGACAAATGTGTAATGATAGATCCTAAGAGTAGTCCAAAGTATCATCACTGCCTTAAAAGTTGTCAGTGTTCTACCTATTCATCCCTCTCCACTTTAACCCCCGGCAACCACTGGTCTTTACTGTCGCCTTAGTTTTGCCTTTTCCAGGATGTCATAGACTTGGCATCATACAGTATGTAGTCTTTTTAGATTGACTTCTCTCCCATAGTATTTAGCATTTCAGTTTCCTCTGTGTCTTTGGATGGCTTAACAGTACACTTGTTTTTCTTTTTAGGTCTGAATAATATTTCATTGCCTGGATATGCCTCAGTTTATTTATTCTTTTACCAATCAAAGGACCTCTTGGTTGCTTCCACGTTTTGGCAATTATGAATAAAGCTGCTATAAACATGGGTGTGCAGGTTTCTGTGTGGACATAGGTTTTCAAATCCTTTGGGTAAATACCAAGGCGCATGATTTCTGGACTGTATGGTAAGAGTATGCTTAGTTTTATAAGATTTTGTCAAAGTGTTTGCCAAACTTGACTACACCATTTTGCATTCCCACCAGCAATGTGTGAGAGAGTTCCTGTTGCTCTACATCCTCACCAGCATTTGGTGATGTCAGTGCTCTGGATTTTGGTCATTCCAACAGGTGTGTAGAAACTTAATATCTGACTTAAAATATCCATATACCTAACATTCTTCCAATCAGGTTGTGCTAATATAACATAAAAGGGTAAAATCGGGCCTCCCCGGTGGCGCAGTGGTTGAGAGTCCACCTGCCGATGCAGGGGACGTGGGTTCGTGCCCCGGTCCGGGAAGATCCCACATGCCGTGGAGCGGCTGGGCCCGTAAGCCATGGCCGCTGAGCCTGCGTGTCAGGAGCCTGTGCTCCGCAACGGGAGAGGCCACAACAGTTAGAGGCCCGTGTACCGCAAAAAAAAAAAAAAGTGTAAAATCATGTAGAGACAAGGATCAAGTGTAGAAGAGAAAAAAATCCTGAAGTGATGTATTTCATTTGGACACCAAATTTACAGCCAAATTTACTTGTGACCGAAAAAAAAAGAAAAAAGGAAATAGAATGAGCTCTACAGTGCTTATTCAGTCAGTCACAAATATGTATGGAACAATTAGTTAAGCATAGATAATAGACCAGAAATCACTATTTTGCACACTGGAGAAAACGTCCTCATGAAAACATCCACAAGTCCTATTTCACAGAGCAGAGTGACACTACAAAAATATGTTTATGGCAAAATTCCACATATAAGTGTTATGACGTTTGTGTTTCTCTGCCTGACTTACTTCACTTAATACGATAATCTCTAGGTCCATCCATGTTGCTGCAAATAGCATTATTTCCTTCTTTTTTATGGCTGAGTAATATTCCATTCTATACATACGACATCTTTTTTATCCATTCATCTGTGGATGGACATTTAGGTTGTTTCCATGTCTTGGCTATTGTAATAGTGCTGCTATGAACATAGGGGTGCATGTATCTTTTTGAATTAGGATATATGCCCAGGAGTGGGACTGCAGGATCATATGGTAACTCTATTTTTAGATGTTTAAGGAACCTCCATAATGTTCTGCATAGTGGCTACACCAATTTACATTCCTACCAACAGTGAAGGAGGGTATTTATCATAAGTCTTTAAGGAAGCCCACAAAAATTTTAAAGAATAATTTTGAGAATCAAATTAAATACAATATAAGTGTTGTGCATTTTTTTTTTTTTTTTTTTTTTTTTTTTTTTTTTTTTGTGGTACACGGGCCTCTCACTGTTGTGGCCTCTCCCGTTGCGGAGCACAGGCTCCGGACGCGCAGGCTCAGCGGCCATGGGTCACAGGCCCAGCCGCTCCGCAGCATGTGGGATCTTCCCAGACCGGGGCACGAACCCACGTCCCCTGCATCGGCAGGCGGACTCTCAACCACTGCGCCACTAGGGAAGTCCATTATAAGTGTTGTGCATTTTTGAAACACAAACTAAATCTTGATATCCTTGATGTTAAAGTTACTAAAATAAACAATGATATAATCACATAGACATAAACACACTCATAAATGTGTTTGCTCATCTTTCAACATGATGTATCTTACTGGATTAATAACAAAAAGTCCCTGAGTCATGAGTATCAAGGGGGGATACTGAAGGCCAATTGGGATGAAAAGGTGAAAAGGGAAAGCAGACAGTGAAACAGATTAAAGAGAGACATGAAGATGGATGTTGTGGAAACATCCTTATTTTAGTTAATTAGTATGGATTTTTAATTTAATTTTTTCTCCTGGAGTTGCCCAGGTCGTTTCTCACAATATTCTGAAGGATAAGGTGTAGGGATAAACTCGTAACAGATGACTGACTTGCAAAGATATTATCCCTGGACCATGAAGGACACCAAACTCTCAAGGGTGAAATGAGAGAGAAGAGCCAGGAGAGGACTCTGAATCCCATTTGCACACTGGTCACCACTGGTCACCACGACTCCTCGGTGTGTGTGGCAAGAGCCTGTCCCGGTCCCAAGGCAGCATCTCTGGGCTGCACTCAATACACAAATTGACATTCCACTGGGAACAAGCCGAACCAGTTTTCTCCGGACTGAGGAGCTGCATGGTTGCAGGACTTCAAGCTAAAATCAGGACAATTTCAGGCAAAACAGGACAGTTGGTCCCAATGTGCATGTGTCAATTACCAGAACACTGGACTCAAAATCTAGCTAAAGGAAAGCCCAACTTCCTTCTTCAGACATTCCTGTATAACGTTTCTACAGTGCGCATAAAACCAGAAGCATAACTTGGACAACGTTAATCATTTAAGCTGTCTGAACAACCGAATGGCTATGAATCAGCTGCGCACTACTGAAAAACGTAGGTTTAAAAACTCACACGTGTATCTCCGGCCCCAAACACCTTCTCGCGCCCCACACCTTCACACCCAAGAGCCTGCTGACTACCCCAATGTTTATCACACCACAGGCCTCTCAAACTCAGCCAGACTAAAACAGGATTAACCAAACCCCAGCCCCAATCAGCTTGTCTTTGGACCCTGCTTCAGCAAATGGCATCACCTTTCACCCAGATCACCCAAGAACCGCAATTCGTTCCTGCTCCTACCAGATCCAGCCTATCACCAGATTCTGCCTTAACACTCCAAGATCCCTCATCCACTCCCACTGCTGCCACTTCCCGAGGCGCCCAGCACTCCTCACAGCTGGCCAACTCGTCCCAACTTCAGTTGGCATCAAACGTACACTCTCTTCCACATCCTTGCCTTTAGGTGTGCGGCTTCATCTTCCCTTTCTTCTTGTTTATTGAGCACACTCCTCTTGGTTTGAAAAATTCAGCTGAGACCTGACGCCTGGGGAACCTTTGGTGGACACTCAGCCCTACCTGGGCCTCCCCCCGGCTTGTGTTTGATGGCTTTGGTTTCCCTACTCCCTACAAAACTGCAAGTCCCTTGGAGGCAAGAGCAGTGTGTCACCTGTCCCTAGTCTCCAATGCGGAGCACTGTTGCCCAGAACTGACACGATGCAGGACTGAGTGGGGCTGGTTGAAGGAGGAGAACCCAGGAGGGCAGAGCCAGAGAAGAAACCAGGCAGCTTGCCATCACAGCAAGCCTCCCAGGCCCTGTGACCTGGGCGTTGTTCCTACTTAATGTCTGCTCTACCCCAAACTTGTGGTAAGTGGTTAGGAATACACTTGTTTAAAGGACCTACTGTACAGCACAAGGAACTATATATATACTCAATATTTTATAATAACCTACAAGGGAAAAAAATCTGAAAAAGAATATACACACACACACACACACACATAACTGAATCACTCTACCTGTACACCTGAAACCAACACACTGTAAATCAACTATGCTTCAATTAAATAAATAAATAAATAAAAGAATACAAGTGAAATATCTAGTCATTCTAAATGCTCATCCACAAGAGTCTCTCGATCACAGGAAGAACAAAACTTTTTGATATTTTATTCTGAAAGAAACTGAATCTGAATGAGTTCAAACGGATGAGACTACAGAAATGTAAGTTTCACAGACCTATCTTTAGCCAGATTTACAAAGTCATGTAAACCTTGCTTCTACGTGGACCTGGAAAAGAGAGTTTTAAAAGTGATCCTATGCCCAACACACGTCTACCTTCTACGAGGAGAAGCGCTATCTTACTGCACCAGGACAGCTTGTCATCACTGTCACCAGCACGATGTCGCCACATGTAAGGTAGGAAACCCACTGCTCCGTGAGAATGTTTGCTCTAGGTCCGACACATGACAAAGGATAAAATAAATAAATATATATACACACACAAATAGGATGTCTGAGATCAAAGAGCATTCGGACAATAGCAAAAAGGAAAACAATACTTCAGAATTAAAGATGCAATAAACTCTTCAATGACCTTTATTTTCTGCTGAAATATTTCAGAAGATTCTTCCACAATACTCTTCGGCTATTTTATCAGGACAATGGCAACTCCACAATGGATTCTTACATAAATTAGCAACGAAGAGGCTGTCAAATCCATTCGCCAGGCAAATTAGGTGGCAACCTTGGGAGGTGGGAAATTCTGGTCATCAACTTTGGATACATTTTACGCCCAACTCTCAGGTGTGTAGTCAGAGGCACACAATGGAGACACAACACCAGGTCCAGGGCCACCTCACACTGTATCACACCTACGAGCAGAGGCGGCTGACCTCCCTTTGTCTCTTCCACTAGGCAACACAAGATGTGACTCATTTTACAAATTATTACCTCCTGTTTGTCACACCATACTGTTGGCCAATAAGTGACAGATTTAACTGGGATCCTTTAAAAACCATCTTCTTTTCTTTTTCAGGAAGAAAACTATAACACGCAATTGATGTAAGGTTTCCGAGGACAAAGAGTACCTTGCTAATCTCCTTACCCTCAACACAATACATTCTCCTCATTAGATTCTACGATACCAGTATTGATTAAAACAACTTTAAAAGTATTAATTGCACACTTACAGGAAGGGCATTGTGCTGAGGGCTGAGAGAGCTAGCAGAGCACAGCACCTGTGTTTTGAAAAGAGAATGATCTGTACTTTATGCAAGAGATTTCTGACGCTCGAAGCAATTCATTCAGAAAATCCACTTTAAAATGCAAGGTTGGCATGCAACAGGCAGGATGTTATTTGGGACCAAAGGCTAAAGGAAATATTGAATAAAGACTACAATACTATCAAGAAAATTGTTGGAACTTGAGTTAAAACAACTTATCTGTCACTAATCAAATAGAAACGTACCAAGGACGATATATTGACTCATTGTAAAAAATTTTTTTCTTGCAAATAAAGAGTAATAATAATAATTGTCAACAGTTATTGGGCATGATCCTTGGAAAAGCTGTCGGTTCTTAAAAATGTTTATAATATATGTAGATTGGTAGTTACATCACTTTGGATAAAATTAAAAGCAGAGCTATCTTCTCACAAACACTGCTGTACTGAGCAAAGGAGGTATTTAACTTATTTAAAATTCACTGACAGAGGGACCATGAAACCAAGGAACCCATCTGATGAACACTGGCCCTGGAGGAAAAAAAAGATCTGGAGCCCCCTGCCGGCCAGCCTTGACTCCACACTCCACGGGGAGCTGGCAGCCTGATGAGATGCATACAAGGGACTCAGGCAGGGGCTATTTCCCACCTGCCATAAAATTAACTTAATACCTTAGGGACTGTGAAGTCTGGACCCATGCTGTGCAGCCGAAGGAATCCCGACTGAGACTAGCATGGACTTGGGCTTCAGATTGAGCAGAGAAGCCTGTATTTGAAGCCAGTTTCCACTACCTGTTCATCCTGAGCAAAGTGATTGTTCTCATTTTCAGAATATCTTTATGAGCTCTGTAAACATGAATGTGATAATCCGTGATTCCCAGGTTCATAGGAGGATTAACCTTCACACCAGAGGTGCCCAGCATAGAGTAAAATTTAAATGACGGCCACTGTTCTAATTTTTTATTGCTACAAAGGATCCCCATAGTTTTTAATATTGCAGTGTGTCTTTCACAGACCTGTAGCTGACATGTGCTATCTAAACCAATGCGAAGGGGAGTGTGGTCTGTATTTCTCATTCTCAACGAAATAGTTTTATCTATTTGCTCATCTTGCTTACACATCCCCTTTGCATCGGGTCTTATTAAGGCTACTTTAGTGCTTGGGGAGTATTTTAGAATCAAGAAAGGGGCTTGGGGAAGAAAAAGTAGTGATTGGAGCTTCCTAAGACCTAAAAGGGGGTGAAGAAACATCAAGGAAGAAACAGCTAAGCAGAAAGGAAAAAAGCACAATGAATTAAAAAATCTGGCGCTATTTGAAAAGACCATGTAGAGTTTTATAACGAAAGTAAAAGCTAGAGTTTCCTATGGAGTTTAGAAAATTTGAGTTACACACTAGATGTGCCAGTTAAATTATTGCCTCTCAGCTTCAAACCCACCCTCCATTACCCGCTCTGTGATAACGAAACTGAACATTGTAAATGTTTCTCTTTAGTTTTAGTAGTTGTAGTTTCAGTGATCTGATACTTTCATAGATTATAATCCATTTAAAGTTATTATAAAATACTGGCTCTATTCCCTGTGCTGTACCATACATCCTTGTAGCTTATTTAGTTGATACACAGTAGTTAGCACCTCTTAATCCCCTACCCCTATGGTGCCCTTCACTCTGCCTGGTGGTAAGCACTAATTTGTTCTCTGTATCTGTGAGTCTGCTTCCGCTTTTTTATATTCATTTGTTTGTTTCCAGCTATTCCATTCCTGAGTATATTCCTGAAGAAAACAAAAACACGAATTCTAAAAGAGACATGTACCCCAATGTTCACAGCAGTATCATTTACAAGAGCCAACACATGAAAGCAATCTAAGTGTCTACCAACAGATAAATGGATCAAGATGTGGTGTACACACAGACACACATACACACACGCACACACAGGAATATTACTTACCAAAAAAAAGAATGAAATTTTGCCATTTGCAACAACGTGGATGGACCTGGAGGGTATTACGCTTAGTGAAATAAATCAGACAAACATTTATGCTAGCACTGATATGCGGACACTCCTGAATGTTTTTATATAAATGTTTATATAATGTTTATATAATGTTTTAATATAAATTAAAATTTCTCTGTTCAAATTAGTCTATGGTTTCTGTATCTTGAGTAGATCCTTCTTGGTCCTCTAGATACCAAAACTGTAACAGTCAACACTGGAAAGTAATCTGGAAGCTGAAATAATAAATACAGATAAATGGTTGCAGAATAATATAATAATGAGATACAGTGAGGAATTCCTTTCTTTTGTTTTCTTTTTTTTTTTTAACATAAGAGAGTTGGCATGAAATGTTGCATCAGTTATCATAATAATGAAATTAGAGAGCTAGGAATAGTTATTAACAATTTATATGAATTAATCATATGATAATGATTCTTATCTGCTGGTCTGTAAAACAACCTGAAGTGAGAGACTAGTATGGTTTCTGTTGCTAAACATGGATATAATTAGAATCACATGACAAAAATTCTGTATAATATGAAGTATAATAAACACATTCTTTTCTTAGTGTTAAAGGCCACTCCCACTTTTTACATGACAATTTTGGGCAAGAGGTAAGAGTGAAAAAAAAATTAAGAAAAAATAAATAAAAGCACCATTACAAGAAGTCAAGAAATTTATGCTTTGTGTTCTCAAAATTCCTTGTCTGAAACTAAGCACAAATGCAACAAGATAGTTAGATAATATTATTTCTTTATTAATGAATATAATGCTCTCCTTTTGCTACTTACAAAAGAGACATTACTGAGACATTATTATATGTATTTTAGAATGAAATGATTGGACATATTTATTTTAATAATTAAAAAATTGAATCCAGAGCTCTACTTCCAGAATGGTGGCAGGAGGGACACCAAGTAAGTGCCCCACAGCAGAATAACCATGATGTGTATGAAGTGTAAGAAAAAAAAATTAACATCTCTGGAAATTGCAAGAACATAAAGTAGAAGAAGGAACATTTGATCAAGAAAATCTGGTTTATTTGCAGAAACTAACATAGTGATCCTGAAATTTATAAAAACAGCCAACGGATCTAGAAGAACCAAAACAATCTTGAAAAGGAGAAAAAAAAATTAAGGACTCATGCCTCCTTATTTCAATACTTTCCACAAAGTTACAGTAAACACAACTGTATTGTCCTGGCATAAGAATAGACATATTAATAAACAGAATTCAGGACCAAGAAATAGAACCTCACATTTACAGTCAATTTATTTTTGACAAGGGTGCCAAAACAATTCAAGAGAAAAAAGGACAGTCTTTTCAACAAATGGCTCTGAGAAAAGTGTGTACCCACAATCAAAAGAACAGAGTGAATCCCTTCTTCACACCATGCAAAAAATTAATTCATAATGAATCAGAGACCTAAATGTAAGGAGCAAATCTTTGTAACCTTGGGTTAAGCAAAATCTTCACAGATGTGACATCCAAAACAACAACAACAAAAAACTGGACCTCATCAACATTAAAAACTTTGCATTTCAAATGTCGAAAAAGTGCAAAGACGACCCACAGAATTGGAGAAAACATTTACAAGTCATATGCTATGACAAGGGATTTATATCTAGAATATAGAAGTATCTCTCACAAGTCATCAATAAAGACACATTACTCAACTAAAAACTAGAGAAAAATTGTGAATAGACACTCGTCCAAATAAGACACACATACGGCCAAGAACACATGAAAAGGTGCTCAACATCCTTAGCCATCAGCAAAATGAAACCAAACCCATAATTCGTTCGCATCTACTGGAACAGCTACATTAAAAAAAAAAAAAAAGAGAGAGAGAGAATTAATAAGTGTTGGTGAAGATGTGGAGAGACTGAAGCACTCATGTAGTTGAATGAAATGTAAAATGGTGTAGCCATTTTGGAAAAAATTCTCAAGTTCCTCAAAATGTCACTGTATGATCCAGCATATCCCCTCCTAGTTACATACCCAAGAAAAATGAAAACATTTTGCACACAGAAACTTGCACACAAACGTTTATAGCAGTATTTTGCATAATTGCAAGAAGTGGAAACAACCCAAATGTCCGTCAGTCAATAAGTAAATGTGATGTATAGCCATAAAATTGAACATTATTCAGAAATACAAAGAAATGAACTACTGATTCATTCATGAATGAACCTTGAAAACATTATGCTAGTAAAAGAAGCTAGTCAAAAAAAGACCACACTCTGTATGACTGCATTTAAATGAAATGTTCAGAATAGGCATATCCACAGAGACAGAAAAGAGATTAGTGTTTGCCTGGGGCTGGAAGGGTTGAGGGAAAACCGGTACAGGGTTTCTTTCCGAGTTGATGAAAATGTTCTAAAACTGTGGTAATGGCTGCATAATTCTGGGACTATACTAAAAACCATCGATTGGTACACTTTAAATAGGGGAATTTTATGGTATGAATCATATTTCAAAACAACTACTATTAAAAGGAAAAACAGCTCAGGAGTAGAGAATTGAGGGTAATATAGGATACTGAAATTCAAATTGACTCTAATTCCCACTTGCAAGTTATTTATACCAAAAGACACCTACATTAATTAAGTTTTAGAATAAAAAAAAAAATTGAATGCAAAACACCCACATTAATTCATTTGAGAGAGAATAAAGAACAGTGGCCAAAAGACTTGGTTTTCCAAAGGAAGAATCAGATAGAACTCAGAATTTTCAGACTGGTGAGCTTGTCTCTCTGCCTGGACTCCATTTCTCCCTTAATTCACTTAAAGGATTCTTACTGAGTCTCGCCAAGTCCAGTTCAGATGTCACCCCATTTTCCTTAACGTTTTATGAAGCATAGGTCTTCCTGGGCTACTGATTATATATCAGTTTATGTAATTATACAGACCGATTTATATATGGATAGAATGATATATGGATGCAATACCATCTTTATTGTTAAAAAACGGTTGGCTAATATACATATAGCAGATTCACTTCGTTATATAGCAGAAACTAACACAACATTGTAAAGTAATTATACTCCAATAAAGATGTTAAATAAAAAGAAGAAAGTTGGCTAATCTCATTTTTCTTTTTTTTTGTGTGTGTATCTGTACCCATTGGATCACTGGCATTCATTGCTTAAATGAGAGTCCTTTTGGTGAGAGAATGGATCTAGGCAACAGAAATACCTCCTTCAAGGAGGGAGCATAATTCCCTTTGGCACTATGGGAGTAAAGTGGCTCATAAGCCCAATTCACATCCCCTTCCACTCTCAGATGTGTTCTAACATAAAGGGTCGATTCTAGAGTTACTCACATCTTAATACTGGGTTGGCCACAAAGTTCCTTCAGTTAATGAATACGTTGTTCAATAAAGTTCTTAGTGAAAATGAAAAATGTCTTATTTTTACTTGAAACTGAACTTACTTTTTTGACCAACCCAATATTATGTACACCAACATGGATTGGCAAGAGCAGGGTAGAGGTCAGACTGTGGAGTTTAGGAAGTGAGAGGGTATGAGCCAGTGACCCTTGGTTCCCTACCATCTGTATAGAGTGTGAAATAGATGGAAACACTCATGTTAGCTTGTGAAACAGCTAACTGTTGGAAAAGAACTTGAAAAAGAATGGAGGACCAATGCATCCCAGGGAACAGGGACCACAAATAGCATCTCCAGTCTGGATGGCCCAAATTCAGCAGCCTGACCGAAGCTCTACTGGGTTAACAGAATCAACAAGAGCCTAGGTAGACTGCCTACTCATCAGAAATAAGTAGCCAGGTTCTATGGAATCTATCATCATTTCTAAAAGAATAGATCACAGGTCATTTCATCTGTGGACACTATGACCAAGAATGAAAAGAGATGAGCAGGTCCCAAAGATCTAGGAACATGAGATTTATCTCAACTGGAGTTCAGCACAGAAAAAAATCAAACCAGACCATACTTCTTCCCACTGTCAGGATGTCTCAGTAGCTTTTCTTTTTGTTTTCTGTGCCCTGATACTATCTTAGGAAAAGAAAAGCAGGGTATAGAAGAGAAACCCCAGAATGCTGAGAATTTACTCAAGAGATTGGGTGTGCTTTGAATGTAAGTTTTCACTGGGAGAGACTCACAGTTAATTTCCAGGTATAAATCTAACAATATCACCCCAGACCACTCCCACTGCATGTCACCAGAGGTAATAGGAGGTTCAAAAAAGGATGGGGTCAGATACAGAAAATAGGTACGTTTATGTTGAAGTTTACAATGGTATGTCACTCAACGTTTTGTTTCCAGTGCCTAGTCCCAGGTCCACCAAAGACACTAGGACATACTGGTGAACAAGACAGCCTGTATGCGTCTAAAGTTTACCTTTTAAAGGAGTAGAGAGGTAGTCAATAAATGTTTACTGAAGATAAGTAAACAAATATTCTTGGGCAAAAGTCTATTTTATTGCACTAAAGGAGCCATGTAAGTTCAATTTTCACACTATTCGACCACGCCATATGATGCTAAAGAAACAAGATGGCGGGAGGTGCTGACTGAGATATGGCTGCCTTCCTCCCAAGAGGCTCCCAATAGTGGGGCGGGGGGTGAAAGCACACATGATGACTTCAGCTAGACTAAACTTTAGGCCAACTAATTCTTGACTCCAGACCCCTGACAGCTCCCTTTTCTTAGAGTTTATCTTCCCTTAGAAAACCTGCAACTATCAACTTTTTCTCTGCCTCTTTGAGATGTAAATCTTTTCAAAAGCCACTTGTCAGTGTTACAGCAGAGAAATGTCTTTCTCGAGGACGAGGACCTGGGAGTCATTCCTTTGAAATGCAATCAAAGCAGACACACGTGGCCAGATCAGTTGTGAACTCAGGAATAATTCCACCTGCTGGACCCTTCCATAGAACAACATCCCCTCTGGGGTCCTCCAGCACCCCTCTGCTACTCAGTTACCTCACCTCTGCATTTAAAAACACTCCATCTTTTCTTTCAGCAGAGTTGAGCTAAGTGTTCTGGGCTCTCTCCCCTACTGCAATAGTCTTAAATAAAGTCTTCTTTGCCTGTTTAACTTTGGTGCAATTATTGCTTTGACAGTAGACTGGATCACATAAAACAAAAGAAATAACATAAACTTATTTCTTCCCTAATGGAATTCAAGAAAATACGTTTCTAGAAGTGTTAACATCATGAATACCTCCTGATTATTATATAAACCTGGACTTCAGGATGAAAAATAGCCTGTTACTACACAATTATCTTTTGCTTTATTAATAGTTGCTCTTACTAAAGTGTGTGAAATATAATGCACCATACTGAAAATAGGCTGAAACTGCTTTCCCAGATTTCACTATTCTTTCGCTTTAAAGGGAATTCAAGCAATTGATTGCATTTCTGCATGTTTGTACTTCTTATCCGTCACAAAAGCTGTGTCTGTTACTATGATTAGCCAAATGGTGATCTATACATACATCACTTTAAAATATGAGGCATAACATTTTGTCAACTACAGATGAGAGAAAAATAACATTGGCAAACAAACATATCAAATATTAAAAATCATGTATCTGATAAGTATTAATTAAAATAAATGATAAAACAGTACTTTCTAATATATTAGTGCTAGTATGACAAATTGCTTTTCCAATATGATGCTCTGATATGCTTTTAAACATGTTTAAGTTTTTATATGGAATATAACAAATACCTATTTTCCAACAATTATACCATATTTAACATTTGTTAAATTCTATGTGTTAAATTCTATGTTAAATTACAGTCATGAAACACCATCAATTGAAAGAAATAAAAAATATGTAGAAAAATAAGTAGGCATGTAGAATTTAAATCCAAAAAACACATTTTGAAGAGTAGAAATGTTCTCTCAAGATGACTCCAGCCATGAGAACTTCTATTATTTTTTAAATTATAATGGAATTTTACACTGTGTTTTTACACCACTGAATCTCGAATTGCATGTGAAAATGTCCACATTCCCTTAGCTCTAAGGCAATGTTCAGCTGCGAGGTGTCTTCTAAACGTCGCTCGACTGGCCTTGGAAAGGCAGCAAAAAGTCTGTCTCTTGGCAGAAAAATAAAAAGAAAAAAAGTGACTAGCTTTGATTTCTTTTCACATTGCTACTTATTCTTGCCCCAGATTCTTTTAGAGTCAGAAAAAAAAAAAAAAAAAAGGAAAAAGGAATTTTATCAAATCCTTCTATAAACAATGTGGAAAGTCATCCGTCAACAATTTCCTCATGTCTGTACAAAGCTCCCAGAGACTGGTTCCAGCTAATAATCTACTTCAATTCATATTTAATTAAACCAATTCATGGCAAGGAAATAAGGAGTCACTGTACAGATTATTTAATCGACCCATTACTGAATGTGAAATTCTTGCACCTGGATCAATTCAAAAGTCCTCATTCCCTGCTCATCCCGGCCGTTTTTTTTTCCTTAGACTTCCCAGCAGTCCTGCTTCTAAACTCTTAATCAATTGAGGCTGTTTGTACGCATGGAGATCACCCAAGGGATCTGACTGAGTGGAGAGAGATTCCAACTTATGAACAGAAAACTTCTCTACTTAACGTATCAAACCTGCTGAGAAACTGTAATTTTAGGGACAAAAATCCCTGTCTGCCTTTTTCTCTATAGCAACCAGTTAGTTATGACACTTCTGTTTTCCAAAATACACTGTTACTTTCCATTACTTGTCCCTGTCAACCAAACCAGGTGCAAAGTAAAACATGGTAAACTTGGGCAAACTAATATATATTTTTTTAAACGTCAAGCCCAGTGGTAAAACTACCAAAATATCTATCTTAGAGAATATTTTATATAATTCTGGGAATCTCCTTTTTATATTAAGTTAATTTAACAGTCTTTGGAAAAAGGACTACAGAAAAAGTTGGAGAAATCAAGGAAAAGGAGGCCTGAGAAGCAGATCGATGTAGATGATTGAGCACTGGTTTTAGATTCTGTTCCTGAACTAACAAATTAACATGATGACTGAGCAAAGCTTGATCTTGAAACTGTCAACTGCATATTTCCGGAGTGATGATTCCATGTCTCACAGGGGTGACTGCAATAGCCTCTGCCTTTCCTCCTGGCTCCTCCTCCCTGTGTTCTGAATTCAACTACCCACACTGCTCTCGGGAAGATCTAAAATGCCAATATTCAAATGTAACTCCTTAGTTTAAAGAAATTCCTACAGGGCTCCAACTTCTGTCCCACAGCTTGCCTGCCAGGCTAAGTTAAGTGAAGGAGCGGGGGATGAGCCTGGAGGCCCGCCCTGGGGAAAGGAAGGGAGAACTCGCTGATCACCTACTTTCATCCAGAGAACCTGAGAAAGTATCATTTGTTATTGGTTGAGTTACAGTTCTTTCTTTAAGGCATTATCGAGTGAAAAAAATAAATAAATAAAAACCCGTTGAAGGACAAGAGAACATCCAAAGTCTTTAGTGCAGGAGGCAAGACCTACTTTGATGAGGAACTGGCCAAAATTTCAAGCCCTATGCTTTCAGCTCCAGGTAATCCTGAAAGACTGACCTCCTCTGAACGTGTATCGTTCTAGCCCTTCTTCTGGGAATGCATCTACACACTGTTTTCTCCTGGCCGAATCTTGCTTCATTTACTCATTCATGGAGCCACAGATGACTTTAATGCACAAGCTGAAGAAAATTTTTTAAAAGTTCCACAGCCTTTGAAAGCTAAACGCATGCTTCTCTTACTCCTTTTCTGTATATCTTATAACAGTTGTGCTCAACTTAGCTTAGAGAACATTGCTAGGGTGAGTCCTACTCAAGGCTTACTGCCATGTCTTCATCACCTTAGTGTGTCCTGTGCTTATCACATAATGGAGAATCAATAATTGTTGAACTGAATTTAGCCCAAAGGGTAATTGAACGATCAATTGAGCTAATTATAAATTAGAACAGTGTAAGGGATTTTGGAGTGCATTGGCTATTAGGAAGGGAACGCTGGAAGCAATTAGGTGAGCGCTGAAATTCTTTAAAGAGACAAACTTAATGAGCTTGACATACTCTGGGTGTGATTCTCTTGGCAGCAACGCTACAAGACAAGAAAGCTCAAAAGACAGTATCAGGCTCTAACCGAAATTCTACTGGTAAAATCACAACTGTTTCCTACAAAGAAGCAAAAGAAGACCTGTTTGAGCAGATTGGTGTAGCCTCACCGGAGGTCTCTTGATGAGCTCAGACTACAGGGACCCAAGAGAGAAGGTGGGAAGGGCCACCCCTACTGAGAGGCAAATGCAGAGGAAATGCAGGGACCTATAAACCCGCTTCCCAGAGGTCTACATCCTAGGAGCGGTGCTCTTGGAAGGGGCTGGGACCGGAGGGTGAGGCAAAGCCATTTCCTGATTATTAGTCAGTGGGATTAAAAGAATCATGCATACCTTGCTTGGGGCTACAGGATATAATTCCAAGAGAGAAAGCAAAATGCCTGGTTTCAGGATCTTGCCATGGTATCAGATTAGGAGTATGATCTAGGGCTAAAAATTGTAGAACAGAAGACACAAAGCGAGCAAAGTCAGATGAAGACAGGTGAGCAGATGTTAGAACGAGATCTACCCCCCTCGTCAGCCCAACTCAGTTCTCCCAGCAGCCAGTGCAGAAACCTCCAAGCCCAACCTTTCCAATACACCCAATCACGTGCTCTCCACCACCTTCTACTGGAGTGAAACCCAAGTCCTTATCACCACTCACGAAGCCATGACACTCTGGCCCTTGCTTTTCCGGAGCCCCCCGTCCTCCGGCCTCTGTGGTATTTTCAGCACAGCCAGGCATTCCGTCTTTCAGGGACACTCCTCTCTCCATGGCCCCTTCCTCTGGGCTTACAGATGACTTGCCCCTTACCTCCTTCAACCCTTATTTAGTGCCAGTTTCTCCAACATGGCTTTACCCAACTATCATATTTCAAGGTCACCTTCCCCAAGGTGTTTTCTCTCTTTTCCCTCTTTTATTTCTCTCTGTAGAATCATGACCTGAAGATAATTCCTTTGCAAGATTAGATGGGGCACATGTAGGATACCAAAGGCTCATAGCAGGCACTCCATAAATACTTAGCAAAATAACGAATGGATGAATGAAATTAATGAACTGCATTAAATGAAATTAAGGCTATCTAGACAAAAATTACATTTGAAAGAACTAAAAGTATATGTAGAACCAGATATTAATATAAAAATCTAACACTGGTCTACAGATAAGAGCTCATAAACTACTTTCCTATAAGTTACCTATCTTCATGATGACATGAGTGAACTTCTTCTGTTCATGATCTTTGTGCAACTGTAGGGAAGGACATAAAATAGAAGAGTGAGAACAAAAACAACAAAAGGTAAAAAAAGTTAGGAAAAAAAATGTGAATGACTTTCAAGTGGACCCAGATTCCTTAAGACAACCTTCCGTGCTTGTCTAAACACACACTGCTGCTTTGTCTAAATCTACGCTGTCTCCATGCTAAATCCTTTCATAATTTTAAGCAATTTTAAACTCTATAAATTGTAGATAACTCATAGCAATGTCAGTGCTTCTATTTCGCAAACACGGAAAGGAATGTTTTTCAAGATTTCCTTCCTCCTCTCACAATAAGCCAGTTTTGTACATACGTGTAACTTATTTCAGCATTACATCCTGCTTACACGTGGGTGGTTTTCTAACTGTCTTTTGAATGATTTGTGACATCTTATTAATTCCCTTATTAATTAATCAGTTAAATTTTTTGACATATTCATTTTATATTTGTATGAAGTATAGGATTATATCATTTTAAAATGATCATTTAACAGAACTGAACCCTTATCACATGCCAGGCCTTATCTAACTTAACCCCAACGTGAACTGCAGTGAAACAGAGACTTGGAAATAGTCTTGCGTTCCTCAAGTTCACAAAGTGGCGTCCTTCTTAAGACAATCACGAAAAATACATTTGACAAAAACGTCAAGCATATTAATAAAAGCTCGAAGAAGAAATAATCATCAGTACAATGAAGTATGTTTCTTAAAAACATTCAGATAAGCCTTTAATTTACTATTTGGGAAAGGTTACTAGACAGGCTGACCATGAGAGTACGACAGAGATTGTCAGCAAGTGGCAGAACTGTTCAGAAGATGCATGCACACAAGGTGGGAAACATGGCTGAAGGACTGAATGGATGGTTATGTGGTTGCACAGTTACTCAAGAATAAGAACCACGTGGGACCTTCCTGGTGGTCCAGGGGTTAAGAGTCTGCACTCCCAACGCAGGGGGCACGGGTTCACTCTCCGGTCGGGGAACTAAGATCCCACATACGGCACAGTGCGGCCAAAAAAGAAAAAGAAAAAGAAATTAAATTAAAAAAAAAAATGAGAACCACTAAATGGTTTCATGATGATGCCCATTAGAAAGAGGCCACTGTCATGGTCCATAGAGGGATCGATCCACATTAGCTGAAGGAACTAGCAATATTCTTCCTGGTACCTGGAGGAGGACTGGGGAACTTGAGGAAACATCATCTGTGTTCAAATAAACGTGTAGCTATTGTGTGGAGGGAGAGGTTTTGTAATCAGCAGGTGCTGTAAGGGGAGGACCCCGTAGCACGGAAGCTGGGGCTTTCCATTAAGTCACTGGCCACTTTGGGATTAGCCTGAGGAAGATGGGTCTGAGAAAAACTGAAGATCTCAAGAAACTGGGGTGGCAGGTGATACGGACAGGTGTCCCCAATCTCTCCAGGCCTCTAATTGGTGTCCATCCTTTCCAGGTATGTATGTACCTCCCAGTTTAGCAAAAATCCTGTCGAGATGCATTAACCAGCAACCCCAAGCCCTGACATTTCCTCTTAATAATTTTCTACCCACTAAGTCCCCACGGTTTGGCTATAAACCCCGCCTCGTCCACTCTGTGTTCAGAGTGAGTCCTGTTCTATGCTGAGGTCTCTTTTCTCCGACTGCAATAGTTCCTAAATAAAATTCACTTTTAACACTTCAACCACTGTCAAGCTGTGGCTCTCTTTAACTGATATTAGTTTTCAAATGTTTATTAGTAGCAACTATAATTGAAATGTAACATTATGTGAATAACCTGGAACTTCCATGAGAGAGCTATGACAAACAGTTTAAACTGCATCACCTTTCACATTGTGAAATGTAAAGTTCCTATTTAAAGTGATTTCTGCGCTCAGAAAGGGATTGTGGGAGGTTCCCAGCAGCAGGAGAGACACTGAGGTGTGTCTCCAAAGGGTATAATGAAACAACCCTTATCTAACTACAGATTTATCTAAAACAACATCCTTGTCCAAAATTGTTACTCACTAGAGTTCTGTACTTTATGTGAGAAGTTTTAAGGTGTGATATTTCATTAACATACATTGTATTATATTTTTTGGCCAAACGCTTATTTCAAGGGGCCAATTTAACTGTCACGTGATAGAAATGAAATGTAAATGCTACGGCTGAAATGTTTGTGTCCCCTCAAAATTCCTATCTTGAAAGCCTAAACCTCCACAGTGTGATGGTGTTAGGAGGTGGGGCCTTTGGGAGGTTACTAGGTCATAAGGGTGGAGCCCTCATGAATGGAATTACTGTCCTTAGAAAAGAAACCACACAGAGCTCCCTCCCCCATCTGCCATAAAACCTACTCACAAGGGTGTTCATATTCACAAGCCTAGTGCCTATAAATCCAGCATAGGTGGAAAACCTTCCTTCCTTCTTTCTCTTTTTATATTTTTCCACTCACCAAAAAAAATCACTTAATTTTAATACTGAGAAACTTCCTTAGAAGTGCTTATTTCCTGATTTCCTCCTAAAGTTAAAAACAGTAAAAAGCAACTCAAGTCAACATGTATTGCCTCCCCATCACATTATATTTTTATATTTTCTAAGCTGTGAGAAACAGTAAGATTTGAAACACAAGTACAAAATACTGAAACACATTGTAAAGGCAAATAATATACTCTAAGCAATGAGTTACAAATTCCTCTAGATGAAAAACTGACTCAATATTTCCTGCATTAGTTTTTCCTTCAAAAGATCTAAAAAGCAAAAGATCTAAAAAGCAAAGAAAAAATTCGATGGACTGCCTTCTGTTTTATTTACCAATATTGATGACAGAAAATAGCTTTATCAATGAAGCAGAAAACTATAACTGGCAGAGAATAAAATGCTGCCAAAGAGTGGACTGCTTCACTTTCTAAAGAAGTTAATTTTATGTGGTCATTAAGCATGTTAAGGCACGACTCGGAAAGCTGATTCTACCACAAAATGCACCAGCTATGAGAAAGGCACAATATGTAGGATATAACAAATGTTAATGCCATTGAAAACAATGAAATACTATTTGGTGAATGTGTCAATATATTTTGTATACTTCAACATCATATACAGTCTTGAAATCATGGCTGGACTTAAAGGCAGGGCAAATGAAAATCTAATTTAATCTCCGACAGTTAGGAACTGCTCAACGTGAACTGATTCACTAATTTTCCTCATCCTCAGTTTTTTCAGAACCCAAATAGGGACAATGACACCTATGCTACAGCACTGTCATGATGCTTAGAAAAGTGAATATATTAAGACACAGAGTTTGCAGGCCTGAGAAGATGCCCTTGGAGTTAAAGGTTAGCATGACCAATGCACTGCCTTGCTAAGAAATCAGGGTTTGCCTGCTTGTGTGATTTCCTTTTGGTAAATACAAAAAAGGAATTTACTGCCATTGAACAACTGTACTTTCCCACCTACATTCAGTTACAAAATTGAGTAGCTCTAGCATTCTTTTTTTTTTAATTTTTTTAACATCTTTATTGGAGTATAATTGCTTTACAATGTTGTGTTAGTTTCTGCTGTATAACAAAGTGAATCAGCCATACATATACATATATCCCCATTTCCCCTCCCTCTTGTGTCTTCCTCCCACCGTCCCTCCCTATCCCACCCCTCTAGGTGGTCACAAAGCATCCAGCTGATCTCCCTGTGCTATGTGGCTGCTTCCCACTAGCTATCTGTTTTACATTTGGTAGTGTGTATATGTCCATGCCACTCTCTCACTTTGTCCCAGCTTACCCTTCCCCCTCCCCATGTCCTCAAGTCCATTCTCTACATCTGCGTCTTTATTCCTGTCCTGCCCCTAGGTTCATCAGGACCTTTTTTTTTTTTTTTTTTTTTTAAGATTCCATATATGTGCATTAGCATACGGTATTTGTTGCTCTCTTTCTGACTTACTTCAGTCTACGTCCACCTGTCTCACTACAAATAACTCAATTTCGTTTCTTTTTGTGGCTGAATTATTATTCCATTGTATATATGTGCCACATCTTCTCAATCTATTCATCTGCTGATGGACATTTAAGTTGCTTCCGTGTCCTGGCTATTGTAAATAGAGCTGCAATGAACATTGTGGTACATGACTCTTTTTGAATTATGGTTTTCTCAGGGTATATGCCCAGTAGTGGGATTGCTGGGTCGTATGGTAATTCTATTTTTAGCTTTTTAAGGAACCTCCATACTGTTCTCCATGGTGGTTGTATCAATTCACATTCCCACCAACAGTGCAAGAGTGTTCCCTTTTCTCCACACCCTCTCCAGCATTTATTGTTTCTAGATTTTTTGATGATGGCCATTCTGACAGCTGTGAGGTGATACCTCATTGTAGTTTTGATTTGCATTTCTCTAATGATTAGTGACATTGAGCATCCTTTCATGTGTTTGTTGGCAATCTGTGTATCTTCTTTAGAGAAATGTCTGTTTAGGTCTTCTGTCCTTTTTTGGATTGGGTTGTTTGTTTTTTTGATATTGAGGTGCATGAGCTGCTTGTATATTTTGGAGATTAATCCTTTGTCCGTTGATTCGTTTGCAAATATTTTCTCCCATTCTGAGGGCTGTCTTTTTGTCTTGTTCATGGTTTCCTTTGCTGTGCAAAAGCCTTTAAGTTTCATTAGGTCCCATTTGTTTATTTTTGTTTTTATTTCCATTTCTCTAGGAGGTAGGTCATAAAGGATCTTGCTGTGATTTATGTCGGAGTGTTCTGCCTATGTTTTTCTCTAGGAGTTTTATAGTGTCTGGCCTTACAGTTAGGTCTTTAATCCATTTGGAGTTTATTTTTGTGTATGGTGTTAGGGAGTGTTCTAATTTCATTCTTTTACATGTAGCTGTCCACTTTTCCCAGCACCACTTATTGAAGAGGCTGTCTTTTCTCCATTGTATATTAGCTCTAGCATTCTTAACCATCACTTTAGTAACTAGATATTGAAACCATTAAAAACAATACAAAACCAGTATATTTAGTGGAAGTTTGCATACAATCAAAAATGAACACCTTCATGGATTCCCCAAACCTTCCTATGTACCTTCACTTCTTATTGACTTTATCACACTTTTCACTTCCACATCTTTTTTTTTCCTAAAAATTTTGGCTAGCCGCTTTAAACATGATTTTCCAAACTCCAGTGTGGCAGCTCTCAACTCCCAGTTGTTAAAAGTCTGTCTTTTTAAATATAAATGTATTTATCTTCTGTCAAGAAATTACAATTTATTTCAGCTTAAAAATTTTTTTTTGCATATATACAAAACGTCAAACACTCATCTAGAATTTTCATAGAAATGTGATGCTTTATTGAGGCCTGACCACCTTGTGAACTTGGCCGTATCATACACGTGATAAAGAGGACAGGCTACTGAGACTGGATGGACGCTCTGTCCAAGGTGCTGTTGTAAAGCGGCAGAGCGCCAGGGGTGCAGATGCCTCCCGAGGACGCCTGTGTGTCATCGTTCCAGGGAAGCAACCTTCTCATGTTTCAAAAGTGATTTCTCACCTTCTATTACATGAAGTACTTTCTTTGGGAGATGTCAGTGCTATCCAATATTAACAAGGAACATTTAAAAATGTATTTAGAATTTGTGTTTATGATGAGGCTTAGTTTGCTCTTCATCTTGCAACCTTGAAAAGGAAAAACCTACTGTGACAATACGATACTAATTTTGGAAACGTCAACAGAATTCAGTAAGTCATAGTACAAGCATCTCACAAATAGTAACAACAAGTGATAACAAACATCTGTACTTTATCCCAAGCATCTTTTTTAAAGAGTGAGTAGAATAAAAAAGTGAAAAATGGTTAAAGGTAACATGACATACACCCCCATTCTACCTGGAAGATGTTTCCAACATTCAATTCCAGAGGGTAAAAAGTGGCTGGACACTGACCGTGTAAAAGGCATCATGATACACGCTGTTTCATTGTGCGTCTATGTTTTCCACTCTTTGCCTAATACTCTGACAGTGTGTTGTTATCTCATAAAAAACGCAAAAAGGAAATTACTTTCTAAGAAAAAGCAGGACTTACAGTCTATTGTGGCTGCTCCACTGATCCCCAGAATGAGTTTGCACAAATCACTTAACCTCTGTGTTTCTGCCCTTTAGCTAGACTGGTTCACATGTGCTCTGAGAAAATTACATTCCTCACTAGAATCGTTGAGTCTTAATTGAAGTTTGTAAAGCACTCTGACATCCTTATCTCAAGGATATTGCGAGCATCACCTTGACTCCAATAAGGAAGCAGGGGCCTCGTGTAGGTTTATGAAACACCGAGGCACTTAGCCTGGGTGAAACCCTGTCTCCCTCACTTTGCCTGATGCTCGTAACACAAGCCCCAGGGTCCCACGGGACGAGGTTCTGCTCTGCATTGTAAATTCCAGGGCGCTACCCACCCAGACAAAGGTCTGTGTGCTTTTCCAGCACAGGCTTGTTCTTCCCGCCTGTGGCTCCGTGAATACTACGTATCCACCTATTTCCTGGGACAACCTGACAGAGCCTCAACTTCCCTTTGAGATTTCAGAATACACTATGTGATATGTTGAAGAAAAGGGCCTGACAACTTTTAATACTAATATTGATCGGTGTTTCTTAAGGCCGATTGAAACTTTTGGGTTTGCTCACACCCTTACTGCTACCATCTGGTCACTTGTTAAATGACTAAGGCCCAAGCCCTGGTTCCTGAGTCAGGGTCTTCTGAGGGACTAGACCCAGAAATCTGCATTTTAACTGCCTTTTCGCATTCTTTCTTGCACTGACTTCTGAAAACTTTTAGAATAAAACATTTTTCTATTTCTCCTTTAATCCAAGTAGTAACTACACACACACACACACACACACACACACACACACACGAGTCAGTATGTGCATCAAATCCAGATTAGAGTCAGTTGTGCACCTAGTCCTACCTTTTTTTTTTTTGTCTGTAGAGTTAGGGGTTTAGAAACAACCAAGTTCACATTTTGATTTATACATGGCCATACACATTTCCTCACCCTGCCAGCCCAGTGCAATGACAAGTCTATGTCTCAATTCATCTAAAGAGTTATTTCAATAAATAAAAATAACAAAACTCAATGATAACAAAATATTGGGTCATAATTTAATAGGCAATGATTTTTCTTTCTTAGTCGGTGATAAAAATGATGTATTAAGACTGAAGTCATCTTAGCTTTGATCAAATTTCTCACCATGTGCTGTTTTAAAGAGAGAAGGAATTAGCCTGTTTATATCTGGCAAAGGATTATACTAAATCTTTTCAGATGTTATCTAATACTTATAAATAAACTTTTAACAAATGAGGAAATAAAAGCACAGAGAGGTTAAATATGTTAAGACCGTAGGGCTTGTAAATGTTGTAATTCAAGACCCAGTAGACCTATTTGGTTTCACCCATATGAGATTATCTCCTTTGGCTGAAAAATGTATACATCAGATACCATGCCCACTTTATGCCAAGCACTGTTCTAAACATCTAACAGGATTAACTAATTTACCTTTTAATAACCCTTACTATTCCTATTTTAGAAGTGAGGAAATTATGGCACAGAATTTTGCTCAATGTGGTGCATGCTTTGGAAGTGCCAAAGCACAGAGTGGATGGTTCTAGAATCCATACACTACGATGCTACCTTCATAAAGACCGGTTTTGCCAGAATTTCACAAATTACCTTGGATGATCACTCAGTGGACAGATTTATTACTATAAATAGTAATAGTTTGTATAAAGCTAGCAATAGTATAACTCGATCTTCTACCTTTTTTTTTTAGTTTTCATAAAACAGTGAACATATCAAGCATGTACTTGAAATTTTCCATATATAGTAATTTTTAGTGAATTTGAATAGCATAACTGATATAAAAATATAATATAATAAATCATAGCAAAAATGATAGTTAAGTCATAAAACATTTTTCAGTAAATAAATTATTTCAATTAATTTTGCTGTATTTTCTAAAGTTAATGACATATGAAGGTAAAAATAATTACATTAGAAACTAGTTCTTTAATATAAGAAACTTCTAGTCAATAAAACACTAATGCAAGGGATATGACCATAAAAATAGATGTAAGAAGGGTAGCAAAACTGCCTTTTTTCATGAATATTGAAATCATAATGTTGATTCATTTTCAAAAGAAGCAAAGGTGGAGACTAATTTAAAACAATGAAATATGATTGATGGGCTAAAGGACACATTTAATACATGTTTATAGAAAACAAACTGACGTTGGTTGTCATGAAGAAAAAGTTCAAACAGTTCCAAAAGATAATCTTGAAAAAAGAAAATAAGTATAATTGCTTTATCATTTAACTTTTCAATAATATGATTGCATGGTTTGTGACAGTTTCCAAAAACCTTAGAGCATGTCAAAAATATTGTCTGGGCATTTGTCATAATGAAAGTAAAGAGAAAATAAGCTGAAACGATCTGCTTATTCAAGTAAAGAATTGTGGTGCATGTCATCTGATACATTTGTGTCTCAACTTAAAAGTACTTCTGTTGGAGGGGGGGCCCATATTTCTGGCTGCCATACACCCTCATCCCCTCTCTCCTTTTAAAAACCTACCTTTTTTTTTTTTTTTTTTTTTTGCAGTACGCAGGCATCTTACTGTTGTGGCCTCTCCCGCTGCGGAGCACAGGCTCCAGACACGCAGGCTCAGCGGCCATGGCTCACGGGCCTAACCGCTCCGCGGCATGTGGGATCTTCCCGGACCGGGACACGAACTCGTGTCCCCTGCGTCGGCAGGCGGACTCTCAACCACTACACCACCAGGGAAGCCCAAACCTACCATTTTTTGTACAGCTCCTTAGAGCTCCTGTTTGCTAGATACAATGCTGCCCAATTCATGAATCATTTAATAAAGCCAGTTAGATCTTCAAAATTTACGAAGTTGAATTTTTTTTTTTTTTTAACACTTCAAACGTGTTTCCTGGCTGGGCTAAAATCCTGGTTCATCAATTCCTAATCTTAATATCAATCAGTTAATAGAACGTTAATAATCTTATAGTCAGATTACTCTTGTACTTGCTTCCCCTCTCCTTGGATGTTTAAAACTGGAAAAGTTGTAATCTCCTATACTGCCAGGATTGATCTACAGTACAGCACAGGTTAATGAGGTTGATGAAAAACCGGGTGTTAGTATGTTAGCGATTAAAAGAATTAAGACATAGTCCCAATCCTGAGACGTTCAATGGCTTTATTTTTCCAAACCCTGGAGATGCTCACACACATATACACACACACTCACACATCTACTAGTGATAAAAGAAGAAACAAATTCTGAAATGTGGCCAGATATAGACAGAGGTCAAAACCCTCTCATCATGGTGATATTTCTCTCTGACCAGACAATAAGAAATTGACTTCCTGCCTGCCAGAAACTTCTGTTACTAAGGCTGCTGCCCCAGCATCATACCTCTGCCCCTCCCTCGAATGGAAACCAATCGCTCTTAAATAAGCTTCAGTAGGAAGCTGCAAGGAGGAAAAAATAAAAAACAAGAACTGGTCAGAACAAGTAGGCCCAAGATGACAGAGGTTTCCACTTCCAGTAGACCTTGAGTCTCATTATATGCTCATTGTAATACATTAGGTAAATGGCACGCCCACCAGCTCCAAGACAGTTGACAGTTGCCATAACAACCACTAGGAAAAGCCCATACAAGGACTGAAAAGGAGCACTGCATCAGTTTCAGGTCCAAACCACACCCTATTCTCAGATAACTCATGACTATTCCTCCCACTCTTTCCAAATCCCTCCTTTTACTTCGACCCTCCTATATATTTAGTGTCTCCACCAGAATCGGGTTGAGAAGTTGATCTGCAAACTAGGTTCCTGCTTCTCCATTCTTTGGCCACTGAATAAAGCTTGTGCTGTTCAGTCACACCATCCATGTCATTACTGGCTGCACAAATCCAATCAGAAAAAGAATGTCCCTGGCAGACACAAGGGGTCTTGGACTGAGCTAGGACCCAGGTGTGGGTCCACTCGACCAATTCGGTAACACTTTTTTCCAAGTTTTTTTGTTGTTGTTGTTTGTTTTGTTTTGTAGTCACGAAGTTCATCGTTCTGGTATTGACAGATATTGGAAGGTGTGCTTCTGAATTACTTCTTGGGATAGCAATTCTCTGTTTCTAGCAACCCTGATTTGGCCAAGTAATAATATATACATATTAAAATTAAATTATTCTTTTTCTCTCATACACATTTACACACAGAAATATGGGTGACAGATTTTTCTTCTTCTGTAATTGAAAAGGTTGAGAATTTGCTGTGGCTCTGCTAGGTTGCATCTCAGGTCTACAAATCCCCTTCTCACTTTAATTTTCAGAAATCATAAAAAAAATTACACTCTATTATGGTAATAATTATATCTTACCATATATTTTAAACTTTTCTTTTATATTGATTTTAGATTCAACAAAACCTATGATTTTACATTTCTTATATGTGTTCAATATTAAATTTTTTTCTTGAAATAAGCATAATAAAAGCTTGCCAACACATAATCAGTCATTCTTTCCAGAATTTTATTAGTATAAACACAACTCAGTGTTCTAAACTTTGTGAAGTAATTCTAGATTTGGAAACTGTAGCTTAGACCCTATGATATTAAGAGAAAATGAAATACAAAGCAAGAAGTACAAAGAAAACTGCACTTATGGAAGAAAGCAAGCCCCTTGGTACAAAGAAACTAAGGGATGGATGACACTGAAAACTTCCTCTGCTCTCATGAAAAGATTTAAGCAAAAGTTTCACCTGGTTATTGTTACTAATTACACATCAAGCTTATAAAATTGCATTCAACATAAAACTGGTAAAGAAGAGGGAATTATAATTTAATTGAAGCTCATCAAGTGGGGAGAGTCCTAAACAATAACTCATAAAGAGATGCCCACAGCTGATGGCTCCCAGGTCTTTAGTTTAAAATACCTTCTCCGTCGGGGTGTTGAGGGTACAGGAAACTCCACTGATGGAAATTTTAATGTATTTTCCCTTTCTAATTAATTTGGAGACTTTTTTGTGTGTCATGTTAGCCTCAAGGAAGATCACATAAGGGACTATTTTAAGCAATATGTAATAAAGATGAATGCTTCCAAATTAAGATAGAAATAAGGCAAAATGCTGATTTTGTTTTGATCCTTTTTTAGTAATTCCATTTTTTAAAATTGTCCTAAAGTACCTGTTCGGAGGATATAAAAATTACTATACTCAGTCTAACTGCCTTAATTATCTAAAAGGATTCACGTCCTCAATATACTTACAAAAAATTAATTAATTTATGCAAGACAGAGAGAGCACGGCAGGCATACCTTTATTTTCATTTATCTGTAAAGTCAGACCTTTAATGCTGGCAAGTCCAAAATGGAAACAAAATAAAATGAGAAATAGGAAGCCCTGCGGATTGAAATTCCTTGTTGAAGACCTTTACTTACTATCACCATAAAAGTAGTTAACGTGGGTACAGTGCTTCAAATATGCTAAGTACTCTCTAAACCCTTTAAAAGTAGCAACACATTTAATCTTCACAGTAATCCTTTGAGGGAGGGGTAACATTGTCCCCCCATTTTAAGGAAGGCAGATGTTAAGCAACTTGTCCAAATTCACACAAAAATTATGTGGTGGAGTCAGAAATCAAACTCGATTTATCTGCAGATTTGATGCTTTTAATGACTAAGCCACAACACATGCCAACCTGTAGCGAAATGCTTCCTTCTGTCCTCTCAAAAGGGAAACCAAAGTACTACAGAATCACACTTGGGTGTAAAGGGTTGGTACGTGGGCCTTTATTAGTGTCCCAACTATAAGGGGAACTCAGACTCTGCCCTTGCACCAACGTGGATGAACCTGGAGGATATTATGCTAAATGAAATAAGCCAGACACAGAAAGACAAATACTGCATGATCTCACTTTGAGGTGGAATCTAAAATAGCTAGACTCATAGAAGCAGAGCATAGAACAGTGGTTGCCAGGGACTCGGAGGTGGGAGGAAATGAGAAGATGTTGGTCAAAGGGTGTACATTTCAGTTATAAGTTCTGTAGATCTAATATAGAACATGGTGACTGTAGTTAGTAAGACTGTATTGTGCACTACAAATTCGCTAACGCAGCTAATTCTAGGTGTTCCCACCACAGAACAGAGATAACTATGTAAGATGATGGATTTATTAATTGATTATGGTAATCATTTCCAAACGTATACACATTTCAAAACACTATGTTGTATACCTTAAATATATAAAATTTTTATTTGTCAAGTACACTTCAGAGAAATCAGGGGAAAAATTTTAAAAATAAAACAAAATGGGACCTCAGAAGTCATCAATAGTCTACCTCTTGCACACCCAGCAAGGATAAATTACATTTACAATACTCCCTCTCTGCAGCCTCCTTACGTGCAAAGGAATCCCAGATCCCTCATCCCTATGACAAAATAACACAAATAATTCATGTAGAATTTACATGCCTTCAGTAATTACTTAATTAAACACTTAAAATTTTTCTACTGAAGCAGCCCTCTTGGTTTAAAAGAATAACAATGTAACTATAAGATTTTGGGGAAAATATTCCAAAAATTCAATTTATAAAAGAAAACTTATTTGATTTTTTTTGTTGCTGTTGCTATTGGTATTTGCTTAAACATATGTAGGTGTAATTGGCATTCATCCCCATCAAAATGGTTTATCATTCTCCAAAATGATGCTCGAAGCTTTCATTCACTGGAAAATCGTAAAACGGAGGCACCATATACATCCCCTAATGGCAAATGAGAGGATTTTGGGCCAATTATCCTCAAAATTATTCTCAGTGATTGTGTGGACAGACTATCAAGGTGACACCCTTCTTGGTCCTATCTCCTGGGGTTTGTGTCCTTCCCCCTTCACTATGGGCATAACTGTGACTTGCTCTTAATTACCAGCCCACAGCAAAGGTGAAGGATGTGTGTGATCACCTTCACTCTGGCCACCATGTTGGGCTCCAGAGACCAACATGCTGTGACCCCCTGTCATCAGGACCTGACAGCCAATGAGGACATGAAGCCCCCAGACCTACCACTGAAAGGAACTGAATTCTGCCGATAAGAGCTGATTCTTCTTTGGTTGAACCTCACAAGAGACCTTGACTGCAGCCTTGAGAGACCCTAAGCAGAAGACCCAGCTAAGCTGGGTCCACACTCCTAACCCACAGAGATCATGAGATGACAAATGTGTGATATTTTAAGCCACCACATTTGTAGTAAATTAAGTTGCACCAGTAAACTAACGCAGACTGTTTTGGCCTCAAGATTCTAAAGCCTTTCTTCCGTCAGTGGTCCCCTGGTGGTACCATCTTCATGTACCCACGGCCACTGCTTAATGTTCTCTAGCTTGGGTTCTAAGGAATAAAACATGTACTTCAAATCAGTCCAAATTCTTACTGGTTGGAATTTTCCTTAATTCTATTTTTTTGTATTATAAACTAGTAATTCCTTTTCATTTTAGGTTATGTATCAATTCACCACAGTTTTAAATACTATGTTCTATGAACTGTAATAGACAGTAAGGACATGAGATGCATAATTCTGCTCCTAATTCTTCTCTTAAAGGAGATCACAGATAAGGGAAGGAAATAATAAATCAAATCAAGGGGGAAAAATGCCTATTTGACGCATGCACAGAATACTACGGATACACAGGAGGGGGAAACAGAAGAAACTCAACCAGCTGCAACGGGGAATCATGAGCGAGAACTCTGACTCTGGGGCTAGGATTACCTTAGGGTCAAACACTGCGATACTAACCAGCTGAATGACGTTGGACATGTTAGTTCAGTGTTCTGTGCCTCTGTTTCCTCGAAAATGAAATTGGAAAAACATGATCCAATCTCTATCGGTGTCACAGCAAACGATTTAATAGAAGGTACTTGAAATGGTTGTCATGAGTGTAACTTATCCACTTGAAATGGTTGCCATGAATGTAACTTATCACAGGAGTGGTTAAAGAAGACTTCCAGGGCTTCCCTGGTGGCGCAGTGGTTGAGAGTCCGCCTGCCGATGCAGGGGATGCGGGTTCGTGCCCTGGTCCGGGAAGATCCCACATGCCGCGGAGCGGCTGGGCCCGTGAGCCATGGCCGCTAAGCCTGCGCGTCCGTAGCCTGTGCTCCGCAATGGGAGAGGCCACAACGGTGAGAGGCCCGCCTACCGCAAAAAAAAAAAAAAAAAAAAAAAAAAAGACGACTTCCAGAGGAGGAAACCCATGGGCTGGTTTGTGAATATCAGTGACTAGTTTGCTGACTCAGGGTGTGCTGACACTCGGAGCCTGAGGAACCTATAACAGCTCTGCACAGTGGCAGGGAGGCTGCCTACCAGAGTGGCAAGAAATGGATGTGGAGAGGTGGTCAAGGGAAGGTTCGAGAAGCCGCAGCCGATGAGTGTGGCTTTATCCGCAACGGGACAAGCCTGGATGCACCTGTCCAGGCTTTCCTCGGCAACACTTTTTTTTTTTTTTTACAACTTTCAGCCTTAAACTTACAACATAATTATTCTTGGGTCCTATCTGTGATAAGATCAACAAAACTGCCTGTGAAGGACACGTCGATCTGCACAGAAATATTTATAGCATCTTTATTCATAATCGTCAAAACTTGGAAGCAACAAAGATATTCTTTAATAGGTGAACGGATGAATAAACCACTGTACATCCATACAGTGGAATGTCGTTCAGCAAAAACAAGAAACGAGCTAGCAAGCCACGAAAGGACATGGGAGTAACTTAAACGGATTTTTTAAGTGAAAGAAGCCAGCATGTTTAATTCCAACTATATGACATCCTGAAAAAGGCAAGACTACAGGAAGATAAGTTCAAATTTTATTCCTCATCCTACGTGAAAATACGCTTAGATTCCTCAGGATATATCAAGTCGATATCCTTTCTTTTATTCTTTTTTTGATTGAGATATAATTTACATGTAACATTACTTAAGTTTAAGGTGTACAACACGTTGCCTTGATACATTTGCATATTGTAATATGATGATGTCTTTTTTTAAACCCAATCTGATAATTATAATATTGACAATCTTACAGTGATTTCTCACAAAATTTACTTCCACGTTCTTTTTAGAAGAGGAAAAAACAATCATTTTTAATGGAAGGATTGAGTATTTTCGTTTCATTATACCCACCAAGCACTGTGTTAGCTTTGGAATTATTTTTAACCAAGAGCAAAAGACAATCGAAAAGTAACATGATTTTTTGAGAATAAGACACCATAGGGAGACGCACAATAACTGACAATAGACGTATGTGTCATTCGTGTACATGTATGTTATCTGAAACTCTTTCTCCATAGACTTCTTAGTCCTTATTCAGAGCACACAGTGATTTGGTCCAATTCCTGCCGCTAATGCATGCTTTGTTATTGAGAACATGCTTGAAAAATACATTTTTCATTTAACATGGGCCTATGCTATCAATTAAATAGAAGAAACTGTCACAGACCGTGAGGATTCTTATTAAAAATTAATTTTAGTCTAGTTAAGGCTCAACACACAACTCCAATCTGAAGATCAAAGTTGTGTTGGAATAAAGACCAAAAGGAAAAGAGATCAATATCAAATATTTCAGTTCTGAGGTTAACATATTTGCTTAGAGAACACACTGAACCACCTGTATTAAGGAAAAAGCTACTTTGGTAGCTTAAGAAGATGGTAGATATTTTTTTAAAGGCAATGACAGTATTTCATGGCTCAAGGCAGTAATAATTATATACCTACATTTGATGTGCAAAGATATAACGGATAAAGAGAGTTTAAAATTGCTGTAACAAATAATAGTTAATGTAGAAATTCTAAGAGAGAGTGAGTGAGTGTGTGTGTGTGTGTGTGTGTGTGTGTGTGTGTGTTCACCACTAACTATTCACCTAAAGGGCAGTTGTTAGCCTGCTAGTGTGATACACCTTCCAAAGTCAGTGATTATATTCTTAAATATAACAGAAACAGAATTCACTCTGTCACAAAGATGGTGTTTACTGAGCTTGGGTGGACTCACTAAACATCTCAGAATAGAGCGAGTTTTATATTTAGATCCTGCCATGTCTCATGTCATATAAAGGGACAACGACCAAGAAATGCAAATGACAGACATTCTTAACTGAATTTTTAAGAATTATTTTGGTTAAGAAAAAAATTAAAAAGTCAACTTGATTCTACTCATCCCCGTCAAGCGAGTGTATCAGTGCCCTAAGCATGTTCAGATAAAACAGAAGATCTCAGAGCCTATGGGGATAGGATGTGAGTCCCTGGGACCTGTTCCATCTAGTCAAGATTCCAGATGGAAGTTCAGGAAAATGGAACGGCAGAGAGAGTAAACAAAGTTGGAGAAGTGCAACGCCGGAGGAGAAATCATACTTGTTTCTAAAACCAGTATTCTCACCAGCAACATAAAGGTTAAGGAACCAACTGTAACTTCCTAACCAAGTACAGATTTCTATGTCAATTTAACAAACAAAAAGGGAAAAGATAATTTCTAATAACTTTTGTATACACAAACATGTAGGTTACTAGTTATTTTCATGCCCATTATAAATTGCCCAATGAAATGTAAGACAGAAAAATGGCTTATATTTTAATATCCACAAGCCAGTATCCCTAAAACTATAGCATAGGCTATGTTAAAACATGACTACTACTTTCATTTGAAGACAGTCCTATCCAAATTTTATCAAAATAAATAATACCTATCTACCAAACATTACTGAAGACTAATCTGGGCTATGGTTTTAAAATATCGAAAGTCCGTAAAACTTCACAAATTGTATTTAAACACAGTTTTAAAAGAAAGTTACTTTATCCACATTTCATTATGTGGAATCTTCATCACTATTCTTACTATGTAGAAAAGTACGTTTGTTGCATCCTAATCCGTTGGGTAAAGTATGCAAAAATGTCTGCCTACATTGTCCTGTTGATTACCTATTCTCTACTGTGAATGTATCTTTGTCTAATTTCAAGGAAAACAGCCTATGGAACAGAGTGAATTCAGGAGAGTAGGTAGCAATTATGCTTGAAGTAAAGATAGAAAAGCTCAAAATTCTCATTGTTAAGTGTGAGCTGAAAGGAAAAAAAAATAAACAAATGCAGGTATATATGTGGTTAAGATTGAGAGACAACAGAACAAAATGGAGAAAATAAAGGGTGAAGACAGAAAAGAGAAGTAAAGTGAGAAAGAAATCACTAACAGTGTGACAGAAAAGCTTTGGGGGCAAGGAGACAAACTCGATTTGCTATTATCCATGCTTCTAAAACATGCAAACAATATCAATACATTAACTAAGAACTGGTATTTCTGTTATATATAGCACTACCCAAAATTCCATGAGAATTCTCTGGGAATTCCAATAAAAGAAAAATAGTTCAAAAATCATTATTAGATGTCATAAAAATTAGACGAAGTGATTGCTCCTTGATAACTAAAGAAAACAGGAAATAGAATAAAACATACATAAAACATATCAACTGCATTGCCCTGAGTTTGCATCGTGACTCTGAATGACACCAGCCATGTGCTTAGAACAAACTCCTTACCAGTTTGTGGGTCCACCTGCTACCACCTCGTCTGACCCACTGTAAAGTGGTGCTCCCCAAGTATTCTCTCTATCCTGGCACTGTGATGACTCTCTTCATTCTATTTTTTATAATGAATTACGCATTTATATATGTATTGTGTGTGTGTTTATTCACGTATGTATGTTTGCACATATGCACAATGTAGGTTGAAATCTCTCTCCCAAAAAAGGTATGTGGATGTCCTAACCGCCAGTACTTCACAGGTGACCTTATGTGGAAATAGGGTCATTGCAGATGTAGTTAAAATGAGGTCATGCTCAATACCAGTAACTGGTATTCTTGGAAGAAGAGAAAAAATAAGGACACAGAGACACACACAGCGAACAAAGACATATGAAGACGGAGGCAGAGACTGGAGTGGGGCGTCCACAAGCCAAGGGATTCCAAGGACAGCCGGCCATTGCCAGAAGCTGGGACCCACAAGAAAGACCCTCTTCTAGAGCGTCAGGGACGGTGACGCCCTGCTGACGCCATGACCTCAGACTTCCGGCCTCCAGACTGGGAGGGAATACATTTCTATCGTTTTAGGCTACCCAGTTTGTACTTTGTCATGGCAGCCCGGTGAAATCAATGCTATTTATTTGTTTGTTTACTCATTCGTTCACTTAGTTATTGCAAGAGGCACATGAAATTAAGAACACATACATGGACAGGGGCCAGGCCATCTAGCACCGTGTTAAACACATAATAGGACCTCAATGGATACTTGCTCAGTGAATGATGTTCTAAGATGCAGGTATTAAAATGTCAGACGGGAACTTGGGGAGGGAAAAAAAAAAAAGATAAAAATGTAAATGAAACGCTAGCAAGTTATTCAACCCCCAAAATGTCAGTTCCTTTCCTTGGAAGAGAGATACCCCTATTGTTTACTTATTAGCTCTCCACCAAATACGTTTTAACTTTCAAATACATTGTCTTAAAAAACAATTCTAGCTGTTTTTTGTACTGCACTATTCTCTACTTTATCTGAACTCCATCTTTTCTGTTCAGGAATATTCTTCCTTATGTTACACAGAGAAAGCAACGCGCAGTGGTAAATTTACACTGACAGACCTCAGGGCCTGTCTCTATTTTATCTGCAAATATTAAGATCAATGACGGAAGCTGACTTTCATCTCCTTTTCCTCCCTTTCCTGTTCCATCTCTTCCTTCCCACCCCAGGTGCCCATGAGTTCTACGCTGCAAAAAGTAAGAACAGTTCAAAGTATCCCAGCATGCAAATTAGCAGGCCTTACACAAATGAGTTACACACAATCCGGAAAGATATTTAATACAAACTGAATTGGCATATGGTTATTTTTTCCCACTTAAACAATGACAATCACATTTTGGCATACCTGACTCAAGCGAGAGAAAAATAAGAATGGCCAGTTGTGTGGACCTGCAGTTTCTCTGAAGCTACAACATGAAGTGCGAACTTAAAATTCTATGCTCGTCCTGCCCACTTCCATTTTTGCGAAGAAAAAAAGGACACCCTTGGTTTAACTCTCTGTGCACAACAGCAGTCCGTGGCCAGAAAAAGATGGATTGAAGTGTAAGGAACAGATAAAGATCAGATGCCCTATTCCTTCTGTTCTGCTCCCACCTTCCAAAGTTCCAGCCACGTGAGGGCTACCCAGATGGGAGTCTGAAAAGGCTGGTCCATGTACCATCTCAGAAAGAAAAAGAAAACAACACAACAAAACCAGGATGTCCTATGGAAGCCAAGCCCCCAAAACACGGGATCTCATTCTTGTGGAACTTTTCAGCTGATCTATTCAGGTTAAAAATCCCACGAGGCTCCCTACTCCGAGCTTTCTTTGCCCATGACTTCTCTGCCCCTGGGCCGTTTGTCCTCCCTCTGGCAGCCCTGGACTGTCCCCAGCCCCTCCCCTGGTCCCTCTGACAAAGTGAACACAGCACTCGCCTTCCATCACCAGCTGGTTAAGAAGCAATGGAGCTACTAGCTTCGAACAAAGCTGGGAGTCATTTTGAAAGCATTTCCTTCTGAGCTGAGCCGTGGACTTTTGATGGGGAATCAAGGTTTACAAAAACGAGTTCACACAAGGTTTATAATATCTGGACAGATCTTTTCCAGGCTTGTTTTGTGAATCAGAGAGTAGGGACCTAGAAGCTGGAGGAAGCTTAATAGAAGCTTACAAAGCAACAATGCGAGAGGGAAGTAAGGAAGCTTAAAAGGAAGAACTCACGCTTTTATTTAAAAAATGAAAACACCACTTTCCTCTTTTTCTCAAACGCTTCTACAAGAGCCGCTAGACAGATGTCAACACCTCAGCTGACTGAGCAACACATATCTTGTCTCTTACCCTTGATTCAATCGCGTATGACTTTTATTCCTTTTAATTTATTCATTTATTTTCGTTTTTTTCATTTATTTACTTAACTTTTTAAAAATTATTATTATTACAGAAAATTCCAGAGCTCACACTGCATCACCATCGCCTGAGCTCTATCTAGCCTACACCACCCATGGATTCCCTTCCTCCAAACTCCATTTCACCTCGACCTTGAATGCCACAACTTCTTTGAAACCCAAAGCAAGGAATTTTGAAACTTGTTTTCTACAACTTGACTGAGTCATTCTGTTCATATAGCTACTGCCTTGGTGTTACAAGAAGAAAGGTTCTTAAACACTGTTGATAACATTTGGCGGGAAATATTAAGTGCTTTTCAATTTATGCATAACCTTTTTCAGGCCCAATTGTATCGAAGGGCGTTCTAAGCTGTCATAGCCCTTCCTTCTCCTTTCCCTATTTATATCAGTGCATCCAGCTTACTCAGCATATAGTCACTCTATTGAGGACCGGGGATGAGAGATGGATGGAGGCGTCTATAGAGCTGGTGGCTGCAGCCTTTATGTACACAGGCACCGAAGCAAAAGATGAAGCTAACTCGTGCCTGAGTGAGGCAATCACCAAACCCCAATTAAATGGAAGGCAGAAAATAAAGCGGGTGCAAGCTAAAAATACAAAACCCTTTTCAGCACAAAGCTCCTAGAGATGGTTATGCAGAAAGTATGCTTAAGGTCTGAGGCTTGGCAGGAAGATGGGTGGCAGGCCCAGCTCTCCAAAATCAACAGCAGAAAAGTCATTTCTTTTTCCTGGGTGCCAACTTTAGAAGTGTGCAGGCGTCCTGCTGCCATCTGAATGCACTGTGCTTCAAGCACTCTCTCGCACGCACACACACCTGGAACGGCATTTTGGGTTTCTTAGAGAAACAAGAGAAGCAAGGTGCGCACCAAAGGCTTGGCAGCCAACTCGTGTAACAGAACTATGACAACGAAAGTGCTGCCAGCCCAGGCTTTAGTGTCACCTGCTAGAAGTGGTCCTCTGCGTTTGCACAGTACCCTGGATACACAGCTACTCCAGGATTCCAAAATGGAAGTGATCTATTTATTTCCTCCTTCGGAATGCGGTGAGCTAATACAGGAGGGCCTATGTCTTCACACTGGTATATACCTGACCCAGGGGGTATCACAGTTAGAGTTTGCTCTTGTTTGGAATCAGCAAGTAAAAACTACTTGGTTTTCAAGGTTATTTGTGGGTCAGGCTGATTGATTTCTATTTTATTTACATATATTTGTGTATATATTTACTAACATATGTTTGTAAAATTTTACATATTATAAATACATATCTATATATTCTACAGTTTATATAAGTTATTAATACATATTTCATTTGTGTAGGAAGGAATATGGAGAAATATTCAAACACTACTGCCATAGGAAGATGGTTCAAATTTAAAATAGTACATTCAAAATATGAAGTACTGTCACAGTAAAACAGCTGCCTTTTCTTGAACTCTATCTGGATAAAGAAAACTAATGTTTATTGAGTTCCTATTTACTGTTCCAGACACTTAGCTAAGCCCTCTGAGCGCGACACATCTAACCCTCCAAAGAATCCTAGAGGCAGATTCAACCTTCGTTTTGTGGACGAGGAAACTGACCAAACTAATACTCTGGTCTCAGATTTTTCAGTGTCAACTCCAATGGAAATCCCGGTACTCATGCAGAAATTTTATAGCTAAGGGTGTCGTCTGTCTTCCATTTCTGTGCTTAATTCAACCCCAGAAATCAAAATAATACACTTATATTAGAGGGCTTAGCATTACATAGAGACTCTAGAGCTATATTTTCTTAGGTTAAAAAAAGGGGGAAAAAAACCTTGAATTTTTTTCCCCACCTTAATCACTCAATCACAGAAACATCTAATAACAATCTTCGAAGGCCATGGCATTAATGAAGGTGCTGAAAGAGAGGCAAATGGAATAAAAAAGGGAAGCATTTCTGTTTAGGAATTTAAACCAAGTTACAGAAACAAATACTGTGATACCCTCAAAGGAAGGGTCAAAACAGTAAATTAAAGAGCATGAAAAAGCCTTCACAGAGATAGTGAGCGCTGAATGAATCCTGGGACTCTGGATATGCACCCAGAGGACGCAGGTAGCCTAGGTGAGAGAAACGTCGTGAAAAAGGCTTGGGGTTAAGAACGAGAAGAGGTGTATATGTGAGGAACAGTGGGCTCCACCCAGTCATGAGTAAGTAGGTGAGTCTACACAGAGGTGGTCCAGGCCTCTTGCTGCTTTGCTAAGGCACGTACAAATCTGGCCCAGGAAACTGCTGTTTTATGAGGAGAAATTCTTCAGGTCTGTGTTTGATGAACTTCAAATGAGCAGGCTTTCAAAGAGCTAGGCTACAAAGGTTTTTCAACAAGGCAGGCATTAGAGAAAATATAAGATGCAATAATGAATCCAAAATTTCTGCTCCATAAATGATGGAGTGTAGACAATGCTACTGCTTCATTGTATCTTGTCCATCACCTCCTAGCTGAGGGTGTGTTATAGTGTATCTTGTCCGTGATCACCTCCTAGCCGAGGGTGTGTTATAGATATCAGATTTAAGTGAATACTTTTCATAAATGAATTTGAAGCAGGGAAAAATAAAACAATTTTCTTTTTTCAGTTCCTAGGAGGTGTCATTTTGAGCGTCTCTCTGATGCCGCTTAAACACAGTTCATCAGCAAACATTTATTTTTCATCAGCTGTATGTCTAGCTTTGCTAGACGCTCAGGGGTAAAATAAAGATGAACATAATGCAGTGTTTTGCCTTCAAGGGAGCTAAGGATTGTGTAAGATGGAACTTCCAGTTAGTTCAAATACCAGTGATAATGATTTTGATATAAAATTAAACACCATCTTTTGTTACGCTCCACAGTCAAAAGAATCCAATTAAATGCCAATAAAATTTTTATTCTAGAATTTAATTCAGTGATATTTTCTTTTTTGTAACAAAATCATCTAAGCCCTATAAGTTTGGAAGCTGGATTCTACCATATATAAAAGATCAAGGAAAATGAGTGACACACCACCTTTTCATTTATAAATAAATGAATCAGAGGGTTGGGAGATGTCCTCCCTCCCCATCCCCCAAAGACTCATCCTTATTCACACGACAGGTGGTACAGGGTCTGGAACAGTTTTTAGCTGCTTCAAAGAGGTATCAGATGTATTTAAATGTAAAGATGTAAAACACTCAAATTATTTCAGTGTGATGTCAAAACAGTGAGTCACAGTATGTCAACTATTTAAAAATATTAACTTTTACTTTCTTTAAAAAAAAAAAATGCAAAGCTTTCTGGAAGCTTTCAGTGGCAGCTCTGTCTTGAAGAAACTATGTAAATAGCATAAGGCACCCCAGAGGGTAAATCCCACAGGACAGTCTAAAGGTCAAATGCGGGGCGAGTCTTTGAGTTTCACTGTGGCTTTGCTGGGGCCGAGTGAGACACATATAGATAAGCGTGGGTCTTCTCCGTGGTTTCCCCTCCTCTTGCTTCCTGATAAACCAGCTACACAGCGAAAGCAACGGCCCTTCCCATTCTGCAGCGAGCTAGCAAGAGGGAAGATGCCAGGCAGTGTAGTACACCTGCACCCTGGTGTCATCAGGGTGTGAAGTCTGATCCCAGAGGTGTGAAAAGAGTGAGCTCAGCGACAGAGGAGGGCAGTGAGAACTAAGGCGGAGGAAAAGGAGAAAATATCATAACTGAAAAGAGAAGTGGAGCAGGATAGACAGCAGATTGTCTAGGAGAATTAAAGTGATAGAAGAAATAAAATGATAGCCTAGAGAGTTGCACCAAACCTAAGCCCATGGGATTCTTATCAGACAGCGTGAGGTCTGCCACCTCCCCCAATCGAGAGAGACTCGCGCAGAATGGGAAGGATGGTGATCAGTAGAGCCAGTAACAAGGAGGAGAGCAGACACGCCCCAGACTGGCCATCCTGGCTGGACACATAACCAAGCCCTCTGTCGGGGGACCGTGCAAGTCCTTGTTTGAGTAGTGCTGTAAGACATCTAGAACATCGCATAACATTGGACTTTCAGAAGTGTGTCCATCTATGACTCTACCTTTAGTCTCTCCTGACTGTGTAGATACTGAAGACATGAATTTTGAGGACCCTTTCGTTCCTGGACTGGCTCAATCTGGAACCACTGCCCACTCAGTGAATAAAAATCATCATAGTAATACTAGTAATGGCCAACACTTCTGAAGGCTTTCTAAGCACTATCCCAAGTTTTTCACATCTAATATTTAACTTAATTATCATAAAAATTATCATTAAACTCCTTATGACAGATATAAAGCCTAAGAAAGTCCCAAAACACACAGATGGCCCTTGGTCAGACAATGAACCAACTCTTTTCTCCTAACAGGGTTTTTGTGGGGGGTACATGATATAGTTACGTGAAAGTATTAAATCTCTACTCCTAAACATTCCAGATGTTCCTTACAGTTACACATGAGAAAACAAAAACATATAAGCTGTTTCAAAACAAACTCTGTACTAGGACCCAAGGGAAGAGACTTCATGTCTCATGAATGATCAGATGATCATTACCTTTGTGATCTTAGGCGAGTCCCTTCCCCGCCAAAAACCAACCTCCCTCCTCCCCTCCCTTTCTTGTTCATAATAAAAAGATTATACCAGATACTCTCCAAGGAACATTTCATAGAGAACAAGCTTGTGGTGGCCAAAGGGCAGGGAGCTGGGGGAGGGATGGATTGGGAGTTTTGGATTAGCAGATGCAAACTATTATACATAGAATGGATAAACAACAAGGCCTACTGTTTAGCACAGGGGACTATATTCAATATCCTGTAATAAACCCTAATAGAAAAGAATATGAAAAAATGTATATATGTGTATAACTGAATCACTTTGCTGTATAGTAGAAATCAACACGGCATTGTAAGTCATCTATACTTCAATAAACTAAAAAAAAAAATACAAAAAGTGGCAAACTTCAAAGCTACTGCAGAGCTGTTAATTGAAACACAAATCCCCTAATATCACCTGTGAAGTTTTCATTGTACTTATGATCACCTTTAAAAACTATGTTAATAAATAGACCTTGAGCCTTCCAGACCCAGGGGAAGCATGAAATATTTGAACTAGAACATTGGTCCTTGGCTTCCAGAGGAACTCTTGTTTTCTGAAAGCATCTAAAGAATCCCATCAGGTCAATACATTGTCTAAGTACATTAGTGGTCAATGGAGACATAAAAGAAAGAAAGAAACCAAGAAGAGGAAAAGGAAAGGAAAAGGAAGAGATATTCACAGCCATGCTGTGTAACCATACAGTTGCAGAGCATACAATCTTGTTTTCTTGGGCACAATTTTAAAAAAAAAAAAAAAAGCAACCTTGCTACACTGGTAAAAATATATACATTTTGATTTAAAAATACTTATTTTTCTTACCTTCAGATGGAGAATGTTGGTTAAGCATTGTTTTCCTATGATGGCCTGCTCTCAAACCATTCAATGTTTATTCAGTAGGTCTGATTCTTACGATCATTCAAGTTTGGGAAATTCTGACATCTGTGGTTCCCAGGCATTGCTGACACTGGAAGTCTGAGCTCAAGAATTTCTTAAACTTGAGTGACCATGACAATCATCTGGGACCCTTGTTAGGGCTGGAAACCCTTCTCCTGTGTATTAGTCAGCTCAGGCTGCCATAGTAAGATACATACACTGGGGGCTTAAACAACACATTTAATTTCTCACAGTGCTGGAGTCAGGAAAGTCTAAGATCGGCGGTGACAGAGCTCATGCCAGGTGAAGGCTCTCTTCTTGTTCTGCAGACAACCACCTGCCTTCTCCCTGGGTCCTCCACGGCCCTTCCTCTGTGCGCACGCATGCGAACGCACACAGACACACACACACACACACAGACACAGACACACAGACACATAGACACACAGACACACACACACAGCGGGAGAGCTCTTTGGTGGATCCTCTTATAAGGACACATCCTACCGGATCAGAGCCCCAGCCTTATGACCTTATTTAACCTTAATTACTTCCGTACAGGCCCCATCTCCAAAGACAGCTATGCTGGAGTGTCAGCATATGGGTTTTAGACATGTAGTCCTTAACCATCCAATAGGACGGATCAAAAACACGGAAGAGAAGGCTGCTGCATGTTTAACAAGCACCCCAGAGGACTGTCAAGGTCAGGCACATACAGGCATTACTAAAGAGGGGGAAGTAGGAGTCAATCTGAAAAACTGATGCAAAGTCCAACTCAACAGTTAGCTGATGAGACCACCTGACTCAGTCAACCTTTATAAATCTTGGTTTTCTTACTTTTTAAATAGTAAAAATAGTATATGCCCTGTTTGAGAAAAAGGGAAACCTCAACTGCCCAAATCCAGTATCTGGTACTTAATAAATATAAAGAAATTAGCAGTTTCTGCAAAATATGATTGTGGAAACTAAGGGACTAACTGGGAGACACTTTGGTGACTGTACAACTCATATGTCAGTATTAACTGTTGTTCTTATTTTTCAACTTAGACAAGTATAAAAAGTCTACCCCCTCCCCCAAGAAATAGCCAGACCAAAAAAAAGCTAGCTCTAAAAAAAGTAAGAAGAACGCTGACCCATTCATTGCAAACCTCACCCAATAAGCTGATGTTGGGTCTTTGAAGGAAACCTCAGTAGAAATAATTTACATTTCATTTTCATGGTAGTTTTCCATTCTTAAAAATAAGCAGTCTCAAGCACTACTCTCCATACTCAGGAGGCAAACGATATTTTGTGTCCCATTCTTTTCTGTAAGAGTTACAACAAGATCTCGGGAAAGAAATGCACTTGTCAGTGGAGAGTCCACGATTGTGTCTCAGTTGGGGAACCTCTTCTTCACTCTATTCATTCAATAGCTCAGTAATATTTAATATGTACCTATTACGCATTAGGTTATCTGCTAGGAAATGGAATTATATGCAGAGACCACGGTCCCTGACTGGACATAACGCATAGATTCAGGGAAGTACACATGTAAATAAACAATGGTTATGGTACCACATGGCAGGTGCCGTGGCATAGTCCAGGAAGATGTGGAAGACTCTGAGACCACTGAAGAAACTGAGTATTCACTCTGCCTGAGAAAGTCAGGGAAAGTTTCAGAGCAGCATTAATATCTAAGCCAGATGTAAAGGAATATCTAGAAATATGAGTTTAATGAAATACATACTTTTATTAAAAATTTCATCCAGTAATTCAGAACTGAGTAAGGGTAATCCCAGTTAAATTCAAGTCTGGATGGACTTGCCTTCAACAAGACGTCTGAAGTGGGTATTGGAGAAGCATGATGGGGAGGGTATTTCATTAATAAGCAGCAACAGAAGCAACAGTAATAGAGAACCAGTTCTTTCTGGGGTGCCTGACTTGGAGTGTAAGCAAGAAGTGCGAGTCCTACAGAGCTAGGGGTCAGACATGCCCTACACCCCTCTGTCACATGCATGAGCGAAGATGGCCTCCGCCCTGGCCCAGAGGTTCTTTATTTCTTCATGGCAAGAAACAAACTGTTAGCTCAAAAGCCCACTGGCACCGAACAATTTTTTACACTTTCAATTATTTTAAAAATAGCCCAAACTAGCACATATTTAGCCATTTAGAGCCTGCTCGCTTTGCATCGTCTGCAAATATTCCCCCAACAGCTGTTATCCACTGATAAGATAGGGCCTTGCGGTTGTAAGACCCTCTTATGGGCCGAGCTGTGTCCCTCTAAAATTAAAGGATGCACAGCTTCCATGACTACATTGGTCTAAAACTGTTATAACGTATTATTTCGTAATAGCCCTAACCCTGAGTACCTCACAATGTGAGTGCATTGGGTGACAGGCTCTCTAAAGAAGTTATAGTTAAAATTTTTTAACTTTAGGACCACATCCAATCTTGTAAGAACTGGGGTCCTTAGAAGAAGAGATTGGCACCCAGACACACAGAGAGGAAAGGTCCTGTAAGGACACAGCGAGAAGAGGACCATCTACCAGCCAAGATGCCAACACCTTGATCTTAGATTTCCAGCCTCCAGAACTTTGAGACAATGCATTTCTGTTGTTGAAGCCCCTAGTCTGGGGTGCTGGGTTATGGCCACCCTAGCTGACTTTTACGGACGCCAAGCCACGCCTGCCCTTGGGAGTCCTCTGGCCCGGAGATTCCTTATTCTCCTGTTATGACATCACCTGGACACATAAGCCCCTCTCCCCCATGAACCCCCCTGACCTCCTCCCTTGCTGGGCGTGGTCCTCTAGCCACTGCTGGAAGTCTCTGGAAGCTCCCATGCTCCTAACATCCCTCTCACGCAACTTAGTCTGAGCACAACCTATAAAACCTGTGGCATGTTACGGCCTCTCATGGTTACACCTTTTTCTCTGATCAGCCCCCAATCCCTCAAACTCCCCCCACACGGGAGTCTTTGCAAATCTGCGTCTTGCTGCCAGCAAAATACCTTTGCATTTGGAGAAATTCATGCAAATTTGTTGTTCATCAACCCAGGAAATATTAAATACATTTATTTTGGCTATTTTCAGCAAGATATAACAAAATTCCTTCCTTTTCAGTAGCTCTAGGCTGACTACAAATGTAACGTTTTCATACAAACATGAATCTCATGACTCCAAGGTATTAATTCAGCAATGCTATTGCTTTTCACTATGAAAAATGAAAACCTCAGTGAAATGCAGTATATCAGATATAGTCCAAGATTGGGAAGACTAATTATTCAGATCTCTTTTTCTACATTTCATTCGGAATGCAGAAATTCACATTATGCTTTGGGCTTTTCCACGGAGAAGACTGTTTAAATGAAATAAAGAAAAAAACAAATGACTACAAGTTTCCATTACATGCAATAATTCATATGGGAAAATATCTATAGTTTGTGAGATATAATGATATAATATTATATTCAGTTTCTATGGATGAATTATGAAATAATATGTTATAACAATTTTAGACTAATGTAGTCATGGAAGCTGTACATCCCTGAAGTATTAAGCAAGGCCTGGTTTGGATACCGCTTTCATCAGTTACTAACTTCCTATCAGTACAATCATGGGCTAAAGTTAATCCTCCAGAGCACTGGTTTCCTCACCCATAACATAATAGAATATACTGTTTCAGAGAGTTGTGACAATTCAGGTGGATACACAGCTAATTCTCCTTAAACAATAACTGTGGCATAGTAAGTGCTTAATAAATATTGATTTCTAGCTCTCTTTCCTCCTTTATTCTAAAGCATTTTCATTTTACGGAGAGTTGATACCCAATATTTATAGTATATTTAATGTGCACAAATCTTGAAACACCTAAGGAGCCAATATTTTATTCAAACTACGTAAACGGGTATGAATACATTTTAAGAATAAAACATATTCAATACACAAATACCTATCCTTAAAGAACTGCTTTATAGAACACAAAGGGCATTCTCAATCCTTCAAGGAATCGCTTATCAAAGCCAAATTTAAATGTACACGGTAAAAACTCTAGTTCTAAAGTGTTTACGGAAAATCTATATTCAATAGCTGTTAAATTAAAAAAAAAACATGTTGCATAGTTCATACAATTTGCATTGAGTAGGTGGCTTATTTGCATCCTAAGAGTATATACGACGCTTGCGTGTTTTGATGGATTTCAAGTGGCTACTGTAAAATTCCAACCCTGTTCCATGAAGTACTGATTTACATTAAATTGATATATAAGCTGTTTAAGAAAGAAAAACACTGCATAGCTCACTGCGAGCTATATTAGGATTTTTAAACATCTAAAAGCATACAAAAAATCTAGTGAAAACCTTCTAAATTACAGTATTATGTTTGTACTGGAAATATAACTTGCCACAAGACAAGAAGACAGAGTACAACACTAATGGATTCTCGTGGGTTGGCTCCATGTATCATGTGGTCATAAACGTGGCATTTCATTTCTCACTCTCACAGGCAGAAAATAGCAGCATCCCATGCCCTGTAACAGCAGTGAATAGTGGTGGTAAAAAGCATTAAAGCTTAGGGGCTTCCCTGGTGGTGCAGTGGTTGAGAATCCGCCTGCCAATGCAGGGGACACGGGTTTGAGCCCTGGTCCGGGAAGATCCCACATGCCGCGGAGCAACTAAGCCCGTGCGCCACAACTACTGGGCTTGCGCTGTAGAGCCTGCGAGCCACAACTACTGAAGCCCACGTGACACAACTACTGAGCCTGTGCGCCTAGAGCCCGTGCTCCGCAACAAGAGAAGCCACCACAGTAAGAAGCCACGCACCGCAGCGAAGAGTAGCCCCTGCTCGCTGCAACTAGAGAAAGCCCGCGTGCAGCAAAGACCCAACAGAGCCAAAAATAAATGGGAAAAAAAAAAAAAGCATTAAAGCTTAAATCTTCAGAACAAAAGATACTCTTCATAAGGCAGTTTGGGATTCTCTAAAAATATGAGGACTGCATAAAAAACTACATAGCCTCCTAAGTCTTTCAATGTGTGAGGGAAGCAAATAAAAGATAAATTTTCTGTCTTTTCCTGAGATAAAAGCACACCCCTAATATTTTAATACATCAAAATCAAATCTAAATAAGTTATAGAAGTTTATTTGGCATGGTCAAAAGGTAAAGCTGTTACTCTTCAGGTAAATATTCCTATGATCCAGTAATGAAGGAGTTAAAGAATTTATCAACCTAACAGTCACATTATTCATGCCTTTACTAGCAAGAAACTCCCCCCACTTTCTCTCTTGCCCCACTATCATCCTCTTTTCCGTAAGCATTCCCTAAGGCTAGTTTTTTTCCCACCGTTTTGAAAAGTCCATCTAGACCAATTTATCTAAGCAGATTCCCCTCATCCTGTTTTTCCCTATCACAGCACCCCTTACTCAAAACCTTAAAGATCGTTGATATTTTGTAATATTAATGGATTAAATCACTTACTCCTGACAATCAGGGTTCCCTAATAATTACTTCCTTGAAGACCAGAAATGAGTTTTTTCACCACTCAATGTATACTCAACCTCAAACACATATACAAAATTAATAAATGTTAATACATTTTTAAAAGTTGATATAATGTGCTACTTGAGCACAGGAGAGGGAACAGCTCCTTGCTTTTTGGAGCCAAGGACAGTTCCACAGTATAAGATACAGTTGAGGTGGACCTTACAGGTGAGAGTTCTCTAGATTTCAATCAGCAGGAAGAGATTCCAGGCAGCAGTGTGTTCTATTACACTCTATGTGCTGTTGTTTTTGTTTTGTTTTTTTTCCTTTGGTCTGTACATTTTCATTACACCAAAGGTTATCAGAGAACTGACAAAGAGAATGCTTACAAGAGAGTTAGATTATATTCTGTACTTGTTCAACTCTCAAAATTCTTCATAGGTAAGGTAAAAAAAAAAATCACACTCATGACATTCTGGGTTTTATTTTCATATTCAACTGAAAAAGTAAAAATGGGGCTTCCCTGGTGGCGCAGTGGTTGAGAATCTGCCTGCTAATGCAGGGGACACGGGTTCGAGCCCTGGTCTGGGAAGATCCCACATGCCGTGGAGCAACTAGGCCCATGAGCCACAACTACTGAGCCTGCGCATCTGGAGCCTGTGCTCCGCAACGATGGAGGCCGCAACAGTGAGAGGCCCGCGCACCGCGATGAAGAGTGGCCCCCGCTTGCCACAACTAGAGAAAGCCCTCGCACAGAAACGAAGACCCAACACAGCCAAAAATAAAAAAAAAAATTAATTAAAAGAAAAAGTAAAAATGGTAGAGCTAAAATTGTTTAGCTCCTCTGTTTCCATATTCCTGAAAACACAATTATGGTTACAGAGACATACCTGTCCTCTTTCCTGTTTTCCCCAGGCTTCTGGGATTTCTCAAGAGAGTCACTGAAAACAGTACTTCTGAAATTTAAGTTCCAAGCATTACCTTAGAGCATTTGCTACAGATAATTTTAAATGAATTTGGTATTTCATTTCACAACCTAGAGAAAGATAAATCCTCATGTAACTTTGACTAGACAGCGGTGAAGTCAAGCCTTCAGTGGATCTCCATTTGCAGTGGATCAGAAATTTGGATTTTAGTAAGTCATGGAAAGATAAGAGAGGGCACAATCACTAAACCCAGGTGGAGGCATCTAGTAGGGGATCCTATAACTTGATAGGTGGAGGATGTCTTAGAAGTCACTCAGCCCCTCCATGTTATAGCAGATCATCATCAGAATGGTTATGCACTGGAGGCAAAGACACTGCTGAAACTCAGGAGAATGCTGGTTTAGATAAGTGATTTCCCTGTACTTACAACTAGATGCCAGGTGTAGGCTTGACTGGTATGTGTGACTTAGAATCCTGGAGATATTTTGACCACTGTCTCCAATAGTTCCACAGTTACTGAAGATTTCCTCCAGGTAATATTGTCAGAGGCTAGAAGGGATAAGTCACAACATGACTTAAGGCAGGGAGGCCTTAGAAACTCCCCCATGATCTTCCACATCTTTCTCCGAGCCACAATGAATGAAAGTAACATCTAAATAAGTATGGTGGGCTCTCCAAATCTGTGGGTTCTGCATCTGCACGTTCAACCTTGTGCACTATGATTACGATCTGAGGTTAGTTGAACCCCTGGATGTGGAAGCCACAGATACAGAGGGCAGACTTTAGGACTTGAGCATCCCTGGACTTCGCTATGCATGGAAGGTCCTGCAACTAAACCCTGGGGACACCTAGGGACAGTGTTACAGCAAGCATGAAGCAGCTGAGGCTTCCATGCAAGTACTAGAGCATTTTCCCCCTATCTCCCAACCTCAGTTTTCAGCCCTGAACCTGACCTATGAGATGATTCTATCGCTGCCCCTGCAAAGAGTAAAAGCCCATGTATAAAGCTTCAGGTCTACTGAAACTGTTTGATGTTCACAGAAGACTCAGCCAATTCCCACGTTTGTTCTTGAGAAAAGGCATGAAAGAACAAATGAAACCTTATTCAGAGAAGCTGCAGTTTTTACATTTTTGACTTCTCCAAAGCATTAGTCTCTTCTTTTCCTTAAGGGGTGGACCTTAACACAAGCACTGTGAGTGGAAATTATTGGAAGCAGATTTGACAGAACATAAGAAATATCTTCCTCAGAGTTAACAATATCTGAAAATGGAATGAACTGCCTGGTAAAGTACTGCCATGGTTCCTCAATTATTTACCAGAGGATTTTTTTTTAAGAGGTATTGGCTTAGCTAGAGTTACTACAGCATCTTTAGTCAATTTTCCATAAGAAATTAATTGTTCCCATCCTGACCTCCATTGGCGCCTCACACCCACATGGAGCATTATTTCTGATAACTTCCAGCCAATTGCCTCTATTTTCATGATGGATTCTGCTCCCCTGATTCTTGACGTTTCCTTCTCTCCTGTTCTGACATTTACTTTGAAATATAGCACGCATCGATCACATTCAGGGCATTATTCATGAATTAACTGCAGTCTCTTGGGTGCTTCTGGAAAGTCACCACACTGTTTCCTGCACCATTTCTTGTGGAGATGCCAAGAGATACTTACTCTGCCCCAACTCCTCCCACTCTAGATCCTGCCATTTGGTCTCCCCAGCTCATCCTCCCACTCCCTGTCTCTCATTCCTCTCAGAGGAAATTCCATTCAATCAAAAGCTGTGACTTTGATATCCATGGCCAGAAACTGGGTTGCTTTGCCTCAAGATGCTACTATTTGCCCTGTTTAGTTTAGCATTTCCAGACGTTCCTGGGGAACAGAGGAGTCGAGGGAGAGGAAATGATGGTCCCTGTTTCCGAAGTTTACAACCAAGAGACTAACTGGCCGGAGTGAGGGTGGGGTGAACAAAGATGGAGATTCACAAGTGCAGTCATAGTGTATATGCTTTCTCTCTTTCCTTCTGCACTGTGCTTTAAGTGTCAGTAAGAGATTAAGTTGGTCTCTCCTCCTTTTTCAATCTTCTAGCCACGTGTGACCATTGGACACTTGGCTACTGTGCCTGAAAAACTGAATTTTCAATTTTAATTGATTTATATGCAAAATTTAGAACTGACAGTAGATTTTCTTCTTAGTAAACTCTGCAAAGGTAGGTTTGGAAGAACATGAGTACATGCATCAAAGCTTTCAAGTCTAATTTTTTATGAATTCTAAGTACAGATCAAGTATTTCCAATGAAAATTTAAAACCGAATTGAAATGTGCTGTAAGTATAAAATACACACCAGACTTTGAAAAGTTCTTTGAAAAGAGAGAATGCAAAATATCTGACTATGCTGAAATACTAAAGATTAACATATACACACTACTATATATAAAACTGATAATCAACAAGGACCTACTGTATAGCACAGGGAACTCTACTCAATATTCTGTAATAACCTCCTAAAAAAGAATGGATATATGTACATGTATAACTGAATCATTTTGCTGTATACCTGAAACTAAGACAACATTGTAAATCAACTACACTTCAATATAAAATAAAAATTAAACTAAAAAAAAAGAGAAAAATAGAGAAATCAGTCTTATCTTTTTTTTTGTTTTTAATGTGGCTAATCATTTTTTAACTAGAATTGTATTCTATTTCTGTTGTACTGTGTTGCTTTAGCTATTCCACACAGAATTATTTATAATCACAAGATTATAGATATTAATTTGCTTCCAGAAGAATAAAGAGATGGTAGTGGGAAGATGAGGTTGGATGACTGAAAGAACAAGAAATGGTGCTGAAATAGTGAGAGGAAAAAAAGATTGGAAGTAACATGTATTATTTGTATTTTTATAAGAATGATGTATCTACTAAATTCTAAGAGTATTCTTGAAGAATCTGCTTTTCTATAAAAGATTTAACTGATGAATATTTCCTCCTTGCCTACTATAACAGTAGTAAATGATATAAATAAATGAGATAGAGAAATATTTTTCATTTCATTATCTAATAGATACAAACACAGTAGAACCACAACATCTGCGAAGGAAAGGTTCCAGGACCCACTGTGGATACCAAAATCCATGGATACTCAAGTCCCACAATTGGGCCTCCATATCTGCAGATTCCACATCCACAGATTCAATTGCAGATACGGAACCAGAACCCAGGGATACAGAGGACCAACTGTATTTATTGGAAAAAAATCCATATGTAAGTGGACTTGTGTCGTTCAAACCCATGCTGTTCAGGGGTCAACTGTAAAGAGACAATGGTAACAATTTCAAGATGACTTTATTTGGGGGAAAAAAAAATGTGACCCTCAGTTTCTACTGTGAAGAAAAATTGTCCATTTAATTGCCCTTGTCTGGTGCAGACCAAATATTTTGATAGGCACAGTTCATAGGAATGAGGAAAATATAAAGTAGCAACTTGGTATTTGAGTATGAAAGGAAGGCAAGCGCAAACTCAAATGACCCACTGGTAGTTTCTCCTATGTTACCTGCAGCCAAGTTCAACGCCTCACCCACTGAAGACACGGTTGCGTCGAATCTTGGGCCATGACAAGCACATAATAAGAGGGCTTATTTATCTTAAGCAATCTTTCCTAAAGCCCTGAAATGTCCTGTTCCTTTGTAGCCGAGTTTTTATTAAATTTTGAACCTGGAGTTAATTTGGAAGAACAATGACTCTAGAGGCGTCACCCACAACCAGGTAACAAGGTCCAAACTGGGCTAATCAAGAACATTAGAGTCACCCTTTTTACGGGAATTCTTCAAGTTCACAGGACTGATGATTCTGTAGCAATAACTTAGAAATTCCCTCTTTTGATAAGAAGATAGAATGTAGCATGTTAAAGCTGACACTTCCTGAGCAGGGGTTCTGTGTTAGTTTCCCTGTTCTTAGCCCCTCACTTGGTCTGTGACCTCAATTATCAATTTATCTGACTCAGTCAGCCCTCACTCCCACTGCAGCCTCACGTGGCTGTGGAATTAACCCTACCTTTTAGAGAAAGTAGTAGTTGCAACGGTGTGATGGTAAAAACCCCGAGGAGGGGAGGAAGAGATGGGCAGGCCCAAACACTAATTGCTCCATTACAAGGCACAAGGATGAGTACGGAAAAGCTAAGAACTTCTCCAAAAGCCACACAAATACTAAACAGTAGGGCCTGTTTTCATTACATAACATGCAGTTTTTCATCAACTCGACAGAGCCTTGAAACTCTCTGACTGCAGATTCTCAGGTGCAAGGGAGTGGGCCAATACACTTCTCATGATACACCCTCTTACTTTTGATAATGGTAATGATCCCTTATTCATTTACTAATTCAAAGTATGAAATGCCTGTCATATTTATCACCTCCTGTGGGCACTGTAGATTTAAAGACAAAGGTGCCAGCAGTGCTTATATACAACATCTGGTTTTTATGTATCCTTGCTGTTTTTCTTTAAAGAAAAGAAACAAAAAACAAATAGACTTCACATGCCCTGCTCCCTCAACAAGGTGAGTTTTGTTGTAGATGTTTCTTTATTCTAGATGACATTCCCCACTTTTACATATGCTTACTGCTTCCCAAGGCATATAAACTTATAAAAAATTATTTTAAACTGTCTATTTTAAGGGGAGTGAGGGCTGACATTGGCTAGTATTCATTTTCACACGCACACATGAGCGTGTGCACAGACACACCCCAAGGATGTGTAAAATGAGTTTCTGAAAAAAACAGAACAGTGTTTTGCAAGAAATGATGCAATCAGAAACCCTAGATTCCAGCCCCGTCGCTGAAGGTGGCTGCCTGATGGCGGTCTCCTAAAGATTGGCTCAGAAAATGGGCTGAAGGTACATCTTTTCCTATCTCAGGGGTTCTTGTGAAGACTAAATAATGCAAATTAAAATGGTATAATTATACACAGGGCAGTACTTTAAGAACGCGACATTGACATGAAAGCCTCAATTATGTTTGCAGAGCCAACCTCACCTCCAGCTCCACTCTCTCTCTTTGGTCTTTAAAATGAGGTTTTTCTGAAAACCAATGTCAGTGTCAATTTAAACTTCAGGTCTGCCCTCAGGGCTCCACAGAGGTCCTGGCATTTCCCCAGCGAGCACTGCTAACTCCCTTCACAAGCGGCATATGATTTTGGCTCCCCAGCACAAAACGTAGTTTCTGGTGTGGCAAATTCCCCTATACATGTTTTTAGGATGTATGAAATGAACAAACAGATTCTGGAATATCCCCAATAAATAACTCCCAAAGCATTTAACTGAAAAAGAACCCAGGCCTACGTATCAATCTTTCATTGTGTAAAGCAGCCAACAGGTAGAGCAAAAGGAAAATAAAAAAGAAATACATACGGAAATACACGCATTAAAGAAGGAATTAAGACAACACTCAGACCAAAATAAAATACACTATTCAGTCCACAAATGTGCTGACTACCTGCTAGACAGAAGATACTATTCTACTCTGCTAACAGCTGGAAGATAAAAGGAAGATGTATCCCAGGTTTTCAAAGAATAGCAGAAAATGTGGACTAGTGTTCAAGCAATGATTTCTGTGCAGATAACAGATGATGCTTGTGACTCGAAATCACCGGGAAAGCCCACAAAATCTACGACAGGACAATACAGATGACAGCACAGTCTGTGAACTTTCCTTTTTTATGACCATGCTTGTTAGTTTGCTTTTTTTTTCCTCAATGCCACAGAGCAAAATATTTGTCGTATAGCAAAATAAAACCCTGTGTTGCTCAAACACAAATGCCTATCTCATAAGGCAACAGACCCACCATTTTATAAATCAAAGCTGATGTGTAACCCTAAAATACCTCCAAACTCAAATACTACACATCATTCCATTGATAATTTACTTCAAAATTATCCAGCAAATAATGGAGTCAAAATGTGTTGTTTTTTATAATGTGACAATAGTCAATTGTTACATAATAATGGTTCATTTAATAAACAGCAAAACAAGTAACATTTTATATGTTATATATATTTATTGTTATTTATTATATAACAGAAAAGCTGACTATTCTTTTGGTGCTATTTTGTATTCTAAGTATTCACAGAAGTAAAACTTCAGTGTCACCATGTTTTAAATCATGCTGTCAGGGAAGGACCAAGCTATACCTAATATGCACCTTATTGTTTAATATCAGAAATACTACTGCAAAATAACTGAGTATTAAATAGACTCCTATCATTAAGAGTGTGATCTTCTCATGACAGGAATGGTATCTTACTTCCGTATGCCTGATGCCAAATGTCTAAAACTTAATAATCACACAAAAAATGCTTGATGACTTTTTACATCAAGTAATTTTTGTACAAACAAGAATACACACTGATGAAAAAGGCAGGAAATGAGCAAAATAACTGAAATATTTTGCATTCTTTCGCGAAAGCAATTGGCACAAACATTGATGGGCATCCATCGTGTCTATTATACCAACCTGACCTCACTCTTTTTTTTTTTCCTGACATCACTCTTGAGGATAAAAATGAAAACCTCTAAGCCTTATCTAGCAAGGTTATTCTAGAAGAACAGAAAAACCAAAAAGAATAGGTTTATTATAACTGCTAAAATTTGCTATCAAATTTGTGAAATAACATGTTCCAAAGGGTTACATAACTTTTCCATCAAAGTACTGTAACCCTGGGGAATAAATTTGATATATATATATATATTTTCTTGCTCAAGGAGACACAGGACAATTAGACCTGATTCCAGAAGATGACTGCAATTGATCAAACAAAACTTAGTCAAGTTTAGACATTGCTGGTTTTTAAAATTTATTTTATTTACTTATCTATTTATTTATTTTGGCTGCATTGGGTCTTTGTTGCTGCGTGCGGGCTTTCTCTAGTTGCGGCGAGCGGGGGCTACTATTTGTTGCGGTGCTCGGGCTTCTCATCACGGTGGCTTCTCTTGTTGCGGAGCACAGGCTCTAGGCACACGGGCTTCAGTAGTTGTGGCACATGGGCCCTAGAGCACAGGCTCAGTAGTTGCGGCGCACGAGCTTAGTTGCTCTGTGGTATCTTCCCGGACCAGGGCTTGAACCCATGTGCCCTGCATTGGCAGGCAGATTCTTAACCACTGTGTCACCAAGGAAGCCCACAAGCCTCGTTTTGAGAGAATGGGCTCTAGTCCAACTGTAGACATTGTCTATCCGCTTCCTCTTGCCTACACTCTTCCTTGAGCCTCTGAGCTGCAGAATCTCACATCTGTCTTTGTCTTCCCTTGTGAGTCTAGATCCAAGCCACACATTTTCCGGAAAAAAATCTAACCTGATTTCACTTGAAATCTTTTTCAAGAAAGCTAAGTTATCTGATGACTTAAACACATACATAATTCTTACTAGATGCTTCTCAAATCATTAAGTCATTTTAGCCATCTCAGTTCCTACAATTTTACTAAATATACAGTATTACAATTCTTTTGCTTAGCATTAGCGATCAGAATGAATTCTACAACTATTTATTTTGTCACATAAGTCTTCCCCTACCATTTTATCCAAAACAATAAAATCTGACTGAAACTACTCTTTCTTTTAATATTGTCAGATTATGCCTTTTCTCTTCACTTACTTTCAGGCCATGCAATAACCTCTAAATATCCTTCTGGCAGATTTTGTTTGCATGATTGGTGAGTTACTAGTGTCAAGATATAAAGAATAGATATCTCTTTTCCAAAACACAGATTATCTGTACTAGCAGGTGTTTATAAAGATAAGTTTCCCTTTGTACAAAGATACATCTTTTGCTTAAGGGTCCCCTGTTGCAGCAATAGATCCCAGAAGTACAGATAAGATTTTAATACTCAAAGGACATAGCAGAATGTGGAGACATAAAATCTACTAGGTGCACTGATAATAACGTTTATCATATTAATAACTTTGGACGCACCTAGATCATGGCTGTTCTTCCTGCAGGTGAGTCCTGGACAGTCAAATACAGAAGGTGAAAAGAGTCATTTGTTGCCCCCATCTGTATCTTATTGGATCCTATGAGCTCTTAGTTCTATCAAAGATCCAACAGGGAGACAAGGCAACCTAGAGTGAGTGCTTGCTTTCTGACTGCAGGGTGGATGTGGTCATGTCAGTATGTGTTACCCTAATCTTCTTCCATCGCTCTCACGTAGGATCCTGATGTGTGACTGAAACCAAGCAGAACAGTGTGGGGCTCCTGGGCATGGAAGCCTTTCCATGTCTCCCGTTTGCTGTTTGTAGAGAATAGATTCCAGCCTCCATGACCTTCCTTGAGTTTCAAAGCGCAGATTCGAACAGTTGCCACTCAGGGAAGGGAGGGGATGCAGAGACAAGGGAGGAGCAGCCTAGAAACAGCAGTGCAGCCTTGGGGCAGGGTCCTGGCTCTGCCTCAAGGGATACGCTGACCTGTATCTTTGAGCACTTCACAGAACTAAAACCCCCAACAAATGGCAGATGTCAGCATTCCTCATTCCAGAAAAGACCACCTGAGACCAAACTAAAGGAACCAGTGAAGCTCATTAGGAGACTATGTGAGACCAGATTAAAGGAGTGCAGACTCTGCATACACCCTAATCCTTATCAGCAACCCTGCCCTTGTACCACTGCAATAAAACTCCTCATCAAATCCTCCCAGGTTGGGACACACAGCTTTTTTTGTTTTTGTTTTGCGGTACACGGGCCTCTCACTGTTGTGGCCTCTCCCGTTGTGGAGCACAGGCTCCAGACACGCAGGCTCAGCGGCCATGGCTCACGGGCCCAGCCGCTCCGCAGCATGTGGGATCCTCCCAGACCGGGGCACAAACCCGTATCCCCTGCATTGGCAGGTGGACTCTCAACCACTGCGCCACCAGAGAAGCCCCGGGACACACAGTTTTGAGAGCTAAGAGCTGTGGCCCCCTTTGCCTGGCAAAGCAATAAAGCTATTCTTTTCTACTTCACCCAAAACTCTGTCTCTGAGATTCGATTCAACACTGGTGCACAGAGGCCGAGTTTTCAAAATCATGATAATTTAAATATTTTAGAGAACATGCACATAAGCCTATTTTTTCCCACTACACCTGGCAGCAAGTGTTCAAACTGTTGAACATTTTACATCCTGGTTCTGACTTTCACCCTCTTGAAGATGATTTATAAACCATCTCAAATATACCTACTACAGACACTGGCCGGTGTCACTGTGTTTGACTTTTCCCACCTTGGTTCCTGGATCTTGCCTCCAATTTTAAATTACACGTTCAGTGATAAGACAAACTGTAGATATCTAAAGCTTACCAAGTCCACTGAATCTCTACCTTTCTGGAGAAAAGCTCATGAATAATGAAAGCAAACATGTTGTATAAGAACAAAAAAGGTGTGATAAGGCAGAAGGATATCCGTATTCCAAGAATCTTGTCTATTCCATGAAGCAAGTGGAATATAAAGAACTGGGACGGTTAGCTTTATCTATCACAGATCTAAAAATGCCTTGGAGAGTGAGGATACTGTATTTCCAGATAACACACACACACACACAGAATCAGAAATTCTACCTTCTAAGAAGGGCTCTAAGAAAATGTGTACTTCAGGGCAGGGACCTTCAAGATGGCAGAGGAGTAAGACGTGGAGATCACCTTCCTCCCCACAAATACATCAGAAATACATCTACACGTGGAACAACTCCTACAGAACACCTACTGAACGATGGCAGAAGACCTCAGACCTCCCAAAAGGCAAGAAACTCCCCATGTACCTGGGTAGGGCAAAAGAAAAAGGAATAAACAGAGACAAAAGGATAGGGATGGGACCTGCACCAGTGGGAGGGAGCCGTGAAGGAGGAAAGGTTTCCACACACTAGAAGCCCCTTCGCGGGCGGAGACTGCGGGTGGCGGAGGGGGGAAGCTTCGGAGCGTAGGAGGAGAGCACAGCAACAGGGGTGCGGAGGGCAAAGTGGAGAGATTGCCGTACGTTGGATTGGGGCAAACCAGCCTGAGAGGCATGTCTGCTCACCCGCCAGGGCAGGAGGGAGCTGGGAGCTGAGGCTCTGGTTTCAGAGGTCAGACCCCAGGGAGAGGACTGGGGTTGGCTGCATGAACACAGCCTGAAGGGGGCTAGTGTGCCAGAGCTAGCTGGGAGGGAGTCCGGGAAAAAGTGTGGACGTGCCTAAGAGGCAAGAGACCATTGTTTCAGGGTGCGTGAGGAGAGGGGATTCCTTCCCTGTCTGTCCACAGAATGCAGAGCACTGCCTCAATGAGCTCCAGAGATGGGCGTGAGTTGCAGCTATCAGCTCGGACACCAGAGACGGGCATGAAACACTAACACTGCTGCTGCAGCCACCAAGAACCCTGTGTGCAATCAGAGGTCACTATCCACACCACTCCCCGGGAGGCTGTGAAGCCCAACACTGCCAGGGTCCCATGATCCAGTGACAACTTCCCCAAGAGAACACACCGCGTGCCTCAGGCTGTTGCAACATCACGCCAGCCTCTGCTGCTGCAGGCTAGCCCTGCATTCCAATTATAACGGCTGAACCCCTCCATCCCCCAGGCCTGAGTGAGCCAGAGCCCCCTAATCAGCTGCTGCTCTAACCCCCTCATGTCTGAGGTGGGAACAGATGCCCTCCAGCAACCTACATGCAGAGGCGGGGCCAAGCCCAAAGCTGAACCCCGGGAGCTGCGCGAACAAAGAAGAGAAAGGGAAATCTCTCCCAGCAGCCTCAGGAGCAGCGGATTAAATCTCCACCATCAACTTGATGTACCTGCATCTGTGGAATACCTGAATAGACAACGAATCATCCCAAAATAGAAGTGGTGGACTTTCAGAACAACTATAGACTTCGGGTTTGCTGTCTGTAACTGACTTGGTTCTGATTTTTATATTTATCTTAGTATAGTTTTTAGTGCTTGTTATCATTGGTGGATTTGTTTATTGGTTTGGATGCTCTCTTATTTTTAAAAAAATTTTATTATTCCTACTTCTCATTTTTATATTAATAATTATTTTTTATTTTAATAATTTTATTAAAATTTATTTCTTTATTTGTTTTTTCTTTTTTTCTCCCTTTTCTTCTGAGCCATGTGGCTGACAGAGTCTTGGTGCTCTGGCCTGGTGTCAGGCCTGAGCCTCTAAAGTGGGACAGCTGAGTTAGGACATTGGACCACAAGAGGCCTCCCAGCCCCACGTAATATCAATCGGTGAGAGGTCTCCCAGAGACCTCCGTCTCAATGCTAAGACCGAGCTCCACCCAACGGCCAGCAAGCTCTAGTGCTACACACCCTATGCCAAACAACTAGCAAGACAGGAACACAATCCCACCCATTAGCAGAGAGGCTGCCTAAAATCATACTAAGTTCACAGACACCCCAAAACACATCACTGGATGTGGTCCTGCCCACCATAAAGACAAGATCCAGCCTCATCCACCAGAACACAGGCACTAGTCCCCTCCACTAGGAAGCCTACACAACCCACTGAACCAACTTTAGCTACTGGGGACAGACACCAAAAACAACGGGAACTACGAACCTGCAGCCTGCAAAAAGGAGACCCCAAACACAGTAAGATAAGCAAAATGAGAAGACAGAAAAACACACCGCAGATGAAGGAGCAAGATAAAAACCCACCAGACCAAACAAATTAAGAGGAAATAGGAAGTCTACATGAAAAAGAAGTCAGAGTGATGACAATAAAGATAATGCAAAATCTTGGAAACAGAATGGAGAAAATACAAGAACGTTTAACAAGGTCCTAGAAGAACTAAAGAGCAAGCAAACAATGATGAACAACAAAATAAATGAAATTAAAAATTCTCTAGAAGGAATCAACAGCAGAATAACTGAGGCAGAAGAACGGATAAGTGACTTGGAGGATAAAATAGTGGAAATAACTACCACAGAGCAGAATAAAGAAAAAAGAATGAAATTAATTGAGGACAGTCTCAGAGACCTCTGGGACAACATTAAATGCACCAACATTCAAATTATAGGGGTCTGAGAAGAAGAGAAAAAGAAAGGTTCTGAGAAAATATCTGAAGAGACTGTAGTTGAAAACTTACCTAATATAGGAAGGGAAGTAATTAATCAATTCCAGGAAGTGCAGAGAGTTCCATACAGGATAAATCCAAGGAGAAACAAAGACACATATTAATCCAACTATCAAAAATTAAATACAGAGAAAAAGTATTAAAAGCAGCAAGGGAAAAACAACAATAAACACAAGGGAATGTCCATAAGGTTAACAGCTGATGTTTTAGCAAAAACTCTGCAAGCCAGAAGGGAGTGGCAGGACATATTTAAAGTGATGAAAGGGAAAAACCTACAACCAAGATTACTCTACCCAGCAAGGATCTCATTCAGATTTGACAGAGAAATTAAAACCTTTACAGACAAGCAAAAGTTAAGATAATTCAGCACCACCAAACCAACTTTACAGTAAATGCAAAAGGAACTTCTCTAGATAGGAAACACAAGAGAAGGAAAAGACCCACAAAAACAAACACAAGACAATTAAGAAAATGGTAACAGGAACATACATATTGATAATTACCTTAGATATAAATGGATTAAATGCTCCAACCAAAAGACACAGGCTGCTGAATGGATACAAAAACAAGACCCATATATATGCTGTCTACAAGAGACCCACTTCAGACCTAGGGACACGTACAGACTGAAAGTGAGGGGATGGAAAAAGGTATTCCATGCAAATGGAAATCAAAAGAAAGCTGAAGTAGCAATTCTCATATCAGACAAAATAGACTTTAAAGATTAGAAGTGACAAAGAAGGAAACTACATAATGATCAAGGGATCAATCCAAGAAGATATAACAACTGTGAATATTTATGCACTCAACATAGGAGCACCTCAATGCATAAGGCAAATGTTAACAGCCATAAAAGGGGAAATCAACAGTAACACAATCATAGTAGGGGACGTTAACACCCCATTTTCACCAAAGGAGAGCTCATCCAAAATGAAAATAAATAAGGAAACACAGCTTTAAATGTCACATTAACGAGATGGACTTCACTGATATTTATAGGACATTCCATCCAAAAACAAGAGAATACACTTTCTTCTCAAGTGCTCATGGAATATTCTCCAGGATAGATCGTATCTTGGGTCACAAATCAATCCTTCGTAAGTTTAAGAAAACTGAAATCATATCAAGTATCTTTTCCGACCACAATGCTATAAGACTAGATATCAATTACAGGAAAAAAACTGTAAAAGATACAAACACGTGGAGGCTAAACACTATGTTACTAAATAACCAAGAGATTACTGAAGATATCAAAGAGGATATTTAAAAAAATACCTAGAAACAAATGACAATGAAAACATGACGACCTAAAACCTACGGGACGCAGAAAAAGCAGTTCTAAGAGGGAAGTTTACAGCAATACAATCCTACCTCAAGAAACCAGAAACATCTCAAATAAACAACCTAAACTTACACCTAAAGCAATTAGAAAAAGAAGAACAAAAAACTCCACAAAGTTAGCAGAAGGAAAGAAGTCATAAATATCAGATCAGAAATAAATGAAAAAGAAATGAAAGAAACAATTGCAAAGATAAAACTAAATAAAGCTGGTTCTTTAAAAAACTAAAAGCTGGTTCTTTGAGAAGATAAACAAAATTGATAAACCATTAGCCAGACTCATCAAGAAAAAAAGGGAGAAGACTCAAATCAACAGAATTAGAAATGAAAAAAGACAAGTAACAACTGGCACTGCAGAAATACAAAGGATCATGACAGATTGCTACAAGCAACTATATGCCAATAAAATGGACAACCTGGAAGAAATGGACAAATTCTTAGTAAAGCACAACCTACTGAGACTGAACCAGGAAGAAACAGAAAATATAAGCAGACCAATCACAAGCACTGAAATTGAGACTGAGATTAAAAATCTTCCAACAAACAAACGTCCAGGACCAGATGGCTTCTCAGGTGAATTCCATCAGACATTTAGAGAAGAGCTAACAGCTATCTTTCTCAAACTCTTCCAAAATATAGCAGAGGGAGGAACACTCCCAAACACATTCTACGAGGCCACCATCACCCTGATACCAAAACCAGACAAAGATGTCACAAAGAAAGGAAACTATAGGCCAATATCACTGATGAACACAGATGCAAAAATCCTCAACAAAATACTAGCAAACAGAATCCAACAGCACATTAAAAAGATCATACACCATGATCAAGTGGGGTTTATCCCAGGAATGCAAGGATTCTTCAATATACGCAAATCAATCAATGTGATACACCAATATTAGTTGAAGAATAAAAACCATATCATCTCAATAGATGCAGAAAAAGCTTTCGACAAAATTCAACACCCATTTATGATAAAAACTCTCCAGAAAGTAGACATACAGGGAACCTACCTCAACATAATAAAGGCCATATATGACAAACCCACAGCCGACATCATTCTCAAGGGTGAAAAATTGAAAGCATTTCCTCTAAGATCAGGAACAAGACAAGGTTGCCCACTGTCACCACTATTATTCAACATAGTTTTGGAAGTTTTAGCACAGCAATCAGAGAAGAAAAAGAAATAAAAGGAATCCAAATCGGAAAAGAAGAAGTAAAACTGTCACTGTTTGCAGATGACAAGATACTATACATAGAGAATCCTAAAGATGCCACCCAAAAACTACTAGATCTAATCAATGAATTTGGTAAAGTAGCAGGATACAAAATTAATGCACAGAAATCTCTTGCATTCCTATACAGTAATGTCAAAAAATCTGAAAGAGAAATTAAGGAAACACTCCATTTACCACTGCAACAAAAAGAATAAATTACCTAGGAATACACCTACCTAAGGAGACAAAAGACCTGTATGCAGAAAACTATAAGACACTGATGAAAGAATTTAAAGATGATACAAACAGATGGAGAGATATACCATGTTCTTGGATTAGAAGAATCAACACTGTGAAAAGCACTATACTACCCAAAGCAAACTACAGATTCAATGCAATCCCTATCAATCTACCAATGGTATTTTTCACAGAACTAGAACAAAAAATTTCACAGTTTGTATGGAAACACAAAAGACCCCGAATAACCAAAGCAATCCTGAGAAAGAAAAACGGAGCTGGAGGAATCAGACTCCTGGACTACACACTATACTACAAAGCTACAGTAATCAAGACAGTATGGTACTGGCACAAAAACAGAAATATAGATCAATGGAACAGGATAGAAAGCCCAGAGATAAACCGACACATATATGGTCACCTTATCTTTGATAAAGGAGGAAAGAATATACAACGGAGAAAAGATAGCCTCTTCAATAAGTGGTGCTGGGAAAACTGGACAGCTACATGTAAAAGAATGAAATCAGAACACTGTCTAACACCATACACAAAAATAAACTCAAAATGGATTAAAGACCTAAATGTAAGGCCAGACACCATGAAACTCTTAGAGGAAAACATAGGAAGAACACTCTTTGACATAAATCACAGCAAGATCCTTTGGACCCATCTCCTAGATAAATGGAAATAAAAACAAAAATAAACAAATGGGACCTAATGAAACTTAAAAGCTTTTGCACAGCAAAGGAGACCATAAAGAAGATGAGAAGACAGCCTACAGAATGGGAGAAAATATTTGTAAATGAAGCAACTGACAAAGGATTATCCTCTAAAATTTACAAGCAGCTCATGCAGCTCAATATCAGAAAAACAAACAACCCAATAAAAAAATGGGAAGACCTAAACAGACATTTCTCCAAAGAAGATATACAGATTGACAAGAAACACATGAAAGGATGCTCAACATCACTAATCATTAGAGAAATGCAAATCAAAACTACCATGAGGTATCACCTCACACCAGTCAGAATGGCCATCATCAAAAAACCTACAAACAATAAATGCTGGAGAGAGTGTGGAGAAACACTTGCACTGTTGGTGGGAATGTAAATTGATACAGCCACTATGGAGAACAGTATGGAGGTGCCTCAAAAAACTAAAAATAGAACTACCATATGACCCTGAAATCCCACTACTGGGCATATACCCCAAGAAAACCATAATTCAAAAAGAAGCATGTACCACAATGTTCATTGCAGCTCTATTTACAACAGCCAGGACATGGAAGCAACCTAAGTGTCCATCGACAGATGAATGGATAAAGAAGACGTAGTACATATACATAATGGAATATTACTCAGCCATAAAAAGAAATGAAATTGAGTTATTTGTAGTGAGGTGGATGGACCTAGAGTCTGTCATACAGAGTGAAGTAAGTCAGAAAGAGGAAAACAAATACCACATGCTAACACATATATATGGAATCTAAAAAAAAAATCGTCTTGATGAAACTAGGGTCAGGATAGGAATAAAGATACAGACGTAGAGAATGCACTTGGGGACACGGGGAGGGGGAAGGGTAAGCTGGGATGAAGTGAGACAGTGGCATGGACATATATACTCTACCAAATGTAAAATAGATAGCTAGTGGGAAGCAGCCACATAGCACAGGGAGATCAGCTCAGTGCCGTGTGACCACTTAGAGGGGTGGGATGGGGGGGTGGGAGGGAGACGCAAGAGGGAGGGGATATGGGGATATATGTATACATATAGCTGATTCACTATATGTACTCACTGCATGTATTTCATTATACAGCAGAAACTAACACAACACAGTAAAGCAATTATACTCCAATAAAGATGTTAAATTAAAAAAAAAAAGAGGGGCTTCCCTGGTGGCACAGTGGTTGAGAATCTGCCTGCTAATGCAGGGGACACGGGTTCGAGCCCTGATCTGGGAGGATCCCACATGCTGCGGAGCAACTAGGCCCATGAGCCACAACTACTGAGCCTGCGCGCCTGGAGCCTGTGCTCCACAACAAGAGAGGCCGCGATAGTGAGAGGCCCGCGCACCATGATGAAGAGTGGCCCCCACTTGCCACATCTAGAGAAAGCCCTCACACAGAAACGAAGACGCAACACAGCAAAAATAAATAAATTTAATTTATAAACTCCTACCCCCAACATCTTCTAAAAAAAAAAAAAAAGAAAATGTGTAGTTTTAAAACATTATGGACTTCGCATGTTTGGGACAGACAATTAACTTGAGTTCAATAAGTCATTTTATAAAATACCCCAGAAAACATACTTTATTTCCCTCGGGTCATTGTAAGATTTATTAATGACTGATATTTTTTGTAATATCATTATAGTTGTGATAGTAGATGTGAGAAGGTATACTAAAAAAATAAATGGAAAAGTTTCAGAGAATCAATGGCTCTCTAACATGAACAAAACCTTAAAGCTACAGAATAGTGATTCTTCAGAATGTGTCTGTGTACCCCTAGGGGAACCCTGAGACACAGTCTGTGAATTTGCAACTGTTATCACAACAATATTAAAATGTTATTTGTCCCTTTCTCATTCTCTCATCAGCACACAAGGGAGTTTTCCAAAAGCTACACGATGTACAACATTATAGGTGAACGCAAAAGATGTTACGAGAATCTAGATATTGTCTATTAAATTAGGCATTTAGAATTTTGCCCAAATGTAAATCAATACTACCCCTTAATTGTGTCTGTTTTGGAAAAAGGAGTTATTTTCTTTAAAATATGTAATTAATATCAATATGCTATTAATATTAACATTCATTGGACTTATTACTATTATTTTTAAAATAATGAATCAATATTTCAGAATGCTTAGTCATCATTTTTGACATGGTCCATTTAACTTACATAGCAAAAGCTCTTTGGGGCAGTGTTGTCAGATTAAAAAAAAAAAAAGCAGATAAAACAAAGCAGCATGTCCAGTTATCTTTGAAATCCAAATAAACAACAAATAATACTGAGTATAAGTATGTCCCATGAAATACTTACTGATCCTAATTTAGGGGTCTTACACATTTTTCACAGTGTGAAGTCTTCCTAGCACCAAAGGTTTGGGAACTGGTGCCACAGAAAATGTTTAGGTGCAGATTGTAAATGCAAATCCAAGCCCACATGTAGGTTATACATTTGTAGCAAGGTCGCTGCTACTGTTACTGTGTGTCATGCTCTGTTTGGTGATACATCACCCAGATTCAAATGAAAAAACAGTGTTGACAACTTACTATACTTCCAGTGCTCTCTCATCCTTATTTCCTCTCGGCATCCTGTGAAGCATGGTTCACTCAATCCCATTGTACTGAAATTGTGGCTGAACCAAGTAAGAAATGCACCAGAAAAGACAGTCCCAGAATTAAACCACGTTTTCTGACTTCAAGAAGTGAGATCCAGGGCTTCCCTGGTGGCGCAGTGGTTGAGAGTCCGCCTGCCGATGCAGGGGACGCAGTGTCCTGCCCCGGTCCAGGAAGATACTACATGCTGCGGAATGGCTGAGCCTGCGCGTCCGGAGCCTGTGCTCCGCAACAGGAGAGGCCGCAACAGTGAGAGGCCCGTGTACCGCAAAAAAAAAAAAAAAAAAAAAGAAGTGAGATCCAGTTGACCGCTGCCCGTTGTTCTCTGCTTCTGTTGTTCGAGACTTATACTGAGACATGAAACTTTATTTTTTTTAATTGTTCACTACAGAACTGATGGAGAAAAGCTGGCAGAATCATCACATGTAGGAGAGATAATGTACCACTAGACTTAGTGAGGTGGAAATCTCTGCAGGATCTGTGACCAAACTTATACAGACTCAAATCATGTGTTGCTACAGTTGATTTTCCATTTTTAGCCCCATTGATAGATGATCCCCTTATAGGCTGCATGACAATCCATTAATTAAAACAACAAAAATAACTAAACCAGATGTGCTGTGGCATCTATTCAGGTCATTTCCTCATAAGCTGCAAGAGTCAGGATCTGTAACTTTTATCTTGTCGACTGGACAGAGCAGTATTCCCGTAATAAGATTTGTGGTTTGGTCTTTACTCTATCAGTTGCTTTGAGTCTGTCCTTTAGCAACTCCCAGTATCCACGTGGGCTGTATTTCCCCTTTCTATGTCAGAAGTGTAACATCAGAGGCCCCCATACCCCAGAAGGTTGGAATGAGGACATAATGTAATGGAAAAGGGTTTTGTCAGATGTGAAGTTCTACATAAATAAAAGATAGGCTTTTATCTCACGTTATACCAAAACTGAGGTTGCCTTGTCGTTCTTCTTTCAGTTAGACATAACCCATTTCTCTTACGGATATACTGGCCTACAATTTGTTTCCTAAGTTTCATTGTTCATTTTTTTTTAAGGTTTTATTTATTTTTAGAGCAATTTCGGGGTCACAGAAATAACTGAGTGGAAGGTGCAGAGAGAGCCTATATACCCCTGACCTTACACACAGCTTCCCCCATTATCAACACCCTCACCAGAGGGTCCATTTGCTACAGCTGATGAATCTCCATGGACACAGCATCATCCCCCAGAGTCCATAGTTGACACCTGGGTTCACTCTTGCTGTTGTACCTCCTACGGGTTTGGACAAATGGCCAATGACCTGTAACCACCATTGTGGTATCATAAAGAGTAGTTTCACTGCCTTATAATTTGTCTGCACTCTGCCTATAGTCCCATTGTTTTTTTTGTTTGTTTCTTGGTGTTTTTTTTTTTGCGGTACGCGAGTCTCTCACTGTTGCAGCCTCTCCCGTTGCGGAGCACAGGCTCCGGACGCACAGGCTCAGCGGCCATGGCTCACGGGACCAGCCGCTCCGCGGCATGTGGGATCTTCCCGGACCGGGGCACGAACCCGTGTCCCTTGCATCGGCAGGCGGACTCTCAACCACTGCACCACCAGGGAAGCCCAGTCCCATTGATTTTAACATAAAATATCTTTAAGTCATCGAGATCTCAAACACACCTGTAATGTGCTCTTTACGTGGAAGACACGGAATCATTACTGTAAAATTGAATACCCTCATGCTTGTAACATATTTTGTCACCACTTTTTTTTTCAGAAATCAGTGACTCTCATATAATTTTGTAGTGTATTGGGTTGGCCAAAAAGTTCGTTTGGTTAATGAATATATTGTTCAATAAAGTTCTTGGTGAAAATGAAAAAAGAATGTCTCTTCTTACTTACAACCGAACGAACTTTCTGGCCCCCCAGTACTTCAGAATCCACTGTATCCTGATGCCCTTATGGTGCCAGCAGCCCTGCAATGTCTCTGTGTGTGATTATCTAGTTTTCACATTTAGCTCATCTTTTAGACATTTAACAGTTTTATTGAGATAATTCCCATACCATAAAATTCTCCCTCTTAAAGGGTATCATTTGCTAATTCTCAACGCATGCATATAGTTTTACAGCCATTGCCACAATCTCTCTTCAGAAATGTTCATCACCCCCAAAATAAATCCTGTCCCCATTAGCAGTCATTCTCCATTTGCTGCTCCCCCCAGACCCTGGCAAACACACTCTACTTTCTGTCTCTAGGGATTTGCCAGTTCTGGACAGGTGAGTGGAACCAAACAGTACGTGGCACTCTGCGACTGGCTTCTTTCACTTAGAGTAACATTTTCAAGGTTTATTCCTGTTTTGGCGTCTATCAGGACTTCATTCCACTTTCCTAAACATGTAAAGAGTTCAGCAGATTCCACATCCCGCTGAACTCTTTACATGTTTAAAATAGGAAAACGGTACAAATGAACCTATTTACAAAACAGAAATAGAGTCACAGATGTAGAAAACAAACTTATGGTTACCAGCGGGGGAAGCGGGGAGGGATAAATTGGGAGATTGGGATTGACGCGTACACACTGCTATATTCAAAATGGATAACCAACAAGGACCTACTGTATAGCACAGGGAACTCTGCTCAATACTCTAATAACCTAAATGGGAAAAGAATTTGAAAAAGAATTGATGCATGCATATGTATAACTGATTCACTTTGCTGTCCACCTGAAAGTAACACAACATTGCAAACTAACTATACTCCAATTAAAAAAAAAAAAAAAAAGAGTTCAGCAGTGCCCCAAGAAGAGCTCCTAGCTGAGATTATCACTTGGTCCAGAATACCATATTTCAGAAGGCAGGCTGTCATTACCTAAAGCCAAGTATTATACATGGCTCAGAGTTAAATCATTTGGAAAGACTTTTTGTCATCATGGAGCTTTGAGATGCATATGCTTGGGATGGTGAGACAGAAGAGGTCACTTTTCTGGCAAGATCCACACGAGCCCTAATGTGCAGGCGCCACGCTGCATTATGCTTACATCCCCATTCCTGGAGAACACAGCTGGAGATTTTATAAGACAACATTCTTTGGGATTTTTCACAGTTTACCTAAAATGAAGAGCAAATCTGAAAAGGGGCTGTAAATGCTCAAAAAATAGAAGACATCTAAGTGTTTACAAATTATTTGCAGATGACAATCGAAAAACAATGGAATTAGCAATAATATTATACTTGGGTATTTTAACAAAAGTGCACTGTGATTTTTCTGGGTTTCAAATATATATATCTGTACACCTATGTCTATATTTATATCTATATCCCTCTTAATTTGTCAGTTAACAAATCCTAAATTTGGGCAGATTTTTCAGTTTGAATGCATGAATTGTGTAGATGAATGAACCCATCTCCCACTTTATAGACATTTAAATTTGAGGGATATGTAAGGACATAATTCTCTCAATAGATGGATGGATGGACAGACTGCTTTTATCATCTATATAATAAGCCTAATCCATCACTGAGCTATCTTAAGGGCACATGTCAGGACATGGAAGCTGAAATAAGACAGAAAAGAACAGGAATTCACCAGGAAACACTAACTGGTCACACCTACTATCTCAAAATGAAGTGTTATCTTCTACATGGGCCATCTCCAAGGACAGACAGGTCAGGTGTCTGATTTATAGAACTTTCTTTTTTCCACCGTCACGCTTACTTGAAACAGTTATATGTGTATATATATTTTTTACTGTGAATGTCTGCCTTTGCATGAATGGTTGATCAGTCGAAATTTAACTTATTTTTAAGTGCTGGCTTTTGTTCTCTTGCCAGAGCATCTACAATTTACTTCTCTATTTTTCCTTTCTTACAGGACTAGGACATAACAATTTTAAAACATTCGTCCTTATGGGACAACTTTGAAAACTATACGATGCAGTAAAATCTATGTAAGATACGTAAAAAACTGCTTGAAACAGCATTTTTAAAAATAACTACATTTTATTTTTTAACAGGCTTCTTTATAATTTTTATTGCTATATACTTATTTGTGGAAAAATTAAGCTTGCATTAATGCTTTCTATATCTGTACTCATATTGGAAATCCATCACAAAACAGAAACAAGGTAATTCTTCAAAAGCCCCCAACTTTGTAGCTTTTAATTCAAATAAGATGGGAAATCCAACAGAACCACCAAAATTCATGGGGAAAGAATAATTTATTTGGTGATCCTGAAAAACAGTACCTATGTATGAAAAAATTTATTTTCATTTATTTACTGCTGTTTTTAGAATAATGAGTTAGTTCACTAAGCTCTTCTAAGTATGACCAAGAGAATTTATTTGCCTGTTAACTGGTTTTTAGTGTTATTATGAATTTGATTTTGATGTATTAAATGTTTTAACCACTGTCACTGGTGTTCTTTAGATGCTCGAACTGTTTTATTTTGGTGCAGTCAGAGCTCTAAAAGGTCCCATCAAGTTCACCCTCAGTCGCCCACAGTAACTGTGCTTCATGAAATAATATGTGCTTGTTCTTTTTTTTCCCAAAGCCCTGGATCAGCCATTGTCCCAGGAGCCCTGATCCCTTTACTTAGAAAAAGGTATTTAGAGACAATAATCTGGGTGCTAGGAGTCCTCACTGTTAATGGGTTAATGTTTCTAGGGCTTTCCAGTAGAGCTGCAAAAATGCATTCTTTCCTAAAGAAACAACATGAGTCCATCCTTACACTTCCAATTCAAATGTGGGATTACTAAGTTTTACTTCTTTAGTTGGATAGTTCTACATCTGCTTATACTAAAAACCAATAGACTTGGATTTTAACAATATTAATGTAATTGTTTTATCTTTAAATTACATAAATAATAGTCTCAGGATACTAATTTTATTAACAATATTTCAAGAAGAGCTTAAAACTGTGAAGTCTTTTATGTGGGCAGATATGCCCCCGTAAGAGTATCTATGTGCTCTACAGTTGACCCTTGAACAAGACAGGGGTCACAGGGGTGCTGGCTCCTCTTCCCCTCAGACAGTCAAAAAGCTCCGTACAATCATCCCTTGGTATTCCTGGGGGACTGGTTCCCGGGCCCGCCTTGGATATCTCCAAATCACAGATGCTAAAGACCCAGTTCGGTAATATTTATTTTGTTGTTTTTATTTATCCTTTCGACTTTAAACTTAACCAGATATAGACATCCCCTTATCCTACACAGATGCGTGGTTTCATCCCATATACATTATTCCCATCTTGTTTTTTCACTCAACAAATCTTGAATATCACAATTTGGTATGCTGAGATATTTCACCTTCGTTTTTACAGCAGCATACTATAAAAAGTTGTTCTTTATGAAACTACAGTCCACCCACAATGAAGTACTATAAAAAGGAAGTCCTTCTGACTATAAAAAAGTAGTGCTTTTTATACTTCATCGTGGATGTAAGTTCACTGGCTCTGCAGGTGAATATTTAGAATATGTACAGGTTATTTATGTTTTGCTACCATAATTAGTGCTGGAATGAAAAGCCTTGCATATGTATCTCTTTTACTTTCACTATATATTTTGGGATAGATTCCTAGAACTTAGTTTGCTCTGTAGACCATTATGACTATGTAATTTTACTAGACGTTGCCAAATTTCCTTTCATAGAGGGTGTAGCATTTATCATTCTCAACAACTAAGTGTGAGTGTGCCAGCTTTTCTAAAATCTCATCAGTGGAGTATGTTGTCAAACTGTGTATTTCTGCCAATTAGATAAATGAGAAATGACATGTCATAATTTTATTTTGTATTTCTTTTAATATAGCATACAAATTTTGATAAGGTCTTGGTTTTAAATACCATGAGTGAGCTACTTAAACAGGACTAGGTGGTCAAAGAAAGTTCAATAAAAATGAAGAAATATGACTTACTTTAAGTTGTGAATTTATTCATAGGTACCATTTTATTATACTTGGGGTCCTATTATACTTTTCAAAAATAAAACTGTTATTTAAGCATCATAATTCACAGGGAAGTGTGATTTATTAGAAGATATTTGACATACAAGTTACCATGAATGCAACTGCTATTTTAAAAAAATAAAGTACCCTATACAGTACCTTGCTTAAACCTTCGCAAATGCTGTTGTTGATATAACACACAATCATTTTTTTTAAAGAATATTTTGTTAAGAAATTCTGTCCTATTTCTGGAAGACAATGTACTATTGCTTATACTTTTTCTTTGTTTGGGGATTACTGACGATATTCTTATTATTTAGTATGTGGCTAATATTTGTATGTTCCAGAATCCATGTGTCTGATCCCAGAACAGTTTTTAATTTACTTTGATTTAAAAAACCAGTTTTCAGATTCTGCTGAAGATTTTGCAGTCTGGGCTTTTCTTGGATCATTACCTTACACTATTCTATGAGCATCTCAAGCTCTGTATTGATTTGCATTACTTTCATTCTTGCTTGAGGATTCAGTCAGATTGTGTTCAGACAGAAGTATTGATCCATGAAAAAGCCATGAAAAAACTGGAAAGAAGAGCTATCTGGACTTGAAGAGCTATCTGGGCCAGTGCTTTCAAAGCTATATCCACCCAACAGAGTTGTGAATGATTCCAACAAGAGCAGTGCTTTTGCACAGTGCTGACGTATCACATAGGATTTGGATGTTTATTTTCTCACTATTCTCTTTGTGAGAAAAGCCTTAAGTTCACTAACTTGCTTTGACAGACTAATTTGCTTTTAACCTCTGTGCTCTTAGCCAGATACCATGCTCAACAGTCACGGTTTTTCATTTGAATCACATCACTGAATATAAATGTAACTGTCAATTGCCTCATTTTTCCAATAATACTGAAGATGGTTTTTGCTATATATCAATCAATCTTATATAAAATGGCCAAGAGCCTGTGATGAAGTCATTGGGTACAGGTATCTGATGGCTCTGCTGTCACCTTTTAGAGATGGTTCCATTTTCAGGTCTTTCAGGTCTTGTATTTGGTACCTTGATTTTCTCAGTGTTCTTATACTTCTCCAGTCCCTCTTTTCCTGAGTTCAATCCCTAATCCTACCACCATAACAGGACACCCATTACAGTCTCTCTAGACTTCTGGTTTTCTCTGCACATCTAAATGAAGACAAATACCAAATGAAGACAAATGAATACAAATACTTCATCTAAATGAAGACAAACTCCCCAATGCCTGACCCTCGGCTAGACACTGAACACAGTCCTATCATTTTTCCAGTAGTTGAGAAAAGTGATTATTTTCATTCCCATTTTACAGATAAGGAACTAGAAGCTCAAAGAAATTATTTGCCTCAGGTTACTTCGCTAGAAGATATAAATGATATACTATATGTATATACAATATAGAGTATTTAAATGAGAGTGTATAAATGATTTCCAAATGCACATCTGTGAGTTCCAAATTTCCTCTTCATTTTTAAGTAGTATTTTCATCTAAAAATTCATATTGACTATAGAAAGCTTCACTTGTTCAGCAAAAAAAAAAAATACACCCAATTCTGGCTTTTTTAATTCTAAACTCAGCTAAAATAAATAAAACAAACTGCTCCCTTTTCTGGTATCACTTTCCTTTATCACCAATGACAGGTGCCAGAAAAATGGTTGGCATTTTTTTTTTCATTTAAGAAATGTTATATGATGACCTTTAGCTTAATGTATTTTTCGGAAGAAGCCAAAAACGGATTTTCTGTGAATTAGCATGCGATTTGAATTCTTTTGCAGTGCTTCCATGCCCGAAGTTTGCCAGGGCCATAAGTCACCTGACATTAAATATTGCATTACATTTTCACATGCGATATTTCTGGGAGGTAGTATCCATATGTGGGATGTAAAATATATCTTTTGAGACATTTTTAGACTACATGGACTTCCAAATTTCTTTCACTAAGCCCATGGATCAACAGTAATGTTTCTGAAGTATGCTTTATATAGATCATTTCATTTATGAGATTTCACTTTTTATGAGCTTCCAAACAAGTCATCTTAATTGTGTGAAAGAAAGTATTAGGAAATAGCTTCCCCCCATCCCCTAGGCCCCCCACAAATTCTCTATGAATGAAATCTCTATTTCGTTAATTGTGTGAAATGAGTTAACATGGTATTCAGCAAACTTCACATATTTTTTTAACATGGCACTGCCTTCTAGAGTTAAGAGAAAGAGGAAAAGGTGAGTTGATAAACCATAAGTACACAATAAAATGATTAAATCACTGAGAATGTTGCTTAATAAAACTGTTAACAGGGAAAAACAACCTCTCTCTTTCCCTGAATTACTGAGACGTTAGAGGAAAAAGGTTTTGTCTTTAGTCATTTAATCTACAACATTTTAGGATGTTTTCATTCTGGTTTCCTCCACGTAAGGGTTTAAAGTTCTACTTATCAAAATTGAAATGGCCATGATTCTAAAATAGAGAACGGAGTATTTTTCTCCAACTCTCTTTTCTAGGTCAACTTCTGCCTCAGGACATGGGCTACAAAGAGAGGATACAGATGCCAAAATCTCAGTGCTACTTTCTAGTTTCTTCTCCCCATCCTAACTGCTGCCATCACTCAGGTGTTGCCTACAGACACTGCAGGGCTCTGTGATAACATCTGTCACAACTCTCCCTCCTGGTTTGCCAAGTGGGAAGTTGAACTTCTCTTTGGCTTCTTTCTTCCTCTCTCTCAACCTCCAAATCCATTTAGCAGATACCATAATTGCTGCCAACAGTTTCCCAACTTCTACCTCATGCTACCCATTTACTTGGTCATTAACCTTGGTCAAGCTTTAGTTAACACAGTGACAAGTATTTAGGTCAACCAGGGCTTCACTCTTCCTCGGTTATCTGGTGCATCTCCTATCTATTCTATACCCAAGTTCCTAAACTCTAACTGTTGAACCGACATCAATTTTCTTCCCAAGAGTCTTCAATAACTTCATATTGTCTACCAAGTACCACGCACACTCCTTCCCCTTAGAACCAAAGTCATCCGCCATCTGGGCCCATTGGGAATTTTCAATTTTATCTCTTCGCCAACTCTCTTTAGCCAAATTAAACTACACACTCTTCATTCTCTGCAAATGTCTTCTTGGTTTTAATTTCTTCCGTATATTTACTTTTATTCCATCATGTCTTTTTTTTTAATTAAAACACATGTTTACATATTACTATCCATTAAGACCCAAATTAAATTGTGCTTTTTCTATAAAGTCTCCATCCCCACCTCGAAGGAACAACTCTTTCCTCTTCCTAAAATCCCAGTTTGTCTGTGGTCACATGTGGCACATATACAAAATATTTTGTATCTTATAATTGTTCACGTTCTAGCATCTACTTGGCTGGAAGAAGATAGATGAGGGTGAGGACCTAGTACTTACCTATCTTTACATCTTCTTCAGTCACTGAAATACAGTCTCTTAGTAAAAAATTTTGAATATAGCTGTAGAAACCTGAACAAAAAAACTACTAAAACCCCCAAATGCTCTAGCTTCTTGTATAAAGTATTATTTTCTGTTATTCTAAAACTAACATGAAAATTTTAGTTTTATTTAGAAAACTCTGAGCTGAATTGTGTCCCCCTACAATTCAAATGTTGAAGCTTTAATGACCAGAATCTCAGCATGTGACTGTATTTGGAGACGGGGCCCTTAAGTTAAAAGGAGGCCCTTAGGGAGCCTCCTAACCCAGTCTGACAGATATCTTTACAAGAGGAGGAAATTTGGACACACACACGACACCACAGATGTTTGCGCACAGAGGAAAGGCCAGATGAGGACACAGAGAAGGCAGCCGTCTGCAAGCCAAGGAGAGAGGCCTCAGGAGAAACCCACCTGGCTACCACCTTGATCTTGGAATTCCAACCTCCAGAACTCTGAGATAATAAGTTTCTATATTTTGAGCTACCCTGTTTGAGCTACTTTGCTATGGTAGTCCTAATAAGTGAATACATTCTACGTCTGTCATCCCAATGATAAGAAAAAAGAAATACTAATTCAAACTTGGGGAGCAGATCTTTAAAATACTAAAATTTGTCATATCATCAACTGTGTTTTACTAGATGGCATTTATCCAAATCTTGTCCAGGAATATCATCTACAGTTTGATAGGTCAGTGGTCCCAAACATTTCTGAAAAATATATGAACCTTTCAACCAGACAGGAAGCAGAGCCTGTAAGCATTTTCCTTTCCCAGAAAGAAGGAAGCTTTTCATTCCTGCCCCTCTCAGTCTCAGTATCGGTTTTAAAAAATGAAATGCTGACAGTGAACAGAGGCAAAGTCACTACATCGTAGGTGTCATTCTGTAGAAAGGACAGGTAAATGGCTTCTTCTTTCAGAGATGTTAAAACTTATTGGGGGGATGTGGAGAAATACTCGAAAACTTCTGGTTTGCTTTTCCAGAATTATTCCCATGTTTTACTGTCTTTGTACCATATAAGAGAGACATAAATACATAAAAATTGGAAGTGGTGGGGGTGGAAGCTGAGGCCCTAGAGACACCACTCAAGTTTGGGGTAAAGAATTCAAAAGGAAGTAACTGGTTTGGAACTTCTACTACATTGCCACACAACATGATGGATCCTGGTGATAGAATAAGATATGTTCTCGGGCTTCCCTGGTGGCGCAGTGGTTGAGAGTCCGCCTGCCGATGCAGGGGACACGGGTTCGTGCCCCGGTCCGGGAAGATCCCACATGCCGCGGAGCGGCTGGGCCCGTGAGCCACGGCCACTGAGCCTGCGCGTCCAGAGCCTGTGCTCCGCAACGGGAGAGGCCACAGCAGTGAGAGGCCCGCGTACAGCAAAAAAAAAAAAAAAAAAAAAAAAGATATGTTCTCTAACCACAAAAGTCACAAAACTGAATGCGATGGGGCAGAAATGGAAACAGATTGTTTTAATGATAACAAGTAGGGACTTCCCTGGTGGCACAGTGGTTAAGAATACACCTGCTAATGCAGGGGACACAGGTTCGAGCCGGGGTCCGGGAAGATCCCACATGCCGCGGAGCAACTAAGCCCCGTGCGCCACAACTACTGAGCCTGTGCTCCAGAGCCCGCGAGCCACAACTACTGAGTCCTCTTGCCCCAACTACTGAAGCCCGCGTGCCTAGAGCCCATGCTCTGCAACAAGAGAAGCGTCTGCAAGAAGACCCTGCTCGCTGCAACTAGAGAAAGGCCGCGCCTTTCAATGAAGACCCAACACAGCCAAAAATAAATTACTTAATTAAAAAAATAAAGATAACAAGTGGTATAATAAAGGTGAAAATAAAAATTTAAGGGGGGGCAAGGAAAGGGAGCAAGTAACAGTATCAAAAGATCGGGAAAGGCTTCACCAAATTCTCGGATAATTGTGAGCTCATTGTAACTGCTGTCCTTTATCAAGCATTTAACATGTGACAAGAACTAAGTGCTGTGTAGTCACCTCATTTAATCTGCCAGCCCAGTAAGGCAGCTATTATTATTATCCCCATTCTACAGATGGTAAAACCGAGGCAAACACAGGGAAGGGCCTGCCTAAAATGCAGTGACACAGGTAGTCTGGTTCTTAATTGCTCTGCTCCTCTGCCTTTAATTTTATGAGACTCTAGTCCAAAATACAGATGTAGTTCTGTATCATCTGGCATCAGTGGTAAAGGGTCTTGGTGAGTCTGACAGATAAAAAGCTAAAACTCTGAATGCTTTCTATTCCTTCGCAAAATTTTCCACAAATTTGACTGTTACCAACCCTAAGACCATTTCTGTGTTACCAAAAAATACTAGTATCTGAGGAGCTGAGAATTATGTAAAATGATTTTCAACCATTTAATGAACCATTAAAATGATTTTCAACCATTAATACTGGTGTCTGGGCTCAATTTCATGAAATGAAGTACTTTCAACTGCTCATCTAGGGACCCAGAGGTCAGGTCCCAGCTTTGCCACTAACCAGTGTGTGATGTGCAACAAATCAGTCCGTCTTGCTCATTCTCAGTTTCTAAATCTGAAGCGAGGGGATGTTGATGACGACTACTTTGTGCAGTTTTACGACCATGACACTGGGTACTGCTGTGGACATATATTTTCAATGAGACAATTGCACAGTGTTTTATTTACTAATTGTGTACGTTTTGCCTGTACTTCCATACTTGTAAGTGGGCTTCACTGGGACCAAAGTGTCACGTGTCATAAGAAATCACTTTATCATCACCTGGTCTGACAAATATTAGCAGAATTCTCAATAAATCCTGAAAAGCGTAGCACTAGCAAAGTAACATGCTGAGGGAGGAAGGAGACACTTCACGTGTAGTTTCACCCCATCCATTTGCGTAGGATCCACACTGGCCGACCTGGCGTAACAAGGTCAGGACTAACTGATTGGAGGTCGAAGAAAGGCAGGGCCATGTGAAGGAAACGTGGTCCAGAGAGCAAAGCCAACATGGCCAACGGGGACTTTCTTTTTTCTTAGCAAGTGAATTGAATGCTCTTCTCTGAATAATGAACTCAACAGTTTGGGCCAAGGAATGCCATACAGAACACAAATCCTTACAACATTTAGCTCTAAATCTTTCACAAACTGTGTTTTTCAATAAAAATACACCACAACATGATTCATGGAAAAGATATTCAGATTCAAATACTTTGCGGGGAAGGTACTGGATATATAGTATTAAGTAAAGCCATTACTCTATTAATATAAACGATCATTCTCCAAAAGACAATAAGTGTTTCTTGAATTCATTTTTAATGTTTTGTTTTTATCTTCCAAAAGAATCACCATTAAAAAACTCAGCTGAGGGACTTCCCTGGTGGCACAGTAGTTAAGAATCCGTCTGCCAATGCAGGGGACACGGGTTTGATCTCTGTCCGGGAAGATCCCACATGCCGCGGAGCCACTAAGCCCCTGTGCCACAACTGTTGAGCCTGTGCTCTAGAGCCCGAGACACAACTACTGAGCCCACGTGCCACAACTACTGAAGCCTGCACACCTAGAGTCCATGCTCTGCAACAAGAGAAGTCACCGCAATGAGAAGCCCGTGAACCACAGCGAAGAGTAGCCCCTGCTCACCACAACCAGAGAAAGCCAGCGCGCAGCAACAAAAACCCAACGCAGCCAAAAATAAACAAACAAACAAACTCAGTTTAGGGAACAAGGAATAGGAAATGTCCCCATGATGTTCATATGACAGAGCAGGAAAACTAGAATTTGAATAGATTGCCAAGTCAATTCTTCAAAACTCCCTCTGAAAGATAATTCTTGAAGACTCCTCTAAAAATGGCTTTCCAAATTAGAGATAAAAGGATGGTGTCATTTTTGCCCTATGTTTTATGTGTATTATTGATGCTATTTGTTCAGTGAAACTTCTTCACTCTGCTCCATGGCAAGATGAGGGGGGGTGCCTATAAGTCATTATATATCAGCAGTATTTAACATGGTAGAAGACAGTTGGGATCTATAAGAAATAAGCACTCACTGAATAATTTCTAGTAGATAATGGATGCTCACAAGAAAAATAAAGCCAATGGTAAACATTCTGTAGCTATGAATAGTTTAAAAATTATATATATCATGACCATATTATTAACTATTAGCAGATTAAGGAAAGACAAAGTCATGCATATAGCTATACCCTGACAGCAGCATATTAGCTTGTTTGTATATTTCTCTAGCCCTTTTCCAGTGCACCTGCCTCCATATACTTGTATTCATAGTAGATTTGCAATTTCTAACCCACTTTTTAAAATTGAGTACACTATTTTTAGAGGAGATTTAGGTTTACAGAAGAACTGAGTGAAAAGTACAACGTTCCATATAAATCCCTCGCCCCCTCCACACAGTTTCCCCCATTATTAATATACTGCATTAGAGTGGTACATTTGTTACAACTGATAAACCAACACTGGTACATTATTATTAACTAAAATCCATAGTTTATAGTAGGGTTAAGTCTTTGTGTTCTACTGTTCTGTAGGTTTCGACAAATGTATAATGTCATCTATCCACCATGACAGTATCATATACAATGATTTCACTAGCCGAAACATCCCGTGTCCACCTATTCATCTCTCCCTCCCTCCCCAAACCCCTGGCAACCACTGATTTTTATTTTACTGTCTCCATAGTTTCCTCTTTTCAGAATGTGATACAGTCGGAATCATATACCATGGAGCCTTTTCAGACTGGCTTCTTGGTTTTAATATGTATTTAAAGGTTTTCAATGTCTTTTCATGATAGTTCACTTCTTTTTATTGCTGATAAATATTCCATTGCCTGGATGTACCATAGTTTGTTGGTCCATTCACTTACTGAAGGGCATCTTGGTTGCTTCAAATTTTGGCAATTATGAATAAAGCTGCTATAAATATTCATGTGTAGAGTTCACTGTATCCATAAGTTTTCAACTCATTTGGATAAATACCTACAATTACAGGCTTATATGGTAAGACGGTGTTTAGCTCTGTGAAAAACTGTCCAACTGTTTTCCAAAGTGGTTTTATCATTTTGCATTTCCACCAGCAAGGAATAAGAGTTCCTGTTGTTACACATCCTCACCAGCATTTGTTGTTGTCAGTAGTTTGGATTTTAGCCATTCTAGCAGGGATGTAGTGATACCTCACTGCTGTTTTAATTTGCAGTGCCCTAATGATAGATGACGTGGAGCATCTTTTCACATGTTAGTTGCCATCTATTATTTTCTTTGATGAGGTGTCTGTTCAGGTATTTTGCCCAATTATTAATCAGGTTGTTTATTTTCCCATTTTTGCATTTTAAGAGTTATTTGTCTATCTTCTACACAGGTATTTATAAGAAATGTGTTTTGCAAATATTTATCCCAGGCTGTGGCTCATCTTTTCACTGTCTTAACATTGTCTTTCACAGAAATGAGCTTTTAATCAGAATGAAGTTCGATTTATCAATGTTTTCTTTCATGGATCACACCTTTGGTATTTTATCTAAAAAGTCATTGACAAACACAAGGTCACCTAGATTTTCTCTTATGCTCTAGATGTTTAACAGTTTTACATTTTATATTTAGATCTATGATCCATTTTATCCATTTTGAGTTAATTTTGTAAAAGATGTAATGTCATTGTTTAGATTTTTTTTTTTGCATGTGAGACATCCAGTTGTTACTGAATCAATATTTTTTAAAACATCTTTAGTCCTAATAGTTCAAAATACTCTAATAGTTGTGTTCATTTAATGTGTCCTTGCAATCTAACATAAAAATTGTCTTCAACTGTTACTAATACATTGTGATGAAATTACATTGTGATCAATTGATAGAAGAAAAGCGCATATGTCAATCCAAAAAAAAGCAAATTCACAAATCTCGATACAGTAATGAGACTTCAGTTATACTTAGAAAGATATATTTATGAATTATATGTCCAACTTAAAATCAGAATGTATACCATGAATCTATTTAAACTCATGCTTGGGCATAGGTTTATCTTACAGTACGAGGGTAAATCCCTTTTTTAGAAATATCACATCAGTCTTTAAGCTTTCACTTATTGAAATTCAGAAAAAAATTTGAAAAGTTTAAAGTTATAATTTGTCATTCAGTACTTAAAGCCATATGTGTAATGTATTTTACTCAATGTTTATTTATTATATACATAGGTATCTGAATGCATATACACATTAAACTATATGTGTGTGTGTGTGATGTGTGTAATATGTGTATAAAATTACGTTATGAGGGAATGTCGTATCGGTTTGAAAGTCAAATAGACTTTTGCTTGAATCATATCTGCAAATAATAGCTGTCTGAACCTGGACAATGGAGTTTGAGTTTATTAGCTATAAAATGAGAGGGGATTTACAGTCACTTCACAATGCTATTGTCAATATGAAATGCAATACTTGGTACGATCTGACTCAGCAGCTTCTAACACCAAGAAAGCCCTTAATATATGTATTCTTCAGTCATTTCATTCTCCCCCCATTCTTGAACTTGCAGTCATTGAAATTTGAATTCATGCACTGATTAAACAGAGCACTACATATTAGGAGAGCTTTGAAAACAGGAGGAAAGAGACTTAGCACCTATCTTTCAAGAGATTTTTTTTCAAAATGAGTAGGTAGGTAGCCCTTATGAAAACAAGGAACAACCAACATATACAGAAATCTAACACAGATGAAAGACTCTTTGGGTCCTAGTGATACTAGTAACAGACTTTCTGGGGACGAGTGAAGTGGGTATGAGGTCCAAGGGTAGCAGGACATCTTCGGGATTCTTAACTATGTCATCAGATATACGCTCTATCTTCTCCATTAAAATTGATATCAGATAGGAAGTTCCTCAGCTTTGCAGTCATTCACTGAAAAATATATCTGTCCCTGGGACCATCCACCATATTCAAACCCATTTCAGGGCAGCCATGTTCTCCCTCCACTTAGCAAATCTTTCATTATTGTCTGCATCACACAGTGTGTAGTTCTTCAGATATTCATTTCATCAGCTATCCCCCCTACTTTTATTTATAATTCTCCCTCTCTTTTCCCAATCATCTAATATACTCACATCTATCCCTCCTCAAAAAGAAAATGCCACCTGTGCAGCCCACGTCCCCATCTTCTGACGGCCACCTCACCTGCTTCCTTCTCTTCACAGGTGAGCCCGTGGAGGCATCTCTGCTCGCCACTCCCACTTCCTCACCGTTGGCTCACTGGCATTGGTCTCCTCCATCTGTTTCTACTGACACTTTCCAAAGCTCGTTCAAGACTTCCCGGAAGTGAAATTCAACGAATGCGCTGAAGTCCTTAACTTCTTTATATCCTGTACCTGCAAGATGGTCTCATCTACACCCACGAAGTGGGCGTCCACTGCTTGCCCCACATCTTTATTTAGATTTTACATGAGACGTCTTTCGCGAGATCCAAATTCATATCCCATTTCCCTTGCGGCGTGGCCATTGGTACATTTTACAGCCACTAAAGTCTCAGCATACAAATCCCCCTTCACCAGTTTCAAAACGACACCATCAAAGCTGCCGCCTCCTTGTGTCCCTACCCCAACCTGTGTAGTTGCCACGCAAGACACCAGTCTACCAGCAAGCCCTTCACGCTGCCTCAGCAGCTCCACCCCCATGGCTGCCCCTGAGTCCAGGGTGTCATTACTTTTCACACGATTAAGGACCACAGCCTCACGGCACGCCTTTCTCTGACCCATTTTCCACACCACCACAGCCATGGACCTCGTAAAACAGATACCTAAAATTATGACTCTCCTGTTTAAATCTGTAAATCGCTTCCAGAATGAAACACAATTACGTAGCATAACATAAAACATCCCTTCGTTACATGTACTAGCCCACATCTCTGGTTTCATTGTTCAGCAGCCCTGTACACACGTTCTGCTCTAGTTGTTATGGAATGGTTTTTAGGTCCTTGAATAGACTATGCTCTCTCAAATAATGCTAGCTTCATTCCTTACTGTTTCTCCAGGGTTTAAAAAAAAAAGCTTGGACCTACTATCAGCAATGTGTGTTTGCAAAATGAATGACTGAGTTCTGTATGAGAAACAGCAAAAGAAATCAGTGTCTTACCTAGAGTGGAAGCACTAAGCAGGAGATTCAGATAAGAGTGATTTTGAAAGCAGTTGAATCCTCAATTTAATCTTCTAGAAAACAGCTAACATGGCAGAGGAGAAACTGAAATGATTATGTTCTGTTGTTGTTGCTGCTGAGTGGGGACTGGATGGGATATTGGAGTGGAAATCTGAGACAGTGATTCATTTATGACAAAATAAAGGCCTAGAAAATGACTCTGTTTTAGGTCTGGAAAAGAAAGGAAACGTAATTACATTTATTTACAAGTGTAGGCCGTGCACTCCCAAGCAATCCACTACACCCTATAGAAAACACGATGGATTACAGCCAAGCCTTGCCATTTCTTAAATAAAAGGCACAGGGTATAGAAAGAATTGGAACTATTCTTAGTTCATTTGCACTGATGATAATGGTGCTCTATTTCTAGGATCGTAGATTCCTACAAAAGCCTGTGTTGGGCCCAACGCAGTCCCATCAGAAAGATATTTAATACGTACTGTATGCTGAACATGACAATGAATGATTACTTCCATGAAAACCACTGAGACACTTTTGCATTTACTCCTGTGTAGGCTTTATTTGTACCTTCATAACATCACCATAAGAAACAAACTTTCACTGTTCATTGAATATTTACGTTGCTCATTTAAGATAAAGAGTCGAGTACTTTGTTAGGCTGTAACATTTCCAACTTTCACATAAATATAAAATCAATCCAATCGCGTTCATACAAAGATAAGCCCTCAGAATGGAAATGTCGCACGCACACATGCGTGCGTGCACACACACACACACACGCGTGCGCGCGCGCGCACACACACACACACACACAATGCCTTTCCTTTCACACCAAATTCAAAGCACAAGCTTTTCTTTTTAAATATATGATTTGATTAGTAATAGATGCAAATGGATTTTTTCCCCCACTGAATAATTTTTTAAATTGTTGCAATTACCTATGTGAGTTTCCATCTACCTGTTTACAAAGCACGTCTCATTTTTAACTGATTCCCAATTGTCAGGGTAATTGCGGACGTGTTGAGAGCAGCTGCACCCACAGGTGCAGGATTCCTGTTAGATCCCATGAAATCGTGCAGCAACCTGATACACTGAACATACACCTTACTGGTCCTCAAGGGATATGTGATGTGGAAACGAGGTCAAGTATTTCTCGGCCCCTTAAAAAAAATTCCTGTGACTTGGGAAATTTGTTTTAACCCAAATTTGACCCCTGTGAGTTAACTGTGCATGAAGCTGTAAGACAATTTTACTTTGTATTTTCAAGTTTATCAGATTGTAAGTGATTAATTTTTTTTCATTTTAGTTTCATAAAACTCTCAAAAACTCATATAACTCTGAGATTTAATTTTTAAAATGTGCAATAAAAATGTATCATGTCCCAAATATCTTCACATCGACTGAGTCTATGTGAACTTATATCCCAATGAAGAGAGAGATATTAACTAAAAATTCATACGAGTTATGTAGGATATGTTTAATTTTTTCAAGCATTTTTAGAAGTAAGAGACCCGGAAAGCAGGTGATTTTATCTAAGTGACAGAACCAGAGATGTCTGGATTTAAAAACAGCTCTAGTGGATTATCTAGTCCGGGACGACAAATATATAGTACTCTTTCCCTCTCACTTTCTCCGTTATCCTGCCCATGGTGTCAGATACTTAAAATAAATCCTGACAATTTTCCCTTCGAGCCTCAAGGCAGCTTCACCATTCTCACCACAGTGCTTCACGCAGCCACCACGGACTGACTGCAGTCAGCACAGAAACTGAAAACCATCTGGTCTCCCTGAAAGAGTTTGATCCTGTCATTTTCCATAAGAGGAAGTGGAGACCAGGAGTTCAGCCCAGGTTAGTTTCTTGAGTTTCTGAATATGAAGATATCAAGCATTTCATCATAAAAGAGAAACAGACCAAAGTCCATGTGAATTAACAGCTGGATCTATAACATTCTGACTTTTGAATTAACTCGTGATAAACTCTCAATACTGGATTCGCTTTACGGAATGTTCTTAAAATGCGGTTACAACTGCCTAAAGAAGCATTTGGCTGGACCTGGCAACATGTATGTGGAGATCTTCTTTATCAGGAATCCACACACACAGCTCGGGAATCTACACACCTCCACCACTGAAAATCGGACAGCACAGAAGCCATACTATCCTTTTACTTCTAAAGTTAAGTTGGCTCAAGACCTATTCACATCCTTTGTAAAATCCCATCTCCTACCTTCCCACAGTTTTCCTCTGGCTCTAAGAGCTGATTGGTGCTGGGCTTATATACCATCTTGGTTCACACCCCCTGGCGTTCTCGTCTACTAAGCCCCGAGTGGTCTATAGCCCTTTCCTTCCTCTCCTCTCAGGTCCTCATACATGTTTCCTTTTCCTGGGTTTTATTTTTTTGAATATTTTTGAGATATGATTGACATTTAACATTATATTAGTTTCAGGCATACAACATAATGGCTTAGATATTTGCATATACTGAAAATTATCACCAAAGTCTAGCTAGCATCCATCACCACACATAGCACATTTTTTTTGTTTCTTGTGATGAGGACTTCTAAGAGTTCCTCATAATTTTCAGATCCTGTCATACTTTCCAAAAGGGTATGACCTAATGGTGATATTTTAGTTTGCAGAGAAACAAACACTTTGAAATGGTTACTGGCCACCCCAGATGCCGACAGACTCGCAATCTCACTGTCCCTAGGGATTTCCCACGGGCTGATGCCCCCTCACACCCTCCCTCATGATATAACCCCTTACCTCTAGGCCACTTGATTTAACACCCAGGACAAGGCTGATCACAATGTTTTTACGGGTCACATCCTCCAAAATCCTGGAAGACTTGGAAGAAACTTAATAGCTCAATTTAAAAACCACTGTCCCTGTAGTGGCATGAAAGAGCCAAGTGGTGTATTTTCTCACTGATATTGGATGCTGCAACTTAGAAGGCAGAGGATATAATACCTAATGTTTTAAACATTATTACTATTAATTTACCTTGCGATATCAACCACCAGATCATATCTGACTAGACCTATATGCGCATCTCCCTTTCACGGTCAAAGATTCAACTCTTCTGCTCTTGAAAGATCTGGAAAAGTCTCTCACGGAAACTTTATTCCAACACTAGGATTTCTAATTTGTTTTTGTGTCTCTGTTCCTTAAATAAGATCCAAGAGAAGTGCAAGACCCTGTCTCAAGGTGCTGCGCCCACTGACGTATCCCTGAGACCCAGCACTTGCTGAGGTGCAGAAATGGTGCAGGGCCCAGCACAGGTGTTTGTAGTCCACTTCCACCTGCTCAGAGCTTTGAAGAGGATGCGTGCAGCCAGCCCTCCATTCCCAGAGAAGCATCAGTATCTCTGGCATTCAGTGCTCCTGAAATGTGCTCCCTTTGGAATCACAGTCAATTTCAACGGTGACGGCGGGGGGTGGAGGGGGATTTTCTGAGGTATGAAGCAGAGCTGTATATTCTAATGAGGCAGGTTCATTTCATAACCACAAAGAGTGCTCAGAAGTATGAGAACTCAAAGTGGAACTAGATAGGCACCATTTGAACAATCGTCTCACAAACGCAGAAAAGTGCTTTTCATATATAAACCCATGAGAGTAAGGCAATAGCCCATTGGAATGATGGTAGTTGGAAGTATGGAAAAACCCAGCCAGGAAACTCTTCTTTTAAAAAGCTTCTCTGGGCTTCCCTGGTGGCACAGTGGTTAAGAATCTACCTGCCAATGCAGGGGACACAGGCTCATGCCCTGGTCCGGGAAGATCCCACATGCCGCGGAGCAACTAAGCCCGTGCACCACAACTACTGAGCCTGCGTGCCACAACTACTGAAGCCCACGTGCCTAGAGACCGTGCTCCACGACGGGAGAAGCCACCGCAGTGAGAAGCCCGCGCACCGCAACGCAGAGTAGCCCCCGCTCGCCACAACTAGAGAAAGCCCATGCCCAGCAATGAAGACCCAATGCAGCCAAAAATAAATAAATAAATAAAAATTATTTTTAAAAAAATACAAAGCTTCTCTGGGAACAGGTTGAAAACGCAAGTTCATAGTCCTTTAAAGAGCAATGTACCCGTTCCTGTTCTCGCTCTGCTCAGAAGGGTATCTTGGTTGTCTATGCTGGCTGCTGGTGGCGTTTCATTAAGTCAGAATGTGAAGCACATAAGTAACAAGCTAATGACTTGAAAGTAAAAACCAACAACACTCTCCAGGTACCACTGACTTCTTTCCAAGTTAATTTTCTAGGTATCTTTGCTCCCTTTGCTTTGCTTATGACAACAGCACCACTGTTGTCGCTTTTCTGTTGCTTCTCCCTTCCTATCACGTCAGACACATCTTACTCTTAACCTCAGCCCTAAAAACCGGGTCAGCGCATCCACATGTGTCCCTCCATCAGTGAGAGTAGTTCCTTATTCCATTTAACTCTGAAGCCTAAGAGCTCATGGATGACCTGTCAGCACTACTGTGTGTAACGTTGTCCCACTTTGTATCATTCCCATTAATTACACATAAGAGTCCTTTATAAATTGAAAATACATGTTGAAAAAAACCTGGAGGGCAAAGCAGACTAGCCAAATATGAGCGAGGGATGCACAGGGAACTGTACTCAGTATCTTGTAATAACCTGTAATGAAACAGAATGTAAAAAAAAGTATACTTATATGTATAACTGAATTACTTTGCTGTACACCTGAAACTAGCACAACACTGTAAATCAACTACACTTCAATTTAAAAAAGATGAAAAAAATGAAAAAAAAATAAGAGAGGGAAAGACAGGTAGAGAACGAAAACATAATTCTGATTTTCTTCGTATGTTTAGGATTTTAAATATCAAATTAAGAGCACATTAAAAATTCTAAAATAGATGATTTTTAACCCAGCACTTTAGAAACCAAGCTGGCTCTACCAAACCAGCACAAGCAGCAACAATGACATCATAACCATCCTGAGCTCATTTCCTGGTATATTTAGAATTGCGAGTGATGCTAATTTTGCCTCATGGCAATGCCATCAGTGTATAGAATATCCCTAACTGCTCAGAATAACATATTTAATGGCCTTACTTCTGCGCTGAGAAGACCTCCGAATCCATACTGAGAAGGTTCATGAGAGAACTGAATAGACTGGTTAGCTGGTATCCTGTAAGACTACGTCACCATAAACCAAAAGAAGTTGCTAAAACCTACCGGGAAAAATCAGATGATGGATTCAGCTAGATTGACTTCTTTGTTAGGAAGTCCTTTAGCGGACACTTATCAGCCAGTCTCACAGCATGAGACAGTCTTTGCTAAAACTAAGGATTCAATTAGATTTACATGCCCAGGGCTGCTTTTTATATCACCGTTCGCCCATCAGTGCTAAAACTTTAGGTGTCTGATATTCCATCATGCGTTACAATTATTGTATCAGTCACTTGGAAATTATTTTCTCAATTCTATTTCAACAATAGAACAGCCCTTTATTATTATTATTCCTATAATTTGAGAAACTGGAATTAGTTTCCCTTTTAAATAAGAATGTGAGGCTTTATAAAAATAACTATTAATGATAACACCTAAGTTGGACTGAAGACTTATGTCATATGCTTTCCTCTGTGTTGATTTTACCGTATTTTAAAATTAATATGTTGAACGTTTGCCCTAACCATTAAATAGGGTGTGGTAAGTATCATATCATTATAAACATGTGACAACAGGGTTTGCAAGGGTTTTTTTTTTCTTGGTCTATTAAAAGTCTGTTAAGTGCTACTCACTGGTGAGGCAAAACCGTGAGCAAGTATCATGTCCTTACATTGCCCGTTGAGGCAAGGAAGTCTTCCTTGAATTAGTAAGGATGAGGCTGAAAGCTTCCTACGAACACAGGGTAAGCGGGCAAAGTGGTGGTAATGGTGTGTACGCGCCACGGATGCTTCCCAGGGAAAGAGGACTATAAAAAACAAAGGGCACCACCAGCTGTGGTTTGGAGTAACCCTGGCCCACTGGAAGGGCACATGAAGACCTTACGACAGGGAAGATGGGGTAAGCATGACAGAAATGCTGGTAGAAGCCAGACTATGCAACCCCACGTGGGCCATAGCAGGGATCTGGGTCCTTATTTTAGAAAAAATGGTATGTGTGTAAAAGGTTTTCATCAGTGGGGATATGGTCTCTTTTGCATTGGAAGAGATCATTGTGACTTCAGGGGAGGACGGATGGTTGGGGGCCAGAAAGGCTGCTGGAAGACCAGTGAACAGGACACTGCTGAAATCTGAGTGAGGATGGGCTTTTGAACACAGAAGGGAGGAAAAGGCGAGGGCTTGCTTGGGAGGGAAAACAATTAGACCTGGTAACAGATTAAATGTGGGGAGAGAGGGAGCGAGCGACGTCACAGTGATGCTTGGATTCTCTGGCTTGTGTCACTGAATCGAACACAGATTTGGGGTGTTGAGGCTGCAGGCTGTGTAGCCAAATCAGGGGGCAATTCTGAAACAGATGAAGTTTGTCTCCTCCCCCCCCCCCCACCCCCAGCCTGTCTCCCAAGGCTTCCTTCCTGTTACACTGTCTCCAGGTAGAAACACTGTTATCCCACTGCCGGGTTTAAAGTGAGTGGGCTACTTCTCTCTGGGATACTTTAATTCCTCACAATCATAAAATACTTGGCTGGTGGGAAGCAGCAGCATAGCAACAGGGAGATCTACTCGGTGCTTTGCGATGACCTAGAGGGGTGGGATAGGGAGGGTGAGAGGGAGGGAGGCTCAAGAGGGAGGGGATATAGGGACTGATTCGCTTGGCTGTGCAACAGAAACTAACATAGTACTGTGAAGCAATTCCACTCCAACAAAGATTAAGAAAAAACAAAACACCACTACCCTTGTCAACAGAACTCAATCGGCAATGAAGAGACACAAGACGCTTGAGGGGCAGATTTTTTCAGGAGCTTGTGCTTTCTCAGTGCTAAACACTTCTAAGAATAAACCAGAATAAAACCAGAATACTCTCAGTTCACACATGTTAAAGAATGTTTTGACAAAAAAAAAAAAAAACACAGAAATGCCCGTCAGCTTTCAATATCGTTTCATCCAGAGTTATGAAGAAAAAGTGTGTCTAAAACACTAACTTTATTTTAAAAATTGTGCTTGTTTTGTAAAATATGATAAAGCAACTCTTTAAAATTCCCTTACTTAAAAAAGTAAAATCTACTTTTTCTATATAAACTAGTCCCTTTCTAGAGTAAAGTTTTTGAACTCAAAATGTTTTCACTAGAGTCAATACATTAAAAATATATTATAATTGAAATAGTGTGTCTCTTGTACTTAGGGGATCTTGAGCTCAAAATGTGAAAAAAAGAACGAATACATTAAGATTTCATTAGTATGTTATCTGTAGTACTAAAATTTTTATTAATTCTTTTGAATTTGGGACATCTTATCACACACACTTTTAAGTCACAGAAAAGTTATAATTGCTCTTGGGAAAATAAAACTCATCAGGCCATATTTTTTGCTAAAAATTAATCTTGGCCATCTTCATAAACAGCCATAGTAAAATAGTTTATAATAACTAGTATGAAATAATAGTGAAGGTTATGAAAATGGTCAAGCATGATTTTACAACAATTTAAATAATACTGATACCAAGTAAGACTACCAAGAAAGCCCATGGTGGCAGAGGAAAGGCCACATCCATCCCACTTTTATTTCCCATGCTGCAGACTCGTGAGAAAACACTTGAGTGATACTCCAAATAACTGAGCTATATCTCAACCTAGGTTTCTCCTCTGTGCAATAGAGAAAATAGTACCTGCTTGTCCAGGTAGGGAAGAATACATGAGCAGTGGCTGGTAAAGGAGTACTGTTCATTGTTTCCCCAAAAGTGTTCAACGGCATGTTAGTTGCAGACTGCAAACAAATAAAAATTTGACACCAAATTTGATGTAAACCGTTAGCCAAAAAAACAAAAAAAAATTGCTTTGTGATGCCTTAAGTAAGCTAATGAGCATGAATAATTTCCAAAACTGGAATTAGGCAATATTTTTCAAATTTAACTTCCATGAAACAATTGTGTTTTTTTTTTTTTTTTTTATTTAAATAAAGTCACTCATGGCTCATGAAACACACTCCCATGAAGTGCTGCCATAATGCAATTCCTGAACAATTAGTCAAGGTCAATTTTTACTTTTTTCTTTCCCTGGTTAAGTCAACTGATTAGAACATGTTGATGAATTTGAGGTCTTGAGTTCAAACCTAATATGGGACTGGTGCCACTCAAGGCTATTCTTAAAATTTCTTAGCTTCAGCGTAAAAAAACAACAACAAAACCCCCTATCAAATTGGTCTATATTCATAGCAATGAAAATAAATTGTTCCTAAATTTAAAAAAAAGGGAAAGAAAACCCAATGTATGCCTTTAAATGCCAAGATACAATAATTTAGTATTATCTTAGAATACTAAAGAATACTAAAGAATAATTTAGTAATATCTTAGAACACAAAAGATACTGATCCATTTGCAATTCTTTCTAAAATGCAGTGACATATTTTTAAAAGGCACATCTATCATTTAAAGCATTCCAGAAGTATTCTCAGTGGAGAAATGAAATTCATCTTTCACGATATGTGAAGAAAGAAAAATGACAAGACTAGACTACTTAAAATTGGGGAGCAGTGGATGGTGAGAGTGTCACAGATTAAGGAAGGAAGGAAAGAAGGGAGATTGGGCAAGAGGGATTGAGTTAATTTCAAGGATTTTAAGTGTAAACACGGTACAAAATCCACTTTGAGATTAGATTTTCTTCCTTCACTCCTTATAATACTTCATAGCTCTACTTATATCCACACTGTTTGTTACCCATAAGGGGAGTCAGATACCGGAATGAGTGTTCCATTCAATGCTTTTATTATTTCCTCCAATCTGAAAAAGGCTATGAATGCCATTCAGGAAGCTGACAAACAATAAGACCTAATTTTTACGAAGGGGATTAGCTGCCTTTGACTCAAAACACAGATCTTTGAGCTAAACCTATTAATATTTATATTATACTGACAGAGTAATCAATTATTTCAACAAACAGTTGCTGAAAACCTCCTACGGTCCAGCCCAAAGGACATTATGTTCCATAAGACAGAGTTCAACTTGTCGGCAAAAAAGAACTGTCGTATCATCTAAGTGGGGATATAATGGGACAAGGTTTGGCCTGTGATCACTATTGTGGTAAATTTTAATAAAGATAAACAAGACCTGGTGAGCATCCACTTTTATAAATAAACACGCTAAATATACACATTGGAAGTATTTTCACCTACAAAATATGATTTCTTACATTTTTCTGACTTCAAACCATCCACGGAACTGCAGGATGAATGACAATTAGTAATCTTTATACTGTATTTTTTTTTACCCTAATAATTACCCTAAGAGAAGGTTGCAATTTGAGTAGAAAACAGCAGAAACAAACAAACAAACAAACAAAAAACAGAGAGAGAAAGAGAAAAAGAAAACACCAGTACAGTTTCTTCTCATGAGTCTCCACGGAGATGAATACGTGAAGAAGCAAAGCCCCATTTGCAGACACGTCCCATGTCGTCAGGGAGACCTCGGCCAATCTTCAAGTCTATTTTCTGAGTGCCAGCATTTCATTTCACCTCAAGTTAGTTACTTCAGGAAGATGGCATTGCTTCTTGATTTAATAGGCGTGCACCTTATCATTCTCTGCATACCCCTGCATTCTAATGCCCCATCTTGTACTTGAGAGGCAATGAACAGTAAATGCCCTACTTCTGCAGTTGTACCCTAGTAGTTAACTATTTCGATAGACACGTGATTATGATCAAGGTACAGGCTCCATACTGTCATCTGATTAGCATATTCTGTCTTTATCCTGTTACGGTCTTCAACTGGATAAACGTACAATAAACAAACTTTTTCTTTGGGGGAAAAAAAAGTCCAAAAAGATAAAGCTAGAATTGATAAAAGTTTTAAGTTGGATTATGGAATTACGGAGGATTTATTTTTCCATTGCCCGTTTCCCACTTTTTGGTTACATCATAAAATGATTTTTTTAAACTGCACATAATCTTACATCAATACAATAAAATATGGCATTTGGGAGGTCATACTAATAAAGAAGCAGTTAAGAAATATGGCCTTGGAACAGAAGAGTAAGAGATAAAATGCTTTTAGGGAGATAAAAGATCAGAGTTCATACTAACTTCCTGGAAACTGATAGCCAGTTTTGTTTGGAAAAAATTGTTTAAGTCAATGAAAGGAACTTATATAACTGCCGCTGTGTTGTATAAAAGTTATACCTCTATGTCCAAGGTTATAATGAAGTTATTAATAATTCATATTTATGTAACCTAGAGCTGAAGGTCAATAAAATGTAAAAAGCAAAAATGCTGAGCAGGGATTTCCATCAATCTAACTGGTCTTTCATGAATGTCCACTCAGCCCTTGCTGTCAGGGCACAATTTAAAAGGAAGCCACCCGCCTGGACCCCAGCTTTACAACTGGCCTTTCTTATTGAGGAGGCACTGTATTCTTGCCAGAACTCATGTACTCCCCCAGGTCATATATGTGGATGACAAAATCCGACACAGTTTATTCCAAATTCATCTACTTAATTCCATAGGACAAGTCACCATCATTTCTTACTTGAAACCAAAACTCTTCCATTTTTTAAAAAGGTATTTATAAAGTTGTGTTACTTTCTGCTGTATGACAAAGTGAATCAGCTATACATATATTCTATGTAGTCTGAAAGGAGGTGTCAACCATATAAGGAGATGGAAGGGCATTCCTGATAGAGCCGGAGAGCAGAGGGAAAGGCTGCAGCTGCATCCAACCAAGAGCAGTACAGATCCAGGTGAGCAGAAGCAAACTGGGAAATAAAACCTGAGCTAAGTCCCCGATGTAACCTCACAGCTGTTCTCCACAGAGAAAATTTATGGGTGTAACTACGGCAGCAGAGAAACACTAGCCTATTACAACGGAACAGAGAAACACTAGCCTATTACAACGGAACAATCAAGGAGGTCACTGGGAGACCACTAAGAAATGGGAAATGGAAAACAGGAAGACAACGAAAGAGAAGGCAGAAGACTGAGACAAAAAGCAAGCCCCCAAATAAGTGAATCACTTTTAACTCCTTAATCAGAAGATTTTGAGGTTATAATTCAACTCATGCTACATAGATTTGACTTAATAAGCAAAAACGTAATTATTCATTTGTCAAGTGTACAGACACTTAACAAATAATCATCTAGTTATTAAATTATAAAAGTATGGAACAAAAATGTACATACCTGGTCAATAAAAATAATTTTGAAACATCTCAGTTTAAGAAACTTAGGACATATTGGACATGTCAGATATAAGGAGATGCAACTAACAGGTGCTCAGCCCCAGAAAGGACCTCCAGGACAGCTAACCCGCCATCCTACTTGACCTTCAGATAGCCACCAGCATTCGGTCTATTAGCAGAGTCAACATTATTCACCCTAAAATATTTATCATGAAATCATAAATATAGCAGACCATTATTTTAGAACTCCAGGAAAAATCCAGGTGGCTTCCAAAATGCCCAAGAAAAACTTAGTAAGTTGCCCGCCTTTCTTCATAGTAAAAATAAATGTTTATTAAGAAAGAAATTCAATTTTCTGTTGCAAAAGTTGCCACATGCTGGCAGTCTGTCCCACAAACATGATGCGTCCAGCCTGCACAATGAAGATTCCTATGTCATTTTAAACACCTTTGGATTTGTTTTTTAGCTGAGGCAAACATCGGGAGATTTCTCCTATGAATCTAGATTTCTGGAATCTCTTCAACAATGGCCACATCACAGACAATAGCAAAGAATGCGCTGTCCACTTCAGCACCCCCCAATTCACTTTGCCTCCTTGCTCTGCCACTGTTTTCCCCATTCATCACCACCCTGGCCCCGATGTCCCTTATAAATGAGTTAAAGTCAATGAAGTGTTTCTCAAAAACAATTAAGGCTTTCTTTACTTAAAAATGCAAGACCTAAAATTAGATGGAAAATGCTGCATGTTATAAAATTTATAGAAAATTCTTCCTTCTTTAATATGTAAACTGCGACTCTAAAATACGCGACTTATTTACGTATGAACGTCACTAGACCACTCCTGCAGGCTTTTGACTCCATGGCCCTGTCCTAAATGTTACTAAGAATAAGGAGATCTAGAATCTCTGACAAGGAGCCTTTGAGTTGAGAAGCAACAAAGAAGAATAACTGTATTTAAAATGTGTCTTCTAGGGCTTCCCTGGTGGCGCAGTGGTTGACAGTCCGCCTGCCGATGAAGGAGACGCGGGTTTGTGCCCCGGGCCGGGAAGATCCCACATGCCGCGGAGCAGCTGGGCCCGTGAGCCATGGCCGCTGAGCCTGCGCGTCTGGAGCTTGTGCTCCGCAACGGGAGAGGCCACAACAGTGAGAAGCCCGCGTACCGCCAAAAAAAAAAAAAAAAAGTCTTCTATAGCACAGTTCCACTGAACGAATTCCAGCAGAGGACTCAACAATTATATCGTTGCTGGCTGCGCTTTGTGGCTTCCCAAGTAATCTGTGAGTTTCTTCAAGGCCTATGATGATTTGTAGCCCAATCACCCAACATGCCTAGCGCATCTTAGTTATGTAGGAAGCATGTTTTAAATGATTGAATCTCCTATGACTTTTATACCACATAAACACCTAGAAAAGGTTCAGAAGATAGTAATCATGTTAAATGAAAATCTTTCACTTCCTTCTCCTAGACATTTACAAAGAAAATAATAATCAAATCCTTCCACAGTATCTAAAATTTTAATTTATTAAATGTTTTAATTAGCATACAAGCTGAGAAGATTTCACAGTTTATATAAATGCAATTTGATGTTGGAGATAGAGATGTTTCCAATTTTAGAAGTGTAAATGGGGACGGTCACTATGAAAGGCAATGTATAGGGCTCCAGGTAACAAGTTTTGTTGTAGAAAGCCATTTAGTTGCACGAAGCAAGCTTTGCACTTGCTTCTCTTAGGAAGCGTCTATTCTAAAGTTCTGGAGCACCTGATTAGGCTAAAAGCATGCGTGTATATGGTAATAATAGTAAGACAACTTTGATATATCTGAACATGACAAGTAGCCACCACAGGAGTGTAACCAAAGGGGGGCGAAGCACTAAAAAAATATCAAACAACTTCTACCAGTACCCAGAATCTAAATTATTTTGTTTTCTTCAATTATAACAGATCCAGCATTTGCTTTGCTTTTTTTAAATTTTTTGTTTATTCAAGTAGCTTAATTTTACTCCTATCTCTACGTGATAGTTAATAGCTACTGTCTAACTTCTTTACAAAATTTTGAAATGCTATGTCCAAAATAAAGAATGTGGGGTTGCACAGAACAGGAAATCTTGGAGTTCCTACTGTAATGACAGACGTTTCCGTCTTCAGGAAAATGCATCTTGAGGTCCATATTTAAGAGATGAACTAAAGAAGAAATTTCACTGTTTTCTTCCTAAGAACCTTCTTAGTTTTATTCTAAGTCCAGCTCATTATTTTGCCTCAACTTGACCTGACTTGTGTCCAACAATGGAAAATCGCAGCAATGACAATAGCTTTCTTACATGTGCCCTGTATAATAACCTCAAGAAAATCAAACTAACAATGCCTCATTCTCGGCACTTTTGCAAAAAACTTAAAGTGAAAAATTGGAGGTCTACAGTTTTCTAAACCAGTCTTAGGCAGCTCTGGTTGACCAGTTGGCCTAAAAACGGCTGGTAACAAACCACACACAGCTGTGATAGGCCCACACACACCTCTTCCTTTTGAATTGCAGTGGAAGAAATTTGGTAGAAATTTTCCAAGCAAAATAGAGATTTTAAAACAAATTTAGTCATTCTAGATATTCTGCTTCTGTTGGAAGACATATTAACGTCTACTATAAGAAACAGCGCCATTGTTAACACTGAGTAGAAAATTATTATTCTTTAATGTTTCCAAATTTTTACAGGATAGTCTGTATTTGGGTCTATCCAACTCTGAATTTTTAATTCCAATTTATATAGAGGGGTTTTAGGATAACAATTATAAAGTAGTTTGCCTATTAGTTATGTTAACTTCAATGTTCTTTAAGGCAGTTATCCAAAATTGTGCTTTCCAGGAGTATACATTACACTTTGTCATTGTTATTAAATGGTGTTTTAAATTTATCTTCAATAGGACATTCTAGTCAATGTATAGATTTTTAACAATAAGGATATGAAAACTGTCACTAAAATACTAAACTTACTAGATGGTACCAGCGCCATCTAGTAAGATAATGACAAGGTGAAACAAAAACAGAAAACTGGGACTATATCTGTTATAAAAAGTATGACAGGAGTCTATGAAAGTAGACTATTTTATGGGAAATTTCTTTTATATCATAAAATTTTGGAATGTAAGAGAAGATTGGCCCAAATGTCCTGGATGGAACCCATGTTTTAATTAATATAACGATTTTTGAAATGTAGCTATAAATTTCTTTGCAAAATTTGACGTCAAACATCTGAGTCTTATTAAACATAGCTCAATAATCTATTTCAAAAAAACCTTGACTGGCCTGAACATTTCCCAAGAATTAAAAAAATTGAATTTGGGGATCTCTAAGAGCAAACAACAGAATAAGGATGGTTTTCCCAATCAAATCCTTTATATATTATTCAAGGAACTAGCCGGTGCCTTCTGGTAAAAGTATTAGAAAAAGAGCTCACAAACAATTAACCAATACTTAAAAATATATGGTTTTAAATATAAATCACAGCACCATGGCCCTACTCAGAGTGGTCCATGAATGCTTATAAATGTGTACAGTTGCCTTCTGTTTTATTTCACAATGCACTAGGTAATTAAAGGGATGGATGGATGAGTGCGTGAATGAATGAATGATTAACTATAATTGTAATAAGTGTGTTCTCAGTGCTTGTAAAATCCCAGGATGTTTATTAAAAAGAAAAGAAACAAGAACAAGATAAATGGTTACTTGCAAGATACCTATGTCATTCCAAAAATCAGACAGGATGGTGGTGGAAATGGAGATAAAGGTGGTCCTTCTCTCCTCAACAAATCTCCTTTCTTGGAAAGGGGAGAAAAATGAGCTGTTCCAACTTACTACATCTTCCACCTGTAACTTTGAAATCACAGGTTAACTGTGAAAACATCCCTTTATTTTTCAACTAAGCGTCTGATTTCATCACTAAATTGAGCTTAAAAACCCACAGAAGGAGTGTTCTCCACAATTATTGTGAAATTATGTCCCACTGTAGTCCTGATGAAGGATGAAACTTCTTTTGGCCAGAGATTTCACAACATATTTTAGCTCGATTAATTATAATGTTAATGATACGTATAATCTACACTGTACTTATTCTAAAATACTGCTGGTCATAAAATGATCATATACCAGAAAGGAAAAAAAATGTGAGCCTGCGTGAGCCAATTAACACTGGCCATCAATTCAGAGTCTACGGAAATGTGCTTCGTAAGAGAGTTTTTATTCTTTTTATTTTTAATGGGTTCAACTACTCAATGACCTGAAATTACACTTTCTTTCCACCTGAGATTCCTAGAGCACGAGGACTCTCACTTAATTGGGGTCTCAGTGCTTTGCCCGGTGCTCACGCAGAGCCTATTCCAAAAATGTGCTAAAACACGAGTACTAGTTTGTAAAATGTGAACGTTTGGTTGATGCAAGTATAAAATAGATATTCAAAAGCATGTCCGCATTTAAGAAGCTCTCTGTGCCTTAATTTACACGTTCATGAAAACATTAAGGGAGACACCTAAAGGATTCTAGCTGTCTTAACTAAACTCACAAACTCTTCCAGATTTGTGGGAAAAACGGTCTTCCTTCCAAAACTAAGCACAGCAACAGACCATCATGAGGTCTACTGATAAATGACAATGAAAACAAGGCGTGTAGTCTCTGCCCCGTACCATCTAAAAATCAAAGCCAAACAAAAATACAAAACCCTTAAGTTGCATGCCTCCTGCTCCAAAATTTAATCTGAATGAAACTACGATAGAATGATACATGCACTTTGGAAATTCATAAACTATTGTGAATGACCTCTCTAATATCAGTTAAGTGAAACTTCGTTTTAATATGAGGCATCATCAGTAACCACCATTAAAAAAAAATCTCCTCCAGAACAAAGTAGTAAATTTTTATCATTTGTTATAGGATAGAATGTGGCTAAAATGCATTAACTACTAAGGTCCATTCTTTCGTTCAACAGATGTGTTTGGAGCATCTACTCTGAACCGATACGGTCAAGAACTGTATCCTTTTATTTCACCCCATCCAAGGTTACTTATGATTCTCCTGAGTGCGTAGTTAACGTCTCCTTTCACAGTTAAAAGGTGGAGATGATTCTCATCGATTCCATCAGTAACTGGTATCCCTACCTTTTTTTTATGTTAGGCTGTTATTCTATAAAGTAGCAACCCCAGGTTGCATCAATGTTATACTTGAAGTAAGAAAAGGCAAGCGGATTTTAGAAATAAACTTCCTGGTTTGCAAAACCATCGCCACTATTGATTAGCTGCTTGTGTGACTTCTGGCAGGTTAACTTCGTTGAACCTCATCCCCAGACTGAGAGTAATATCTTTAGGGAGGCATCAGGACATGGAGGGAAGATGGTACCCTTTGCCATCAAACTGATTTTGAGCGTGAAAGCTGCCTCTGTTAGTAACTAGCTATGTTGCACTGGACCCACTGCCTAACCTATCTGAGAGTTCCAGCTTCCCTGGATTATAAAATAAAAATGAAATTATCTAAATACAAGGGTTGTTCTGAAGATAGAACACATATTGACTGATGTATATGATCAAGAATAGTATCTCTTAATGTTCCTTTTTCTTGTGCTCCAAGCATTCTTCTCAAAAATCCTTGCTGGCCTCCTTCAACTATCACCTTGGTCCAAAGCCACTGATGTCTTTAGACTAAAGCTCAATGGCCTAACTGCTTGCAAACTCATTCCACTGTACTTCACTCTCCCCGTTGCCAGAGAGCGGTCTTTTAAAAATATAAATCATAATCCCACACCACATCACCGAGTCAACTTCCCAGCTCTGTTCACTTCTGTCTACCTCTGCCATCACACCCTCAGTCCAAGTTGCCATTATCTCTTGGACAGACAAGTAGGATTATTCATGAAGTGCTCTTTCAGCATCCCTCTTGTTCTCCTCTCACTAGTCCCCCACAAGGCAGCATCATTTGACCGAGTCCCTCTTTACTGCTATCACATTTCTCAGAATACGGGCTGGGTATGCACGACCCCGGAGCTCTGGGTACTCTGCCATCACTTAACTCCGGGGCTCATCTTTCTCTGCTCTGCTCTCTACCCCACCTTCTCAGCTCCAGACACCTTTTCCAGCTTCCCCACAAAAGGACCAGCCTTCCTCTCGACACACGGTTTCTCCTGGAGGCTCTTTCCTCATTGTTTTCTCCCATCTTCGCTCCTGCCCATCCTTCCATCAAAAGTCAGAAGACACGTTGCCACCTTCCTCACCCCAGTGTCCAGCCTGGATGACCTCTTCTTGGTAAATCCTCATAGCTTTTCCTTCATAGTCCTTAAAATGCTTGGACAGTGCATATTTACTCATATAGTTTCTGATCAATGACTATAGCAAGACAGCAAGGACCACATGTGAGTTTTGTGTGTGGTGACAGGGAGGTTGGGTCACCATATATTCAGTGTTGAGCTTCAAATTTACATACAGTAGGTACTCAATGTCTTTGAAAAGAAAAAAAAGAAGCCTAATTGCTTTCAGCTATAACTGCAATAGCTAGAAGACTGAAAATCATTTCCTAAAACTTAACTCAATTTTTCATAAATATACATTAATATCTATCTGGATACATCCCAATTCAAGTGCTACTAAGTTATTTATAGAAATTTACTTAAATATTACCACTTGGAACAATCTAGCTTTATTTCATATATTTTCCACATGTTTGGAGTCACATATTTCAGTTATGATTAAAGACACTCTTTTCAAGAATTAACAGGATGATTATTTAGATTGCATAAATAATTACGTATACGATTATTTAGAATGTATAAATTCCCAAAGCTCTCCGCTAAGTTTTTAATTCAATGAACACAGTGTGGACCTATCTCTACGGTGACAGATATTATATGACAAATTTTTATTTTGTACTGCCTTGATTATTATGGACAGGTCAACAAGGATTACATGATAATTGGTATTTATAAATATATAATATGCATAAAATATGCTAATTATCTCTAATGTTTGTTTTCTTCTGCATTGATTTTCTTTTTATTTCTTGAATTCAGATTTTCTTTTAAATATATCGAAGTCAAATATACAAGGTAAGAGGGGGAAAGTTCATGCGATCGACTGCTAAGCACTTCAAACTGCCTGACTTCACAGCTGTCCTTCTATAATCATAACAATGATGTCCCCAGATATTTTGGTCTCTATTTCAGAATTACCTTCTAAGCCTGTGGCACGTTTATTTAAATCTCCTCCAAGAAAGGGACCTTGTTCTCTGAGGGTGGGTTTTAGTTTTGGACAAGATGCACTACACTCAGTGGCCCATCCGAGCTCTTCACCATCTAGGGAACCTCTGGACGCCCTTTTCCCCCTTTCTCACTCTCTGGCCAGCTTGCCATGCAAGTGTCAAAAGGGCGCACCCTCAAGCAGGAACCAGGATCTTTTCCTCCTCAGCAGCCTAAGTCTTACTTATTATTCAAACCTCAGGGCAGACTTCACTTCCCCTCTGAAAGGCTCCCTTGAACTCTGAGACCGGAGGATTACTCCTTCAAAGAGCTCATACTGAACCCTACTGGAGCACTTCCACGTATCTTCTTTGATTTTCTCTTTGCCTGCACTTGACTGAAAGCTCACTGAGAATAAAAAAAATGTCTTCCTTAGAGCTATATTCCTGGACTTGCAAATCCCTAGCTCATGGCAGACCCTGAATAAATACGTATCATTTGAGTAAATATATGGTAACCTTATCAAGTCACAAGAAATAGACCTAAGCTTGTTTGGTGCTTTGGTGCTTAGGTCACATCGAATGTGTGATTCTTTGGGAATGACATGTTTGGTGAAGCAAGGACTTGGCTTTAGAACCGATCGTTAATCAATGTCCATGAAAAAGTATACTTTGCAAATGCTCACAATTTAATTCACAGCTGCTTCTAGCATTTTTTCCAACTATGTTCATGATTTCTAACAAGCTGGGGAAAAAAAAAGTATTTCAAAGTAACTAGAGAGTATTCTTCGGTGTGGATTAAACAAACATAAACCCTTCCACAAATATTCAGAATATTATTTTTTTATTTTGTTATAAACTCTCTTTATAAGCAGGAAAAGGTCATGATAGAAAGCACACTTTACCTGATCTTAAATTATCTTGTGAAAACTACTCTGGGGAAAAGTATTAAATCAATACATGTAATTATAATGATTAACCTTCTAAAGTAGCAACTTCTCATGAATTACAATGAAATATACATTTAAATGTTTATTATGTACCAATGTTAGACACCAAAAAGCATTTGTAGATTTCCATTCAAATAGATTACAAAGAGCAGAGAGGATAAAACACGTAGGGAGAACTCTAATTTAAAAATTTTCAAAGGGCATAAGGTAATTCAAGTAGACTAAGAGTTCAGAAAGAAACGTGAGGTTGCTCTGAGGGGAGCAGGAAAGTCTTCCTGAAGCTGATCCTATTCAAGATATCCATGTAGGCAAACCTTCTGGAGAATCCCAATCTGAATTCTCAACCTTACACCCAATATTGGCCTGTGCTCGTTCTGTGTTTCTGTCCAACTCTGGGATCCAATTCTCAGTCTAAAATTTTCCAAGCGTATAAATTTGCCAACTGTATAAGTAATTATGCAACTCTAGGTGTTTAGCTCTGTTACATGTCTTTTATGTTTGTATTTGTAAAAGTATATCTTATTTTCAATTTTCTTAACTATGTATTGCTGCCACCCTGGAAGCTGTCATATATCATCACAGTAATAACTTAGATCGATACACATGTGCATAAGTTTCTCTGTTCTGTGTGTGTGTGGAGAGGAGAGTAGGGGGTGGGTAGGAAAACTGAGCATTTAGTTGTTCAAAATTTTTCACTTACATGGCACTGACCATGCACCAGGTACAGCTTTAACCCTTAATGTAACACTAGGTTATAGGTACTAATTCACCCACTGCATAGGCGAGAAAACTGAGGCACAGGAAGTTATGGAAGTTTCCTACTATCACACAACGGCTAAGTGGCACAGACAAATTTCAGGCGCCAGCAGTCAGATTCCCGAGTCTGAGCTTTTCAATACATCTGATGTCTCGCACAGGTGCCCCATTTCTGCATCTCCATCTCTTACCACACCAGCTCTTCCCCTCCTGCGTTTCCATCCCTACTGGGTAAGAAGTCCTCTTCTCCTTAGCTAGCAATAGGCTACATGTCTTTTAAGGCAAATATTTTAACTCTCTGCAGCTTCTCTGATTACATCAGCTAAAATCAAGCTCTTTCTCTTTGGTGTTCTCCTAACATTCCATTTCCTCATGGCAATGTTAATTACCTCCTACCTTAAAAGATGGCTCTCTTGTACATATCTGCTTCAAACTGGATAGTAAAGCCACTGAAGGCAGATAACTTATTGTTCATTTTTCCTTGCCATCATATTTGGCATCTTCTCAGAGTCAAGGCAAATTGCCCAACTCACTTTTAGGTGCCAAGATGAACAATCATTGGCCATCTCACTCCTTACCATGTCCCCAGTACTTAGTAAAATACATAGCAGACGTTTCATAACTGCTGGGTAAATATATCCATGGGTTGAGGAATGACTGTGAAATCATTTTTAAAGTATATTTAAATAATTTTAACTGAAAACTGAGGGGTAGAAAGCAGTTTTACTCAAGCATAGTAACTGTGAATGCCAAATTCTGCTTGTAAATGTACTTGCTGATGGAACGAGTCTGGCAATTAAAAAAGTTTTATATTAGAATTATGCACACAGGCACTTCACAGAGGGCAGTAATAAAGTATTTTGAATTTGATACACACTAATTAAACTTTATTACCACTCAATATACATTATCAACTTATGTTTAAGACATGACAAACTTCTGTCCTTTTTAACTTCGCAGATCTCGTCAGCAGTTGTTTTCTGTTTTTTTTAACTGGATGCTTTTTGAATATCAGATACTTTTTATGTAAAAATGTGTGAGGTGCATGCATTTGTTTAATACATAAGATATATTCATTTTAGCAAGCCCTGTAAAAACACTCAATATTTCATTTAGACACATATTTTAGGAGTGAGCATATTTAGGAATTAAGTCCCCAGTTTTACAAGACAGTTAGCAGGAAAAGGGATTCACTTTATTTAGCCTATGCTCCCAGTTGGGGCCAGATTAGCAGCTAAGTTACAGGTGCTTGCAGAGAATTTTTAGTGGGGCTCCTGTCAGACCAGAAGGACTCTCTCAGTGGCCAGGAGCTCGTGTAAGACAAATTGCCGTGACTGGGCTCAGAGCAAACGAGCCAGAAGCCTGGGAGGCACAAAGCCCTGACCCAAGTCTAAGCATCTCCTGACTCCTTCCAACCTGCTCTGAATGGCCCCGAATGACCTCTATCACCTCAGTCACATGGTACAGTAGCCAAAAGAGAGTTTGGTTGAGGAGACCTGAGGTGTCAGCTGAAGAATGAAGGGTATGACCTCAGTGCCAGGAAGTCGTCAGCAGGCTGGTACAGTGACAAGTGGAACAGCACACACACAGCACAGAGAAAAGGACACACTTGCTTAGACTCTGAGTCCTTCATTGATTCGCTCTGCAAGAATCACATGAGTACTAATTCCTTCATTGCATGGCTGTTGGGAAAACAGAGGGGCTGTTTGTACCAGCCCTGGCACCTGCTAACCACCTCAAGATGCTATGAGTAGTAGGACAGAGCTGACTTAAAATTCATGTTCTCTGGCTATAACTGAACAGCTTGTATCAAACCAAGGCTCCTGCTAAGCCCCAAACTGGAAAAGCTGAATCCATCATGTAGAAGGATAATTGTTTTGAAGGCATGGGAGGATTATCAACGCAGTGACAACCTGAAGAGCCAAAATGATGGAGAGAAAGAAGACACAGAGAGAGGTGAGGCCAATACAACTCCCACTGTTTCCCATGGACATGTGCCAGTTAGTAACTGTCTGTTGGGAAGCTACGCACTTTTCTGCAGTCTCACAGGAGTAAGAGAATGGCATTTAGGGGTCGTGAAGGAGGAAAGTCTCTGAACACCTGGGCTTTCGGCTGGGAATTCCTGAAGGGCTGCACCCTAGTAAGGATGCCCACAGAAAAAGACCAGGACCCACAAAATTTTTATCAGCTCAAATTTAGGTTGGATAAAGGTGACCTGCCATGGTCAAACTGCCTGCCAAAGGATAAAGCAAATCCTCTCTGGAGAAATCTAACCTCAACCAGGACCTCAAATTATCTCAAGTGTTTCCTACAGAGGGTCTTAAAGTCAAAAATATTTATGTCCAGACTACCAGGGGAAAAGACAAGGGGAAACTGTAATACGATGACTGGCAACATAGAAGTCATCTTTTGAAAATACCTTTAAAACAAAGACATTTTCAGATAAACAAAAAGTAAGGAAATACCCATGAGACTTGAAGAAAAATGTTACCAGGTGGAAGCATGGATAAGAAGTGATGCAAAGTTCACAGGTGAATCTAAATGGATATTGACTATATAATGACAAAATTCATGTCTTGTGGGATTTAAATATATGAAAGAAACTAATTAAAAATCAACTCAGCAAACTTAATATCAGTATCACTGCTTTTTAGTCATTTCTTGTATATAGACTTCTTTTATAAAGTTTTAACTTAACATGTTAAGTGCTCACACTGCAAAGACCTTAATCTCAAAACTATTCCTCCTACCTCTATATTCTCTTACGAAAATATGAGTTTTGAAAAACATAGTTGTAGTAAGCCATGTTCTCTAAATCAGCTTTAGTCTTTACATTAATGATTCTCAAATGAAATTGAGACTATGCTTATAAAAAGTTATAAAATATATAACCCATCAAGTTACACTTACCCTACTCTTTTTACACTAGTGTCCCTTCTTTAACCGTATCCTCAATCACATTTCTACACAAGAATGTGAAATTTACTATTTCAATGATCAAAATCACACCTTGCTCCTTTTTAGAAAATGATAGCTTGGCAACTTTCCAGGAATGTTTTTAGAGCGATATTCTTCTTGGTATCTCATTCTGCAATTTCCTCTAGAACTTCTGGACAAAGATTGTTCTTTCCTGGTGATTTATATCATGAAAACACATCACTGAAATCCCTTTTTAAAATTTACCAGCATTTGTATTAAACACCACCAACCCATATTCCCTAGGGCAAAGTGACTGAGACAGAGACACTTTGAGAGATCTGCATTTCCCATTGCAACTTTTATGCTCCTCCATGATGATACTGTACTACGGTTGTCTCACATGCAGGTCTGTCTAGCTACTACAGTGTTATGGCAATGTTTCAACTTTTTGAATCCAGTACCTGGCACAGTGTTTGATGAAACAGATTAATATATTCTGTTCGGTGAATGAACATGAGGACTCATACAGCGCATATTCATATGTGCGAGAGGTCTCTGTACAACATGAGAAGTAATGCTACAGATATTCATTAGAAGTTTGCAGAATTATTAATTTTTAAAATACTTTAATCCCACAAGACGTCAATTTTAATTTTGGTTTACAGAGTCATTTTTTTTTAAATGGGAACATTTTAATAATAAAGCATTCTCATTTAACAGATGTAATGACAGAAAGAACACTTTTTACCTTGCTAACTATATATTTTCCTACCAAAATATACCTGGAATTTTTGCAAAAATTATTTGTCGGAAAGAAAAATATCAATAAATGCAAATATTTGGCAGTCATACACATAACATACTTCAGTATCCTATGAAGGCCAATGGATGAGGTGCCCTCTCTTCTTCCAATTTTTCTTTCCACAGTGGAGAACCAGCAAACCTGTATCTTTCATTTCAAGGCTAACACCTTTTGTAAAAATGAATTAACAGTCTGTCTTTTGTGCTCCTCTAAAATCAGTACTCAAGACTGAAGCACAGTTTGAAGAGAGCTTAATATGCTTTTGCTCACTTTCCCTGGCAAAATAAAAGGATATGGATAATTCTAAAACTGTCAATTTCTCAAAAGGTTGGCAAGTTCTTGAGAGAGATACAATGTATATGCAAATTTTTCCTTATTCCAAGTGGCTAAGTCCTAAAACAAATTCCCTTTGATAAAGAATCTTCCCTAGATATGTAAAAGAAGTAAGTTTTACCTACAAGTAATTATACCCAGAGACTCACCAACATTATCTCATTTACTGACAAGCACTACGCCTTATGAACCCCTGCTTCCCTGAGCACTAGGTGGAAAGCTGTATCCAACGCTGTCTCTCTTTAAAAAGACAAAGACTTTGTGTGTTGAGCAGATGCTAATACAAGCCGTTTTCACATTATGAACTCATGGATGTCATTGCCTTTCCGCTCCCTTAAAAATACAAAAACAGCTTATGCCCTTTACTGAAATGTAAAAGTTGGCATGCCTTGGGAAATGTGATATTTTACTATCACCTCCAGTGGTAGTAAAATTTTGAATCTACATTTAAAAATGATTCATTATTCCCCATAACTTGAAAGAGCAGACTTACCCAGTA